>NC_090932.1:575438730-576688730 GCF_040938575.1 Ambystoma mexicanum | reverse complement strand
GTGATATCTCAATGCTTATACCAAACCTGAGACCCTTCCTATGGCATGAGATGTAATATACAACTACTACCCATTCCAATCCGGAGACCCTTCCTATAGCATGAGATGTGATATCTCAATGCTTCTACCAAACCTGAGACCCTTCCTATAGCATGAGATGTGATATCCAACTCCTTCCCACTCCAAACCTGAGACCCTTCCTATGGCATGAGATGTGATATCACAATGCTTCTAATACCAGACCTGAGATCCTTCCTATAACATGAGATGTGATATCCAATTCCTTCCCATTCCAAACCTGAGACCCTTCCTGTAGCATGAGATGTGATATCCAACTCCTTCCCATTCCAATACTGAGACCCTACCTATAGCATGAGATGTGATATCTCAATGCTTCTAATACCAAACCTGAGAAGCTTCCTATAGCATGAGACGTGATATCCAACTCCTTCCCTTTCCAAACCTGAGACCCTTCCGATAGCAGAGATGTGATATCTCAATGCTTGTACCAAACCTGAGACAATTCCTATGGCATGAGAGGTCATATACTACTCCTTCCCATTCCAAACCTGAGACCCTTCCTATAGCATGAGATGTGATATCTCAATGCTTCTACCAAACCTGAGACCATTCCTATAGCATGAGATGTGATATCTCAATGCTTCTAATACCAAACTTGTTATCCTTCCTATAACACGAGATGTGATATCCAACTCCTTCACATTCCAATCCTGAGATCCTTCCTATACCATGAGATGTGATATTTCAATGTTTCTCATACCAAACCTGAGGCCCTTCCTATAGCAAGAGATGTGATGTACAAATCCTTCCCATTCCAAACCTGAGACCCTTCCTATAGCATCAGATGTGATATCCAACTACTTCCCAATCCAATCCTGAGACCCTTCCTATAGCATGAGATGTAATATCACAATGCTTGTAATACCAAACCTGAGACCCTTCCTATAGCATGTGTGATATCCAACTCCTTCCCATTCCAATCCTTAGACCCTTCCTATAGCATGAGATGTGATATCTCAATGCTTCTAATACCAAACCTGAGACCCTTCTTAAAGCATGAGATGGGATATCCAACTCCTTCTTATTCCAATCCTGAGACCCTTACGATAGCATGAGATGTGATATCCAACTCCTTCCCATTTCAATCCTGAGACCCTTCCTATAGCATGAGATGTGTTATCTCAATGTTTCTAATACCAAACCTGAGATCCTTCCTATAACATGAGATGTGATATCCAACTCCTTCCCATTCCAAACCGGAGACCCTTCCTTTAGCATGAGATGTGATATCAAACTCCTTCCCATGCCAATCCTGAGACCCTTACTATAGCATGAGATGTGATATCTCAATGCTTCTAATACCAAACCTGAGAGCCTTCATATAACATGATATGTGATATCCAACTCCTTCTCATTCCAAAACTGAGATCCTTCCTATAGCCTGAGATGTGATATCCAACTCCTTCCCATTCCAAACCTGAGACCCTTCCTATAGCATGAGATGTGATATCTCAATGCTTCTAATACCAAACCTGAGACCCTTGTTATAGCATGAGATGTGATATCCAACTCCTTCCCATCCCAAACCAGAGACCCTTCCTATAGTATGAAATGTGATATCTCAAAGCTTCTAATACCAAACCTGAGACCCTTCATATAGCATGAGATGTTATCTCCAACTCCTTCCCATCCCAAAACAGAGACACTTCCTATAGCATGAGATGTGATATCTCAATGCTTCTAATACCAAACCTGATATCCTTCCTATAACATGAGATGTGATATCCAACTCCTTCCCATTCCAATCCTGAGATCCTTCCTATACCATGAGATGTGATATCTCAATGTTTCTCATACCAAACCTGAGGCCCTTCCTATAGCAAGAGATGTGATATACAAATCCTCCCCATTCCAAACCTGAGACCCTTCCTATAGCATGAGATGTAATATCGCAATGCTTGTAATACCAAACCTGAGACCCTTCCTATAGCATGAGATGTGATATCCAACTCCTTCCCATTCCAATCCTGAGACCCTTCCTATAGCATGAGATGTGATATCTCAATGCTTCTAATACCAAAACTGAGACCCTTCTTAAAGCATGAGATGTGATATCCAACTCCTTCCCGTTCCAAACCTGAGACCCTTCCTATAGCAAGAATGTAATATCCAACTCCTTCCCATTCCAATCCTGAGACCATTCCTATAGCATGAGATGTGATATCTCAGTGCTTCTAATAGCAAACCTGAGATCCTTCCTATGACATGAGATGGGATATCCAACTCCTTCCCATTCCAAACCTGAGACCCTTCCTATAGCAAGAATGTAATATCCAACTCCTTCCCATTCCAATCCCGAGACCCTTCTGATAGCAGAGATGTGATATCTCAATGCTTATACCAAACCTGAGACCCTTCCTATGGCATGAGATGTCATATACTACTCCTTCCCATTCCAATCCTGAGACCCTTCCTATAGCATGAGATGTGATATCTCAATGCTTCTACCAAACCTGAGACCCTTCCTATAGCATGATATGTGATATCCAACTCCTTCCCATTCCAATCCTGAGACCCTTCCTATAGCATGAGATGTGATATCTCAATGCTTCTAATACCAAACCTGATATCCTTCCTATAACATGAGATGTGATATCCAACCCCATTCCATTCCAATACTGAGATCCTTCCTATACCATGAAATGTGATATACAAATCATTCCCATTCCAAACCTGAGACCTTTCCTATAGCATGAGATGTGATATCCAACTCGTTCCCATTCCAATCCTGAGACCCTTCCTATAGCATGAGATGTGATATCTCAATGCTTCTAATACCAAAACTGAGACCCTTCTTAAAGCATGAGATGTGATATCCAACTCCTTCCCGTGTTCCAAACCTGAGACCCTTCCTATAGCATATGTGCTACCCTTCCTATGGCATGAGATGTCATATACAACTACTTCCCATTCCAATCCGGAGACCCTTCCTATAGCATGAGATGTGATATCTCAATGCTTCTACCAAACCTGAGACCCTTCCTATAGCATGAGATGTGATATCCAACTCCTTCCCATTCCAATCCTGAGACCCTTCCTATATCATGAGATGTGATATCTCAATGCTTCTAATACCAAACCTGATATCCTTCCTATAACATGATATGTGATATCTCAATGTTTCTCATACCAAACCTGAGGCCCTTCCTATAGCAAGAGATGTGATGTACAAACCCTTCCCATTCCAAACCTGAGACCCTTCCTATAGCATGAGATGTGATATCCAACTCCTTCCCAATCCAATCCTGAGACCCTTCCTATAGCATGAGATATAATATCACAATGCTTGTAATACCAAACCTGAGACCCTTCCTATAGCATAAGATGTGATATCCAACGCCTTCCCATTCCAATCCTTAGACCCTTCCTATAGCATGAGATGTGATATCTCAATGCTTCTAATACCAAACCTGAGACCCTTCTTAAAGCATGAGATGGGATATCCAACTCCTTCCTATTCCAATCCTGAGACCCTTACGATAGCAGAGATGTGATATCTCAATGCTTATACCAAACCTGAGACTCTTCCTATGGCATGAGATGTGATATCCAACTCCTTCCCATTCCAATCCTGAGACCCTTCCTATAGCATGAGATGTGATATCTCAATGCTTCTATCAAACCTGAGACCCTTCCTATTGCATGAGATGTGATATCCAACTCCTTCCCATTCCAATCCTGAAACCCTTCCTATACCATGAGATGTGATATCTCAATGTTTCTAATACCAAACCTGAGACCCGTCCTAAAACATGAGATGTGAAATCCAAATCCTTCCCCTTCCAAACTTGAGACCCTTCCTATAGCTTGAGATGTGATATCAAACTCCTTCCCATTCCAATCCTGAGATAGCTTGAGATGTGATATCCAACTCCTTCCCATTCCAATCCTGAGACCCTTCCGATAGCATGAGATGTGATATCTTAATGTTTCTCTTACCAAACCTGAGGCCCTTCCTATAGCAAGAGATGTGATGTACAAATCCTTCCCATTCCAAACCTGAGACCCTTCCTATAGCATGAGATGTGATATCCAACTCCTTCCCAATCCAATCCTGAAACCCTTCCTATAGCATGAGATGTAATATCACAATGTTTGTAATACCAAACCTGAGACCCTTCCTATAGCATGAGATGTGCTATCCAACTCCTTCCCATTCCAATCCTGAGACCCTTCCTATAGCATGAGATGTGATATCTCAATGCTTCTAATACCAAACCTGAGATCCTTCCGATAGCATGAGATGTGATATCTCAATGCTTCTAATACCAAACCTGAGATCTTCCTATAACATGAGATGTGATATCCAAATCCTTCCACTTCCAAACCTGAAACCCTCCCTTTAGCATGAGATGTGATATCCGACTCCTTCCCATTCCAATCCTGAGACCCTTCTGGTAGCATGAGATGTGATATCTCAATGCTTCTAATACCAAACCTGAGATCCTTCCGATAGCATGAGATCTGATATCTCAATGCTTCTAACACCAAACCTGAGATCCTTCCTATAGCATGAGATGTGATATCCAACTCCTTCCCATTCCAAACCTGAGACCCTTCCTATAGCATGAGATGTGATATCTCAATGCTTCTAATACCAAACCTGAGATCCTTCCTATAACATGAGATGTGATATCTCAATGCTTCTAAAACCAAACATGAGAACTATCCTGTAACATGTGAAATCCAAATCATTCCCTTTCCAAACCTGAGACCCTTCCTATAGCTTGAGATGTGATATCAAACTCCTTCCCATTCCAATCCTGAGATAGCTTGAGATGTGCTATCCAACTCCTTCCCATTCCAATCCTGAGACCCTTCCTATACCATGAGATGTGATATCTCAATGCTTCTAATACCAAACCTGACACCCGTCCTAAAACATATGTGAGATCCAAATCCTTCCCCTTCCAAACCTGAGACCTTTCCTTTAGCATGTGATGTGATATCCAACTCCTTCCCATTCCAATCCTGAGACCTTTCCTATAGCATGATATGTGATATCTCAATGCTTCTAATACCAAACCTGAGATCCTTCCTATAACATGAGATTTGTATCCAACTCCTTCCCATTCCAAACCTGAGACCCTTCCTATAGCATGAGATGTGATATCTTACTGCTTCTAAAACCAAACCTGAGAACCATCCTATAACATATGTGAAATACAAATCCTTCCCTTTCCAAACCTGAGACCCTTCCGATAGCATGAGATGTGATATCTCAATGCTTCTAAAACCAAACATGAGAACCATCCTACAACATGAGATGTGAAATCCAAATCCTTCCCTTTCCAAACCTGAGACCCTTCCTATAGCTTGAGATGTGATATCAAACTCCTTCCCATTCCAATCCTGAGATAGCTTGAGATGTGATATCCAACTCCTTCCCATTCCAATCCTGGGACCCTTCCGTAAGCATGAGATGTGATATCTCAATGCTTCTAATATCAAAACTGAGACCCTCCCTATAGCATGAGATGTGATATCTAAGTCCTTCCCATTCCTATCCTGAGACCCTTCCGATAGCAGAGATGTGATATCTCAATGCTTATACCAAATCTGAGACCCTTCCTATGGCATGAGATGTGATATCCAACTCCTTCCCATTCCAATCCTGAGACCCTTCCTATAGCATGAGATGTGAAATCTCAATGCTTCTATCAAACCTGAAACCCTTCCTTTAGCATGACATGTGATATCCAACTCCTTCCCATTCCAATCCTGAGACCCTTCCTATAGCATGAGTTGTGATATCTCAATGCTTCTAATACCAAACCTGGGACCCGTCCTATAACATGAGATGTGATATCCAAATCCTTCCCCTTCCAAACCTAAGACCCTTCCTTTAGCATGAGATGTGATATCCAAATCCGATCGCTACCTTGATTGGTCTGGTTCGTCCAGAGGTTACCCTGTTCCAAGTAATTAGGTTGGCCTTCTGAACTTCTGCGCCACCAGGATAGAGTTCAGAAATCCGTCTTAACAGCATGAGATGTCATATACAACTCCTTCCGATTCCAATCCTGAGACCCTTCCTATAGCATAAGATGTGATATCTCAATGCTTCTAATACCAAACCTGAGATCCTTCCTATAGCATGAGATGTGATATCAAACTCCTTCCCATTCCAAACCTGAGACCCTTCTGATAGCATGAGATGTGATATCTCAATGCTTCTAAAACCAAACATGAGAACCATCCTATAACATGAGATGTGAAATCCAAATCATTCCCTTTCCAAACCTGAGACCCTTCCTATAGCTTGAGATGTGATATCAAACTCCTTCCCATTCAATGTGATATCCAACTCCTTCCCATTCCAAACCTGAGACCCTTCCTATAGCATGAGATGTTATATCGTAATGCTTCTAAAACCAAACCTGAGAACCATCCTATAACATGTGAACTCCAAATCCTTCCCTTTCCAAACCTGAGACCCTTCCGATAGCATGAGATGTGATATCTCAATGCTATTAAAACCAAACATGAGAACCATCCTATAACATGAGATGTGAAATCCAAATCCTTCCCTTTCCAAACCTGAGACCCTTCCTATAGCTTGAGATGTGATATCAAACTCCTTCCCATTCCAATCCTGAGATAGCTTGAGATGTGATATCCAACTCCTTCCCATTCCAATCCTGAGACCCTTCCTATACCATGAGATGTGATATCGCAATGCTTCTAATACCAAACCTGAGACCCGTCCTAAAACATGAGATGTGAGATCCAAATACTTCCCCTTCCAAACCTGAGACCCTTCCTATAGCTTGAGATGTGATATCAAACTCCTTCCCATTCCAATCCTGAGATAGCTTGAGATGTTGTATCCAACTCCATCCCATTCCAATCCTGAGACCCTTCCGATAGCATGAGATGTGATAGCTCAATGCTTCTAATATCAAAACTGAGACCCTCCCTATAGTATGAGTATCTAAGTCCTTCCCATTCCTATCCTGAGACCCTTCCGATAGCAGAGATGTGATATCTCAATGCTTATACCAAACCTGATGACCCATCTTATGGCATGATATGTGATATCCAACTCCTTCCCATTGCAATCCTGAGTTCCTTCCTATAGCATGAGATGTGATCTCAATGCTTCTATCAAACCTGAGACCCTTCCTTTAGCATGAGATGTGATATCCAACTCCTTGCCATTCCAATCCTGAGACCCTTCCTATAACATGAGACGTGATATCCAACTCCTTCCCATTCCAATCCTGAGACACCTCCTATAGCATGAGATGTGATATCTCAATGCTTCTAATACCAAACCTGGGACCCGTCCTATAACATGAGATATGATATCCAAATCCTTCCCCTTCCAAACCTGAGACCCTTCAATTAGCATGAGATGTGATATCCAAATCCTTCCATTCCAATTCTGAAACCCTTCCTATAGCATGAGATGTGATGGCTCAATGTTTCTAATAAAAAACCTGAGACCCTTCCTATAGCAAGAGATGTGATATCCAAATCCTTCCCATTCCAATCCTGAGACCCTTCCTATAACGAGATGTGATATCCAACTCCTTCCCATTCCAACCTGACCTTCCTTTAGCATGAGAAGGGATATCCAACTCCTTCCCATTCCAATCCTGAAACCCTTCCTATAGCTTGAGATGTGATATCTCAATGTTTCTAATAAAAAACCTGAGACCCTTCCTATAGCAAGAGATGTGATATCCAAATCCTTCCCATTTCAATCTTGAGACCCTTCCTATAGCATGAGATGTGATATCCAACTCCTTCCCATTCCAACCTGATACCCTTCCTATAGCATAAGGGATATCCAACTCCTTCCCAATCCAATCCTGAGACCCTTCCGATAGCAGAGATGTGATATCTCAATGCTTATACCAAACCTGAGACCCTACCTTTAGCATGATGTGATATCCAAATCCTTCACATTCCAATCCTGAGACCCTTCCTATAGCATGAGATGTGATATCTCAATGTTTCTAATACCAAACCTGAGAACCATCCTATAACATGAGATGTGAAATCCCAATCCTTCCCTTCCCAAACCTGAGACCCTTCCTATAGCTCGAGATGTGATATCAAACTCCTTGCCATTCCAATCCTGAGATAGCTTGAGATGTGATATCCAACTCCTTCCCATTCCAATCCTGAGACCCTTCCCATAGCATGAGATGTGATATCTCAATGCTTCTAATATCAAACCTGAGACCCGTCCTAAAACATGAGATGTGAGATCCAAATCCTTCCCCTTCCAAACCTGAGACCTTTCCTTTAGCATATGTGATATCCTACTCCTTCCCATTCCAATCCTGAGACCCTTCCCATAGCATGAGATGTGATATCTCAATGCTTCTAATATCAAACCTGAGAACCTCCCTATAGCATGAGATGTGATATCCAACTCCTTCCAATTCCAATACTGAGACCCTTCCAATAGCATATGTGATACCTCAGTGCTTCTAATATCAAAACTGAGACCCTCCCTATAGCATGAGATGTGATATCCAACTCCTTCCCATTCCAATCGAGACCCTTCCTATAACGAGATGTGATATCTCTTTGCTACTAATACCAAACCTGTGCCCCTTCATGTGATATCCAACTCCTTCCCATTCCAAACGTGTGACCCTTCCTGTAGCATGAAATGTGATTTCTCACCCCTTCCAATGCCAAACCCGAGACTATTCCCACAGCCTGAGATTTGAAATCTCATTTCTTCCAATACCAAACCCGAGACCCTTCCGATAGGATGAGATTTACTATCTCACTCCTTAAAATACCAAACTCGAGTCCCTTCCTAAAGGATGTGATTCTAATACCAAACCTGAGACTCTCCCTACAACAAGAGATGTCATATCCAACTCCTTCCCATTCCAATCCTGAGACTCTTCCTATAGCATGACATGTGATATCGAACTTCCCATTCCAATCCTGAGACTCAGACCTCCCCGTCTAACCTTCTCACCACTCCTAGCTCCCGGATTGATCATGAACTCCTGCTGTCTCTTCGCTCCCTTCTTCTGCTTCCTTTCCTCTCTCCTTCCTCATCTGCCCTAGGTCAGGCTCCTTCTACACCTCCGCAGGGATTACTGATTGTAGTTTGAGTTGAGTGGTAGGAGGCTAGGATGGAGAAGTCCATCCACTGAGAGAGGAAGGGGGTAGGCAAATAGCCACGGTGAGAGATTCGCCAGGAAAGAGAGAATGCATGCAGACAAGGCATTCGTGAGAGGAGTCGGCCTGCAAAGGAAAGCTACAGGAATCAAGGATACTCCCCCTCAAGAACGGTTGGATCTGGGCATGGAGAGGAACTTGTCATCAGGGAGGAAAGTGTCAAAGCTCGAGACAGCGCTGGCCGTCAACCATGTCTCGGTTAGACCAAGAACATCAAGGTCGGGTTCTTCCAGGAAATGGCAGATGTCAGATGAGTTTTTGAAACTGAGTGAGAGTTGAGAGTGGGGAGGGGTACAAATCAGTAATCCCTGCGGAGGTGTAGAAGGAGCCTGACCTAGGGCAGATGAGGAAGGAGAGAGGAAAGGAAGCAGAAGAAGGGAGAGAGGAGACAGCAGGAGTGCATGATCCATCCGGGAGCTAGGAGTGGTGAGAAGGTTAGACGGGGAGGTCTAAGTCTCAGGATTGGAATGGGAAGTTCGATATCACATGTCATGCTATAGGAAGAGTCTCATGATTGGAATGGGAAGGAGTTGGATATGACATCTCTTGTTATAGGGAGGGTCTCAGGTTTGGTATTAGAATCGCATCCTTTAGGAAGGGACTCGAGTTTGGTATTTTAAGGAGTGAGATAGTAAATCTCATCCTATCGGAAGGGTCTCGGGTTTGGTATTGGAAGAAATGAGATTTCAAATCTCAGGCTGTGGGAATGGTCTCGGGTTTGGTATTGGAAGGGGTGAAAATCACATTTCATGCTACAGGAAGGGTCACAAGTTTGGAATGGGAAGGAGTTGGATATCACATATACTACGAGAAGGGGCTCAGGTTTGGTATTAGAAGCATAGAGATATCACATCTCATGTTATAGGAAGGGTCTTGATTGGAATGGGAAGGAGTTAGATATCACATCTCATGCTATAGGGAGGGTCTCAGTTTTGATATTAGAAGCATTGAGATATCACATATGCTATTGGAAGGGTCGCAGTATTTGAATTGGAAGGAGTTGGATATCCCTTCTCATGCTATAGGAAGGGTCTCAGGTTGGAATGGGAAGGATTTGGATATCACATCTCTTGCTATAGGAAGGGTCTCAGGTTTTTTATTAGAAACATTGAGATATCACATCTCATGCTATAGGAAGGGTTTAAGGATTGGAATGGGAAGGATTTGGATATCACATCTCATGCTAAAGGAAGGGTCTCAGGTTTGGAAGGGGAAGGATTTGGATATCACATCTCATGTTATTTGACCGGTCTCAGGTTTGGTATTAGAAGCATTGAGATATCAAGTCTCATGGTATAGGACGGGAGTTTGATATCACATCATGCCATGGTATGGGTCTCAGGTTTTGTAGAAGCATTGGGATATCACATCTCATGCTATCGGAAGGGTATCAGGATTGGATTTGGAAGGAGTTGTTGGATATCCCATCTCATGCTATAGGAAAGGTCTCAGGTTGGAATGGGAAAGAGTTGGATATCACATCTCATGTTATAGGAAGGGTCTCAAGATTGGAATGGGAAGGACTTGGATATCACATCTCATGCTGTAGGAAGGCTCTCAGGTTTGGAAAGGGAAGGAGTTGGATATCACATTTCATGTTAGAGGTAGGATCTCAGGTTTGGTATTAGAGGCATTGAGATATCACATCTCATGCTATCAGAAGGGTATCAGGATTGGAATGGGAAGGAGTTGGATATCACATCTCATGCTAAAGGGAGGGTCTCAGGTTTGGATGGGGAAGGATTTGGATATTACATCTCATGTTATAGGAAGGATCTCAGGTTTGGTATTAGAAGCATTGAGATATCACATCTCATGCTATCGGAAGGATCTCAGGTTTGGTATTAGAAGCATTGAGATATCACATCTCATGCTATAGGAAGGGTCTCAGGATTGGAATGGGAAGGACTTGGATATCACATCTCATGCTAAAGGAAGGGTCTCAGTTTTGGTAGAAGCATTGCGATATCACATCTCATGCTATAGGAAGGGTCTCAGGATTGGAATCGGAAGGAGTTGGATATCACATCTCATGCTATAGGAAGGGTCTCAGGTTTGGTATAAGCATTGAGATATCACATCTCTGCTATCGGAAGGGTCTCAGGATTGGATTGGGAAGGAGTTGGATATCACATCTCATGTTATAGGAAGGGTCTCCGGATTGGAATGTGAAGGATTTGGATATCACATCTCATGCTAAAGGAAGGGTCTTAGGTTTGGAATGGGAAGGAGTTGGATATGACATCTCTTGTTATAGGGAGGGTCTCAGGATTTGAATGGCAAGGTGTTGGATATCACATCTCATGCCATAGGAAGGGTCTCAGGTTTGGTATAAGCATTGAGATATCACATTTCTGCTATCGGAAGGGTCTCAGGATTGGATTGGGAAGGAGTTGGATATCCCTTCTCATGCTATAGGAAGGGTCTCAGGTTGGAAAGGGAAGGAGTTGGATATCACATCTCATGCTATAGGGAGGGTTTCAGTTTTGATATTAGAAGCATTGAGATATCACATCTCATGCTATCGGAAGTGTCTCAGGATTGGAATGGGAAGGAGCTGGATATTACATCTCATGCTAAAGGAAGGGTCTCAGGTTTGGAACGGGAAGGAGTTGGATATCCGATCTCATGTTATAGGAAGGGTCTCAGGTTTGGTATAAGCATTGAGATATCACATCTCATGCTATAGGAAGGGTCTCAGGATTGGAATGGAAGGAGTTGGATATCACATCTCATGTTATAGGAAGGATCTCAGGTTTGGTATTAGAAGCATTGAGACATCACATCTCATGCTATAGGAAGGGTCTCAGGATTGGAATGGGAAGGAGTTGGATATCACATATCATGCTATAGGAAGGGTCTCAGGTTTGGTATAAGCATTGAGATATCACATCTCATGCTATAGGAAGGGTCTCAGGATTGGAATGGGAAGGAGTTGTATATGACATCTCATGCCGTAGGAAGGGTCTCAGGTTTGGTATAAGCATTGAGATATCACATCTCTGCTATCAGAAGAGTCTCAGGATTGGAATGGGAAGGAGTTGGATATCCCATCTCATGTTATAGGAAGAGTCTCAGGTTTGGTATTAGAAGCATTGAGATATCACATCTCATGCTATAGGAAGTGTCTCAGGATTGGAATGGGAAGGACTTGGATATCACATCTCATGCTATAGGGAGGTTCTCAAGTTTGATATTAGAAGCATTGAGATATCACATCTCATGCTATAGGAAGAGTCTCAGGTTTGGGAAGGGAAGGATTTGGATTTCACATCTCATGTTATAGGACGGTTCTCATGTTTGGTTTTTGAAGCATTGAGATATCACATCTCATGCTATCGGAAGGGTCTCAGGTTTGGTATTAGAAGCATTGAGATATCACATCTCTGCTATCGGAAGGGTCTCAGGATTGGATTGGGAAGGAGTTGGATATCACATCTCATGTTATAGGAAGGGTCTCCGGATTGGAATGTGAAGGATTTGGATATCACATCTCATGCTAAAGGAAGGGTCTCAGGTTTGGAATGGGAAGGAGTTGGATATGACATCTCTTGTTATAGGGAGGGTCTCAGGATTTGAATGGCAAGGAGTTGGATATCACATCTCATGCCATAGGAAGGGTCTCAGGTTTGGTATAAGCATTGAGATATCACATCTCTGCTATCGGAAGGGTCTCAGGATTGGATTGGGAAGGAGTTGGATATCCCTTCTCATGCTATAGGAAGGGTCTCAGGTTGGAATGGGAAGGAGTTGGATATCACATCTCATGCTAAAGGAAGGGTCTCAGGTTTGGTAGAAGCATTGAGATATCACATCTCATGCTATCGGAAGTGTCTCAGGATTGGAATGGGAAGGAGCTGGATATTACATCTCATGCTAAAGGAAGGGTCTCAGGTTTGGAACGGGAAGGAGTTGGATATCCGATCTCATGTTATAGGAAGGGTCTCAGGTTTGGTATAAGCATTGAGATATCACATCTCTGCTATCGGAAGTGTCTCAGGATTGGAATGGGAAGGAATTGGATATCCCATCTCATGTTATAGGACGGGTCTCAGGATTGTTATTAGAATCATTGAGATATCATATTGCATGCTGTATGAAGGGTCTAAGGATTGGAATGGGAAAGACTTGGATATCACATCTCATGCTATAGGAAGGGTCTCAGGTTTGGTATAAGCATTGAGATATCAAATCTCATGCTATAGGAAGGGTCTCAGGATTGGAATGGAAGGAGTTGGATATCACATCTCATGTTATAGGAAGGATCTCAGGTTTGGTATTAGAAGCATTGAGACATCACATCTCATGCTATAGGAAGGGTCTCAGGATTGGAATGGGAAGGAGTTGGATATCACATCTCATGCTATAGGAAGGGTCTCAGGTTTGGTATAAGCATTGAGATATCACATCTCATGCTATAGGAAGGGTCTCAGGATTGGAATGGGAAGGAGTTGTATATGACATCTCATGCCGTAGGAAGGGTCTCAGGTTTGGTATAAGCATTGAGATATCACATCTCTGCTATCAGAAGAGTCTCAGGATTGGAATGGGAAGGAGTTGGATATCCCATCTCATGTTATAGGAAGAGTCTCAGGTTTGGTATTAGAAGCATTGAGATATCACATCTCATGCTATAGGAAGTGTCTCAGGATTGGAATGGGAAGGACTTGGATATCACATCTCATGCTATAGGGAGGGTCTCAAGTTTGATATTAGAAGCATTGAGATATCACATCTCATGCTATAGGAAGAGTCTCAGGTTTGGGAAGGGAAGGATTTGGATTTCACATCTCATGTTATAGGATGGTTCTCATGTTTGGTTTTTGAAGCATTGAGATATCACATCTCATGCTATCGGAAGGGTCTCAGGTTTGGTATTAGAAGCATTGAGATATCACATCTCATGCTATAGGATTGGTCTCTGGATTGGAATGTGAAGGATTTGGATATCACATCTCATGCTAAAGGAAGGGTCTCAGGTTTGGAATGGGAAGGAGTTGGATATGACATCTCTTGTTATAGGGAGGGTCTCAGGATTTGAATGGCAAGGAGTTGGATATCACATCTCATGCCATAGGAAGGGTCTCAGGTTTGGTATAAGCATTTTGAGATATCACATCTCTGCTATCGGAAGGGTCTCAGGATTGGAATGGGAAGGACTTAGATATCACATCTCATGCTATAGGGAGGGTCTCAGTTTTGATATTAGAAGCATTGAGATATCACATCTCATGATATCGGAAGGGTCTCAGGATTGGAATGGGAGGAGCTGGATATCACATCTCATGCTAAAGGAAGGGTCTCAGGTTTGGAAGGGGAAGGATTTGGATATCACATCTCATGTTATAGGATGGGTCTCAGGTTTGGTATTAGAAGCATTGTGATATCACATCTCATGCTATAGGAAGTGTCTCAGGATTGGAATGGGAAGGAGTTGGATATCACATCTCATGCTATAGGAAGGGTTTCAGGTTTGGTAGAAGCATTGAGATATCACATCTCATGCTATAGGAAGAGTCTCAGGTTTGGGAAGGGAAGGATTTGGATTTCACATCTCATGTTATAGGATGGTTCTCATGTTTGGTTTTTGAAGCATTGAGATATCACATCTCATGCTATCGGAAGGGTCTCAGGTTTGGTATTAGAAGCATTGAGATATCACATCTCATGCTATAGGATTGGTCTCCGGATTGGAATGTGAAGGATTTGGATATCACATCTCATGCTAAAGGAAGGGTCTCAGGTTTGGAATGGGAAGGAGTTGGATATGACATCTCTTGTTATAGGGAGGGTCTCGGGATTTGAATGGCAAGGAGTTGGATATCACATCTCATGCCATAGGAAGGGTCTCAGGTTTGGTATAAGCATTGAGATATCACATCTCTGCAAGGGTCTCAGGATTGGATTGGGAAGGAGTTGGATATCACATCTCATGTTATAGGAAGGGTCTCCGGATTGGAATGTGAAGGATTTGGATATCACATCTCATGCTAAAGGAAGGGTCTCAGGTTTGAAATGGGAAGGAGTTGGATATGACATCTCTTGTTATAGGGAGGGTCTCAGGATTTGAATGGCAAGGAGTTGGATATCACATCTCATGCCATAGGAAGGGTCTCAGATTTGGTATAAGCATTGAGATATCACATCTCTGCTATCGGAAGGGTTTCAGGATTGGATTGGGAAGGAGTTGGATATCCCTTCTCATGCTATAGGAAGGGTCTCAGGTTGGAATGGGAAGGAGTTGGATATCACATCTCATGCTAAAGGAAGGGTCTCAGGTTTGGTAGAAGCATTGAGATATCACATCTCATGCTATCGGAAGTGTCTCAGGATTGGAATGGGAAGGAGCTGGATATTACATCTCATGCTAAAGGAAGGGTCTCAGGTTTGGAACGGGAAGGAGTTGGATATCCGATCTCATGTTATAGGAAGGGTCTCAGGTTTGGTATAAGCATTGAGATATCACATCTCTGCTATCGGAAGTGTCTCAGGATTGGAATGGGAAGGAATTGGATATCCCATCTCATGTTATAGGACGGGTCTCAGGATTGTTATTAGAATCATTGAGATATCATATTGCATGCTGTATGAAGGGTCTAAGGATTGGAATGGGAAAGACTTGGATATCACATCTCATGCTATAGGAAGGGTCTCAGGTTTGGTATAAGCATTGAGATATCAAATCTCATGCTATAGGAAGGGTCTCAGGATTGGAATGGAAGGAGTTGGATATCACATCTCATGTTATAGGAAGGATCTCAGGTTTGGTATTAGAAGCATTGAGACATCACATCTCATGCTATAGGAAGGGTCTCAGGATTGGAATGGGAAGGAGTTGGATATCACATCTCATGCTATAGGAAGGGTCTCAGGTTTGGTATAAGCATTGAGATATCACATCTCATGCTATAGGAAGGGTCTCAGGATTGGAATGGGAAGGAGTTGTATATGACATCTCATGCCGTAGGAAGGGTCTCAGGTTTGGTATAAGCATTGAGATATCACATCTCTGCTATCAGAAGAGTCTCAGGATTGGAATGGGAAGGAGTTGGATATCCCATCTCATGTTATAGGAAGAGTCTCAGGTTTGGTATTAGAAGCATTGAGATATCACATCTCATGCTATAGGAAGTGTCTCAGGATTGGAATGGGAAGGACTTGGATATCACATCTCATGCTATAGGGAGGGTCTCAAGTTTGATATTAGAAGCATTGAGATATCACATCTCATGCTATAGGAAGAGTCTCAGGTTTGGGAAGGGAAGGATTTGGATTTCACATCTCATGTTATAGGATGGTTCTCATGTTTGGTTTTTGAAGCATTGAGATATTACATCTCATGCTATCGGAAGGGTCTCAGGTTTGGTATTAGAAGCATTGAGATATCACATCTCATGCTATAGGATTGGTCTCCGGATTGGAATGTGAAGGATTTGGATATCACATCTCATGCTAAAGGAAGGGTCTCAGGTTTGGAATGGGAAGGAGTTGGATATGACATCTCTTGTTATAGGGAGGGTCTCAGGATTTGAACGGCAAGGAGTTGGATATCACATCTCATGCCATAGGAAGGGTCTCAGGTTTGGTATAAGCATTGAGATATCACATCTCTGCTATCGGAAGGGTCTCAGGATTGGAATGGGAAGGACTTAGATATCACATCTCATGCTATAGGGAGGGTCTCAGTTTTGATATTAGAAGCATTGAGATATCACATCTCATGCTATCGGAAGGGTCTCAGGATTGGAATGGGAGGAGCTGGATATCACATCTCATGCTAAAGGAAGGGTCTCAGGTTTGGAAGGGGAAGGATTTGGATATCACATCTCATGTTATAGGATGGGTCTCAGGTTTGGTATTAGAAGCATTGTGATATCACATCTCATGTTATAGGAAGTGTCTCAGGATTGGAATGGGAAGGAGTTGGATATCACATCTCATGCTATAGGAAGGGTTTCAGGTTTGGTAGAAGCATTGAGATATCACATCTCATGCTATAGGAAGAGTCTCAGGTTTGGGAAGGGAAGGATTTGGATTTCACATCTCATGTTATAGGATGGTTCTCATGTTTGGTTTTTGAAGCATTGAGATATCACATCTCATGCTATCGGAAGGGTCTCAGGTTTGGTATTAGAAGCATTGAGATATCACATCTCATGCTATAGGATTGGTCTCCGGATTGGAATGTGAAGGATTTGGATATCACATCTCATGCTAAAGGAAGGGTCTCAGGTTTGGAATGGGAAGGAGTTGGATATGACATCTCTTGTTATAGGGAGGGTCTCAGGATTTGAATGGCAAGGAGTTGGATATCACATCTCATGCCATAGGAAGGGTCTCAGGTTTGGTATAAGCATTGAGATATCACATCTCTGCAAGGGTCTCAGGATTGGATTGGGAAGGAGTTGGATATCACATCTCATGTTATAGGAAGGGTCTCCGGATTGGAATGTGAAGGATTTGGATATCACATCTCATGCTAAAGGAAGGGTCTCAGGTTTGGAATGGGAAGGAGTTGGATATGACATCTCTTGTTATAGGGAGGGTCTCAGGATTTGAATGGCAAGGAGTTGGATATCACATCTCATGCCATAGGAAGGGTCTCAGGTTTGGTATAAGCATTGAGATATCACATCTCTGCTATCGGAAGGGTCTCAGGATTGGATTGGGAAGGAGTTGGATATCCCTTCTCATGCTATAGGAAGGGTCTCAGGTTGGAATGGGAAGGAGTTGGATATCACATCTCATGCTAAAGGAAGGGTCTCAGGTTTGGTAGAAGCATTGAGATATCACATCTCATGCTATAGGAAGGGTCTCAGGATTGGAATGGGAAGGACTTAGATATCACATATCATGCTATAGGGAGGGTTTCAGTTTTGATATTAGAAGCATTGAGATATCACATCTCATGCTATCGGAAGTGTCTCAGGATTGGAATGGGAAGGAGCTGGATATTACATCTCATGCTAAAGGAAGGGTCTCAGGTTTGGAACGGGAAGGAGTTGGATATCCGATCTCATGTTATAGGAAGGGTCTCAGGTTTGGTATAAGCATTGAGATATCACATCTCTGCTATCGGAAGTGTCTCAGGATTGGAATGGGAAGGAATTGGATATCCCATCTCATGTTATAGGACGGGTCTCAGGATTGTTATTAGAATCATTGAGATATCATTTTGCATGCTGTAGGAAGGGTCTAAGGATTGGAATGGGAAAGACTTGGATATCACATCTCATGCTATAGGAAGGGTCTCAGGTTTGGTATAAGCATTGAGATATCAAATCTCATGCTATAGGAAGGGTCTCAGGATTGGAATGGAAGGAGTTGGATATCACATCTCATGTTATAGGAAGGATCTCAGGTTTGGTATTAGAAGCATTGAGACATCAAATCTCATGCTATAGGAAGGGTCTCAGGATTGGAATGGGAAGGAGTTGGATATCACATCTCATGCTATAGGAAGGGTCTCAGGTTTGGTATAAGCATTGAGATATCACATCTCATACTATAGGAAGGGTCTCAGGATTGGAATGGGAAGGAGTTGTATATGACATCTCATGCCGTAGGAAGGGTCTCAGGTTTGGTATAAGCATTGAGATATCACATCTCTGCTATCAGAAGAGTCTCAGGATTGGAATGGGAAGGAGTTGGATATCCCATCTCATGTTATAGGAAGAGTCTCAGGTTTGGTATTAGAAGCATTGAGATATCACATCTCATGCTATAGGAAGTGTCTCAGGATTGGAATGGGAAGGACTTGGATATCACATCTCATGCTATAGGGAGGGTCTCAAGTTTGATATTAGAAGCATTGAGATATCACATCTCATGCTATAGGAAGAGTCTCAGGTTTGGGAAGGGAAGGATTTGGATTTCACATCTCATGTTATAGGATGGTTCTCATGTTTGGTTTTTGAAGCATTGAGATATCACATCTCATGCTATCGGAAGGGTCTCAGGTTTGGTATTAGAAGCATTGAGATATCACATCTCATGCTATAGGATTGGTCTCTGGATTGGAATGTGAAGGATTTGGATATCACATCTCATGCTAAAGGAAGGGTCTCAGGTTTGGAATGGGAAGGAGTTGGATATGACATCTCTTGTTATAGGGAGGGTCTCAGGATTTGAATGGCAAGGAGTTGGATATCACATCTCATGCCATAGGAAGGGTCTCAGGTTTGGTATAAGCATTGAGATATCACATCTCTGCTATCGGAAGGGTCTCAGGATTGGATTGGGAAGGAGTTGGATATCACATCTCATGTTATAGGAAGGGTCTCCGGATTGGAATGTGAAGGATTTGGATATCACATCTCATGCTAAAGGAAGGGTCTCAGGTTTGGAATGGGAAGGAGTTGGATATGACATCTCTTGTTATAGGGAGGGTCTCAGGATTTGAATGGCAAGGAGTTGGATATCACATCTCATGCCATAGGAAGGGTCTCAGGTTTGGTATAAGCATTGAGATATCACATCTCTGCTATCGGAAGGGTCTCAGGATTGGATTGGGAAGGAGTTGGATATCCCTTCTCATGCTATAGGAAGGGTCTCAGGTTGGAATGGGAAGGAGTTGGATATCACATCTCATGCTAAAGGAAGGGTCTCAGGTTTGGTAGAAGCATTGAGATATCACATCTCATGCTATAGGAAGGGTCTCAGGATTGGAATGGGAAGGACTTAGATATCACATATCATGCTATAGTTAGGGTTTCAGTTTTGATATTAGAAGCATTGAGATATCACATCTCATGCTATCGGAAGTGTCTCAGGATTGGAATGGGAAGGAGCTGGATATTACATCTCATGCTAAAGGAAGGGTCTCAGGTTTGGAACGGGAAGGAGTTGGATATCCGATCTCATGTTATAGGAAGGGTCTCAGGTTTGGTATAAGCATTGAGATATCACATCTCTGCTATCGGAAGTGTCTCAGGATTGGAATGGGAAGGAATTGGATATCCCATCTCATGTTATAGGACGGGTCTCAGGATTGTTATTAGAATCATTGAGATATCATATTGCATGCTGTAGGAAGGGTCTAAGGATTGGAATAGGAAAGACTTGGATATCACATCTCATGCTATAGGAAGAGTCTCAGGTTTGGTATAAGCATTGAGATATCAAATCGCATGCTATAGGAAGGGTCTCAGGATTGGAATGGAAGGAGTTGGATATCACATCTCATGTTATAGGAAGGATCTCAGGTTTGGTATTAGAAGCATTGAGACATCACATCTCATGCTATAGGAAGGGTCTCAGGATTGGAATGGGAAGGAGTTGGATATCACATCTCATGCTATAGGAAGGGTCTCAGGTTTGGTATAAGCATTGAGATATCACATCTCATGCTATAGGAAGGGTCTCAGGATTGGAATGGGAAGGAGTTGTATATGACATCTCATGCCGTAGGAAGGGTCTCAGGTTTGGTATAAGCATTGAGATATCACATCTCTGCTATCAGAAGAGTCTCAGGATTGGAATGGGAAGGAGTTGGATATCCCATCTCATGTTATAGGAAGAGTCTCAGGTTTGGTATTAGAAGCATTGAGATATCACATCTCATGCTATAGGAAGTGTCTCAGGATTGGAATGGGAAGGACTTGGATATCACATCTCATGCTATAGGGAGGGTCTCAAGTTTGATATTAGAAGCATTGAGATATCACATCTCATGCTATAGGAAGAGTCTCAGGTTTGGGAAGGGAAGGATTTGGATTTCACATCTCATGTTATAGGATGGTTCTCATGTTTGGTTTTTGAAGCATTGAGATATTACATCTCATGCTATCGGAAGGGTCGCAGGTTTGGTATTAGAAGCATTGAGATATCACATCTCATGCTATAGGATTGGTCTAGGGGTTGGAATGTGAAGGATTTGGATATCACATCTCATGCTAAAGGAAGGGTCTCAGGTTTGGAATGGGAAGGAGTTGGATATGACATCTCTTGTTATAGGGAGGGTCTCAGGATTTGAATGGCAAGGAGTTGGATATCACATCTCATGCCATAGGAAGGGTCTCAGGTTTGGTATAAGCATTGAGATATCAAATCTCATGCTATAGGAAGGGTCTCAGGATTGGAATGGAAGGAGTTGGATATCACATCTCATGTTATAGGAAGGATCTCAGGTTTGGTATTAGAAGCATTGAGACATCAAATCTCATGCTATAGGAAGGGTCTCAGGATTGGAATGGGAAGGAGTTGGATATCACATCTCATGCTATAGGAAGGGTCTCAGGTTTGGTATAAGCATTGAGATATCACATCTCATACTATAGGAAGGGTCTCAGGATTGGAATGGGAAGGAGTTGTATATGACATCTCATGCCGTAGGAAGGGTCTCAGGTTTGGTATAAGCATTGAGATATCACATCTCTGCTATCAGAAGAGTCTCAGGATTGGAATGGGAAGGAGTTGGATATCCCATCTCATGTTATAGGAAGAGTCTCAGGTTTGGTATTAGAAGCATTGAGATATCACATCTCATGCTATAGGAGGTGTCTCAGGATTGGAATGGGAAGGACTTGGATATCACATCTCATGCTATAGGAAGGGTCTCAGGTTTGGTATAAGCATTGAGATATCAAATCTCATGCTATAGGAAGGGTCTCAGGATTGGAATGGAAGGAGTTGGATATCACATCTCATGTTATAGGAAGGATCTCAGGTTTGGTATTAGAAGCATTGAGACATCAAATCTCATGCTATAGGAAGGGTCTCAGGATTGGAATGGGAAGGAGTTGGATATCACATCTCATGCTATAGGAAGGGTCTCAGGTTTGGTATAAGCATTGAGATATCACATCTCATACTATAGGAAGGGTCTCAGGATTGGAATGGGAAGGAGTTGTATATGACATCACATGCCGTAGGAAGGGTCTCAGGTTTGGTATAAGCATTGAGATATCACATCTCTGCTATCAGAAGAGTCTCAGGATTGGAATGGGAAGGAGTTGGATATCCCATCTCATGTTATAGGAAGAGTCTCAGGTTTGGTATTAGAAGCATTGAGATATCACATCTCATGCTATAGGAAGTGTCTCAGGATTGGAATGGGAAGGACTTGGATATCACATCTCATGCTATAGGGAGGGTCTCAAGTTTGATATTAGAAGCATTGAGATATCACATCTCATGCTATAGGAAGAGTCTCAGGTTTGGGAAGGGAAGGATTTGGATTTCACATCTCATGTTATAGGATTGTTCTCATGTTTGGTTTTTGAAGCATTGAGATATCACATCTCATGCTATCGGAAGGGTCTCAGGTTTGGTATTAGAAGCATTGAGATATCACATCTCATGCTATAGGATTGGTCTCTGGATTGGAATGTGAAGGATTTGGATATCACATCTCATGCTAAAGGAAGGGTCTCAGGTTTGGAATGGGAAGGAGTTGGATATGACATCTCTTGTTATAGGGAGGGTCTCAGGATTTGAATGGCAAGGAGTTGGATATCACATCTCATGCCATAGGAAGGGTCTCAGGTTTGGTATAAGCATTGAGATATCACATCTCTGCTATCGGAAGGGTCTCAGGATTGGATTGGGAAGGAGTTGGATATCACATCTCATGTTATAGGAAGGGTCTCCGGATTGGAATGTGAAGGATTTGGATATCACATCTCATGCTAAAGGAAGGGTCTCAGGTTTGGAATGGGAAGGAGTTGGATATGACATCTCTTGTTATAGGGAGGGTCTCAGGATTTGAATGGCAAGGAGTTGGATATCACATCTCATGCCATAGGAAGGGTCTCAGGTTTGGTATAAGCATTGAGATATCACATCTCTGCTATCGGAAGGGTCTCAGGATTGGAATGGGAAGGACTTAGATATCACATCTCATGCTATAGGGAGGGTCTCAGTTTTGATATTAGAAGCATTGAGATATCACATCTCATGCTATCGGAAGGGTCTCAGGATTGGAATGGGAGGAGCTGGATATCACATCTCATGCTAAAGGAAGGGTCTCAGGTTTGGAAGGGGAAGGATTTGGATATCACATCTCATGTTATAGGATGGGTTTCAGGTTTGGTATTAGAAGCATTGTGATATCACATCTCATGCTATAGGAAGTGTCTCAGGATTGGAATGGGAAGGAGTTGGATATCACATCTCATGCTATAGGAAGGGTTTCAGGTTTGGTAGAAGCATTGAGATATCACATCTCATGCTATAGGAAGAGTCTCAGGTTTGGGAAGGGAAGGATTTGGATTTCACATCTCATGTTATAGGATGGTTCTCATGTTTGGTTTTTGAAGCATTGAGATATCACATCTCATGCTATCGGAAGGGTCTCAGGTTTGGTATTAGAAGCATTGAGATATCACATCTCATGCTATAGGATTGGTCTCTGGATTGGAATGTGAAGGATTTGGATATCACATCTCATGCTAAAGGAAGGGTCTCAGGTTTGGAATGGGAAGGAGTTGGATATGACATCTCTTGTTATAGGGAGGGTCTCAGGATTTGAATGGCAAGGAGTTGGATATCACATCTCATGCCATAGGAAGGGTCTCAGGTTTGTTATAAGCATTGAGATATCACATCTCTGCTATCGGAAGGGTCTCAGGATTGGATTGGGAAGGAGTTGGATATCACATCTCATGTTATAGGAAGGGTCTCCGGATTGGAATGTGAAGGATTTGGATATCACATCTCATGCTAAAGGAAGGGTCTCAGGTTTGGAATGGGAAGGAGTTGGATATGACATCTCTTGTTATAGGGAGGGTCTCAGGATTTGAATGGCAAGGAGTTGGATATCACATCTCATGCCATAGGAAGGGTCTCAGGTTTGGTATAAGCATTGAGATATCACATCTCTGCTATCGGAAGGGTCTCAGGATTGGATTGGGAAGGAGTTGGATATCCCTTCTCATGCTATAGGAAGGGTCTCAGGTTGGAATGGGAAGGAGTTGGATATCACATCTCATGCTAAAGGAAGGGTCTCAGGTTTGGTAGAAGCATTGAGATATCACATCTCATGCTATAGGAAGGGTCTCAGGATTGGAATGGGAAGGACTTAGATATCACATATCATGCTATAGTTAGGGTTTCAGTTTTGATATTAGAAGCATTGAGATATCACATCTCATGCTATCGGAAGTGTCTCAGGATTGGAATGGGAAGGAGCTGGATATTACATCTCATGCTAAAGGAAGGGTCTCAGGTTTGGAACGGGAAGGAGTTGGATATCCGATCTCATGTTATAGGAAGGGTCTCAGGATTGTTATTAGAATCATTGAGATATCATATTGCATGCTGTAGGAAGGGTCTAAGGATTGGAATGGGAAAGACTTGGATATCACATCTCATGCTATAGGAAGAGTCTCAGGTTTGGTATAAGCATTGAGATATCACATCTCTGCTATCGGAAGTGTCTCAGGATTGGAATGGGAAGGAATTGGATATCCCATCTCATGTTATAGGACGGGTCTCAGGATTGTTATTAGAATCATTGAGATATCATATTGCATGCTGTAGGAAGGGTCTAAGGATTGGAATGGGAAAGACTTGGATATCACATCTCATGCTATAGGAAGAGTCTCAGGTTTGGTATAAGCATTGAGATATCAAATCGCATGCTATAGGAAGGGTCTCAGGATTGGAATGGAAGGAGTTGGATATCACATCTCATGTTATAGGAAGGATCTCAGGTTTGGTATTAGAAGCATTGAGACATCACATCTCATGCTATAGGAAGGGTCTCAGGATTGGAATGGGAAGGAGTTGGATATCACATCTCATGCTATAGGAAGGGTCTCAGGTTTGGTATAAGCATTGAGATATCACATCTCATGCTATAGGAAGGGTCTCAGGATTGGAATGGGAAGGAGTTGTATATGACATCTCATGCCGTTGGAAGGGTCTCAGGTTTGGTATAAGCATTGAGATATCACATCTCTGCTATCAGAAGAGTCTCAGGATTGGAATGGGAAGGAGTTGGATATCCCATCTCATGTTATAGGAAGAGTCTCAGGTTTGGTATTAGAAGCATTGAGATATCACATCTCATGCTATAGGAAGTGTCTCAGGATTGGAATGGGAAGGACTTGGATATCACATCTCATGCTATAGGGAGGGTCTCAAGTTTGATATTAGAAGCATTGAGATATCACATCTCATGCTATAGGAAGAGTCTCAGGTTTGGGAAGGGAAGGATTTGGATTTCACATCTCATGTTATAGGATGGTTCTCATGTTTGGTTTTTGAAGCATTGAGATATTACATCTCATGCTATCGGAAGGGTCTCAGGTTTGGTATTAGAAGCATTGAGATATCACATCTCATGCTATAGGATTGGTCTAGGGGTTGGAATGTGAAGGATTTGGATATCACATCTCATGCTAAAGGAAGGGTCTCAGGTTTGGAATGGGAAGGAGTTGGATATGACATCTCTTGTTATAGGGAGGGTCTCAGGATTTGAATGGCAAGGAGTTGGATATCACATCTCATGCCATAGGAAGGGTCTCAGGTTTGGTATAAGCATTGAGATATCACATCTCTGCTATCGGAAGGGTCTCAGGATTGGAATGGGAAGGACTTAGATATCACATCTCATGCTATAGGGAGGGTCTCAGTTTTGATATTAGAAGCATTGAGATATCACATCTCATGCTATCGGAAGGGTCTCAGGATTGGAATGGGAGGAGCTGGATATCACATCTCATGCTAAAGGAAGGGTCTCAGGTTTGGAAGGGGAAGGATTTGGATATCACATCTCATGTTATAGAATGGATCTCAGGTTTGGTATTAGAAGCATTGTGATATCACATCTCATGCTATAGGAAGTGTCTCAGGATTGGAATGGGAAGGAGTTGTATATCACATCTTATGCTATAGGAAGGGTTTCAGGTTTGGTAGAAGCATTGAGATATCACATCTCATGCTATAGGAAGAGTCTCAGGTTTGGGAAGGGAAGGATTTGGATTTCACATCTCATGTTATAGGATGGTTCTCATGTTTGGTTTTTGAAGCATTGAGATATCACATCTCATGCTATCGGAAGGGTCTCAGGTTTGGTATTAGAAGCATTGAGATATCACATCTCATGCTATAGGATTGGTCTCTGGATTGGAATGTGAAGGATTTGGATATCACATCTCATGCTAAAGGAAGGGTCTCAGGTTTGGAATGGGAAGGAGTTGGATATGACATCTCTTGTTATAGGGAGGGTCTCAGGATTTGAATGGCAAGGAGTTGGATATCACATCTCATGCCATAGGAAGGGTCTCAGGTTTGGTATTAGAAGCCTTGAGATATCACATCTCATGGTATAATAAGGGTCTCAGGATTGGAATGGGAAGGAGTTGGATATCACATCTCAAGCTATTTCAGGATTGGAATGGGAAGGAGTTTGATATCACATCTCAAGCTATAGGAAGTGTCTCAGGTTTGGGAAGGGAAGGATTGGGATTTCACATCTCATGTTATAGGATGGTTCTCATGTTTGGTTTTAGAAGCATTGAGATATCACATCTCATGCTATCGGAAGGGTCTCAGGTTTGGAATGGGAAGGAGTTGGATATCACATCTCATGTTATAGGAAGCATCTCAGGTTTGGTATTAGAAGCATTGAGATATCACATCTCATGCTATAGGAAGGGTCTCAGGATTGGAATGTGAAGGATTTGGATATCAAATCTCATGCTAAAGGAAGGGTCTCAGGTTTGGTATAAGCATTGAGATATCACATCTCTGCTATCGGAAGGGTCTCAGGATTGGATTGGGAAGGAGTTGGACATCCCTTCTCATGCTATAGGAAGGGTCTCATGTTGGAATGGGAAGGAGTTGGATATCATATCTCATGTTATAGGAAGGGTCTCAAGATTGAAATGGGAAGTATTTGGATATCACATCTCTTGCTATATGAAGGGTCTCAGGTTTTTTATTAGAAACATTGAGATATCACATCTCATGCTATCAGAAGGGTTTCAGGATTGGAATGGGAAGGATTTGGATATCATATCTCATGTTATAGGACGGGTCCCAGGTTTGGTAGTAGAAGCATTGAGATATCACATCTTATGGTATAGGAAGGGTCTCAGGTTTGGAATGGGAAGTAGTTGGATATCACATCTCATCCAATAGGAAGGGTCTCAGGTTTGGAATGGGAAGGATTTGGATATCACATCTCTTGCTATAGGAAGGGTCTCAGGTTTTTTATTAGAAACATTGAGATATCACATCTCATGCTATAGGAAGGGTTTAAGGATTGGAATGGGAAGGAGTTGGATATCCCTTCTCATGCTATAGGAAGGGTCTCAGGTTGGAATGGGAAGGATTTGAATATCACATCTCTTGCTATAGGAAGGGTCTCAGGTTTTTTATTAGAAACATTGAGATATCACATCTCATGCTATAGGAAGGGTTTAAGGATTGGAATGGGAAGGATTTGGATATCACATCTCATGCTAAAGGAAGGGTCTCAGGTTTGGAAGGGGAAGGATTTGGATATCACATCTCATGTTATTTGACCGGTCTCAGGTTTGGTATTAGAAGCATTGAGATATCAAGTCTCATGGTATAGGACGGGAGTTTGATATCACATCATGCCATGGTATGGGTATCAGGTTTTGTAGAAGCATTGGGATATCACATCTCATGCTATCGGAAGGGTATCAGGATTGGATTTGGAAGGAGTTGTTGGATATCCCATCTCATGCTATAGGAAAGGTCTCTGGTTGGAATGGGAAAGAGTTGGATATCACATCTCATGTTATAGGAAGGGTCTCAAGATTGGAATGGGAAGGACTTGGATATCACATCTCATGCTGTAGGAAGGCTCTCAGGTTTGGAAAGGGAAGGAGTTGGATATCACATTTCATGTTAGAGGTAGGATCTCAGGTTTGGTATTAGAGGCATTGAGATATCACATCTCATGCTATCAGAAGGGTATCAGGATTGGAATGGGAAGGAGTTGGATATCACATCTCATGCTAAAGGGAGGGTCTCAGGTTTGGATGGGGAAGGATTTGGATATTACATCTCATGTTATAGGAAGGATCTCAGGTTTGGTATTAGAAGCATTGAGATATCACATCTCATGCTATCGGAAGGATCTCAGGTTTGGTATTAGAAGCATTGAGATATCACATCTCATGCTATAGGAAGGGTCTCAGGATTGGAATGGGAAGGACTTGGATATCACATCTCATGCTAAAGGAAGGGTCTCAGTTTTGGTAGAAGCATTGCGATATCACATCTCATGCTATAGGAAAGGTCTCAGGATTGGAATCGGAAGGAGTTGGATATCACATCTCATGCTATAGGAAGGGTCTCAGGTTTGGTATAAGCATTGAGATATCACATCTCTGCTATCGGAAGGGTCTCAGGATTGGATTGGGAAGGAGTTGGATATCACATCTCATGTTATAGGAAGGGTCTCCGGATTGGAATGTGAAGGATTTGGATATCACATCTCATGCTAAAGGAAGGGTCTTAGGTTTGGAATGGGAAGGAGTTGGATATGACATCTCTTGTTATAGGGAGGGTCTCAGGATTTGAATGGCAAGGTGTTGGATATCACATCTCATGCCATAGGAAGGGTCTCAGGTTTGGTATAAGCATTGAGATATCACATCTCTGCTATCGGAAGGGTCTCAGGATTGGATTGGGAAGGAGTTGGATATCACATCTCATGTTATAGGAAGGGTCTCCGGATTGGAATGTGAAGGATTTGGATATCACATCTCATGCTAAAGGAAGGGTCTCAGGTTTGGAATGGGAAGGAGTTGGATATGACATCTCTTGTTATAGGGAGGGTCTCAGGATTTGAATGGCAAGGAGTTGGATATCACATCTCATGCCATAGGAAGGGTCTCAGGTTTGGTATAAGCATTGAGATATCACATCTCTGCTATCGGAAGGGTCTCAGGATTGGAATGGGAAGGACTTAGATATCACATCTCATGCTATAGGGAGGGTCTCAGTTTTGATATTAGAAGCATTGAGATATCACATCTCATGCTATTGGAAGGGTCTCAGGATTGGAATGGGAGGAGCTGGATATCACATCTCATGCTAAAGGAAGGGTCTCAGGTTTGGAAGGGGAAGGATTTGGATATCACATCTCATGTTATAGGATGGGTTTCAGGTTTGGTATTAGAAGCATTGTGATATCACATCTCATGCTATAGGAAGTGTCTCAGGATTGGAATGGGAAGGAGTTGGATATCACATCTCATGCTATAGGAAGGGTTTCAGGTTTGGTAGAAGCATTGAGATATCACATCTCATGCTATAGGAAGAGTCTCAGGTTTGGGAAGGGAAGGATTTGGATTTCACATCTCATGTTATAGGATGGTTCTCATGTTTGGTTTTTGAAGCATTGAGATATCACATCTCATGCTATCGGAAGGGTCTCAGGTTTGGTATTAGAAGCATTGAGATATCACATCTCATGCTATAGGATTGGTCTCTGGATTGGAATGTGAAGGATTTGGATATCACATCTCATGCTAAAGGAAGGGTCTCAGGTTTGGAATGGGAAGGAGTTGGATATGACATCTCTTGTTATAGGGAGGGTCTCAGGATTTGAATGGCAAGGAGTTGGATATCACATCTCATGCCATAGGAAGGGTCTCAGGTTTGTTATAAGCATTGAGATATCACATCTCTGCTATCGGAAGGGTCTCAGGATTGGATTGGGAAGGAGTTGGATATCACATCTCATGTTATAGGAAGGGTCTCCGGATTGGAATGTGAAGGATTTGGATATCACATCTCATGCTAAAGGAAGGGTCTCAGGTTTGGAATGGGAAGGAGTTGGATATGACATCTCTTGTTATAGGGAGGGTCTCAGGATTTGAATGGCAAGGAGTTGGATATCACATCTCATGCCATAGGAAGGGTCTCAGGTTTGGTATAAGCATTGAGATATCACATCTCTGCTATCGGAAGGGTCTCAGGATTGGATTGGGAAGGAGTTGGATATCCCTTCTCATGCTATAGGAAGGGTCTCAGGTTGGAATGGGAAGGAGTTGGATATCACATCTCATGCTAAAGGAAGGGTCTCAGGTTTGGTAGAAGCATTGAGATATCACATCTCATGCTATAGGAAGGGTCTCAGGATTGGAATGGGAAGGACTTAGATATCACATATCATGCTATAGTTAGGGTTTCAGTTTTGATATTAGAAGCATTGAGATATCACATCTCATGCTATCGGAAGTGTCTCAGGATTGGAATGGGAAGGAGCTGGATATTACATCTCATGCTAAAGGAAGGGTCTCAGGTTTGGAACGGGAAGGAGTTGGATATCCGATCTCATGTTATAGGAAGGGTCTCAGGATTGTTATTAGAATCATTGAGATATCATATTGCATGCTGTAGGAAGGGTCTAAGGATTGGAATGGGAAAGACTTGGATATCACATCTCATGCTATAGGAAGAGTCTCAGGTTTGGTATAAGCATTGAGATATCACATCTCTGCTATCGGAAGTGTCTCAGGATTGGAATGGGAAGGAATTGGATATCCCATCTCATGTTATAGGACGGGTCTCAGGATTGTTATTAGAATCATTGAGATATCATATTGCATGCTGTAGGAAGGGTCTAAGGATTGGAATGGGAAAGACTTGGATATCACATCTCATGCTATAGGAAGAGTCTCAGGTTTGGTATAAGCATTGAGATATCAAATCGCATGCTATAGGAAGGGTCTCAGGATTGGAATGGAAGGAGTTGGATATCACATCTCATGTTATAGGAAGGATCTCAGGTTTGGTATTAGAAGCATTGAGACATCACATCTCATGCTATAGGAAGGGTCTCAGGATTGGAATGGGAAGGAGTTGGATATCACATCTCATGCTATAGGAAGGGTCTCAGGTTTGGTATAAGCATTGAGATATCACATCTCATGCTATAGGAAGGGTCTCAGAATTGGAATGGGAAGGAGTTGTATATGACATCTCATGCCGTAGGAAGGGTCTCAGGTTTGGTATAAGCATTGAGATATCACATCTCTGCTATCAGAAGAGTCTCAGGATTGGAATGGGAAGGAGTTGGATATCCCATCTCATGTTATAGGAAGAGTCTCAGGTTTGGTATTAGAAGCATTGAGATATCACATCTCATGCTATAGGAAGTGTCTCAGGATTGGAATGGGAAGGACTTGGATATCACATCTCATGCTATAGGGAGGGTCTCAAGTTTGATATTAGAAGCATTGAGATATCACATCTCATGCTATAGGAAGAGTCTCAGGTTTGGGAAGGGAAGGATTTGGATTTCACATCTCATGTTATAGGATGGTTCTCATGTTTGGTTTTTGAAGCATTGAGATATTACATCTCATGCTATCGGAAGGGTCTCAGGTTTGGTATTAGAAGCATTGAGATATCACATCTCATGCTATAGGATTGGTCTAGGGGTTGGAATGTGAAGGATTTGGATATCACATCTCATGCTAAAGGAAGGGTCTCAGGTTTGGAATGGGAAGGAGTTGGATATGACATCTCTTGTTATAGGGAGGGTCTCAGGATTTGAATGGCAAGGAGTTGGATATCACATCTCATGCCATAGGAAGGGTCTCAGGTTTGGTATAAGCATTGAGATATCACATCTCTGCTATCGGAAGGGTCTCAGGATTGGAATGGGAAGGACTTAGATATCACATCTCATGCTATAGGGAGGGTCTCAGTTTTGATATTAGAAGCATTGAGATATCACATCTCATGCTATCGGAAGGGTCTCAGGATTGGAATGGGAGGAGCTGGATATCACATCTCATGCTAAAGGAAGGGTCTCAGGTTTGGAAGGGGAAGGATTTGGATATCACATCTCATGTTATAGAATGGATCTCAGGTTTGGTATTAGAAGCATTGTGATATCACATCTCATGCTATAGGAAGTGTCTCAGGATTGGAATGGGAAGGAGTTGTATATCACATCTTATGCTATAGGAAGGGTTTCAGGTTTGGTAGAAGCATTGAGATATCACATCTCATGCTATAGGAAGAGTCTCAGGTTTGGGAAGGGAAGGATTTGGATTTCACATCTCATGTTATAGGATGGTTCTCATGTTTGGTTTTTGAAGCATTGAGATATCACATCTCATGCTATCGGAAGGGTCTCAGGTTTGGTATTAGAAGCATTGAGATATCACATCTCATGCTATAGGATTGGTCTCTGGATTGGAATGTGAAGGATTTGGATATCACATCTCATGCTAAAGGAAGGGTCTCAGGTTTGGAATGGGAAGGAGTTGGATATGACATCTCTTGTTATAGGGAGGGTCTCAGGATTTGAATGGCAAGGAGTTGGATATCACATCTCATGCCATAGGAAGGGTCTCAGGTTTGGTATTAGAAGCCTTGAGATATCACATCTCATGGTATAATAAGGGTCTCAGGATTGGAATGGGAAGGAGTTGGATATCACATCTCAAGCTATTTCAGGATTGGAATGGGAAGGAGTTTGATATCACATCTCAAGCTATAGGAAGTGTCTCAGGTTTGGGAAGGGAAGGATTGGGATTTCACATCTCATGTTATAGGATGGTTCTCATGTTTGGTTTTAGAAGCATTGAGATATCACATCTCATGCTATCGGAAGGGTCTCAGGTTTGGAATGGGAAGGAGTTGGATATCACATCTCATGTTATAGGAAGCATCTCAGGTTTGGTATTAGAAGCATTGAGATATCACATCTCATGCTATAGGAAGGGTCTCAGGATTGGAATGTGAAGGATTTGGATATCAAATCACATGCTAAAGGAAGGGTCTCAGGTTTGGTATAAGCATTGAGATATCACATCTCTGCTATCGGAAGGGTCTCAGGATTGGATTGGGAAGGAGTTGGACATCCCTTCTCATGCTATAGGAAGGGTCTCATGTTGGAATGGGAAGGAGTTGGATATCATATCTCATGTTATAGGAAGGGTCTCAAGATTGAAATGGGAAGTATTTGGATATCACATCTCTTGCTATATGAAGGGTCTCAGGTTTTTTATTAGAAACATTGAGATATCACATCTCATGCTATCAGAAGGGTTTCAGGATTGGAATGGGAAGGATTTGGATATCATATCTCATGTTATAGGACGGGTCCCAGGTTTGGTATTAGAAGCATTGAGATATCACATCTTATGGTATAGGAAGGGTCTCAGGTTTGGAATGGGAAGTAGTTGGATATCACATCTCATCCAATAGGAAGGGTCTCAGGTTTGGAATGGGAAGGATTTGGATATCACATCTCTTGCTATAGGAAGGGTCTCAGGTTTTTTATTAGAAACATTGAGATATCACATCTCATGCTATAGGAAGGGTTTAAGGATTGGAATGGGAAGGAGTTGGATATCCCTTCTCATGCTATAGGAAGGGTCTCAGGTTGGAATGGGAAGGATTTGAATATCACATCTCTTGCTATAGGAAGGGTCTCAGGTTTTTTATTAGAAACATTGAGATATCACATCTCATGCTATAGGAAGGGTTTAAGGATTGGAATGGGAAGGATTTGGATATCACATCTCATGCTAAAGGAAGGGTCTCAGGTTTGGAAGGGGAAGGATTTGGATATCACATCTCATGTTATTTGACCGGTCTCAGGTTTGGTATTAGAAGCATTGAGATATCAAGTCTCATGGTATAGGACGGGAGTTTGATATCACATCATGCCATGGTATGGGTATCAGGTTTTGTAGAAGCATTGGGATATCACATCTCATGCTATCGGAAGGGTATCAGGATTAGATTTGGAAGGAGTTGTTGGATATCCCATCTCATGCTATAGGAAAGGTCTCTGGTTGGAATGGGAAAGAGTTGGATATCACATCTCATGTTATAGGAAGGGTCTCAAGATTGGAATGGGAAGGACTTGGATATCACATCTCATGCTGTAGGAAGGCTCTCAGGTTTGGAAAGGGAAGGAGTTGGATATCACATTTCATGTTAGAGGTAGGATCTCAGGTTTGGTATTAGAGGCATTGAGATATCACATCTCATGCTATCAGAAGGGTATCAGGATTGGAATGGGAAGGAGTTGGATATCACATCTCATGCTAAAGGGAGGGTCTCAGGTTTGGATGGGGAAGGATTTGGATATTACATCTCATGTTATAGGAAGGATCTCAGGTTTGGTATTAGAAGCATTGAGATATCACATCTCATGCTATCGGAAGGATCTCAGGTTTGGTATTAGAAGCATTGAGATATCACATCTCATGCTATAGGAAGGGTCTTAGGATTGGAATGGGAAGGACTTGGATATCACATCTCATGCTAAAGGAAGGGTCTCAGTTTTGGTAGAAGCATTGCAATATCACATCTCATGCTATAGGAAAGGTCTCAGGATTGGAATCGGAAGGAGTTGGATATCACATCTCATGCTATAGGAAGGGTCTCAGGTTTGGTATAAGCATTGAGATATCACATCTCTGCTATCGGAAGGGTCTCAGGATTGGATTGGGAAGGAGTTGGATATCACATCTCATGTTATAGGAAGGGTCTCCGGATTGGAATGTGAAGGATTTGGATATCACATCTCATGCTAAAGGAAGGGTCTTAGGTTTGGAATGGGAAGGAGTTGGATATGACATCTCTTGTTATAGGGAGGGTCTCAGGATTTGAATGGCAAGGTGTTGGATATCACATCTCATGCCATAGGAAGGGTCTCAGGTTTGGTATAAGCATTGAGATATCACATCTCTGCTATCGGAAGGGTCTCAGGATTGGATTGGGAAGGAGTTGGATATCCCTTCCCATGCTATAGGAAGGGTCTCAGGTTGGAAAGGGAAGGAGTTGGATATCACATCTCATGCTATAGGGAGGGTTTCAGTTTTGATATTAGAAGCATTGAGATATCACATCTCATGCTATCGGAAGTGTCTCAGGATTGGAATGGGAAGGAGCTGGATATTACATCTCATGCTAAAGGAAGGGTCTCAGGTTTGGAACGGGAAGGAGTTGGATATCCGATCTCATGTTATAGGAAGGGTCTCAGGTTTGGTATAAGCATTGAGATATCACATCTCATGCTATAGGAAGGGTCTCAGGATTGGAATGGAAGGAGTTGGATATCACATCTCATGTTATAGGAAGGATCTCAGGTTTGGTATTAGAAGCATTGAGACATCACATCTCATGCTATAGGAAGGGTCTCAGGATTGGAATGGGAAGGAGTTGGATATCACATCTCATGCTATAGGAAGGGTCTCAGGTTTGGTATAAGCATTGAGATATCACATCTCATGCTATAGGAAGGGTCTCAGGATTGGAATGGGAAGGAGTTGTATATGACATCTCATGCCGTAGGAAGGGTCTCAGGTTTGGTATAAGCATTGAGATATCACATCTCTGCTATCAGAAGAGTCTCAGGATTGGAATGGGAAGGAGTTGGATATCCCATCTCATGTTATAGGAAGAGTCTCAGGTTTGGTATTAGAAGCATTGAGATATCACATCTCATGCTATAGGAAGTGTCTCAGGATTGGAATGGGAAGGACTTGGATATCACATCTCATGCTATAGGGAGGTTCTCAAGTTTGATATTAGAAGCATTGAGATATCACATCTCATGCTATAGGAAGAGTCTCAGGTTTGGGAAGGGAAGGATTTGGATTTCACATCTCATGTTATAGGACGGTTCTCATGTTTGGTTTTTGAAGCATTGAGATATCACATCTCATGCTATCGGAAGGGTCTCAGGTTTGGTATTAGAAGCATTGAGATATCACATCTCTGCTATCGGAAGGGTCTCAGGATTGGATTGGGAAGGAGTTGGATATCACATCTCATGTTATAGGAAGGGTCTCCGGATTGGAATGTGAAGGATTTGGATATCACATCTCATGCTAAAGGAAGGGTCTCAGGTTTGGAATGGGAAGGAGTTGGATATGACATCTCTTGTTATAGGGAGGGTCTCAGGATTTGAATGGCAAGGAGTTGGATATCACATCTCATGCCATAGGAAGGGTCTCAGGTTTGGTATAAGCATTGAGATATCACATCTCTGCTATCGGAAGGGTCTCAGGATTGGATTGGGAAGGAGTTGGATATCCCTTCTCATGCTATAGGAAGGGTCTCAGGTTGGAATGGGAAGGAGTTGGATATCACATCTCATGCTAAAGGAAGGGTCTCAGGTTTGGTAGAAGCATTGAGATATCACATCTCATGCTATCGGAAGTGTCTCAGGATTGGAATGGGAAGGAGCTGGATATTACATCTCATGCTAAAGGAAGGGTCTCAGGTTTGGAACGGGAAGGAGTTGGATATCCGATCTCATGTTATAGGAAGGGTCTCAGGTTTGGTATAAGCATTGAGATATCACATCTCTGCTATCGGAAGTGTCTCAGGATTGGAATGGGAAGGAATTGGATATCCCATCTCATGTTATAGGACGGGTCTCAGGATTGTTATTAGAATCATTGAGATATCATATTGCATGCTGTATGAAGGGTCTAAGGATTGGAATGGGAAAGACTCGGATATCACATCTCATGCTATAGGAAGGGTCTCAGGTTTGGTATAAGCATTGAGATATCAAATCTCATGCTATAGGAAGGGTCTCAGGATTGGAATGGAAGGAGTTGGATATCACATCTCATGTTATAGGAAGGATCTCAGGTTTGGTATTAGAAGCATTGAGACATCACATCTCATGCTATAGGAAGGGTCTCAGGATTGGAATGGGAAGGAGTTGGATATCACATCTCATGCTATAGGAAGGGTCTCAGGTTTGGTATAAGCATTGAGATATCACATCTCATGCTATAGGAAGGGTCTCAGGATTGGAATGGGAAGGAGTTGTATATGACATCTCATGCCGTAGGAAGGGTCTCAGGTTTGGTATAAGCATTGAGATATCACATCTCTGCTATCAGAAGAGTCTCAGGATTGGAATGGGAAGGAGTTGGCTATCCCATCTCATGTTATAGGAAGAGTCTCAGGTTTGGTATTAGAAGCATTGAGATATCACATCTCATGCTATAGGAAGTGTCTCAGGATTGGAATGGGAAGGACTTGGATATCACATCTCATGCTATAGGGAGGGTCTCAAGTTTGATATTAGAAGCATTGAGATATCACATCTCATGCTATAGGAAGAGTCTCAGGTTTGGGAAGGGAAGGATTTGGATTTCACATCTCATGTTATAGGATGGTTCTCATGTTTGGTTTTTGAAGCATTGAGATATCACATCTCATGCTATCGGAAGGGTCTCAGGTTTGGTATTAGAAGCATTGAGATATCACATCTCATGCTATAGGATTGGTCTCCGGATTGGAATGTGAAGGATTTGGATATCACATCTCATGCTAAAGGAAGGGTCTCAGGTTTGGAATGGGAAGGAGTTGGATATGACACCTCTTGTTATAGGGAGGGTCTCAGGATTTGAATGGCAAGGAGTTGGATATCACATCTCATGCCATAGGAAGGGTCTCAGGTTTGGTATAAGCATTGAGATATCACATCTCTGCTATCGGAAGGGTCTCAGGATTGGAATGGGAAGGACTTAGATATCACATCTCATGCTATAGGGAGGGTCTCAGTTTTGATATTAGAAGCATTGAGATATCACATCTCATGATATCGGAAGGGTCTCAGGATTGGAATGGGAGGAGCTGGATATCACATCTCATGCTAAAGGAAGGGTCTCAGGTTTGGAAGGGGAAGGATTTGGATATCACATCTCATGTTATAGGATGGGTCTCAGGTTTGGTATTAGAAGCATTGTGATATCACATCTCATGCTATAGGAAGAGTCTCAGGTTTGGGAAGGGAAGGATTTGGATTTCACATCTCATGTTATAGGATGGTTCTCATGTTTGGTTTTTGAAGCATTGAGATATCACATCTCATGCTATCGGAAGGGTCTCAGGTTTGGTATTAGAAGCATTGAGATATCACATCTCATGCTATAGGATTGGTCTCCGGATTGGAATGTGAAGGATTTGGATATCACATCTCATGCTAAAGGAAGGGTCTCAGGTTTGGGATGGGAAGGAGTTGGATATGACATCTCTTGTTATAGGGAGGGTCTCAGGATTTGAATGGCAAGGAGTTGGATATCACATCTCATGCCATAGGAAGGGTCTCAGGTTTGGTATAAGCATTGAGATATCACATCTCTGCAAGGGTCTCAGGATTGGATTGGGAAGGAGTTGGATATCACATCTCATGTTATAGGAAGGGTCTCCGGATTGGAATGTGAAGGATTTGGATATCACATCTCATGCTAAAGGAAGGGTCTCAGGTTTGGAATGGGAAGGAGTTGGATATGACATCTCTTGTTATAGGGAGGGTCTCAGGATTTGAATGGCAAGGAGTTGGATATCACATCTCATGCCATAGGAAGGGTCTCAGGTTTGGTATAAGCATTGAGATATCACATCTCTGCTATCGGAAGGGTCTCAGGATTGGATTGGGAAGGAGTTGGATATCCCTTCTCATGCTATAGGAAGGGTCTCAGGTTGGAATGGGAAGGAGTTGGATATCACATCTCATGCTAAAGGAAGGGTCTCAGGTTTGGTAGAAGCATTGAGATATCACATCTCATGCTATCGGAAGTGTCTCAGGATTGGAATGGGAAGGAGCTGGATATTACATCTCATGCTAAAGGAAGGGTCTCAGGTTTGGAACGGGAAGGAGTTGGATATCCGATCTCATGTTATAGGAAGGGTCTCAGGTTTGGTATAAGCATTGAGATATCACATCTCTGCTATCGGAAGTGTCTCAGGATTGGAATGGGAAGGAATTGGATATCCCATCTCATGTTATAGGACGGGTCTCAGGATTGTTATTAGAATCATTGAGATATCATATTGCATGCTGTATGAAGGGTCTAAGGATTGGAATGGGAAAGACTTGGATATCACATCTCATGCTATAGGAAGGGTCTCAGGTTTGGTATAAGCATTGAGATATCAAATCTCATGCTATAGGAAGGGTCTCAGGATTGGAATGGAAGGAGTTGGATATCACATCTCATGTTATAGGAAGGATCTCAGGTTTGGTATTAGAAGCATTGAGACATCACATCTCATGCTATAGGAAGGGTCTCAGGATTGGAATGGGAAGGAGTTGGATATCACATCTCATGCTATAGGAAGGGTCTCAGGTTTGGTATAAGCATTGAGATATCACATCTCATGCTATAGGAAGGGTCTCAGGATTGGAATGGGAAGGAGTTGTATATGACATCTCATGCCGTAGGAAGGGTCTCAGGTTTGGTATAAGCATTGAGATATCACATCTCTGCTATCAGAAGAGTCTCAGGATTGGAATGGGAAGGAGTTGGATATCCCATCTCATGTTATAGGAAGAGTCTCAGGTTTGGTATTAGAAGCATTGAGATATCACATCTCATGCTATAGGAAGTGTCTCAGGATTGGAATGGGAAGGACTTGGATATCACATCTCATGCTATAGGGAGGGTCTCAGTTTTGATATTAGAAGCATTGAGATATCACATCTCATGCTATCGGAAGGGTCTCAGGATTGGAATGGGAGGAGCTGGATATCACATCTCATGCTAAAGGAAGGGTCTCAGGTTTGGAAGGGGAAGGATTTGGATATCACATCTCATGTTATAGAATGTATCTCAGGTTTGGTATTAGAAGCATTGTGATATCACATCTCATGCTATAGGAAGTGTCTCGGGATTGGAATGGGAAGGAGTTGTATATCACATCTTATGCTATAGGAAGGGTTTCAGGTTTGGTAGAAGCATTGAGATATCACATCTCATGCTATAGGAAGAGTCTCAGGTTTGGGAAGGGAAGGATTTGGATTTCACATCTCATGTTATAGGATGGTTCTCATGTTTGGTTTTTGAAGCATTGAGATATCACATCTCATGCTATCGGAAGGGTCTCAGGTTTGGTATTAGAAGCATTGAGATATCACATCTCATGCTATAGGATTGGTCTCTGGATTGGAATGTGAAGGATTTGGATATCACATCTCATGCTAAAGGAAGGGTCTCAGGTTTGGAATGGGAAGGAGTTGGATATGACATCTCTTGTTATAGGGAGGGTCTCAGGATTTGAATGGCAAGGAGTTGGATATCACATCTCATGCCATAGGAAGGGTCTCAGGTTTGGTATTAGAAGCCTTGAGATATCACATCTCATGGTATAATAAGGGTCTCAGGATTGGAATGGGAAGGAGTTGGATATCACATCTCAAGCTATTTCAGGATTGGAATGGGAAGGAGTTTGATATCACATCTCAAGCTATAGGAAGTGTCTCAGGTTTGGGAAGGGAAGGATTGGGATTTCACATCTCATGTTATAGGATGGTTCTCATGTTTGGTTTTAGAAGCATTGAGATATCACATCTCATGCTATCGGAAGGGTCTCAGGTTTGGAATGGGAAGGAGTTGGATATCACATCTCATGTTATAGGAAGCATCTCAGGTTTGGTATTAGAAGCATTGAGATATCACATCTCATGCTATAGGAAGGGTCTCAGGATTGGAATGTGAAGGATTTGGATATCAAATCTCATGCTAAAGGAAGGGTCTCAGGTTTGGTATAAGCATTGAGATATCACATCTCTGCTATCGGAAGGGTCTCAGGATTGGATTGGGAAGGAGTTGGACATCCCTTCTCATGCTATAGGAAGGGTCTCATGTTGGAATGGGAAGGAGTTGGATATCATATCTCATGTTATAGGAAGGGTCTCAAGATTGAAATGGGAAGTATTTGGATATCACATCTCTTGCTATATGAAGGGTCTCAGGTTTTTTATTAGAAACATTGAGATATCACATCTCATGCTATCGGAAGGGTTTCAGGATTGGAATGGGAAGGATTTGGATATCATATCTCATGTTATAGGACGGGTCCCAGGTTTGGTATTAGAAGCATTGAGATATCACATCTTATGGTATAGGAAGGGTCTCAGGTTTGGAATGGGAAGTAGTTGGATATCACATCTCATCCAATAGGAAGGGTCTCAGGTTTGGAATGGGAAGGATTTGGATATCACATCTCTTGCTATAGGAAGGGTCTCAGGTTTTTTATTAGAAACATTGAGATATCACATCTCATGCTATAGGAAGGGTTTAAGGATTGGAATGGGAAGGAGTTGGATATCCCTTCTCATGCTATAGGATGGGTCTCAGGTTGGAATGGGAAGGATTTGAATATCACATCTCTTGCTATAGGAAGGGTCTCAGGTTTTTTATTAGAAACATTGAGATATCACATCTCATGCTATAGGAAGGGTTTAAGGATTGGAATGGGAAGGATTTGGATATCACATCTCATGCTAAAGGAAGGGTCTCAGGTTTGGAAGGGGAAGGATTTGGATATCACATCTCATGTTATTTGACCGGTCTCAGGTTTGGTTTTAGAAGCATTGAGATATCAAGTCTCATGGTATAGGACGGGAGTTTGATATCACATCATGCCATGGTATGGGTCTCAGGTTTTGTAGAAGCATTGGGATATCACATCTCATGCTATCGGAAGGGTATCAGGATTGGATTTGGAAGGAGTTGTTGGATATCCCATCTCATGCTATAGGAAAGGTCTCAGGTTGGAATGGGAAAGAGTTGGATATCACATCTCATGTTATAGGAAGGGTCTCAAGATTGGAATGGGAAGGACTTGGATATCACATCTCATGCTGTAGGAAGGCTCTCAGGTTTGGAAAGGGAAGGAGTTGGATATCACATTTCATGTTAGAGGTAGGATCTCAGGTTTGGTATTAGAGGCATTGAGATATCACATCTCATGCTATCAGAAGGGTATCAGGATTGGAATGGGAAGGAGTTGGATATCACATCTCATGCTAAAGGGAGGGTCTCAGGTTTGGATGGGGAAGGATTTGGATATTACATCTCATGTTATAGGAAGGATCTCAGGTTTGGTATTAGAAGCATTGAGATATCACATCTCATGCTATCGGAAGGATCTCAGGTTTGGTATTAGAAGCATTGAGATATCACATCTCATGCTATAGGAAGGGTCTCAGGATTGGAATGGGAAGGACTTGGATATCACATCTCATGCTAAAGGAAGGGTCTCAGTTTTGGTAGAAGCATTGCGATATCACATCTCATGCTATAGGAAGGGTCTCAGGATTGGAATCGGAAGGAGTTGGATATCACATCTCATGCTATAGGAAGGGTCTCAGGTTTGGTATAAGCATTGAGATATCACATCTCTGCTATCGGAAGGGTCTCAGGATTGGATTGGGAAGGAGTTGGATATCACATCTCATGTTATAGGAAGGGTCTCCGGATTGGAATGTGAAGGATTTGGATATCACATCTCATGCTAAAGGAAGGGTCTTAGGTTTGGAATGGGAAGGAGTTGGATATGACATCTCTTGTTATAGGGAGGGTCTCAGGATTTGAATGGCAAGGTGTTGGATATCACATCTCATGCCATAGGAAGGGTCTCAGGTTTGGTATAAGCATTGAGATATCACATCTCTGCTATCGGAAGGGTCTCAGGATTGGATTGGGAAGGAGTTGGATATCCCTTCTCATGCTATAGGAAGGGTCTCAGGTTGGAAAGGGAAGGAGTTGGATATCACATCTCATGCTATAGGGAGGGTTTCAGTTTTGATATTAGAAGCATTGAGATATCACATCTCATGCTATCGGAAGTGTCTCAGGATTGGAATGGGAAGGAGCTGGATATTACATCTCATGCTAAAGGAAGGGTCTCAGGTTTGGAACGGGAAGGAGTTGGATATCCGATCTCATGTTATAGGAAGGGTCTCAGGTTTGGTATAAGCATTGAGATATCACATCTCATGCTATAGGAAGGGTCTCAGGATTGGAATGGAAGGAGTTGGATATCACATCTCATGTTATAGGAAGGATCTCAGGTTTGGTATTAGAAGCATTGAGACATCACATCTCATGCTATAGGAAGGGTCTCAGGATTGGAATGGGAAGGAGTTGGATATCACATCTCATGCTATAGGAAGGGTCTCAGGTTTGGTATAAGCATTGAGATATCACATCTCATGCTATAGGAAGGGTCTCAGGATTGGAATGGGAAGGAGTTGTATATGACATCGCATGCCGTAGGAAGGGTCTCAGGTTTGGTATAAGCATTGAGGTATCACATCTCTGCTATCAGAAGAGTCTCAGGATTGGAATGGGAAGGAGTTGGATATCCCATCTCATGTTATAGGAAGAGTCTCAGGTTTGGTATTAGAAGCATTGAGATATCACATCTCATGCTATAGGAAGTGTCTCAGGATTGGAATGGGAAGGACTTGGATATCACATCTCATGCTATAGGGAGGTTCTCAAGTTTGATATTAGAAGCATTGAGATATCACATCTCATGCTATAGGAAGAGTCTCAGGTTTGGGAAGGGAAGGATTTGGATTTCACATCTCATGTTATAGGACGGTTCTCATGTTTGGTTTTTGAAGCATTGAGATATCACATCTCATGCTATCGGAAGGGTCTCAGATTTGGTATTAGAAGCATTGAGATATCACATCTCTGCTATCGGAAGGGTCTCAGGATTGGATTGGGAAGGAGTTGGATATCACATCTCATGTTATAGGAAGGGTCTCCGGATTGGAATGTGAAGGATTTGGATATCACATCTCATGCTAAAGGAAGGGTCTCAGGTTTGGAATGGGAAGGAGTTGGATATGACATCTCTTGTTATAGGGAGGGTCTCAGGATTTGAATGGCAAGGAGTTGGATATCACATCTCATGCCATAGGAAGGGTCTCAGGTTTGGTATAAGCATTGAGATATCACATCTCTGCTATCGGAAGGGTCTCAGGATTGGATTGGGAAGGAGTTGGATATCCCTTCTCATGCTATAGGAAGGGTCTCAGTTTGGAATGGGAAGGAGTTGGATATCACATCTCATGCTAAAGGAAGGGTCTCAGGTTTGGTAGAAGCATTAAGATATCACATCTCATGCTATCGGAAGTGTCTCAGGATTGGAATGGGAAGGAGCTGGATATTACATCTCATGCTAAAGGAAGGGTCTCAGGTTTGGAACGGGAAGGAGTTGGATATCCGATCTCATGTTATAGGAAGGGTCTCAGGTTTGGTATAAGCATTGAGATATCACATCTCTGCTATCGGAAGTGTCTCAGGATTGGAATGGGAAGGAATTGGATATCCCATCTCATGTTATGGGACGGGTCTCAGGATTGTTATTAGAATCATTGAGATATCATATTGCATGCTGTATGAAGGGTCTAAGGATTGGAATGGGAAAGACTTGGATATCACATCTCATGCTATAGGAAGGGTCTCAGGTTTGGTATAAGCATTGAGATATCAAATCTCATGCTATAGGAAGGGTCTCAGGATTGGAATGGAAGGAGTTGGATATCACATCTCATGTTATAGGAAGGATCTCAGGTTTGGTATTAGAAGCATTGAGACATCACATCTCATGCTATAGGAAGGGTCTCAGGATTGGAATGGGAAGGAGTTGGATATCACATCTCATGCTATAGGAAGGGTCTCAGGTTTGGTATAAGCATTGAGATATCACATCTCATGCTATAGGAAGGGTCTCAGGATTGGAATGGGAAGGAGTTGTATATGACATCTCATGCCGTAGGAAGGGTCTCAGGTTTGGTATAAGCATTGAGATATCACATCTCTGCTATCAGAAGAGTCTCAGGATTGGAATGGGAAGGAGTTGGATATCCCATCTCATGTTATAGGAAGAGTCTCAGGTTTGGTATTAGAAGCATTGAGATATCACATCTCTTGCTATAGGAAGTGTCTCAGGATTGGAATGGGAAGGACTTGGATATCACATCTCATGCTATAGGGAGGGTCTCAAGTTTGATATTAGAAGCATTGAGATATCACATCTCATGCTATAGGAAGAGTCTCAGGTTTGGGAAGGGAAGGATTTGGATTTCACATCTCATGTTATAGGATGGTTCTCATGTTTGGTTTTTGAAGCATTGAGATATCACATCTCATGCTATCGGAAGGGTCTCAGGTTTGGTATTAGAAGCATTGAGATATCACATCTCATGCTATAGGATTGGTCTCCGGATTGGAATGTGAAGGATTTGGATATCACATCTCATGCTAAAGGAAGGGTCTCAGGTTTGGAATGGGAAGGAGTTGGATATGACATCTCTTGTTATAGGGAGGGTCTCAGGATTTGAATGGCAAGGAGTTGGATATCACATCTCATGCCATAGGAAGGGTCTCAGGTTTGGTATAAGCATTGAGATATCACATCTCTGCTATCGGAAGGGTCTCAGGATTGGAATGGGAAGGACTTAGATATCACATCTCATGCTATAGGGAGGGTCTCAGTTTTGATATTAGAAGCATTGAGATATCACATCTCATGATATCGGAAGTGTCTCAGGATTGGAATGGGATGAGCTGGATATCACATCTCATGCTAAAGGAAGGGTCTCAGGTTTGGAAGGGGAAGGATTTGGATATCACATCTCATGTTATAGGATGGGTCTCAGGTTTGGTATTAGAAGCATTGTGATATCACATCTCATGCTATAGGAAGTGTCTCAGGATTGGAATGGGAAGGAGTTGGATATCACATCTCATGCTATAGGAAGGGTTTCAGGTTTGGTAGAAGCATTGAGATATCACATCTCATGCTATAGGAAGAGTCTCAGGTTTGGGAAGGGAAGGATTTGGATTTCACATCTCATGTTATAGGATGGTTCTCATGTTTGGTTTTTGAAGCATTGAGATATCACATCTCATGCTATCGGAAGGGTCTCAGGTTTGGTATTAGAAGCATTGAGATATCACATCTCATGCTATAGGATTGGTCTCCGGATTGGAATGTGAAGGATTTGGATATCACATCTCATGCTAAAGGAAGGGTCTCAGGTTTGGGATGGGAAGGAGTTGGATATGACATCTCTTGTTATAGGGAGGGTCTCAGGATTTGAATGGCAAGGAGTTGGATATCACATCTCATGCCATAGGAAGGGTCTCAGGTTTGGTATAAGCATTGAGATATCACATCTCTGCAAGGGTCTCAGGATTGGATTGGGAAGGAGTTGGATATCACATCTCATGTTATAGGAAGGGTCTCCGGATTGGAATGTGAAGGATTTGGATATCACATCTCATGCTAAAGGAAGGGTCTCAGGTTTGGAATGGGAAGGAGTTGGATATGACATCTCTTGTTATAGGGAGGGTCTCAGGATTTGAATGGCAAGGAGTTGGATATCACATCTCATGCCATAGGAAGGGTCTCAGGTTTGGTATAAGCATTGAGATATCACATCTCTGCTATCGGAAGGGTCTCAGGATTGGATTGGGAAGGAGTTGGATATCCCTTCTCATGCTGTAGGAAGGGTCTCAGGTTGGAATGGGAAGGAGTTGGATATCACATCTCATGCTAAAGGAAGGGTCTCAGGTTTGGTAGAAGCATTGAGATATCACATCTCATGCTATCGGAAGTGTCTCAGGATTGGAATGGGAAGGAGCTGGATATTACATCTCATGCTAAAGGAAGGGTCTCAGGTTTGGAACGGGAAGGAGTTGGATATCCGATCTCATGTTATAGGAAGGGTCTCAGGTTTGGTATAAGCATTGAGATATCACATCTCTGCTATCGGAAGTGTCTCAGGATTGGAATGGGAAGGAATTGGATATCCCATCTCATGTTATAGGACGGGTCTCAGGATTGTTATTAGAATCATTGAGATATCATATTGCATGCTGTATGAAGGGTCTAAGGATTGGAATGGGAAAGACTTGGATATCACATCTCATGCTATAGGAAGGGTCTCAGGTTTGGTATAAGCATTGAGATATCAAATCTCATGCTATAGGAAGGGTCTCAGGATTGGAATGGAAGGAGTTGGATATCACATCTCATGTTATAGGAAGGATCTCAGGTTTGGTATTAGAAGCATTGAGACATCACATCTCATGCTATAGGAAGGGTCTCAGGATTGGAATGGGAAGGAGTTGGATATCACATCTCATGCTTTAGGAAGGGTCTCAGGTTTGGTATAAGCATTGAGATATCACATCTCATGCTATAGGAAGGGTCTCAGGATTGGAATGGGAAGGAGTTGTATATGACATCTCATGCCGTAGGAAGGGTCTCAGGTTTGGTATAAGCATTGAGATATCACATCTCTGCTATCAGAAGAGTCTCAGGATTGGAATGGGAAGGAGTTGGATATCCCATCTCATGTTATAGGAAGAGTCTCAGGTTTGGTATTAGAAGCATTGAGATATCACATCTCATGCTATAGGAAGTGTCTCAGGATTGGAATGGGAAGGACTTGGATATCACATCTCATGCTATAGGGAGGGTCTCAAGTTTGATATTAGAAGCATTGAGATATCACATCTCATGCTATAGGAAGAGTCTCAGGTTTGGGAAGGGAAGGATTTGGATTTCACATCTCATGTTATAGGATGGTTCTCATGTTTGGTTTTTGAAGCATTAAGATATCACATCTCATGCTATCGGAAGGGTCTCAGGTTTGGTATTAGAAGCATTGAGATATCACATCTCATGCTATAGGATTGGTCTCCGGATTGGAATGTGAAGGATTTGGATATCACATCTCATGCTAAAGGAAGGGTCTCAGGTTTGGAATGGGAAGGAGTTGGATATGACATCTCTTGTTATAGGGCTGGTCTCAGGATTTGAATGGCAAGGAGTTGGATATCACATCTCATGCCATAGGAAGGGTCTCAGGTTTGGTATAAGCATTGAGATATCACATCTCTGCTATCGGAAGGGTCTCAGGATTGGAATGGGAAGGACTTAGATATCACATCTCATGCTATAGGGAGGGTCTCAGTTTTGATATTAGAAGCATTGAGATATCACATCTCATGCTATCGGAAGGGTCTCAGGATTGGAATGGGAGGAGCTGGATATCACATCTCATGCTAAAGGAAGGGTCTCAGGTTTGGAAGGGGAAGGATTTGGATATCACATCTCATGTTATAGGATGGGTTTCAGGTTTGGTATTAGAAGCATTGTGATATCACATCTCATGCTATAGGAAGTGTCTCAGGATTGGAATGGGAAGGAGTTGGATATCACATCTCATGCTATAGGAAGGGTTTCAGGTTTGGTAGAAGCATTGAGATATCACATCTCATGCTATAGGAAGAGTCTCAGGTTTGGGAAGGGAAGGATTTGGATTTCACATCTCATGTTATAGGATGGTTCTCATGTTTGGTTTTTGAAGCATTGAGATATCACATCTCATGCTATCGGAAGGGTCTCAGGTTTGGTATTAGAAGCATTGAGATATCACATCTCATGCTATAGGATTGGTCTCTGGATTGGAATGTGAAGGATTTGGATATCATATCTCATGCTAAAGGAAGGGTCTCAGGTTTGGAATGGGAAGGAGTTGGATATGACATCTCTTGTTATAGGGAGGGTCTCAGGATTTGAATGGCAAGGAGTTGGATATCACATCTCATGCCATAGGAAGGGTCTCAGGTTTGGTATAAGCATTGAGATATCACATCTCTGCTATCGGAAGGGTCTCAGGATTGGATTGGGAAGGAGTTGGATATCACATCTCATGTTATAGGAAGGGTCTCCGGATTGGAATGTGAAGGATTTGGATATCACATCTCATGCTAAAGGAAGGGTCTCAGGTTTGGAATGGGAAGGAGTTGGATATGACATCTCTTGTTATAGGGAGGGTCTCAGGATTTGAATGGCAAGGAGTTGGATATCACATCTCATGCCATAGGAAGGGTCTCAGGTTTGGTATAAGCATTGAGATATCACATCTCTGCTATCGGAAGGGTCTCAGGATTGGATTGGGAAGGAGTTGGATATCCCTTCTCATGCTATAGGAAGGGTCTCAGGTTGGAATGGGAAGGAGTTGGATATCACATCTCATGCTAAAGGAAGGGTCTCAGGTTTGGTAGAAGCATTGAGATATCACATCTCATGCTATAGGAAGGGTCTCAGGATTGGAATGGGAAGGACTTAGATATCACATATCATGCTATAGGGAGGGTTTCAGTTCTGATATTAGAAGCATTGAGATATCACATCTCATGCTATCAGAAGTGTCTCAGGATTGGAATGGGAAGGAGCTGGATATTACATCTCATGCTAAAGGAAGGGTCTCAGGTTTGGAACGGGAAGGAGTTGGATATCCGATCTCATGTTATAGGAAGGGTCTCAGGTTTGGTATAAGCATTGAGATATCACATCTCTGCTATCGGAAGTGTCTCAGGATTGGAATGGGAAGGAATTGGATATCCCATCTCATGTTATAGGACGGGTCTCAGGATTGTTATTAGAATCATTGAGATATCATATTGCATGCTGTAGGACGGGTCTAAGGATTGGAATGGGAAAGACTTGGATATCACATCTCATGCTATAGGAAGAGTCTCAGGTTTGGTATAAGCATTGAGATATCAAATCTCATGCTATAGGAAGGGTCTCAGGATTGGAATGGAAGGAGTTGGATATCACATCTCATGTTATAGGAAGGATCTCAGGTTTGGTATTAGAAGCATTGAGACATCACATCTCATGCTATAGGAAGGGTCTCAGGATTGGAATGGGAAGGAGTTGGATATCACATCTCATGCTATAGGAAGGGTCTCAGGTTTGGTATAAGCATTGAGATATCACATCTCATGCTATAGGAAGGGTCTCAGGATTGGAATGGGAAGGAGTTGTATATGACATCTCATGCCGTAGGAAGGGTCTCAGGTTTGGTATAAGCATTGAGATATCACATCTCTGCTATCAGAAGAGTCTCAGGATTGGAATGGGAAGGAGTTGGATATCCCATCTCATGTTATAGGAAGAGTCTCAGGTTTGGTATTAGAAGCATTGAGATATCACATCTCATGCTATAGGAAGTGTCTCAGGATTGGAATGGGAAGGACTTGGATATCACATCTCATGCTATAGGGAGGGTCTCAAGTTTGATATTAGAAGCATTGAGATATCACATCTCATGCTATAGGAAGAGTCTCAGGTTTGGGAAGGGAAGGATTTGGATTTCACATCTCATGTTATAGGATGGTTCTCATGTTTGGTTTTTGAAGCATTGAGATATTACATCTCATGCTATCGGAAGGGTCTCAGGTTTGGTATTAGAAGCATTGAGCTATCACATCTCATGCTATAGGATTGGTCTAGGGGTTGGAATGTGAAGGATTTGGATATCACATCTCATGCTAAAGGAAGGGTCTCAGGTTTGGAATGGGAAGGAGTTGGATATGACATCTCTTGTTATAGGGAGGGTCTCAGGATTTGAATGGCAAGGAGTTGGATATCACATCTCATGCCATAGGAAGGGTCTCAGGTTTGGTATAAGCATTGAGATATCACATCTCTGCTATCGGAAGGGTCTCAGGATTGGAATGGGAAGGACTTAGATATCACATCTCATGCTATAGGGAGGGTCTCAGTTTTGATATTAGAAGCATTGAGATATCACATCTCATGCTATCGGAAGGGTCTCAGGATTGGAATGGGAGGAGCTGGATATCACATCTCATGCTAAAGGAAGGGTCTCAGGTTTGGAAGGGGAAGGATTTGGATATCACATCTCATGTTATAGAATGGATCTCAGGTTTGGTATTAGAAGCATTGTGATATCACATCTCATGCTATAGGAAGTGTCTCAGGATTGGAATGGGAAGGAGTTGTATATCACATCTTATGCTATAGGAAGGGTTTCAGGTTTGGTAGAAGCATTGAGATATCACATCTCATGCTATAGGAAGAGTCTCAGGTTTGGGAAGGGAAGGATTTGGATTTCACATCTCATGTTATAGGATGGTTCTCATGTTTGGTTTTTGAAGCATTGAGATATCACATCTCATGCTATCGGAAGGGTCTCAGGTTTGGTATTAGAAGCATTGAGATATCACATCTCATGCTATAGGATTGGTCTCTGGATTGGAATGTGAAGGATTTGGATATCACATCTCATGCTAAAGGAAGGGTCTCAGGTTTGGAATGGGAAGGAGTTGGATATGACATCTCTTGTTATAGGGAGGGTCTCAGGATTTGAATGGCAAGGAGTTGGATATCACATCTCATGCCATAGGAAGGGTCTCAGGTTTGGTATTAGAAGCCTTGAGATATCACATCTCATGGTATAATAAGGGTCTCAGGATTGGAATGGGAAGGAGTTGGATATCACATCTCAAGCTATTTCAGGATTGGAATGGGAAGGAGTTTGATATCACATCTCAAGCTATAGGAAGTGTCTCAGGTTTGGGAAGGGAAGGATTGGGATTTCACATCTCATGTTATAGGATGGTTCTCATGTTTGGTTTTAGAAGCATTGAGATATCACATCTCATGCTATCGGAAGGGTCTCAGGTTTGGAATGGGAAGGAGTTGGATATCACATCTCATGTTATAGGAAGCACCTCAGGTTTGGTATTAGAAGCATTGAGATATCACATCTCATGCTATAGGAAGGGTCTCAGGATTGGAATGTGAAGGATTTGGATATCAAATCTCATGCTAAAGGAAGGGTCTCAGGTTTGGTATAAGCATTGAGATATCACATCTCTGCTATCGGAAGGGTCTCAGGATTGGATTGGGAAGGAGTTGGACATCCCTTCTCATGCTATAGGAAGGGTCTCATGTTGGAATGGGAAGGAGTTGGATATCATATCTCATGTTATAGGAAGGGTCTCAAGATTGAAATGGGAAGTATTTGGATATCACATCTCTTGCTATATGAAGGGTCTCAGGTTTTTTATTAGAAACATTGAGATATCACATCTCATGCTATCGGAAGGGTTTCAGGATTGGAATGGGAAGGATTTGGATATCGTATCTCATGTTATAGGACGGGTCCCAGGTTTGGTATTAGAAGCATTGAGATATCACATCTTATGGTATAGGAAGGGTCTCAGGTTTGGAATGGGAAGTAGTTGGATATCACATCTCATCCAATAGGAAGGGTCTCAGGTTTGGAATGGGAAGGATTTGGATATCACATCTCTTGCTATAGGAAGGGTCTCAGGTTTTTTATTAGAAACATTGAGATATCACATCTCATGCTATAGGAAGGGTTTAAGGATTGGAATGGGAAGGAGTTGGATATCCCTTCTCATGCTATAGGAAGGGTCTCAGGTTGGAATGGGAAGGATTTGAATATCACATCTCTTGCTATAGGAAGGGTCTCAGGTTTGGTATAAGCATTGAGATATCACATCTCATGCTATAGGAAGGGTCTCAGGATTGGAATGGGAAGGAGTTGGATATCACATCTCATGCTATAGGAAGGGTCTCAGGTTTGGTATAAGCATTGAGATATCACATCTCATGCTATAGGAAGGGTCTCAGGATTGGAATGGGAAGGAGTTGTATATGACATCTCATGCCGTAGGAAGGGTCTCAGGTTTGGTATAAGCATTGAGATATCACATCTCTGCTATCAGAAGAGTCTCAGGATTGGAATGGGAAGGAGTTGGATATCCCATCTCATGTTATAGGAAGAGTCTCAGGTTTGGTATTAGAAGCATTGAGATATCACATCTCATGCTATAGGAAGTGTCTCAGGATTGGAATGGGAAGGACTTGGATATCACATCTCATGCTATAGGGAGGGTCTCAAGTTTGATATTAGAAGCATTGAGATATCACATCTCATGCTATAGGAAGAGTCTCAGGTTTGGGAAGGGAAGGATTTGGATTTCACATCTCATGTTATAGGATGGTTCTCATGTTTGGTTTTTGAAGCATTGAGATATCACATCTCATGCTATCGGAAGGGTCTCAGGTTTGGTATTAGAAGCATTGAGATATCACATCTCATGCTATAGGATTGGTCTCCGGATTGGAATGTGAAGGATTTGGATATCACATCTCATGCTAAAGGAAGGGTCTCAGGTTTGGAATGGGAAGGAGTTGGATATGACATCTCTTGTTATAGGGCTGGTCTCAGGATTTGAATGGCAAGGAGTTGGATATCACATCTCATGCCATAGGAAGGGTCTCAGGTTTGGTATAAGCATTGAGATATCACATCTCTGCTATCGGAAGGGTCTCAGGATTGGAATTGGAAGGACTTAGATATCACATCTCATGCTATAGGGAGGGTCTCAGTTTTGATATTAGAAGCATTGAGATATCACATCTCATGCTATCGGAAGGGTCTCAGGATTGGAATGGGAGGAGCTGGATATCACATCTCATGCTAAAGGAAGGGTCTCAGGTTTGGAAGGGGAAGGATTTGGATATCACATCTCATGTTATAGGATGGGTTTCAGGTTTGGTATTAGAAGCATTGTGATATCACATCTCATGCTATAGGAAGTGTCTCAGGATTGGAATGGGAAGGAGTTGGATATCACATCTCATGCTATAGGAAGGGTTTCAGGTTTGGTAGAAGCATTGAGATATCACATCTCATGCTATAGGAAGAGTCTCAGGTTTGGGAAGGGAAGGATTTGGATTTCACATCTCATGTTATAGGATGATTCTCATGTTTGGTTTTTGAAGCATTGAGATATCACATCTCATGCTATCAGAAGGGTCTCAGGTTTGGTATTAGAAGCATTGAGATATCACATCTCATGCTATAGGATTGGTCTCTGGATTGGAATGTGAAGGATTTGGATATCACATCTCATGCTAAAGGAAGGGTCTCAGGTTTGGAATGGGAAGGAGTTGGATATGACATCTCTTGTTATAGGGAGGGTCTCAGGATTTGAATGGCAAGGAGTTGGATATCACATCTCATGCCATAGGAAGGGTCTCAGGTTTGGTATAAGCATTGAGATATCACATCTCTGCTATCGGAAGGGTCTCAGGATTGGATTGGGAAGGAGTTGGATATCACATCTCATGTTATAGGAAGGGTCTCCGGATTGGAATGTGAAGGATTTGGATATCACATCTCATGCTAAAGGAAGGGTCTCAGGTTTGGAATGGGAAGGAGTTGGATATGACATCTCTTGTTATAGGGAGGGTCTCAGGATTTGAATGGCAAGGAGTTGGATATCACATCTCATGCCATAGGAAGGGTCTCAGGTTTGGTATAAGCATTGAGATATCACATCTCTGCTATCGGAAGGGTCTCAGGATTGGATTGGGAAGGAGTTGGATATCCCTTCTCATGCTATAGGAAGGGTCTCAGGTTGGAATGGGAAGGAGTTGGATATCACATCTCATGCTAAAGGAAGGGTCTCAGGTTTGGTAGAAGCATTGAGATATCACATCTCATGCTATAGGAAGGGTCTCAGGATTGGAATGGGAAGGACTTAGATATCACATATCATGCTATAGGGAGGGTTTCAGTTTTGATATTAGAAGCATTGAGATATCACATCTCATGCTATCGGAAGTGTCTCAGGATTGGAATGGGAAGGAGCTGGATATTACATCTCATGCTAAAGGAAGGGTCTCAGGTTTGGAACGGGAAGGAGTTGGATATCCGATCTCATGTTATAGGAAGGGTCTCAGGTTTGGTATAAGCATTGAGATATCACATCTCTGCTATCGGAAGTGTCTCAGGATTGGAATGGGAAGGAATTGGATATCCCATCTCATGTTATAGGACGGGTCTCAGGATTGTTATTAGAATCATTGAGATATCATATTGCATGCTGTAGGAAGGGTCTAAGGATTGGAATGGGAAAGACTTGGATATCACATCTCATGCTATAGGAAGAGTCTCAGGTTTGGTATAAGCATTGAGATATCAAATCTCATGCTATAGGAAGGGTCTCAGGATTGGAATGGAAGGAGTTGGATATCACATCTCATGTTATAGGAAGGATCTCAGGTTTGGTATTAGAAGCATTGAGACATCACATCTCATGCTATAGGAAGGGTCTCAGGATTGGAATGGGAAGGAGTTGGATATCACATCTCATGCTATAGGAAGGGTCTCAGGTTTGGTATAAGCATTGAGATATCACATCTCATGCTATAGGAAGGGTCTCAGGATTGGAATGGGAAGGAGTTGTATATGACATCTCATGCCGTAGGAAGGGTCTCAGGTTTGGTATAAGCATTGAGATATCACATCTCTGCTATCAGAAGAGTCTCAGGATTGGAATGGGAAGGAGTTGGATATCCCATCTCATGTTATAGGAAGAGTCTCAGGTTTGGTATTAGAAGCATTGAGATATCACATCTCATGCTATAGGAAGTGTCTCAGGATTGGAATGGGAAGGACTTGGATATCACATCTCATGCTATAGGGAGGGTCTCAAGTTTGATATTAGAAGCATTGAGATATCACATCTCATGCTATACGAAGAGTCTCAGGTTTGGGAAGGGAAGGATTTGGATTTCACATCTCATGTTATAGGATGGTTCTCATGTTTGGTTTTTGAAGCATTGAGATATTACATCTCATGCTATCGGAAGGGTCTCAGGTTTGGTATTAGAAGCATTGAGATATCACATCTCATGCTATAGGATTGGTCTAGGGGTTGGAATGTGAAGGATTTGGATATCACATCTCATGCTAAAGGAAGGGTCTCAGGTTTGGAATGGGAAGGAGTTGGATATGACATCTCTTGTTATAGGGAGGGTCTCAGGATTTGAATGGCAAGGAGTTGGATATCACATCTCATGCCATAGGAAGGGTCTCAGGTTTGGTATAAGCATTGAGATATCACATATCTGCTATCGGAAGGGTCTCAGGATTGGAATGGGAAGGACTTAGATATCACATCTCATGCTATAGGGAGGGTCTCAGTTTTGATATTAGAAGCATTGAGATATCACATCTCATGCTATCGGAAGGGTCTCAGGATTGGAATGGGAGGAGCTGGATATCACATCTCATGCTAAAGGAAGGGTCTCAGGTTTGGAAGGGGAAGGATTTGGATATCACATCTCATGTTATAGAATGGATCTCAGGTTTGGTATTAGAAGCATTGTGATATCACATCTCATGCTATAGGAAGTGTCTCAGGATTGGAATGGGAAGGAGTTGGATATCACATCTCATGCTATAGGAAGAGTCTCAGGTTTGGGAAGGGAAGGATTTGGATTTCACATCTCATGCTAAAGGAAGGGTCTCAGGTTTGGAATGGGAAGGAGTTGGATATGACATCTCTTGTTATAGGGAGGGTCTCAGGATTTGAATGGCAAGGAGTTGGATATCACATCTCATGCCATAGGAAGGGTCTCAGGTTTGGTATAAGCATTGAGATATCACATCTCTGCTATCGGAAGGGTCTCAGGATTGGATTGGGAAGGAGTTGGATATCCCTTCTCATGCTATAGGAAGGGTCTCAGGTTGGAATGGGAAGGAGTTGGATATCACATCTCATGCTAAAGGAAGGGTCTCAGGTTTGGTAGAAGCATTGAGATATCACATCTCATGCTATAGGAAGGGTCTCAGGATTGGAATGGGAAGGACTTAGATATCACATATCATGCTATAGGGAGGGTTTCAGTTTTGATATTAGAAGCATTGAGATATCACATCTCATGCTATCGGAAGTGTCTCAGGATTGGAATGGGAAGGAGCTGGATATTACATCTCATGCTAAAGGAAGGGTCTCAGGTTTGGAACGGGAAGGAGTTGGATATCCGATCTCATGTTATAGGAAGGGTCTCAGGTTTGGTATAAGCATTGAGATATCACATCTCTGCTATCGGAAGTGTCTCAGGATTGGAATGGGAAGGAATTGGATATCCCATCTCATGTTATAGGACGGGTCTCAGGATTGTTATTAGAATCATTGAGATATCATATTGCATGCTGTAGGAAGGGTCTAAGGATTGGAATGGGAAAGACTTGGATATCACATCTCATGCTATAGGAAGAGTCTCAGGTTTGGTATAAGCATTGAGATATCAAATCTCATGCTATAGGAAGGGTCTCAGGATTGGAATGGAAGGAGTTGGATATCACATCTCATGTTATAGGAAGGATCTCAGGTTTGGTATTAGAAGCATTGAGACATCACATCTCATGCTATAGGAAGGGTCTCAGGATTGGAATGGGAAGGAGTTGGATATCACATCTCATGCTATAGGAAGGGTCTCAGGTTTGGTATAAGCATTGAGATATCACATCTCATGCTATAGGAAGGGTCTCAGGATTGGAATGGGAAGGAGTTGTATATGACATCTCATGCCGTAGGAAGGGTCTCAGGTTTGGTATAAGCATTGAGATATCACATCTCTGCTATCAGAAGAGTCTCAGGATTGGAATGGGAAGGAGTTGGATATCCCATCTCATGTTATAGGAAGAGTCTCAGGTTTGGTATTAGAAGCATTGAGATATCACATCTCATGCTATAGGAAGTGTCTCAGGATTGGAATGGGAAGGACTTGGATATCACATCTCATGCTATAGGGAGGGTCTCAAGTTTGATATTAGAAGCATTGAGATATCACATCTCATGCTTTAGGAAGAGTCTCAGGTTTGGGAAGGGAAGGATTTGGATTTCACATCTCATGTTATAGTATGGTTCTCATGTTTGGTTTTTGAAGCATTGAGATATTACATCTCATGCTATCGGAAGGGTCTCAGGTTTGGTATTAGAAGCATTGAGATATCACATCTCATGCTATAGGATTGGTCTAGGGGTTGGAATGTGAAGGATTTGGATATCACATCTCATGCTAAAGGAAGGGTCTCAGGTTTGGAATGGGAAGGAGTTGGATATGACATCTCTTGTTATAGGGAGGGTCTCAGGATTTGAATGGCAAGGAGTTGGATATCACATCTCATGCCATAGGAAGGGTCTCAGGTTTGGTATAAGCATTGAGATATCAGATCTCTGCTATCGGAAGGGTCTCAGGATTGGAATGGGAAGGACTTAGATATCACATCTCATGCTATAGGGAGGGTCTCAGTTTTGATATTAGAAGCATTGAGATATCACATCTCATGCTATCGGAAGGGTCTCAGGATTGGAATGGGAGGAGCTGGATATCACATCTCATGCTAAAGGAAGGGTCTCAGGTTTGGAAGGGGAAGGATTTGGATATCACATCTCATGTTATAGAATGGATCTCAGGTTTGGTATTAGAAGCATTGTGATATCACATCTCATGCTATAGGAAGTGTCTCAGGATTGGAATGGGAAGGAGTTGTATATCACATCTTATGCTATAGGAAGGGTTTCAGGTTTGGTAGAAGCATTGAGATATCACATCTCATGCTATAGGAAGAGTCTCAGGTTTGGGAAGGGAAGGATTTGGATTTCACATCTCATGTTATAGGATGGTTCTCATGTTTGGTTTTTGAAGCATTGAGATATCACATCTCATGCTATCGGAAGGGTCTCAGGTTTGGTATTAGAAGCATTGAGATATCACATCTCATGCTATAGGATTGGTCTCTGGATTGGAATGTGAAGGATTTGGATATCACATCTCATGCTAAAGGAAGGGTCTCAGGTTTGGAATGGGAAGGAGTTGGATATGACATCTCTTGTTATAGGGAGGGTCTCAGGATTTGAATGGCAAGGAGTTGGATATCACATCTCATGCCATAGGAAGGGTCTCAGGTTTGGTATTAGAAGCCTTGAGATATCACATCTCATGGTATAATAAGGGTCTCAGGATTGGAATGGGAAGGAGTTGGATATCACATCTCAAGCTATTTCAGGATTGGAATGGGAAGGAGTTTGATATCACATCTCAAGCTATAGGAAGTGTCTCAGGTTTGGGAAGGGAAGGATTGGGATTTCACATCTCATGTTATAGGATGGTTCTCATGTTTGGTTTTAGAAGCATTGAGATATCACATCTCATGCTATCGGAAGGGTCTCAGGTTTGGAATGGGAAGGAGTTGGATATCACATCTCATGTTATAGGAAGCATCTCAGGTTTGGTATTAGAAGCATTGAGATATCACATCTCATGCTATAGGAAGGGTCTCAGGATTGGAATGTGAAGGATTTGGATATCAAATCTCATGCTAAAGGAAGGGTCTCAGGTTTGGTATAAGCATTGAGATATCACATCTCTGCTATCGGAAGGGTCTCAGGATTGGATTGGGAAGGAGTTGGACATCCCTTCTCATGCTATAGGAAGGGTCTCATGTTGGAATGGGAAGGAGTTGGATATCATATCTCATGTTATAGGAAGGGTCTCAAGATTGAAATGGGAAGTATTTGGATATCACATCTCTTGCTATATGAAGGGTCTCAGGTTTTTTATTAGAAACATTGAGATATCACATCTCATGCTATCGGAAGGGTTTCAGGATTGGAATGGGGTGGATTTGGATATCATATCTCATGTTATAGGAGGGGTCCCAGGTTTGGTATTAGAAGCATTGAGATATCACATCTTATGGTATAGGAAGGGTCTCAGGTTTGGAATGGGAAGTAGTTGGATATCACATCTCATCCAATAGGAAGGGTCTCAGGTTTGGAATGGGAAGGATTTGGATATCACATCTCTTGCTATAGGAAGGGTCTCAGGTTTTTTATTAGAAACATTGAGATATCACATCTCATGCTATAGGAAGGGTTTAAGGATTGGAATGGGAAGGAGTTGGATATCCCTTCTCATGCTATAGGAAGGGTCTCAGGTTGGAATGGGAAGGATTTGAATATCACATCTCTTGCTATAGGAAGGGTCTCAGGTTTTTTATTAGAAACATTGAGATATCACATCTCATGCTATAGGAAGGGTTTAAGGATTGGAATGGGAAGGATTTGGATATCACATCTCATGCTAAAGGAAGGGTCTCAGGTTTGGAAGGGGAAGGATTTGGATATCACATCTCATGTTATTTGACCGGTCTCAGGTTTGGTATTAGAAGCATTGAGATATCAAGTCTCATGGTATAGGACGGGAGTTTGATATCACATCATGCCATGGTATGGGTCTCAGGTTTTGTAGAAGCATTGGGATATCACATCTCATGCTATCGGAAGGGTATCAGGATTGGATTTGGAAGGAGTTGTTGGATATCCCATCTCATGCTATAGGAAAGGTCTCAGGTTGGAATGGGAAAGAGTTGGATATCACATCTCATGTTATAGGAAGGGTCTCAAGATTGGAATGGGAAGGACTTGGATATCACATCTCATGCTGTAGGAAGGCTCTCAGGTTTGGAAAGGGAAGGAGTTGGATATCACATTTCATGTTAGAGGTAGGATCTCAGGTTTGGTATTAGAGGCATTGAGATATCACATCTCATGCTATCAGAAGGGTATCAGGATTGGAATGGGAAGGAGTTGGATATCACATCTCATGCTAAAGGGAGGGTCTCAGGTTTGGATGGGGAAGGATTTGGATATCACATCTCATGTTATAGGAAGGATCTCAGGTTTGGTATTAGAAGCATTGAGATATCACATCTCATGCTATCGGAAGGATCTCAGGTTTGGTATTAGAACCATTGAGATATCACATCTCATGCTATAGGAAGGGTCTCAGGATTGGAATGGGAAGGACTTGGATATCACATCTCATGCTAAAGGAAGGGTCTCAGTTTTGGTAGAAGCATTGCGATATCACATCTCATGCTATAGGAAGGGTCTCAGGATTGGAATCGGAAGGAGTTGGATATCACATCTCATGCTATAGGAAGGGTCTCAGGTTTGGTATAAGCATTGAGATATCACATCTCTGCTATCGGAAGGGTCTCAGGATTGGATTGGGAAGGAGTTGGATATCACATCTCATGTTATAGGAAGGGTCTCCGGATTGGAATGTGAAGGATTTGGATATCACATCTCATGCTAAAGGAAGGGTCTCAGGTTTGGAATGGGAAGGAGTTGGATATGACATCTCATGCCATAGGAAGGGTCTCAGATTTGGTATAAGCATTGAGATATCACATCTCTGCTATCGGAAGGGTCTCAGGATTGGATTGGGAAGGAGTTGGATATCCCTTCTCATGCTATAGGAAGGGTCTCAGGTTGGAATGGGAAGGAGTTGGATATCACATCTCATGCTATAGGGAGGGTTTCAGTTTTGATATTAGAAGCATTGAGATATCACATCTCATGCTATCGGAAGTGTCTCAGGATTGGAATGGGAAGGAGCTGGATATTACATCTCATGCTAAAGGAAGGGTCTCAGGTTTGGAACTGGAAGGAGTTGGATATCCGATCTCATGTTATAGGAAGGGTCTCAGGTTTGGTATAAGCATTGAGATATCACATCTCTGCTATCGGAAGTGTCTCAGGATTGGAATGGGAAGGAGTTGGATATCCCATCTCATGTTATAGGACGGGTCTCAGGATTGTTATTAGAATCATTGAGATATCATATTGCATGCTGTAGGAAGGGTCTAAGGATTGGAATGGGAAAGACTTGGATATCACATCTCATGCTATAGGAAGGGTCTCAGGTTTGGTATAAGCATTGAGATATCAAATCTCATGCTATAGGAAGGGTCTCAGGATTGGAATGGAAGGAGTTGGATATCACATCTCATGCTATAGGAAGGGTCTCAGGTTTGGTATAAGCATTGAGATATCACATCTCATGCTATAGGAAGGGTCTCAGGATTGGAATGGCAAGGAGTTGTATATGACATCTCATGCCGTAGGAAGGGTCTCAGGTTTGGTATAAGCATTGAGATATCACATCTCTGCTATCAGAAGAGTCTCAGGATTGGAATGGGAAGGAGTTGGATATCCCATCTCATGTTATAGGAAGAGTCTCAGGTTTGGTATTAGAAGCATTGAGATATCACATCTCATGCTATAGGAAGTGTCTCAGGATTGGAATGGGAAGGACTTGGATATCACATCTCATGCTATAGGGAGGGTCTTAAGTTTGATATTAGAAGCATTGAGATATCACATCTCATGCTATAGGAAGAGTCTCAGGTTTGGGAAGGGAAGGATATGGATTTCACATCTCATGTTATAGGACGGTTCTCATGTTTGGTTTTTGAAGCATTGAGATATCACATCTCATGCTATCGGAAGGGTCTCAGGTTTGGTATTAGAAGCATTGAGATTTCACATCTCATGCTATAGATTGGTCTCTGGATTGGAATGTGAAGGATTTGGATATCACATCTCATGCTAAAGGAAGGGTCTCAGGTTTGGAATGGGAAGGAGTTGGATATGACATCTCTTGTTATAGGGAGGGTCTCAGGATTTGAATGGCAAGGAGTTGGATATCACATCTCATGCCATAGGAAGGGTCTCAGGTTTGGTATAAGCATTGAGATATCACATCTCTGCTATCGGAAGGGTCTCAGGATTGGATTGGGAAGGAGTTGGATATCACATCTCATGTTATAGGAAGGGTCTCCGGATTGGAATGTGAAGGATTTGGATATCACATCTCATGCTAAAGGAAGGGTCTCAGGTTTGGAATGGGAAGGAGTTGGATATGACATCTCTTGTTATAGGGAGGGTCTCAGGATTTGAATGGCAAGGAGTTGGATATCACATCTCATGCCATAGGAAGGGTCTCAGGTTTGGTATAAGCATTGAGATATCACATCTCTGCTATCGGAAGGGTCTCAGGATTGGATTGGGAAGGAGTTGGATATCCCTTCTCATGCTATAGGAAGGGTCTCAGGTTGGAATGGGAATGAGTTGGATATCACATCTCATGCTAAAGGAAGGGTCTCAGGTTTGGTAGAAGCATTGAGATATCACATCTCATGCTATCGGAAGTGTCTCAGGATTGGAATGGGAAGGAGCTGGATATTACATCTCATGCTAAAGGAAGGGTCTCAGGTTTGGAACGGGAAGGAGTTGGATATTGTTAGGAAAGATTTCGTTATTGTAGGGAACTTTCCTTCCATGTGGCAACCCCTAAACTTTTTGCTATTGTTTTCAACCTGTTTTCTTGACTTTGCCAGAGAAGTGCAGCCTTCTGCTGTACTCCTCTGGGCTTTCGCTCCTTTCTTACGGGGAAACTGACATGCCCTTAAGACAGTCAGTACCGGGGAACGCTGTTTCCCGTAGTTTCTTTTATCGTGTCGCCATTTTAGTGCAACACGACACAAGAGGGCACTGTAAGCTAAGTTACAGCTCTCTTGGGTCTCTAGCCTTCTACAGACCCTAGACACTCTTATAGGATGGTTTTTGGATCGGTGCAAGTCATTCAGGGACTGGGCTGGTGGCAGCGATCATTTGGTTTATTTTGAGCTCCTTTTGCCGTTCTGAGCACCTTTTTGCCGCGAACACAAAAGGGTGGCCCGGCTACCCAAAATGGCCGGACCACGAGGCTCCTTTGTCTCGTCCACTGTCCGTCTTGCTCCCTTTACCTTCCCCCGGGTCAGGCGACCCGGGGCCTTCCTTATTTGGGCATGTAGTTTCCCGCGAAACACGGTTGCTTTCGCTGGCTTCTACATGTCGTTTGAGTGCCCCCAGGATGTGGGCTGGGCTGTCTGGTCCCAATACACATCCTGGGTGCCAGAGAGTCTAGGGTGGTGTGAATGCCTGGGACCACTGTGGTCCGTGATTGGTCCACGTATGGTATGTGTGTTGATGAGCGGATCTCCCATTGGCTCCCCTCCGTTTTGGCGCGAAGGGAACCGTGGATAAGAGGGAGCTGGAAACACCACTACCATGTCGATCTCCTGAGTTCTTACGAACCCAGGGATACAGGAGCCAAGTATCCTGCGAACACGAGGCTGGACCGAGGAATCGCTGGTGACCCCCTGAAGAACTTCTGCTCCTCATTGCTGTCGTCCGGTGAAGCCCTTTCCACCTAAGATCGAACAAGAAGGCCTGTACTGGCGCTTCGACCTATTGGAATAGCAGGACCAGCTATTCCCGGCACCTTCATCAACTCCTGCTGTAAGCCTTCGGAAGTGTCTCTGGGCCATCCAGTTGACTGACCAGCTTACTAAGGAGGCCTGCTCTGTAATCGCCGACAGGTTGGGTGGTATTCTGAGTCCGGGGCATGCTCACACGCTTCGTTTGCTTAGCAGTCCTAAGCTAGAGGTGAGCAGTGCTCGTTTGGCTTGAATACACCCGGCCGTTCCGTTGCCCTGCTGTGGCGACAAAACTGTGCTTGTTTCTTCGATCGGGACGTCTTTTTACTCTGCACGACGACGAGACGTTCCCTGCTCTTCAGAACCTGCCAGAAGCTGTATCTATCGAGGAGAAGCTCGGGCCTGCTTGCTTCGGGGACCGGTGAGTAGATTAGCTAGGATCTGGTCGCCCTCCTGCAGTGCCCCTTGCTTTTCCCCGCTGTAAATACAGCACCCCTTGTCCGTACTCGCGCCCTGCTTCTGCCTCACAGTGGAGGCTGCGCTAGAGTCGCGGACCGTGTTCTCCTTCATTAGAGCTCCCTACAGAGCGTCCAACGTCCTCCGAAGAGCTTCACCTTCTGCCCATTGGCACCGGCGTGTGCAGGTACTTTTGAGCGCTAGGCTCCACTCTTCGTAGGGATTGGACTACCATCTAGTTAGGGGCCTCAGAAGGCGGACATATCACACGCATTGGTTCGCACTGCCTGTTTTCCTTCCCCTGCAGGTGGATAACATATTTCGTGCTGCTAATGCTGTGAAACTGTGTATTCTGTATATATATTGGGTGGATAGTGTATGTGTTGGTTTAATATCGTTGTATGTTGCTGCTTTTACTGTGGTCATTAGTTTTGAGGCCTTATAATAAATGTGTATCTATTTTTGATATAAACAACTGTTTGGAGTAGTTTGTAAGCGCTCTTGCTTTGTGTGCTCATTGCGGGCTTTCAGTCACCCTCACCCCTCTTGAGACCTAGTCTTGACCGCCGCGATCGCTACCTTGATTGGTCTGGCTTGTCCAGAGGTTACCCTGTTCCAAGTAATTAGGTTGGCCTTCTGAACCTCTGCGCCACCAGGACAGAGTTCAGAAATCCGTCTTAACAAATTGGTGTACAGCGGTGGGATACGACTGGAGGTATCCAGTGTTGCGCACGAGCTAAGGCGTTTTCAGGTTATTCCAACCAGGACACGCAGTAAAGTATTGAATATAACGTTAAAAAGGCCATAGTCCTATCAACAGTATGGAAACGAATACTTTGTTAACCTTAAATGCTTCGAAATCTGAAACATTGAAGAAGATGTGTGCGGAGAGAGGGGTTTCCTCTCAAGGCACTAAATTGGAAATGATCCAGAGAATCGTGGCGTGGCAAGAAGCGCAGCTTGACGCTATAACTTCCGAGGACAGTGCAGAAGGTGGTGGGGCTGCTCTCACTGGCAGAACCGACGGTTCTGCCGCTGCACTGATCCATCACGACCACGAGGACAGGGAGGATGTAATGTCTAATGTTTCCTCTGCCAGTATTGATGGGGAGGCTATGCTTGAATTCAAGAAGCAAGAGCTGCGGTTTAGGCAGCAGGAGCTTGAATTCAGCATAGCCAAACTGAAAATCGACCAGGCAGAAAAACAAAAAGACAGGGATCACCAGTTGGAACTGGCCAAGCTTCAGTTCGCAAATGGGTCCAAGGGTCCTGGACATGGTTCTGGGGCTTCCTCTCATCCACGGTTTCCAAAAGATCTGCTCAGTGTGTATGAGGAACGAAATGACATTATGGACTGGTTAAATGCGTTTGAGTATGCATGCGAGGTTCAAGAGGTTGATAATGCGGATAAGATTGCATGGTTACTCAGCAGACTGCCCCATTCTGGTTGCAGTGCCATTATGGAAATGTCGAAGGCTGAGCGCGCTGATTTTGCAATGTTGAAGCAGACTCTCATTTTAAAGTTTGGGAAGACTCCGACCCAATATTTGAAAAGGTTTAGAGAGTATAAGAAAAAGGAAGGTGGTACTTGGGTGTCGTATGTAGCTGAGTCCCTGAAAAACTTGACTGGCTGGGTTGAAGGTTATAAGGTTTCTACCTTCGAAGGCATGATCAATCTGGTCATGCTGGAACACATTTTTGCTTCTTCTTCCCCGGAGCTTAAGCAGCATTTGGCCGATTCGAAGGAGATAGATCCTAAGAAGCTGGCCATTGCAGCAGATTTATGGGTGTCACATCGAGTGTCCCATAAGGACAAAACTCATCCTGGTAAGCAGGAGGAAGGGAAAAAGCCCAAAGATGTGGAGGGTGGGGAATCTGCTAAATCTTCTTCCCATAAGGGCCACAAAAAGAAAAATAAGGGTAAGCCATCCGAGAACTCACAGGGTAGTGGAGGTTCGCCTCCGAAACAGAACTCTGGTTATAATAAGCCTCCCTACGTAAACAGACCCAATGGGGCTTGTTTTTCTTGTGGAGCAACTGACCATGCGAAGGGGGATCCCCGTTGTAAGGTTAGACCTTTGGGGGTCCACTCCGCTAATCTGGCCTTCTCCTCCTACGAGGAAGAAGAGATTACAGGAGCATCCTTCTCCTCAGACTCATTTCCCAGCGGAATAGAGGCGGAGGTAGTTTTAGTGTCCCTGGGTTCCTGGGAGCCTAAAGTCGCAGAGGCGTATGCTAGGATTCCGGATAATACCAAGCACTACTTTAAAGACAGTGTGCTGATCAATGGAGTGGATACTCCAGCTCTTAGGGATAGTGGGTGCAGTCGAACTGTAGTGGATTCTACCTTGGTAGACTCAGAGGAAGTTGCCAGAGCTACTCTGATGCCCACTAAGTTGGCTGACGGCCCCCTCCGTATGTTTCCCGTGATCCCTGTTAATCTAACTTTAAATGGTACAGCAGTTAGGATTCCAGTGAGCATTCAGAGAAACGTCCCGGGAAAGGTCTTGTTGGGCAATGATCTCAGAGCTCTAGGGCTCGTAGGAGACACTGCCGAAAGACCCTACACACGGTCTCAAGCACGGGCAGCATTGGCCAAGTCCAATACGCCGCCCCAGCCGAAGGGGAAACCCAAGGCGAAAGGAGTCAACAAGTCCCGACGGGGGAAAGAGAATATTCCCCCGAACTCGCCTACCACTGCGGTGGAGGGAGTTGGTCAATCGCCCGAGCCTGACGAGGAGGTGGCGATGCCTGAAGTGTTCGACCCCAACGACCATCCTGAACTAAAAGACTTGTTAGTTGAAGGAGGTCCTGATAGGGACGACTTCAGTAAGGGCCAACGTGAGTGCCCATCTCTGGAAGGCCTAAGGAGACAGGCCTGCTCCCAGCTTGAGGGTGAACCTCCTGGGAAGCATCGGATTTATTGGGAAGGTGGACTCCTGTACAGTGAGCCCACAGAGTCTACAGAAGGAGACCATAGGAGGTTGGTGGTTCCCCTTTCTGTTAGACCCTTCCTCCTGCAGTTGGCGCATGAAGTTCCCCTTGCTGGTCACCTTGGAATGAAGAGGACCAAGCAAAGGTTATCTATGCACTTCTACTGGCCCAAGATGGGGGTGCAAGTAGAAAGTCACTGCAGGAGTTGTGCCTCCTGCCAGTTGTCTGGTAAGGTTGGCGCGACAATCCAAGCTCCGTTGGTACCGCTCCCAGTTGTGGGGGTACCATTTGAAAGGGTAGGGATCGACATCGTTGGTCCCCTTGACCCGCAAACATCCTCAGGCAATAGGTTTATCCTGGTGCTGGTCGACCATGCAACCAGGTATCCTGAGGCCATCCCATTAAAGACTGTAACTGCCAAGTCAGTTGCAAAAGCTTTACTCGGCATATTTACTAGGGTTGGCTTCCCTAAAGAAGTTGTGTCAGATCGTGGCAGCAACTTTATGTCGAAGTATATGCAGGCTATGTGGAAAGAATGTGGGGTCACCTACAAGTTCTCTTCTGCATATCACCCCCAGACCAATGGTCTGGTGGAACGTTTCAACAGAACGTTAAAGAGCATGATTGGGGCTCTGGAGGAGCCCCAGAGGAGGAAATGGGACCTTCTTTTACCATGCTTGTTGTTTGCCTACAGAGAGGTACCACAGGAGGGTGTTGGCTTCAGCCCCTTCGAACTTCTGTTCGGTCATCCCGTACGGGGACCCTTAGCCATCGTCAAAGAGGGATGGGAGATGCCCACTCCCCCTGTTACTACCAATGTAGTTGACTATGTGCTAGGGCTCAGAAAACGGATGGTACTCCTGATGGGCTTGGCTAGTGAAAAGTTGAAGGCAGGACAAGCGCTGGTGAAACATTGGTACGACCAGAAAGCTTCCTTAATTCACTTTACCCCTGGTCAGCAAGTCCTGATCATGAACCCTATAAGGCCTCGCGCTTTACAGGACAAATGGTCAGGCCCTTACACAGTGGTGGAGCCCCTGGGTGAGGTGAACTATTTAGTGGACCTTGGAAGGCCTGGACAGGCTCCAAAAGTGTTCCACGTAAATAGGCTGAAGGCTTTCGTCCCAAGAGTCGAAATCGCAGCACTGCTACTGGCGTCAGACGTTGAGGAAGAGGAGTCAGAACCTCTTCCCGACCTGTTCCAAAGCGGTCCTTCAGATAGCTCCGTTGAGGGTGTCCGAGTGGCCCCTCACCTGACTTCTGATCAGCAGGCTGAGGTGAAAAGTTTGCTTAGGCAGTTTTCCCCCCTGTTTTCACAGTCGCCTGGTTTGACACCTTGGTGCAAACATAACATTGACACAGGAGACAGTGTACCTACCAAAAGTAGGGGATACAGGATGTCGGATAAAGTACAGTCTTATATTAAGACCGAGGTCAACAAGATGTTAGACCTTGGGGTGATTGAACCCTCTAGTAGTCCTTGGTCCAGTCCTGTGGTTCTGGTTCCAAAAGCAGGCACTTCTGAATTGAGGTTCTGCGTGGATTACAGGGCTCTGAATGCTGTCACCAAGACAGACGCTCACCCCTTGCCTCGAACTGACGAGCTGGTGGATACCTTGGGTGCCTCCAAGTACCTCAGCACGTTTGACCTGACTGCGGGCTATTGGCAAATAGCTTTAGCAGAACATGCCAAGGAGAAGACAGCATTTTCAACTCCCGACGGGCTTTACCAATTCCGGGTAATGCCGTTCGGATTGAAGAATGCACCTGCCACTTTCCAGAGGCTTGTGAATCATGTGTTGAATGGGTTGGACGAATTCTGTCTTGCATATCTGGACGATATAGCAGTTTTCAGTGCCACCTGGGAAGACCATGTGAAACACCTCGGGATTGTGCTCCAGGCTCTTCAGAAAGCCCACTTGACCATAAAGGCGAGTAAATGCCAGATTGGACAAGGCTCAGTGGTTTACCTTGGGCATGAAGTAGGTGGAGGAAGGATACAGCCTCTCCCCAGTAAAGTACAAGCAGTACAAGACTGGCCTACCCCCACTACACAAACCCAAGTGAGAGCCTTCTTAGGACTCACGGGTTATTACCGCAATTTTATGGCAGACTATGGCACCATAGCTGCTCCTCTGACTGCCCTCACAACTCCGAAGAAACCCAAGAAGGTAACTTGGACTGACGAGTGTGAGAAGGCCTTCAATGGCTTGAAAGACTCCTTGTGCCAGGCCCCTGTGCTCAGGGCCCCTGATTATCAAAGACCTTTTATCGTGCAGACGGATGCCTCTGACACTGGGATAGGAGCTGTACTATCACAAGTAGATGAGAAGGGTAAGGAACACCCTATCGGTTTTATTAGTCGCCAGCTTAAGGACAGAGAGCTCAGATGGTCCACGGTAGAGAAAGAATGTTTCTCTGTTGTGTGGGCCCTAAGGAAGCTGCGGCCCTACCTCTATGGGACCCACTTCACTGTGCAGACTGACCATAAGCCGTTAAAGTGGCTAATGAACATGAAGGGGGAGAATCCAAAGTTGCTTAGGTGGTCCATAAGTCTACAAGGCTTCGACTTCACTATTGAGCATAGGCCAGGTGTCCAACATAGCAATGCTGATGGGTTGTCCAGAATGTTTTACCGACCTGAACAAGAGACTCATCCAGGGGTGGATTAGTTCCCCCTGTCCATAGTCTGGGAGGGGCGAGTGTTAGGAAAGATTTCGTTATTGTAGGGAACTTTCCTTCCATGTGGCAACCCCTAAACTTTTTGCTATTGTTTTCAACCTGTTTTCTTGACTTTGCCAGAGAAGTGCAGCCTTCTGCTGTACTCCTCTGGGCTTTCGCTCCTTTCTTACGGGGAAACTGACATGCCCTTAAGACAGTCAGTACCGGGGAACGCTGTTTCCCGTAGTTTCTTTTATCGTGTCGCCATTTTAGTGCAACACGACACAAGAGGGCACTGTAAGCTAAGTTACAGCTCTCTTGGGTCTCTAGCCTTCTACAGACCCTAGACACTCTTATAGGATGGTTTTTGGATCGGTGCAAGTCATTCAGGGACTGGGCTGGTGGCAGCGATCATTTGGTTTATTTTGAGCTCCTTTTGCCGTTCTGAGCACCTTTTTGCCGCGAACACAAAAGGGTGGCCCGGCTACCCAAAATGGCCGGACCACGAGGCTCCTTTGTCTCGTCCACTGTCCGTCTTGCTCCCTTTACCTTCCCCCGGGTCAGGCGACCCGGGGCCTTCCTTATTTGGGCATGTAGTTTCCCGCGAAACACGGTTGCTTTCGCGGGCTTCTACATGTCGTTTGAGTGCCCCCAGGATGTGGGCTGGGCTGTCTGGTCCCAATACACATCCTGGGTGCCAGAGAGTCTAGGGTGGTGTGAATGCCTGGGACCACTGTGGTCCGTGATTGGTCCACGTATGGTATGTGTGTTGATGAGCGGATCTCCCATTGGCTCCCCTCCGTTTTGGCGCGAAGGGAACCGTGGATAAGAGGGAGCTGGAAACACCACTACCATGTCGATCTCCTGAGTTCTTACGAACCCAGGGATACAGGAGCCAAGTATCCTGCGAACACGAGGCTGGACCGAGGAATCGCTGGTGACCCCCTGAAGAACTTCTGCTCCTCATTGCTGTCGTCCGGTGAAGCCCTTTCCACCTAAGATCGAACAAGAAGGCCTGTACTGGCGCTTCGACCTATTGGAATAGCAGGACCAGCTATTCCCGGCACCTTCATCAACTCCTGCTGTAAGCCTTCGGAAGTGTCTCTGGGCCATCCAGTTGACTGACCAGCTTACTAAGGAGGCCTGCTCTGTAATCGCCGACAGGTTGGGTGGTATTCTGAGTCCGGGGCATGCTCACACGCTTCGTTTGCTTAGCAGTCCTAAGCTAGAGGTGAGCAGTGCTCGTTTGGCTTGAATACACCCGGCCGTTCCGTTGCCCTGCTGTGGCGACAAAACTGTGCTTGTTTCTTCGATCGGGACGTCTTTTTACTCTGCACGACGACGAGACGTTCCCTGCTCTTCAGAACCTGCCAGAAGCTGTATCTATCGAGGAGAAGCTCGGGCCTGCTTGCTTCGGGGACCGGTGAGTAGATTAGCTAGGATCTGGTCGCCCTCCTGCAGTGCCCCTTGCTTTTCCCCGCTGTAAATACAGCACCCCTTGTCCGTACTCGCGCCCTGCTTCTGCCTCACAGTGGAGGCTGCGCTAGAGTCGCGGACCGTGTTCTCCTTCATTAGAGCTCCCTACAGAGCGTCCAACGTCCTCCGAAGAGCTTCACCTTCTGCCCATTGGCACCGGCGTGTGCAGGTACTTTTGAGCGCTAGGCTCCACTCTTCGTAGGGATTGGACTACCATCTAGTTAGGGGCCTCAGAAGGCGGACATATCACACGCATTGGTTCGCACTGCCTGTTTTCCTTCCCCTGCAGGTGGATAACATATTTCGTGCTGCTAATGCTGTGAAACTGTGTATTCTGTATATATATTGGGTGGATAGTGTATGTGTTGGTTTAATATCGTTGTATGTTGCTGCTTTTACTGTGGTCATTAGTTTTGAGGCCTTATAATAAATGTGTATCTATTTTTGATATAAACAACTGTTTGGAGTAGTTTGTAAGCGCTCTTGCTTTGTGTGCTCATTGCGGGCTTTCAGTCACCCTCACCCCTCTTGAGACCTAGTCTTGACCGCCGCGATCGCTACCTTGATTGGTCTGGCTTGTCCAGAGGTTACCCTGTTCCAAGTAATTAGGTTGGCCTTCTGAACCTCTGCGCCACCAGGACAGAGTTCAGAAATCCGTCTTAACAGATATCCGATCTCATGTTATAGGAAGGGTCTCAGGTTTGGTATAAGCATTGAGATATCACATCTCTGCTATAGGAAGTGTCTCAGGATTGGAATGGGAAGGAATTGGATATCCCATCTCATGTTATAGGACGGGTCTCAGGATTGTTATTAGAATCATTGAGATATCATATTGCATGCTGTATGAAGGGTCTAAAGATTGGAATGGGAAAGACTTGGATATCACATCTCATGCTATAGGAAGGGTCTCAGGTTTGGTATAAGCATTGAGATATCAAATCTCATGCTATAGGAAGGGTCTCAGGATTGGAATGGAAGGAGTTGGATATCACATCTCATGTTATAGGAACGATCTCAGGTTTGGTATTAGAAGCATTGAGACATCACATCTCATGCTATAGGAAGGGTCTCAGGATTGGTATAAGCATTGAGATATCACATCTCTGCTATCGGAAGGGTCTCAGGATTGGATTGGGAAGGAGTTGGATATCCCTTCTCATGCTATAGGAAGGGTCTCAGGATTTGAATGGCAAGGAGTTGGATATCACATCTCATGCCATAGGAAGGGTCTCAGGTTTGGTATAAGCATTGAGATATCACATCTCTGCTATCGGAAGGGTCTCAGGATTGGATTGGGAAGGAGTTGGATATCCCTTCTCATGCTATAGGAAGGGTCTCAGGTTGGAAAGGGAAGGAGTTGGATATCACATCTCATGCTATAGGGAGGGTTTCAGTTTTGATATTAGAAGCATTGAGATATCACATCTCATGCAATCGGAAGTGTCTCAGGATTGGAATGGGAAGGAGCTGGATATTACATCTCATGCTAAAGGAAGGGTCTCAGGTTTGGAACGGGAAGGAGTTGGATATCCGATCTCATGTTATAGGAAGGGTCTCAGGTTTGGTATAAGCATTGAGATATCACATCTCTGCTATCGGAAGTGTCTCAGGATTGGAATGGGAAGGAGTTGGATATCCCATCTCATGTTATAGGACGGGTCTCAGGATTGTTATTAGAATCATTGAGATATCATATTGCATGCTGTAGGAAGGGTCTAAGGATTAGAATGGGAAAGACTTGGATATCACATCTCATGCTATAGGAAGGGTCTCAGGTTTGGTATAAGCATTGAGATATCAAATCTCATGCTATAGGAAGGGTCTCAGGATTGGAATGGAAGGAGTTGGATATCACATCTCATGTTATAGGAAGGATCTCAGGTTTGGTATTAGAAGCATTGAGACATCACATCTCATGCTATAGGAAGGGTCTCAGGATTGGAATGGGAAGGAGTTGGATATCACATCTCATGCTATAGGAAGGGTCTCAGGTTTGGTATAAGCATTGAGATATCACATCTCATGCTATAGGAAGGGTTTCAGGATTGGAATGGGAAGGAGTTGTATATGACATCTCATGTCGTAGGGAGGGTCTCAGGTTTGGTATAAGCATTGAGATATCACATCTCTGCTATCAGAAGAGTCTCAGGATTGGAATGGGAAGGAGTTGGATATCCCATCTCATGTTATAGGAAGAGTCTCAGGTTTGGTATTAGAAGCATTGAGATATCACATCTCATGCTATAGGAAGTGTCTCAGGATTGGAATGGGAAGGACTTGGATATCACATCTCATGCTATAGGGAGGGTCTCAAGTTTGATATTAGAAGCATTGAGATATCACATCTCATGCTATAGGAAGAGTCTCAGGTTTGGGAAGGGAAGGATTTGGATTTCACATCTCATGTTATAGGGCGGTTCTCATGTTTGGTTTTTGAAGCATTGAGATATCACATCTCATGCGAAGGGTCTCAGGTTTGGTATTAGAAGCATTGAGATATCACATCTCATGCTATAGGATTGGTCTCTGGATTGGAATGTGAAGGATTTGGATATCACATCTCATGCTATAGGAAGGGTCTCAGGTTTGGAATGGGAAGGAGTTGGATATGACATCTCTTGTTATAGGGAGGGTCTCAGGATTTGAATGGCAAGGAGTTGGATATCACATCTCATGCCATAGGAAGGGTCTCAGGTTTGGTATAAGCATTGAGATATCACATCTCTGCTATCGGAAGGGTCTCAGGATTGGATTGGGAAGGAGTTGGATATCACATCTCATGTTATAGGAAGGGTCTCCGGATTGGAATGTGAAGGATTTGGATATCACATCTCATGCTAAAGGAAGGGTCTCAGGTTTGGAATGGGAAGGAGTTGGATATGACATCTCTTGTTATAGGGAGGGTCTCAGGATTTGAATGGCAAGGAGTTGGATATCACATCTCATGCCATAGGAAGGGTCTCAGGTTTGGTATAAGCATTGAGATATCACATCTCTGCTATCGGAAGGGTCTCAGGATTGGATTGGGAAGGAGTTGGATATCACATCTCATGTTATAGGAAGGGTCTCAGGTTTGGAATGGGAAGGAGTTGGATATCACATCTCATGCCATAGGAAGGGTCTCAGGTTTGGTATAAGCATTGAGATATCACATCTCTGCTATCGGAAGGGTCTCAGGATTGGATTGGGAAGGAGTTGGATATCCCTTCTCATGCTATAGGAAGGGTCTCAGGTTGGAATGGGAAGGAGTTGGATATCACATCTCATGCTAAAGGAAGGGTCTCAGGTTTGGTAGAAGCATTGAGATATCACATCTCATGCTATCGGAAGTGTCTCAGGATTGGAATGGGAAGGAGCTGGATATTACATCTCATGCTAAAGGAAGGGTCTCAGGTTTGGAACGGGAAGGAGTTGGATATCCGATCTCATGTTAAAGGAAGGGTCTCAGGTTTGGTATAAGCATTGAGATATCACATCTCTGCTATCGGAAGTGTCTCAGGATTGGAATGGGAAGGAATTGGATATCCCATCTCATGTTATAGGACCGGTCTCAGGATTGTTATTAGAATCATTGAGATATCATATTGCATGCTGTATGAAGGGTCTAAGGATTGGAATGGGAAAGACTTGGATATCACATCTCATGCTATAGGAAGGGTCTCAGGTTTGGTATAAGCATTGAGATATCAAATCTCATGCTATAGGAAGGGTCTCAGGATTGGAATGGAAGGAGTTGGATATCACATCTCATGTTATAGGAAGGATCTCAGGTTTGGTATTAGAAGCATTGAGACATCACATCTCATGCTATAAGAAGGGTCTCAGGATTGGAATGGGAAGGAGTTGGATATCACATCTCATGCTATAGGTAGGGTCTCAGGTTTGGTATAAGCATTGAGATATCAAATCTCATGCTATAGGAAGGGTCTCAGGATTGGAATGGGAAGGAGTTGTATATGACATCTCATGCCATAGGAAGGGTCTCAGGTTTGGTATAAGCATTGAGATATCACATCTCTGCTATCGGAAGGGTCTCAGGATTGGAATGGGAAGGACTTAAATATCACATCTCATGCTATAGGGAGGGTCTCAGTTTTGATATTAGAAGCATTGAGATATCACATCTCATGCTATCGGAAGGGTCTCAGGATTGGAATGGGAGGAGCTGGATATCACATCTCATGCTAAAGGAAGGGTTTCAGGTTTGGTAGAAGCATTGAGATATCACATCTCATGCTATAGGAAGAGTCTCAGGTTTGGGAAGGGAAGGATTTGGATTTCACATCTCATGTTATAGGATGGTTCTCATGTTTGATTTTTGAAGCATTGAGATATCACATCTCATGCTATCGGAAGGGTCTCAGGTTTGGTATTAGAAGCATTGAGATATCACATCTCATGCTATAGGATTGGTCTCTGGATTGGAATGTGAAGGATTTGGATATCACATCTCATGCTAAAGGAAGCGTCTCAGGTTTGGAATGGGAAAGAGTTGGATATGACATCTCTTGTTATAGGGAGGGTCTCAGGATTTGAATGGCAAGGAGTTGGATATCACATCTCATGCCATAGGAAGGGTCTCAGGTTTGGTATTAGAAGCCTTGAGATATCACATCTCATGGTATAATAAGGGTCTCAGGATTGGAATGGGAAGGAGTTGGATATCACATCTCAAGCTATTTCAGGATTGGAATGGGAAGGAGTTTGATATCACATCTCAAGCTATAGGAAGGGTCTCAGGTTTGGGAAGGGAAGGATTGGGATTTCACATCTCATGTTATAGGATGGTTCTCATGTTTGGTTTTAGAAGCATTGAGATATCACATCTCATGCTATCGGAAGGGTCTCAGGTTTGGAATGGGAAGGAGTTGGATATCACATCTCATGTTATAGGAAGCATCTCAGGTTTGGTATTAGAAGCATTGAGATATCACATCTCATGCTATAGGAAGGGTCTCAGGATTGGAATGTGAAGGATTTGGATATCAAATCTCATGCTAAAGGAAGGGTCTCAGGTTTGGTATAAGCATTGAGATATCACATCTCTGCTATCGGAAGGGTCTCAGGATTGGATTGGGAAGGAGTTGGACATCCCTTTTCATGCTATAGGAAGGGTCTCATGTTGGAATGGGAAGGAGTTGGATATCATATCTCATGTTATAGGAAGGGTCTCAAGATTGAAATGGGAAGGATTTGGATATCACATCTCTTGCTATATGAAGGGTCTCAGGTTTTTTATTAGAAACATTGAGATATCACATCTCATGCTATCGGAAGGGTTTCAGGATTGGAATGGGAAGGGTTTGGATATCATATCTCATGTTATAGGACGGGTCCCAGGTTTGGTATTAGAAGCATTGAGATATCACATCTTATGGTATAGGAAGGGTCTCAGGTTTGGAATGGGAAGGAGTTGGATATCACATCTCATCCAATAGGAAGGGTCTCAGGTTTGGAATGGGAAGGAATTGGATATCACATCTCATGTTATAGGAAGGATCTCAGGATTGGAATGGGAAGGAGTTGGATATCCCTTCTCATGCTATAGGAAGGGTCTCAGGTTAGAATGGGAAGGATTTGGATATCACATCTCTTGCTATAGGAAGGGTCTCAGGTTTTTATTAGAAACATTGAGATATCACATCTCATGCTATAGGAAGGGTTTAAGGATTGGAATGGGAAGGAGTTGGATATCCCTTCTCATGCTATAGGAAGGGTCTCAGGTTGGAATGGGAAGGATTTGGATATCACATCTCTTGCTATAGGAAGGGTCTCAGGTTTTTTATTAGAAACATTGAGATATCACATCTCATGCTATAGGAAGGGTTTAAGGATTGGAATGGGAAGGATTTGGATATCACATCTCATGCTAAAGGGAGGGTCTCAGGTTTGGATGGGGAAGGATTTGGATATCACATCTCATGTTATTTGACCGGTCTCAGGTTTGGTATTAGAAGCATTGAGATATCAAGTCTCATGGTATAGGACGGGAGTTTGATATCACATCATGCCATGGTATGGGTCTCAGGTTTTGTAGAAGCATTGGGATATCACATCTCATGCTATCGGAAGGGTATCAGGATTGGATTTGGAAGGAGTTGTTGGATATCCCATCTCATGCTATAGGAAAGGTCTCAGGTTGGAATGGGAAAGAGTTGGATATCACATCTCATGTTATAGGAAGGGTCTCAAGATTGGAATGGGAAGGACTTGGATATCACATCTCATGCTGTAGGAAGGCTCTCAGGTTTGGAAAGGGAAGGAGTTGGATATCACATTTCATGTTAGAGTTAGGATCTCAGGTTTGGTATTAGAGGCCTTGAGATATCACATCGCATGCTATCAGAAGGGTATCAGGATTGGAATGGGAAGGAGTTGGATATCACATCTCATGCTAAAGGGAGGGTCTCAGGTTTGGATGGGGAAGGATTTGGATATCACATCACATGTTATAGGAAGGATCTCAGGTTTGGTATTAGAAGCATTGAGATATCACATCTCATGCTATCGGAAGGATCTCAGGTTTGGTATTAGAAGCATTGAGATATCACATCTCATGCTATAGGAAGGGTCTCAGGATTGGAATGGGAAGGACTTGGATATCACATCTCATGCTAAAGGAAGGGTCTCAGTTTTAGTAGCAGCATTGCGATATCACATCTCATGCTATAGGAAGGGTCTCAGGATTGGAATCGAAAGGAGTTGGATATCACATCTCATGCTATAGGAAGGGTCTCAGGTTTGGTATAAGCATTGAGATATCACATCTCTGCTATCGGAAGGGTCTCAGGATTGGATTGGGAAGGAGTTGGATATCACATCTCATGTTATAGGAAGGGTCTCCGGATTGGAATGTGAAGGATTTGGATATCACATCTCATGCTAAAGGAAGGGTCTCAGGTTTGGAATGGGAAGGAATTTGGATATGACATCTCTTGTTATAGGGAGGGTCTCAGGATTTGAATGGCAAGGTGTTGGATATCACATCTCATGCCATAGGAAGGGTCTCAGGTTTGGTATAAGCATTGAGATATCACATCTCATGCCATAGGAAGGGTCTCAGGTTTGGTATAAGCATTGAGATATCACATTTCTGCTATCGGAAGGGTCTCAGGATTGGATTGGGAAGGAGTTGGATATCCCTTCTCATGTTATAGGAAGGGTCTCCGGATTGGAATGTGAAGGAGTTGGATATCACATTTCTGCTATCGGAAGGGTCTCAGGTTTGGAATGGGAAGGAGTTGGATATCACATCTCATGTTATAGGAAGGGTCTCCGGATTGGAATGTGAAGGATTTGGATATCACATCTCATGCTAAAGGAATGGTCTCAGGTTTGGAATGGGAAGGAGTTGGATATGACATCTCTTGTTATAGGGAGGGTCTCAGGATTTGAATGGCAAGGAGTTGGATATCACATCTCATGCCATAGGAAGGGTCTCAGGTTTGGTATAAGCATTGAGATATCACATCTCTGCTATCGGAAGGGTCTCAGGATTGGAATGGGAAGGACTTAAATATCACATCTCATGCTATAGGGAGGGTCTCAGTTTTGATATTAGAAGCATTGAGATATCACATCTCATGCTATCGGAAGGGTCTCAGGATTGGAATGGGAGGAGCTGGATATCACATCTCATGCTAAAGGAAGGGTTTCAGGTTTGGTAGAAGCATTGAGATATCACATCTCATGCTATAGGAAGAGTCTCAGGTTTGGGAAGGGAAGGATTTGGATTTTACATCTCATGTTATAGGATGGTTGTCATGTTTGGTTTTTGAAGCATTGAGATATCACATCTCATGCTATCGGAAGGGTCTCAGGTTTGGTATTAGAAGCATTGAGATATCACATCTCATGCTATAGGATTGGTCTCTGGATTGGAATGTGAAGGATTTGGATATCACATCTCAAGCTAAAGGAAGCGTCTCAGGTTTGGAATGGGAAGGAGTTGGATATGACATCTCTTGTTATAGGGAGGGTCTCAGGATTTGAATGGCAAGGAGTTGGATATCACATCTCATGCCATAGGAAGTGTCTCAGGTTTGGTATTAGAAGCCTTGAGATATCACATCTCATGGTATAATAAGGGTCTCAGGATTGGAATGGGAAGGAGTTGGATATCACATCTCAAGCTATTTCAGGATTGGAATGGGAAGGAGTTTGATATCACATCTCAAGCTATAGGAAGGGTCTCAGGTTTGGGAAGGGAAGGATTGGGATTTCACATCTCATGTTATAGGATGGTTCTCATGTTTGGTTTTAGAAGCATTGAGATATCACATCTCATGCTATCGGAAGGGTCTCAGGTTTGGAATGGGAAGGAGTTGGATATCACATCTCATGTTATAGGAAGCATCTCAGGTTTGGTATTAGAAGCATTGAGATATCACATCTCATGCTATAGGAAGGGTCTCAGGATTGGAATGTGAAGGATTTGGATATCAAATCTCATGCTAAAGGAAGGGTCTCAGGTTTGGTATAAGCATTGAGATATCACATCTCTGCTATCGGAAGGGTCTCAGGATTGGATTGGGAAGGAGTTGGACATCCCTTCTCATGCTATAGGAAGGGTCTCATGTTGGAATGGGAAGGAGTTGGATATCATATCTCATGTTATAGGAAGGGTCTCAAGATTGAAATGGGAAGGATTTGGATATCACATTTCTTGCTATATGAAGGGTCTCAGGTTTTTTATTAGAAACATTGAGATATCACATCTCATGCTATCGGAAGGGTTTCAGGATTGGAATGGGAAGGATTTGGATATCATATCTCATGTTATAGGACGGGTCCCAGGTTTGGTATTAGAAGCATTGAGATATCACATCTTATGGTATAGGAAGGGTCTCAGGTTTGGAATGGGAAGGAGTTGGATATCACATCTCATCCAATAGGAAGGGTCTCAGGTTTGGAATGGGAAGGAATTGGATATCACATCTCATGTTATAGGAAGGATCTCAGGATTGGAATGGGAAGGAGTTGGATATCCCTTCTCATGCTATAGGAAGGGTCTCAGGTTGGAATGGGAAGGATTTGGATATCACATCTCTTGCTATAGGAAGGGTCTCAGGTTTTTTATTAGAAACATTGAGATATCACATCTCATGCTATAGGAAGGGTTTAAGGATTGGAATGGGAAGGAGTTGGATATCCCTTCTCATGCTATAGGAAGGGTCTCAGGTTGGAATGGGAAGGATTTGGATATCACATCTCTTGCTATAGGAAGGGTCTCAGGTTTTTTATTAGAAACATTGAGATATCACATCTCATGCTATAGGAAGGGTTTAAGGATTGGAATGGGAAGGATTTGGATATCACATCTCATGCTAAAGGAAGGGTCTCAGGTTTGGAAGGGGAAGGATTTGGATATCACATCTCATGTTATTTGACCGGTCTCAGGTTTGGTATTAGAAGCATTGAGATATCAAGTCTCATGGTATAGGACGGGAGTTTGATATCACATCATGCCATGGTATGGGTCTCAGGTTTTGTAGAAGCATTGGGATATCACATCTCATGCTATCGGAAGGGTATCAGGATTGGATTTGGAAGGAGTTGTTGGATATCCCATCTCATGCTATAGGAAAGGTCTCAGGTTGGAATGGGAAAGAGTTGGATATCACATCTCATGTTATAGGAAGGGTCTCAAGATTGGAATGGGAAGGACTTGGATATCACATCTCATGCTGTAGGAAGGCTCTCAGGTTTGGAAAGGGAAGGAGTTGGATATCACATTTCATGTTAGAGTTAGGATCTCAGGTTTGGTATTAGAGGCATTGAGATATCACATCTCATGCTATCAGAAGGGTATCAGGATTGGAATGGGAAGGAGTTGGATATCACATCTCATGCTAAAGGGAGGGTCTCAGGTTTGGATGGGGAAGGATTTGGATATCACATCTCATGTTATAGGAAGGATCTCAGGTTTGGTATTAGAAGCATTGAGATATCACATCTCATGCTATCGGAAGGATCTCAGGTTTGGTATTAGAAGCATTGAGATATCACATCTCATGCTATAGGAAGGGTCTCAGGATTGGAATGGGAAGGACTTGGATATCACATCTCATGCTAAAGGAAGGGTCTCAGTTTTGGTATAAGCATTGAGATATCACATCTCTGCTATCGGAAGGGTCTCAGGATTGGATTGGGAAGGAGTTGGATATCACATCTCATGTTATAGGAAGGGTCTCCGGATTGGAATGTGAAGGATTTGGATATCACATCTCATGCTAAAGGAAGGGTCTCAGGTTTGGAATGGGAAGGAGTTGGATATGACATCTCTTGTTATAGGGAGGGTCTCAGGATTTGAATGGCAAGGTGTTGGATATCACATCTCATGCCATAGGAAGGGTCTCAGGTTTGGTATAAGCATTGAGATATCACATCTCTGCTATCGGAAGGGTCTCAGGTTTGGTATAAGCATTGAAATATCACATCTCTGCTATCGGAAGGGTCTCAGGATTGGATTGGGAAGGAGTTGGATATCACATCTCATGTTACAGGAAGGGTCTCCGGATTGGAATGTGAAGGATTTGGATATCACATCTCATGCTAAAGGAAGGGTCTCAGGTTTGGAATGGGAAGGAGTTGGATATGACATCTCTTGTTATAGGGAGGGTCTCAGGATTTGAATGGCAAGGTGTTGGATATCACATCTCATGCCATAGGAAGGGTCTCAGGTTTGGTATAAGCATTGAGATATCACATCTCTGCTATCGGAAGGGTCTCAGGATTGGATTGGGAAGGAGTTGGATATCCCTGGGTTCCTGGGAGCCTAAAGTCGCAGAGGCTTATGCTAGGATTCCGGATAATACCAAGCACTACTTTAAAGACAGTGTGCTGATCAATGGAGTAGATACTCCAGCTCTTAGGGATAGTGGGTGCAGTCGCACTGTAGTGGATTCTACCTTGGTAGACTCAGAGGAAGTTGCCAGAGCTACTCTGATGCCCACTAAGTTGGCTGACGGCCCCCTCCGTATGTTTCCAGTAATACCTGTAAATCTTACTTTAAATGGTACAGCAGTCAGGATTCCAGTGAGCATTCAGAGAAACGTCCCGGGAAAGGTCTTGTTAGGTAATGATCTCAGAGCTTTAGGGCTCGTAGGAGACACTGCCGAAAGACCCTACACACGGTCTCAAGCACGGGCAGCATTGGCCAAGTCCAATACGCCGCCCCAGCCGAAGGGGAAACCCAAGGCGAAAGGAGTCAACAAGTCACGATGGGGGAAAGAGAATATTCCCCCGAGCTCGCCTACCACTGCGGTGGAGGAACCCCACCACCTTCCGCACTGTCCTCAGAAGTTATAGCGTCAAGCTGCGCTTCCTGCCACGCCACGATTCTTTGGATCATTTCCAATTTCGTGCCTTGAGAGGAAACACCTCTCTCCGCACACATCTTCTTCAATGTTTCTGATTTGGAAGCATTTAAAGTTAACAAGGTATTTGTTTCCATACTGTTAGATAGGACTATGGCTTTTTTAAAGTTATACTACAACAATTCACTACGTGTCCTGGTTGGAATAACCTGAAATGCCTTAGTTCGTGCGCAACACTGGATACCTTCAGTCGTATCCCACCGCTGTACACCAATTTGTTAAGACGGATTTCTGAACTCTGTCCTGGTGGCGCAGAAGTTCAGAAGGCCAACCTAATTACTTGGAACAGGGTAACCTCTGGACGAGCCAGACCAATCAAGGTAGCGATTGCGGCGGTCAAGTCTAGGTCTCAAGAGGGGTGAGGGTGACTGAAAGCCCGCAATGAGCACACAAAACCAGAACACTTACAAACTACTCCAAACAGGTGTTATATAAAAATATATACACGTTTATTTTAAGGCCTTTAAAACAATGACCGTAGCGAGAAAATCACAATATCACAATATTAAACCAACACATACCATATCAAGACAATATATATACAAATACGACAGTCGCAAGCGTTATACGCACGAAATGTGTAGTCCACCTGAAAGGGAAGGAAAACTGGCAGTGCGATAATGCTTTAGACTCAGTTCGCCTTCAGCGGCACCTAACTAGATGGAAGTCCGAGCCCTGCGAAGAGTGGAGCCTTGTGCTCAAAGTACCTGCACGCGCTGGTGCCAACGGGCAAAAGGGGAAGCTCTTCGAAGGAAGTCAGGCAGTTCAGATTAGTGCACTAAAGAAGAAGAACAGGTTCCGCGACTCAAGCGCAGCCTCCACAGTGGGCAGAAGCAGAGCGCGAGTACGGACAAAAGGGTGCTGTTTTACACAGCGGGGAAAAGCAATGGGCTACTGCAGGAGGGCGACCAGATCCTAGCTATGCTACTCACCGGTCCCCGATGCAAGCAGACCCAGGCTTCTCCACGTCAGTTTCAGCAGCTGGCAGGTTCAGAAGAGCCGGGAATGCCTCGTCGTCGTGTAGAGCAAAAAGACGTCCCAATCGAAGAAACCTGCACAGTTTGTTGCCGCAGCAGGACAACGGAGCGGCCGTGTGTATCTGAGCCAAATGTACACTCCTCCCTTCCGACCTGGGAACGCCAAGTGTACGAAGCGTGGGAGAGTGACAAGGACTCGAGATACTACACAACCTGGCGGCGGTTACAGAGCAGGACTCCCGTGTAAGCTGGTCAGTCAACTGGATGGCCCAGAGACGCTTCCGAAGGCTTACTGGCAGGAGATGATGAAGTTGCCGAGAATAGCTGTTCCTGCTATTCCAAAGGTCGAAGCACCAGTACAGGCCTTCTGGTTCGATCAAAGGAGGAAAGGGTTTCACAGGACGACAGCAGTGCAAAGGAGGAGTCCTTCAGCGGGTCACCAGCGATTCCTCGGTCCAGCCTCTTGGTTGCAGGATACTTGGCTCCTGTATTCCTTCGTTCGTGAGAACTCAGGAGATCGACATGGTAGTGGTGTTTCCAGCCCCCTCTTATCCACGGTTCCCTTCGCGCCAAAACGGAGGGGACCCAATGGGAGATCCGCACATCAAACACGCACACCATTCGTGGACCAATCACGGACCACGGTGGTCCCAGGCATTCACACCACCCTAGACTCTCTGGCACCCAGGATGTGTATTGGGACCAGACATCCCAGCCCACACCCTGGAGGCACACATACGACATGTAGAAGCCCGTGAAAGCATCCGTCTTTCGCGGGAAAGTACATGCCCAAATAAGGAAGGCCCCGGGTCGGCTCGACCTGGGGAAGGTGAAGGGAGCAAGACGGTCAGTGGACAAGACAAAGGAGCCTCGTGGTCTGGCCATTTTGGGAGCCAGGCCACCATTTTGGGTTCAGCGCGAAAAACGCACTTAGAACGCCAAAAGGAGCTCAAAATACACAAAACGATCGCTGCCACCATTCCAGTCCCTGAATGACTTGCACCGATCAAATACCATCCTAAATGAGTATCTAGGGCCTGTAGAAGGCTAGAGACCCAAGAGAGCTGTAACTTAGCTTACAGTGCCCTCTTGTGTCATGTTGCACTAAAGCCGCAACATGGTAAAAGAAACTACGGGAAACAGCGTTCCCCGGTACTGACTGTCTTAAGGGCATGTCAGTTTCCCCGTAAGAAAGGAGCGAAAGCAAAGAGGAGTGCGGCAGAAGGCTGCACTTCTCTGGCAAAGTCAAGAACAAGGTGAAAAACAACAGCAAAAAGTTTAGGGGTTGCCACATGGAAGGAAAATTACCTACAATTACGAAATCTTTCCTAACACATTCCAATCCTGAGACCCTTCTGATAGCATCAGATGTGATATCTCAATGCTTCTAATACCAAACCTGAGACTCTTCCTATAACATGAGATGGGATATCCAACTCCTTCCCATTCCAATCCTGAGACCCTTCCGATAGCAGAGATGTGACATCTCAATGCTTATACCAAACCTGAGACCCTTCCTATGGCATAAGATGTCATATACAACTCCTTCCCATTCCAATCCTGAGACCCTTCCTATAGCATGAGATGTGATATCTCAATGCTTCTAATACCAAACCTGAGATCCTTCCTATAACATGAGATGTGATATCCAACTCCTTCCCTTTCCAAACCTGAGAGCCTACCTGTAGCATGAGATGTGATATTCAAGTCCTTCCCATTCCAATCCTTAGACCCTTCCTACAGCATGCAATATGATATCTCAATGATTCTAATAACAAACCTGAGACCCGTCCTATAAAATGAGATGGGTATCCAACTCCTTCCCATTCCAATCCTGAGACACTTTCGATAGCAGAGATGTGATACCTCAATGCTTATACCAAACCTGAGAACCTTCCTATAGCATGAGATGTAATATCCAACTCCTTCCCATTCCAATCCTGAGACCCTTCCTACAGCATGCGATGTGATATCTCAATGCTTCTAAAACCAAACCTGCGACCCGTCCTATAACATGAGATGGGATATCCAACTCCTTCCCGTTCCAAACCTGAGACCCTTCCTATAGCATGAGATGTGATATCCAACTCCTTCCCATCCCAATCCTGAGACACTTCCGATTGCAGAGATGTGATATCTCAATGCTTATACCAAACCTGAGACTCTTCCTATAACATGAGATGTGATATCCAACTCCTTCCCGTTCCAAACCTGAGACCCTTCCTATAGCATGAGATGTGATATCCAACTCCTTCCCATTCCAATCCTGAGACCCTTCCGATAGCATGAGATGTGATAGCTCAATGCTTCTAATACCAAACCTGAGATCCTTCTTATAACATGTGATGTGATATCCAAATCCTTCCCCTTCCAAACCTGAGACCCTCCCTTTAGCATGAGAAGTGATATCCAACTCCTTCCCATTCCAATCCTGAGACCCTTATGATAGCATGAGATGTGATATCTCAATGCCTCTAATACCAAACCTGAGATACTTCCGATAGCATGAGATGTGATATCTCAATGATTCTAATACCAAACCTGAGATCCTTCCTATAACACGCGATGTGATATCCAAATCCTTCCCCTTCCAAACCTGAGACCCTCCCTTTAGCATGAGATGTGATATCCAACTCCTTCCCATTCCAATCCTGAGACCCTTCTGATAGCATGAGATGTGATACCTCAATGCCTCTAATACCAAACCTGAGATCCTACCTCTAACATGAAATGTGATATCCAACTCCTTCCCTTACCAAACCTGAGATCCTTCCTATAACATGCGATGTGATATCCAAATCCTTCCCCTTCCAAACCTGAGACCCTCCCTATAGCATGAGATGTGATATCCAAGTCCGTCCCATTCCAATCCTGAGACCCTTCCTATAGCATGAGATGTGATATCTCAATGCTTATTCCAAACCTGAGACCCTTCCTATGGCATGAGATGTCATATACAACTCCTTCCCATTCCAATCCTGAGACCCTTCCTATAGCATGAGATGTGATATCTTAATGCTTATACCAAACCTGAGACCCTTCCTATAGCATGAGATGTGATAGCCAACTTCTTCCCATTCCAATCCTGAGACCCTTCCTATAACATGAGATGTGATGTCGCAATGCTTCTAATACCAAACCTGAGATCTTTCCTATAACATGAGATGTGATATCCAACACCTTCCCATTCCAATCCTGAGACCCTTCCTATAGCATGAGATGTGATATCTCAATGCTTATACCAAACGTGAGACCCTTCCTATAGCTTGAGATGTGATATACAACTCCTTCCCATTCCAATCCTGAGACCCTTCCTATAGCATGAGATGTGATATCTCAATGCTTGTACCAAACGTGAGACCCTTCCTATAACAAGAGGTGATATCTCAATGCCTCTAATACCAAACCTGAGATCCTTCCTCTAACATGAAATGTGATATCCAACTCCTTCCCCTTCCAAACCTGAGAGCCTTCCTATAGCATGAGATATGATATCCAAGTCCTTCCCATTCCAATCCTGGGACCCTTCCTATAACATGAGATGTGATATCCAACTCCTTCCCATTCCAACCTGAGACCCTTCCTATAGCATGAGATGGGATATCCCAATGTTTCTACCAAACCTGAGACCCATACTATGGCATGAGTTGTGATATCAAACCCCTTCCCATTCCAAACCTGAGACCCTTCCTATAGCTTGAGATATCCAACTCCTTCCCATTCCAATTCTGAGACCCTTCCTATACCATGAGACTTGATATCTCAATGCTTCTAATACCAAACCTGAGACCCTTCCTATAGCATGAGATGTGATATCTCAATGCTTCTAATACCAAACCTGAAATCCTTCCGATAACATGAGATGTGATATCCAAATCCTACCCCTTCCAAACCTGAGACCCTCCCTTTAGCATGAGATGTGATATCCAACTCCTTCCCATTCCCATCCTGAGACCCTTCTGATAGCATGAGATGTGATATCTCAATGCCTCCAATACCAAACCTGAGATCCTACCTCTAACATGAAATGTGATATCCACATCCTTCCCCTTCCAAACCTGAGACCCTCCCTTTAGCATGAGATGTGATATCCAACTCCGTCCCATTCCAATCCTGAGACCCTTCCGATAGCATGAGATGTGATATCTCAATGCTTCTAATACCAAACCTGTGATCCTTCCTATAACAAGAGATGTGATATCCAAATCCTTCCCCTTACAAACCTGAGACCCTCCCTTTAGCATGAGATGTGATATCTCAATGCCTCTAATACCAAACCTGAGATCCTTCCGATAGCATGAAATGTGATATCTCAATGCTTCTAATACCAAACCTGAGATCCTTCCTATAACATGAGACGTGATATCCAAATCCTTCCCCTTCCAAACCTGAGACCCTCCCTTTAGCATGAGATGTGATATCCAACTCCTTCCCATTCTAATCCTGAGACCCTTCTGATAGCATGAGATGTGATATCTCAATGCCTCTAATACCAAACCTGAGATCCTACCTCTAACATGAAATGTGATATCCAACTCTTTCCCCTTCCAAACCTAAGAGCCTTCCTATAGCATGAGATGTGATATCCGACTCCTTCCCATTCCAATCCTGAGACCCTTCCGATAGCATGAGATGTGATATCCCAATGCTTCTAATACCAAACCTGAGATCCTTCTTATAACATGTGATGTGATATCCAAATCCTTCCCCTTCCAAACCTGAGACCCTCCCTTTAGCATGAGGTTTGATATCCAACTCCTTCCCATTCCAATCCTGAGACCCTTATGATAGATAGCATGAGATGTGATATCTCAATGCCTCTAATACCAAACCTGAGATACTTCCGATAGCATGAGATGTGATATCTCAATGCTTCTAATACCAAACCTGAGATCCTTCCTGTAACATGAGATGTGATATCCAAATCCTTCCCCTTCCAAACCTGAGACCCTCCCTTTAGCATGAGATGTGTTATCCAACTCCTTCCCATTCCAATCCTGAGACCCTTCCGATAGCATGAGATGTGATATCTCAATGCTTCTAATACCAAACCTGTGATCCTTCCTATAACAAGAGATGTGATATCCAAATCCTTCCCCTTCCAAACCTGAGACCCTCCCTTTAGCATGAGATGTGATATCTCAATGCCTCTAATACCAAACCTGAGATCCTTCCGATAGCATGAGATGTGATATCTCAATGCTTCTAATACCAAACCTGAGATCCTTCCTATAACATGAGACGTGATATCCAAATCCTTCCCCTTCCAAACCTGAGAACCTCCCTTTAGCATGAGATGTGATATCCAACTCCTTCCCATTCTAATCCTGAGACCCTTCTGATAGCATTAGATGTGATATCTCAATGCCTCTAATACCAAACCTGAGATCCTACCTCTAACATGAAATGTGATATCCAACTCTTTCCCCTTCCAAACCTGATGGCCTTCCTATAGCATGAGATGTGATATCCGACTCCTTCCCATTCCAATCCTGAGACTCTTCCGATAGCATGATATGTGATATCTCAATGCTGCTAATACCAAACCTGAGATCCTTCTTATAACATGTGATGTGATATCCAAATCCTTCCCCTTCCAAACCTGAGACCCTCCCTTTAGCATGAGATGTGATATCCAACTCCTTCCCATTCCAATCCTGAGACCCTTATGATAGATAGCATGAGATGTGATATCTCAATGCCTCTAATACCAAACCTGAGATACTTCCGATAGCATGAGATGTGATATCTCAATGCTTCTAATACCAAACCTGAGATCCTTCCTATAACATGAGATGTGATATCCAAATCCTTCCCCTTCCAAACCTGAGACCCTCCCTTTAGCATGAGATGTGATATCCAACTCCTTCCCATTCCAATTCTGAGACCCTTCCGATAGCATGAGATGTGATATCCCAATGCTTCTAATACCAAACCTGAGATCCTTCTTATAACATGTGATGTGATATCCAAATCCTTCCCCTTCCAAACCTGAGACCCTCCCTTTAGCATGAGATGTGATATCCAACTCCTTCCCATTCCAATCCTGAGACCCTTATGATAGATAGCATGAGATGTGATATCTCAATGCCTCTAATACCAAACCTGAGATCCTACCTCTAACATGAAATGTGATATCCAACTCTTTCCCCTTCCAAACCTGAGAGCCTTCCTATAGCATGAGATGTGATATCCGACTCCTTCCCATTCCAATCCTGAGACCCTTCCGATAGCATGAGATGTGATATCCCAATGCTTCTAATACCAAACCTGAGATCCTTCTTATAACATGTGATGTGATATCCAAATCCTTCCCCTTCCAAACCTGAGACCCTCCCTTTAGCATGAGATGTGATATCCAACTCCTTCCCATTCCAATCCTGAGACCCTTATGATAGATAGCATGAGATGTGATATCTCAATGCCTCTAATACCAAACCTGAGATACTTCCGATAGCATGAGATGTGATATCTCAATGCTTCTAATACCAAACCTGAGATCCTTCCTGTAACATGAGATGTGATATCCAAATCCTTCCCCTTCCAAACCTGAGACCCTCCCTTTAGCATGAGATGTGTTATCCAACTCCTTCCCATTCCAATCCTGAGACCCTTCCGATAGCATGAGATGTGATATCTCAATGCTTCTAATACCAAACCTGTGATCCTTCCTATAACAAGAGATGTGATATCCAAATCCTTCCCCTTCCAAACCTGAGACCCTCCCTTTAGCATGAGATGTGATATCTCAATGCCTCTAATACCAAACCTGAGATCCTTCCGATAGCATGAGATGTGATATCTCAATGCTTCTAATACCAAACCTGAGATCCTTCCTATAACATGAGACATGATATCCAAATCCTTCCCCTTCCAAACCTGAGACCCTCCCTTTAGCATGAGATGTGATATCCAACTCCTTCCCATTCTAATCCTGAGACCCTTCTGATAGCATGAGATGTGATATCTCAATGCCTCTAATACCAAACCTGAGATCCTACCTCTAACATGAAATGTGATATCCAACTCTTTCCCCTTCCAAACCTGAGGGCCTTCCTATAGCATGAGATGTGATATCCGACTCCTTCCCATTCCAATCCTGAGACCCTTCCGATAGCATGAGATGTGATATCTCAATGCTTCTAATACCAAACCTGAGATCCTTCTTATAACATGTGATGTGATATCCAAATCCTTCCCCTTCCAAACCTGAGACCCTCCCTTTAGCATGAGATGTGATATCCAACTCCTTCCCATTCCAATCCTGAGACCCTTATGATAGATAGCATGAGATGTGATATCTCAATGCCTCTAATACCAAACCTGAGATACTTCCGATAGCATGAGATGTGATATCTCAATGCTTCTAATACCAAACCTGAGATCCTTCCTATAACATGAGATGTGATATCCAAATCCTTCCCCTTCCAAACCTGAGACCCTCCCTTTAGCATGAGATGTGATATCCAACTCCTTCCCATTCCAATTCTGAGCCCCTTCCTATACCATGAGACTTGATATCCAACTCCTTCCCATTCCAATTCTGAGCCCCTTCCTATACCATGAGACTTGATATCTCAATGCTTCTAATACCAAACCTGAGACCCGTCCTATAACATGAGATGTGATATCCAAATCCTTCCCCTTCCAAACCTTAGACCCTTCCTTTATCATGAGATGTGATATCCAACTCCTTCCCATTCCAATCCTGAGACCATTCCGATATCATGAGATGTGATATCTCAATGCTTCTAATATCAAACTTGAGACCCTCCCTGTAGCATGAGATGTGATATCCAAGTCCTTCCCACTCCAATCCTGAGACCCTTCCTATAGCTTGAGTTGTGACATCCAACTCCTTCCCATTCCAATTCTGATCCCCTTTCTATACCATGAGACTTGATATCTCAATGCTTCTAATACCAAACCTGAGACCCGTCCTATAACATGAGATGTGATATCCAAATCCTTCCCCTTCCAAACCTTAGACCCTTCCTTTATCATGAGATGTGATATCCAACTCCTTCCCATTCCAATCCTGAGACCCTTCCGATATCATGAGATGTAATATCTCAATGCTCCTAATATCAAACTTGAGACCCTCCCTATAGCATGAGATGTGATATCCAAGTCCTTCCCATTCCAATCCTGAGACCCTTCCTATAGCATGAGATGTGATATCTCAATGCTTCTAATACCAAACCTGAGACTCTTCCTATAACATGAGATGGGATATCCAACTCCTTCCCATTCCAATCCTGAGACCCTTCCGATAGCAGAGATGTGATATCTCAATGCTTATACCAAACCTGAGACCCTTCCTACGGCATGAGATGTCATATACAACTCCTTCCCATTCCAATCCTGAGACCCTTCCTATAGCATGAGATGTGATATCTCAATGCTTATACCAAACCTGAGACCCTTCCTATAGCATGAGATGTGATATCCAACTCCTTCCCATTCCAATCCTGAGACCCTTCCTATAGCATGAGATGTGATATCTCAATGCTTATACCAAACCTGAGACCCTTCCTACGGCATGAGATGTCATATACAACTCCTTCCCATTCCAATCCTGAGACCCTTCCTATAGCATGAGATGTGATATCTCAATGCTTATACCAAACCTGAGACCCTTCCTATAGCATGAGATGTGATATCCAACTCCTTCCCATTCCAATCCTGAGACCCTTCCTATAGCATGAGATGTGATATCTCAATGCTTATACCAAACCTGAGACCCTTCCTATAACATGAGATGGGATATCCAACTCCTTCCCATTCCAATCCTGAGACACTTCCGATAGCAGAGATGTGATATCTCAATGCTTATACCAGACCTTAGACCCTTCTTATAACATGAGATCGGATATCCAACTCCTTCCCGTTCCAAACCTGAGACCCTTCCTTTAGCATGAGATGTGATATCCAGCTCCTTCCCATTCCAATCCTGAGACACTTCCGATAGCATGAGATGTGATATCTCAATGCTTCTAATATCAAAACGGAAACCCTCCCTATAGCATGATATGTGATATCTAAGTCCTTCCCATTCCAATCCTGAGACCCTTCCTATAGCATGAGATGTGATATCTCAATGCTTCTACCAAACCTGAGACCCTTCCTTTAGCATGAGATGTGATAAACAACTCCTTCCCATTCCAATCCTGAGACCCTTCCTATAGCATGAGATGTGATATCTCAATACTTCTAATACCAAACCTGAGATCCTTCCGATAACATGAGATGTGATATCCAAATCCTTCCCCTTCCAAACCTGAGACCCTCCCTTTAGCATGAGATGTGATATCCATCTCCTTCCCATTCCAATCCTGAGACCCTTCTGATAGCATGAGATGTGATATCTCAATGCTTCTAATACCAAACCTGAGATCCTTCCGATAGCATGAGATGTGATATCTCAATGCTTCTAATACCAAACCTGAGACCCTTCCTATAACATGAGATTGGAATATCCAACTCCTTCCCATTCCAATCCTGAGACCCTTCCGATAGCAGAGATGTGATATCTCAATTCTTATACCAAACCTGAGATCCTTCCTATAACATGAGATGTGATATCCAACTCCTTCCCATTCCAATCCTGAGACACTTCCTATAGCATGAGATGTGATATCTCACTGCTTATACCAAACCTGAGACCCTTCCTATAGCATGAGATGTGATATCTAACTCCTTCCCATTCCAATCCTGAGACCCTTCCTATAGCATGAGATGTGATATCTCAATGCTTCTAATACCAAACCTGAGACTCTTCCTATAACATGAGATGGGATATCCAACTCCTTCCCATTCCAATCCTGAGACCCTTCCGATAGCAGAGATGTGATATCTCAATGCTTATACCAAACCTGAGACCCTTCCTACGGCATGAGATGTCATATACAACTCCTTCCCATTCCAATCCTGAGACCCTTCCTATAGCATGAGATGTGATATCTCAATGCTTATACCAAACCTGAGACCCTTCCTATAGCATGAGATGTGATATCCAACTCCTTCCCATTCCAATCCTGAGACCCTTCCTATAGCATGAGATGTGATATCTCAATGCTTATACCAAACCTGAGACCCTTCCTACGGCATGAGATGTCATATACAACTCCTTCCCATTCCAATCCTGAGACCCTTCCTATAGCATGAGATGTGATATCTCAATGCTTATACCAAACCTGAGACCCTTCCTATAGCATGAGATGTGATATCCAACTCCTTCCCATTCCAATCCTGAGACCCTTCCTATAGCATGAGATGTGATATCTCAATGCTTATACCAAACCTGAGACCCTTCCTATAACATGAGATGGGATATCCACCTCCTTCCCATTCCAATCCTGAGACACCTCCGATAGCAGAGATGTGATATCTCAATGCTTATACTAGACCTTAGACCCTTCCTATAACATGAGATCGGATATCCAACTCCTTCCAGTTCCAAACCTGAGACCCTTCCTTTAGCATGAGATGTTTTATCCAGCTCCTTCCCATTCCAATCCTGAGACACTTCCGATAGCATGAGATGTGATATCTCAATGCTTCTAATATCAAAACGGAAACCCTCCCTATAGCATGATATGTGATATCTAAGTCCTTCCCATTCCAATCCTGAGACCCTTCCTATAGCATGAGATGTGATATCTCAATGCTTCTACCAAACCTGAGACCCTTCCTTTAGCATGAGATGTGATATCCAACTCCTTCCCATTCCAATCCTGAGACCCTTCCTATAGCATGAGATGTGATATCTCAATACTTCTAATACCAAACCTGAGATCCTTCCGATAACATGAGATGTGATATCCAAATCCTTCCCCTTCCAAACCTGAGACCCTCCCTTTAGCATGAGATGTGATATCCATCTCCTTCCCATTCCAATCCTGAGACCCTTCTGATAGCATGAGATGTGATATCTCAATGCTTCTAATACCAAACCTGAGATCCTTCCGATAGCATGAGATGTGATATCTCAATGCTTCTAATACCAAACCTGAGACCCTTCCTATAACATGAGATTGGAATATCCAACTCCTTCCCATTCCAATCCTGAGACTCTTCTGTTAAGACGGATTTCTGAACTCTGTCCTGGTGGCGCAGAAGTTCAGAAGGCCAACCTAATTACTTGGAACAGGGTAACCTGTGGACGAGCCAGACCAATCAAGGTAGCGATCGCGGCGGTCAAGACTAGGTCTCAAGAGGGGTGAGGGTGACTGAAAGCCCGCAATGAGCACACAAAGCAAGAGCGCTTACAAACTACTCCAAACAGGTGTTATATCAAAAATATAAACACATTTATTTTAAGGCCTTTAAAACAATGACCGTAGCAAGAAAATCACTCTATAACAATATTAAACCAACACATACCAAATCAACACAATATATATACAAATACACAGTCGCAAGCGTTTAAAGCACGAAATATGTAGTCCACCTGAAAGGGAAGGAAAACAGGCAGTGCGATAATGCTTTAGACTCAGTTCGCCTTCAGAGGCACCTAACTAGATGGAAGTCCGAGCCCTGAGAAGAGTGGAGCCTTGTGCTCAAAGTACCTGCAAGTGCTGGTGCCAACGGGCAAAAGGAGAAGCTCTTCGGAGGAGGTCAGGCAGTTCGTGTTAGTGCACAGCAGAAGAAGAACAGGTTCCGCAACTCAAGCGCAGCCTCCACAGCGAGCAGAAGCAGAGCGCGAGTACGGACGAAAAGGGTGCTGTTTTACACAGCGGGGAAAAGCAATGGGTTACTGCAGGAGGGCGACCAGATCCTAGCTAAACTACTCACCGGTCCCCGAAGCAAGCAGACCCAGGCTTCTCCACGTTAGTTTCAGCAGCTGGCAGGTTCAGAAGAGCAGGGAACGCTTTCCAGTCGTGTAGATCAAAAAGACGTCCCAATCGACGAAACCAGCACAGTTTTGTTGCCGCAGCAGGACAACGGAGCGGCCGTGCGTATCGGAGTCAAAAGTACACTCCTCCCTTCAGACTTGGGAACGCCAAGTGTACGAAGCGTGGGAGAGTGACAAGGACTCGAGATACGGCACAACCTGGCGGCGGTTACAGAGCAGGACTCCCTTGTAAGCTGGTCAGTCAACTGGATGGCCCAGAGACGCTTCTGAAGGCTTACTGCGAGGAGTTGATGAAGATGCCGGGAATAGCTGTTCCTGCTATTCCAATAGGTCGAAGCACCAATACAGGCCTTCTGGTTCGATCAAAGGAGGACAGGGGCTCTCAGGATGACAGCAGTGCAAAGGAGGATTCCTTCAGCGGGTCACCAGCGATTCCTCGGTCCAGCCTCTTGGTTGCAGGATACTTGGCTCCTGTATTCCTTCGTTCGTGAGAACTCAGGAGATCGACATGGTAGTGGTGTTTCCAGCCCCCTCTTATCCACGGTTCCCTTCGCGCCAAAACGGAGGGGAACCAATGGGAGATCCGCTCATCAAAACACATACCATACGTGGACCAATCACGGACCACGGTGGTCCCAGGCATTCACACCACCCTAGACTCTCTGGCACCCAGGATGTGTTTTGGGACCAGACATCCCAGCCCACACCCTGGAGGCACACAAACGGCATTTAGAAGCCCGCGAAAGCAACCACGTTTCGCGGGAAAGTACATGCCCAAATAAGGAAGGCCCCGGGTCGCTGGACCTGGGGAAGGTGAAGGGAGCAAGACGGACAGTGGACAGGACAAAGGAGCCTCGTGGTCTGGCCATTTTGGGGAGCCAGGCCACCATTTTGGGTTCAGTGCAAAAACGTGCTCAGAACGGCAAAAGGAGCTCAAAATATACAAAACGATCGCTGCCACCATTCCAGACCCTGAATGACTTGCACCGATCAAATACCATCCTAAAAGAGTATCTAGGGCCTGTAGAAGGCTAGAGACCCAAGAGAGCTGTAATTTAGCTTACAGTGCTCTCTTGTGTCGTGTTGCACTAAAGCGGCGACACGATAAAAGAAACTACGGGAAACAACGTTCCCCGGTACTGACTGTCATAAGGGCATGTCAGTTTCCCCGTAAGAAAGGAGCGAAAGCCCAGGGAAGTGCGGCAGAAGGCTGTACTTCCCTGGCAAAGTCAAGAACAAGGTTAAAAACAATAGCAAAAAGTTTAGGGGTTGCCACATGGAAGGAAATTTCCCTACAATAACGAAATCTTTCCTAACACTCGCCCCTCCCAGACTATGGACAGGGGGAACTAATCCACCCCTGGATGAGTCTCATGTTCAGGTCGGTTAAACATTCTGGACAACCCATCAGCATTGCTATGTTGGACACCTGGCCTATGCTCAATAGTGAAGTCGAAGCCTTGTAGACTTATGGACCACCTAAGCAACTTTGGATTCTCCCCCTTCATGTTCATTAGCCACTTTAACGGCTTATGGTCAGTTTGCACAGTGAAGTGGGTCCCATAGAGGTAGGGCCTCAGCTTCCTTAGGGCCCACACAACAGAGAAACATTCTTTCTCTACCGTGGACCATCTGAGCTCTCTGTCCTTAAGCTGGCGACTAATAAAACCGATAGGGTGTTCCTTACCCTTCTCATCTACTTGTGATAGTACAGCTCCTATCCCAGTGTCAGAGGCGTCCGTCTGCACGATAAAAGTTCTTTGATAATCAGGGGCCCTGAGCACAGGGGCCTGGCACAAGGAGTCTTTCAAGCCATTGAAGGCCTTCTCACACTCGTCGGTCCAAGTTACCTTCTTGGGTTTCTTCGGAGTTGTGAGGGCAGTCAGAGGAGCAGCTATGGTGCCATAGTCTGCCATAAAATTGCGATAATACCCCGTGAGTCCTAAGAAGGCTCTCACTTGGGTTTGCGTAGTGGGGGTAGGCCAGTCTTGTACTGCTTGTACTTTACTGGGAAGAGGCTGTATCCTCCCTCCACCTACTTCATGTCCAAGGTAAACCACTGAGCCTTGTCCAATCTGGCATTTACTAGCCTTTATGGTCAAGTGGGCTTTCTGAAGAGCCTGGAGCACAATCCCGAGGTGTTTCACATGGTCTTCCCAGGTGGCACTGAAAACTGCGATATCGTCCAGATATGCGAGACAGAATTCGTCCAACCCATTCAACACATGATTCACAAGCCTCTGGAAAGTGGCAGGTGCATTCTTCAACCCGAACGGCATTACCCGGAATTGGTAAAGGCCGTCTGGAGTAGAAAATGCTGTCTTCTCCTTAGCATGTTCTGCTAACGCTATTTGCCAATAGCCAGCAGTAAGGTCAAACGTGCTGAGGTACTTGGAGGCACCCAAAGTATCCACCAGCTCATCTGTTCGAGGCAAGGGGTGTGCATCTGTCTTGGTGACAGCATTCAGAGCCCTGTAATCCACGCAGAACCTCAATTCAGAAGTGCCTGCCTTTGGAACCAAAACCACAGGGCTGGACCAAGGACTACTAGAGGGTTCAATCACCCCAAGGTCTAACATCTTGTTGACCTCGGTCTTAATATAAGACCGTACTTTATCCGACATTCTGTATCCCCTACTTTTGGTAGGTAAACTGTCTCCTGTGTCTATGTTATGTTTGCACCAAGGTGTCAAACCAGGCGACTGTGAAAACAGGGGGGAAAACTGCCGAAGCAAACTTTTCACCTCAGCCTGCTGATCAGAAGTCAGGTGAGGGGCCACACGGACACCCTCAAAGGAGCAATCTGAAGGACCACCTTGGAACAGGTCGGGGAGAGGTTCAGACTCCTCTTCCTCGACGTCTGAAGCCAGTAGCAGTGCTGCGATTTCGACTCTTGGGACGAAAGCCTTCAGCCTATTCACGTGAAACACTTTTGGAGCCTGTCCAGGCCTTCCAAGGTCCACTAAATAGTTCACCTCACCCAGGGGCTCCACCACTGTGTAAGGGCCTGACCATTTGTCCTGTAAAGCGCGAGGCCTTATTGGATTCATGATCAGGACTTGCTGACCAGGTGTAAAGTTGATGAGGGAAGCTTTCTGGTCGTACCAATGTTTCACCAGCGCTTGCCCTGCCTTCAATTTCTCACTAGCCAAGCCCATCAGAAGTACCATCCGTTTTCTGAGCCCTAGCACATAATCAACTACGTTGGTAGTAACAGGGGGAGTGGGCATCTCCCATCCCTCTTTGAAGATGGCTAAGGGTCCCCGTACGGGATGACCGAACAGAAGTTCGAAGGGGCTGAAGCCAACACCCTCCTGTGGTACCTCTCGGTAGGCAAACAGCAAGCATGGTAAAAGAAGATCCCATTTTCTTCTCTGAGGCTCCTCCAGAGCCCCAATCATGCTCTTTAACGTTCTGTTGAAACGTTCCACCAGACCATTGGTCTGGGGGTGGTATGCAGAAGAGAACTTGTAGGTGACCCCCCATTCTTTCCACATAGCCTGCATATACTTCGACATAAAGTTGCTGCCACGATCTGACACAACTTCTTTAGGGAAGCCAACCCTAGTAAATATGCCGAGTAAAGCTTTTGCAACTGACTTGGCAGTTACAGTTTTTAATGGGATGGCCTCAGGATACCTGGTTGCATGGTCGACCAGCACCAGGATAAACCTATTGCCCGAGGATGTTTGCGGGTCAAGGGGACCGACGATGTTGAGCCCTACCCTTTCAAATGGTACCCCCACAACTGGGAGCGGTACCAACGGAGCTTGGATTGTCGCGCCAACCTTACCAGATAACTGGCAGGAGGCACAACTCCGGCAGTGACTTTCTACTTGCACCCCCATCTTGGGCCAGTAGAAGTGCATGGATAACCTTTGCTTGGTCCTCTTCATACCAAGGTGACCAGCAAGGGGAACTTCATGCGCCAACTGCAGGAGGAAGGGCCTAACAGAAAGGGGAACCACCAACCTCCTATGGTCTCCTTCTGTAGACTCTGTGGGCTCACTATAGAGGAGTCCACCTTCCCAATAAATCCTGTGCGTCCCAGGAGGTTCACCCTCAAGCTGGGAGCAGGCCTGTCTCCTTAGGCCTTCCAGAGATGGGCACTCACGTTGGCCTTTACTGAACTCGTCCCTATCAGGACCTCCTTCAACTAACAAGTCTTTTAGTTCAGGATGATCGTTGGGGTCGAATACTTCAGGCATCGCCACTTCCTCGTCAGGCTCGGGCGATCGACCAACTTCCTCCACCGCAGTGGTAGGCGAGCTCGGGGGAATATTCTCTTTCCCTCGTCGTGACTTGTAGACTCCTTTCGCCTTGGGTTTCCCCTTCGGCTGGGGCGGCGTATTGGACTTGGCCAATGCTGCCCGTGCTTGAGACCGTGTGTAGGGTCTTTCGGCAGTGTCTCCTACGAGCCCTAAAGCTCTGAGATCATTACCTAACAAGACCTTTCCCGGGACGTTTCTCTGAATGCTCACTGGAATCCTGACTGCTGTACCATTTAAAGTAAGATTTACAGGGATCACGGGAAACATACGGAGGGGGCCGTCAGCCAACTTAGTGGGCATCAGAGTAGCTCTGGCAACTTCCTCTGAGTCTACCAAGGTAGAATCCACTACAGTGCGACTGCACCCACTATCCCTAAGAGCTGGAGTATCTACTCCATTGATCAGCACACTGTCTTTAAAGTAGTGCTTGGTATTATCCGGAATCCTAGCATACGCCTCTGCGACTTTAGGCTCCCAGGAACCCAGGGACACTAAAACTACCTCAGCCTCTATTCCGCTGGGAAATGAGTCTGAGGAGAAGGATGCTCCTGTAATCTCTTCTTCCTCGTAGGAGGAGAAGGCCAGATTAGCGGAGTGGACCCCCAAAGGTCTAACCTTACAACGGGGATCCCCCTTCACATGGTCAGTTGCTCCACAAGCAAAACAAGATCCATTGGGTCTGTTTACATAGGGAGGCTTATTGTAACCAGAGTTCTGTTTCGGAGGCTGACCTCCACTACCCTGTGAGTTCTCTTGTGTCTTACCCTTGTTTTTCTTTTTGTGGCCCTTTTGGGAAGAAGATTTAGCAGATTCCCCACCCTCCATATCTTTGGACTTTTTCCCTTCCTCCTGCTTACCAGGATGAGTTTTGTCCTTATGGGACACTCGATGTGACACCCATAAGTCCGCTGCAATGGCCAGCTTCTTAGGATCTATCTCCTTCGAATCGGCCAAATGCTGCTTAAGCTCCGGGGAAGAAGAAGCAAAAATGTGTTCAAGCATGACAAGATTTATCATGCCTTCGAAGGTAGAAACCTTATATCCTTCGACCCAGCCAGTTAAGTTTTTCAAAGATTCAGTGACATAAGATACCCAAGTACCACCTTCCTTTTTCTTATACTCTCGAAAACGCTTTAAATATTGGGCCGGAGTCTTCCCTAACTTTAAAATGAGAGTCTGCTTCAACATTGCGAAATCAGCTCGCTCAGCCTTCGACATCTCCATAATGGCACTACAGCCAGAATGGGGCAGTCTACTGAGCAACCACGCAATCTTGTCAGCATTGTCAACTTTCTGAACTTCGCATGCATACTCAAACGCCTTCAGCCAGTCCATAATGTCATTCCGTTCTTCATACACACTGAGCAGATCTTTTGGAAACCGTGGATGAGAGGAGGCCCCAGACCCATGTCCAGGACCCGTGGACCCATTTGCAACCTGAAGCTTGGCCAGTTCCAACTGGTGATCCCTGTCTTTTTGTTTTTCTGCCTGTTCGATTTTCAGTTTGGCTATGCTGAATTCAAGCTCCTGCTGCCTAAACCGCAGCTCTTGCTTCTTGAATTCAAGCATAGCCTCCCCATCAGCACTGGCAGAGGAAACATTAGACATCTCGTCCTCCCTGTCCTCGTGGTCGCGGTGGATCAGTGCAGCGGCAGAACCGTCGGTTCTGCCAGTGAGAGCAGCCCCACCACCTTCCGCACTGTCCTCAGAAGTAATAGCGTCAAGCTGTGCTTCTTGCCACGCCACGATTCTTTGGATCATTTCCAATTTTGTGCCTTGAGAGGAAACACCTCTCTCCGCACACATCTTTTTCAGCGTTTCTGATTTGGAAGCATTTAAAGTTAACAACGTATTTGTTTCCATACTGTGTGATAGGACTATGGCCTTTTTAAAGTTATATTACAACAATCCACTACGTGTACTGGTTGGAATAACCTGAAATGCCTTAGCCCGTGCGCAACACTGGATACCTTCAGTCGTATCCCACCACTGTACACCAATTTGTTAAGACGGATTTCTGAACTCTGTCCTGGTGGCGCAGAAGTTCAGAAGGCCAACCTAATTACTTGGAACAGGGTAACCTCTGGACGAGCCAGACCAATCAAGGTAGCGATCGCGGCGGTCAAGACTAGGTCTCAAGAGGGGTGAGGGTGACTGAAAGCCCGCAATGAGCACACAAAGCAAGAGCGCTTACAAACTACTCCAAACAGGTGTTATATCAAAAATATAAACACATTTATTTTAAGGCCTTTAAAACAATGACCGTAGCAAGAAAATCACTCTATAACAATATTAAACCAACACATACCAAATCAACACAATATATATACAAATACACAGTCGCAAGCGTTTAAAGCACGAAATATGTAGTCCACCTGAAAGGGAAGGAAAACAGGCAGTGCGATAATGCTTTAGACTCAGTTCGCCTTCAGAGGCACCTAACTAGATGGAAGTCCGAGCCCTGAGAAGAGTGGAGCCTTGTGCTCAAAGTACCTGCAAGTGCTGGTGCCAACGGGCAAAAGGAGAAGCTCTTCGGAGGAGGTCAGGCAGTTCGTGTTAGTGCACAGCAGAAGAAGAACAGGTTCCGCAACTCAAGCGCAGCCTCCACAGCGAGCAGAAGCAGAGCGCGAGTACGGACGAAAAGGGTGCTGTTTTACACAGCAGGGAAAAGCAATGGGTTACTGCAGGAGGGCGACCAGATCCTAGCTAAACTACTCACCGGTCCCCGAAGCAAGCAGACCCAGGCTTCTCCACGTTAGTTTCAGCAGCTGGCAGGTTCAGAAGAGCAGGGAACGCTTTCCAGTCGTGTAGATCAAAAAGACGTCCCAATCGACGAAACCAGCACAGTTTTGTTGCCGCAGCAGGACAACGGAGCGGCCGTGCGTATCGGAGTCAAAAGTACACTCCTCCCTTCAGACTTGGGAACGCCAAGTGTACGAAGCGTGGGAGAGTGACAAGGACTCGAGATACGGCACAACCTGGCGGCGGTTACAGAGCAGGACTCCCTTGTAAGCTGGTCAGTCAACTGGATGGCCCAGAGACGCTTCCGAAGGCTTACTGCGAGGAGTTGATGAAGATGCCGGGAATAGCTGTTCCTGCTATTCCAATAGGTCGAAGCACCAATACAGGCCTTCTGGTTCGATCAAAGGAGGACGGGGGCTCTCAGGACGACAGCAGTGCAAAGGAGGATTCCTTCAGCGGGTCACCAGCGATTCCTCGGTCCATCCTCTTGGTTGCAGGATACTTGGCTCCTGTATTCCTTCGTTCGTGAGAACTCAGGAGATCGACATGGTAGTGGTGTTTCCAGCCCCCTCTTATCCACGGTTCCCTTCACGCCAAAACGGAGGGGAACCAATGGGAGATCCGCTCATCAAAACACATACCATACGTGGACCAATCACGGACCACGGTGGTCCCAGGCATTCACACCACCCTAGACTCTCTGGCACCCAGGATGTGTTTTGGGACCAGACATCCCAGCCCACACCCTGGAGGCACACAAACGGCATGTAGAAGCCCGCGAAAGCAACCACGTTTCGCGGGAAAGTACATGCCCAAATAAGGAAGGCCCCGGGTCGCTGGACCTGGGGAAGGTGAAGGGAGCAAGACGGACAGTGGACAGGACAAAGGAGCCTCGTGGTCTGGCCATTTTGGGGAGCCAGGCCACCATTTTGGGTTCAGTGCAAAAACGTGCTCAGAACGGCAAAAGGAGCTCAAAATATACAAAACGATCGCTGCCACCATTCCAGTCCCTGAATGACTTGCACCGATCAAATACCATCCTAAAAGAGTATCTAGGGCCTGTAGAAGGCTAGAGACCCAAGAGAGCTGTAACTTAGCTTACAGTGCTCTCTTGTGTCGTGTTGCACTAAAGCGGCGACACGATAAAAGAAACTACGGGAAACAACGTTCCCCGGTACTGACTGTCATAAGGGCATGTCAGTTTCCCCGTAAGAAAGGAGCGAAAGCCCAGGGAAGTGCGGCAGAAGGCTGTACTTCCCTGGCAAAGTCAAGAACAAGGTTAAAAACAATAGCAAAAAGTTTAGGGGTTGCCACATGGAAGGAAATTTCCCTACAATAACGAAATCTTTCCTAACACTCGCCCCTCCCAGACTATGGACAGGGGGAACTAATCCACCCCTGGATGAGTCTCATGTTCAGGTCGGTTAAACATTCTGGACAACCCATCAGCATTGCTATGTTGGACACCTGGCCTATGCTCAATAGTGAAGTCGAAGCCTTGTAGACTTATGGACCACCTAAGCAACTTTGGATTCTCCCCCTTCATGTTCATTAGCCACTTTAACGGCTTATGGTCAGTTTGCACAGTGAAGTGGGTCCCATAGAGGTAGGGCCTCAGCTTCCTTAGGGCCCACACAACAGAGAAACATTCTTTCTCTACCGTGGACCATCTGAGCTCTCTGTCCTTAAGCTGGCGACTAATAAAACCGATAGGGTGTTCCTTACCCTTCTCATCTACTTGTGATAGTACAGCTCCTATCCCAGTGTCAGAGGCGTCCGTCTGCACGATAAAAGTTCTTTGATAATCAGGGGCCCTGAGCACAGGGGCCTGGCACAAGGAGTCTTTCAAGCCATTGAAGGCCTTCTCACACTCGTCGGTCCAAGTTACCTTCTTGGGTTTCTTCGGAGTTGTGAGGGCAGTCAGAGGAGCAGCTATGGTGCCATAGTCTGCCATAAAATTGCGATAATACCCCGTGAGTCCTAAGAAGGCTCTCACTTGGGTTTGCGTAGTGGGGGTAGGCCAGTCTTGTACTGCTTGTACTTTACTGGGAAGAGGCTGTATCCTCCCTCCACCTACTTCATGTCCAAGGTAAACCACTGAGCCTTGTCCAATCTGGCATTTACTAGCCTTTATGGTCAAGTGGGCTTTCTGAAGAGCCTGGAGCACAATCCCGAGGTGTTTCACATGGTCTTCCCAGGTGGCACTGAAAACTGCGATATCGTCCAGATATGCGAGACAGAATTCGTCCAACCCATTCAACACATGATTCACAAGCCTCTGGAAAGTGGCAGGTGCATTCTTCAACCCGAACGGCATTACCCGGAATTGGTAAAGGCCGTCTGGAGTAGAAAATGCTGTCTTCTCCTTAGCATGTTCTGCTAACGCTATTTGCCAATAGCCAGCAGTAAGGTCAAACGTGCTGAGGTACTTGGAGGCACCCAAAGTATCCACCAGCTCATCTGTTCGAGGCAAGGGGTGTGCATCTGTCTTGGTGACAGCATTCAGAGCCCTGTAATCCACGCAGAACCTCAATTCAGAAGTGCCTGCCTTTGGAACCAAAACCACAGGGCTGGACCAAGGACTACTAGAGGGTTCAATCACCCCAAGGTCTAACATCTTGTTGACCTCGGTCTTAATATAAGACCGTACTTTATCCGACATTCTGTATCCCCTACTTTTGGTAGGTACACTGTCTCCTGTGTCTATGTTATGTTTGCACCAAGGTGTCAAACCAGGCGACTGTGAAAACAGGGGGGAAAACTGCCGAAGCAAACTTTTCACCTCAGCCTGCTGATCAGAAGTCAGGTGAGGGGCCACACGGACACCCTCAAAGGAGCAATCTGAAGGACCACCTTGGAACAGGTCGGGGAGAGGTTCAGACTCCTCTTCCTCGACGTCTGAAGCCAGTAGCAGTGCTGTGATTTCGACTCTTGGGACGAAAGCCTTCAGCCTATTCACGTGAAACACTTTTGGAGCCTGTCCAGGCCTTCCAAGGTCCACTAAATAGTTCACCTCACCCAGGGGCTCCACCACTGTGTAAGGGCCTGACCATTTGTCCTGTAAAGCGCGAGGCCTTATTGGATTCATGATCAGGACTTGCTGACCAGGTGTAAAGTTGATGAGGGAAGCTTTCTGGTCGTACCAATGTTTCACCAGCGCTTGCCCTGCCTTCAATTTCTCACTAGCCAAGCCCATCAGAAGTACCATCCGTTTTCTGAGCCCTAGCACATAATCAACTACGTTGGTAGTAACAGGGGGAGTGGGCATCTCCCATCCCTCTTTGACGATGGCTAAGGGTCCCCGTACGGGATGACCGAACAGAAGTTCGAAGGGGCTGAAGCCAACACCCTCCTGTGGTACCTCTTGGTAGGCAAACAGCAAGCATGGCAAAAGAAGATCCCATTTTCTTCTCTGAGGCTCCTCCAGAGCCCCAATCATGCTCTTTAACGTTCTGTTGAAACGTTCCACCAGACCATTGGTCTGGGGGTGGTATGCAGAAGAGAACTTGTAGGTGACCCCCCATTCTTTCCACATAGCCTGCATATACTTCGACATAAAGTTGCTGCCACGATCTGACACAACTTCTTTAGGGAAGCCAACCCTAGTAAATATGCCGAGTAAAGCTTTTGCAACTGACTTGGCAGTTACAGTTTTTAATGGGATGGCCTCAGGATACCTGGTTGCATGGTCGACCAGCACCAGGATAAACCTATTGCCCGAGGATGTTTGCGGGTCAAGGGGACCGACGATGTCGAGCCCTACCCTTTCAAATGGTACCCCCACAACTGGGAGCGGTACCAACGGAGCTTGGATTGTCGCGCCAACCTTACCAGATAACTGGCAGGAGGCACAACTCCGGCAGTGACTTTCTACTTGCACCCCCATCTTGGGCCAGTAGAAGTGCATGGATAACCTTTGCTTGGTCCTCTTCATACCAAGGTGACCAGCAAGGGGAACTTCATGCGCCAACTGCAGGAGGAAGGGCCTAACAGAAAGGGGAATCACCAACCTCCTATGGTCTCCTTCTGTAGACTCTGTGGGCTCACTATAGAGGAGTCCACCTTCCCAATAAATCCTGTGCGTCCCAGGAGGTTCACCCTCAAGCTGGGAGCAGGCCTGTCTCCTTAGGCCTTCCAGAGATGGGCACTCACGTTGGCCTTTACTGAACTCGTCCCTATCAGGACCTCCTTCAACTAACAAGTCTTTTAGTTCAGGATGATCGTTGGGGTCGAATACTTCAGGCATCGCCACTTCCTCGTCAGGCTCGGGCGATCGACCAACTTCCTCCACCGCAGTGGTAGGCGAGCTCGGGGGAATATTCTCTTTCCCTCGTCGTGACTTGTAGACTCCTTTCGCCTTGGGTTTCCCCTTCGGCTGGGGCGGCGTATTGGACTTGGCCAATGCTGCCCGTGCTTGAGACCGTGTGTAGGGTCTTTCGGCAGTGTCTCCTACGAGCCCTAAAGCTCTGAGATCATTGCCTAACAAGACCTTTCCCGGGACGTTTCACTGAATGCTCACTGGAATCCTGACTGCTGTACCATTTAAAGTAAGATTTACAGGGATCACGGGAAACATACGGAGGGGGCCGTCAGCCAACTTAGTGGGCATCAGAGTAGCTCTGGCAACTTCCTCTGAGTCTACCAAGGTAGAATCCACTACAGTGCGACTGCACCCACTATCCCTAAGAGCTGGAGTATCTACTCCATTGATCAGCACACTGTCTTTAAAGTAGTGCTTGGTATTATCCGGAATCCTAGCATACGCCTCTGCGACTTTAGGCTCCCAGGAACCCAGGGACACTAAAACTACCTCAGCCTCTATTCCGCTGGGAAATGAGTCTGAGGAGAAGGATGCTCCTGTAATCTCTTCTTCCTCGTAGGAGGAGAAGGCCAGATTAGCGGAGTGGACCCCCAAAGGTCTAACCTTACAACGGGGATCCCCCTTCACATGGTCAGTTGCTCCACAAGCAAAACAAGATCCATTGGGTCTGTTTACATAGGGAGGCTTATTGTAACCAGAGTTCTGTTTCGGAGGCTGACCTCCACTACCCTGTGAGTTCTCTTGTGTCTTACCCTTGTTTTTCTTTTTGTGGCCCTTTTGGGAAGAAGATTTAGCAGATTCCCCACCCTCCATATCTTTGGACTTTTTCCCTTCCTCCTGCTTACCAGGATGAGTTTTGTCCTTATGGGACACTCGATGTGACACCCATAAGTCCGCTGCAATGGCCAGCTTCTTAGGATCTATCTCCTTCGAATCGGCCAAATGCTGCTTAAGCTCCGGGGAAGAAGAAGCAAAAATGTGTTCAAGCATGACAAGATTTATCATGCCTTCGAAGGTAGAAACCTTATATCCTTCGACCCAGCCAGTTAAGTTTTTCAAAGATTCAGTGACATAAGATACCCAAGTACCACCTTCCTTTTTCTTATACTCTCGAAAACGCTTTAAATATTGGGCCGGAGTCTTCCCTAACTTTAAAATGAGAGTCTGCTTCAACATTGCGAAATCAGCTCGCTCAGCCTTCGACATCTCCATAATGGCACTACAGCCAGAATGGGGCAGTCTACTGAGCAACCACGCAATCTTGTCAGCATTGTCAACTTTCTGAACTTCGCATGCATACTCAAACGCCTTCAGCCAGTCCATAATGTCATTCCGTTCTTCATACACACTGAGCAGATCTTTTGGAAACCGTGGATGAGAGGAGGCCCCAGACCCATGTCCAGGACCCGTGGACCCATTTGCAACCTGAAGCTTGGCCAGTTCCAACTGGTGATCCCTGTCTTTTTGTTTTTCTGCCTGTTCGATTTTCAGTTTGGCTATGCTGAATTCAAGCTCCTGCTGCCTAAACCGCAGCTCTTGCTTCTTGAATTCAAGCATAGCCTTCCCATCAGCACTGGCAGAGGAAACATTAGACATCTCGTCCTCCCTGTCCTCGTGGTCGCGGTGGATCAGTGCAGCGGCAGAACCGTCGGTTCTGCCAGTGAGAGCAGCCCCACCACCTTCCGCACTGTCCTCAGAAGTAATAGCGTCAAGCTGTGCTTCTTGCCACGCCACGATTCTTTGGATCATTTCCAATTTTGTGCCTTGAGAGGAAACACCTCTCTCCGCACACATCTTTTTCAGCGTTTCTGATTTGGAAGCATTTAAAGTTAACAACGTATTTGTTTCCATACTGTGTGATAGGACTATGGCCTTTTTAAAGTTATATTACAACAATCCACTACGTGTACTGGTTGGAATAACCTGAAATGCCTTAGCCCGTGCGCAACACTGGATACCTTCAGTCGTATCCCACCGCTGTACACCAATTTGTTAAGACAGATTTCTGAACTCTGTCCTGGTGGCGCAGAAGTTCAGAAGGCCAACCTAATTACTTGGAACAGGGTAACCTCTGGACGAGCCAGACCAATCAAGGTAGCGATCGCGGCGGTCAAGACTAGGTCTCAAGAGGGGTGAGGGTGACTGAAAGCCCGCAATGAGCACACAAAGCAAGAGCGCTTACAAACTACTCCAAACAGGTGTTATATCAAAAATATAAACACATTTATTTTAAGGCCTTTAAAACAATGACCGTAGCAAGAAAATCACTCTATAACAATATTAAACCAACACATACCAAATCAACACAATATATATACAAATACACAGTCGCAAGCGTTTAAAGCACGAAATATGTAGTCCACCTGAAAGGGAAGGAAAACAGGCAGTGCGATAATGCTTTAGACTCAGTTCGCCTTCAGAGGCACCTAACTAGATGGAAGTCCGAGCCCTGAGAAGAGTGGAGCCTTGTGCTCAAAGTACCTGCAAGTGCTGGTGCCAACGGGCAAAAGGAGAAGCTCTTCGGAGGAGGTCAGGCAGTTCGTGTTAGTGCACAGCAGAAGAAGAACAGGTTCCGCAACTCAAGCGCAGCCTCCACAGTGAGCAGAAGCAGAGCGCGAGTACGGACGAAAAGGGTGCTGTTTTACACAGCGGGGAAAAGCAATGGGTTACTGCAGGAGGGCGACCAGATCCTAGCTAAACTACTCACCGGTCCCCGAAGCAAGCAGACCCAGGCTTCTCCACGTTAGTTTCAGCAGCTGGCAGGTTCAGAAGAGCAGGGAACGCTTTCCAGTCGTGTAGATCAAAAAGACGTCCCAATCGACGAAACCAGCACAGTTTTGTTGCCGCAGCAGGACAACGGAGCGGCCGTGCGTATCGGAGTCAAAAGTACACTCCTCCCTTCAGACTTGGGAACGGCAAGTGTACGAAGCGTGGGAGAGTGACAAGGACTCGAGATACGGCACAACCTGGCGGCGGTTACAGAGCAGGACTCCCTTGTAAGCTGGTCAGTCAACTGGATGGCCCAGAGACGCTTCCGAAGGCTTACTGCGAGGAGTTGATGAAGATGCCGGGAATAGCTGTTCCTGCTATTCCAATAGGTCGAAGCACCAATACAGGCCTTCTGGTTCGATCAAAGGAGGACGGGGGCTCTCAGGACGACAGCAGTGCAAAGGAGGATTCCTTCAGCGGGTCACCAGCGATTCCTCGGTCCAGCCTCTTGGTTGCAGGATACTTGGCTCCTGTATTCCTTCGTTCGTGAGAACTCAGGAGATCGACATGGTAGTGGTGTTTCCAGCCCCCTCTTATCCACGGTTCCCTTCGCGCCAAAACGGAGGGGAACCAATGGGAGATCCGCTCATCAAAACACATACCATACGTGGACCAATCACGGACCACGGTGGTCCCAGGCATTCACACCACCCTAGACTCTCTGGCACCCAGGATGTGTATTGGGACCAGACATCCCAGCCCACACCCTGGAGGCACACAAACGGCATGTAGAAGCCCGCGAAAGCAACCACGTTTCGCGGGAAAGTACATGCCCAAATAAGGAAGGCCCCGGGTCGCTGGACCTGGGGAAGGTGAAGGGAGCAAGACGGACAGTGGACAGGACAAAGGAGCCTCGTGGTCTGGCCATTTTGGGGAGCCAGGCCACCATTTTGGGTTCAGTGCAAAAACGTGCTCAGAAAGGCAAAAGGAGCTCAAAATATACAAAACGATCGCTGCCACCATTCCAGTCCCTGAATGACTTGCACCGATCAAATACCATCCTAAAAGAGTATCTAGGGCCTGTAGAAGGCTAGAGACCCAAGAGAGCTGTTACTTAGCTTACAGTGCTCTCTTGTGTCGTGTTGCACTAAAGCGGCGACACGATAAAAGAAACTACGGGAAACAACGTTCCCCGGTACTGACTGTCATAAGGGCATGTCAGTTTCCCCGTAAGAAAGGAGCGAAAGCCCAGGGAAGTGCGGCAGAAGGCTGTACTTCCCTGGCAAAGTCAAGAACAAGGTTAAAAACAATAGCAAAAAGTTTAGGGGTTGCCACATGGAAGGAAATTTCCCTACAATAACGAAATCTTTCCTAACACCTTCCGATAGCAGAGATGTGATATCTCAATTCTTATACCAAACCTGAGATCCTTCCTATAACATGAGATGTGATATCCAACTCCTTCCCATTCCAATCCTGAGACACTTCCTATAGCATGAGATGTGATATCTCACTGCTTATACCAAACCTGAGACCCTTCCTATAGCATGAGATGTGATATCTAACTCCTTCCCATTCCAATCCTGAGACCCTTCCTATAGCATGAGATGTGATATCTCAATGCTTCTAATATCAAACTTGAGAGCCTCCCTATAGCATGAGATGTGATATCCAAGTCCTTCCCATTCCAATCCTGAGACACTTCCTATAGCATGAGATGTGATATCTCAATGCATCTAATACCAAACCTGAGACTCTTCCTATAACATGAGATGGGATATCCAACTCCTTCCCATTCCAATCCTGAGACCCTTCCGATAGCAGAGATGTGATATCTCAATGCTTATACCAAACCTGAGACCCTTCCTACGGCATGAGATGTCATATACAACTCCTTCCCATTCCAATCCTGAGACCCTTCCTATAGCATGAGATGTGATATCTCAATGCTTATACCAAACCTGAGACCCTTCCTATAGCATGAGATGTGATATCCAACTCCTTCCCATTCCAATCCTGAGACCCTTAGTATAGCATGAGATGTGATATCTCAATGCTTATACCAAACCTGAGACCCTTCCTACGGCATGAGATGTGATATCTCAATGCTTATACCAAACCTGAGACCCTTCCTATAGCATGAGATGTGATATCCAACTCCTTCCCATTCCAATCCTGAGACCCTTCCTATAGCATGAGATGTGATATCTCAATGCTTATACCAAACCTGAGACCCTTCCTATAACATGAGATGGGATATCCAACTCCTTCCCATTCCAATCCTGAGACACTTCCGATAGCAGAGATGTGATATCTCAATGCTCATACCAGACCTTAGACCCTTCCTATAACATGAGATCGGATATCCAACTCCTTCCCGTTCCAAACCTGAGACCCTTCCTTTAGCATGAGATGTGATATCCAGCTCCTTCCCATTCCAATCCGGGACACTTCCGATAGCATGAGATGTGATATCTCAATGCTTCTAATATCAAAACGGAAACCCTCCCTATCGCATGATATGTGATATCTAAGTCCTTCCCATTCCAATCCTGAGACCCTTCCTATAGCATGAGATGTGATATCTCAATGCTTCTAATACCAAACCTGAGATCCTTCCGATAGCATGAGATCGGATATCCAACTCCTTCCCATTCCAATCCTGAGACACTTCCGATAGCAGAGATAAGATATCTCAATGCTTATACCAGACCTTAGACCCTTCCTATAACATGAGATCGGATATCCAACTCCTTCCCGTTCCAAACCTGAGACCCTTCCTTTAGCATGAGATGTGATATCCAGCTCCTTCCCATTCCAATCCTGAGACACTTCCTATAGCATGAGATGTGATATCTCAATGCTTCTACCAAACCTGAGACCCTTCCTTTAGCATGAGATGTGATATCCAACTCCTTCCCATTCCAATCCTGAGACCCTTCCTATAGCATGAGATGTGATATCTCAATACTTCTAATACCAAACCTGAGATCCTTTCCGATAACATGAGATGTGATATCCAAATCCTTCCCCTTCCAAACCTGAGACCCTCCCTTTAGCATATGTGATATCCATCTCCTTCCCATTCCAATCCTGAGACCCTTCTGATAGCATGAGATGTGATATCTCAATGCTTCTAATACCAAACCTGAGATCCTTCCGATAGCATGAGATGTGATATCTCAATGCTTCTAATACCAAACCTGAGATCCTTCCTATAACATGAGATGTGATATCCAAATCCTTCCCCTTCCAATTCTGAGACCCTCCCTTTAACATGAGATGTGATATCCAACTCCTTCCCATTCCAACCTGAGACCCTTCCTATAGCATGAGATGTGATATCCAAGTCCTTCCCATTCCAATCCTTAGACCCTTCCTACAGCATGCAATATGATATCTCAATGCCTCTAATACCAAACCTGAGATCCTTCCTCTAACATGAAATGTGATATCCAACTCCTTCCCTTTCCAAACCTGAGAGCCTATCTATAGCATGAGATGTGATATCCAAGTCCTTTCCATTCCAATCCTTAGACCCTTCCTACAGCATGCAATATGATATCTCAATGATTCTAATAACAAACCTGAGACCCGTCCTATAACATGAGATGGGATATCCAACTCCTTCCATTTCCAATCCTGAGACACTTCCGATAGCAGAGATGTGATATCTCAATGCTTATACCAAACCTGAGACCCTTCCTACGGCATGAGATGTCATATACAACTCCTTCCCATTCCAATCCTGAGACCCTTCCTATAGCATGAGATGTGATATCTCAATGCTTATACCAAACCTGAGACCCTTCCTATAGCATGAGATGTGATATCCAACTCCTTCCCATTCCAATCCTGAGACCCTTCCTATAGCATGAGATGTGATATCTCAATGCTTATACCAAACCTGGGACCCTTCCTATAACATGAGATGGGATATCCAACTCCTTCCCATTCCAATCCTGAGACACTTCCGATAGCAGAGATGTGATATCTCAATGCTTATACCAGACCTTAGACCCTTCCTATAACATGAGATCGGATATCCAACTCCTTCCCGTTCCAAACCTGAGACCCTTCCTTTAGCATGAGATGTGATATCCAGCTCCTTCCCATTCCAATCCTGAGACCCTCCCTTTAGCATGAGATGTGATATCTCAATGCTTCTAATATCAAAACAGAAACCCTCCCTATAGCATGATATGTGATATCTAAGTCCTTCCCATTCCAATCCTGAGACCCTTCCTATAGCATGAGATGTGATATCTCAATGCTTCTACCAAACCTGAGACCCTTCCTTTAGCATGAGATGTGATATCCAACTCCTTCCCATTCCAATCCTGAGACCCTTCCTATAGCATGAGATGTGATATCTCAATACTTCTAATACCAAACCTGAAATCCTTCCGATAACATGAGATGTGATATCCAAATCCTTCCCCTTCCAAACCTGAGACCCTCCCTTTAGCATGAGATGTGATATCCAACTCCTTCCCATTCCAATCCTGAGACCCTTCTGATAGCATGAGATGTGATATCTCAATGCTTCTAATACCAAACCTGAGATCCTTCCGATAGCATGAGATGTGATATCTCAATGCTTCTAATACCAAACCTGAGATCCTTCCTATAACATGAGATGTGATATCCAAATCCTTCCCCTTCCAATTCTGAGACCCTCCCTTTAACATGAGATGTGATATCCAACTCCTTCCCATTCCAACCTGAGACCCTTCCTATAGCATGAGATGTGATATCTCAATGCTTATACCAAACCTGAGACCCTTCCTATAACATGAGATGGGATATCCAACTCCTTCCCATTCCAATCCTGAGACACTTCCCATAGCAGATATGTGATATCTCAATGCTTATACCAGACCTTAGACCCTTCCTATAACATGAGATCGGATATCCAACTCCTTCCCGTTCCAAACCTGAGACCCTTCCTTTAGCATGAGATGTGATATCCAGCTCCTTCCCATTCCAATCCTGAGACACTTCCGATAGCATGAGATGTGATATCTCAATGCTTCTAATATCAAAACGGAAACCCTCCCTATAGCATGATATGTGATATCTAAGTCCTTCCCATTCCAATCCTGAGACCCTTCCTATAGCATGAGATGTGATATCTCAATGCTTCTAATACCAAACCTGAGATCCTTCCGATAGCATGAGATCGGATATCCAACTCCTTCCCATTCCAATCCTGAGACACTTCCGATAGCAGAGATGTGATATCTCAATGCTTATACCAGACCTTAGACCCTTCCTATAACATGAGATCGGATATCCAACTCCTTCCTGTTCCAAACCTGAGACCCTTCCTTTAGCATGAGATGTGATATCCAGCTCCTTCCCATCCCAATCCTGAGACACTTCCTATAGCATGAGATGTGATATCTCAATGCTTCTACCAAACCTGAGACCCTTCCTTTAGCATGAGATGTGATATCCAACTCCTTCCCATTCCAATCCTGAGACCCTTCCTATAGCATGAGATGTGATATCTCAATACTTCTAATACCAAACCTGAGATCCTTCCGATAACATGAGATGTGATATCCAAATCCTTCCCCTTCCAAACCTGAGACCCTCCCTTTAGCATGAGATGTGATATCCATCTCCTTCCCATTCCAATCCTGAGACCCTTCTGATAGCATGAGATGTGATATCTCAATGCTTCTAATACCAAACCTGAGATCCTTCCTATAACATGAGATGTGATATCCAAATCCTTCCCCTTCCAATTCTGAGAGCCTCCCTTTAACATGAGATGTGATATCCAACTCCTTCCCATTCCAACCTGAGACCCTTCCTATAGCATGAGATGTGATATCTCAATGCCTCTAATACCAAACCTGAGATCCTTCCTCTAACATGAAATGTGATATCCAACTCCTTCCCTTTCCAAACCTGAGAGCCTATCTATAGCATGAGATGTGATATCCAAGTCCTTCCCATTCCAATCCTTAGACCCTTCCTACAGCATGCAATATGATATCTCAATGATTCTAATAACAAACCTGAGACCCGTCCTATAACATGAGATGGGATATCCAACTCCTTCCATTTCCAATCCTGAGACACTTCCGATAGCAGAGATGTGATATCTCAATGCTTATACCAAACCTGAGACCCTTCCTATAACATGAGATGTGATATCCAACTCCTTCCCGTTCCAAACCTGAGACTCTTCCTTTAGCATGAGATGTGATATCCAGCTCCTTCCCATTCCAATCCTGAGACACTTCCGATAGCATGAGATGTGATATCTCAATGCTTCTAATATCAAAACTGAGACCCTCCCTATAGCATGATATGTGATATCTAAGTCCTTCCCATTCCAATCCTGAGACCCTTCCTATAGCATGAGATGTGATATCTCAATGCTTCTACCAAACCTGAGACCCTTCCTTTAGCATGATATGTGATATCCAACTCCTTCCCATTCCAATCCTGAGACCCTTCCTATAGCATGAGATGTGATATCTCAATACTTCTAATACCAAACCTGAGATCCTTCCTATAGCATGAGATGTGATATCTCAATGCTTCTAATACCAAACCTGAGACCCTTCCTACAGCATGCGATGTGATATCTCACTGCTTATACCAAACCTGAGACCCTTCCTATAGCATGAGATGTGATATCCAACTCCTTCCCATTCCAATCCTGAGACCCTTCCTATAGCATGAGATGTGATATCTCAATGCTTCTAATATCAAACTTGAGAGCCTCCCTATAGCATGAGATGTGATATCCAAGTCCTTCCCATTCCAATCCTGAGACACTTCCTATAGCATGAGATGTGATATCTCAATGCTTCTAATACCAAACCTGAGACTCTTCCTATAACATGAGATGGGATATCCAACTCCTTCCCATTCCAATCCTGAGACCCTTCCTATAGCATGAGATGTGATATCTCAATGCTTATACCAAACCTGAGACCCTTCCTACGGCATGAGATGTCATATACAACTCCTTCCCATTCCAATCCTGAGACCCTTCCTATAGCATGAGATGTGATATCTCAATGCTTATACCAAACCTGAGACCCTTCCTATAGCATGAGATGTGATATCCAACTACTTCCCATTCCAATCCTGAGCCCCTTCCTATAGCATGAGATGTGATATCTCAATGCTTATACCAAACCTGAGACCCTTCCTATAACATGAGATGGGATATCCAACTCCTTCCCATTCCAATCCTGAGACACTTCCGATAGCAGAGATGTGATATCTCAATGCTTATACCAGACCTTAGACCCTTCCTGAGATCGGATATCCAACTCCTTCCCATTCCAAACCTGAGACCCTTCCTTTAGCATGAGATGTGATATCCAGCTCCTTCCCATTCCAATCCTGAGACACTTCCGATAGCATGAGATGTGATATCTCAATGCTTCTAATATCAAAACGGAAACCCTCCCTATAGCATGATATGTGATATCTAAGTCCTTCCCATTCCAATCCTGAGACCCTTCCTATAGCATGAGATGTGATATCTCAATGCTTCTACCAAACCTGAGACCCTTCCTTTAGCATGAGATGTGATATCCAACTCCTTCCCATTCTAATCCTGAGACCCTTCCTATAGCATGAGATGTGATATCTCAATACTTCTAATACCAAACCTGAGATCCTTCCGATAACATGAGATGTGATATCCAAATCCTTCCCCTTCCAAACCTGAGACCCTCCATTTTAGCATGAGATGTGATATCCAACTCCTTCCCATTCCAATCCTGAGACCCTTCTGATAGCATGAGATGTGATATCTCAATGCTTCTAATACCAAACCTGAGATCCTTCCGATAGCATGAGATGTGATATCTCAATGCTTCTAATACCAAACCTGAGATCCTTCCTATAACATGAGATGTGATATCCAAATCCTTCCCCTTCCAATTCTGAGACCCTCCCTTTAACATGAGATGTGATATCCAATTCCTTCCCATTCCAACCTGAGACCTTCCTATAGCATGAGATGTGATATCTCAATGCCTCTAATACCAAACCTGAGATCCTTCCTCTAACATGAAATGTGATATCCAACTCCTTCCCTTTCCAAACCTGAGAGCCTATCTATAGCATGAGATGTGATATCCAAGTCCTTCCCATTCCAATCCTTAGACCCTTCCTACAGCATGCAATATGTTATCTCAATGATTCTAATAACAAACCTGAGACCCGTCCTATAACATGAGATGGGATATCCAACTCCTTCCCATTCCAATCCTGAGACACTTCCGATAGCAGAGATGTGATATCTCAATGCTTATACCAAACCTGAGACCCTTCCTATAACATGAGATGTGATATCCAACTCCTTCCCGTTCCAAACCTGAGACTCTTCCTTTAGCATGAGATGTGATATCCAGCTCCTTCCCATTCCAATCCTGAGACACTTCCGATAGCATGAGATGTGATATCTCAATGCTTCTAATATCAAAACTGAGACCCTCCCTATAGCATGATATGTGATATCTAAGTCCTTCCCATTCCAATCCTGAGACCCTTCTGATAGCATGAGATGTGATATCTCAATGCCTCTAATACCAAACCTGAGATCCTGCCTCTAACATGAAATGTGATATCCAACTCTCTCCCCTTCCAAACCTGAGAGCCTCCCTATAGCATGAGATGTGATATCCAAATCCTTCCCATTCCAATCCTGAGACCCTTCCTATAACATGAGATGTGATATCCAACTCCTTCCCATTCCAACCTGAGACCCTTCCTATAGCATGAGATGGGATATCCAACTCCTTCCAAATCCAATCCTGATACCATTCTGATAGCATGAGATGTGATATCCCAATGCTTCTACCAAATCTGAGACCCATACTATGGCATGAGATGTGATATCAAACTCCTTCCCATTCCAATTCTGAGACCCTTCCTATACCATGAGACTTGCTATCTCAATGCTTCTAATACCAAACCTGAGACCCGTCCTATAACATGAGATGTGATATCCAAATCCTTCCCCTTCAAAAGCTTAGACCCTTCCTTTATCATGAGATGTGATATCCAACTCCTTCCCATTCCAATCCTGAGACCCTTCCGATATCATGAGATGTGATATCTCAATGCTTCTAATATCAAACTTGAGACCCTCCCTATAGCATGAGATGTGATATCCAAGTCCTTCCCATTCCAATCCTGAGACCCTTCCTATAGCATGAGATGTGATATCTCAATGCTTCTAATACCAAACCTGAGACCCTTCCTATAACATGAGATGGGAATATCCAACTCCTTACATTCCAATCCTGAGACCCTTCCGATAGCAGAGATGTGATATCTCAATGTTTATACCAAACCTGAGATCCTTCCTATAACATGAGATGTGATATCCAACTCCTTCCCATTCCAATACTGAGACACTGCCTATAGCATGAGATTTGATATCTCACTGCTTATACCAAACCTGAGACCCTTCCTATAGCATGAGATGTGATATCCAACTCCTTCCCATTCCAATCCTGAGACCCTTCCTATAGCATGAGATGTGATATCTCAATGCTTCTAATATCACACTTGAGAGCCTCCCTATAGCATGAGATGTGATATCCAAGTCCTTCCCATTCCAATCCTGAGACACTTCCTACAGCATGAGATGTGATATCTCAATGCCTCTAATACCAAACCTGAGACTCTTCCTATAACATGAGATGGGATATCCAACTCCTTCCCATTCCAATCCTGAGACCCTTCCGATAGCAGAGATGTGATATCTCAATGCTTATACCAAACCTGAGACCCTTCCTACGGCATGAGATGTCATATACAACTCCTTCCCATTCCAATCCTGAGACCCTTCCTATAGCATGAGATGTGATATCTCAATGCTTCTAATATCAAACTTGAGACCCTCCCTATAGCATGAGATGTGATATCCAAGTCCTTCCCATTCCAATCCTGAGACACTTCCTATAGCATGAGATGTGATATCTCAATGCTTCTAATACCAAACCTGAGACTCTTCCTATAACATGAGATGGGATATCCAACTCCTTCCCATTCCAATCCTGAGACCCTTCCGATAGCAGAGATGTGATATCTCAATGCTTATACCAAACCTGAGACCCTTCCTACGGCATGAGATGTCATATACAACTCCTTCCCATTCCAATCCTGAGACCCTTCCTATAGCATGAGATGTGATATCTCAATGCTTATACCAAACCTGAGACCCTTCCTATAGTATGAGATGTGATATCCAACTCCTTCCCATTCCAATCCTGAGACCCTTCTTATAGCATGAGATGTGATGTCTCAATGCTTCTAATACCAAACCTGAGATCCTTCCTATAACATGAGATGTGATATCCAACTCCTTCCATTCCAATCCTGAGACCCTTCCTATAGCATGAGATTTGATATCTCAATGCTTATACCAAACCTGAGACCCTTCCTATAGCATGAGATGTGATATCCAAGTCCTTCCCATTCCAATCCTTAGACCCTTCCTACAGCATGCAATATGATATCTCAATGATTCTAATAACAATCCTGAGACCCGTCCTATAACATGAGATGGGATATCCAATTCCTTCCCATTCCAATCCTGAGACACTTCCGATAGCAGAGATGTGATATCTCAATGCTTATACCAAACCTGAGACCCTTCCTATAACATGAGATCGGATATCCAACTCCTTTTCGTTCCAAACCTGAGACCCTTCCTTTAGCATGAGATGTGATATCCAGCTCCTTCGCATTCCAATCCTGAGACCCTTCCGTTAGCATGAGATGTGATATCTCAATGCTTCTAATACCAAACCTGTGATCCTTCCTATAACAAGAGATGTGATATCCAAATCCTTCCCCTTACAAACCTGAGACCCTCCCTTTAGCATGAGATGTGATATCTCAATGCCTCTAATACCAAACCTGAGATCCTTCCGATAGCATGAGATGTGATATCTCAATGCTTCTAATACCAAACCTGAGATCCTTCCTATAACATGAGACGTGATATCCAAATCCTTCCCCTTCCAAACCTGAGACCCTCCCTTTAGCATGAGATGTGATATCCAACTCCTTCCCATTCTAATCCTGAGACCCTTCTGATAGCATGAGATGTGATATCTCAATGCCTCTAATACCAAACCTGAGATCCTACCTCTAACATGAAATGTGATATCCAACTCTTTCCCCTTCCAAACCTGAGAGCCTTCCTATAGCATGAGATGTGATATCCGACTCCTTCCCATTCCAATCCTGAGACCCTTCCGATAGCATGAGATGTGATATCCCAATGCTTCTAATACCAAACCTGAGATCCTTCTTATAACATGTGATGTGATATCCAAATCCTTCCCCTTCCAAACCTGAGACCCTCCCTTTAGCATGAGATGTGATATCCAACTCCTTCCCATTCCAATCCTGAGACCCTTATGATAGATAGCATGAGATGTGATATCTCAATGCCTCTAATACCAAACCTGAGATACTTCCGATAGCATGAGATGTGATATCTCAATGCTTCTAATACCAAACCTGAGATCCTTCCTGTAACATGAGATGTGATATCCAAATCCTTCCCCTTCCAAACCTGAGACCCTCCCTTTAGCATGAGATGTGTTATCCAACTCCTTCCCATTCCAATCCTGAGACCCTTCCGATAGCATGAGATGTGATATCTCAATGCTTCTAATACCAAACCTGTGATCCTTCCTATAACAAGAGATGTGATATCCAAATCCTTCCCCTTCCAAACCTGAGACCCTCCCTTTAGCATGAGATGTGATATCTCAATGCCTCTAATACCAAACCTGAGATCCTTCCGATAGCATGAGATGTGATATCTCAATGCTTCTAATACCAAACCTGAGATCCTTCCTATAACATGAGACGTGATATCCAAATCCTTCCCCTTCCAAACCTGAGACCCTCCCTTTAGCATGAGATGTGATATCCAACTCCTTCCCATTCCAATCCTGAGACCCTTCTGATAGCATGAGATGTGATATCTCAATGCCTCTAATACCAAACCTGAGATCCTACCTCTAACATGAAATGTGATATCCAACTCTTTCCCCTTCCAAACCTGAGGGCCTTCCTATAGCATGAGATGTGATATCCGACTCCTTCCCATTCCAATCCTGAGACCCTTCCGATAGCATGAGATGTGAAATCTCAATGCTTCTAATACCAAACCTGAGATCCTTCTTATAACATGTGATGTGATATCCAAATCCTTCCCCTTCCAAACCTGAGACCCTCCCTTTAGCATGAGATGTGATATCCAACTCCTTCCCATTCCAATCCTGAGACCCTTATGATAGATAGCATGAGATGTGATATCTCAATGCCTCTAATACCAAACCTGAGATACTTCCGATAGCATGAGATGTGATATCTCAATGCTTCTAATACCAAACCTGAGATCCTTCCTATAACATGAGATGTGATATCCAAATCCTTCCCCTTCCAAACCTGTGACCCTCCCTTTAGCATGAGATGTGATATCCAACTCCTTCCCATTCCAATTCTGAGCCCCTTCCTATACCATGAGACTTGATATCCAACTCCTTCCCATTCCAATTCTGAGCCCCTTCCTATACCATGAGACTTGATATCTCAATGCTTCTAATACCAAACCTGAGACCCGTCCTATAACATGAGATGTGATATCCAAATCCTTCCCCTTCCAAACCTTAGACCCTTCCTTTATCATGAGATGTGATATCCAACTCCTTCCCATTCCAATCCTGAGACCCTTCCGATATCATGAGATGTGATATCTCAATGCTTCTAATATCAAACTTGAGACCCTCCCTATAGCATGAGATGTGATATCCAAGTCCTTCCCATTCCAATCCTGAGACCCTTCCTATAGCTTGAGTTGTGACATCCAACTCCTTCCCATTCCAATTCTGATCCCCTTTCTATACCATGAGACTTGATATCTCAATGCTTCTAATACCAAACCTGAGACCCGTCCTATAACATGAGATGTGATATCCAAATCCTTCCCCTTCCAAACCTTAGACCCTTCCTTTATCATGAGATGTGATATCCAACTCCTTCCCATTCCAATCCTGAGACCCTTCCGATATCATGAGATGTAATATCTCAATGCTTCTAATATCAAACTTGAGACCCTCCCTATAGCATGAGATGTGATATCCAAGTCCTTCCCATTCCAATCCTGAGACCCTTCCTATAGCATGAGATGTGATATCTCAATGCTTCTAATACCAAACCTGAGACCCTTCCTATAACATGAGATTGGAATATCCAACTCCTTCCCATTCCAATCCTGAGACCCTTCCGATAGCAGAGATGTGATATCTCAATTCTTATACCAAACCTGAGATCCTTCCTATAACATGAGATGTGATATCCAACTCCTTCCCATTCCAATCCTGAGACACTTCCTATAGCATGAGATGTGATATCTCACTGCTTATACCAAACCTGAGACCCTTTCAATAGCATGAGATGTGATATCCAACTCCTTCCCATTCCAATCCTGAGACCCTTCCTATAGCATGAGATGTGATATCTCAATGCTTCTAATATCAAACTTGAGAGCCTCCCTATAGCATGAGATGTGATATCCAAGTCCTTCCCATTCCAATCCTGAGACACTTCCTATAGCATGAGATGTGATATCTCAATGCTTCTAATACCAAACCTGAGACTCTTCCTATAACATGAGATGGGATATCCAACTCCTTCCCATTCCAATCCTGAGACCCTTCCGAGAGCAGAGATGTGATATCTCAATGCTTATACCAAACCTGAGACCCTTCCTACGGCATGAGATGTCATATACAACTCCTTCCCATTCCAATCCTGAGACCCTTCCTATAGCATGAGATGTGATATCTCAATGCTTATACCAAACCTGAGACCCTTCCTATAGCATGAGATGTGATATCCAACTCCTTCCCATTCCAATCCTGAGACCCTTCCTATAGCATGAGATGTGATATCTCAATGCTTATACCAAACCTGAGACCCTTCCTACGGCATGAGATGTCATATACAACTCCTTCCCATTCCAATCCTGAGACCCTTCCTATAGCATGAGATGTGATATCTCAATGCTTATACCAAACCTGAGACCCTTCCTATAGCATGAGATGTGATATCCAACTCCTTCCCATTCCAATCCTGAGACCCTTCCTATAGCATGAGATGTGATATCTCAATGCTTATACCAAACCTGAGACCCTTCCTATAACATGAGATGGGATATCCAACTCCTTCCCATTCCAATCCTGAGACACTTCCGATAGCAGAGATGTGATATCTCAATGCTTATACCAGACCTTAGACCCTTCCTATAACATGAGATCGGATATCCAACTCCTTCCCGTTCCAAACCTGAGACCCTTCCTTTAGCATGAGATGTGATATCCAGCTCCTTCCCATTCCAATCCTGAGACACTTCCGATAGCATGAGATGTGATATCTCAATGCTTCTAATATCAAAACGGAAACCCTCCCTATAGCATGATATGTGATATCTAAGTCCTTCCCATTCCAATCCTGAGACCCTTCCTATAGCATGAGATGTGATATCTCAATGCTTCTACCAAACCTGAGACCCTTCCTTTAGCATGAGATGTGATATCCAACTCCTTCCCATTCCAATCCTGAGACCCTTCCTATAGCATGAGATGTGATATCTCAATACTTCTAATACCAAACCTGAGATCCTTCCGATAACATGAGATGTGATATCCAAATCCTTCCCCTTCCAAACCTGAGACCCTCCCTTTAGCATGAGATGTGATATCCATCTCCTTCCCATTCCAATCCTGAGACCCTTCTGATAGCATGAGATGTGATATCTCAATGCTTCTAATACCAAACCTGAGATCCTTCCGATAGCATGAGATGTGATATCTCAATGCTTCTAATACCAAACCTGAGACCCTTCCTATAACATGAGATTGGAATATCCAACTCCTTCCCATTCCAATCCTGAGACCCTTCCGATAGCAGAGATGTGATATCTCAATTCTTATACCAAACCTGAGATCCTTCCTATAACATGAGATGTGATATCCAACTCCTTCCCATTCCAATCCTGAGACACTTCCTATAGCATGAGATGTGATATCTCACTGCTTATACCAAACCTGAGACCCTTCCTATAGCATGAGATGTGATATCTAACTCCTTCCCATTCCAATCCTGAGACCCTTCCTATAGCATGAGATGTGATATCTCAATGCTTCTAATACCAAACCTGAGACTCTTCCTATAACATGAGATGGGATATCCAACTCCTTCCCATTCCAATCCTGAGACCCTTCCGATAGCAGAGATGTGATATCTCAATGCTTATACCAAACCTGAGACCCTTCCTACGGCATGAGATGTCATATACAACTCCTTCCCATTCCAATCCTGAGACCCTTCCTATAGCATGAGATGTGATATCTCAATGCTTATACCAAACCTGAGACCCTTCCTATAGCATGAGATGTGATATCCAACTCCTTCCCATTCCAATCCTGAGACCCTTCCTATAGCATGAGATGTGATATCTCAATGCTTATACCAAACCTGAGACCCTTCCTACGGCATGAGATGTCATATACAACTCCTTCCCATTCCAATCCTGAGACCCTTCCTATAGCATGAGATGTGATATCTCAATGCTTATACCAAACCTGAGACCCTTCCTATAGCATGAGATGTGATATCCAATTCCTTCCCATTCCAATCCTGAGACCCTTCCTATAGCATGAGATGTGATATCTCAATGCTTATACCAAACCTGAGACCCTTCCTATAACATGAGATGGGATATCCAACTCCTTCCCATTCCAATCCTGAGACACTTCCGTTAGCAGAGATGTGATATCTCAATGCTTATACCAGACCTTAGACCCTTCCTATAACATGAGATCGGATATCCAACTCCTTCCCGTTCCAAACCTGAGACCCTTCCTTTAGCATGAGATGTGATATCCAGCTCCTTCCCATTCCAATCCTGAGACACTTCCGATAGCATGAGATGTGATGTCTCAATGCTTCTAATATCAAAACGGAAACCCTCCCTATAGCATGATATGTGATATCTAAGTCCTTCCCATTCCAATCCTGAGACCCTTCCTATAGCATGAGATGTGATATCTCAATGCTTCTACCAAACCTGAGACCCTTCCTTTAGCATGAGATGTGATATCCAACTCCTTCCCATTCCAATCCTGAGACCCTTCCTATAGCATGAGATGTGATATCTCAATACTTCTAATACCAAACCTGAGATCCTTCCGATAACATGAGATGTGATATCCAAATCCTTCCCCTTCCAAACCTGAGACCCTCCCTTTAGCATGAGATGTGATATCCATCTCCTTCCCATTCCAATCCTGAGACCCTTCTGATAGCATGAGATGTGATATCTCAATGCTTCTAATACCAAACCTGAGATCCTTCCGATAGCATGAGATGTGATATCTCAATGCTTCTAATACCAAACCTGAGACCCTTCCTATAACATGAGATTGGAATATCCAACTCCTTCCCATTCCAATCCTGAGACCCTTCCGATAGCAGAGATGTGATATCTCAATTCTTATACCAAACCTGAGATCCTTCCTATAACATGAGATGTGATATCCAACTCCTTCCCATTCCAATCCTGAGACACTTCCTATAGCATGAGATGTGATATCTCACTGCTTATACCAAACCTGAGACCCTTCCTATAGCATGAGATGTGATATCTAACTCCTTCCCATTCCAATCCTGAGACCCTTCCTATAGCATGAGATGTGATATCTCAATGCTTCTAATACCAAACCTGAGACTCTTCCTATAACATGAGATGGGATATCCAACTCCTTCCCATTCCAATCCTGAGACCCTTCCGATAGCAGAGATGTGATATCTCAATGCTTATACCAAACCTGAGACCCTTCCTACGGCATGAGATGTCATATACAACTCCTTCCCATTCCAATCCTGAGACCCTTCCTATAGCATGAGATGTGATATCTCAATGCTTATACCAAACCTGAGACCCTTCCTATAGCATGAGATGTGACATCCAACTCCTTCCCATTCCAATCCTGAGACCCTTCCTATAGCATGAGATGTGATATCTCAATGCTTATACCAAACCTGAGACCCTTCCTACGGCATGAGATGTCATATACAACTCCTTCCCATTCCAATCCTGAGACCCTTCCTATAGCATGAGATGTGATATCTCAATGCTTATACCAAACCTGAGACCCTTCCTATAGCATGAGATGTGATATCCAACTCCTTCCCATTCCAATCCTGAGACCCTTCCTATAGCATGAGATGTGATATCTCAATGCTTATACCAAACCTGAGACCCTTCCTATAACATGAGATGGGATATCCAACTCCTTCCCATTCCAATCCTGAGACACTTCCGATAGCAGAGATGTGATATCTCAATGCTTATACCAGACCTTAGACCCTTCCTATAACATGAGATCGGATATCCAACTCCTTCCAGTTCCAAACCTGAGACCCTTCCTTTAGCATGAGATGTGATATCCAGCTCCTTCCCATTCCAATCCTGAGACACTTCCGATAGCATGAGATGTGATATCTCAATGCTTCTAATATCAAAACGGAAACCCTCCCTATAGCATGATATGTGATATCTAAGTCCTTCCCATTCCAATCCTGAGACCCTTCCTATAGCATGAGATGTGATATCTCAATGCTTCTACCAAACCTGAGACCCTTCCTTTAGCATGAGATGTGATATCCAACTCCTTCCCATTCCAATCCTGAGACCCTTCCTATAGCATGAGATGTGATATCTCAATACTTCTAATACCAAACCTGAGATCCTTCCGATAACATGAGATGTGATATCCAAATCCTTCCCCTTCCAAACCTGAGACCCTCCCTTTAGCATGAGATGTGATATCCATCTCCTTCCCATTCCAATCCTGAGACCCTTCTGATAGCATGAGATGTGATATCTCAATGCTTCTAATACCAAACCTGAGATCCTTCCGATAGCATGAGATGTGATATCTCAATGCTTCTAATACCAAACCTGAGACCCTTCCTATAACATGAGATTGGAATATCCAACTCCTTCCCATTCCAATCCTGAGACCCTTCTGTTAAGACGGATTTCTGAACTCTGTCCTGGTGGCGCAGAAGTTCAGAAGGCCAACCTAATTACTTGGAACAGGTTAACCTCTGGACGAGCCAGACCAATCAAGGTAGCGATCGCGGCGGTCAAGAGTAGGTCTCAAGAGGGGTGAGGGTGACTGAAAGCCCGCAATGAGCACACAAAGCAAGAGCGCTTACAAACTACTCCAAACAGGTGTTATATCAAAAATATAAACACATTTATTTTAAGGCCTTTAAAACAATGACCGTAGCAAGAAAATCACTCTATAACAATATTAAACCAACACATACCAAATCAACACAATATATATACAAATACACAGTCGCAAGCGTTTAAAGCACGAAATATGTAGTCCACCTGAAAGGGAAGGAAAACAGGCAGTGCGATAATGCTTTAGACTCAGTTCGCCTTCAGAGGCACCTAACTAGATGGAAGTCCGAGCCCTGAGAAGAGTGGAGCCTTGTGCTCAAAGTACCTGCAAGTGCTGGTGCCAACGGGCAAAAGGAGAAGCTCTTCGGAGGAGGTCAGGCAGTTCGTGTTAGTGCACAGCAGAAGAAGAACAGGTTCCGCAACTCAAGCGCAGCCTCCACAGCGAGCAGAAGCAGAGCGCGAGTACGGACGAAAAGGGTGCTGTTTTACACAGCGGGGAAAAGCAATGGGTTACTGCAGGAGGGCGACCAGATCCTAGCTAAACTACTCACCGGTCCCCGAAGCAAGCAGACCCAGGCTTCTCCACGTTAGTTTCAGCAGCTGGCAGGTTCAGAAGAGCAGGGAACGCTTTCCAGTCGTGTAGATCAAAAAGACGTCCCAATCGACGAAACCAGCACAGTTTTGTTGCCGCAGCAGGACAACGGAGCGGCCGTGCGTATCGGAGTCAAAAGTACACTCCTCCCTTCAGACTTGGGAACGCCAAGTGTACGAAGCGTGGGAGAGTGACAAGGACTCGAGATACGGCACAACCTGGCGGCGGTTACAGAGCAGGACTCCCTTGTAAGCTGGTCAGTCAACTGGATGGCCCAGAGACGCTTCTGAAGGCTTACTGCGAGGAGTTGATGAAGATGCCGGGAATAGCTGTTCCTGCTATTCCAATAGGTCGAAGCACCAATACAGGCCTTCTGGTTCGATCAAAGGAGGACAGGGGCTCTCAGGACGACAGCAGTGCAAAGGAGGATTCCTTCAGCGGGTCACCAGCGATTCCTCGGTCCAGCCTCTTGGTTGCAGGATACTTGGCTCCTGTATTCCTTCGTTCGTGAGAACTCAGGAGATCGACATGGTAGTGGTGTTTCCAGCCCCCTCTTATCCACGGTTCCCTTCGCGCCAAAACGGAGGGGAACCAATGGGAGATCCGCTCATCAAAACACATACCATACGTGGACCAATCACGGACCACGGTGGTCCCAGGCATTCACACCACCCTAGACTCTCTGGCACCCAGGATGTGTATTGGGACCAGACATCCCAGCCCACACCCTGGAGGCACACAAACGGCATGTAGAAGCCCGCGAAAGCAACCACGTTTCGTGGGAAAGTACATGCCCAAATAAGGAAGGCCCCGGGTCGCTGGACCTGGGGAAGGTGAAGGGAGCAAGACGGACAGTGGACAGGACAAAGGAGCCTCGTGGTCTGGCCATTTTGGGGAGCCAGGCCACCATTTTGGGTTCAGTGCAAAAACGTGCTCAGAACGGCAAAAGGAGCTCAAAATATACAAAACGATCGCTGCCACCATTCCAGTCCCTGAATGACTTGCACCGAGAAAATACCATCCTAAAAGAGTATCTAGGGCCTGTAGAAGGCTAGAGACCCAAGAGAGCTGTAACTTAGCTTACAGTGCTCTCTTGTATCGTGTTGCACTAAAGCGGCGACACGATAAAAGAAACTACGGGAAACAACGTTCCCCGGTACTGACTGTCATAAGGGCATGTCAGTTTCCCCGTAAGAAAGGAGCGAAAGCCCAGGGAAGTGCGGCAGAAGGCTGTACTTCCCTGGCAAAGTCAAGAACAAGGTTAAAAACAATAGCAAAAAGTTTAGGGGTTGCCACATGGAAGGAAATTTCCCTACAATAACGAAATCTTTCCTAACACTCGCCCCTCCCAGACTATGGACAGGGGGAACTAATCCACCCCTGGATGAGTCTCATGTTCAGGTCGGTTAAACATTCTGGACAACCCATCAGCATTGCTATGTTGGACACCTGGCCTATGCTCAATAGTGAAGTCGAAGCCTTGTAGACTTATGGACCACCTAAGCAACTTTGGATTCTCCCCCTTCATGTTCATTAGCCACTTTAACGGCTTATGGTCAGTTTGCACAGTGAAGTGGATCCCATAGAGGTAGGGCCTCAGCTTCCTTAGGGCCCACACAACAGAGAAACATTCTTTCTCTACCGTGGACCATCTGAGCTCTCTGTCCTTAAGCTGGCGACTAATAAAACCGATAGGGTGTTCCTTACCCTTCTCATCTACTTGTGATAGTACAGCTCCTATCCCAGTGTCAGAGGCGTCCGTCTGCACGATAAAAGTTCTTTGATAATCAGGGGCCCTGAGCACAGGGGCCTGGCACAAGGAGTCTTTCAAGCCATTGAAGGCCTTCTCACACTCGTCGGTCCAAGTTACCTTCTTGGGTTTCTTCGGAGTTGTGAGGGCAGTCAGAGGAGCAGCTATGGTGCCATAGTCTGCCATAAAATTGCGATAATACCCCGTGAGTCCTAAGAAGGCTCTCACTTGGGTTTGCGTAGTGGGGGTAGGCCAGTCTTGTACTGCTTGTACTTTACTGGGAAGAGGCTGTATCCTCCCTCCACCTACTTCATGTCCAAGGTAAACCACTGAGCCTTGTCCAATCTGGCATTTACTAGCCTTTATGGTCAAGTGGGCTTTCTGAAGAGCCTGGAGCACAATCCCGAGGTGTTTCACATGGTCTTCCCAGGTGGCACTGAAAACTGCGATATCGTCCAGATATGCGAGACAGAATTCGTCCAACCCATTCAACACATGATTCACAAGCCTCTGGAAAGTGGCAGGTGCATTCTTCAACCCGAACGGCATTACCCGGAATTGGTAAAGGCCGTCTGGAGTAGAAAATGCTGTCTTCTCCTTAGCATGTTCTGCTAACGCTATTTGCCAATAGCCAGCAGTAAGGTCAAACGTGCTGAGGTACTTGGAGGCACCCAAAGTATCCACCAGCTCATCTGTTCGAGGCTAGGGGTGTGCATCTGTCTTGGTGACAGCATTCAGAGCCCTGTAATCCACGCAGAACCTCAATTCAGAAGTGCCTGCCTTTGGAACCAAAACCACAGGGCTGGACCAAGGACTACTAGAGGGTTCAATCACCCCAAGGTCTAACATCTTGTTGACCTCGGTCTTAATATAAGACCGTACTTTATCCGACATTCTGTATCCCCTACTTTTGGTAGGTACACTGTCTCCTGTGTCTATGTTATGTTTGCACCAAGGTGTCAAACCAGGCGACTGTGAAAACAGGGGGGAAAACTGCCGAAGCAAACTTTTCACCTCAGCCTGCTGATCAGAAGTCAGGTGAGGGGCCACACGGACACCCTCAAAGGAGAAATCTGAAGGACCACCTTGGAACAGGTCGGGGAGAGGTTCAGACTCCTCTTCCTCGACGTCTGAAGCCAGTAGCAGTGCTGCGATTTCGACTCTTGGGACGAAAGCCTTCAGCCTATTCACGTGAAACACTTTTGGAGCCTGTCCAGGCCTTCCAAGGTCCACTAAATAGTTCACCTCACCCAGGGGCTCCACCACTGTGTAAGGCCTGACCATTTGTCCTGTAAAGCGCGAGGCCTTATTGGATTCATGATCAGGACTTGCTGACCAGGTGTAAAGTTGATGAGGGAAGCTTTCTGGTCGTACCAATGTTTCACCAGCGCTTGCCCTGCCTTCAATTTCTCACTAGCCAAGCCCATCAGAAGTACCATCCGTTTTCTGAGCCCTAGCACATAATCAACTACGTTGGTAGTAACAGGGGGAGTGGGCATCTCCCATCCCTCTTTGACGATGGCTAAGGGTCCCCGTACGGGATGACCGAACAGAAGTTCGAAGGGGCTGAAGCCAACACCCTCCTGTGGTACCTCTCGGTAGGCAAACAGCAAGCATGGTAAAAGAAGATCCCATTTTCTTCTCTGAGGCTCCTCCAGAGCCCCAATCATGCTCTTTAATGTTCTGTTGAAACGTTCCACCAGACCATTGGTCTGGGGGTGGTATGCAGAAGAGAACTTGTAGGTGACCCCCCATTCTTTCCACATAGCCTGCATATACTTCGACATAAAGTTGCTGCCACGATCTGACACAACTTCTTTAGGGAAGCCAACCCTAGTAAATATGCCGAGTAAAGCTTTTGCAACTGACTTGGCAGTTACAGTTTTTAATGGGATGGCCTCAGGATACCTGGTTGCATGGTCGACCAGCACCAGGATAAACCTATTGCCCGAGGATGTTTGCGGGTCAAGGGGACCGACGATGTCGAGCCCTACCCTTTCAAATGGTACCCCCACAACTGGGAGCGGTACCAACAGAGCTTGGATTGTCGCGCCAACCTTACCAGATAACTGGCAGGAGGCACAACTCCGGCAGTGACTTTCTACTTGCACCCCCATCTTGGGCCAGTAGAAGTGCATGGATAACCTTTGCTTGGTCCTCTTCATACCAAGGTGACCAGCAAGGGGAACTTCATGCGCCAACTGCAGGAGGAAGGGCCTAACAGAAAGGGGAACCACCAACCTCCTATGGTCTCCTTCTGTAGACTCTGTGGGCTCACTATAGAGGAGTCCACCTTCCCAATAAATCCTGTGCGTCCCAGGAGGTTCACCCTCAAGCTGGGAGCAGGCCTGTCTCCTTAGGCCTTCCAGAGATGGGCACTCACGTTGGCCTTTACTGAACTCGTCCCTATCAGGACCTCCTTCAACTAACAAGTCTTTTAGTTCAGGATGATCGTTGGGGTCGAATACTTCAGGCATCGCCACTTCCTCGTCAGGCTCGGGCGATCGACCAACTTCCTCCACCGCAGTGGTAGGCGAGCTCGGGGGAATATTCTCTTTCCCTCGTCGTGACTTGTAGACTCCTTTCGCCTTGGGTTTCCCCTTCGGCTGGGGCGGCGTATTGGACTTGGCCAATGCTGCCCGTGCTTGAGACCGTGTGTAGGGTCTTTCGGCAGTGTCTCCTACGAGCCCTAAAGCTCTGAGATCATTGCCTAACAAGACCTTTCCCGGGACGTTTCTCTGAATGCTCACTGGAATCCTGACTGCTGTACCATTTAAAGTAAGATTTACAGGGATCACGGGAAACATACGGAGGGGGCCGTCAGCCAACTTAGTGGGCATCAGAGTAGCTCTGGCAACTTCCTCTGAGTCTACCAAGGTAGAATCCACTACAGTGCGACTGCACCCACTATCCCTAAGAGCTGGAGTATCTACTCCATTGATCAGCACACTGTCTTTAAAGTAGTGCTTGGTATTATCCGGAATCCTAGCATACGCCTCTGCGACTTTAGGCTCCCAGGAACCCAGGGACACTAAAACTACCTCAGCCTCTATTCCGCTGGGAAATGAGTCTGAGGAGAAGGATGCTCCTGTAATCTCTTCTTCCTCGTAGGAGGAGAAGGCCAGATTAGCGGAGTGGACCCCCAAAGGTCTAACCTTACAACGGGGATCCCCCTTCACATGGTCAGTTGCTCCACAAGCAAAACAAGATCCATTGGGTCTGTTTACATAGGGAGGCTTATTGTAACCAGAGTTCTGTTTCGGAGGCTGACCTCCACTACCCTGTGAGTTCTCTTGTGTCTTACCCTTGTTTTTCTTTTTGTGGCCCTTTTGGGAAGAAGATTTAGCAGATTCCCCACCCTCCATATCTTTGGACTTTTTCCCTTCCTCCTGCTTACCAGGATGAGTTTTGTCCTTATGGGACACTCGATGTGACACCCATAAGTCCGCTGCAATGGCCAGCTTCTTAGGATCTATCTCCTTCGAATCGGCCAAATGCTGCTTAAGCTCCGGGGAAGAAGAAGCAAAAATGTGTTCAAGCATGACAAGATTTATCATGCCTTCGAAGGTAGAAACCTTATATCCTTCGACCCAGCCAGTTAAGTTTTTCAAAGATTCAGTGACATAAGATACCCAAGTACCACCTTCCTTTTTCTTATACTCTCGAAAACGCTTTAAATATTGGGCCGGAGTCTTCCCTAACTTTAAAATGAGAGTCTGCTTCAACATTGCGAAATCAGCTCGCTCAGCCTTCGACATCTCCATAATGGCACTACAGCCAGAATGGGGCAGTCTACTGAGCAGCCACGCAATCTTGTCAGCATTGTCAACTTTCTGAACTTCGCATGCATACTCAAACGCCTTCAGCCAGTCCATAATGTCATTCCGTTCTTCATACACACTGAGCAGATCTTTTGGAAACCGTGGATGAGAGGAGGCCCCAGACCCATGTCCAGGACCCGTGGACCCATTTGCAACCTGAAGCTTGGCCAGTTCCAACTGGTGATCCCTGCCTTTTTGTTTTTCTGCCTGTTCGATTTTCAGTTTGGCTATGCTGAATTCAAGCTCCTGCTGCCTAAACCGCAGCTCTTGCTTCTTGAATTCAAGCATAGCCTCCCCATCAGCACTGGCAGAGGAAACATTAGACATCTCGTCCTCCCTGTCCTCGTGGTCGCGGTGGATCAGTGCAGCGGCAGAACCGTCGGTTCTGCCAGTGAGAGCAGCCCCACCACCTTCCGCACTGTCCTCAGAAGTAATAGCGTCAAGCTGTGCTTCTTGCCACGCCACGATTCTTTGGATCATTTCCAATTTTGTGCCTTGAGAGGAAACACCTCTCTCCGCACACATCTTTTTCAGCGTTTCTGATTTGGAAGCATTTAAAGTTAACAACGTATTTGTTTCCATACTGTGTGATAGGACTATGGCCTTTTTAAAGTTATATTACAACAATCCACTACGTGTACTGGTTGGAATAACCTGAAATGCCTTAGCCCGTGCGCAACACTGGATACCTTCAGTCGTATCCCACCGCTGTACACCAATTTGTTAAGACGGATTTCGGAACTCTGTCCTGGTGGCGCAGAAGTTCAGAAGGCCAACCTAATTACTTGGAACAGGGTAACCTCTGGACGAGCCAGACCAATCAAGGTAGCGATCGCGGCGGTCAAGACTAGGTCTCAAGAGGGGTGAGGGTGACTGAAAGCCCGCAATGAGCACACAAAGCAAGAGCGCTTACAAACTACTCCAAACAGGTGTTATATCAAAAATATAAACACATTTATTTTAAGGCCTTTAAAACAATGACCGTAGCAAGAAAATCACTCTATAACAATATTAAACCAACACATACCAAATCAACACAATATATATACAAATACACAGTCGCAAGCGTTTAAAGCACGAAATATGTAGTCCACCTGAAAGGGAAGGAAAACAGGCAGTGCGATAATGCTTTAGACTCAGTTCGCCTTCAGAGGCACCTAACTAGATGGAAGTCCGAGCCCTGAGAAGAGTGGAGCCTTGTGCTCAAAGTACCTGCAAGTGCTGGTGCCAACGGGCAAAAGGAGAAGCTCTTCAGAGGAGGTCAGGCAGTTCGTGTTAGTGCACAGCAGAAGAAGAACAGGTTCCGCAACTCAAGCGCAGCCTCCACAGCGAGCAGAAGCAGAGCGCGAGTACGGACGAAAAGGGTGCTGTTTTACACAGCGGGGAAAAGCAATGGGTTACTGCAGGAGGGCGACCAGATCCTAGCTAAACTACTCACCGGTCCCCGAAGCAAGCAGACCCAGGCTTCTCCACGTTAGTTTCAGCAGCTGGCAGGTTCAGAAGAGCAGGGAACGCTTTCCAGTCGTGTAGATCAAAAAGACGTCCCAATCGACGAAACCAGCACAGTTTTGTTGCCGCAGCAGGACAACGGAGCGGCCGTGCGTATCGGAGTCAAAAGTACACTCCTCCCTTCAGACTTGGGAACGGCAAGTGTACGAAGCGTGGGAGAGTGACAAGGACTCGAGATACGGCACAACCTGGCGGTGGTTACAGAGCAGGACTCCCTTGTAAGCTGGTCAGTCAACTGGATGGCCCAGAGACGCTTCCGAAGGCTTACTGCGAGGAGTTGATGAAGATGCCGGGAATAGCTGTTCCTGCTATTCCAATAGGTCGAAGCACCAATACAGGCCTTCTGGTTCGATCAAAGGAGGACGGGGGCTCTCAGGACGACAGCAGTGCAAAGGAGGATTCCTTCAGCGGGTCACCAGCGATTCCTCGGTCCAGCCTCTTGGTTGCAGGATACTTGGCTCCTGTATTCCTTCGTTCGTGAGAACTCAGGAGATCGACATGGTAGTGGTGTTTCCAGCCCCCTCTTATCCACGGTTCCCTTCGCGCCAAAACGGAGGGGAACCAATGGGAGATCCGCTCATCAAAACACATACCATACGTGGACCAATCACGGACCACGGTGGTCCCAGGCATTCACACCACCCTAGACTCTCTGGCACCCAGGATGTGTATTGGGACCAGACATCCCAGCCCACACCCTGGAGGCACACAAACGGCATGTAGAAGCCCGCGAAAGCAACCACGTTTCGCGGGAAAGTACATGCCCAAATAAGGAAGGCCCCGGGTCGCTGGACCTGGGGAAGGTGAAGGGAGCAAGACGGACAGTGGACAGGACAAAGGAGCCTCGTGGTCTGGCCATTTTGGGGAGCCAGGCCACCATTTTGGGTTCAGTGCAAAAACGTGCTCAGAACGGCAAAAGGAGCTCAAAATATACAAAACGATCGCTGCCACCATTCCAGTCCCTGAATGACTTGCACCGATCAAATACCATCCTAAAAGAGTATCTAGGGCCTGTAGAAGGCTAGAGACCCAAGAGAGCTGTAACTTAGCTTACAGTGCTCTCTTGTGTCGTGTTGCACTAAAGCGGCGACACGATAAAAGAAACTACGGGAAACAACGTTCCCCGGTACTGACTGTCATAAGGGCATGTCAGTTTCCCCGTAAGAAAGGAGCGAAAGCCCAGGGAAGTGCGGCAGAAGGCTGTACTTCCCTGGCAAAGTCAAGAACAAGGTTAAAAACAATAGCAAAAAGTTTAGGGGTTGCCACATGGAAGGAAATTTCCCTACAATAACGAAATCTTTCCTAACACCTTCCGATAGCAGAGATGTGATATCTCAATTCTTATACCAAACCTGAGATCCTTCCTATAACATGAGATGTGATATCCAACTCCTTCCCATTCCAATCCTGAGACACTTCCTATAGCATGAGATGTGATATCTCACTGCTTATACCAAACCTGAGACCCTTCCTATAGCATGAGATGTGATATCTAACTCCTTCCCATTCCAATCCTGAGATCCTTCCTATAGCATGAGATGTGATATCTCAATGCTTCTAATATCAAACTTGAGAGCCTCCCTATAGCATGAGATGTGATATCCAAGTCCTTCCCATTCCAATCCTGAGACACTTCCTATAGCATGAGATGTGATATCTCAATGCTTCTAATACCAAACCTGAGACTCTTCCTATAACATGAGATGGGATATCCAACTCCTTCCCATTCCAATCCTGAGACCCTTCCGATAGCAGAGATGTGATATCTCAATGCTTATACCAAACCTGAGACCCTTCCTACGGCATGAGATGTCATATACAACTCCTTCCCATTCCAATCCTGAGACCCTTCCTATAGCATGAGATGTGATATCTCAATGCTTATACCAAACCTGAGACCCTTCCTATAGCATGAGATGTGATATCCAACTCCTTCCCATTCCAATCCTGAGACCCTTAGTATAGCATGAGATGTGATATCTCAATGCTTATACCAAACCTGAGACCCTTCCTACGGCATGAGATGTCATATACAACTCCTTCCCATTCCAATCCTGAGACCCTTCCTATAGCATGAGATGTGATATCTCAATGCTTATACCAAACCTGAGACCCTTCCTATAGCATGAGATGTGATATCCAACTCCTTCCCATTCCAATCCTGAGACCCTTCCTATAGCATGAGATGTGATATCTCAATGCTTATACCAAACCTGAGACCCTTCCTATAACATGAGATGGGATATCCAACTCCTTCCCATTCCAATCCTGAGACACTTCCGATAGCAGAGATGTGATATCTCAATGCTTATACCAGACCTTAGACCCTTCCTATAACATGAGATCGGATATCCAACTCCTTCCCGTTCCAAACCTGAGACCCTTCCTTTAGCATGAGATGTGATATCCAGCTCCTTCCCATTCCAATCCTGAGACACTTCCGATAGCATGAGATGTGATATCTCAATGCTTCTAATATCAAAACGGAAACCCTCCCTATCGCATGATATGTGATATCTAAGTCCTTCCCATTCCAATCCTGAGACCCTTCCTATAGCATGAGATGTGATATCTCAATGCTTCTAATACCAAACCTGAGATCCTTCCGATAGCATGAGATCGGATATCCAACTCCTTCCCATTCCAATCCTGAGACACTTCCGATAGCAGAGATGTGATATCTCAATGCTTATACCAGACCTTAGACCCTTCCTATAACATGAGATCGGATATCCAACTCCTTCCCGTTCCAAACCTGAGACCCTTCCTTTAGCATGAGATGTGATATCCAGCTCCTTCCCATTCCAATCCTGAGACACTTCCTATAGCATGAGATGTGATATCTCAATGCTTCTACCAAACCTGAGACCCTTCCTTTAGCATGAGATGTGATATCCAACTCCTTCCCATTCCAATCCTGAGACCCTTCCTATAGCATGAGATGTGATATCTCAATACTTCTAATACCAAACCTGAGATCCTTTCCGATAACATGAGATGTGATATCCAAATCCTTCCCCTTCCAAACCTGAGACCCTCCCTTTAGCATATGTGATATCCATCTCCTTCCCATACCAATCCTGAGACCCTTCTGATAGCATGAGATGTGATATCTCAATGCTTCTAATACCAAACCTGAGATCCTTCCGATAGCATGAGATGTGATATCTCAATGCTTCTAATACCAAACCTGAGATCCTTCCTATAACATGAGATGTGATATCCAAATCCTTCCCCTTCCAATTCTGAGACCCTCCCTTTAACATGAGATGTGATATCCAACTCCTTCCCATTCCAACCTGAGACCCTTCCTATAGCATGAGATGTGATATCCAAGTCCTTCCCATTCCAATCCTTAGACCCTTCCTACAGCATGCAATATGATATCTCAATGCCTCTAATACCAAACCTGAGATCCTTCCTCTAACATGAAATGTGATATCCACCTCCTTCCCTTTCCAAACCTGAGAGCCTATCTATAGCATGAGATGTGATATCCAAGTCCTTTCCATTCCAATCCTTAGACCCTTCCTACAGCATGCAATATGATATCTCAATGATTCTAATAACAAACCTGAGACCCGTCCTATAACATGAGATGGGATATCCAACTCCTTCCATTTCCAATCCTGAGACACTTCCGATAGCAGAGATGTGATATCTCAATGCTTATACCAAACCTGAGACCCTTCCTATAACATGAGATGTGATAATCAACTCCTTCCCGTTCCAATCCTGAGACTCTTCCTTTAGCATGAGATGTGATATCCAGCTCCTTCCCATTCCAATCGTGAGACACTTCCGATAGCATGAGATGTGATATCTCAATGCTTCTAATATCAAAACTGAGACCCTCCCTATAGCATGATATGTGATATCTAAGTCCTTCCCATTCCAATCCTGAGACCCTTCCTATAGCATGAGATGTGATATCTCAATGCTTCTACCAAACCTGAGACCCTTCCTTTAGCATGAGATGTGATATCCAACTCCTTCCCATTCCAATCCTGAGACCCTTCCTATAGCATGTGATGTGATATCTCAATACTTCTAATACCAAACCTGAGATCCTTCCTATAGCATGAGATGTGATATCTCAATGCTTCTAATACCAAACCTGAGACCCTTCCTACAGCATGCGATGTGATATCTCACTGCTTATACCAAACCTGAGACCCTTCCTATAGCATGAGATGTGATATCCAACTCCTTCCCATTCCAATCCTGAGACCCTTCCTATAGCATGAGATGTGATATCTCAATGCTTCTAATATCAAACTTGAGAGCCTCCCTATAGCATGAGATGTGATATCCAAGTCCTTCCCATTCCAATCCTGAGACACTTCCTATAGCATGAGATGTGATATCTCAATGCTTCTAATACCAAACCTGAGACTCTTCCTATAACATGAGATGGGATATCCAACTCCTTCCCATTCCAATCCTGAGACCCTTCCGATAGCAGAGATGTGATATCTCAATGCTTATACCAAACCTGAGACCCTTCCTACGGCATGAGATGTCATATACAACTCCTTCCCGTTCCAATCCTGAGACCCTTCCTATAGCATGAGATGTGATATCGCAATGCTTATACCAAACCTGAGACCCTTCCTATAGCATGAGATGTGATATCCAACTCCTTCCCATTCCAATCCTGAGACCCTTCCTATAGCATGAGATGTGATATCTCAATGCTTATACCAAACCTGAGACCCTTCCTACGGCATGAGATGTCATATACAACTCCTTCCCATTCCAATCCTGAGACCCTTCCTATAGCATGAGATGTGATATCTCAATGCTTATACCAAACCTGAGACCCTTCCTATAGCATGAGATGTGATATCCAACTCCTTCCCATTCCAATCCTGAGACCCTTCCTATAGCATGAGATGTGATATCTCAATGCTTATACCAAACCTGAGACCCTTCCTATAACATGAGATGGGATATCCAACTCCTTCCCATTCCAATCCTGAGACACTTCCGATAGCAGAGATGTGATATCTCAATGCTTATACCAGACCTTAGACCCTTCCTATAACATGAGATCGGATATCCAACTCCTTCCCGTTCCAAACCTGAGACCCTTCCTTTAGCATGAGATGTGATATCCAGCTCCTTCCCATTCCAATCCTGAGACCCTCCCTTTAGCATGAGATGTGATATCTCAATGCTTCTAATATCAAAACAGAAATCCTCCCTATAGCATGATATGTGATATCTAAGTCCTTCCCATTCCAATCCTGAGACCCTTCCTATAGCATGAGATGTGATATCTCAATGCTTCTACCAAACCTGAGACCCTTCCTTTAGCATGAGATGTGATATCCAACTCCTTCCCATTCCAATCCTGAGACCCTTCTGATAGCATGAGATGTGATATCTCAATGCTTCTAATACCAAACCTGAGATCCTTCCGATAGCATGAGATGTGATATCTCAATGCTTCTAATACCAAACCTGAGATCCTTCCTATAACATGAGATGTGATATCCAAATCCTTCCCCTTCCAATTCTGAGACCCTCCCTTTAACATGAGATGTGATATCCAACTCCTTCCCATTCCAACCTGAGACCCTTCCTATAGCATGAGATGTGATATCTCAATGCTTATACCAAACCTGAGACCCTTCCTATAACATGAGATGGGATATCCAACTCCTTCCCATTCCAATCCTGAGACACTTCCCGTAGCAGAGATGTGATATCTCAATGCTTATACCAGACCTTAGACCCTTCCTATAACATGAGATCGGATATCCAACTCCTTCCCGTTCCAAACCTGAGACCCTTCCTTTAGCATGAGATGTGATATCCAGCTCCTTCCCATTCCAATCCTGAGACACTTCCGATAGCATGAGATGTGATATCTCAATGCTTCTAATATCAAAATGGAAACCCTCCCTATAGCATGATATGTGATATCTAAGTCCTTCCCATTCCAATCCTGAGACCCTTCCTATAGCATGAGATGTGATATCTCAATGCTTCTAATACCAAACCTGAGATCCTTCCGATAGCATGAGATCGGATATCCAACTCCTTCCCATTCCAATCCTGAGACACTTCCGATAGCAGAGATGTGATATCTCAATGCTTATACCAGACCTTAGACCCTTCCTATAACATGAGATTGGATATCCAACTCCTTCCCGTTCCAAACCTGAGACCCTTCCTTTAGCATGAGATGTGATATCCAGCTCCTTCCCATTCCAATCCTGAGACACTTCCTATAGCATGAGATGTGATATCTCAATGCTTCTACCAAACCTGAGACCCTTCCTTTAGCATGAGATGTGATATCCAACTCCTTCCCATTCCAATCCTGAGACCCTTCCTATAGCATGAGATGTGATATCTCAATACTTCTAATACCAAACCTGAGATCCTTCCGATAACATGAGATGTGATATCCAAATCCTTCCCCTTCCAAACCTGAGACCCTCCCTTTAGCATGAGATGTGATATCCATCTCCTTCCCATTCCAATCCTGAGACCCTTCTGATAGCATGAGATGTGATATCTCAATGCTTCTAATACCAAACCTGAGATCCTTCCGATAGCATGAGATGTGATATCTCAATGCTTCTAATACCAAACCTGAGATCCTTCCTATAACATGAGATGTGATATCCAAATCCTTCCCCTTCCAATTCTGAGACCCTCCCTTTAACATGAGATGTGATATCCAACTCCTTCCCATTCCAACCTGAGACCCTTCCTATAGCATGAGATGTGATATCTCAATGCTTATACCAAACCTGAGACCCTTCCTATAACATGAGATGGGATATCCAACTCCTTCCCATTCCAATCCTGAGACACTTCCCATAGCAGAGATGTGATATCTCAATGCTTATACCAGACCTCAGACCCTTCCTATAACATGAGATCGGATATCCAACTCCTTCCCATTCCAAACCTGAGACCCTTCCTTTAGCATGAGATGTGATATCCAGCTCCTTCCCATTCCAATCCTGAGACACTTCCGATAGCATGAGATGTGATATCTCAATGCTTCTAATATCAAAACGGAAACCCTCCCTATAGCATGATATGTGATATCTAAGTCCTTCCCATTCCAATCCTGAGACCCTTCCTATAGCATGAGATGTGATATCTCAATGCTTCTAATACCAAACCTGAGATCCTTCCGATAGCATGAGATCGGATATCCAACTCCTTCCCATTCCAATCCTGAGACACTTCCGATAGCAGAGATGTGATATCTCAATGCTTATACCAGACCTTAGACCCTTCCTATAACATGAGATCGGATATCCAACTCCTTCCCGTTCCAAACCTGAGACCCTTCCTTTAGCATGAGATGTGATATCCAGCTCCTTCCCATTCCAATCCTGAGACACTTCCTATAGCATGAGATGTGATATCTCAATGCTTCTACCAAACCTGAGACCCTTCCTTTAGCATGAGATGTGATATCCAACTCCTTCCCATTCCAATCCTGAGACCCTTCCTATAGCATGAGATGTGATATCTCAATACTTCTAATACCAAACCTGAGATCCTTCCGATAACATGAGATGTGATATCCAAATCCTTCCCCTTCCAAACCTGAGACCCTCCCTTTAGCATGAGATGTGATATCCATCTCCTTCCCATTCCAATCCTGAGACCCTTCTGATAGCATGAGATGTGATATCTCAATGCTTCTAATACCAAACCTGAGATCCTTCCGATAGCATGAGATGTGATATCTCAATGCTTCTAATACCAAACCTGAGATCCTTCCTATAACATGAGATGTGATATCCAAATCCTTCCCCTTCCAATTCTGAGACCCTCCCTTTAACATGAGATGTGATATCCAACTCCTTCCCATTCCAACCTGAGACCCTTCCTATAGCATGAGATGTGATATCTCAATGCCTCTAATACCAAACCTGAGATCCTTCCTCTAACATGAAATGTGATATCCAACTCCTTCCCTTTCCAAACCTGAGAGCCTATCTATAGCATGAGATGTGATATCCAAGTCCTTCCCATTCCAATCCTTAGACCCTTCCTACAGCATGCAATATGATATCTCAATGATTCTAATAACAAACCTGAGACCCGTCCTATAACATGAGATGGGATATCCAACTCCTTCCATTTCCAATCCTTAGACACTTCCGATAGCAGAGATGTGATATCTCAATGCTTATACCAAACCTGAGACCCTTCCTATAACATAAGATGTGATATCCAACTCCTTCCCGTTCCAAACCTGAGACTCTTCCTTTAGCATGAGATGTGATATCCAGCTCCTTCCCATTCCAATCCTGAGACACTTCCGATAGCATGAGATGTGATATCTCAATGCTTCCAATATCAAAACTGAGACCCTCCCTATAGCATGATATGTGATATCTAAGTCCTTCCCATTCCAATCCTGAGACCCTTCCTATAGCATGAGATGTGATATCTCAATGCTTCTACCAAACCTGAGACCCTTCCTTTAGCATGATATGTGATATCCAACTCCTTCCCATTCCAATCCTGAGACCCTTCCAATAGCATGAGATGTGATATCTCAATACTTCTAATACCAAACCTGAGATCCTTCCTATAGCATGAGATGTGATATCTCAATGCTTCTAATACCAAACCTGAGACCCTTCCTACAGCATGCAATGTGATATCTCACTGCTTTTACCAAACCTGAGACCCTTCCTATAGCATGAGATGTGATATCCAACTCCTTCCCATTCCAATCCTGAGACCCTTCCTATAGCATGAGATGTGATATCTCAATGCTTCTAATATCAAACTTGAGAGCCTCCCTATAGCATGAGATGTGATATCCAAGTCCTTCCCATTCCAATCCTGAGACACTTCCTATAGCATGAGATGTGATATCTCAATGCTTCTAATACCAAACCTGAGACTCTTCCTATAACATGAGATGGGATATCCAACTCCTTCCCATTCAAATCCAGAGACCCTTGCGATAGCAGAGATGTGATATCTCAATGCTTATACCAAACCTGAGACCCTTCCTACGGCATGAGATGTCATATACAACTCCTTCCCATTCCAATCCTGAGACCCTTCCTATAGCATGAGATGTGATATCTCAATGCTTATACCAAACCTGAGACCCTTCCTATAGCATGAGATGTGATATCCAACTCCTTCCCATTCCAATCCTGAGACCCTTCCTATAGCATGAGATGTGATATCTCAATGCTTATACCAAACCTGAGACCCTTCCTACGGCATGAGATGTCATATACAACTCCTTCCCATTCCAATCCTGAGACCCTTCCTATAGCATGAGATGTGATATTTCAATGCTTATACCAAACCTGAGACCCTTCCTATAGCATGAGATGTGATATCCAACTACTTCCCATTCCAATCCTGAGACCCTTCCTATAGCATGAGATGTGATATCTCAATGCTTATACCAAACCTGAGACCCTTCCTATAACATGAGATGGGATATCCAACTCCTTCCCATTCCAATCCTGAGACACTTCCGATAGCAGAGATGTGATATCTCAATGCTTATACCAGACCTTAGACCCTTCCTATAACATGAGATCGGATATCCAACTCCTTCCCGTTTCAAACCTGAGACCCTTCCTTTAGCATGAGATGTGATATCCAGCTCCTTCCCATTCCAATCCTGAGACACTTCCGATAGCATGAGATGTGATATCTCAATGCTTCTAATATCAAAACGGAAACCCTCCCTATAGCATGATATGTGATATCTAAGTCCTTCCCATTCCAATCCTGAGACCCTTCCTATAGCATGAGATGTGATATCTCAATGCTTCTACCAAACCTGAGACCCTTCCTTTAGCATGAGATGTGATATCCAACTCCTTCCCATTCTAATCCTGAGACCCTTCCTATAGCATGAGATGTGATATCTCAATACTTCTAATACCAAACCTGAGATCCTTCCGATAACATGAGATGTGATATCCAAATCCTTCCCCTTCCAAACCTGAGACCCTCCATTTTAGCATGAGATGTGATATCCAACTCCTTCCCATTCCAATCCTGAGACCATTCTGATAGCATGAGATGTGATATCTCAATGCTTCTAATACCAAACCTGAGATCCTTCCGATAGCATGAGATGTGATATCTCAATGCTTCTAATACCAAACCTGAGATCCTTCCTATAACATGAGATGTGATATCCAAATCCTTCCCCTTCCAATTCTGAGACCCTCCCTTTAACATGAGATGTGATATCCAACTCCTTCCCATTCCAACCTGAGACCCTTCCTATAGCATGAGATGTGATATCTCAATGCCTCTAATACCAAACCTGAGATCCTTCCTCTAACATGAAATGTGATATCCAACTCCTTCCCTTTCCAAACCTGAGAGCCTATCTATAGCATGAGATGTGATATCCAAGTCCTTCCCATTCCAATCCTTAGACCCTTCCTACAGCATGCAATATGATATCTCAATGATTCTAATAACAAACCTGAGACCCGTCCTATAACATGAGATGGGATATCCAACTCCTTCCCATTCCAATCCTGAGACCCTTCCTATAGCATGAGATGTGATATCTCAATACTTCTAATACCAAACCTGAGATCCTTCCTATAGCATGAGATGTGATATCTCAATGCTTCTAATACCAAACCTGAGACCCTTCCTACAGCATGCAATGTGATATCTCACTGCTTATACCAAACCTGAGACCCTTCCTATAGCATGAGATGTGATATCCAACTCCTTCCCATTCCAATCCTGAGACCCTTCCTATAGCATGAGATGTGATATCTCAATGCTTCTAATATCAAACTTGAGAGCCTCCCTATAGCATGAGATGTGATATCCAAGTCCTTCCCATTCCAATCCTGAGACACTTCCTATAGCATGAGATGTGATATCTCAATGCTTCTAATACCAAACCTGAGACTCTTCCTATAACATGAGATGGGATATCCAACTCCTTCCCATTCAAATCCAGAGACCCTTGCGATAGCAGAGATGTGATATCTCAATGCTTATACCAAACCTGAGACCCTTCCTACGGCATGAGATGTCATATACAACTCCTTCCCATTCCAATCCTGAGACCCTTCCTATAGCATGAGATGTGATATCTCAATGCTTATACCAAACCTGAGACCCTTCCTATAGCATGAGATGTGATATCCAACTCCTTCCCATTCCAATCCTGAGACCCTTCCTATAGCATGAGATGTGATATCTCAATGCTTATACCAAACCTGAGACCCTTCCTACGGCATGAGATGTCATATACAACTCCTTCCCATTCCAATCCTGAGACCCTTCCGATAGCATGAGATGTGATATCTCAATGCTTATACCAAACCTGAGACCCTTCCTATAGCATGAGATGTGATATCCAACTACTTCCCATTCCAATCCTGAGACCCTTCCTATAGCATGAGATGTGATATCTCAATGCTTATACCAAACCTGAGACCCTTCCTATAACATGAGATGGGATATCCAACTCCTTCCCATTCCAATCCTGAGACACTTCCGATAGCAGAGATGTGATATCTCAATGCTTATACCAGACCTTAGACCCTTCCTATAACATGAGATCGGATATCCAACTCCTTCCCGTTCCAAACCTGAGACCCTTCCTTTAGCATGAGATGTGATATCCAGCTCCTTCCCATTCCAATCCTGAGACACTTCCGATAGCATGAGATGTGATATCTCAATGCTTCTAATATCAAAACGGAAACCCTCCCTATAGCATGATATGTGATATCTAAGTCCTTCCCATTCCAATCCTGAGACCCTTCCTATAGCATGAGATGTGATATCTCAATGCTTCTACCAAACCTGAGACCCTTCCTTTAGCATGAGATGTGATATCCAACTCCTTCCCATTCTAATCCTGAGACCCTTCCTATAGCATGAGATGTGATATCTCAATACTTCTAATACCAAACCTGAGATCCTTCCGATAACATGAGATGTGATATCCAAATCCTTCCCCTTCCAAACCTGAGACCCTCCATTTTAGCATGAGATGTGATATCCAACTCCTTCCCATTCCAATCCTGAGACCCTTCTGGTAGCATGAGATGTGATATCTCAATGCTTCTAATACCAAACCTGAGATCCTTCCGATAGCATGAGATGTGATATCTCAATGCTTCTAATACCAAACCTGAGATCCTTCCTATAACATGAGATGTGATATCCAAATCCTTCCCCTTCCAATTCTGAGACCCTCCCTTTAACATGAGATGTGATATCCAACTCCTTCCCATTCCAACCTGAGACCCTTCCTATAGCATGAGATGTGATATCTCAATGCCTCTAATACCAAACCTGAGATCCTTCCTCTAACATGAAATGTGATATCCAACTCCTTCCCTTTCCAAACCTGAGAGCCTATCTATAGCATGAGATGTGATATCCAAGTCCTTCCCATTCCAATCCTTAGACCCTTCCTACAGCTTGCAATATGATACCTCAATGATTCTAATAACAAACCTGAGACCCGTCCTATAACATGAGATGGGATATCCAACTCCTTCCCATTCCAATCCTGAGACACTTCCGATAGCAGAGATGTGATATCTCAATGCTTATACCAAACCTGAGACCCTTCCTATAACATGAGATGTGATATCCAACTCCTTCCCGTTCCAAACCTGAGACTCTTCCTTTAGCATGAGATGTGATATCCAGCTCCTTCCCATTCCAATCCTGAGACACTTCCGATAGCATGAGATGTGATATCTCAATGCTTCTAATATCAAAACTGAGACCCTCCCTATAGCATGATATGTGAAATCTAAGTCCTTCCCATTCCAATCCTGAGACCCTTCTGATAGCATGAGATGTGATATCTCAATGCCTCTAATACCAAACCTGAGATCCTACCTCTAACATGAAATGTGATATCCAACTCTCTCCCCTTCCAAACCTGAGAGCCTTCCTATAGCATGAGATGTGATATCCAAGTCCTTCCCATTCCAATCCTGAGACCCTTCCTATAACATGAGATGTGATATCCAACTCCTTCCCATTCCAACCTGAGACCCTTCCTATAGCATGAGATGGGATATCCAACTCCTTCCAAATCCAATCCTGATACCATTCCGATAGCATGAGATGTGATATCCCAATGCTTCTACCAAACCTGAGACCCATACTATGGCATGAGATGTGATATCAAACTCCTTCCCATTCCAATTCTGAGACCCTTCCTATACCATGAGACTTGCTATCTCAATGCTTCTAATACCAAACCTGAGACCCGTCCTACAACATGAGATGTGATATCCAAATCCTTCCCCTTCCAAACCTTAGACCCTTCCTTTATCATGAGATGTGATATCCAACTCCTTCCCATTCCAATCCTGAGACCCTTCCGATATCATGAGATGTGATATCTCAATGCTTCTAATATCAAACTTGAGACCCTCCCTATAGCATGAGATGTGATATCCAAGTCCTTCCCATTCCAATCCTGAGACACTTCCTACAGCATGAGATGTGATATCTCAATGCCTCTAATACCAAACCTGAGACCCTTCCTATAACATGAGATGGGAATATCCAACTCCTTACATTCCAATCCTGAGACCCTTCCGATAGCAGAGATGTGATATCTCAATGTTTATACCAAACCTGAGATCCTTCCTATAACATGAGATGTGATATCCAACTCCTTCCCATTCCAATACTGAGACACTGCCTATAGCATGAGATGTGATATCTCACTGCTTATACCAAACCTGAGACCCTTCCTATAGCATGAGATGTGATATCCAACTCCTTCCCATTCCAATCCTGAGACCCTTCCTATAGCATGAGATGTGATATCTCAATGCTTCTAATATCAAACTTGAGAGCCTCCCTATAGCATGAGATGTGATATCCAAGTCCTTCCCATTCCAATCCTGAGACACTTCCTATAGCATGAGATGTGATATCTCAATGCTTCTAATACCAAACCTGAGACTCTTCCTATAACATGAGATGGGATATCCAACTCCTTCCCATTCCAATCCTGAGACCCTTCCGATAGCAGAGATGTGATATCTCAATGCTTATACCAAACCTGAGACCCTTCCTACGGCATGAGATGTCATATACAACTCCTTCCCATTCCAATCCTGAGACCCTTCCTATAGCATGAGATGTGATATCTCAATGCTTATACCAAACCTGAGACCCTTCCTATAGCATGAGATGTGATATCCAACTCCTTCCCATTCCAATCCTGAGACCCTTCCTATAGCATGAGATGTGATATCTCAATGCTTATACCAAACCTGAGACCCTTCCTACGGCATGAGATGTCATATACAACTCCTTCCCATTCCAATCCTGAGACCCTTCCTATAGCATGAGATGTGATATCTCAATGCTTATACCAAACCTGAGACCCTTCCTATAGCATGAGATGTGATATCCAACTCCTTCCCATTCCAATCCTGAGACCCTTCCTATAGCATGAGATGTGATATCTCAATGCTTATACCAAACCTGAGACCCTTCCTATAACATGAGATGGGATATCCAACTCCTTCCCATTCCAATCCTGAGACACTTCCGATAGCAGAGATGTGATATCTCAATGCTTATACCAGACCTTAGACCCTTCCTATAACATGAGATCGGATATCCAACTCCTTCCCGTTCCAAACCTGAGACCCTTCCTTTAGCATGAGATGTGATATCCAGCTCCTTCCCATTCCAATCCTGAGACCCTCCCTTTAGCATGAGATGTGATATCTCAATGCTTCTAATATCAAAACAGAAACCCTCCCTATAGCATGATATGTGATATCTAAGTCCTTCCCATTCCAATCCTGAGACCCTTCCTATAGCATGAGATGTGATATCTCAATGCTTCTACCAAACCTGAGACCCTTCCTTTAGCATGAGATGTGATATCCAACTCCTTCCCATTCCAATCCTGAGACCCTTCTGATAGCATGAGATGTGATATCTCAATGCTTCTAATACCAAACCTGAGATCCTTCCGATAGCATGAGATGTGATATCTCAATGCTTCTAATACCAAACCTGAGATCCTTCCTATAACATGAGATGTGATATCCAAATCCTTCCCCTTCCAATTCTGAGACCCTCCCTTTAACATGAGATGTGATATCCAACTCCTTCCCATTCCAACCTGAGACCCTTCCTATAGCATGAGATGTGATATCTCAATGCTTATACCAAACCTGAGACCCTTCCTATAACATGATATGGGATATCCAACTCCTTCCCATTCCAATCCTGAGACACTTCCCGTAGCAGAGATGTGATATCTCAATGCTTATACCAGACCTTAGACCCTTCCTATAACATGAGATCGGATATCCAACTCCTTCCCGTTCCAAACCTGAGACCCTTCCTTTAGCATGAGATGTGATATCCAGCTCCTTCCCATTCCAATCCTGAGACACTTCCGATAGCATGAGATGTGATATCTCAATGCTTCTAATATCAAAACGGAAACCCTCCCTATAGCATGATATGTGATATCTAAGTCCTTCCCATTCCAATCCTGAGACCCTTCCTATAGCATGAGATGTGATATCTCAATGCTTCTAATACCAAACCTGAGATCCTTCCGATAGCATGAGATCGGATATCCAACTCCTTCCCATTCCAATCCTGAGACACTTCCGATAGCAGAGATGTGATATCTCAATGCTTATACCAGACCTTAGACCCTTCCTATAACATGAGATTGGATATCCAACTCCTTCCCGTTCCAAACCTGAGACCCTTCCTTTAGCATGAGATGTGATATCCAGCTCCTTCCCATTCCAATCCTGAGACACTTCCTATAGCATGAGATGTGATATCTCAATGCTTCTACCAAACCTGAGACCCTTCCTTTAGCATGAGATGTGATATCCAACTCCTTCCCATTCCAATCCTGAGACCCTTCCTATAGCATGAGATGTGATATCTCAATACTTCTAATACCAAACCTGAGATCCTTCCGATAACATGAGATGTGATATCCAAATCCTTCCCCTTCCAAACCTGAGACCCTCCCTTTAGCATGAGATGTGATATCCATCTCCTTCCCATTCCAATCCTGAGACCCTTCTGATAGCATGAGATGTGATATCTCAATGCTTCTAATACCAAACCTGAGATCCTTCCGATAGCATGAGATGTGATATCTCAATGCTTCTAATACCAAACCTGAGATCCTTCCTATAACATGAGATGTGATATCCAAATCCTTCCCCTTCCAATTCTGAGACCCTCCCTTTAACATGAGATGTGATATCCAACTCCTTCCCATTCCAACCTGAGACCCTTCCTATAGCATGAGATGTGATATCTCAATGCTTATACCAAACCTGAGACCCTTCCTATAACATGAGATGGGATATCCAACTCCTTCCCATTCCAATCCTGAGACACTTCCCATAGCAGAGATGTGATATCTCAATGCTTATACCAGACCTCAGACCCTTCCTATAACATGAGATCGGATATCCAACTCCTTCCCGTTCCAAACCTGAGACCCTTCCTTTAGCATGAGATGTGATATCCAGCTCCTTCCCATTCCAATCCTGAGACACTTCCGATAGCATGAGATGTGATATCTCAATGCTTCTAATATCAAAACGGAAACCCTCCCTATAGCATGATATGTGATATCTAAGTCCTTCCCATTCCAATCCTGAGACCCTTCCTATAGCATGAGATGTGATATCTCAATGCTTCTAATACCAAACCTGAGATCCTTCCGATAGCATGAGATCGGATATCCAACTCCTTCCCATTCCAATCCTGAGACACTTCCGATAGCAGAGATGTGATATCTCAATGCTTATACCAGACCTTAGACCCTTCCTATAACATGAGATCGGATATCCAACTCCTTCCCGTTCCAAACCTGAGACCCTTCCTTTAGCATGAGATGTGATATCCAGCTCCTTCCCATTCCAATCCTGAGACACTTCCTATAGCATGAGATGTGATATCTCAATGCTTCTACCAAACCTGAGACCCTTCCTTTAGCATGAGATGTGATATCCAACTCCTTCCCATTCCAATCCTGAGACCCTTCCTATAGCATGAGATGTGATATCTCAATACTTCTAATACCAAACCTGAGATCCTTCCGATAACATGAGATGTGATATCCAAATCCTTCCCCTTCCAAACCTGAGACCCTCCCTTTAGCATGAGATGTGATATCCATCTCCTTCCCATTCCAATCCTGAGACCCTTCTGATAGCATGAGATGTGATATCTCAATGCTTCTAATACCAAACCTGAGATCCTTCCGATAGCATGAGATGTGATATCTCAATGCTTCTAATACCAAACCTGAGATCCTTCCTATAACATGAGATGTGATATCCAAATCCTTCCCCTTCCAATTCTGAGACCCTCCCTTTAACATGAGATGTGATATCCAACTCCTTCCCATTCCAACCTGAGACCCTTCCTATAGCATGAGATGTGATATCTCAATGCTTATACCAAACCTGAGACCCTTCCTATAACATGAGATGGGATATCCAACTCCTTCCCATTCCAATCCTGAGACACTTCCCATAGCAGAGATGTGATATCTCAATGCTTATACCAGACCTTAGACCCTTCCTATAACATGAGATCGGATATCCAACTCCTTCCCGTTCCAAACCTGAGACCCTTCCTTTAGCATGAGATGTGATATCCAGCTCCTTCCCATTCCAATCCTGAGACACTTCCGATAGCATGAGATGTGATATCTCAATGCTTCTAATATCAAAACGGAAACCCTCCCTATAGCATGATATGTGATATCTAAGTCCTTCCCATTCCAATCCTGAGACCCTTCCTATAGCATGAGATGTGATATCTCAATGCTTCTAATACCAAACCTGAGATCCTTCCGATAGCATGAGATCGGATATCCAACTCCTTCCCATTCCAATCCTGAGACACTTCCGATAGCAGAGATGTGATATCTCAATGCTTATACCAGACCTTAGACCCTTCCTATAACATGAGATCGGATATCCAACTCCTTCCCGTTCCAAACCTGAGACCCTTCCTTTAGCATGAGATGTGATATCCAGCTCCTTCCCATTCCAATCCTGAGACACTTCCTATAGCATGAGATGTGATATCTCAATGCTTCTACCAAACCTGAGACCCTTCCTTTAGCATGAGATGTGATATCCAACTCCTTCCCATTCCAATCCTGAGACCCTTCCTATAGCATGAGATGTGATATCTCAATACTTCTAATACCAAACCTGAGATCCTTCCGATAACATGAGATGTGATATCCAAATCCTTCCCCTTCCAAACCTGAGACCCTCCCTTTAGCATGAGATGTGATATCCATCTCCTTCCCATTCCAATCCTGAGACCCTTCTGATAGCATGAGATGTGATATCTCAATGCTTCTAATACCAAACCTGAGATCCTTCCTATAACATGAGATGTGATATCCAAATCCTTCCCCTTCCAATTCTGAGACCCTCCCTTTAACATGAGATGTGATATCCAACTCCTTCCCATTCCAACCTGAGACCCTTCCTATAGCATGAGATGTGATATCTCAATGCCTCTAATACCAAACCTGAGATCCTTCCTCTAACATGAAATGTGATATCCAACTCCTTCCCTTTCCAAACCTGAGAGCCTATCTATAGCATGAGATGTGATATCCAAGTCCTTCCCATTCCAATCCTTAGACCCTTCCTACAGCATGCAATATGATATCTCAATGATTCTAATAACAAACCTGAGACCCGTCCTATAACATGAGATGGGATATCCAACTCCTTCCATTTCCAATCCTTAGACACTTCCGATAGCAGAGATGTGATATCTCAATGCTTATACCAAACCTGAGACCCTTCCTATAACATAAGATGTGATATCCAACTCCTTCCCGTTCCAAACCTGAGACTCTTCCTTTAGCATGAGATGTGATATCCAGCTCCTTCCCATTCCAATCCTGAGACACTTCCGATAGCATGAGATGTGATATCTCAATGCTTCTAATATCAAAACTGAGACCCTCCCTATAGCATGATATGTGATATCTAAGTCCTTCCCATTCCAATCCTGAGACCCTTCCTATAGCATGAGATGTGATATCTCAATGCTTCTACCAAACCTGAGACCCTTCCTTTAGCATGATATGTGATATCCAACTCCTTCCCATTCCAATCCTGAGACCCTTCCTATAGCATGAGATGTGATATCTCAATACTTCTAATACCAAACCTGAGATCCTTCCTATAGCATGAGATGTGATATCTCAATGCTTCTAATACCAAACCTGAGACCCTTCCTACAGCATGCGATGTGATATCTCACTGCTTATACCAAACCTGAGACCCTTCCTATAGCATGAGATGTGATATCCAACTCCTTCCCATTCCAATCCTGAGACCCTTCCTATAGCATGAGATGTGATATCTCAATGCTTCTAATATCAAACTTGAGAGCCTCCCTATAGCATGAGATGTGATATCCAAGTCCTTCCCATTCCAATCCTGAGACACTTCCTATAGCATGAGATGTGATATCTCAATGCTTCTAATACCAAACCTGAGACTCTTCCTATAACATGAGATGGGATATCCAACTCCTTCCCATTCAAATCCAGAGACCCTTGCGATAGCAGAGATGTGATATCTCAATGCTTATACCAAACCTGAGACCCTTCCTACGGCATGAGATGTCATATACAACTCCTTCCCATTCCAATCCTGAGACCCTTCCTATAGCATGAGATGTGATATCTCAATGCTTATACCAAACCTGAGACCCTTCCTATAGCATGAGATGTGATATCCAACTCCTTCCCATTCCAATCCTGAGACCCTTCCTATAGCATGAGATGTGATATCTCAATGCTTATACCAAACCTGAGACCCTTCCTATGGCATGAGATGTCGTATACAACTCCTTCCCATTCCAATCCTGAGACCCTTCCTATAGCATGAGATGTGATATCTCAATGCTTATACCAAACCTGAGACCCTTCCTATAGCATGAGATGTGATATCCAACTACTTCCCATTCCAATCCTGAGACCCTTCCTATAGCATGAGATGTGATATCTCAATGCTTATACCAAACCTGAGACCCTTCCTATAACATGAGATGGGATATCCAGCTCCTTCCCATTCCAATCCTGAGACACTTCCGATAGCATGAGATGTGATATCTCAATGCTTCTAATATCAAAACGGAAACCCTCCCTATAGCATGATATGTGATATCTAAGTCCTTCCCATTCCAATCCTGAGACCCTTCCTATAGCATGAGATGTGATATCTCAATGCTTCTACCAAACCTGAGACCCTTCCTTTAGCATGAGATGTGATATCCAACTCCTTCCCATTCTAATCCTGAGACCCTTCCTATAGCATGAGATGTGATATCTCAATACTTCTAATACCAAACCTGAGATCCTTCCGATAACATGAGATGTGATATCCAAATCCTTCCCCTTCCAAACCTGAGACCCTCCATTTTAGCATGAGATGTGATATCCAACTCCTTCCCATTCCAATCCTGAGACCCTTCTGATAGCATGAGATGTGATATCTCAATGCTTCTAATACCAAACCTGAGATCCTTCCGATAGCATGAGATGTGATATCTCAATGCTTCTAATACCAAACCTGAGATCCTTCCTATAACATGAGATGTGATATCCAAATCCTTCCCCTTCCAATTCTGAGACCCTCCCTTTAACATGAGATGTGATATCCAACTCCTTCCCATTCCAACCTGAGACCCTTCCTATAGCATGAGATGTGATATCTCAATGCCTCTAATACCAAACCTGAGATCCTTCCTCTAACATGAAATGTGATATCCAACTCCTTCCCTTTCCAAACCTGAGAGCCTATCTATAGCATGAGATGTGATATCCAAGTCCTTCCCATTCCAATCCTTAGACCCTTCCTACAGCATGCAATATGATATCTCAATGATTCTAATAACAAACCTGAGACCCGTCCAATAACATGAGATGGGATATCCAACTCCTTCCCATTCCAATCCTGAGACACTTCCGATAGCAGAGATGTGATATCTCAATGCTTATACCAAACCTGAGACCCTTCCTATAACATGAGATGTGATATCCAACTCCTTCCCGTTCCAAACCTGAGACTCTTCCTTTAGCATGAGATGTGATATCCAGCTCCTTCCCATTCCAATCCTGAGACACTTCCGATTGCATGAGATGTGATATCTCAATGCTTCTAATATCAAAACTGAGACCCTCCCTATAGCATGATATGTGATATCTAAGTCCTTCCCATTCCAATCCTGAGACCCTTCTGATAGCATGAGATGTGATATCTCAATGCCTCTAATACCAAACCTGAGATCCTACCTCTAACATGAAATGTGATATCCAACTCTCTCCCCTTCCAAACCTGAGAGCCTTCCTATAGCATGAGATGTGATATCCAAGTCCTTCCCATTCCAATCCTGAGAACCTTCCTATAACATGAGATGTGATATCCAACTCCTTCCCATTCCAACCTGAGACCCTTCCTATAGCATGAGATGGGATATCCAACTCCTTCCAAATCCAATCCTGATACCATTCCGATAGCATGAGATGTGATATCCCAATGCTTCTACCAAACCTGAGACCCATACTATGGCATGAGATGTGATATCAAACTCCTTCCCATTCCAATTCTGAGACCCTTCCTATACCATGAGACTTGCTATCTCAATGCTTCTAATACCAAACCTGAGACCCGTCCTATAACATGAGATGTGATATCCAAATCCTTCCCCTTCCAAACCTTAGACCCTTCCTTTATCATGAGATGTGATATCCAACTCCTTCCCATTCCAATCCTGAGACCCTTCCGATATCATGAGATGTGATATCTCAATGCTTCTAATATCAAACTTGAGACCCTCCCTATAGCATGAGATGTGATATCCAAGTCCTTCCCATTCCAATCCTGAGACCCTTCCTATAGCATGAGATGTGATATCTCAATGCTTCTAATACCAAACCTGAGACCCTTCCTATAACATGAGATGGGAATATCCAACTCCTTACATTCCAATCCTGAGACCCTTCCGATAGCAGAGATGTGATATCTCAATGTTTATACCAAACCTGAGATCCTTCCTATAACATGAGATGTGATATCCAACTCCTTCCCATTCCAATACTGAGACACTGCCTATAGCATGAGATGTGATATCTCACTGCTTATACCAAACCTGAGACCCTTCCTATAGCATGAGATGTGATATCCAACTCCTTCCCATTCCAATCCTGAGACCCTTCCTATAGCATGAGATGTGATATCTCAATGCTTCTAATATCAAACTTGAGAGCCTCCCTATAGCATGAGATGTGATATCCAAGTCCTTCCCATTCCAATCCTGAGACACTTCCTACAGCATGAGATGTGATATCTCAATGCCTCTAATACCAAACCTGAGACCCTTCCTATAACATGCGATGGGAATATCCAACTCCTTACATTCCAATCCTGAGACCCTTCCGATAGCAGAGATGTGATATCTCAATGTTTATACCAAACCTGAGATCCTTCCTATAACATGAGATGTGATATCCAACTCCTTCCCATTCCAATACTGAGACACTGCCTATAGCATGAGATGTGATATCTCACTGCTTATACCAAACCTGAGACCCTTCCTATAGTATGAGATGTGATATCCAACTCCTTCCCATTCCAATCCTGAGACCCTTCCTATAGCATGAGATGTGATATCTCAATGCTTCTAATATCAAACTTGATAGCATGAGATGTGATATCCAAGTCCTTCCCATTCCAATCCTGAGACACTTCCTATAGCATGAGATGTGATATCTCAATGCTTCTAATACCAAACCTGAGACTCTTCCTATAACATGAGATGGGATATCCAACTCCTTCCCATTCCAATCCTGAGACCCTTCCGATAGCAGAGATGTGATATCTCAATGCTTATACCAAACCTGAGACCCTTCCTACGGCATGAGATGTCATATACAACTCCTTCCCATTCCAATCCTGAGACCCTTCCTATAGCATGAGATGTGATATCTCAATGCTTATACCAAACCTGAGACCCTTCCTATAGCATGAGATGTGATATCCAACTCCTTCCCATTCCAATCCTGAGACACTTCCTATAGCATGAGATGTGATATCTCAATGCTTATACCAAACCTGAGACCCTTCCTACGGCATGAGATGTCATATACAACTCCTTCCCATTCCAATCCTGAGACCCTTCCTATAGCATGAGATGTGATATCTCAATGCTTATACCAAACCTGAGACCCTTCTTATAGCATGAGATGTGATATCCAACTCCTTCCCATTCCAATCCTGAGACCCTTCCTATAGCATGAGATGTGACATCTCAATGCTTATACCAAACCTGAGACCCTTCCTATAACATGAGATGGGATATCCAACTCCTTCCCATTCCAATCCTGAGACACTTCCGATAGCAGAGATGTGATATCTCAATGTTTATACCAGACCTTAGACCCTTCCTATAACATGAGATCGGATATCCAACTCCTTCCCGTTCCAAACCTGAGACCCTTCCTTTAGCATGAGATGTGATATCCAGCTCCTTCCCATTCCAATCCTGAGACCCTCCCTTTAGCATGAGATGTGATATCTCAATGCTTCTAATATCAAAACAGAAACCCTCCCTATAGCATGATATGTGATATCTAAGTCCTTCCCATTCCAATCCTGAGACCCTTCCTATAGCATGAGATGTGATATCTCAATGCTTCTACCAAACCTGAGACCCTTCCTTTAGCATGAGATGTGATATCCAACTCCTTCCCATTCCAATCCTGAGACCCTTCTGATAGCATGAGATGTGATATCTCAATGCTTCTAATACCAAACCTGAGATCCTTCCGATAGCATGAGATGTGATATCTCAATGCTTCTAATACCAAACCTGAGATCCTTCCTATAACATGAGATGTGATATCCAAATCCTTCCCCTTCCAATTCTGAGACCCTCCCTTTAACATGAGATGTGATATCCAACTCCTTCCCATTCCAACCTGAGACCCTTCCTATAGCATGAGATGTGATATCTCAATGCTTATACCAAACCTGAGACCCTTCCTATAACATGAGATGGGATATCCAACTCCTTCCCATTCCAATCCTGAGACACTTCCCGTAGCAGAGATGTGATATCTCAATGCTTATACCAAACCTGAGACCCTTCCTATAACATAAGATGTGATATCCAACTCCTTCCCGTTCCAAACCTGAGACTCTTCCTTTAGCATGAGATGTGATATCCAGCTCCTTCCCATTCCAATCCTGAGACACTTCCGATAGCATGAGATGTGATATCCAGCTCCTTCCCATTCCAATCCTGAGACACTTCCGATAGCATGAGATGTGATATCTCAATGCTTCTAATATCAAAACGGAAACCCTCCCTATAGCATGATATGTGATATCTAAGTCCTTCCCATTCCAATCCTGAGACCCTTCCTATAGCATGAGATGTGATATCTCAATGCTTCTAATACCAAACCTGAGATCCTTCCGATAGCATGAGATCGGATATCCAACTCCTTCCCATTCCAATCCTGAGACACTTCCGATAGCAGAGATGTGATATCTCAATGCTTATACCAGACCTTAGACCCTTCCTATAACATGAGATCGGATATCCAACTCCTTCCCGTTCCAAACCTGAGACCCTTCCTTTAGCATGAGATGTGATATCCAGCTCCTTCCCATTCCAATCCTGAGACACTTCCTATAGCATGAGATGTGATATCTCAATGCTTCTACCAAACCTGAGACCCTTCCTTTAGCATGAGATGTGATATCCAACTCCTTCCCATTCCAATCCTGAGACCCTTCCTATAGCATGAGATGTGATATCTCAATACTTCTAATACCAAACCTGAGATCCTTCCGATAACATGAGATGTGATATCCAAATCCTTCCCCTTCCAAACCTGAGACCCTCCCTTTAGCATGAGATGTGATATCCATCTCCTTCCCATTCCAATCCTGAGACCCTTCTGATAGCATGAGATGTGATATCTCAATGCTTCTAATACCAAACCTGAGATCCTTCCGATAGCATGAGATGTGATATCTCAATGCTTCTAATACCAAACCTGAGATCCTTCCTATAACATGAGATGTGATATCCAAATCCTTCCCCTTCCAATTCTGAGACCCTCCCTTTAACATGAGATGTGATATCCAACTCCTTCCCATTCCAACCTGAGACCCTTCCTATAGCATGAGATGTGATATCTCAATGCTTATACCAAACCTGAGACCCTTCCTATAACATGAGATGGGATATCCAACTCCTTCCCATTCCAATCCTGAGACACTTCCCATAGCAGAGATGTGATATCTCAATGCTTATACCAGACCTTAGACCCTTCCTATAACATGAGATCGGATATCCAACTCCTTCCCGTTCCAAACCTGAGACCCTTCCTTTAGCATGAGATGTGATATCCAGCTCCTTCCCATTCCAATCCTGAGACACTTCCGATAGCATGAGATGTGATATCTCAATGCTTCTAATATCAAAACGGAAACCCTCCCTATAGCATGATATGTGATATCTAAGTCCTTCCCATTCCAATCCTGAGACCCTTCCTATAGCATGAGATGTGATATCTCAATGCTTCTAATACCAAACCTGAGATCCTTCCGATAGCATGAGATCGGATATCCAACTCCTTCCCATTCCAATCCTGAGACACTTCCGATAGCAGAGATGTGATATCTCAATGCTTATACCAGACCTTAGACCCTTCCTATAACATGAGATCGGATATCCAACTCCTTCCCGTTCCGAACCTGAGACCCTTCCTTTAGCATGAGATGTGATATCCAGCTCCTTCCCATTCCAATCCTGAGACACTTCCTATAGCATGAGATGTGATATCTCAATGCTTCTACCAAACCTGAGACCCTTCCTTTAGCATGAGATGTGATATCCAACTCCTTCCCATTCCAATCCTGAGACCCTTCCTATAGCATGAGATGTGATATCTCAATACTTCTAATACCAAACCTGAGATCCTTCCGATAACATGAGATGTGATATCCAAATCCTTCCCCTTCCAAACCTGAGACCCTCCCTTTAGCATGAGATGTGATATCCATCTCCTTCCCATTCCAATCCTGAGACCCTTCTGATAGCATGAGATGTGATATCTCAATGCTTCTAATACCAAACCTGAGATCCTTCCTATAACATGAGATGTGATATCCAAATCCTTCCCCTTCCAATTCTGAGACCCTCCCTTTAACATGAGATGTGATATCCAACTCCTTCCCATTCCAACCTGAGACCCTTCCTATAGCATGAGATGTGATATCTCAATGCCTCTAATACCAAACCTGAGATCCTTCCTCTAACATGAAATGTGATATCCAACTCCTTCCCTTTCCAAACCTGAGAGCCTATCTATAGCATGAGATGTGATATCCAAGTCCTTCCCATTCCAATCCTTAGACCCTTCCTACAGCATGCAATATGATATCTCAATGATTCTAATAACAAACCTGAGACCCGTCCTATAACATGAGATGGGATATCCAACTCCTTCCATTTCCAATCCTTAGACACTTCCGATAGCAGAGATGTGATATCTCAATGCTTATACCAAACCTGAGACCCTTCCTATAACATAAGATGTGATATCCAACTCCTTCCCGTTCCAAACCTGAGACTCTTCCTTTAGCATGAGATGTGATATCCAGCTCCTTCCCATTCCAATCCTGAGACACTTCCGATAGCATGAGATGTGATATCTCAATGCTTCTAATATCAAAACTGAGACCCTCCCTATAGCATGATATGTGATATCTAAGTCCTTCCCATTCCAATCCTGAGACCCTTCCTATAGCATGAGATGTGATATCTCAATGCTTCTACCAAACCTGAGACCCTTCCTTTAGCATGATATGTGATATCCAACTCCTTCCCATTCCAATCCTGAGACCCTTCCTATAGCATGAGATGTGATATCTCAATACTTCTAATACCAAACCTGAGATCCTTCCTATAGCATGAGATGTGATATCTCAATGCTTCTAATACCAAACCTGAGACCCTTCCTACAGCATGCGATGTGATATCTCACTGCTTATACCAAACCTGAGACCCTTCCTATAGCATGAGATGTGATATCCAACTCCTTCCCATTCCAATCCTGAGACCCTTCCTATAGCATGAGATGTGATATCTCAATGCTTCTAATATCAAACTTGAGAGCCTCCCTATAGCATGAGATGTGATATCCAAGTCCTTCCCATTCCAATCCTGAGACACTTCCTATAGCATGAGATGTGATATCTCAATGCTTCTAATACCAAACCTGAGACTCTTCCTATAACATGAGATGGGATATCCAACTCCTTCCCATTCAAATCCAGAGACCCTTGCGATAGCAGAGATGTGATATCTCAATGCTTATACCAAACCTGAGACCCTTCCTACGGCATGAGATGTCATATACAACTCCTTCCCATTCCAATCCTGAGACCCTTCCTATAGCATGAGATGTGATATCTCAATGCTTATACCAAACCTGAGACCCTTCCTATAGCATGAGATGTGATATCCAACTCCTTCCCATTCCAATCCTGAGACCCTTCCTATAGCATGAGATGTGATATCTCAATGCTTATACCAAACCTGAGACCCTTCCTATGGCATGAGATGTCGTATACAACTCCTTCCCATTCCAATCCTGAGACCCTTCCTATAGCATGAGATGTGATATCTCAATGCTTATACCAAACCTGAGACCCTTCCTATAGCATGAGATGTGATATCCAACTACTTCCCATTCCAATCCTGAGACCCTTCCTATAGCATGAGATGTGATATCTCAATGCTTATACCAAACCTGAGACCCTTCCTATAACATGAGATGGGATATCCAACTCCTTCCCATTCCAATCCTGAGACACTTCCGATAGCAGAGATGTGATATCTCAATGCTTATACCAGACCTTAGACCCTTCCTATAACATGAGATCGGATATCCAACTCCTTCCCGTTCCAAACCTGAGACCCTTCCTTTAGCATGAGATGTGATATCCAGCTCCTTCCCATTCCAATCCTGAGACACTTCCGATAGCATGAGATGTGATATCTCAATGCTTCTAATATCAAAACGGAAACCCTCCCTATAGCATGATATGTGATATCTAAGTCCTTCCCATTCCAATCCTGAGACCCTTCCTATAGCATGAGATGTGATATCTCAATGCTTCTACCAAACCTGAGACCCTTCCTTTAGCATGAGATGTGATATCCAACTCCTTCCCATTCTAATCCTGAGACCCTTCCTATAGCATGAGATGTGATATCTCAATACTTCTAATACCAAACCTGAGATCCTTCCGATAACATGAGATGTGATATCCAAATCCTTCCCCTTCCAAACCTGAGACCCTCCATTTTAGCATGAGATGTGATATCCAACTCCTTCCCATTCCAATCCTGAGACCCTTCTGATAGCATGAGATGTGATATCTCAATGCTTCTAATACCAAACCTGAGATCCTTCCGATAGCATGAGATGTGATATCTCAATGCTTCTAATACCAAACCTGAGATCCTTCCTATAACATGAGATGTGATATCCAAATCCTTCCCCTTCCAATTCTGAGACCCTCCCTTTAACATGAGATGTGATATCCAACTCCTTCCCATTCCAACCTGAGACCCTTCCTATAGCATGAGATGTGATATCTCAATGCCTCTAATACCAAACCTGAGATCCTTCCTCTAACATGAAATGTGATATCCAACTCCTTCCCTTTCCAAACCTGAGAGCCTATCTATAGCATGAGATGTGATATCCAAGTCCTTCCCATTCCAATCCTTAGACCCTTCCTACAGCATGCAATATGATATCTCAATGATTCTAATAACAAACCTGAGACCCGTCCTATAACATGAGATGGGATATCCAACTCCTTCCCATTCCAATCCTGAGACACTTCCGATAGCAGAGATGTGATATCTCAATGCTTATACCAAACCTGAGACCCTTCCTATAACATGAGATGTGATATCCAACTCCTTCCCGTTCCAAACCTGAGACTCTTCCTTTAGCATGAGATGTGATATCCAGCTCCTTCCCATTCCAATCCTGAGACACTTCCGATTGCATGAGATGTGATATCTCAATGCTTCTAATATCAAAACTGAGACCCTCCCTATAGCATGATATGTGATATCTAAGTCCTTCCCATTCCAATCCTGAGACCCTTCTGATAGCATGAGATGTGATATCTCAATGCCTCTAATACCAAACCTGAGATCCTACCTCTAACATGAAATGTGATATCCAACTCTCTCCCCTTCCAAACCTGAGAGCCTTCCTATAGCATGAGATGTGATATCCAAGTCCTTCCCATTCCAATCCTGAGACCCTTCCTATAACATAAGATGTGATATCCAACTCCTTCCCATTCCAACCTGAGACCCTTCCTATAGCATGAGATGGGATATCCAACTCCTTCCAAATCCAATCCTGATACCATTCCGATAGCATGAGATGTGATATCCCAATGCTTCTACCAAACCTGAGACCCATACTATGGCATGAGATGTGATATCAAACTCCTTCCCATTCCAATTCTGAGACCCTTCCTATACCATGAGACTTGCTATCTCAATGCTTCTAATACCAAACCTGAGACCCGTCCTATAACATGAGATGTGATATCCAAATCCTTCCCCTTCCAAACCTTAGACCCTTCCTTTATCATGAGATGTGATATCCAACTCCATCCCATTCCAATCCTGAGACCCTTCCGATATCATGAGATGTGATATCTCAATGCTTCTAATATCAAACTTGAGACCCTCCCTATAGCATGAGATGTGATATCCAAGTCCTTCCCATTCCAATCCTGAGACCCTTCCTATAGCATGAGATGTGATATCTCAATGCTTCTAATACCAAACCTGAGACCCTTCCTATAACATGAGATGGGAATATCCAACTCCTTACATTCCAATCCTGAGACCCTTCCGATAGGAGAGTTGTGATATCTCAATGTTTATACCAAACCTGAGATCCTTCCTATAACATGAGATGTGATATCCAACTCCTTCCCATTCCAATACTGAGACACTGCCTATAGCATGAGATGTGATATCTCACTGCTTATACCAAACCTGAGACCCTTCCTATAGCATGAGATGTGATATCCAACTCCTTCCCATTCCAATCCTGAGACCCTTCCTATAGCATGAGATGTGATATCTCAATGCTTCTAATATCAAACTTGAGAGCCTCCCTATAGCATGAGATGTGATATCCAAGTCCTTCCCATTCCAATCCTGAGACACTTCCTACAGCATGAGATGTGATATCTCAATGCCTCTAATACCAAACCTGAGACCCTTCCTATAACATGAGATGGGAATATCCAACTCCTTACATTCCAATCCTGAGACCCTTCCGATAGCAGAGATGTGATATCTCAATGTTTATACCAAACCTGAGATCCTTCCTATAACATGAGATGTGATATCCAACTCCTTCCCATTCCAATACTGAGACACTGCCTATAGCATGAGATGTGATATCTCACTGCTTATACCAAACCTGAGACCCTTCCTATAGCATGAGATGTGATATCCAACTCCTTCCCATTCCAATCCTGAGACCCTTCCTATAGCATGAGATGTGATATCTCAATGCTTCTAATATCAAACTTGAGAGCCTCCCTATAGCATGAGATGTGATATCCAAGTCCTTCCCATTCCAATCCTGAGACACTTCCTATAGCATGAGATGTGATATCTCAATGCTTCTAATACCAAACCTGAGACTCTTCCTATAACATGAGATGGGATATCCAACTCCTTCCCATTCCAATCCTGAGACCCTTCCGATAGCAGAGATGTGATATCTCAATGCTTATACCAAACCTGAGACCCTTCCTACGGCATGAGATGTCATATACAACTCCTTCCCATTCCAATCCTGAGACCCTTCCTATAGCATGAGATGTGATATCTCAATGCTTATACCAAACCTGAGACCCTTCCTATAGCATGAGATGTGATATCCAACTCCTTCCCATTCCAATCCTGAGACACTTCCTATAGCATGAGATGTGATATCTCAATGCTTATACCAAACCTGAGACCCTTCCTACGGCATGAGATGTCATATACAACTCCTTCCCATTCCAATCCTGAGACCCTTCCTATAGCATGAGATGTGATATCTCAATGCTTATACCAAACCTGAGACCCTTCTTATAGCATGAGATGTGATATCCAACTCCTTCCCATTCCAATCCTGAGACCCTTCCTATAGCATGAGATGTGATATCTCAATGCTTATACCAAACCTGAGACCCTTCCTATAACATGAGATGGGATATCCAACTCCTTCCCATTCCAATCCTGAGACACTTCCGATAGCAGAGATGTGATATCTCAATGTTTATACCAGACCTTAGACCCTTCCTATAACATGAGATCGGATATCCAACTCCTTCCCGTTCCAAACCTGAGACCCTTCCTTTAGCATGAGATGTGATATCCAGCTCCTTCCCATTCCAATCCTGAGACCCTCCCTTTAGCATGAGATGTGATATCTCAATGCTTCTAATATCAAAACAGAAACCCTCCCTATAGCATGATATGTGATATCTAAGTCCTTCCCATTCCAATCCTGAGACCCTTCCTATAGCATGAGATGTGATATCTCAATGCTTCTACCAAACCTGAGACCCTTCCTTTAGCATGAGATGTGATATCCAACACCTTCCCATTCCAATCCTGAGACCCTTCTGATAGCATGAGATGTGATATCTCAATGCTTCTAATACCAAACCTGAGATCCTTCCGATAGCATGAGATGTGATATCTCAATGCTTCTAATACCAAACCTGAGATCCTTCCTATAACATGAGATGTGATATCCAAATCCTTCCCCTTCCAATTCTGAGACCCTCCCTTTAACATGAGATGTGATATCCAACTCCTTCCCATTCCAACCTGAGACCCTTCCTATAGCATGAGATGTGATATCTCAATGCTTATACCAAACCTGAGACCCTTCCTATAACATGAGATGGGATATCCAACTCCTTCCCATTCCAATCCTGAGACACTTCCCGTAGCAGAGATGTGATATCTCAATGCTTATACCAAACCTGAGACCCTTCCTATAACATAAGATGTGATATCCAACTCCTTCCCGTTCCAAACCTGAGACTCTTCCTTTAGCATGAGATGTGATATCCAGCTCCTTCCCATTCCAATCCTGAGACACTTCCGATAGCATGAGATGTGATATCCAGCTCCTTCCCATTCCAATCCTGAGACACTTCCGATAGCATGAGATGTGATATCTCAATGCTTCTAATATCAAAAAGGAAACCCTCCCTATAGCATGATATGTGATATCTAAGTCCTTCCCATTCCAATCCTGAGACCCTTCCTATAGCATGAGATGTGATATCTCAATGCTTCTAATACCAAACCTGAGATCCTTCCGATAGCATGAGATCGGATATCCAACTCCTTCCCATTCCAATCCTGAGACACTTCCGATAGCAGAGATGTGATATCTCAATGCTTATACCAGACCTTAGACCCTTCCTATAACATGAGATCGGATATCCAACTCCTTCCCGTTCCAAACCTGAGACCCTTCCTTTAGCATGAGATGTGATATCCAGCTCCTTCCCATTCCAATCCTGAGACACTTCCTATAGCATGAGATGTGATATCTCAATGCTTCTACCAAACCTGAGACCCTTCCTTTAGCATGAGATGTGATATCCAACTCCTTCCCATTCCAATCCTGAGACCCTTCCTATAGCATGAGATGTGATATCTCAATACTTCTAATACCAAACCTGAGATCCTTCCGATAACATGAGATGTGATATCCAAATCCTTCCCCTTCCAAACCTGAGACCCTCCCTTTAGCATGAGATGTGATATCCATCTCCTTCCCATTCCAATCCTGAGACCCTTCTGATAGCATGAGATGTGATATCTCAATGCTTCTAATACCAAACCTGAGATCCTTCCGATAGCATGAGATGTGATATCTCAATGCTTCTAATACCAAACCTGAGATCCTTCCTATAACATGAGATGTGATATCCAAATCCTTCCCCTTCCAATTCTGAGACCCTCCCTTTAACATGAGATGTGATATCCAACTCCTTCCCATTCCAACCTGAGACCCTTCCTATAGCATGAGATGTGATATCTCAATGCTTATACCAAACCTGAGACCCTTCCTATAACATGAGATGGGATATCCAACTCCTTCCCATTCCAATCCTGAGACACTTCCCATAGCAGAGATGTGATATCTCAATGCTTATACCAGACCTTAGACCCTTCCTATAACATGAGATCGGATATCCAACTCCTTCCCGTTCCAAACCTGAGACCCTTCCTTTAGCATGAGATGTGATATCCAGCTCCTTCCCATTCCAATCCTGAGACACTTCCGATAGCATGAGATGTGATATCTCAATGCTTCTAATATCAAAACGGAAACCCTCCCTATAGCATGATATGTGATATCTAAGTCCTTCCCATTCCAATCCTGAGACCCTTCCTATAGCATGAGATGTGATATCTCAATGCTTCTAATACCAAACCTGAGATCCTTCCGATAGCATGAGATCGGATATCCAACTCCTTCCCATTCCAATCCTGAGACACTTCCGATAGCAGAGATGTGATATCTCAATGCTTATACCAGACCTTAGACCCTTCCTATAACATGAGATCGGATATCCAACTCCTTCCCGTTCCAAACCTGAGACCCTTCCTTTAGCATGAGATGTGATATCCAGCTCCTTCCCATTCCAATCCTGAGACACTTCCTATAGCATGAGATGTGATATCTCAATGCTTCTACCAAACCTGAGACCCTTCCTTTAGCATGAGATGTGATATCCAACTCCTTCCCATTCCAATCCTGAGACCCTTCCTATAGCATGAGATGTGATATCTCAATACTTCTAATACCAAACCTGAGATCCTTCCGATAACATGAGATGTGATATCCAAATCCTTCCCCTTCCAAACCTGAGACCCTCCCTTTAGCATGAGATGTGATATCCATCTCCTTCCCATTCCAATCCTGAGACCCTTCTGATAGCATGAGATGTGATATCTCAATGCTTCTAATACCAAACCTGAGATCCTTCCGATAGCATGAGATGTGATATCTCAATGCTTCTAATACCAAACCTGAGATCCTTCCTATAACATGAGATGTGATATCCAAATCCTTCCCCTTCCAATTATGAGACCCTCCCTTTAACATGAGATGTGATATCCAACTCCTTCCCATTCCAACCTGAGACCCTTCCTATAGCATGAGATGTGATATCTCAATGCCTCTAATACCAAACCTGAGATCCTTCCTCTAACATGAAATGTGATATCCAACTCCTTCCCTTTCCAAACCTGAGAGCCTATCTATAGCATGAGATGTGATATCCAAGTCCTTCCCATTCCAATCCTTAGACCCTTCCTACAGCATGCAATATGATATCTCAATGATTCTAATAACAAACCTGAGACCCGTCCTATAACATGAGATGGGATATCCAACTCCTTCCATTTCCAATCCTTAGACACTTCCGATAGCAGAGATGTGATATCTCAATGCTTATACCAAACCTGAGACCCTTCCTATAACATAAGATGTGATATCCAACTCCTTCCCGTTCCAAACCTGAGACTCTTCCTTTAGCATGAGATGTGATATCCAGCTCCTTCCCATTCCAATCCTGAGACACTTCCGATAGCATGAGATGTGATATCTCAATGCTTCTAATATCAAAACTGAGACCCTCCCTATAGCATGATATGTGATATCTAAGTCCTTCCCATTCCAATCCTGAGACCCTTCCTATAGCATGAGATGTGATATCTCAATGCTTCTACCAAACCTGAGACCCTTCCTTTAGCATGATATGTGATATCCAACTCCTTCCCATTCCAATCCTGAGACCCTTCCTATAGCATGAGATGTGATATCTCAATACTTCTAATACCAAACCTGAGATCCTTCCTATAGCATGAGATGTGATATCTCAATGCTTCTAATACCAAACCTGAGACCCTTCCTACAGCATGCGATGTGATATCTCACTGCTTATACCAAACCTGAGACCCTTCCTATAGCATGAGATGTGATATCCAACTCCTTCCCATTCCAATCCTGAGACCCTTCCTATAGCATGAGATGTGATATCTCAATGCTTCTAATATCAAACTTGAGAGCCTCCCTATAGCATGAGATGTGATATCCAAGTCCTTCCCATTCCAATCCTGAGACACTTCCTATAGCATGAGATGTGATATCTCAATGCTTCTAATACCAAACCTGAGACTCTTCCTATAACATGAGATGGGATATCCAACTCCTTCCCATTCAAATCCAGAGACCCTTGCGATAGCAGAGATGTGATATCTCAATGCTTATACCAAACCTGAGACCCTTCCTACGGCATGAGATGTCATATACAACTCCTTCCCATTCCAATCCTGAGACCCTTCCTATAGCATGAGATGTGATATCTCAATGCTTATACCAAACCTGAGACCCTTCCTATAGCATGAGATGTGATATCCAACTCCTTCCCATTCCAATCCTGAGACCCTTCCTATAGCATGAGATGTGATATCTCAATGCTTATACCAAACCTGAGACCCTTCCTACGGCATGAGATGTCGTATACAACTCCTTCCCATTCCAATCCTGAGACCCTTCCTATAGCATGAGATGTGATATCTCAATGCTTATACCAAACCTGAGACCCTTCCTATAGCATGAGATGTGATATCCAACTACTTCCCATTCCAATCCTGAGACCCTTCCTATAGCATGAGATGTGATATCTCAATGCTTATACCAAACCTGAGACCCTTCCTATAACATGAGATGGGATATCCAACTCCTTCCCATTCCAATCCTGAGACACTTCCGATAGCAGAGATGTGATATCTCAATGCTTATACCAGACCTTAGACCCTTCCTATAACATGAGATCGGATATCCAACTCCTTCCCGTTCCAAACCTGAGACCCTTCCTTTAGCATGAGATGTGATATCCAGCTCCTTCCCATTCCAATCCTGAGACACTTCCGATAGCATGAGATGTGATATCTCAATGCTTCTAATATCAAAACGGAAACCCTCCCTATAGCATGATATGTGATATCTAAGTCCTTCCCATTCCAATCCTGAGACCCTTCCTATAGCATGAGATGTGATATCTCAATGCTTCTACCAAACCTGAGACCCTTCCTTTAGCATGAGATGTGATATCCAACTCCTTCCCATTCTAATCCTGAGACCCTTCCTATAGCATGAGATGTGATATCTCAATACTTCTAATACCAAACCTGAGATCCTTCCGATAACATGAGATGTGATATCCAAATCCTTCCCCTTCCAAACCTGAGACCCTCCATTTTAGCATGAGATGTGATATCCAACTCCTTCCCATTCCAATCCTGAGACCCTTCTGATAGCATGAGATGTGATATCTCAATGCTTCTAATACCAAACCTGAGATCCTTCCGATAGCATGAGATGTGATATCTCAATGCTTCTAATACCAAACCTGAGATCCTTCCTATAACATGAGATGTGATATCCAAATCCTTCCCCTTCCAATTCTGAGACCCTCCCTTTAACATGAGATGTGATATCCAACTCCTTCCCATTCCAACCTGAGACCCTTCCTATAGCATGAGATGTGATATCTCAATGCCTCTAATACCAAACCTGAGATCCTTCCTCTAACATGAAATGTGATATCCAACTCCTTCCCTTTCCAAACCTGAGAGCCTATCTATAGCATGAGATGTGATATCCAAGTCCTTCCCATTCCAATCCTTAGACCCTTCCTACAGCATGCAATATGATATCTCAATGATTCTAATAACAAACCTGAGACCCGTCCTATAACATGAGATGGGATATCCAACTCCTTCCCATTCCAATCCTGAGACACTTCCGATAGCAGAGATGTGATATCTCAATGCTTATACCAAACCTGAGACCCTTCCTATAACATGAGATGTGATATCCAACTCCTTCCCGTTCCAAACCTGAGACTCTTCCTTTAGCATGAGATGTGATATCCAGCTCCTTCCCATTCCAATCCTGAGACACTTCCGATAGCATGAGATGTGATATCTCAATGCTTCTAATATCAAAACTGAGACCCTCCCTATAGCATGATATGTGATATCTAAGTCCTTCCCATTCCAATCCTGAGACCCTTCTGATAGCATGAGATGTGATATCTCAATGCCTCTAATACCAAACCTGAGATCCTACCTCTAACATGAAATGTGATATCCAACTCTCTCCCCTTCCAAACCTGAGAGCCTTCCTATAGCATGAGATGTGATATCCAAGTCCTTCCCATTCCAATCCTGAGACCCTTCCTATAACATGAGATGTGATATCCAACTCCTTCCCATTCCAACCTGAGACCCTTCCTATAGCATGAGATGGGATATCCAACTCCTTCCAAATCCAATCCTGATACCATTCCGATAGCATGAGATGTGATATCCCAATTCTTCTACCAAACCTGAGACCCATACTATGGCATGAGATGTGATATCAAACTCCTTCCCATTCCAATTCTGAGACCCTTCCTATACCATGAGACTTGCTATCTCAATGCTTCTAATACCAAACCTGAGACCCGTCCTATAACATGAGATGTGATATCCAAATCCTTCCCCTTCCAAACCTTAGACCCTTCCTTTATCATGAGATGTGATATCTAACTCCTTCCCATTCCAATCCTGAGACCCTTCCTATAGCATGAGATGTGATATCTCAATGCTTCTAATATCAAACTTGAGACCCTCCCTATAGCATGAGATGTGATATCCAAGTCCTTCCCATTCCAATCCTGAGACACTTCCTATAGCATGAGATGTGATATCTCAATGCTTCTAATACCAAACCTGAGACTCTTCCTATAACATGAGATGGGATATCCAACTCCTTCCCATTCCAATCCTGAGACCCTTCCGATAGCAGAGATGTGATATCTCAATGCTTATACCAAACCTGAGACCCTTCCTACGGCATGAGATGTCATATACAACTCCTTCCCATTCCAATCCTGAGACCCTTCCTATAGCATGAGATGTGATATCTCAATGCTTATACCAAACCTGAGACCCTTCCTATAGTATGAGATGTGATATCCAACTCCTTCCCATTCCAATCCTGAGACCCTTCCTATAGCATGAGATGTGATGTCTCAATGCTTCTAATACCAAACCTGAGATCCTTCCTATAACATGAGATGTGATATCCAAGTCCTTCCCATTCCAATCCTTAGACCCTTCCTACAGCATGCAATATGATATCTCAATGATTCTAATAACAATCCTGAGACCCGTCCTATAACATGAGATGGGATATCCAATTCCTTCCCATTCCAATCCTGAGACACTTCCGATAGCAGAGATGTGATATCTCAATGCTTATACCAAACCTGAGACCCTTCCTATAACATGAGATCGGATATCCAACTCCTTTTCGTTCCAAACCTGAGACCCTTCCTTTAGCATGAGATGTGATATCCAGCTCCTTCGCATTCCAATCCTGAGACACTTCCGATAGCATGAGATGTGATATCTCAATGCTTCTAATATCAAAACTGAAACCCTCCCTATAGCATGATATGTGATATCTAAGTCCTTCCCATTCCAATCCTGAGACCCTTCCTATAGCATGAGATGTGATATCTCAATGCTTCTACCAAACCTGAGACCCTTCCTATGGCATGAGATGTGATATCCAACTCCTTCCCAATACAATCCTGAGACCCTTCCGATAGCAGAGATGTGATATCTCAATGCTTATACCAAACCTGAGACCCTTCCTATGGCATGAGATGTGATATCCAACTCCTTGCCATTCAAATCCTGAGACCCTCCCTATAACAAGAGATGTCATATCCAACTCCTTCCCATTCCAAACCTGAGACCCTTCCTTTAGCATGAGATGTGATATCCAAATCCTTCACATTCCAATCCGGAGACCCTTCCTATAACATGAGATGTGATATCCAACTCCTTCCCAATCCAATCCTGAGACCCTTCCGATAGCAGAGATGTGATATCTCAATGCTTATACCAAACCTGAGACCCTTCCTACGGCATGAGATGTGATATCCAACCCCTTGGAATTCAAATCCTGAGACCCTCCCTATAACAAGAGATGTCATATCCAACTCCTTCCCATTCCAAACCTGAGACCCTTCCTTTAGCATGAGATGTGATTTCCAAATCCTTCACATTCCAATCTGGAGCCCAATCCTATAGCATGAGATGTGATATCTCAATGCTTCTAATACCAAATCTGAGACCCTACCGATAGCATGAGATGTGATATCTCAATGCTTCAAAAACCAAACATGAGAACCATCCTATAACATGAGATGTGAAATCCAAATCCTTCCCTTCCCAAACCTGAGACTCTTCCTATAGCATGAGATGTGATATCTCAATGCTTCTACCAAACCTGAAACCCTTCCTATAGCATGAGATGTGATATCCAAATCCTTCCCCTTCCAAACCTGAGACCCTTCCTTTAGCATGAGATGTGATATCCAGCTCCTCCCATTCCAACCCTGAGACCCTTCCGATAGCATGAGATGTGATATCTCAATGCTTCTAATATCAAAACTGAGACCCTCCCTATAGCATGAGATGTGATATCTAAGTCCTTCCCATTCCAATCCTCAGACCCTTCCTATAGCATGAGATGTGATATCGCAATGCTTCTACCAAAACTGAGACCCTTCCTTTAGCATGAGATGGGATATCCAACTCCTTCCCATTCCAATCCTGAGACCCTTCTGATAGCATGAGATGTGATATCTCAATGCTTCTAATACCAAACCTGAGATCCTTCCGATAGCAGAGATGTGATATCTCAATGCTTATACCAGACCTTAGACCCTTCCTATAACATGAGATCGGATATCCAACTCCTTCCCGTTCCAAACCTGAGACCCTTCCTTTAGCATGAGATGTGATATCCAGCTCCTTCCCATTCCAATCCTGAGACACTTCCGATAGCATGAGATGTGATATCTCAATGCTTCTAATATCAAAACGGAAACCCTCCCTATCGCATGATATGTGATATCTAAGTCCTTCCCATTCCAATCCTGAGACCCTTCCTATAGCATGAGATGTGATATCTCAATGCTTCTAATACCAAACCTGAGATCCTTCCGATAGCATGAGATCGGATATCCAACTCCTTCCCATTCCAATCCTGAGACACTTCCGATAGCAGAGATGTGATATCTCAATGCTTATACCAGACCTTAGACCCTTCCTATAACATGAGATCGGATATCCAACTCCTTCCCGTTCCAAACCTGAGACCCTTCCTTTAGCATGAGATGTGATATCCAGCTCCTTCCCATTCCAATCCTGAGACACTTCCTATAGCATGAGATGTGATATCTCAATGCTTCTACCAAACCTGAGACCCTTCCTTTAGCATGAGATGTGATATCCAACTCCTTCCCATTCCAATCCTGAGACCCTTCCTATAGCATGAGATGTGATATCTCAATACTTCTAATACCAAACCTGAGATCCTTTCCGATAACATGAGATGTGATATCCAAATCCTTCCCCTTCCAAACCTGAGACCCTCCCTTTAGCATATGTGATATCCATCTCCTTCCCATTCCAATCCTGAGACCCTTCTGATAGCATGAGATGTGATATCTCAATGCTTCTAATACCAAACCTGAGATCCTTCCGATAGCATGAGATGTGATATCTCAATGCTTCTAATACCAAACCTGAGATCCTTCCTATAACATGAGATGTGATATCCAAATCCTTCCCCTTCCAATTCTGAGACCCTCCCTTTAACATGAGATGTGATATCCAACTCCTTCCCATTCCAACCTGAGACCCTTCCTATAGCATGAGATGTGATATCCAAGTCCTTCCCATTCCAATCCTTAGACCCTTCCTACAGCATGCAATATGATATCTCAATGCCTCTAATACCAAACCTGAGATCCTTCCTCTAACATGAAATGTGATATCCAACTCCTTCCCTTTCCAAACCTGAGAGCCTATCTACAGCATGAGATGTGATATCCAAGTCCTTTCCATTCCAATCATTAGACCCTTCCTACAGCATGCAATATGATATCTCAATGATTCTAATAACAAACCTGAGACCCGTCCTATAACATGAGATGGGATATCCAACTCCTTCCATTTCCAATCCTGAGACACTTCCGATAGCAGAGATGTGATATCTCAATGCTTATACCAAACCTGAGACCCTTCCTATAACATGAGATGTGATAATCAACTCCTTCCCGTTCCAATCCTGAGACTCTTCCTTTAGCATGAGATGTGATATCCAGCTCCTTCCCATTCCAATCGTGAGACACTTCCGATAGCATGAGATGTGATATCTCAATGCTTCTAATATCAAAACTGAGACCCTCCCTATAGCATGATATGTGATATCTAAGTCCTTCCCATTCCAATCCTGAGACCCTTCCTATAGCATGAGATGTGATATCTCAATGCTTCTACCAAACCTGAGACCCTTCCTTTAGCATGAGATGTGATATCCAACTCCTTCCCATTCCAATCCTGAGACCCTTCCTATAGCATGTGATGTGATATCTCAATACTTCTAATACCAAACCTGAGATCCTTCCGATAGCATGAGATGTGATATCTCAATGCTTCTAATACCAAACCTGAGACCCTTCCTACAGCATGCGATGTGATATCTCACTGCTTATACCAAACCTGAGACCCTTCCTATAGCATGAGATGTGATATCCAACTCCTTCCCATTCCAATCCTGAGACCCTTCCTATAGCATGAGATGTGATATCTCAATGCTTCTAATATCAAACTTGAGAGCCTCCCTATAGCATGAGATGTGATATCCAAGTCCTTCCCATTCCAATCCTGAGACACTTCCTATAGCATGAGATGTGATATCTCAATGCTTCTAATACCAAACCTGAGACTCTTCCTATAACATGAGATGGGATATCCAACTCCTTCCCATTCCAATCCTGAGACCCTTCCGATAGCAGAGATGTGATATCTCAATGCTTATACCAAACCTGAGACCCTTCAGACGGCATGAGATGTCATATACAACTCCTTCCCATTACAATCCTGAGACCCTTCCTATAGCATGAGATGTGATATCTCAATGCTTATACCAAACCTGAGACCCTTCCTATAGCATGAGATGTGATATCCAACTCCTTCCCATTCCAATCCTGAGACCCTTCCTATAGCATGAGATGTGATATCTCAATGCTTATACCAAACCTGAGACCCTTCCTACGGCATGAGATGTCATATACAACTCCTTCCCATTCCAATCCTGAGACCCTTCCTATAGCATGAGATGTGATATCTCAATGCTTATACCAAACCTGAGACCCTTCCTATAGCATGAGATGTGATATCCAACTCCTTCCCATTCCAATCCTGAGACCCTTACTATAGCATGAGATGTGATATCTCAATGCTTATACCAAACCTGAGACCCTTCCTATAACATGAGATGGGATATCCAACTCCTTCCCATTCCAATCCTGAGACACTTCCGATAGCAGAGATGTGATATCTCAATGCTTATACCAGACCTTAGACCCTTCCTATAACATGAGATCGGATATCCAACTCCTTCCCGTTCCAAACCTGAGACCCTTCCTTTAGCATGAGATGTGATATCCAGCTCCTTCCCATTCCAATCCTGAGACCCTCCCTTTAGCATGAGATGTGATATCTCAATGCTTCTAATATCAAAACAGAAACCCTCCCTATAGCATGATATGTGATATCTAAGTCCTTCCCATTCCAATCCTGAGACCCTTCCTATAGCATGAGATGTGATATCTCAATGCTTCTACCAAACCTGAGACCCTTCCTTTAGCATGAGATGTGATATCCAACTCCTTCCCATTCCAATCCTGAGACCCTTCCTATAGCATGAGATGTGATATCTCAATACTTCTAATACCAAACCTGAAATCCTTCCGATAACATGAGATGTGATATCCAAATCCTTCCCCTTCCAAACCTGAGACCCTCCCTTTAGCATGAGATGTGATATCCAACTCCTTCCCATTCCAATCCTGAGACCCTTCTGATAGCATGAGATGTGATATCTCAATGCTTCTAATACCAAACCTGAGATCCTTCCGATAGCATGAGATGTGATATCTCAATGCTTCTAATACCAAACCTGAGATCCTTCCTATAACATGAGATGTGATATCCAAATCCTTCCCCTTCCAATTCTGAGACCCTCCCTTTAACATGAGATGTGATATCCAACTCCTTCCCATTCCAACCTGAGACCCTTCCTAGCATGAAATGTGATATCTCAATGCTTATACCAAACCTGAGACCCTTCCTATAACATGAGATGGGATATCCAACTCCTTCCCATTCCAATCCTGAGACACTTCCCGTAGCAGAGATGTGATATCTCAATGCTTATACCAGACCTTAGACCCTTCCTATAACATGAGATCGGATATCCAACTCCTTCCCGTTCCAAACCTGAGACCCTTCCTTTAGCATGAGATGTGATATCCAGCTCCTTCCCATTCCAATCCTGAGACACTTCCGATAGCATGAGATGTGATATCTCAATGCTTCTAATATCAAAACGGAAACCCTCCCTATAGCATGATATGTGATATCTAAGTCCTTCCCATTCCAATCCTGAGACCCTTCCTATAGCATGAGATGTGATATCTCAATGCTTCTAATACCAAACCTGAGATCCTTCCGATAGCATGAGATCGGATATCCAACTCCTTCCCATTCCAATCCTGAGACACTTCCGATAGCAGAGATGTGATATCTCAATGCTTATACCAGACCTTAGACCCTTCCTATAACATGAGATCGGATATCCAACTCCTTCCCGTTCCAAACCTGAGACCCTTCCTTTAGCATGAGATGTGATATCCAGCTCCTTCCCATTCCAATCCTGAGACACTTCCTATAGCATGAGATGTGATATCTCAATGCTTCTACCAAACCTGAGACCCTTCCTTTAGCATGAGATGTGATATCCAACTCCTTCCCATTCCAATCCTGAGACCCTTCCTATAGCATGAGATGTGATATCTCAATACTTCTAATACCAAACCTGAGATCCTTCCGATAACATGAGATGTGATATCCAAATCCTTCCCCTTCCAAACCTGAGACCCTCCCTTTAGCATGAGATGTGATATCCATCTCCTTCCCATTCCAATCCTGAGACCCTTCTGATAGCATGAGATGTGATATCTCAATGCTTCTAATACCAAACCTGAGATCCTTCCGATAGCATGAGATGTGATATCTCAATGCTTCTAATACCAAACCTGAGATCCTTCCTATAACATGAGATGTGATATCCAAATCCTTCCCCTTCCAATTCTGAGACCCTCCCTTTAACATGAGATGTGATATCCAACTCCTTCCCATTCCAACCTGAGACCCTTCCTATAGCATGAGATGTGATATCCAAGTCCTTCCCATTCCAATCCTTAGACCCTTCCTACAGCATGCAATATGATATCTCAATGCCTCTAATACCAAACCTGAGATCCTTCCTCTAACATGAAATGTGATATCCAACTCCTTCCCTTTCCAAACCTGAGAGCCTATCTATAGCATGAGATGTGATATCCAAGTCCTTTCCATTCCAATCCTTAGACCCTTCCTACAGCATGCAATATGATATCTCAATGATTCTAATAACAAACCTGAGACCCGTCCTATAACATGAGATGGGATATCCAACTCCTTCCATTTCCAATCCTGAGACACTTCCGATAGCAGAGATGTGATATCTCAATGCTTATACCAAACCTGAGACCCTTCCTATAACATGAGATGTGATATCCAACTCCTTCCCGTTCCAATCCTGAGACTCTTCCTTTAGCATGAGATGTGATATCCAGCTCCTTCCCATTCCAATCGTGAGACACTTCCGATAGCATGAGATGTGATATCTCAATGCTTCTAATATCAAAACTGAGACCCTCCCTATAGCATGATATGTGATATCTAAGTCCTTCCCATTCCAATCCTGAGACCCTTCCTATAGCATGAGATGTGATATCTCAATGCTTCTACCAAACCTGAGACCCTTCCTTTAGCATGAGATGTGATATCCAACTCCTTCTCATTCCAATCCTGAGACCCTTCCTATAGCATGAGATGTGATATCTCAATACTTCTAAAACCAAACCTGAGATCCTTCCTACAGCATGCAATATGATATCTCAATGATTCTAATAACAAACCTGAGACCCGTCCTATAACATAAGATGTGATATCCAACTCCTTCCCGTTCCAAACCTGAGACTCTTCCTTTAGCATGAGATGTGATATCCAGCTCCTTCCCATTCCAATCCTGAGACACTTCCGATAGCATGAGATGTGACATCCAGCTCCTTCCCATTCCAATCCTGAGACACTTCCGATAGCATGAGATGTGATATCTCAATGCTTCTAATATCAAAACGGAAACCCTCCCTATAGCATGATATGTGATATCTAAGTCCTTCCCATTCCAATCCTGAGACCCTTCCTATAGCATGAGATGTGATATCTCAATGCTTCTAATACCAAACCTGAGATCCTTCCGATAGCATGAGATCGGATATCCAACTCCTTCCCATTCCAATCCTGAGACACTTCCGATAGCAGAGATGTGATATCTCAATGCTTATACCAGACCTTAGACCCTTCCTATAACATGAGATCGGATATCCAACTCCTTCCCGTTCCAAACCTGAGACCCTTCCTTTAGCATGAGATGTGATATCCAGCTCCTTCCCATTCCAATCCTGAGACACTTCCTATAGCATGAGATGTGATATCTCAATGCTTCTACCAAACCTGAGACCCTTCCTTTAGCATGAGATGTGATATCCAACTCCTTCCCATTCCAATCCTGAGACCCTTCCTATAGCATGAGATGTGATATCTCAATACTTCTAATACCAAACCTGAGATCCTTCCGATAACATGAGATGTGATATCCAAATCCTTCCCCTTCCAAACCTGAGACCCTCCCTTTAGCATGAGATGTGATATCCATCTCCTTCCCATTCCAATCCTGAGACCCTTCTGATAGCATGAGATGTGATATCTCAATGCTTCTAATACCAAACCTGACATCCTTCCGATAGCATGAGATGTGATATCTCAATGCTTCTAATACCAAACCTGAGATCCTTCCTATAACATGAGATGTGATATCCAAATCCTTCCCCTTCCAATTCTGAGACCCTCCCTTTAACATGAGATGTGATATCCAACTCCTTCCCATTCCAACCTGAGACCCTTCCTATAGCATGAGATGTGATATCTCAATGCTTATACCAAACCTGAGACCCTTCCTATAACATGAGATGGGATATCCAACTCCTTCCCATTCCAATCCTGAGACACTTCCCATAGCAGAGATGTGATATCTCAATGCTTATACCAGACCTTAGACCCTTCCTATAACATGAGATCGGATATCCAACTCCTTCCCGTTCCAAACCTGAGACCCTTCCTTTAGCATGAGATGTGATATCCAGCTCCTTCCCATTCCAATCCTGAGACACTTCCGATAGCATGAGATGTGATATCTCAATGCTTCTAATATCAAAACGGAAACCCTCCCTATAGCATGATATGTGATATCTAAGTCCTTCCCATTCCAATCCTGAGACCCTTCCTATAGCATGAGATGTGATATCTCAATGCTTCTACCAAACCTGAGACCCTTCCTTTAGCATGAGATGTGATATCCAACTCCTTCCCATTCCAATCCTGAGACCCTTCCTATAGCATGAGATGTGATATCTCAATACTTCTAATACCAAACCTGAAATCCTTCCGATAACATGAGATGTGATATCCAAATCCTTCCCCTTCCAAACCTGAGACCCTCCCTTTAGCATGAGATGTGATATCCAACTCCTTCCCATTCCAATCCTGAGACCCTTCTGATAGCATGAGATGTGATATCTCAATGCTTCTAATACCAAACCTGAGATCCTTCCGATAGCATGAGATGTGATATCTCAATGCTTCTAATACCAAACCTGAGATCCTTCCTATAACATGAGATGTGATATCCAAATCCTTCCCCTTCCAATTCTGAGACCCTCCCTTTAACATGAGATGTGATATCCAACTCCTTCCCATTCCAACCTGAGACCCTTCCTAGCATGAAATGTGATATCTCAATGCTTATACCAAACCTGAGACCCTTCCTATAACATGAGATGGGATATCCAACTCCTTCCCATTCCAATCCTGAGACACTTCCCGTAGCAGAGATGTGATATCTCAATGCTTATACCAGACCTTAGACCCTTCCTATAACATGAGATCGGATATCCAACTCCTTCCCGTTCCAAACCTGAGACCCTTCCTTTAGCATGAGATGTGATATCCAGCTCCTTCCCATTCCAATCCTGAGACACTTCCGATAGCATGAGATGTGATATCTCAATGCTTCTAATATCAAAACGGAAACCCTCCCTATAGCATGATATGTGATATCTAAGTCCTTCCCATTCCAATCCTGAGACCCTTCCTATAGCATGAGATGTGATATCTCAATGCTTCTAATACCAAACCTGAGATCCTTCCGATAGCATGAGATCGGATATCCAACTCCTTCCCATTCCAATCCTGAGACACTTCCGATAGCAGAGATGTGATATCTCAATGCTTATACCAGACCTTAGACCCTTCCTATAACATGAGATCGGATATCCAACTCCTTCCCGTTCCAAACCTGAGACCCTTCCTTTAGCATGAGATGTGATATCCAGCTCCTTCCCATTCCAATCCTGAGACACTTCCTATAGCATGAGATGTGATATCTCAATGCTTCTACCAAACCTGAGACCCTTCCTTTAGCATGAGATGTGATATCCAACTCCTTCCCATTCCAATCCTGAGACCCTTCCTATAGCATGAGATGTGATATCTCAATACTTCTAATACCAAACCTGAGATCCTTCCGATAACATGAGATGTGATATCCAAATCCTTCCCCTTCCAAACCTGAGACCCTCCCTTTAGCATGAGATGTGATATCCATCACCTTCCCATTCCAATCCTGAGACCCTTCTGATAGCATGAGATGTGATATCTCAATGCTTCTAATACCAAACCTGAGATCCTTCCGATAGCATGAGATGTGATATCTCAATGCTTCTAATACCAAACCTGAGATCCTTCCTATAACATGAGATGTGATATCCAAATCCTTCCCCTTCCAATTCTGAGACCCTCCCTTTAACATGAGATGTGATATCCAACTCCTTCCCATTCCAACCTGAGACCCTTCCTATAGCATGAGATGTGATATCTCAATGCCTCTAATACCAAACCTGAGATCCTTCCTCTAACATGAAATGTGATATCCAACTCCTTCCCTTTCCAAACCTGAGAGCCTATCTATAGCATGAGATGTGATATCCAAGTCCTTCCCATTCCAATCCTTAGACCCTTCCTACAGCATGCAATATGATATCTCAATGATTCTAATAACAAACCTGAGACCCGTCCTATAACATGAGATGGGATATCCAACTCCTTCCATTTCCAATCCTTAGACACTTCCGATAGCAGAGATGTGATATCTCAATGCTTATACCAAACCTGAGACCCTTCCTATAACATAAGATGTGATATCCAACTCCTTCCCGTTCCAAACCTGAGACTCTTCCTTTAGCATGAGATGTGATATCCAGCTCCTTCCCATTCCAATCCTGAGACACTTCCGATAGCATGAGATGTGATATCTCAATGCTTCTAATATCAAAACTGAGACCCTCCCTATAGCATGATATGTGATATCTAAGTCCTTCCCATTCCAATCCTGAGACCCTTCCTATAGCATGAGATGTGATATCTCAATGCTTCTACCAAACCTGAGACCCTTCCTTTAGCATGATATGTGATATCCAACTCCTTCCCATTCCAATCCTGAGACCCTTCCTATAGCATGAGATGTGATATCTCAATACTTCTAATACCAAACCTGAGATCCTTCCTATAGCATGAGATGTGATATCTCAATGCTTCTAATACCAAACCTGAGACCCTTCCTACAGCATGCGATGTGATATCTCACTGCTTATACCAAACCTGAGACCCTTCCTATAGCATGAGATGTGATATCCAACTCCTTCCCATTCCAATCCTGAGACCCTTCCTATAGCATGAGATGTGATATCTCAATGCTTCTAATATCAAACTTGAGAGCCTCCCTATAGCATGAGATGTGATATTCAAGTCCTTCCCATTCCAATCCTGAGACACTTCCTATAGCATGAGATGTGATATCTCAATGCTTCTAATACCAAACCTGAGACTCTTCCTATAACATGAGATGGGATATCCAACTCCTTCCCATTCAAATCCAGAGACCCTTGCGATAGCAGAGATGTGATATCTCAATGCTTATACCAAACCTGAGACCCTTCCTACGGCATGAGATGTCATATACAACTCCTTCCCATTCCAATCCTGAGACCCTTCCTATAGCATGAGATGTGATATCTCAATGCTTATACCAAACCTGAGACCCTTCCTATAGCATGAGATGTGATATCCAACTCCTTCCCATTCCAATCCTGAGACCCTTCCTATAGCATGAGATGTGATATCTCAATGCTTATACCAAACCTGAGACCCTTCCTACGGCATGAGATGTCGTATACAACTCCTTCCCATTCCAATCCTGAGACCCTTCCTATAGCATGAGATGTGATATCTCAATGCTTATACCAAACCTGAGACCCTTCCTATAGCATGAGATGTGATATCCAACTACTTCCCATTCCAATCCTGAGACCCTTCCTATAGCATGAGATGTGATATCTCAATGCTTATACCAAACCTGAGACCCTTCCTATAACATGAGATGGGATATCCAACTCCTTCCCATTCCAATCCTGAGACACTTCCGATAGCAGAGATGTGATATCTCAATGCTTATACCAGACCTTAGACCCTTCCTATAACATGAGATCGGATATCCAACTCCTTCCCGTCCAAACCTGAGACCCTTCCTTTAGCATGAGATGTGATATCCAGCTCCTTCCCATTCCAATCCTGAGACACTTCCGATAGCATGAGATGTGATATCTCAATGCTTCTAATATCAAAACGGAAACCCTCCCTATAGCATGATATGTGATATCTAAGTCCTTCCCATTCCAATCCTGAGACCCTTCCTATAGCATGAGATGTGATATCTCAATGCTTCTACCAAACCTGAGACCCTTCCTTTAGCATGAGATGTGATATCCAACTCCTTCCCATTCTAATCCTGAGACCCTTCCTATAGCATGAGATGTGATATCTCAATACTTCTAATACCAAACCTGAGATCCTTCCGATAACATGAGATGTGATATCCAAATCCTTCCCCTTCCAAACCTGAGACCCTCCATTTTAGCATGAGATGTGATATCCAACTCCTTCCCATTCCAATCCTGAGACCCTTCTGATAGCATGAGATGTGATATCTCAATGCTTCTAATACCAAACCTGAGATCCTTCCGATAGCATGAGATGTGATATCTCAATGCTTCTAATACCAAACCTGAGATCCTTCCTATAACATGAGATGTTTTATCCAAATCCTTCCCCTTCCAATTCTGAGACCCTCCCTTTAACATGAGATGTGATATCCAACTCCTTCCCATTCCAACCTGAGACCCTTCCTATAGCATGAGATGTGATATCTCAATGCCTCTAATACCAAACCTGAGATCCTTCCTCTAACATGAAATGTGATATCCAACTCCTTCCCTTTCCAAACCTGAGAGCCTATCTATAGCATGAGATGTGATATCCAAGTCCTTCCCATTCCAATCCTTAGACCCTTCCTACAGCATGCAATATGATATCTCAATGATTCTAATAACAAACCTGAGACCCGTCCTATAACATGAGATGGGATATCCAACTCCTTCCCATTCCAATCCTGAGACACTTCCGATAGCAGAGATGTGATATCTCAATGCTTATACCAAACCTGAGACCCTTCCTATAACATGAGATGTGATATCCAACTCCTTCCCGTTCCAAACCTGAGACTCTTCCTTTAGCATGAGATGTGATATCCAGCTCCTTCCCATTCCAATCCTGAGACACTTCCGATAGCATGATATGTGATATCTAAGTCCTTCCCATTCCAATCCTGAGACCCTTCTGATAGCATGAGATGTGATATCTCAATGCCTCTAATACCAAACCTGAGATCCTACCTCTAACATGAAATGTGATATCCAACTCTCTCCCCTTCCAAACCTGAGAGCCTTCCTATAGCATGAGATGTGATATCCAAGTCCTTCCCATTCCAATCCTGAGACCCTTCCTATAACATGATATGTGATATCCAACTCCTTCCCATTCCAACCTGAGACCCTTCCTATAGCATGAGATGGGATATCCAACTCCTTCCAAATCCAATCCTGATACCATTCCGATAGCATGAGATGTGATATCCCAATTCTTCTACCAAACCTGAGACCCATACTATGGCATGAGATGTGATATCAAACTCCTTCCCATTCCAATTCTGAGACCCTTCCTATACCATGAGACTTGCTATCTCAATGCTTCTAATACCAAACCTGAGACCCGTCCTATAACATGAGATGTGATATCCAAATCCTTCCCCTTCCAAACCTTAGACCCTTCCTTTATCATGAGATGTGATATCTAACTCCTTCCCATTCCAATCCTGAGACCCTTCCTATAGCATGAGATGTGATATCTCAATGCTTCTAATATCAAACTTGAGACCCTCCCTATAGCATGAGATGTGATATCCAAGTCCTTCCCATTCCAATCCTGAGACACTTCCTATAGCATGAGATGTGATATCTCAATGCTTCTAATACCAAACCTGAGACTCTTCCTATAACATGAGATGGGATATCCAACTCCTTCCCATTCCAATCCTGAGACCCTTCCGATAGCAGAGATGTGATATCTCAATGCTTATACCAAACCTGAGACCCTTCCTACGGCATGAGATGTCATATACAACTCCTTCCCATTCCAATCCTGAGACCCTTCCTATAGCATGAGATGTGATATCTCAATGCTTATACCAAACCTGAGACCCTTCCTATAGTATGAGATGTGATATCCAACTCCTTCCCATTCCAATCCTGAGACCCTTCCTATAGCATGAGATGTGATGTCTCAATGCTTCTAATACCAAACCTGAGATCCTTCCTATAACATGAGATGTGATATCCAAGTCCTTCCCATTCCAATCCTTAGACCCTTCCTACAGCATGCAATATGATATCTCAATGATTCTAATAACAATCCTGAGACCCGTCCTATAACATGAGATGGGATATCCAATTCCTTCCCATTCCAATCCTGAGACACTTCCGATAGCAGAGATGTGATATCTCAATGCTTATACCAAACCTGAGACCCTTCCTATAACATGAGATCGGATATCCAACTCCTTTTCGTTCCAAACCTGAGACCCTTCCTTTAGCATGAGATGTGATATCCAGCTCCTTCGCATTCCAATCCTGAGACACTTCCGATAGCATGAGATGTGATATCTCAATGCTTCTAATATCAAAACTGAAACCCTCCCTATAGCATGATATGTGATATCTAAGTCCTTCCCATTCCAATCCTGAGACCCTTCCTATAGCATGAGATGTGATATCTCAATGCTTCTACCAAACCTGAGACCCTTCCTATGGCATGAGATGTGATATCCAACTCCTTCCCAATACAATCCTGAGACCCTTCATATAGCAGAGATGTGATATCTCAATGCTTATACCAAACCTGAGACCCTTCCTATGGCATGAGATGTGATATCCAACTCCTTGCCATTCAAATCCTGAGACCCTCCCTATAACAAGAGATGTCATATCCAACTCCTTCCCATTCCAAACCTGAGACCCTTCCTTTAGCATGAGATGTGATATCCAAATCCTTCACATTCCAATCCGGAGACCCTTCCTATAACATGAGATGTGATATCCAACTCCTTCCCAATCCAATCCTGAGACCCTTCCGATAGCAGAGATGTGATATCTCAATGCTTATACCAAACCTGAGACCCTTCCTACGGCATGAGATGTGATATCCAACCCCTTGGAATTCAAATCCTGAGACCCTCCCTATAACAAGAGATGTCATATCCAACTCCTTCCCATTCCAAACCTGAGACCCTTCCTTTAGCATGAGATGTGATTTCCAAATCCTTCACATTCCAATCTGGAGCCCAATCCTATAGCATGAGATGTGATATCTCAATGCTTCTAATACCAAATCTGAGACCCTACCGATAGCATGAGATGTGATATCTCAATGCTTCAAAAACCAAACATGAGAACCATCCTATAACATGAGATGTGAAATCCAAATCCTTCCCTTCCCAAACCTGAGACTCTTCCTATAGCATGAGATGTGATATCTCAATGCTTCTACCAAACCTGAAACCCTTCCTATAGCATGAGATGTGATATCCAAATCCTTCCCCTTCCAAACCTGAGACCCTTCCTTTAGCATGAGATGTGATATCCAGCTCCTCCCATTCCAACCCTGAGACCCTTCCGATAGCATGAGATGTGATATCTCAATGCTTCTAATATCAAAACTGAGACCCTCCCTATAGCATGAGATGTGATATCTAAGTCCTTCCCATTCCAATCCTCAGACCCTTCCTATAGCATGAGATGTGATATCGCAATGCTTCTACCAAAACTGAGACCCTTCCTTTAGCATGAGATGGGATATCCAACTCCTTCCCATTCCAATCCTGAGACCCTTCTGATAGCATGAGATGTGATATCTCAATGCTTCTAATACCAAACCTGAGATCCTTCCGATAGCAGAGATGTGATATCTCAATGCTTATACCAGACCTTAGACCCTTCCTATAACATGAGATCGGATATCCAACTCCTTCCCGTTCCAAACCTGAGACCCTTCCTTTAGCATGAGATGTGATATCCAGCTCCTTCCCATTCCAATCCTGAGACACTTCCGATAGCATGAGATGTGATATCTCAATGCTTCTAATATCAAAACGGAAACCCTCCCTATCGCATGATATGTGATATCTAAGTCCTTCCCATTCCAATCCTGAGACCCTTCCTATAGCATGAGATGTGATATCTCAATGCTTCTAATACCAAACCTGAGATCCTTCCGATAGCATGAGATCGGATATCCAACTCCTTCCCATTCCAATCCTGAGACACTTCCGATAGCAGAGATGTGATATCTCAATGCTTATACCAGACCTTAGACCCTTCCTATAACATGAGATCGGATATCCAACTCCTTCCCGTTCCAAACCTGAGACCCTTCCTTTAGCATGAGATGTGATATCCAGCTCCTTCCCATTCCAATCCTGAGACACTTCCTATAGCATGAGATGTGATATCTCAATGCTTCTACCAAACCTGAGACCCTTCCTTTAGCATGAGATGTGATATCCAACTCCTTCCCATTCCAATCCTGAGACCCTTCCTATAGCATGAGATGTGATATCTCAATACTTCTAATACCAAACCTGAGATCCTTTCCGATAACATGAGATGTGATATCCAAATCCTTCCCCTTCCAAACCTGAGACCCTCCCTTTAGCATATGTGATATCCATCTCCTTCCCATTCCAATCCTGAGACCCTTCTGATAGCATGAGATGTGATATCTCAATGCTTCTAATACCAAACCTGAGATCCTTCCGATAGCATGAGATGTGATATCTCAATGCTTCTAATACCAAACCTGAGATCCTTCCTATAACATGAGATGTGATATCCAAATCCTTCCCCTTCCAATTCTGAGACCCTCCCTTTAACATGAGATGTGATATCCAACTCCTTCCCATTCCAACCTGAGACCCTTCCTATAGCATGAGATGTGATATCCAAGTCCTTCCCATTCCAATCCTTAGACCCTTCCTACAGCATGCAATATGATATCTCAATGCCTCTAATACCAAACCTGAGATCCTTCCTCTAACATGAAATGTGATATCCAACTCCTTCCCTTTCCAAACCTGAGAGCCTATCTATAGCATGAGATGTGATATCCAAGTCCTTTCCATTCCAATCATTAGACCCTTCCTACAGCATACAATATGATATCTCAATGATTCTAATAACAAACCTGAGACCCGTCCTATAACATGAGATGGGATATCCAACTCCTTCCATTTCCAATCCTGAGACACTTCCGATAGCAGAGATGTGATATCTCAATGCTTATACCAAACCTGAGACCCTTCCTATAACATGAGATGTGATAATCAACTCCTTCCCGTTCCAATCCTGAGACTCTTCCTTTAGCATGAGATGTGATATCCAGCTCCTTCCCATTCCAATCGTGAGACACTTCCGATAGCATGAGATGTGATATCTCAATGCTTCTAATATCAAAACTGAGACCCTCCCTATAGCATGATATGTGATATCTAAGTCCTTCCCATTCCAATCCTGAGACCCTTCCTATAGCATGAGATGTGATATCTCAATGCTTCTACCAAACCTGAGACCCTTCCTTTAGCATGAGATGTGATATCCAACTCCTTCCCATTCCAATCCTGAGACCCTTCCTATAGCATGTGATGTGATATCTCAATACTTCTAATACCAAACCTGAGATCCTTCCTACAGCATGCGATGTGATATCTCACTGCTTATACCAAACCTGAGACCCTTCCTATAGCATGAGATGTGATATCCAACTCCTTCCCATTCCAATCCTGAGACCCTTCCTATAGCATGAGATGTGATATCTCAATGCTTCTAATATCAAACTTGAGAGCCTCCCTATAGCATGAGATGTGATATCCAAGTCCTTCCCATTCCAATCCTGAGACACTTCCTATAGCATGAGATGTGATATCTCAATGCTTCTAATACCAAACCTGAGACTCTTCCTATAACATGAGATGGGATATCCAACTCCTTCCCATTCCAATCCTGAGACCCTTCCGATAGCAGAGATGTGATATCTCAATGCTTATACCAAACCTGAGACCCTTCAGACGGCATGAGATGTCATATACAACTCCTTCCCATTACAATCCTGAGACCCTTCCTATAGCATGAGATGTGATATCTCAATGCTTATACCAAACCTGAGACCCTTCCTATAGCATGAGATGTGATATCCAACTCCTTCCCATTCCAATCCTGAGACCCTTCCTATAGCATGAGATGTGATATCTCAATGCTTATACCAAACCTGAGACCCTTCCTACGGCATGAGATGTCATATACAACTCCTTCCCATTCCAATCCTGAGACCCTTCCTATAGCATGAGATGTGATATCTCAATGCTTATACCAAACCTGAGACCCTTCCTATAGCATGAGATGTGATATCCAACTCCTTCCCATTCCAATCCTGAGACCCTTACTATAGCATGAGATGTGATATCTCAATGCTTATACCAAACCTGAGACCCTTCCTATAACATGAGATGGGATATCCAACTCCTTCCCATTCCAATCCTGAGACACTTCCGATAGCAGAGATGTGATATCTCAATGCTTATACCAGACCTTAGACCCTTCCTATAACATGAGATCGGATATCCAACTCCTTCCCGTTCCAAACCTGAGACCCTTCCTTTAGCATGAGATGTGATATCCAGCTCCTTCCCATTCCAATCCTGAGACCCTCCCTTTAGCATGAGATGTGATATCTCAATGCTTCTAATATCAAAACAGAAACCCTCCCTATAGCATGATATGTGATATCTAAGTCCTTCCCATTCCAATCCTGAGACCCTTCCTATAGCATGAGATGTGATATCTCAATGCTTCTACCAAACCTGAGACCCTTCCTTTAGCATGAGATGTGATATCCAACTCCTTCCCATTCCAATCCTGAGACCCTTCCTATAGCATGAGATGTGATATCTCAATACTTCTAATACCAAACCTGAAATCCTTTCGATAACATGAGATGTGATATCCAAATCCTTCCCCTTCCAAACCTGAGACCCTCCCTTTAGCATGAGATGTGATATCCAACTCCTTCCCATTCCAATCCTGAGACCCTTCTGATAGCATGAGATGTGATATCTCAATGCTTCTAATACCAAACCTGAGATCCTTCCGATAGCATGAGATGTGATATCTCAATGCTTCTAATACCAAACCTGAGATCCTTCCTATAACATGAGATGTGATATCCAAATCCTTCCCCTTCCAATTCTGAGACCCTCCCTTTAACATGAGATGTGATATCCAACTCCTTCCCATTCCAACCTGAGACCCTTCCTAGCATGAAATGTGATATCTCAATGCTTATACCAAACCTGAGACCCTTCCTATAACATGAGATGGGATATCCAACTCCTTCCCATTCCAATCCTGAGACACTTCCCGTAGCAGAGATGTGATATCTCAATGCTTATACCAGACCTTAGACCCTTCCTATAACATGAGATCGGATATCCAACTCCTTCCCGTTCCAAACCTGAGACCCTTCCTTTAGCATGAGATGTGATATCCAGCTCCTTCCCATTCCAATCCTGAGACACTTCCGATAGCATGAGATGTGATATCTCAATGCTTCTAATATCAAAACGGAAACCCTCCCTATAGCATGATATGTGATATCTAAGTCCTTCCCATTCCAATCCTGAGACCCTTCCTATAGCATGAGATGTGATATCTCAATGCTTCTAATACCAAACCTGAGATCCTTCCGATAGCATGAGATCGGATATCCAACTCCTTCCCATTCCAATCCTGAGACACTTCCGATAGCAGAGATGTGATATCTCAATGCTTATACCAGACCTTAGACCCTTCCTATAACATGAGATCGGATATCCAACTCCTTCCCGTTCCAAACCTGAGACCCTTCCTTTAGCATGAGATGTGATATCCAGCTCCTTCCCATTCCAATCCTGAGACACTTCCTATAGCATGAGATGTGATATCTCAATGCTTCTACCAAACCTGAGACCCTTCCTTTAGCATGAGATGTGATATCCAACTCCTTCCCATTCCAATCCTGAGACCCTTCCTATAGCATGAGATGTGATATCTCAATACTTCTAATACCAAACCTGAGATCCTTCCGATAACATGAGATGTGATATCCAAATCCTTCCCCTTCCAAACCTGAGACCCTCCCTTTAGCATGAGATGTGATATCCATCTCCTTCCCATTCCAATCCTGAGACCCTTCTGATAGCATGAGATGTGATATCTCAATGCTTCTAATACCAAACCTGAGATCCTTCCGATAGCATGAGATGTGATATCTCAATGCTTCTAATACCAAACCTGAGATCCTTCCTATAACATGAGATGTGATATCCAAATCCTTCCCCTTCCAATTCTGAGACCCTCCCTTTAACATGAGATGTGATATCCAACTCCTTCCCATTCCAACCTGAGACCCTTCCTATAGCATGAGATGTGATATCCAAGTCCTTCCCATTCCAATCCTTAGACCCTTCCTACAGCATGCAATATGATATCTCAATGCCTCTAATACCAAACCTGAGATCCTTCCTCTAACATGAAATGTGATATCCAACTCCTTCCCTTTCCAAACCTGAGAGCCTATCTATAGCATGAGATGTGATATCCAAGTCCTTTCCATTCCAATCCTTAGACCCTTCCTACAGCATGCAATATGATATCTCAATGATTCTAATAACAAACCTGAGACCCGTCCTATAACATGAGATGGGATATCCAACTCCTTCCATTTCCAATCCTGAGACACTTCCGATAGCAGAGATGTGATATCTCAATGCTTATACCAAACCTGAGACCCTTCCTATAACATGAGATGTGATATCCAACTCCTTCCCGTTCCAATCCTGAGACTCTTCCTTTAGCATGAGATGTGATATCCAGCTCCTTCCCATTCCAATCGTGAGACACTTCCGATAGCTTGAGATGTGATATCCCAATGCTTCTAATATCAAAACTGAGACCCTCCCTATAGCATGATATGTGATATCTAAGTCCTTCCCATTCCAATCCTGAGACCCTTCCTATAGCATGAGATGTGATATCTCAATGCTTCTACCAAACCTGAGACCCTTCCTTTAGCATGAGATGTGATATCCAACTCCTTCTCATTCCAATCCTGAGACCCTTCCTATAGCATGAGATGTGATATCTCAATACTTCTAATACCAAACCTGAGATCCTTCCTATAGCATGAGATGTGATATCTCAATGCTTCTAATACCAAACCTGAGACCCTTCCTACAGCATGCGATGTGATATCTCACTGCTTATACCAAACCTGAGACCCTTCCTATAGCATGAGATGTGATATCCAACTCCTTCCCATTCCAATCCTGAGACCCTTCCTATAGCATGAGATGTGATATCTCAATGCTTCTAATATCAAACTTGAGAGCCTCCCTATAGCATGAGATGTGATATCCAAGTCCTTCCCATTCCAATCCTGAGACCCTTCCTATAGCATGAGATGTGATATCTCAATGCTTATACCAAACCTGAGACCCTTCCTATAGCATGAGATGTGATATCCAACTCCTTCCCATTCCAATCCTGAGACCCTTCCTATAGCATGAGATGTGATATCTCAATGCTTATACCAAACCTGAGACCCTTCCTACGGCATGAGATGTCATATACAACTCCTTCCCATTCCAATCCTGAGACCCTTCCTATAGCATGAGATGTGATATCTCAATGCTTATACCAAACCTGAGACCCTTCCTATAGCATGAGATGTGATATCCAACTCCTTCCCATTCCAATCCTGAGACCCTTCCTATAGCATGAGATGTGATATCTCAATGCTTATACCAAACCTGAGACCCTTCCTATAACATGAGATGGGATATCCAACTCCTTCCCATTCCAATCCTGAGACACTTCCGATAGCAGAGATGTGATATCTCAATGCTTATACCAGACCTTAGACCCTTCCTATAACATGAGATCGGATATCCAACTCCTTCCCGTTCCAAACCTGAGACCCTTCCTTTAGCATGAGATGTGATATCCAGCTCCTTCCCATTCCAATCCTGAGACCCTCCCTTTAGCATGAGATGTGATATCTCAATGCTTCTAATATCAAAACAGAAACCCTCCCTATAGCATGATATGTGATATCTAAGTCCTTCCCATTCCCATCCTGAGACCCTTCTTATAGCATGAGATGTGATATCTCAATGCTTCTACCAAACCTGAGACCCTTCCTTTAGCATGAGATGTGATATCCAACTCCTTCCCATTCCAATCCTGAGACCCTTCCTATAGCATGAGATGTGATATCTCAATACTTCTAATACCAAACCTGAAATCCTTCCGATAACATGAGATGTGATATCCAAATCCTTCCCCTTCCAAACCTGAGACCCTCCCTTTAGCATGAGATGTGATATCCAACTCCTTCCCATTCCAATCCTGAGACCCTTCTGATAGCATGAGATGTGATATCTCAATGCTTCTAATACCAAACCTGAGATCCTTCCGATAGCATGAGATGTGATATCTCAATGCTTCTAATACCAAACCTGAGATCCTTCCTATAACATGAGATGTGATATCCAAATCCTTCCCCTTCCAATTCTGAGACCCTCCCTTTAACATGAGATGTGATATCCAACTCCTTCCCATTCCAACCTGAGACCCTTCCTATAGCATGAGATGTGATATCTCAATGCTTATACCAAACCTGAGACCCTTCCTATAACATGAGATGGGATATCCAACTCCTTCCCATTCCAATCCTGAGACACTTCCCATAGCAGAGATGTGATATCTCAATGCTTATACCAGACCTTAGACCCTTCCTATAACATGAGATCGGATATCCAACTCCTTCCCGTTCCAAACCTGAGACCCTTCCTTTAGCATGAGATGTGATATCCAGCTCCTTCCCATTCCAATCCTGAGACACTTCCGATAGCATGAGATGTGATATCTCAATGCTTCTAATATCAAAACGGAAACCCTCCCTATAGCATGATATGTGATATCTAAGTCCTTCCCATTCCAATCCTGAGACCCTTCCTATAGCATGAGATGTGATATCTCAATGCTTCTAATACCAAACCTGAGATCCTTCCGATAGCATGAGATCGGATATCCAACTCCTTCCCATTCCAATCCTGAGACACTTCCGATAGCAGAGATGTGATATCTCAATGCTTATACCAGTCCTTAGACCCTTCCTATAACATGAGATCGGATATCCAACTCCTTCCCGTTCCAAACCTGAGACCCTTCCGTTAGCATGAGATGTGATATCCAGCTCCTTCCCATTCCAATCCTGAGACGCTTCCTATAGCATGAGATGTGATATCTCAATGCTTCTACCAAACCTGAGACCCTTCCTTTAGCATGAGATGTGATATCCAACTCCTTCCCATTCCAATCCTGAGACCCTTCCTATAGCATGAGAAGTGATATCTCAATACTTCTAATACCAAACCTGAGATCCTTCCGATAACATGAGATGTGATATCCAAATCCTTCCCCTTCCAAACCTGAGACCCTCCCTTTAGCATGAGATGTGATATCCATCTCCTTCCCATTCCAATCCTGAGACCCTTCTGATAGCATGAGATGTGATATCTCAATGCTTCTAATACCAAACCTGAGATCCTTCCGATAGCATGAGATGTGATATCTCAATGCTTCTAATACCAAACCTGAGATCCTTCCTATAACATGAGATGTGATATCCAAATCCTTCCCCTTCCAATTCTGAGACCCTCCCTTTAACATGAGATGTGATATCCAACTCCTTCCCATTCCAACCTGAGACCCTTCCTATAGCATGAGATGTGATATCTCAATGCCTCTAATACCAAACCTGAGATCCTTCCTCTAACATGAAATGTGATATCCAACTCCTTCCCTTTCCAAACCTGAGAGCCTATCTATAGCATGAGATGTGATATCCAAGTCCTTCCCATTCCAATCCTTAGACCCTTCCTACAGCATGCAATATGATATCTCAATGATTCTAATAACAAACCTGAGACCCGTCCTATAACATGAGATGGGATATCCAACTCCTTCCATTTCCAATCCTGAGACACTTCCGATAGCAGAGATGTGATATCTCAATGCTTATACCAAACCTGAGACCCTTCCTATAACTTAAGATGTGATATCCAACTCCTTCCCGTTCCAAACCTGAGACTCTTCCTTTAGCATGAGATGTGATATCCAGCTCCTTCCCATTCCAATCCTGAGACACTTCCGATAGCATGAGATGTGATATCTCAATGCTTCTAATATCAAAACTGAGACCCTCCCTATAGCATGATATGTGATATCTAAGTCCTTCCCATTCCAATCCTGAGACCCTTCCTATAGCATGAGATGTGATATCTCAATGCTTCTACCAAACCTGAGACCCTTCCTTTAGCATGATATGTGATATCCAACTCCTTCCCATTCCAATCCTGAGACCCTTCCTATAGCATGAGATGTGATATCTCAATACTTCTAATACCAAACCTGAGATCCTTCCTATAGCATGAGATGTGATATCTCAATGCTTCTAATACCAAACCTGAGACCCTTCCTACAGCATGCGATGTGATATCTCACTGCTTATACCAAACCTGAGACCCTTCCTATAGCATGAGATGTGATATCCAACTCCTTCCCATTCCAATCCTGAGACCCTTCCTATAGCATGAGATGTGATATCTCAATGCTTCTAATATCAAACTTGAGAGCCTCCCTATAGCATGAGATGTGATATCCAAGTCCTTCCCATTCCAATCCTGAGACACTTCCTATAGCATGAGATGTGATATCTCAATGCTTCTAATACCAAACCTGAGACTCTTCCTATAACATGAGATGGGATATCCAACTCCTTCCCATTCAAATCCAGAGACCCTTGCGATAGCAGAGATGTGATATCTCAATGCTTATACCAAACCTGAGACCCTTCCTACGGCATGAGATGTCATATACAACTCCTTCCCATTCCAATCCTGAGACCCTTCCTATAGCATGAGATGTGATATCGCAATGCTTATACCAAACCTGAGACCCTTCCTATAGCATGAGATGTGATATCCAACTCCTTCCCATTCCAATCCTGAGACCCTTCCTATAGCATGAGATGTGATATCTCAATGCTTATACCAAACCTGAGACCCTTCCTACGGCATGAGATGTCATATACAACTCCTTCCCATTCCAATCCTGAGACCCTTCCTATAGCATGAGATGTGATATCTCAATGCTTATACCAAACCTGAGACCCTTCCTATAGCATGAGATGTGATATCCAACTACTTCCCATTCCAATCCTGAGACCCTTCCTATAGCATGAGATGTGATATCTCAATGCTTATACCAAACCTGAGACCCTTCCTATAACATGAGATGGGATATCCAACTCCTTCCCATTCCAATCCTGAGACACTTCCGATAGCAGAGATGTGATATCTCAATGCTTATACCAGACCTTAGACCCTTCCTATAACATGAGATCGGATATCCAACTCCTTCCCGTTCCAAACCTGAGACCCTTCCTTTAGCATGAGATGTGATATCCAGCTCCTTCCCATTCCAATCCTGAGACACTTCCGATAGCATGAGATGTGATATCTCAATGCTTCTAATATCAAAACGGAAACCCTCCCTATAGCATGATATGTGATATCTAAGTCCTTCCCATTCCAATCCTGAGACCCTTCCTATAGCATGAGATGTGATATCTCAATGCTTCTACCAAACCTGAGACCCTTCCTTTAGCATGAGATGTGATATCCAACTCCTTCCCATTCTAATCCTGAGACCCTTCCTATAGCATGAGATGTGATATCTCAATACTTCTAATACCAAACCTGAGATCCTTCCGATAACATGAGATGTGATATCCAAATCCTTCCCCTTCCAAACCTGAGACCCTCCATTTTAGCATGAGATGTGATATCCAACACTTCCCATTCCAATCCTGAGACCCTTCTGATAGCATGAGATGTGATATCTCAATGCTTCTAATACCAAACCTGAGATCCTTCCGATAGCATGAGATGTGATATCTCAATGCTTCTAATACCAAACCTGAGATCCTTCCTATAACATGAGATGTGATATCCAAATCCTTCCCCTTCCAATTCTGAGACCCTCCCTTTAACATGAGATGTGATATCCAACTCCTTCCCATTCCAACCTGAGACCCTTCCTATAGCATGAGATGTGATATCTCAATGCCTCTAATACCAAACCTGAGATCCTTCCTCTAACATGAAATGTGATATCCAACTCCTTCCCTTTCCAAACCTGAGAGCCTATCTATAGCATGAGATGTGATATCCAAGTCCTTCCCATTCCAATCCTTAGACCCTTCCTACAGCATGCAATATGATATCTCAATGATTCTAATAACAAACCTGAGACCCGTCCTATAACATGAGATGGGATATCCAACTCCTTCCCATTCCAATCCTGAGACACTTCCGATAGCAGAGATGTGATATCTCAATGCTTATACCAAACCTGAGACCCTTCCTATAACATGAGATGTGATATCCAACTCCTTCCCGTTCCAAACCTGAGACTCTTCCTTTAGCATGAGATGTGATATCCAGCTCCTTCCCATTCCAATCCCGAGACACTTCCGATAGCATGAGATGTGATATCTCAATGCTTCTAATATCAAAACTGAGACCCTCCCTATAGCATGATATGTGATATCTAAGTCCTTCCCATTCCAATCCTGAGACCCTTCTGATAGCATGAGATGTGATATCTCAATGCCTCTAATACCAAACCTGAGATCCTACCTCTAACATGAAATGTGATATCCAACTCTCTCCCCTTCCAAACCTGAGAGCCTTCCTATAGCATGAGATGTGATATCCAAGTCCTTCCCATTCCAATCCTGAGACCCTTCCTATAACATGAGATGTGATATCCAACTCCTTCCCATTCCAACCTGAGACCCTTCCTATAGCATGAGATGGGATATCCAACTCCTTCCAAATCCAATCCTGATACCATTCCGATAGCATGAGATGTGATATCCCAATGCATCTACCAAACCTGAGACCCATACTATGGCATGAGATGTGATATCAAACTCCTTCCCATTCCAATTCTGAGACCCTTCCTATACCATGAGACTTGCTATCTCAATGCTTCTAATACCAAACCTGAGACCCGTCCTATAATATGAGATGTGATATCCAAATCCTTCCCCTTCCAAACCTTAGACCCTTCCTTTATCATGAGATGTGATATCCAACTCCTTCCCATTCCAATCCTGAGACCCTTCCGATATCATGAGATGTGATATCTCAATGCTTCTAATATCAAACTTGAGACCCTCCCTATAGCATGAGATGTGATATCCAAGTCCTTCCCATTCCAATCCTGAGACCCTTCCTATAACATAAGATGTGATATCTCAATGCTTCTAATACCAAACCTGGGACCCGTCCTATAACATGAGATATGATATCCAAATCCTTCCCCTTCCAAACCTGAGAGCCTTCCTTTAGCATGAGATGTGATATCTAAATCCTTCCCATTCCAATCCTGAAACCCTTCCTATAGCATGAGATGTGATATCTCAATGTTTCTAATAAAAAACCTGAGACCCTTCCTATAGCAAGAGATGTGATATCTAAATCCTTCCCATTTCAATCTTGAGACCCTTCCTATGACATGAGATGTGATATCCAACTCCTTCCCATTCCAACATGAGACCCTTCCTATAGCATGAGAAGGGATATCCAACTCCTCCCAATCCAATCCTGAGACCCTTCCGATAGCAGAGATGTGATATCTCAATGCTTATACCAAACCTGAGACCCTTCAGACGGCATGAGATGTCATATACAACTCCTTCCCATTACAATCCTGAGACCCTTCCTATAGCATGAGATGTGATATCTCAATGCTTATACCAAACCTGAGACCCTTCCTATAGCATGAGAAGGGATATCCAACTCCTCCCAATCCAATCCTGAGACCCTTCCGATAGCAGAGATGTGATATCTCAATGCTTATACCAAACCTGAGACCCTTCAGACGGCATGAGATGTCATATACAACTCCTTCCCATTACAATCCTGAGACCCTTCCTATAGCATGAGATGTGATATCTCAATGCTTATACCAAATCTGAGACCCTACCGATAGCATGAGATGTGATATCTCAATGCTTCAAAAACCAAACATGAGAACCATCCTATAACATGAGATGTGAAATCCAAATCCTTCCCTTCCCAAACCTGAGACTCTTCCTATAGCATGAGATGTGATATCTCAATGCTTCTACCAAACCTGAAACCCTTCCTATAGCATGAGATGTGATATCCAAATCCTTCCCCTTCCAAACCTGAGACCCTTCCTTTAGCATGAGATGTGATATCCAGCTCCTCCCATTCCAACCCTGAGACCCTTCCGATAGCATGAGATGTGATATCTCAATGCTTCTAATATCAAAACTGAGACCCTCCCTATAGCATGAGATGTGATATCTAAGTCCTTCCCATTCCAATCCTCAGACCCTTCCTATAGCATGAGATGTGATATCGCAATGCTTCTACCAAAACTGAGACCCTTCCTTTAGCATGAGATGGGATATCCAACTCCTTCCCATTCCAATCCTGAGACCCTTCTGATAGCATGAGATGTGATATCTCAATGCTTCTAATACCAAACCTGAGATCCTTCCGATAGCAGAGATGTGATATCTCAATGCTTATACCAGACCTTAGACCCTTCCTATAACATGAGATCGGATATCCAACTCCTTCCCGTTCCAAACCTGAGACCCTTCCTTTAGCATGAGATGTGATATCCAGCTCCTTCCCATTCCAATCCTGAGACACTTCCGATAGCATGAGATGTGATATCTCAATGCTTCTAATATCAAAACGGAAACCCTCCCTATCGCATGATATGTGATATCTAAGTCCTTCCCATTCCAATCCTGAGACCCTTCCTATAGCATGAGATGTGATATCTCAATGCTTCTAATACCAAACCTGAGATCCTTCCGATAGCATGAGATCGGATATCCAACTCCTTCAAATTCCAATCCTGAGACACTTCCGATAGCAGAGATGTGATATCTCAATGCTTATACCAGACCTTAGACCCTTCCTATAACATGAGATCGGATATCCAACTCCTTCCCGTTCCAAACCTGAGACCCTTCCTTTAGCATGAGATGTGATATCCAGCTCCTTCCCATTCCAATCCTGAGACACTTCCTATAGCATGAGATGTGATATCTCAATGCTTCTACCAAACCTGAGACCCTTCCTTTAGCATGAGATGTGATATCCAACTCCTTCCCATTCCAATCCTGAGACCCTTCCTATAGCATGAGATGTGATATCTCAATACTTCTAATACCAAACCTGAGATCCTTTCCGATAACATGAGATGTGATATCCAAATCCTTCCCCTTCCAAACCTGAGACCCTCCCTTTAGCATATGTGATATCCATCTCCTTCCCATTCCAATCCTGAGACCCTTCTGATAGCATGAGATGTGATATCTCAATGCTTCTAATACCAAACCTGAGATCCTTCCGATAGCATGAGATGTGATATCTCAATGCTTCTAATACCAAACCTGAGATCCTTCCTATAACATGAGATGTGATATCCAAATCCTTCCCCTTCCAATTCTGAGACCCTCCCTTTAACATGAGATGTGATATCCAACTCCTTCCCATTCCAACCTGAGACCCTTCCTATAGCATGAGATGTGATATCCAAGTCCTTCCCATTCCAATCCTTAGACCCTTCCTACAGCATGCAATATGATATCTCAATGCCTCTAATACCAAACCTGAGATCCTTCCTCTAACATGAAATGTGATATCCAACTCCTTCCCTTTCCAAACCTGAGAGCCTATCTATAGCATGAGATGTGATATCCAAGTCCTTTCCATTCCAATCATTAGACCCTTCCTACAGCATGCAATATGATATCTCAATGATTCTAATAACAAACCTGAGACCCGTCCTATAACATGAGATGGGATATCCAACTCCTTCCATTTCCAAACCTGAGACACTTCCGATAGCAGAGATGTGATATCTCAATGCTTATACCAAACCTGAGACCCTTCCTATAACATGAGATGTGATAATCAACTCCTTCCCGTTCCAATCCTGAGACTCTTCCTTTAGCATGAGATGTGATATCCAGCTCCTTCCCATTCCAATCGTGAGACACTTCCGATAGCATGAGATGTGATATCTCAATGCTTCTAATATCAAAACTGAGACCCTCCCTATAGCATGATATGTGATATCTAAGTCCTTCCCATTCCAATCCTGAGACCCTTCCTATAGCATGAGATGTGATATCTCAATGCTTCTACCAAACCTGAGACCCTTCCTTTAGCATGAGATGTGATATCCAACTCCTTCCCATTCCAATCCTGAGACCCTTCCTATAGCATGTGATGTGATATCTCAATACTTCTAATACCAAACCTGAGATCCTTCCTACAGCATGCGATGTGATATCTCACTGCTTATACCAAACCTGAGACCCTTCCTATAGCATGAGATGTGATATCCAACTCCTTCCCATTCCAATCCTGAGACCCTTCCTATAGCATGAGATGTGATATCTCAATGCTTCTAATATCAAACTTGAGAGCCTCCCTATAGCATGAGATGTGATATCCAAGTCCTTCCCATTCCAATCCTGAGACACTTCCTATAGCATGAGATGTGATATCTCAATGCTTCTAATACCAAACCTGAGACTCTTCCTATAACATGAGATGGGATATCCAACTCCTTCCCATTCCAATCCTGAGACCCTTCCGATAGCAGAGATGTGATATCTCAATGCTTATACCAAACCTGAGACCCTTCAGACGGCATGAGATGTCATATACAACTCCTTCCCATTACAATCCTGAGACCCTTCCTATAGCATGAGATGTGATATCTCAATGCTTATACCAAACCTGAGACCCTTCCTATAGCATGAGATGTGATATCCAACTCCTTCCCATTCCAATCCTGAGACCCTTCCTATAGCATGAGATGTGATATCTCAATGCTTATACCAAACCTGAGACCCTTCCTACGGCATGAGATGTCATATACAACTCCTTCCCATTCCAATCCTGAGACCCTTCCTATAGCATGAGATGTGATATCTCAATGCTTATACCAAACCTGAGACCCTTCCTATAGCATGAGATGTGATATCCAACTCCTTCCCATTCCAATCCTGAGACCCTTACTATAGCATGAGATGTGATATCTCAATGCTTATACCAAACCTGAGACCCTTCCTATAACATGAGATGGGATATCCAACTCCTTCCCATTCCAATCCTGAGACACTTCCGATAGCAGAGATGTGATATCTCAATGCTTATACCAGACCTTAGACCCTTCCTATAACATGAGATCGGATATCCAACTCCTTCCCGTTCCAAACCTGAGACCCTTCCTTTAGCATGAGATGTGATATCCAGCTCCTTCCCATTCCAATCCTGAGACCCTCCCTTTAGCATGAGATGTGATATCTCAATGCTTCTAATATCAAAACAGAAACCCTCCCTATAGCATGATATGTGATATCTAAGTCCTTCCCATTCCAATCCTGAGACCCTTCCTATAGCATGAGATGTGATATCTCAATGCTTCTACCAAACCTGAGACCCTTCCTTTAGCATGAGATGTGATATCCAACTCCTTCCCATTCCAATCCTGAGACCCTTCCTATAGCATGAGATGTGATATCTCAATACTTCTAATACCAAACCTGAAATCCTTCCGATAACATGAGATGTGATATCCAAATCCTTCCCCTTCCAAACCTGAGACCCTCCCTTTAGCATGAGATGTGATATCCAACTCCTTCCCATTCCAATCCTGAGACCCTTCTGATAGCATGAGATGTGATATCTCAATGCTTCTAATACCAAACCTGAGATCCTTCCGATAGCATGAGATGTGATATCTCAATGCTTCTAATACCAAACCTGAGATCCTTCCTATAACATGAGATGTGATATCCAAATCCTTCCCCTTCCAATTCTGAGACCCTCCCTTTAACATGAGATGTGATATCCAACTCCTTCCCATTCCAACCTGAGACCCTTCCTAGCATGAAATGTGATATCTCAATGCTTATACCAAACCTGAGACCCTTCCTATAACATGAGATGGGATATCCAACTCCTTCCCATTCCAATCCTGAGACACTTCCCGTAGCAGAGATGTGATATCTCAATGCTTATACCAGACCTTAGACCCTTCCTATAACATGAGATCGGATATCCAACTCCTTCCCGTTCCAAACCTGAGACCCTTCCTTTAGCATGAGATGTGATATCCAGCTCCTTCCCATTCCAATCCTGAGACACTTCCGATAGCATGAGATGTGATATCTCAATGCTTCTAATATCAAAACGGAAACCCTCCCTATAGCATGATATGTGATATCTAAGTCCTTCCCATTCCAATCCTGAGACCCTTCCTATAGCATGAGATGTGATATCTCAATGCTTCTAATACCAAACCTGAGATCCTTCCGATAGCATGAGATCGGATATCCAACTCCTTCCCATTCCAATCCTGAGACACTTCCGATAGCAGAGATGTGATATCTCAATGCTTATACCAGACCTTAGACCCTTCCTATAACATGAGATCGGATATCCAACTCCTTCCCGTTCCAAACCTGAGACCCTTCCTTTAGCATGAGATGTGATATCCAGCTCCTTCCCATTCCAATCCTGAGACACTTCCTATAGCATGAGATGTGATATCTCAATGCTTCTACCAAACCTGAGACCCTTCCTTTAGCATGAGATGTGATATCCAACTCCTTCCCATTCCAATCCTGAGACCCTTCCTATAGCATGAGATGTGATATCTCAATACTTCTAATACCAAACCTGAGATCCTTCCGATAACATGAGATGTGATATCCAAATCCTTCCCCTTCCAAACCTGAGACCCTCCCTTTAGCATGAGATGTGATATCCATCTCCTTCCCATTCCAATCCTGAGACCCTTCTGATAGCATGAGATGTGATATCTCAATGCTTCTAATACCAAACCTGAGATCCTTCCGATAGCATGAGATGTGATATCTCAATGCTTCTAATACCAAACCTGAGATCCTTCCTATAACATGAGATGTGATATCCAAATCCTTCCCCTTCCAATTCTGAGACCCTCCCTTTAACATGAGATGTGATATCCAACTCCTTCCCATTCCAACCTGAGACCCTTCCTATAGCATGAGATGTGATATCCAAGTCCTTCCCATTCCAATCCTTAGACCCTTCCTACAGCATGCAATATGATATCTCAATGCCTCTAATACCAAACCTGAGATCCTTCCTCTAACATGAAATGTGATATCCAACTCCTTCCCTTTCCAAACCTGAGAGCCTATCTATAGCATGAGATGTGATATCCAAGTCCTTTCCATTCCAATCCTTAGACCCTTCCTACAGCATGCAATATGATATCTCAATGATTCTAATAACAAACCTGAGACCCGTCCTATAACATGAGATGGGATATCCAACTCCTTCCATTTCCAATCCTGAGACACTTCCGATAGCAGAGATGTGATATCTCAATGCTTATACCAAACCTGAGACCCTTCCTATAACATGAGATGTGATATCCAACTCCTTCCCGTTCCAATCCTGAGACTCTTCCTTTAGCATGAGATGTGATATCCAGCTCCTTCCCATTCCAATCGTGAGACACTTCCGATAGCATGAGATGTGATATCCCAATGCTTCTAATATCAAAACTGAGACCCTCCCTATAGCATGATATGTGATATCTAAGTCCTTCCCATTCCAATCCTGAGACCCTTCCTATAGCATGAGATGTGATATCTCAATGCTTCTACCAAACCTGAGACCCTTCCTTTAGCATGAGATGTGATATCCAACTCCTTCTCATTCCAATCCTGAGACCCTTCCTATAGCATGAGATGTGATATCTCAATACTTCTAATACCAAACCTGAGATCCTTCCTATAGCATGAGATGTGATATCTCAATGCTTCTAATACCAAACCTGAGACCCTTCCTACAGCATGCGATGTGATATCTCACTGCTTATACCAAACCTGAGACCCTTCCTATAGCATGAGATGTGATATCCAACTCCTTCCCATTCCAATCCTGAGACCCTTCCTATAGCATGAGATGTGATATCTCAATGCTTCTAATATCAAACTTGAGAGCCTCCCTATAGCATGAGATGTGATATCCAAGTCCTTCCCATTCCAATCCTGAGACCCTTCCTATAGCATGAGATGTGATATCTCAATGCTTATACCAAACCTGAGACCCTTCCTACGGCATGAGATGTCATATACAACTCCTTCCCATTCCAATCCTGAGACCCTTCCTATAGCATGAGATGTGATATCTCAATGCTTATACCAAACCTGAGACCCTTCCTATAGCATGAGATGTGATATCCAACTCCTTCCCATTCCAATCCTGAGACCCTTCCTATAGCATGAGATGTGATATCTCAATGCTTATACCAAACCTGAGACCCTTCCTATAACATGAGATGGGATATCCAACTCCTTCCCATTCCAATCCTGAGACACTTCCGATAGCAGAGATGTGATATCTCAATGCTTATACCAGACCTTAGACCCTTCCTATAACATGAGATCGGATATCCAACTCCTTCCCGTTCCAAACCTGAGACCCTTCCTTTAGCATGAGATGTGATATCCAGCTCCTTCCCATTCCAATCCTGAGACCCTCCCTTTAGCATGAGATGTGATATCTCAATGCTTCTAATATCAAAACAGAAACCCTCCCTATAGCATGATATGTGATATCTAAGTCCTTCCCATTCCAATCCTGAGACCCTTCCTATAGCATGAGATGTGATATCTCAATGCTTCTACCAAACCTGAGACCCTTCCTTTAGCATGAGATGTGATATCCAACTCCTTCCCATTCCAATCCTGAGACCCTTCCTATAGCATGAGATGTGATATCTCAATACTTCTAATACCAAACCTGAAATCCTTCCGATAACATGAGATGTGATATCCAAATCCTTCCCCTTCCAAACCTGAGACCCTCCCTTTAGCATGAGATGTGATATCCAACTCCTTCCCATTCCAATCCTGAGACCCTTCTGATAGCATGAGATGTGATATCTCAATGCTTCTAATACCAAACCTGAGATCCTTCCGATAGCATGAGATGTGATATCTCAATGCTTCTAATACCAAACCTGAGATCCTTCCTATAACATGAGATGTGATATCCAAATCCTTCCCCTTCCAATTCTGAGACCCTCCCTTTAACATGAGATGTGATATCCAACTCCTTCCCATTCCAACCTGAGACCCTTCCTATAGCATGAGATGTGATATCTCAATGCTTATACCAAACCTGAGACCCTTCCTATAACATGAGATGGGATATCCAACTCCTTCCCATTCCAATCCTGAGACACTTCCCATAGCAGAGATGTGATATCTCAATGCTTATACCAGACCTTAGACCCTTCCTATAACATGAGATCGGATATCCAACTCCTTCCCGTTCCAAACCTGAGACCCTTCCTTTAGCATGAGATGTGATATCCAGCTCCTTCCCATTCCAATCCTGAGACACTTCCGATAGCATGAGATGTGATATCTCAATGCTTCTAATATCAAAACGGAAACCCTCCCTATAGCATGATATGTGATATCTAAATCCTTCCCATTCCAATCCTGAGACCCTTCCTATAGCATGAGATGTGATATCTCAATGCTTCTAATACCAAACCTGAGATCCTTCCGATAGCATGAGATCGGATATCCAACTCCTTCCCATTCCAATCCTGAGACACTTCCGATAGCAGAGATGTGATATCTCAATGCTTATACCAGACCTTAGACCCTTCCTATAACATGAGATCGGATATCCAACTCCTTCCCGTTCCAAACCTGAGACCCTTCCGTTAGCATGAGATGTGATATCCAGCTCCTTCCCATTCCAATCCTGAGACGCTTCCTATAGCATGAGATGTGATATCTCAATGCTTCTACCAAACCTGAGACCCTTCCTTTAGCATGAGATGTGATATCCAACTCCTTCCCATTCCAATCCTGAGACCCTTCCTATAGCATGAGATGTGATATCTCAATACTTCTAATACCAAACCTGAGATCCTTCCGATAACATGAGATGTGATATCCAAATCCTTCCCCTTCCAAACCTGAGACCCTCCCTTTAGCATGAGATGTGATATCCATCTCCTTCCCATTCCAATCCTGAGACCCTTCTGATAGCATGAGATGTGATATCTCAATGCTTCTAATACCAAACCTGAGATCCTTCCGATAGCATGAGATGTGATATCTCAATGCTTCTAATACCAAACCTGAGATCCTTCCTATAACATGAGATGTGATATCCAAATCCTTCCCCTTCCAATTCTGAGACCCTCCCTTTAACATGAGATGTGATATCCAACTCCTTCCCATTCCAACCTGAGACCCTTCCTATAGCATGAGATGTGATATCTCAATGCCTCTAATACCAAACCTGAGATCCTTCCTCTAACATGAAATGTGATATCCAACTCCTTCCCTTTCCAAACCTGAGAGCCTATCTATAGCATGAGATGTGATATCCAAGTCCTTCCCATTCCAATCCTTAGACCCTTCCTACAGCATGCAATATGATATCTCAATGATTCTAATAACAAACCTGAGACCCGTCCTATAACATGAGATGGGATATCCAACTCCTTCCATTTCCAATCCTGAGACACTTCCGATAGCAGAGATGTGATATCTCAATGCTTATACCAAACCTGAGACCCTTCCTATAACTTAAGATGTGATATCCAACTCCTTCCCGTTCCAAACCTGAGACTCTTCCTTTAGCATGAGATGTGATATCCAGCTCCTTCCCATTCCAATCCTGAGACACTTCCGATAGCATGAGATGTGATATCTCAATGCTTCTAATATCAAAACTGAGACCCTCCCTATAGCATGATATGTGATATCTAAGTCCTTCCCATTCCAATCCTGAGACCCTTCCTATAGCATGAGATGTGATATCTCAATGCTTCTACCAAACCTGAGACCCTTCCTTTAGCATGATATGTGATATCCAACTCCTTCCCATTCCAATCCTGAGACCCTTCCTATAGCATGAGATGTGATATCTCAATACTTCTAATACCAAACCTGAGATCCTTCCTATAGCATGAGATGTGATATCTCAATGCTTCTAATACCAAACCTGAGACCCTTCCTACAGCATGCGATGTGATATCTCACTGCTTATACCAAACCTGAGACCCTTCCTATAGCATGAGATGTGATATCCAACTCCTTCCCATTCCAATCCTGAGACCCTTCCTATAGCATGAGATGTGATATCTCAATGCTTCTAATATCAAACCTGAGAGCCTCCCTATAGCATGAGATGTGATATCCAAGTCCTTCCCATTCCAATCCTGAGACACTTCCTATAGCATGAGATGTGATATCTCAATGCTTCTAATACCAAACCTGAGACTCTTCCTATAACATGAGATGGGATATCCAACTCCTTCCCATTCAAATCCAGAGACCCTTGCGATAGCAGAGATGTGATATCTCAATGCTTATACCAAACCTGAGACCCTTCCTACGGCATGAGATGTCATATACAACTCCTTCCCATTCCAATCCTGAGACCCTTCCTATAGCATGAGATGTGATATCGCAATGCTTATACCAAACCTGAGACCCTTCCTATAGCATGAGATGTGATATCCAACTCCTTCCCATTCCAATCCTGAGACCCTTCCTATAGCATGAGATGTGATATCTCAATGCTTATACCAAACCTGAGACCCTTCCTACGGCATGAGATGTCATATACAACTCCTTCCCATTCCAATCCTGAGACCCTTCCTATAGCATGAGATGTGATATCTCAATGCTTATACCAAACCTGAGACCCTTCCTATAGCATGAGATGTGATATCCAACTACTTCCCATTCCAATCCTGAGACCCTTCCTATAGCATGAGATGTGATATCTCAATGCTTATACCAAACCTGAGACCCTTCCTATAACATGAGATGGGATATCCAACTCCTTCCCATTCCAATCCTGAGACACTTCCGATAGCAGAGATGTGATATCTCAATGCTTATACCAGACCTTAGACCCTTCCTATAACATGAGATCGGATATCCAACTCCTTCCCGTTCCAAACCTGAGACCCTTCCTTTAGCATGAGATGTGATATCCAGCTCCTTCCCATTCCAATCCTGAGACACTTCCGATAGCATGAGATGTGATATCTCAATGCTTCTAATATCAAAACGGAAACCCTCCCTATAGCATGATATGTGATATCTAAGTCCTTCCCATTCCAATCCTGAGACCCTTCCTATAGCATGAGATGTGATATCTCAATGCTTCTACCAAACCTGAGACCCTTCCTTTAGCATGAGATGTGATATCCAACTCCTTCCCATTCTAATCCTGAGACCCTTCCTATAGCATGAGATGTGATATCTCAATACTTCTAATACCAAACCTGAGATCCTTCCGATAACATGAGATGTGATATCCAAATCCTTCCCCTTCCAAACCTGAGACCCTCCATTTTAGCATGAGATGTGATATCCAACACTTCCCATTCCAATCCTGAGACCCTTCTGATAGCATGAGATGTGATATCTCAATGCTTCTAATACCAAACCTGAGATCCTTCCGATAGCATGAGATGTGATATCTCAATGCTTCTAATACCAAACCTGAGATCCTTCCTATAACATGAGATGTGATATCCAAATCCTTCCCCTTCCAATTCTGAGACCCTCCCTTTAACATGAGATGTGATATCCAACTCCTTCCCATTCCAACCTGAGACCCTTCCTATAGCATGAGATGTGATATCTCAATGCCTCTAATACCAAACCTGAGATCCTTCCTCTAACATGAAATGTGATATCCAACTCCTTCCCTTTCCAAACCTGAGAGCCTATCTATAGCATGAGATGTGATATCCAAGTCCTTCCCATTCCAATCCTTAGACCCTTCCTACAGCATGCAATATGATATCTCAATGATTCTAATAACAAACCTGAGACCCGTCCTATAACATGAGATGGGATATCCAACTCCTTCCCATTCCAATCCTGAGACACTTCCGATAGCAGAGATGTGATATCTCAATGCTTATACCAAACCTGAGACCCTTCCTATAACATGAGATGTGATATCCAACTCCTTCCCGTTCCAAACCTGAGACTCTTCCTTTAGCATGAGATGTGATATCCAGCTCCTTCCCATTCCAATCCTGAGACACTTCCGATAGCATGAGATGTGATATCTCAATGCTTCTAATATCAAAACTGAGACCCTCCCTATAGCATGATATGTGATATCTAAGTCCTTCCCATTCCAATCCTGAGACCCTTCTGATAGCATGAGATGTGATATCTCAATGCCTCTAATACCAAACCTGAGATCCTACCTCTAACATGAAATGTGATATCCAACTCTCTCCCCTTCCAAACCTGAGAGCCTTCCTATAGCATGAGATGTGATATCCAAGTCCTTCCCATTCCAATCCTGAGACCCTTCCTATAACATGAGATGTGATATCCAACTCCTTCCCATTCCAACCTGAGACCCTTCCTATAGCATGAGATGGGATATCCAACTCCTTCCAAATCCAATCCTGTTACCATTCCGATAGCATGAGATGTGATATCCCAATGCATCTACCAAACCTGAGACCCATACTATGGCATGAGATGTGATATCAAACTCCTTCCCATTCCAATTCTGAGACCCTTCCTATACCATGAGACTTGCTATCTCAATGCTTCTAATACCAAACCTGAGACCCGTCCTATAACATGGGATGTGATATCCAAATCCTTCCCCTTCCAAACCTTAGACCCTTCCTTTATCATGAGATGTGATATCCAACTCCTTCCCATTCCAATCCTGAGACCCTTCCGATATCATGAGATGTGATATCTCAATGCTTCTAATATCAAACTTGAGACCCTCCCTATAGCATGAGATGTGATATCCAAGTCCTTCCCATTCCAATCCTGAGACCCTTCCTATAACATAAGATGTGATATCTCAATGCTTCTAATACCAAACCTGGGACCCGTCCTATAACATGAGATATGATATCCAAATCCTTCCCCTTCCAAACCTGAGAGCCTTCCTTTAGCATGAGATGTGATATCTAAATCCTTCCCATTCCAATCCTGAAACCCTTCCTATAGCATGAGATGTGATATCTCAATGTTTCTAATAAAAAACCTGAGACCCTTCCTATAGCAAGAGATGTGATATCTAAATCCTTCCCATTTCAATCTTGAGACCCTTCCTATGACATGAGATGTGATATCCAACTCCTTCCCATTCCAACATGAGACCCTTCCTATAGCATGAGAAGGGATATCCAACTCCTCCCAATCCAATCCTGAGACCCTTCCGATAGCAGAGATGTGATATCTCAATGCTTATACCAAACCTGAGACCCTTCAGACGGCATGAGATGTCATATACAACTCCTTCCCATTACAATCCTGAGACCCTTCCTATAGCATGAGATGTGATATCTCAATGCTTATACCAAACCTGAGACCCTTCCTATAGCATGAGATGTGATATCCAACTCCTTCCCATTCCAATCCTGAGACCCTTCCTATAGCATGAGATGTGATATCTCAATGCTTATACCAAACCTGAGACCCTTCCTACGGCATGAGATGTCATATACAACTCCTTCCCATTCCAATCCTGAGACCCTTCCTATAGCATGAGATGTGATATCTCAATGCTTATACCAAACCTGAGACCCTTCCTATAGCATGTGATGTGATATCCAACTCCTTCCCATTCCAATCCTGAGACCCTTACTATAGCATGAGATGTGATATCTCAATGCTTATACCAAACCTGAGACCCTTCCTATAACATGAGATGGGATATCCAACTCCTTCCCATTCCAATCCTGAGACACTTCCGATAGCAGAGATGTGATATCTCAATGCTTATACCAGACCTTAGACCCTTCCTATAACATGAGATCGGATATCCAACTCCTTCCCGTTCCAAACCTGAGACCCTTCCTTTAGCATGAGATGTGATATCCAGCTCCTTCCCATTCCAATCCTGAGACCCTCCCTTTAGCATGAGATGTGATATCTCAATGCTTCTAATATCAAAACAGAAACCCTCCCTATAGCATGATATGTGATATCTAAGTCCTTCCCATTCCAATCCTGAGACCCTTCCTATAGCATGAGATGTGATATCTCAATGCTTCTACCAAACCTGAGACCCTTCCTTTAGCATGAGATGTGATATCCAACTCCTTCCCATTCCAATCCTGAGACCCTTCCTATAGCATGAGATGTGATATCTCAATACTTCTAATACCAAACCTGAAATCCTTCCGATAACATGAGATGTGATATCCAAATCCTTCCCCTTCCAAACCTGAGACCCTCCCTTTAGCATGAGATGTGATATCCAACTCCTTCCCATTCCAATCCTGAGACCCTTCTGATAGCATGAGATGTGATATCTCAATGCTTCTAATACCAAACCTGAGATCCTTCCGATAGCATGAGATGTGATATCTCAATGCTTCTAATACCAAACCTGAGATCCTTCCTATAACATGAGATGTGATATCCAAATCCTTCCCCTTCCAATTCTGAGACCCTCCCTTTAACATGAGATGTGATATCCAACTCCTTCCCATTCCAACCTGAGACCCTTCCTAGCATGAAATGTGATATCTCAATGCTTATACCAAACCTGAGACCCTTCCTATAACATGAGATGGGATATCCAACTCCTTCCCATTCCAATCCTGAGACACTTCCCGTAGCAGAGATGTGATATCTCAATGCTTATACCAGACCTTAGACCCTTCCTATAACATGAGATCGGATATCCAACTCCTTCCCGTTCCAAACCTGAGACCCTTCCTTTAGCATGAGATGTGATATCCAGCTCCTTCCCATTCCAATCCTGAGACACTTCCGATAGCATGAGATGTGATATCTCAATGCTTCTAATATCAAAACGGAAACCCTCCCTATAGCATGATATGTGATATCTAAGTCCTTCCCATTCCAATCCTGAGACCCTTCCTATAGCATGAGATGTGATATCTCAATGCTTCTAATACCAAACCTGAGATCCTTCCGATAGCATGAGATCGGATATCCAACTCCTTCCCATTCCAATCCTGAGACACTTCCGATAGCAGAGATGTGATATCTCAATGCTTATACCAGACCTTAGACCCTTCCTATAACATGAGATCGGATATCCAACTCCTTCCCGTTCCAAACCTGAGACCCTTCCTTTAGCATGAGATGTGATATCCAGCTCCTTCCCATTCCAATCCTGAGACACTTCCTATAGCATGAGATGTGATATCTCAATGCTTCTACCAAACCTGAGACCCTTCCTTTAGCATGAGATGTGATATCCAACTCCTTCCCATTCCAATCCTGAGACCCTTCCTATAGCATGAGATGTGATATCTCAATACTTCTAATACCAAACCTGAGATCCTTCCGATAACATGAGATGTGATATCCAAATCCTTCCCCTTCCAAACCTGAGACCCTCCCTTTAGCATGAGATGTGATATCCATCTCCTTCCCATTCCAATCCTGAGACCCTTCTGATAGCATGAGATGTGATATCTCAATGCTTCTAATACCAAACCTGAGATCCTTCCGATAGCATGAGATGTGATATCTCAATGCTTCTAATACCAAACCTGAGATCCTTCCTATAACATGAGATGTGATATCCAAATCCTTCCCCTTCCAATTCTGAGACCCTCCCTTTAACATGAGATGTGATATCCAACTCCTTCCCATTCCAACCTGAGACCCTTCCTATAGCATGAGATGTGATATCCAAGTCCTTCCCATTCCAATCCTTAGACCCTTCCTACAGCATGCAATATGATATCTCAATGCCTCTAATACCAAACCTGAGATCCTTCCTCTAACATGAAATGTGATATCCAACTCCTTCCCTTTCCAAACCTGAGAGCCTATCTATAGCATGAGATGTGATATCCAAGTCCTTTCCATTCCAATCCTTAGACCCTTCCTACAGCATGCAATATGATATCTCAATGATTCTAATAACAAACCTGAGACCCGTCCTATAACATGAGATGGGATATCCAACTCCTTCCATTTCCAATCCTGAGACACTTCCGATAGCAGAGATGTGATATCTCAATGCTTATACCAAACCTGAGACCCTTCCTATAACATGAGATGTGATATCCAACTCCTTCCCGTTCCAATCCTGAGACTCTTCCTTTAGCATGAGATGTGATATCCAGCTCCTTCCCATTCCAATCGTGAGACACTTCCGATAGCATGAGATGTGATATCCCAATGCTTCTAATATCAAAACTGAGACCCTCCCTATAGCATGATATGTGATATCTAAGTCCTTCCCATTCCAATCCTGAGACCCTTCCTATAGCATGAGATGTGATATCTCAATGCTTCTACCAAACCTGAGACCCTTCCTTTAGCATGAGATGTGATATCCAACTCCTTCTCATTCCAATCCTGAGACCCTTCCTATAGCATGAGATGTGATATCTCAATACTTCTAATACCAAACCTGAGATCCTTCCTATAGCATGAGATGTGATATCTCAATGCTTCTAATACCAAACCTGCGACCCTTCCTACAGCATGCGATGTGATATCTCACTGCTTATACCAAACCTGAGACCCTTCCTATAGCATGAGATGTGATATCCAACTCCTTCCCATTCCAATCCTGAGACCCTTCCTATAGCATGAGATGTGATATCTCAATGCTTCTAATATCAAACTTGAGAGCCTCCCTATAGCATGAGATGTGATATCCAAGTCCTTCCCATTCCAATCCTGAGACCCTTCCTATAGCATGAGATGTGATATCTCAATGCTTATACCAAACCTGAGACCCTTCCTATAGCATGAGATGTGATATCCAACTCCTTCCCATTCCAATCCTGAGACCCTTCCTATAGCATGAGATGTGATATCTCAATGCTTATACCAAACCTGAGACCCTTCCTACGGCATGAGATGTCATATACAACTCCTTCCCATTCCAATCCTGAGACCCTTCCTATAGCATGAGATGTGATATCTCAATGCTTATACCAAACCTGAGACCCTTCCTATAGCATGAGATGTGATATCCAACTCCTTCCCATTCCAATCCTGAGACCCTTCCTATAGCATGAGATGTGATATCTCAATGCTTATACCAAACCTGAGACCCTTCCTATAACATGAGATGGGATATCCAACTCCTTCCCATTCCAATCCTGAGACACTTCCGATAGCAGAGATGTGATATCTCAATGCTTATACCAGACCTTAGACCCTTCCTATAACATGAGATCGGATATCCAACTCCTTCCCGTTCCAAACCTGAGACCCTTCCTTTAGCATGAGATGTGATATCCAGCTCCTTCCCATTCCAATCCTGAGACCCTCCCTTTAGCATGAGATGTGATATCTCAATGCTTCTAATATCAAAACAGAAACCCTCCCTATAGCATGATATGTGATATCTAAGTCCTTCCCATTCCAATCCTGAGACCCTTCCTATAGCATGAGATGTGATATCTCAATGCTTCTACCAAACCTGAGACCCTTCCTTTAGCATGAGATGTGATATCCAACTCCTTCCCATTCCAATCCTGAGACCCTTCCTATAGCATGAGATGTGATATCTCAATACTTCTAATACCAAACCTGAAATCCTTCCGATAACATGAGATGTGATATCCAAATCCTTCCCCTTCCAAACCTGAGACCCTCCCTTTAGCATGAGATGTGATATCCAACTCCTTCCCATTCCAATCCTGAGACCCTTCTGATAGCATGAGATGTGATATCTCAATGCTTCTAATACCAAACCTGAGATCCTTCCGATAGCATGAGATGTGATATCTCAATGCTTCTAATACCAAACCTGAGATCCTTCCTATAACATGAGATGTGATATCCAAATCCTTCCCCTTCCAATTCTGAGACCCTCCCTTTAACATGAGATGTGATATCCAACTCCTTCCCATTCCAACCTGAGACCCTTCCTATAGCATGAGATGTGATATCTCAATGCTTATACCAAACCTGAGACCCTTCCTATAACATGAGATGGGATATCCAACTCCTTCCCATTCCAATCCTGAGACACTTCCCATAGCAGAGATGTGATATCTCAATGCTTATACCAGACCTTAGACCCTTCCTATAACATGAGATCGGATATCCAACTCCTTCCCGTTCCAAACCTGAGACCCTTCCTTTAGCATGAGATGTGATATCCAGCTCCTTCCCATTCCAATCCTGAGACACTTCCGATAGCATGAGATGTGATATCTCAATGCTTCTAATATCAAAACGGAAACCCTCCCTATAGCATGATATGTGATATCTAAGTCCTTCCCATTCCAATCCTGAGACCCTTCCTATAGCATGAGATGTGATATCTCAATGCTTCTAATACCAAACCTGAGATCCTTCCGATAGCATGAGATCGGATATCCAACTCCTTCCCATTCCAATCCTGAGACACTTCCGATAGCAGAGATGTGATATCTCAATGCTTATACCAGACCTTAGACCCTTCCTATAACATGAGATCGGATATCCAACTCCTTCCCGTTCCAAACCTGAGACCCTTCCGTTAGCATGAGATGTGATATCCAGCTCCTTCCCATTCCAATCCTGAGACGCTTCCTATAGCATGAGATGTGATATCTCAATGCTTCTACCAAACCTGAGACCCTTCCTTTAGCATGAGATGTGATATCCAACTCCTTCCCATTCCAATCCTGAGACCCTTCTGATAGCATGAGATGTGATATCTCAATGCTTCTAATACCAAACCTGAGATCCTTCCGATAACATGAGATGTGATATCCAAATCCTTCCCCTTCCAAACCTGAGACCCTCCCTTTAGCATGAGATGTGATATCCATCTCCTTCCCATTCCAATCCTGAGACCCTTCTGATAGCATGAGATGTGATATCTCAATGCTTCTAATACCAAACCTGAGATCCTTCCGATAGCATGAGATGTGATATCTCAATGCTTCTAATACCAAACCTGAGATCCTTCCTATAACATGAGATGTGATATCCAAATCCTTCCCCTTCCAATTCTGAGACCCTCCCTTTAACATGAGATGTGATATCCAACTCCTTCCCATTCCAACCTGAGACCCTTCCTATAGCATGAGATGTGATATCTCAATGCCTCTAATACCAAACCTGAGATCCTTCCTCTAACATGAAATGTGATATCCAACTCCTTCCCTTTCCAAACCTGAGAGCCTATCTATAGCATGAGATGTGATATCCAAGTCCTTCCCATTCCAATCCTTAGACCCTTCCTACAGCATGCAATATGATATCTCAATGATTCTAATAACAAACCTGAGACCCGTCCTATAACATGAGATGGGATATCCAACTCCTTCCATTTCCAATCCTGAGACACTTCCGATAGCAGAGATGTGATATCTCAATGCTTATACCAAACCTGAGACCCTTCCTATAACTTAAGATGTGATATCCAACTCCTTCCCGTTCCAAACCTGAGACTCTTCCTTTAGCATGAGATGTGATATCCAGCTCCTTCCCATTCCAATCCTGAGACACTTCCGATAGCATGAGATGTGATATCTCAATGCTTCTAATATCAAAACTGAGACCCTCCCTATAGCATGATATGTGATATCTAAGTCCTTCCCATTCTGTTAAGACGGATTTCTGAACTCTGTCCTGGTGGCGCAGAAGTTCAGAAGGCCAACCTAATTACTTGGAACAGGGTAACCTCTGGACAAGCCAGACCAATCAAGGTAGCGATCGCGGCGGTCAAGACTAGGTCTCAAGAGGGGTGAGGGTGACTGAAAGCCCGCAATGAGCACACAAAGCAAGAGCGCTTACAAACTACTCCAAACAGTTGTTTATATCAAAAATAGATACACATTTATTATAAGGCCTCAAAACTAATGACCACAGTAAAAGCAGCAACATACAACGATATTAAACCAACACATACACTATCCACCCAATATATATACAGAATACACAGTTTCACAGCATTAGCAGCACGAAATATGTTATCCACCTGCAGGGGAAGGAAAACAGGCAGTGCGAACCAATGCGAGTGATATGTCCGCCTTCTGAGGCCCCTAACTGGATGGTAGTCCAATCCCTACGAAGAGTGGAGCCTAGCGCTCAAAAGTACCTGCACACGCCGGTGCCAATGGGCAGAAGGTGAAGCTCTTCGGAGGACGTTGAACAGCTCTGTAGGGAGCTCTAATGAAGGAGAACACGGTCCGCGACTCTAGCGCAGCCTCCACTGTGAGGCAGAAGCAGGGCGCGAGTACGGACAAGGGGTGCTGTATTCACAGCGGGGAAAAGCAAGGGGCACTGCAGGAGGGCGACCAGATCCTAGCTAATCTACTCACCGGTCCCCGAAGCAAGCAGGCCCGAGCTTCTCCTCGATAGATGCAGCTTCTGGCAGGTTCTGAAGAGCAGGGAACGTCTTGTCGTCGTGCAGAGTAAAAAGACGTCCCGATCGAAGAAACAAGCACAGTTTTGTCGCCACAGCAGGGCAACGGAACGGCCGGGTGTATTCAAGCCAAACGAGCACTGCTCACCTCTAGCTTAGGGATGCTAAGCAAACGAAGCGTGTGAGCGTGCCCCGGACTCAGAATACCACCCAACCTGTCGGCGATTACAGAGCAGGACTCCTTAGTAAGCTGGTCAGTCAACTGGATGGCCCAGAGACACTTCCGAAGGCTTACGGCAGGAGTTGATGAAGGTGCCGGGAATAGCTGGTCCTGCTATTCCAATAGGTCGAAGCGCCAGTACAGGCCTTCTTGTTCGATCTTAGGTGGAAAGGGCTTCACCGGACGACAGCAATGAGGAGCAGAAGTTCTTCAGGGGGTCACCAGCGATTCCTCGGTCCAGCCTCGTGTTCGCAGGATACTTGGCTCCTGTATCCCTGGGTTCGTAAGAACTCAGGAGATCGACATGGTAGTGGTGTTTCCAGCTCCCTCTTATCCACGGTTCCCTTCGCGCCAAAACGGAGGGGAGCCAATGGGAGATCCGCTCATCAACACCCATACCATACGTGGACCAATCACGGACCACAGTGGTCCCAGGCATTCACACCACCCTAGACTCTCTGGCACCCAGGATGTGTATTGGGACCAGACAGCCCAGCCCACATCCTGGGGGCACTCAAACGACATGTAGAAGCCCGCGAAAGCAACCGTGTTTCGCGGGAAACTACATGCCCAAATAAGGAAGGCCCCGGGTCGCCTGACCCGGGGGAAGGTAAAGGGAGCAAGACGGACAGTGGACGAGACAAAGGAGCCTCGTGGTCCGGCCATTTTGTGTAGCCGGGCCACCCTTTTGTGTTCGCGGCAAAAACGTGCTCAGAACGGCAAAAGGAGCTCAAAATAAACCAAATGATCGCTGCCACCAGCCCAGTCCCTGAATGACTTGCACCGATCCAAAAACCATCCTATAAGAGTGTCTAGGGTCTGTAGAAGGCTAGAGACCCAAGAGAGCTGTAACTTAGCTTACAGTGCCCTCTTGTGTCGTGTTGCACTAAAATGGCGACACGATAAAAGAAACTACGGGAAACAGCGTTCCCCGGTACTGACTGTCTTAAGGGCATGTCAGTTTCCCCGTAAGAAAGGAGCGAAAGCCCAGAGGAGTACAGCAGAAGGCTGCACTTCTCTGGCAAAGTCAAGAAAACAGGTTGAAAACAATAGCAAAAAGTTTAGGGGTTGCCACATGGAAGGAAAGTTCCCTACAATAACGAAATCTTTCCTAACACTCGCCCCTCCCAGACTATGGACAGGGGGAACTAATCCACCCCTGGATGAGTCTCTTGTTCAGGTCGGTAAAACATTCTGGACAACCCATCAGCATTGCTATGTTGGACACCTGGCCTATGCTCAATAGTGAAGTCGAAGCCTTGTAGACTTATGGACCACCTAAGCAACTTTGGATTCTCCCCCTTCATGTTCATTAGCCACTTTAACGGCTTATGGTCAGTCTGCACAGTGAAGTGGGTCCCATAGAGGTAGGGCCGCAGCTTCCTTAGGGCCCACACAACAGAGAAACATTCTTTCTCTACCGTGGACCATCTGAGCTCTCTGTCCTTAAGCTGGCGACTAATAAAACCGATAGGGTGTTCCTTACCCTTCTCATCTACTTGTGATAGTACAGCTCCTATCCCAGTGTCAGAGGCATCCGTCTGCACGATAAAAGGTCTTTGATAATCAGGGGCCCTGAGCACAGGGGCCTGGCACAAGGAGTCTTTCAAGCCATTGAAGGCCTTCTCACACTCGTCAGTCCAAGTTACCTTCTTGGGTTTCTTCGGAGTTGTGAGGGCAGTCAGAGGAGCAGCTATGGTGCCATAGTCTGCCATAAAATTGCGGTAATAACCCGTGAGTCCTAAGAAGGCTCTCACTTGGGTTTGTGTAGTGGGGGTAGGCCAGTCTTGTACTGCTTGTACTTTACTGGGGAGAGGCTGTATCCTTCCTCCACCTACTTCATGCCCAAGGTAAACCACTGAGCCGTGTCCAATCTGGCATTTACTCGCCTTTATGGTCAAGTGGGCTTTCCGAAGAGCCTGGAGCACAATCCCGAGGTGTTTCACATGGTCTTCCCAGGTGGCACTGAAAACTGCTATATCGTCTAGATATGCAAGACAGAATTCGTCCAACCCATTCAACACATGATTCACAAGCCTCTGGAAAGTGGCAGGTGCATTCTTCAATCCGAACGGCATTACCCGGAATTGGTAAAGCCCGTCGGGAGTTGAAAATGCTGTCTTCTCCTTGGCATGTTCTGCTAAAGCTATTTGCCAATAGCCCGCAGTCAGGTCAAACGTGCTGAGGTACTTGGAGGCACCCAAGGTATCCACCAGCTCGTCAGTTCGAGGCAAGGGGTGAGCGTCTGTCTTGGTGACAGCATTCAGAGCCCTGTAATCCACGCAGAACCTCAATTCAGAAGTGCCTGCTTTTGGAACCAGAACCACAGGACTGGACCAAGGACTACTAGAGGGTTCAATCACCCCAAGGTCTAACATCTTGTTGACCTCGGTCTTAATATAAGACCGTACTTTATCCGACATCCTGTATCCCCTACTTTTGGTAGGTACACTGTCTCCTGTGTCAATGTTATGTTTGCACCAAGGTGTCAAACCAGGCGACTGTGAAAACAGGGGGGAAAACTGCCTAAGCAAACTTTTCACCTCAGCCTGCTGATCAGAAGTCAGGTGAGGGGCCACTCGGACACCCTCAACGGAGCTATCTGAAGGACCGCTTTGGAACAGGTCGGGAAGAGGTTCTGACTCCTCTTCCTCAACGTCTGACGCCAGTAGCAGTGCTGCGATTTCGACTCTTGGGACGAAAGCCTTCAGCCTATTTACGTGGAACACTTTTGGAGCCTGTCCAGGCCTTCCAAGGTCCACTAAATAGTTCACCTCACCCAGGGGCTCCACCACTGTGTAAGGGCCTGACCATTTGTCCTGTAAAGCGCGAGGCCTTATAGGGTTCATGATCAGGACTTGCTGACCAGGGGTAAAGTGAATTAAGGAAGCTTTCTGGTCGTACCAATGTTTCACCAGCGCTTGTCCTGCCTTCAACTTTTCACTAGCCAAGCCCATCAGGAGTACCATCCGTTTTCTGAGCCCTAGCACATAGTCAACTACATTGGTAGTAACAGGGGGAGTGGGCATCTCCCATCCCTCTTTGACGATGGCTAAGGGTCCCCGTACGGGATGACCGAACAGAAGTTCGAAGGGGCTGAAGCCAACACCCTCCTGTGGTACCTCTCTGTAGGCAAACAACAAGCATGGTAAAAGAAGGTCCCATTTCCTCCTCTGGGGCTCCTCCAGAGCCCCAATCATGCTCTTTAGCGTTCTGTTGAAACGCTCCACCAGACCATTGGTCTGGGGGTGGTATGCAGAAGAGAACTTGTAGGTGACCCCACATTCTTTCCACATAGCCTGCATATACTTCGACATAAAGTTGCTGCCACGATCTGACACAACTTCTTTAGGGAAGCCAACCCTAGTAAATATGCCGAGTAAAGCTTTTGCAACTGACTTGGCAGTTACAGTCTTTAATGGGATGGCCTCAGGATACCTGGTTGCATGGTCGACCAGCACCAGGATAAACCTATTGCCTGAGGATGTTTGCGGGTCAAGGGGACCAACGATGTCGATCCCTACCCTTTCAAATGGTACCCCCACAACTGGGAGCGGTACCAACGGAGCTTGGATTGTCGCGCCAACCTTACCAGACAACTGGCAGGAGGCACAACTCCTGCAGTGACTTTCTACTTGCACCCCCATCTTGGGCCAGTAGAAGTGCATAGATAACCTTTGCTTGGTCCTCTTCATTCCAAGGTGACCAGCAAGGGGAACTTCATGCGCCAACTGCAGGAGGAAGGGTCTAACAGCAAGGGGAACCACCAACCTCCTATGGTCTCCTTCTGTAGACTCTGTGGGCTCACTGTACAGGAGTCCACCTTCCCAATAAATCCGATGCTTCCCAGGAGGTTCACCCTCAAGCTGGGAGCAGGCCTGTCTCCTTAGGCCTTCCAGAGATGGGCACTCACGTTGGCCCTTACTGAAGTCGTCCCTATCAGGACCTCCTTCAACTAACAAGTCTTTTAGTTCAGGATGGTCGTTGGGGTCGAACACTTCAGGCATCGCCACCTCCTCGTCAGGCTCGGGCGATTGACCAACTCCCTCCACCGCAGTGGTAGGCGAGCTCGGGGGAATATTCTCTTTCCCCCGTCGGGACTTGTTGACTCCTTTCGCCTTGGGTTTCCCCTTCGGCTGGGGCGGCGTATTGGACTTGGCCAATGCTGCCCGTGCTTGAGACCGTGTGTAGGGTCTTTCGGCAGTGTCTCCTACGAGCCCTAGAGCTCTGAGATCATTGCCCAACAAGACCTTTCCCGGGACGTTTCTCTGAATGCTCACTGGAATCCTAACTGCTGTACCATTTAAAGTTAGATTAACAGGGATCACGGGAAACATACGGAGGGGGCCGTCAGCCAACTTAGTGGGCATCAGAGTAGCTCTGGCAACTTCCTCTGAGTCTACCAAGGTAGAATCCACTACAGTTCGACTGCACCCACTATCCCTAAGAGCTGGAGTATCCACTCCATTGATCAGCACACTGTCTTTAAAGTAGTGCTTGGTATTATCCGGAATCCTAGCATACGCCTCTGCGACTTTAGGCTCCCAGGAACCCAGGGACACTAAAACTACCTCAGCCTCTATTCCGCTGGGAAATGAGTCTGAGGAGAAGGATGCTCCTGTAATCTCTTCTTCCTCGTAGGAGGAGAAGGCCAGATTAGCGGAGTGGACCCCCAAAGGTCTAACCTTACAACGGGGATCCCCCTTCACATGGTCAGTTGCTCCACAAGAAAAACAAGCCCCATTGGGTCTGTTTACGTAGGGAGGCTTATTATAACCAGAGTTCTGTTTCGGAGGCGAACCTCCACTACCCTGTGAGTTCTCGGATGGCTTACCCTTATTTTTCTTTTTGTGGCCCTTATGGGAAGATGATTTAGCAGATTCCCCACCCTCCATATCTTTGGTCTTTTTCCCTTCCTCCTGCTTACCAGGATGAGTTTTGTCCTTATGGGACACTCGATGTGACACCCATAAGTCTGCTGCAATGGCCAGCTTCTTAGGATCTATCTCCTTCGAATCGGCCAAATGCTGCTTAAGCTCCGGGGAAGAAGAAGCAAAAATGTGTTCCAGCATGACCAGATTGATCATGCCTTCGAAGGTAGAAACCTTATAACCTTCAACCCAGCCAGTCAAGTTTTTCAGGGACTCAGCTACATACGACACCCAAGTACCACCTTCCTTTTTCTTATACTCTCTAAACCTTTTTAAATATTGGGTCGGAGTCTTCCCAAACTTTAAAATGAGAGTCTGCTTCAACATTGCAAAATCAGCGCGCTCAGCCTTCGACATTTCCATAATGGCACTGCAACCAGAATGGGGCAGTCTGCTGAGTAACCATGCAATCTTATCCGCATTATCAACCTCTTGAACCTCGCATGCATACTCAAACGCATTTAACCAGTCCATAATGTCATTTCGTTCCTCATACACACTGAGCAGATCTTTTGGAAACCGTGGATGAGAGGAAGCCCCAGAACCATGTCCAGGACCCTTGGACCCATTTGCGAACTGAAGCTTGGCCAGTTCCAACTGGTGATCCCTGTCTTTTTGTTTTTCTGCCTGGTCGATTTTCAGTTTGGCTATGCTGAATTCAAGCTCCTGCTGCCTAAACCGCAGCTCTTGCTTCTTGAATTCAAGCATAGCCTCCCCATCAACACTGGCAGAGGAAACGTTAGACATTACATCCTCCCTGTCCTCGTGGTCGTGATGGATCAGTGCAGCGGCAGAACCGTCGGTTCTGCCAGTGAGAGCAGCCCCACCACCTTCTGCACTGTCCTCGGAAGTTATAGCGTCAAGCTGCGCTTCTTGCCACGCCACGATTCTCTGGATCATTTCCAATTTAGTGCCTTGAGAGGAAACCCCTCTCTCCGCACACATCTTCTTCAATGTTTCAGATTTCGAAGCATTTAAGGTTAATAAAGTATTCGTTTCCATACTGTTGATAGGACTATGGCCTTTTTAACGTTATATTCAATACTTTACTGCGTGTCCTGGTTGGAATAACCTGAAATGCCTTAGTTCGAGCGCAACACTGGATACCTTCAGTCGTATCCCACCGCTGACACCAATTTGTTAAGACGGATTTCTGAACTCTGTCCTGGTGGCGCAGAAGTTCAGAAGGCCAACCTAATTACTTGGAACAGGGTAACCTCTGGACAAGCCAGACCAATCAAGGTAGCGATCGCGGCGGTCAAGACTAGGTCTCAAGAGGGGTGAGGGTGACTGAAAGCCCGCAATGAGCACACAAAGCAAGAGCGCTTACAAACTACTCCAAACAGTTGTTTATATCAAAAATAGATACACATTTATTATAAGGCCTCAAAACTAATGACCACAGTAAAAGCAGCAACATACAACGATATTAAACCAACACATACACTATCCACCCAATATATATACAGAATACACAGTTTCACAGCATTAGCAGCACGAAATATGTTATCCACCTGCAGGGGAAGGAAAACAGGCAGTGCGAACCAATGCGAGTGATATGTCCGCCTTCTGAGGCCCCTAACTGGATGGTAGTCCAATCCCTACGAAGAGTGGAGCCTAGCGCTCAAAAGTACCTGCACACGCCGGTGCCAATGGGCAGAAGGTGAAGCTCTTCGGAGGACGTTGAACAGCTCTGTAGGGAGCTCTAATGAAGGAGAACACGGTCCGCGACTCTAGCGCAGCCTCCACTGTGAGGCAGAAGCAGGGCGCGAGTACGGACAAGGGGTGCTGTATTCACAGCGGGGAAAAGCAAGGGGCACTGCAGGAGGGCGACCAGATCCTAGCTAATCTACTCACCGGTCCCCGAAGCAAGCAGGCCCGAGCTTCTCCTCGATAGATGCAGCTTCTGGCAGGTTCTGAAGAGCAGGGAACGTCTTGTCGTCGTGCAGAGTAAAAAGACGTCCCGATCGAAGAAACAAGCACAGTTTTGTCGCCACAGCAGGGCAACGGAACGGCCGGGTGTATTCAAGCCAAACGAGCACTGCTCACCTCTAGCTTAGGGATGCTAAGCAAACGAAGCGTGTGAGCGTGCCCCGGACTCAGAATACCACCCAACCTGTCGGCGATTACAGAGCAGGACTCCTTAGTAAGCTGGTCAGTCAACTGGATGGCCCAGAGACACTTCCGAAGGCTTACGGCAGGAGTTGATGAAGGTGCCGGGAATAGCTGGTCCTGCTATTCCAATAGGTCGAAGCGCCAGTACAGGCCTTCTTGTTCGATCTTAGGTGGAAAGGGCTTCACCGGACGACAGCAATGAGGAGCAGAAGTTCTTCAGGGGGTCACCAGCGATTCCTCGGTCCAGCCTCGTGTTCGCAGGATACTTGGCTCCTGTATCCCTGGGTTCGTAAGAACTCAGGAGATCGACATGGTAGTGGTGTTTCCAGCTCCCTCTTATCCACGGTTCCCTTCGCGCCAAAACGGAGGGGAGCCAATGGGAGATCCGCTCATCAACACCCATACCATACGTGGACCAATCACGGACCACAGTGGTCCCAGGCATTCACACCACCCTAGACTCTCTGGCACCCAGGATGTGTATTGGGACCAGACAGCCCAGCCCACATCCTGGGGGCACTCAAACGACATGTAGAAGCCCGCGAAAGCAACCGTGTTTCGCGGGAAACTACATGCCCAAATAAGGAAGGCCCCGGGTCGCCTGACCCGGGGGAAGGTAAAGGGAGCAAGACGGACAGTGGACGAGACAAAGGAGCCTCGTGGTCCGGCCATTTTGTGTAGCCGGGCCACCCTTTTGTGTTCGCGGCAAAAACGTGCTCAGAACGGCAAAAGGAGCTCAAAATAAACCAAATGATCGCTGCCACCAGCCCAGTCCCTGAATGACTTGCACCGATCCAAAAACCATCCTATAAGAGTGTCTAGGGTCTGTAGAAGGCTAGAGACCCAAGAGAGCTGTAACTTAGCTTACAGTGCCCTCTTGTGTCGTGTTGCACTAAAATGGCGACACGATAAAAGAAACTACGGGAAACAGCGTTCCCCGGTACTGACTGTCTTAAGGGCATGTCAGTTTCCCCGTAAGAAAGGAGCGAAAGCCCAGAGGAGTACAGCAGAAGGCTGCACTTCTCTGGCAAAGTCAAGAAAACAGGTTGAAAACAATAGCAAAAAGTTTAGGGGTTGCCACATGGAAGGAAAGTTCCCTACAATAACGAAATCTTTCCTAACACATTCCAATCCTGAGACCCTTCCTATAGCATGAGATGTGATATCTCAATGCTTCTACCAAACCTGAGACCCTTCCTTTAGCATGATATGTGATATCCAACTCCTTCCCATTCCAATCCTGAGACCCTTCCTATAGCATGAGATGTGATATCTCAATACTTCTAATACCAAACCTGAGATCCTTCCTATAGCATGAGATGTGATATCTCAATGCTTCTAATACCAAACCTGAGACCCTTCCTACAGCATGCGATGTGATATCTCACTGCTTATACCAAACCTGAGACCCTTCCTATAGCATGAGATGTGATATCCAACTCCTTCCCATTCCAATCCTGAGACCCTTCCTATAGCATGAGATGTGATATCTCAATGCTTCTAATACCAAACCTGAGACTCTTCCTATAACATGAGATGGGATATCCAACTCCTTCCCATTCAAATCCAGAGACCCTTGCGATAGCAGAGATGTGATATCTCAATGCTTATACCAAACCTGAGACCCTTCCTACGGCATGAGATGTCATATACAACTCCTTCCCATTCCAATCCTGAGACCCTTCCTATAGCATGAGATGTGATATCGCAATGCTTATACCAAACCTGAGACCCTTCCTATAGCATGAGATGTGATATCCAACTCCTTCCCATTCCAATCCTGAGACCCTTCCTATAGCATGAGATGTGATATCTCAATGCTTATACCAAACCTGAGACCCTTCCTACGGCATGAGATGTCATATACAACTCCTTCCCATTCCAATCCTGAGACCCTTCCTATAGCATGAGATGTGATATCTCAATGCTTATACCAAACCTGAGACCCTTCCTATAGCATGAGATGTGATATCCAACTACTTCCCATTCCAATCCTGAGACCCTTCCTATAGCATGAGATGTGATATCTCAATGCTTATACCAAACCTGAGACCCTTCCTATAACATGAGATGGGATATCCAACTCCTTCCCATTCCAATCCTGAGACACTTCCGATAGCAGAGATGTGATATCTCAATGCTTATACCAGACCTTAGACCCTTCCTATAACATGAGATCGGATATCCAACTCCTTCCCGTTCCAAACCTGAGACCCTTCCTTTAGCATGAGATGTGATATCCAGCTCCTTCCCATTCCAATCCTGAGACACTTCCGATAGCATGAGATGTGATATCTCAATGCTTCTAATATCAAAACGGAAACCCTCCCTATAGCATGATATGTGATATCTAAGTCCTTCCCATTCCAATCCTGAGACCCTTCCTATAGCATGAGATGTGATATCTCAATGCTTCTACCAAACCTGAGACCCTTCCTTTAGCATGAGATGTGATATCCAACTCCTTCCCATTCTAATCCTGAGACCCTTCCTATAGCATGAGATGTGATATCTCAATACTTCTAATACCAAACCTGAGATCCTTCCGATAACATGAGATGTGATATCCAAATCCTTCCCCTTCCAAACCTGAGACCCTCCATTTTAGCATGAGATGTGATATCCAACACTTCCCATTCCAATCCTGAGACCCTTCTGATAGCATGAGATGTGATATCTCAATGCTTCTAATACCAAACCTGAGATCCTTCCGATAGCATGAGATGTGATATCTCAATGCTTCTAATACCAAACCTGAGATCCTTCCTATAACATGAGATGTGATATCCAAATCCTTCCCCTTCCAATTCTGAGACCCTCCCTTTAACATGAGATGTGATATCCAACTCCTTCCCATTCCAACCTGAGACCCTTCCTATAGCATGAGATGTGATATCTCAATGCCTCTAATACCAAACCCGAGATCCTTCCTCTAACATGAAATGTGATATCCAACTCCTTCCCTTTCCAAACCTGAGAGCCTATCTATAGCATGAGATGTGATATCCAAGTCCTTCCCATTCCAATCCTTAGACCCTTCCTACAGCATGCAATATGATATCTCAATGATTCTAATAACAAACCTGAGACCCGTCCTATAACATGAGATGGGATATCCAACTCCTTCCCATTCCAATCCTGAGACACTTCCGATAGCAGAGATGTGATATCTCAATGCTTATACCAAACCTGAGACCCTTCCTATAACATGAGATGTGATATCCAACTCCTTCCCGTTCCAAACCTGAGACTCTTCCTTTAGCATGAGATGTGATATCCAGCTCCTTCCCATTCCAATCCTGAGACACTTCCGATAGCATGAGATGTGATATCTCAATGCTTCTAATATCAAAACTGAGACCCTCCCTATAGCATGATATGTGATATCTAAGTCCTTCCCATTCCAATCCTGAGACCCTTCTGATAGCATGAGATGTGATATCTCAATGCCTCTAATACCAAACCTGAGATCCTACCTCTAACATGAAATGTGATATCCAACTCTCTCCCCTTCCAAACCTGAGAGCCTTCCTATAGCATGAGATGTGATATCCAAGTCCTTCCCATTCCAATCCTGAGACCCTTCCTATAACATGAGATGTGATATCCAACTCCTTCCCATTCCAACCTGAGACCCTTCCTATAGCATGAGATGGGATATCCAACTCCTTCCAAATCCAATCCTGATACCATTCCGATAGCATGAGATGTGATATCCCAATGCATCTACCAAACCTGAGACCCATACTATGGCATGAGATGTGATATCAAACTCCTTCCCATTCCAATTCTGAGACCCTTCCTATACCATGAGACTTGCTATCTCAATGCTTCTAATACCAAACCTGAGACCCGTCCTATAACATGGGATGTGATATCCAAATCCTTCCCCTTCCAAACCTTAGACCCTTCCTTTATCATGAGATGTGATATCCAACTCCTTCCCATTCCAATCCTGAGACCCTTCCGATATCATGAGATGTGATATCTCAATGCTTCTAATATCAAACTTGAGACCCTCCCTATAGCATGAGATGTGATATCCAAGTCCTTCCCATTCCAATCCTGAGACCCTTCCTATAACATAAGATGTGATATCTCAATGCTTCTAATACCAAACCTGGGACCCGTCCTATAACATGAGATATGATATCCAAATCCTTCCCCTTCCAAACCTGAGAGCCTTCCTTTAGCATGAGATGTGATATCTAAATCCTTCCCATTCCAATCCTGAAACCCTTCCTATAGCATGAGATGTGATATCTCAATGTTTCTAATAAAAAACCTGAGACCCTTCCTATAGCAAGAGATGTGATATCTAAATCCTTCCCATTTCAATCTTGAGACCCTTCCTATGACATGAGATGTGATATCCAACTCCTTCCCATTCCAACATGAGACCCTTCCTATAGCATGAGAAGGGATATCCAACTCCTCCCAATCCAATCCTGAGACCCTTCCGATAGCAGAGATGTGATATCTCAATGCTTATACCAAACCTGAGACCCTTCAGACGGCATGAGATGTCATATACAACTCCTTCCCATTACAATCCTGAGACCCTTCCTATAGCATGAGATGTGATATCTCAATGCTTATACCAAACCTGAGACCCTTCCTATAGCATGAGATGTGATATCCAACTCCTTCCCATTCCAATCCTGAGACCCTTCCTATAGCATGAGATGTGATATCTCAATGCTTATACCAAACCTGAGACCCTTCCTACGGCATGAGATGTCATATACAACTCCTTCCCATTCCAATCCTGAGACCCTTCCTATAGCATGAGATGTGATATCTCAATGCTTATACCAAACCTGAGACCCTTCCTATAGCATGTGATGTGATATCCAACTCCTTCCCATTCCAATCCTGAGACCCTTACTATAGCATGAGATGTGCTATCTCAATGCTTATACCAAACCTGAGACCCTTCCTATAACATGAGATGGGATATCCAACTCCTTCCCATTCCAATCCTGAGACACTTCCGATAGCAGAGATGTGATATCTCAATGCTTATACCAGACCTTAGACCCTTCCTATAACATGAGATCGGATATCCAACTCCTTCCCGTTCCAAACCTGAGACCCTTCCTTTAGCATGAGATGTGATATCCAGCTCCTTCCCATTCCAATCCTGAGACCCTCCCTTTAGCATGAGATGTGATATCTCAATGCTTCTAATATCAAAACAGAAACCCTCCCTATAGCATGATATGTGATATCTAAGTCCTTCCCATTCCAATCCTGAGACCCTTCCTATAGCATGAGATGTGATATCTCAATGCTTCTACCAAACCTGAGACCCTTCCTTTAGCATGAGATGTGATATCCAACTCCTTCCCATTCCAATCCTGAGACCCTTCCTATAGCATGAGATGTGATATCTCAATACTTCTAATACCAAACCTGAAATCCTTCCGATAACATGAGATGTGATATCCAAATCCTTCCCCTTCCAAACCTGAGACCCTCCCTTTAGCATGAGATGTGATATCCAACTCCTTCCCATTCCAATCCTGAGACCCTTCTGATAGCATGAGATGTGATATCTCAATGCTTCTAATACCAAACCTGAGATCCTTCCGATAGCATGAGATGTGATATCTCAATGCTTCTAATACCAAACCTGAGATCCTTCCTATAACATGAGATGTGATATCCAAATCCTTCCCCTTCCAATTCTGAGACCCTCCCTTTAACATGAGATGTGATATCCAACTCCTTCCCATTCCAACCTGAGACCCTTCCTAGCATGAAATGTGATATCTCAATGCTTATACCAAACCTGAGACCCTTCCTATAACATGAGATGGGATATCCAACTCCTTCCCATTCCAATCCTGAGACACTTCCCGTAGCAGAGATGTGATATCTCAATGCTTATACCAGACCTTAGACCCTTCCTATAACATGAGATCGGATATCCAACTCCTTCCCGTTCCAAACCTGAGACCCTTCCTTTAGCATGAGATGTGATATCCAGCTCCTTCCCATTCCAATCCTGAGACACTTCCGATAGCATGAGATGTGATATCTCAATGCTTCTAATATCAAAACGGAAACCCTCCCTATAGCATGATATGTGATATCTAAGTCCTTCCCATTCCAATCCTGAGACCCTTCCTATAGCATGAGATGTGATATCTCAATGCTTCTAATACCAAACCTGAGATCCTTCCGATAGCATGAGATCGGATATCCAACTCCTTCCCATTCCAATCCTGAGACACTTCCGATAGCAGAGATGTGATATCTCAATGCTTATACCAGACCTTAGACCCTTCCTATAACATGAGATCGGATATCCAACTCCTTCCCGTTCCAAACCTGAGACCCTTCCTTTAGCATGAGATGTGATATCCAGCTCCTTCCCATTCCAATCCTGAGACACTTCCTATAGCATGAGATGTGATATCTCAATGCTTCTACCAAACCTGAGACCCTTCCTTTAGCATGAGATGTGATATCCAACTCCTTCCCATTCCAATCCTGAGACCCTTCCTATAGCATGAGATGTGATATCTCAATACTTCTAATACCAAACCTGAGATCCTTCCGATAACATGAGATGTGATATCCAAATCCTTCCCCTTCCAAACCTGAGACCCTCCCTTTAGCATGAGATGTGATATCCATCTCCTTCCCATTCCAATCCTGAGACCCTTCTGATAGCATGAGATGTGATATCTCAATGCTTCTAATACCAAACCTGAGATCCTTCCGATAGCATGAGATGTGATATCTCAATGCTTCTAATACCAAACCTGAGATCCTTCCTATAACATGAGATGTGATATCCAAATCCTTCCCCTTCCAATTCTGAGACCCTCCCTTTAACATGAGATGTGATATCCAACTCCTTCCCATTCCAACCTGAGACCCTTCCTATAGCATGAGATGTGATATCCAAGTCCTTCCCATTCCAATCCTTAGACCCTTCCTACAGCATGCAATATGATATCTCAATGCCTCTAATACCAAACCTGAGATCCTTCCTCTAACATGAAATGTGATATCCAACTCCTTCCCTTTCCAAACCTGAGAGCCTATCTATAGCATGAGATGTGATATCCAAGTCCTTTCCATTCCAATCCTTAGACCCTTCCTACAGCATGCAATATGATATCTCAATGATTCTAATAACAAACCTGAGACCCGTCCTATAACATGAGATGGGATATCCAACTCCTTCCATTTCCAATCCTGAGACACTTCCGATAGCAGAGATGTGATATCTCAATGCTTATACCAAACCTGAGACCCTTCCTATAACATGAGATGTGATATCCAACTCCTTCCCGTTCCAATCCTGAGACTCTTCCTTTAGCATGAGATGTGATATCCAGCTCCTTCCCATTCCAATCGTGAGACACTTCCGATAGCATGAGATGTGATATCCCAATGCTTCTAATATCAAAACTGAGACCCTCCCTATAGCATGATATGTGATATCTAAGTCCTTCCCATTCCAATCCTGAGACCCTTCCTATAGCATGAGATGTGATATCTCAATGCTTCTACCAAACCTGAGACCCTTCCTTTAGCATGAGATGTGATATCCAACTCCTTCTCATTCCAATCCTGAGACCCTTCCTATAGCATGAGATGTGATATCTCAATACTTCTAATACCAAACCTGAGATCCTTCCTATAGCATGAGATGTGATATCTCAATGCTTCTAATACCAAACCTGCGACCCTTCCTACAGCATGCGATGTGATATCTCACTGCTTATACCAAACCTGAGACCCTTCCTATAGCATGAGATGTGATATCCAACTCCTTCCCATTCCAATCCTGAGACCCTTCCTATAGCATGAGATGTGATATCTCAATGCTTCTAATATCAAACTTGAGAGCCTCCCTATAGCATGAGATGTGATATCCAAGTCCTTCCCATTCCAATCCTGAGACCCTTCCTATAGCATGAGATGTGATATCTCAATGCTTATACCAAACCTGAGACCCTTCCTATAGCATGAGATGTGATATCCAACTCCTTCCCATTCCAATCCTGAGACCCTTCCTATAGCATGAGATGTGATATCTCAATGCTTATACCAAACCTGAGACCCTTCCTACGGCATGAGATGTCATATACAACTCCTTCCCATTCCAATCCTGAGACCCTTCCTATAGCATGAGATGTGATATCTCAATGCTTATACCAAACCTGAGACCCTTCCTATAGCATGAGATGTGATATCCAACTCCTTCCCATTCCAATCCTGAGACCCTTCCTATAGCATGAGATGTGATATCTCAATGCTTATACCAAACCTGAGACCCTTCCTATAACATGAGATGGGATATCCAACTCCTTCCCATTCCAATCCTGAGACACTTCCGATAGCAGAGATGTGATATCTCAATGCTTATACCAGACCTTAGACCCTTCCTATAACATGAGATCGGATATCCAACTCCTTCCCGTTCCAAACCTGAGACCCTTCCTTTAGCATGAGATGTGATATCCAGCTCCTTCCCATTCCAATCCTGAGACCCTCCCTTTAGCATGAGATGTGATATCTCAATGCTTCTAATATCAAAACAGAAACCCTCCCTATAGCATGATATGTGATATCTAAGTCCTTCCCATTCCAATCCTGAGACCCTTCCTATAGCATGAGATGTGATATCTCAATGCTTCTACCAAACCTGAGACCCTTCCTTTAGCATGAGATGTGATATCCAACTCCTTCCCATTCCAATCCTGAGACCCTTCCTATAGCATGAGATGTGATATCTCAATACTTCTAATACCAAACCTGAAATCCTTCCGATAACATGAGATGTGATATCCAAATCCTTCCCCTTCCAAACCTGAGACCCTCCCTTTAGCATGAGATGTGATATCCAACTCCTTCCCATTCCAATCCTGAGACCCTTCTGATAGCATGAGATGTGATATCTCAATGCTTCTAATACCAAACCTGAGATCCTTCCGATAGCATGAGATGTGATATCTCAATGCTTCTAATACCAAACCTGAGATCCTTCCTATAACATGAGATGTGATATCCAAATCCTTCCCCTTCCAATTCTGAGACCCTCCCTTTAACATGAGATGTGATATCCAACTCCTTCCCATTCCAACCTGAGACCCTTCCTATAGCATGAGATGTGATATCTCAATGCTTATACCAAACCTGAGACCCTTCCTATAACATGAGATGGGATATCCAACTCCTTCCCATTCCAATCCTGAGACACTTCCCATAGCAGAGATGTGATATCTCAATGCTTATACCAGACCTTAGACCCTTCCTATAACATGAGATCGGATATCCAACTCCTTCCCGTTCCAAACCTGAGACCCTTCCTTTAGCATGAGATGTGATATCCAGCTCCTTCCCATTCCAATCCTGAGACACTTCCGATAGCATGAGATGTGATATCTCAATGCTTCTAATATCAAAACGGAAACCCTCCCTATAGCATGATATGTGATATCTAAGTCCTTCCCATTCCAATCCTGAGACCCTTCCTATAGCATGAGATGTGATATCTCAATGCTTCTAATACCAAACCTGAGATCCTTCCGATAGCATGAGATCGGATATCCAACTCCTTCCCATTCCAATCCTGAGACACTTCCGATAGCAGAGATGTGATATCTCAATGCTTATACCAGACCTTAGACCCTTCCTATAACATGAGATCGGATATCCAACTCCTTCCCGTTCCAAACCTGAGACCCTTCCGTTAGCATGAGATGTGATATCCAGCTCCTTCCCATTCCAATCCTGAGACGCTTCCTATAGCATGAGATGTGATATCTCAATGCTTCTACCAAACCTGAGACCCTTCCTTTAGCATGAGATGTGATATCCAACTCCTTCCCATTCCAATCCTGAGACCCTTCTGATAGCATGAGATGTGATATCTCAATGCTTCTAATACCAAACCTGAGATCCTTCCGATAACATGAGATGTGATATCCAAATCCTTCCCCTTCCAAACCTGAGACCCTCCCTTTAGCATGAGATGTGATATCCATCTCCTTCCCATTCCAATCCTGAGACCCTTCTGATAGCATGAGATGTGATATCTCAATGCTTCTAATACCAAACCTGAGATCCTTCCGATAGCATGAGATGTGATATCTCAATGCTTCTAATACCAAACCTGAGATCCTTCCTATAACATGAGATGTGATATCCAAATCCTTCCCCTTCCAATTCTGAGACCCTCCCTTTAACATGAGATGTGATATCCAACTCCTTCCCATTCCAACCTGAGACCCTTCCTATAGCATGAGATGTGATATCTCAATGCCTCTAATACCAAACCTGAGATCCTTCCTCTAACATGAAATGTGATATCCAACTCCTTCCCTTTCCAAACCTGAGAGCCTATCTATAGCATGAGATGTGATATCCAAGTCCTTCCCATTCCAATCCTTAGACCCTTCCTACAGCATGCAATATGATATCTCAATGATTCTAATAACAAACCTGAGACCCGTCCTATAACATGAGATGGGATATCCAACTCCTTCCATTTCCAATCCTGAGACACTTCCGATAGCAGAGATGTGATATCTCAATGCTTATACCAAACCTGAGACCCTTCCTATAACTTAAGATGTGATATCCAACTCCTTCCCGTTCCAAACCTGAGACTCTTCCTTTAGCATGAGATGTGATATCCAGCTCCTTCCCATTCCAATCCTGAGACACTTCCGATAGCATGAGATGTGATATCTCAATGCTTCTAATATCAAAACTGAGACCCTCCCTATAGCATGATATGTGATATCTAAGTCCTTCCCATTCCAATCCTGAGACCCTTCCTATAGCATGAGATGTGATATCTCAATGCTTCTACCAAACCTGAGACCCTTCCTTTAGCATGATATGTGATATCCAACTCCTTCCCATTCCAATCCTGAGACCCTTCCTATAGCATGAGATGTGATATCTCAATACTTCTAATACCAAACCTGAGATCCTTCCTATAGCATGAGATGTGATATCTCAATGCTTCTAATACCAAACCTGAGACCCTTCCTACAGCATGCGATGTGATATCTCACTGCTTATACCAAACCTGAGACCCTTCCTATAGCATGAGATGTGATATCCAACTCCTTCCCATTCCAATCCTGAGACCCTTCCTATAGCATGAGATGTGATATCTCAATGCTTCTAATATCAAACTTGAGAGCCTCCCTATAGCATGAGATGTGATATCCAAGTCCTTCCCATTCCAATCCTGAGACACTTCCTATAGCATGAGATGTGATATCTCAATGCTTCTAATACCAAACCTGAGACTCTTCCTATAACATGAGATGGGATATCCAACTCCTTCCCATTCAAATCCAGAGACCCTTGCGATAGCAGAGATGTGATATCTCAATGCTTATACCAAACCTGAGACCCTTCCTACGGCATGAGATGTCATATACAACTCCTTCCCATTCCAATCCTGAGACCCTTCCTATAGCATGAGATGTGATATCGCAATGCTTATACCAAACCTGAGACCCTTCCTACAGCATGCGATGTGATATCTCACTGCTTATACCAAACCTGAGACCCTTCCTACGGCATGAGATGTCATATACAACTCCTTCCCATTCCAATCCTGAGACCCTTCCTATAGCATGAGATGTGATATCGCAATGCTTATACCAAACCTGAGACCCTTCCTATAGCATGAGATGTGATATCCAACTCCTTCCCATTCCAATCCTGAGACCCTTCCTATAGCATGAGATGTGATATCTCAATGCTTATACCAAACCTGAGACCCTTCCTACGGCATGAGATGTCATATACAACTCCTTCCCATTCCAATCCTGAGACCCTTCCTATAGCATGAGATGTGATATCTCAATGCTTATACCAAACCTGAGACCCTTCCTATAGCATGAGATGTGATATCCAACTACTTCCCATTCCAATCCTGAGACCCTTCCTATAGCATGAGATGTGATATCTCAATGCTTATACCAAACCTGAGACCCTTCCTATAACATGAGATGGGATATCCAACTCCTTCCCATTCCAATCCTGAGACACTTCCGATAGCAGAGATGTGATATCTCAATGCTTATACCAGACCTTAGACCCTTCCTATAACATGAGATCGGATATCCAACTCCTTCCCGTTCCAAACCTGAGACCCTTCCTTTAGCATGAGATGTGATATCCAGCTCCTTCCCATTCCAATCCTGAGACACTTCCGATAGCATGAGATGTGATATCTCAATGCTTCTAATATCAAAACGGAAACCCTCCCTATAGCATGATATGTGATATCTAAGTCCTTCCCATTCCAATCCTGAGACCCTTCCTATAGCATGAGATGTGATATCTCAATGCTTCTACCAAACCTGAGACCCTTCCTTTAGCATGAGATGTGATATCCAACTCCTTCCCATTCTAATCCTGAGACCCTTCCTATAGCATGAGATGTGATATCTCAATACTTCTAATACCAAACCTGAGATCCTTCCGATAACATGAGATGTGATATCCAAATCCTTCCCCTTCCAAACCTGAGACCCTCCATTTTAGCATGAGATGTGATATCCAACTCCTTCCCATTCCAATCCTGAGACCCTTCTGATAGCATGAGATGTGATATCTCAATGCTTCTAATACCAAACCTGAGATCCTTCCGATAGCATGAGATGTGATATCTCAATGCTTCTAATACCAAACCTGAGATCCTTCCTATAACATGAGATGTGATATCCAAATCCTTCCCCTTCCAATTCTGAGACCCTCCCTTTAACATGAGATGTGATATCCAACTCCTTCCCATTCCAACCTGAGACCCTTCCTATAGCATGAGATGTGATATCTCAATGCCTCTAATACCAAACCTGAGATCCTTCCTCTAACATGAAATGTGATATCCAACTCCTTCCCTTTCCAAACCTGAGAGCCTATCTATAGCATGAGATGTGATATCCAAGTCCTTCCCATTCCAATCCTTAGACCCTTCCTACAGCATGCAATATGATATCTCAATGATTCTAATAACAAACCTGAGACCCGTCCTATAACATGAGATGGGATATCCAACTCCTTCCCATTCCAATCCTGAGACACTTCCGATAGCAGAGATGTGATATCTCAATGCTTATACCAAACCTGAGACCCTTCCTATAACATGAGATGTGATATCCAACTCCTTCCCGTTCCAAACCTGAGACTCTTCCTTTAGCATGAGATGTGATATCCAGCTCCTTCCCATTCCAATCCTGAGACACTTCCGATAGCATGAGATGTGATATCTCAATGCTTCTAATATCAAAACAGAAACCCTCCCTATAGCATGATATGTGATATCTAAGTCCTTCCCATTCCAATCCTGAGACCCTTCCTATAGCATGAGATGTGATATCTCAATGCTTCTACCAAACCTGAGACCCTTCCTTTAGCATGAGATGTGATATCCAACTCCTTCCCATTCCAATCCTGAGACCCTTCCTATAGCATGAGATGTGATATCTCAATACTTCTAATACCAAACCTGAAATCCTTCCGATAACATGAGATGTGATATCCAAATCCTTCCCCTTCCAAACCTGAGACCCTCCCTTTAGCATGAGATGTGATATCCAACTCCTTCCCATTCCAATCCTGAGACCCTTCTGATAGCATGAGATGTGATATCTCAATGCTTCTAATACCAAACCTGAGATCCTTCCGATAGCATGAGATGTGATATCTCAATGCTTCTAATACCAAACCTGAGATCCTTCCTATAACATGAGATGTGATATCCAAATCCTTCCCCTTCCAATTCTGAGACCCTCCCTTTAACATGAGATGTGATATCCAACTCCTTCCCATTCCAACCTGAGACCCTTCCTATAGCATGAGATGTGATATCTCAATGCTTATACCAAACCTGAGACCCTTCCTATAACATGAGATGGGATATCCAACTCCTTCCCATTCCAATCCTGAGACACTTCCCATAGCAGAGATGTGATATCTCAATGCTTATACCAGACCTTAGACCCTTCCTATAACATGAGATCGGATATCCAACTCCTTCCCGTTCCAAACCTGAGACCCTTCCTTTAGCATGAGATGTGATATCCAGCTCCTTCCCATTCCAATCCTGAGACACTTCCGATAGCATGAGATGTGATATCTCAATGCTTCTATCAAAACGGAAACCCTCCCTATAGCATGATATGTGATATCTAAGTCCTTCCCATTCCAATCCTGAGACCCTTCCTATAGCATGAGATGTGATATCTCAATGCTTCTAATACCAAACCTGAGATCCTTCCGATAGCATGAGATCGGATATCCAACTCCTTCCCATTCCAATCCTGAGACACTTCCGATAGCAGAGATGTGATATCTCAATGCTTATACCAGACCTTAGACCCTTCCTATAACATGAGATCGGATATCCAACTCCTTCCCGTTCCAAACCTGAGACCCTTCCGTTAGCATGAGATGTGATATCCAGCTCCTTCCCATTCCAATCCTGAGACGCTTCCTATAGCATGAGATGTGATATCTCAATGCTTCTACCAAACCTGAGACCCTTCCTTTAGCATGAGATGTGATATCCAACTCCTTCCCATTCCAATCCTGAGACCCTTCCTATAGCATGAGATGTGATATCTCAATACTTCTAATACCAAACCTGAGATCCTTCCGATAACATGAGATGTGATATCCAAATCCTTCCCCTTCCAAACCTGAGACCCTCCCTTTAGCATGAGATGTGATATCCATCTCCTTCCCATTCCAATCCTGAGACCCTTCTGATAGCATGAGATGTGATATCTCAATGCTTCTAATACCAAACCTGAGATCCTTCCGATAGCATGAGATGTGATATCTCAATGCTTCTAATACCAAACCTGAGATCCTTCCTATAACATGAGATGTGATATCCAAATCCTTCCCCTTCCAATTCTGAGACCCTCCCTTTAACATGAGATGTGATATCCAACTCCTTCCCATTCCAACCTGAGACCCTTCCTATAGCATGAGATGTGATATCTCAATGCCTCTAATACCAAACCTGAGATCCTTCCTCTAACATGAAATGTGATATCCAACTCCTTCCCTTTCCAAACCTGAGAGCCTATCTATAGCATGAGATGTGATATCCAAGTCCTTCCCATTCCAATCCTTAGACCCTTCCTACAGCATGCAATATGATATCTCAATGATTCTAATAACAAACCTGAGACCCGTCCTATAACATGAGATGGGATATCCAACTCCTTCCATTTCCAATCCTGAGACACTTCCGATAGCAGAGATGTGATATCTCAATGCTTATACCAAACCTGAGACCCTTCCTATAACTTAAGATGTGATATCCAACTCCTTCCCGTTCCAAACCTGAGACTCTTCCTTTAGCATGAGATGTGATATCCAGCTCCTTCCCATTCCAATCCTGAGACACTTCCGATAGCATGAGATGTGATATCTCAATGCTTCTAATATCAAAACTGAGACCCTCCCTATAGCATGATATGTGATATCTAAGTCCTTCCCATTCCAATCCTGAGACCCTTCCTATAGCATGAGATGTGATATCTCAATGCTTCTACCAAACCTGAGACCCTTCCTTTAGCATGATATGTGATATCCAACTCCTTCCCATTCCAATCCTGAGACCCTTCCTATAGCATGAGATGTGATATCTCAATACTTCTAATACCAAACCTGAGATCCTTCCTATAGCATGAGATGTGATATCTCAATGCTTCTAATACCAAACCTGAGACCCTTCCTACAGCATGCGATGTGATATCTCACTGCTTATACCAAACCTGAGACCCTTCCTATAGCATGAGATGTGATATCCAACTCCTTCCCATTCCAATCCTGAGACCCTTCCTATAGCATGAGATGTGATATCTCAATGCTTCTAATATCAAACTTGAGAGCCTCCCTATAGCATGAGATGTGATATCCAAGTCCTTCCCATTCCAATCCTGAGACACTTCCTATAGCATGAGATGTGATATCTCAATGCTTCTAATACCAAACCTGAGACTCTTCCTATAACATGAGATGGGATATCCAACTCCTTCCCATTCAAATCCAGAGACCCTTGCGATAGCAGAGATGTGATATCTCAATGCTTATACCAAACCTGAGACCCTTCCTACGGCATGAGATGTCATATACAACTCCTTCCCATTCCAATCCTGAGACCCTTCCTATAGCATGAGATGTGATATCGCAATGCTTATACCAAACCTGAGACCCTTCCTACAGCATGCGATGTGATATCTCACTGCTTATACCAAACCTGAGACCCTTCCTACGGCATGAGATGTCATATACAACTCCTTCCCATTCCAATCCTGAGACCCTTCCTATAGCATGAGATGTGATATCGCAATGCTTATACCAAACCTGAGACCCTTCCTATAGCATGAGATGTGATATCCAACTCCTTCCCATTCCAATCCTGAGACCCTTCCTATAGCATGAGATGTGATATCTCAATGCTTATACCAAACCTGAGACCCTTCCTACGGCATGAGATGTCATATACAACTCCTTCCCATTCCAATCCTGAGACCCTTCCTATAGCATGAGATGTGATATCTCAATGCTTATACCAAACCTGAGACCCTTCCTATAGCATGAGATGTGATATCCAACTACTTCCCATTCCAATCCTGAGACCCTTCCTATAGCATGAGATGTGATATCTCAATGCTTATACCAAACCTGAGACCCTTCCTATAACATGAGATGGGATATCCAACTCCTTCCCATTCCAATCCTGAGACACTTCCGATAGCAGAGATGTGATATCTCAATGCTTATACCAGACCTTAGACCCTTCCTATAACATGAGATCGGATATCCAACTCCTTCCCGTTCCAAACCTGAGACCCTTCCTTTAGCATGAGATGTGATATCCAGCTCCTTCCCATTCCAATCCTGAGACACTTCCGATAGCATGAGATGTGATATCTCAATGCTTCTAATATCAAAACGGAAACCCTCCCTATAGCATGATATGTGATATCTAAGTCCTTCCCATTCCAATCCTGAGACCCTTCCTATAGCATGAGATGTGATATCTCAATGCTTCTACCAAACCTGAGACCCTTCCTTTAGCATGAGATGTGATATCCAACTCCTTCCCATTCTAATCCTGAGACCCTTCCTATAGCATGAGATGTGATATCTCAATACTTCTAATACCAAACCTGAGATCCTTCCGATAACATGAGATGTGATATCCAAATCCTTCCCCTTCCAAACCTGAGACCCTCCATTTTAGCATGAGATGTGATATCCAACTCCTTCCCATTCCAATCCTGAGACCCTTCTGATAGCATGAGATGTGATATCTCAATGCTTCTAATACCAAACCTGAGATCCTTCCGATAGCATGAGATGTGATATCTCAATGCTTCTAATACCAAACCTGAGATCCTTCCTATAACATGAGATGTGATATCCAAATCCTTCCCCTTCCAATTCTGAGACCCTCCCTTTAACATGAGATGTGATATCCAACTCCTTCCCATTCCAACCTGAGACCCTTCCTATAGCATGAGATGTGATATCTCAATGCCTCTAATACCAAACCTGAGATCCTTCCTCTAACATGAAATGTGATATCCAACTCCTTCCCTTTCCAAACCTGAGAGCCTATCTATAGCATGAGATGTGATATCCAAGTCCTTCCCATTCCAATCCTTAGACCCTTCCTACAGCATGCAATATGATATCTCAATGATTCTAATAACAAACCTGAGACCCGTCCTATAACATGAGATGGGATATCCAACTCCTTCCCATTCCAATCCTGAGACACTTCCGATAGCAGAGATGTGATATCTCAATGCTTATACCAAACCTGAGACCCTTCCTATAACATGAGATGTGATATCCAACTCCTTCCCGTTCCAAACCTGAGACTCTTCCTTTAGCATGAGATGTGATATCCAGCTCCTTCCCATTCCAATCCTGAGACACTTCCGATAGCATGAGATGTGATATCTCAATGCTTCTAATATCAAAACTGAGACCCTCCCTATAGCATGATATGTGATATCTAAGTCCTTCCCATTCCAATCCTGAGACCCTTCTGATAGCATGAGATGTGATATCTCAATGCCTCTAATACCAAACCTGAGATCCTACCTCTAACATGAAATGTGATATCCAACTCTCTCCCCTTCCAAACCTGAGAGCCTTCCTATAGCATGAGATGTGATATCCAAGTCCTTCCCATTCCAATCCTGAGACCCTTCCTATAACATGAGATGTGATATCCAACTCCTTCCCATTCCAACCTGAGACCCTTCCTATAGCATGAGATGGGATATCCAACTCCTTCCAAATCCAATCCTGATACCATTCCGATAGCATGAGATGTGATATCCCAATGCATCTACCAAACCTGAGACCCATACTATGGCATGAGATGTGATATCAAACTCCTTCCCATTCCAATTCTGAGACCCTTCCTATACCATGAGACTTGCTATCTCAATGCTTCTAATACCAAACCTGAGACCCGTCCTATAACATGGGATGTGATATCCAAATCCTTCCCCTTCCAAACCTTAGACCCTTCCTTTATCATGAGATGTGATATCCAACTCCTTCCCATTCCAATCCTGAGACCCTTCCGATATCATGAGATGTGATATCTCAATGCTTCTAATATCAAACTTGAGACCCTCCCTATAGCATGAGATGTGATATCCAAGTCCTTCCCATTCCAATCCTGAGACCCTTCCTATAACATAAGATGTGATATCTCAATGCTTCTAATACCAAACCTGGGACCCGTCCTATAACATGAGATATGATATCCAAATCCTTCCCCTTCCAAACCTGAGAGCCTTCCTTTAGCATGAGATGTGATATCTAAATCCTTCCCATTCCAATCCTGAAACCCTTCCTATAGCATGAGATGTGATATCTCAATGTTTCTAATAAAAAACCTGAGACCCTTCCTATAGCAAGAGATGTGATATCTAAATCCTTCCCATTTCAATCTTGAGACCCTTCCTATGACATGAGATGTGATATCCAACTCCTTCCCATTCCAACATGAGACCCTTCCTATAGCATGAGAAGGGATATCCAACTCCTCCCAATCCAATCCTGAGACCCTTCCGATAGCAGAGATGTGATATCTCAATGCTTATACCAAACCTGAGACCCTTCAGACGGCATGAGATGTCATATACAACTCCTTCCCATTACAATCCTGAGACCCTTCCTATAGCATGAGATGTGATATCTCAATGCTTATACCAAACCTGAGACCCTTCCTATAGCATGAGATGTGATATCCAACTCCTTCCCATTCCAATCCTGAGACCCTTCCTATAGCATGAGATGTGATATCTCAATGCTTATACCAAACCTGAGACCCTTCCTACGGCATGAGATGTCATATACAACTCCTTCCCATTCCAATCCTGAGACCCTTCCTATAGCATGAGATGTGATATCTCAATGCTTATACCAAACCTGAGACCCTTCCTATAGCATGTGATGTGATATCCAACTCCTTCCCATTCCAATCCTGAGACCCTTACTATAGCATGAGATGTGATATCTCAATGCTTATACCAAACCTGAGACCCTTCCTATAACATGAGATGGGATATCCAACTCCTTCCCATTCCAATCCTGAGACACTTCCGATAGCAGAGATGTGATATCTCAATGCTTATACCAGACCTTAGACCCTTCCTATAACATGAGATCGGATATCCAACTCCTTCCCGTTCCAAACCTGAGACCCTTCCTTTAGCATGAGATGTGATATCCAGCTCCTTCCCATTCCAATCCTGAGACCCTCCCTTTAGCATGAGATGTGATATCTCAATGCTTCTAATATCAAAACAGAAACCCTCCCTATAGCATGATATGTGATATCTAAGTCCTTCCCATTCCAATCCTGAGACCCTTCCTATAGCATGAGATGTGATATCTCAATGCTTCTACCAAACCTGAGACCCTTCCTTTAGCATGAGATGTGATATCCAACTCCTTCCCATTCCAATCCTGAGACCCTTCCTATAGCATGAGATGTGATATCTCAATACTTCTAATACCAAACCTGAAATCCTTCCGATAACATGAGATGTGATATCCAAATCCTTCCCCTTCCAAACCTGAGACCCTCCCTTTAGCATGAGATGTGATATCCAACTCCTTCCCATTCCAATCCTGAGACCCTTCTGATAGCATGAGATGTGATATCTCAATGCTTCTAATACCAAACCTGAGATCCTTCCGATAGCATGAGATGTGATATCTCAATGCTTCTAATACCAAACCTGAGATCCTTCCTATAACATGAGATGTGATATCCAAATCCTTCCCCTTCCAATTCTGAGACCCTCCCTTTAACATGAGATGTGATATCCAACTCCTTCCCATTCCAACCTGAGACCCTTCCTAGCATGAAATGTGATATCTCAATGCTTATACCAAACCTGAGACCCTTCCTATAACATGAGATGGGATATCCAACTCCTTCCCATTCCAATCCTGAGACACTTCCCGTAGCAGAGATGTGATATCTCAATGCTTATACCAGACCTTAGACCCTTCCTATAACATGAGATCGGATATCCAACTCCTTCCCGTTCCAAACCTGAGACCCTTCCTTTAGCATGAGATGTGATATCCAGCTCCTTCCCATTCCAATCCTGAGACACTTCCGATAGCATGAGATGTGATATCTCAATGCTTCTAATATCAAAACGGAAACCCTCCCTATAGCATGATATGTGATATCTAAGTCCTTCCCATTCCAATCCTGAGACCCTTCCTATAGCATGAGATGTGATATCTCAATGCTTCTAATACCAAACCTGAGATCCTTCCGATAGCATGAGATCGGATATCCAACTCCTTCCCATTCCAATCCTGAGACACTTCCGATAGCAGAGATGTGATATCTCAATGCTTATACCAGACCTTAGACCCTTCCTATAACATGAGATCGGATATCCAACTCCTTCCCGTTCCAAACCTGAGACCCTTCCTTTAGCATGAGATGTGATATCCAGCTCCTTCCCATTCCAATCCTGAGACACTTCCTATAGCATGAGATGTGATATCTCAATGCTTCTACCAAACCTGAGACCCTTCCTTTAGCATGAGATGTGATATCCAACTCCTTCCCATTCCAATCCTGAGACCCTTCCTATAGCATGAGATGTGATATCTCAATACTTCTAATACCAAACCTGAGATCCTTCCGATAACATGAGATGTGATATCCAAATCCTTCCCCTTCCAAACCTGAGACCCTCCCTTTAGCATGAGATGTGATATCCATCTCCTTCCCATTCCAATCCTGAGACCCTTCTGATAGCATGAGATGTGATATCTCAATGCTTCTAATACCAAACCTGAGATCCTTCCGATAGCATGAGATGTGATATCTCAATGCTTCTAATACCAAACCTGAGATCCTTCCTATAACATGAGATGTGATATCCAAATCCTTCCCCTTCCAATTCTGAGACCCTCCCTTTAACATGAGATGTGATATCCAACTCCTTCCCATTCCAACCTGAGACCCTTCCTATAGCATGAGATGTGATATCCATGTCCTTCCCATTCCAATCCTTAGACCCTTCCTACATCATGCAATATGATATCTCAATGCCTCTAATACCAAACCTGAGATCCTTCCTCTAACATGAAATGTGATATCCAACTCCTTCCCTTTCCAAACCTGAGAGCCTATCTATAGCATGAGATGTGATATCCAAGTCCTTTCCATTCCAATCCTTAGACCCTTCCTACAGCATGCAATATGATATCTCAATGATTCTAATAACAAACCTGAGACCCGTCCTATAACATGAGATGGGATATCCAACTCCTTCCATTTCCAATCCTGAGACACTTCCGATAGCAGAGATGTGATATCTCAATGCTTATACCAAACCTGAGACCCTTCCTATAACATGAGATGTGATATCCAACTCCTTCCCGTTCCAATCCTGAGACTCTTCCTTTAGCATGAGATGTGATATCCAGCTCCTTCCCATTCCAATCGTGAGACACTTCCGATAGCATGAGATGTGATATCCCAATGCTTCTAATATCAAAACTGAGACCCTCCCTATAGCATGATATGTGATATCTAAGTCCTTCCCATTCCAATCCTGAGACCCTTCCTATAGCATGAGATGTGATATCTCAATGCTTCTACCAAACCTGAGACCCTTCCTTTAGCATGAGATGTGATATCCAACTCCTTCTCATTCCAATCCTGAGACCCTTCCTATAGCATGAGATGTGATATCTCAATACTTCTAATACCAAACCTGAGATCCTTCCTATAGCATGAGATGTGATATCTCAATGCTTCTAATACCAAACCTGCGACCCTTCCTACAGCATGCGATGTGATATCTCACTGCTTATACCAAACCTGAGACCCTTCCTATAGCATGAGATGTGATATCCAACTCCTTCCCATTCCAATCCTGAGACCCTTCCTATAGCATGAGATGTGATATCTCAATGCTTCTAATATCAAACTTGAGAGCCTCCCTATAGCATGAGATGTGATATCCAAGTCCTTCCCATTCCAATCCTGAGACCCTTCCTATAGCATGAGATGTGATATCTCAATGCTTATACCAAACCTGAGACCCTTCCTATAGCATGAGATGTGATATCCAACTCCTTCCCATTCCAATCCTGAGACCCTTCCTATAGCATGAGATGTGATATCTCAATGCTTATACCAAACCTGAGACCCTTCCTACGGCATGAGATGTCATATACAACTCCTTCCCATTCCAATCCTGAGACCCTTCCTATAGCATGAGATGTGATATCTCAATGCTTATACCAAACCTGAGACCCTTCCTATAGCATGAGATGTGATATCCAACTCCTTCCCATTCCAATCCTGAGACCCTTCCTATAGCATGAGATGTGATATCTCAATGCTTATACCAAACCTGAGACCCTTCCTATAACATGAGATGGGATATCCAACTCCTTCCCATTCCAATCCTGAGACACTTCCGATAGCAGAGATGTGATATCTCAATGCTTATACCAGACCTTAGACCCTTCCTATAACATGAGATCGGATATCCAACTCCTTCCCGTTCCAAACCTGAGACCCTTCCTTTAGCATGAGATGTGATATCCAGCTCCTTCCCATTCCAATCCTGAGACCCTCCCTTTAGCATGAGATGTGATATCTCAATGCTTCTAATATCAAAACAGAAACCCTCCCTATAGCATGATATGTGATATCTAAGTCCTTCCCATTCCAATCCTGAGACCCTTCCTATAGCATGAGATGTGATATCTCAATGCTTCTACCAAACCTGAGACCCTCCCTTTAGCATGAGATGTGATATCCAACTCCTTCCCATTCCAATCCTGAGACCCTTCCTATAGCATGAGATGTGATATCTCAATACTTCTAATACCAAACCTGAAATCCTTCCGATAACATGAGATGTGATATCCAAATCCTTCCCCTTCCAAACCTGAGACCCTCCCTTTAGCATGAGATGTGATATCCAACTCCTTCCCATTCCAATCCTGAGACCCTTCTGATAGCATGAGATGTGATATCTCAATGCTTCTAATACCAAACCTGAGATCCTTCCGATAGCATGAGATGTGATATCTCAATGCTTCTAATACCAAACCTGAGATCCTTCCTATAACATGAGATGTGATATCCAAATCCTTCCCCTTCCAATTCTGAGACCCTCCCTTTAACATGAGATGTGATATCCAACTCCTTCCCATTCCAACCTGAGACCCTTCCTATAGCATGAGATGTGATATCTCAATGCTTATACCAAACCTGAGACCCTTCCTATAACATGAGATGGGATATCCAACTCCTTCCCATTCCAATCCTGAGACACTTCCCATAGCAGAGATGTGATATCTCAATGCTTATACCAGACCTTAGACCCTTCCTATAACATGAGATCGGATATCCAACTCCTTCCCGTTCCTAACCTGAGACCCTTCCTTTAGCATGAGATGTGATATCCAGCTCCTTCCCATTCCAATCCTGAGACACTTCCGATAGCATGAGATGTGATATCTCAATGCTTCTAATATCAAAACGGAAACCCTCCCTATAGCATGATATGTGATATCTAAGTCCTTCCCATTCCAATCCTGAGACCCTTCCTATAGCATGAGATGTGATATCTCAATGCTTCTAATACCAAACCTGAGATCCTTCCGATAGCATGAGATCGGATATCCAACTCCTTCCCATTCCAATCCTGAGACACTTCCGATAGCAGAGATGTGATATCTCAATGCTTATACCAGACCTTAGACCCTTCCTATAACATGAGATCGGATATCCAACTCCTTCCCGTTCCAAACCTGAGACCCTTCCGTTAGCATGAGATGTGATATCCAGCTCCTTCCCATTCCAATCCTGAGACGCTTCCTATAGCATGAGATGTGATATCTCAATGCTTCTACCAAACCTGACACCCTTCCTTTAGCATGAGATGTGATATCCAACTCCTTCCCATTCCAATCCTGAGACCCTTCTGATAGCATGAGATGTGATATCTCAATGCTTCTAATACCAAACCTGAGATCCTTCCGATAACATGAGATGTGATATCCAAATCCTTCCCCTTCCAAACCTGAGACCCTCCCTTTAGCATGAGATGTGATATCCATCTCCTTCCCATTCCAATCCTGAGACCCTTCTGATAGCATGAGATGTGATATCTCAATGCTTCTAATACCAAACCTGAGATCCTTCCGATAGCATGAGATGTGATATCTCAATGCTTCTAATACCAAACCTGAGATCCTTCCTATAACATGAGATGTGATATCCAAATCCTTCCCCTTCCAATTCTGAGACCCTCCTTTAACATGAGATGTGATATCCAACTCCTTCCCATTCCAACCTGAGACCCTTCCTATAGCATGAGATGTGATATCTCAATGCCTCTAATACCAAACCTGAGATCCTTCCTCTAACATGAAATGTGATATCCAACTCCTTCCCTTTCCAAACCTGAGAGCCTATCTATAGCATGAGATGTGATATCCAAGTCCTTCCCATTCCAATCCTTAGACCCTTCCTACAGCATGCAATATGATATCTCAATGATTCTAATAACAAACCTGAGACCCGTCCTATAACATGAGATGGGATATCCAACTCCTTCCATTTCCAATCCTGAGACACTTCCGATAGCAGAGATGTGATATCTCAATGCTTATACCAAACCTGAGACCCTTCCTATAACTTAAGATGTGATATCCAACTCCTTCCCGTTCCAAACCTGAGACTCTTCCTTTAGCATGAGATGTGATATCCAGCTCCTTCCCATTCCAATCCTGAGACACTTCCGATAGCATGAGATGTGATATCTCAATGCTTCTAATATCAAAACTGAGACCCTCCCTATAGCATGATATGTGATATCTAAGTCCTTCCCATTCCAATCCTGAGACCCTTCCTATAGCATGAGATGTGATATCTCAATGCTTCTACCAAACCTGAGACCCTTCCTTTAGCATGATATGTGATATCCAACTCCTTCCCATTCCAATCCTGAGACCCTTCCTATAGCATGAGATGTGATATCTCAATACTTCTAATACCAAACCTGAGATCCTTCCTATAGCATGAGATGTGATATCTCAATGCTTCTAATACCAAACCTGAGACCCTTCCTACAGCATGCGATGTGATATCTCACTGCTTATACCAAACCTGAGACCCTTCCTATAGCATGAGATGTGATATCCAACTCCTTCCCATTCCAATCCTGAGACCCTTCCTATAGCATGAGATGTGATATCTCAATGCTTCTAATATCAAACTTGAGAGCCTCCCTATAGCATGAGATGTGATATCCAAGTCCTTCCCATTCCAATCCTGAGACACTTCCTATAGCATGAGATGTGATATCTCAATGCTTCTAATACCAAACCTGAGACTCTTCCTATAACATGAGATGGGATATCCAACTCCTTCCCATTCAAATCCAGAGACCCTTGCGATAGCAGAGATGTGATATCTCAATGCTTATACCAAACCTGAGACCCTTCCTACGGCATGAGATGTCATATACAACTCCTTCCCATTCCAATCCTGAGACCCTTCCTATAGCATGAGATGTGATATCGCAATGCTTATACCAAACCTGAGACCCTTCCTACAGCATGCGATGTGATATCTCACTGCTTATACCAAACCTGAGACCCTTCCTACGGCATGAGATGTCATATACAACTCCTTCCCATTCCAATCCTGAGACCCTTCCTATAGCATGAGATGTGATATCGCAATGCTTATACCAAACCTGAGACCCTTCCTATAGCATGAGATGTGATATCCAACTCCTTCCCATTCCAATCCTGAGACCCTTCCTATAGCATGAGATGTGATATCTCAATGCTTATACCAAACCTGAGACCCTTCCTACGGCATGAGATGTCATATACAACTCCTTCCCATTCCAATCCTGAGACCCTTCCTATAGCATGAGATGTGATATCTCAATGCTTATACCAAACCTGAGACCCTTCCTATAGCATGAGATGTGATATCCAACTACTTCCCATTCCAATCCTGAGACCCTTCCTATAGCATGAGATGTGATATCTCAATGCTTATACCAAACCTGAGACCCTTCCTATAACATGAGATGGGATATCCAACTCCTTCCCATTCCAATCCTGAGACACTTCCGATAGCAGAGATGTGATATCTCAATGCTTATACCAGACCTTAGACCCTTCCTATAACATGAGATCGGATATCCAACTCCTTCCCGTTCCAAACCTGAGACCCTTCCTTTAGCATGAGATGTGATATCCAGCTCCTTCCCATTCCAATCCTGAGACACTTCCGATAGCATGAGATGTGATATCTCAATGCTTCTAATATCAAAACGGAAACCCTCCCTATAGCATGATATGTGATATCTAAGTCCTTCCCATTCCAATCCTGAGACCCTTCCTATAGCATGAGATGTGATATCTCAATGCTTCTACCAAACCTGAGACCCTTCCTTTAGCATGAGATGTGATATCCAACTCCTTCCCATTCTAATCCTGAGACCCTTCCTATAGCATGAGATGTGATATCTCAATACTTCTAATACCAAACCTGAGATCCTTCCGATAACATGAGATGTGATATCCAAATCCTTCCCCTTCCAAACCTGAGACCCTCCATTTTAGCATGAGATGTGATATCCAACTCCTTCCCATTCCAATCCTGAGACCCTTCTGATAGCATGAGATGTGATATCTCAATGCTTCTAATACCAAACCTGAGATCCTTCCGATAGCATGAGATGTGATATCTCAATGCTTCTAATACCAAACCTGAGATCCTTCCTATAACATGAGATGTGATATCCAAATCCTTCCCCTTCCAATTCTGAGACCCTCCCTTTAACATGAGATGTGATATCCAACTCCTTCCCATTCCAACCTGAGACCCTTCCTATAGCATGAGATGTGATATCTCAATGCCTCTAATACCAAACCTGAGATCCTTCCTCTAACATGAAATGTGATATCCAACTCCTTCCCTTTCCAAACCTGAGAGCCTATCTATAGCATGAGATGTGATATCCAAGTCCTTCCCATTCCAATCCTTAGACCCTTCCTACAGCATGCAATATGATATCTCAATGATTCTAATAACAAACCTGAGACCCGTCCTATAACATGAGATGGGATATCCAACTCCTTCCCATTCCAATCCTGAGACACTTCCGATAGCAGAGATGTGATATCTCAATGCTTATACCAAACCTGAGACCCTTCCTATAACATGAGATGTGATATCCAACTCCTTCCCGTTCCAAACCTGAGACTCTTCCTTTAGCATGAGATGTGATATCCAGCTCCTTCCCATTCCAATCCTGAGACACTTCCGATAGCATGAGATGTGATATCTCAATGCTTCTAATATCAAAACAGAAACCCTCCCTATAGCATGATATGTGATATCTAAGTCCTTCCCATTCCAATCCTGAGACCCTTCCTATAGCATGAGATGTGATATCTCAATGCTTCTACCAAACCTGAGACCCTTCCTTTAGCATGAGATGTGATATCCAACTCCTTCCCATTCCAATCCTGAGACCCTTCCTATAGCATGAGATGTGATATCTCAATACTTCTAATACCAAACCTGAAATCCTTCCGATAACATGAGATGTGATATCCAAATCCTTCCCCTTCCAAACCTGAGACCCTCCCTTTAGCATGAGATGTGATATCCAACTCCTTCCCATTCCAATCCTGAGACCCTTCTGATAGCATGAGATGTGATATCTCAATGCTTCTAATACCAAACCTGAGATCCTTCCGATAGCATGAGATGTGATATCTCAATGCTTCTAATACCAAACCTGAGATCCTTCCTATAACATGAGATGTGATATCCAAATCCTTCCCCTTCCAATTCTGAGACCCTCCCTTTAACATGAGATGTGATATCCAACTCCTTCCCATTCCAACCTGAGACCCTTCCTATAGCATGAGATGTGATATCTCAATGCTTATACCAAACCTGAGACCCTTCCTATAACATGAGATGGGATATCCAACTCCTTCCCATTCCAATCCTGAGACACTTCCCATAGCAGAGATGTGATATCTCAATGCTTATACCAGACCTTAGACCCTTCCTATAACATGAGATCGGATATCCAACTCCTTCCCGTTCCAAACCTGAGACCCTTCCTTTAGCATGAGATGTGATATCCAGCTCCTTCCCATTCCAATCCTGAGACACTTCCGATAGCATGAGATGTGATATCTCAATGCTTCTAATATCAAAACGGAAACCCTCCCTATAGCATGATATGTGATATCTAAGTCCTTCCCATTCCAATCCTGAGACCCTTCCTATAGCATGAGATGTGATATCTCAATGCTTCTAATACCAAACCTGAGATCCTTCCGATAGCATGAGATCGGATATCCAACTCCTTCCCATTCCAATCCTGAGACACTTCCGATAGCAGAGATGTGATATCTCAATGCTTATACCAGACCTTAGACCCTTCCTATAACATGAGATCGGATATCCAACTCCTTCCCGTTCCAAACCTGAGACCCTTCCGTTAGCATGAGATGTGATATCCAGCTCCTTCCCATTCCAATCCTGAGACGCTTCCTATAGCATGAGATGTGATATCTCAATGCTTCTACCAAACCTGAGACCCTTCCTTTAGCATGAGATGTGATATCCAACTCCTTCCCATTCCAATCCTGAGACCCTTCCTATAGCATGAGATGTGATATCTCAATACTTCTAATACCAAACCTGAGATCCTTCCGATAACATGAGATGTGATATCCAAATCCTTCCCCTTCCAAACCTGAGACCCTCCCTTTAGCATGAGATGTGATATCCATCTCCTTCCCATTCCAATCCTGAGACCCTTCTGATAGCATGAGATGTGATATCTCAATGCTTCTAATACCAAACCTGAGATCCTTCCGATAGCATGAGATGTGAAATCTCAATGCTTCTAATACCAAACCTGAGATCCTTCCTATAACATGAGATGTGATATCCAAATCCTTCCCCTTCCAATTCTGAGACCCTCCCTTTAACATGAGATGTGATATCCAACTCCTTCCCATTCCAACCTGAGACCCTTCCTATAGCATGAGATGTGATATCTCAATGCCTCTAATACCAAAACTGAGATCCTTCCTCTAACATGAAATGTGATATCCAACTCCTTCCCTTTCCAAACCTGAGAGCCTATCTATAGCATGAGATGTGATATCCAAGTCCTTCCCATTCCAATCCTTAGACCCTTCCTACAGCATGCAATATGATATCTCAATGATTCTAATAACAAACCTGAGACCCGTCCTATAACATGAGATGGGATATCCAACTCCTTCCATTTCCAATCCTGAGACACTTCCGATAGCAGAGATGTGATATCTCAATGCTTATACCAAACCTGAGACCCTTCCTATAACTTAAGATGTGATATCCAACTCCTTCCCGTTCCAAACCTGAGACTCTTCCTTTAGCATGAGATGTGATATCCAGCTCCTTCCCATTCCAATCCTGAGACACTTCCGATAGCATGAGATGTGATATCTCAATGCTTCTAATATCAAAACTGAGACCCTCCCTATAGCATGATATGTGATATCTAAGTCCTTCCCATTCCAATCCTGAGACCCTTCCTATAGCATGAGATGTGATATCTCAATGCTTCTACCAAACCTGAGACCCTTCCTTTAGCATGATATGTGATATCCAACTCCTTCCCATTCCAATCCTGAGACCCTTCCTATAGCATGAGATGTGATATCTCAATACTTCTAATACCAAACCTGAGATCCTTCCTATAGCATGAGATGTGATATCTCAATGCTTCTAATACCAAACCTGAGACCCTTCCTACAGCATGCGATGTGATATCTCACTGCTTATACCAAACCTGAGACCCTTCCTATAGCATGAGATGTGATATCCAACTCCTTCCCATTCCAATCCTGAGACCCTTCCTATAGCATGAGATGTGATATCTCAATGCTTCTAATACCAAACCTGAGACTCTTCCTATAACATGAGATGGGATATCCAACTCCTTCCCATTCAAATCCAGAGACCCTTGCGATAGCAGAGATGTGATATCTCAATGCTTATACCAAACCTGAGACCCTTCCTACGGCATGAGATGTCATATACAACTCCTTCCCATTCCAATCCTGAGACCCTTCCTATAGCATGAGATGTGATATCGCAATGCTTATACCAAACCTGAGACCCTTCCTACAGCATGCGATGTGATATCTCACTGCTTATACCAAACCTGAGACCCTTCCTACGGCATGAGATGTCATATACAACTCCTTCCCATTCCAATCCTGAGACCCTTCCTATAGCATGAGATGTGATATCGCAATGCTTATACCAAACCTGAGACCCTTCCTATAGCATGAGATGTGATATCCAACTCCTTCCCATTCCAATCCTGAGACCCTTCCTATAGCATGAGATGTGATATCTCAATGCTTATACCAAACCTGAGACCCTTCCTACGGCATGAGATGTCATATACAACTCCTTCCCATTCCAATCCTGAGACCCTTCCTATAGCATGAGATGTGATATCTCAATGCTTATACCAAACCTGAGACCCTTCCTATAGCATGAGATGTGATATCCAACTACTTCCCATTCCAATCCTGAGACCCTTCCTATAGCATGAGATGTGATATCTCAATGCTTATACCAAACCTGAGACCCTTCCTATAACATGAGATGGGATATCCAACTCCTTCCCATTCCAATCCTGAGACACTTCCGATAGCAGAGATGTGATATCTCAATGCTTATACCAGACCTTAGACCCTTCCTATAACATGAGATCGGATATCCAACTCCTTCCCGTTCCAAACCTGAGACCCTTCCTTTAGCATGAGATGTGATATCCAGCTCCTTCCCATTCCAATCCTGAGACACTTCCGATAGCATGAGATGTGATATCTCAATGCTTCTAATATCAAAACGGAAACCCTCCCTATAGCATATGTGATATCTAAGTCCTTCCCATTCCAATCCTGAGACCCTTCCTATAGCATGAGATGTGATATCTCAATGCTTCTACCAAACCTGAGACCCTTCCTTTAGCATGAGATGTGATATCCAACTCCTTCCCATTCTAATCCTGAGACCCTTCCTATAGCATGAGATGTGATATCTCAATACTTCTAATACCAAACCTGAGATCCTTCCGATAACATGAGATGTGATATCCAAATCCTTCCCCTTCCAAACCTGAGACCCTCCATTTTAGCATGAGATGTGATATCCAACTCCTTCCCATTCCAATCCTGAGACCCTTCTGATAGCATGAGATGTGATATCTCAATGCTTCTAATACCAAACCTGAGATCCTTCCGATAGCATGAGATGTGATATCTCAATGCTTCTAATACCAAACCTGAGATCCTTCCTATAACATGAGATGTGATATCCAAATCCTTCCCCTTCCAATTCTGAGACCCTCCCTTTAACATGAGATGTGATATCCAACTCCTTCCCATTCCAACCTGAGACCCTTCCTATAGCATGAGATGTGATATCTCAATGCCTCTAATACCAAACCTGAGATCCTTCCTCTAACATGAAATGTGATATCCAACTCCTTCCCTTTCCAAACCTGAGAGCCTATCTATAGCATGAGATGTGATATCCAAGTCCTTCCCATTCCAATCCTTAGACCCTTCCTACAGCATGCAATATGATATTTCAATGATTCTAATAACAAACCTGAGACCCGTCCTATAACATGAGATGGGATATCCAACTCCTTCCCATTCCAATCCTGAGACACTTCCGATAGCAGAGATGTGATATCTCAATGCTTATACCAAACCTGAGACCCTTCCTATAACATGAGATGTGATATCCAACTCCTTCCCGTTCCAAACCTGAGACTCTTCCTTTAGCATGAGATGTGATATCCAGCTCCTTCCCATTCCAATCCTGAGACACTTCCGATAGCATGAGATGTGATATCTCAATGCTTCTAATATCAAAACAGAAACCCTCCCTATAGCATGATATGTGATATCTAAGTCCTTCCCATTCCAATCCTGAGACCCTTCCTATAGCATGAGATGTGATATCTCAATGCTTCTACCAAACCTGAGACCCTTCCTTTAGCATGAGATGTGATATCCAACTCCTTCCCATTCCAATCCTGAGACCCTTCCTATAGCATGAGATGTGATATCTCAATACTTCTAATACCAAACCTGAAATCCTTCCGATAACATGAGATGTGATATCCAAATCCTTCCCCTTCCAAACCTGAGACCCTCCCTTTAGCATGAGATGTGATATCCAACTCCTTCCCATTCCAATCCTGAGACCCTTCTGATAGCATGAGATGTGATATCTCAATGCTTCTAATACCAAACCTGAGATCCTTCCGATAGCATGAGATGTGATATCTCAATGCTTCTAATACCAAACCTGAGATCCTTCCTATAACATGAGATGTGATATCCAAATCCTTCCCCTTCCAATTCTGAGACCCTCCCTTTAACATGAGATGTGATATCCAACTCCTTCCCATTCCAACCTGAGACCCTTCCTATAGCATGAGATGTGATATCTCAATGCTTATACCAAACCTGAGACCCTTCCTATAACATGAGATGGGATATCCAACTCCTTCCCATTCCAATCCTGAGACACTTCCCATAGCAGAGATGTGATATCTCAATGCTTATACCAGACCTTAGACCCTTCCTATAACATGAGATCGGATATCCAACTCCTTCCCGTTCCAAACCTGAGACCCTTCCTTTAGCATGAGATGTGATATCCAGCTCCTTCCCATTCCAATCCTGAGACACTTCCGATAGCATGAGATGTGATATCTCAATGCTTCTAATATCAAAACGGAAACCCTCCCTATAGCATGATATGTGATATCTAAATCCTTCCCATTCCAATCCTGAGACCCTTCCTATAGCATGAGATGTGATATCTCAATGCTTCTAATACCAAACCTGAGATCCTTCCGATAGCATGAGATCGGATATCCAACTCCTTCCCATTCCAATCCTGAGACACTTCCGATAGCAGAGATGTGATATCTCAATGCTTATACCAGACCTTAGACCCTTCCTATAACATGAGATCGGATATCCAACTCCTTCCCGTTCCAAACCTGAGACCCTTCCGTTAGCATGAGATGTGATATCCAGCTCCTTCCCATTCCAATCCTGAGACGCTTCCTATAGCATGAGATGTGATATCTCAATGCTTCTACCAAACCTGAGACCCTTCCTTTAGCATGAGATGTGATATCCAACTCCTTCCCATTCCAATCCTGAGACCCTTCCTATAGCATGAGATGTGATATCTCAATACTTCTAATACCAAACCTGAGATCCTTCCGATAACATGAGATGTGATATCCAAATCCTTCCCCTTCCAAACCTGAGACCCTCCCTTTAGCATGAGATGTGATATCCATCTCCTTCCCATTCCAATCCTGAGACCCTTCTGATAGCATGAGATGTGATATCTCAATGCTTCTAATACCAAACCTGAGATCCTTCCGATAGCATGAGATGTGATATCTCAATGCTTCTAATACCAAACCTGAGATCCTTCCTATAACATGAGATGTGATATCCAAATCCTTCCCCTTCCAATTCTGAGACCCTCCCTTTAACATGAGATGTGATATCCAACTCCTTCCCATTCCAACCTGAGACCCTTCCTATAGCATGAGATGTGATATCTCAATGCCTCTGATACCAAACCTGAGATCCTTCCTCTAACATGAAATGTGATATCCAACTCCTTCCCTTTCCAAACCTGAGAGCCTATCTATAGCATGAGATGTGATATCCAAGTCCTTCCCATTCCAATCCTTAGACCCTTCCTACAGCATGCAATATGATATCTCAATGATTCTAATAACAAACCTGAGACCCGTCCTATAACATGAGATGGGATATCCAACTCCTTCCATTTCCAATCCTGAGACACTTCCGATAGCAGAGATGTGATATCTCAATGCTTATACCAAACCTGAGACCCTTCCTATAACTTAAGATGTGATATCCAACTCCTTCCCGTTCCAAACCTGAGACTCTTCCTTTAGCATGAGATGTGATATCCAGCTCCTTCCCATTCCAATCCTGAGACACTTCCGATAGCATGAGATGTGATATCTCAATGCTTCTAATATCAAAACTGAGACCCTCCCTATAGCATGATATGTGATATCTAAGTCCTTCCCATTCCAATCCTGAGACCCTTCCTATAGCATGAGATGTGATATCTCAATGCTTCTACCAAACCTGAGACCCTTCCTTTAGCATGATATGTGATATCCAACTCCTTCCCATTCCAATCCTGAGACCCTTCCTATAGCATGAGATGTGATATCTCAATACTTCTAATACCAAACCTGAGATCCTTCCTATAGCATGAGATGTGATATCTCAATGCTTCTAATACCAAACCTGAGACCCTTCCTACAGCATGCGATGTGATATCTCACTGCTTATACCAAACCTGAGACCCTTCCTATAGCATGAGATGTGATATCCAACTCCTTCCCATTCCAATCCTGAGACCCTTCCTATAGCATGAGATGTGATATCTCAATGCTTCTAATATCAAACTTGAGAGCCTCCCTATAGCATGAGATGTGATATCCAAGTCCTTCCCATTCCAATCCTGAGACACTTCCTATAGCATGAGATGTGATATCTCAATGCTTCTAATACCAAACCTGAGACTCTTCCTATAACATGAGATGGGATATCCAACTCCTTCCCATTCAAATCCAGAGACCCTTGCGATAGCAGAGATGTGATATCTCAATGCTTATACCAAACCTGAGACCCTTCCTACGGCATGAGATGTCATATACAACTCCTTCCCATTCCAATCCTGAGACCCTTCCTATAGCATGAGATGTGATATCGCAATGCTTATACCAAACCTGAGACCCTTCCTACAGCATGCGATGTGATATCTCACTGCTTATACCAAACCTGAGACCCTTCCTACGGCATGAGATGTCATATACAACTCCTTCCCATTCCAATCCTGAGACCCTTCCTATAGCATGAGATGTGATATCGCAATGCTTATACCAAACCTGAGACCCTTCCTATAGCATGAGATGTGATATCCAACTCCTTCCCATTCCAATCCTGAGACCCTTCCTATAGCATGAGATGTGATATCTCAATGCTTATACCAAACCTGAGACCCTTCCTACGGCATGAGATGTCATATACAACTCCTTCCCATTCCAATCCTGAGACCCTTCCTATAGCATGAGATGTGATATCTCAATGCTTATACCAAACCTGAGACCCTTCCTATAGCATGAGATGTGATATCCAACTACTTCCCATTCCAATCCTGAGACCCTTCCTATAGCATGAGATGTGATATCTCAATGCTTATACCAAACCTGAGACCCTTCCTATAACATGAGATGGGATATCCAACTCCTTCCCATTCCAATCCTGAGACACTTCCGATAGCAGAGATGTGATATCTCAATGCTTATACCAGACCTTAGACCCTTCCTATAACATGAGATCGGATATCCAACTCCTTCCCGTTCCAAACCTGAGACCCTTCCTTTAGCATGAGATGTGATATCCAGCTCCTTCCCATTCCAATCCTGAGACACTTCCGATAGCATGAGATGTGATATCTCAATGCTTCTAATATCAAAACGGAAACCCTCCCTATAGCATGATATGTGATATCTAAGTCCTTCCAATTCCAATCCTGAGACCCTTCCTATAGCATGAGATGTGATATCTCAATGCTTCTACCAAACCTGAGACCCTTCCTTTAGCATGAGATGTGATATCCAACTCCTTCCCATTCTAATCCTGAGACCCTTCCTATAGCATGAGATGTGATATCTCAATACTTCTAATACCAAACCTGAGATCCTTCCGATAACATGAGATGTGATATCCAAATCCTTCCCCTTCCAAACCTGAGACCCTCCATTTTAGCATGAGATGTGATATCCAACTCCTTCCCATTCCAATCCTGAGACCCTTCTGATAGCATGAGATGTGATATCTCAATGCTTCTAATACCAAACCTGAGATCCTTCCGATAGCATGAGATGTGATATCTCAATGCTTCTAATACCAAACCTGAGATCCTTCCTATAACATGAGATTTGATATCCAAATCCTTCCCCTTCCAATTCTGAGACCCTCCCTTTAACATGAGATGTGATATCCAACTCCTTCCCATTCCAACCTGAGACCCTTCCTATAGCATGAGATGTGATATCTCAATGCCTCTAATACCAAACCTGAGATCCTTCCTCTAACATGAAATGTGATATCCAACTCCTTCCCTTTCCAAACCTGAGAGCCTATCTATAGCATGAGATGTGATATCCAAGTCCTTCCCATTCCAATCCTTAGACCCTTCCTACAGCATGCAATATGATATCTCAATGATTCTAATAACAAACCTGAGACCCGTCCTATAACATGAGATGGGATATCCAACTCCTTCCCATTCCAATCCTGACACTTCCGATAGCAGAGATGTGATATCTCAATGCTTATACCAAACCTGAGACCCTTCCTATAACATGAGATGTGATATCCAACTCCTTCCCGTTCCAAACCTGAGACTCTTCCTTTAGCATGAGATGTGATATCCAGCTCCTTCCCATTCCAATCCTGAGACACTTCCGATAGCATGAGATGTGATATCTCAATGCTTCTAATATCAAAACTGAGACCCTCCCTATAGCATGATATGTGATATCTAAGTCCTTCCCATTCCAATCCTGAGACCCTTCTGATAGCATGAGATGTGATATCTCAATGCCTCTAATACCAAACCTGAGATCCTACCTCTAACATGAAATGTGATATCCAACTCTCTCCCCTTCCAAACCTGAGAGCCTTCCTATAGCATGAGATGTGATATCCAAGTCCTTCCCATTCCAATCCTGAGACCCTTCCTATAACATGAGATGTGATATCCAACTCCTTCCCATTCCAACCTGATACCCTTCCTATAGCATGAGATGGGATATCCAACTCCTTCCAAATCCAATCCTGATACCATTCCGATAGCATGAGATGTGATATCCCAATGCATCTACCAAACCTGAGACCCATACTATGGCATGAGATGTGATATCAAACTCCTTCCCATTCCAATTCTGAGACCCTTCCTATACCATGAGACTTGCTATCTCAATGCTTCTAATACCAAACCTGAGACCCGTCCTATAACATGAGATGTGATATCCAAATCCTTCCCCTTCCAAACCTTAGACCCTTCCTTTATCATGAGATGTGATATCCAACTCCTTCCCATTCCAATCCTGAGACCCTTCCGATATCATGAGATGTGATATCTCATTGCTTCTAATATCAAACTTGAGACCCTCCCTATAGCATGAGATGTGATATCCAAGTCCTTCCCATTCCAATCCTGAGACCCTTCCTATAGCTTGAGATGTGATATCAAACTCCTTCCCATTCCAATCCTGAAATAGCTTGAGATGTGATATCCAACTCCTTTCCATTCCAATCCTGAGACCCTTATTATACCATGAGATGTGATATCTCAAGGCTTCTAATACCAAACCTGAGACCCGTCCTAAAACATGAGATGTGAGATCCAAATCCTTCCCCTTCCAAACCTGAGACCTTTCCTTTAGCATATGTGATATCCAACTACTTCCCATTCCAATCCTGAGACCCTTCCAATATCATATGTGATATCTCAATGCTTCTAATATCAAAACTGAGAACCTCCCTATAGCACGAGATGTGCTTTCCAACTCCTTCCAATTCCAATCGAGACCCTTCCTATAACATGAGATGTGATATCTCTATGCTTCTAATACCAAACCTGATCCCCTTCCCGTAGTATATGTGATATCCAACTCCTTCCCATTCCAAACTTGTGACCCTTCCTGTAGCAGGAAATGTGATTTCTCACCCCTTCCAATACCAAACCCGAGACCCTTCCCACAGCATGAGATTTGAAATCTCATTTCTTCCAATACCAAACCCGATACCCTTCCGATAGGATGAGATTTACTATCTCACTCCTTAAAATACCAAACTCGAGTCCCTTCCGAAAGGATGTGATTTGATATCTCAGTGCTTCTAATACCAAACCTGAGACCCTCCCTATAACAAGAGATGTCATATCCAACTCCTTCCCATTCCATTCCTGAGACTCTTCCTATAGCATGACATGTGATATCGAACTTCCCATTCCAATCCTGAGACTCAGACCTCCCCGTCTAACCTTCTCACCACTCCGAGCTCCCGGATTGATCATGCAGTCCTGCTGTCTCTTCTCTCCCTTCTTTTGCCTTCTTTCCTCTCTCCGTCCTCATCTGCCCTAGGTCAGGCTCCTTCTACACCTCAGCAGGGATTACTGATTTGTACCCCTCCCCACTCTCAACTCTCACTCAGTTTCAAACACTCATCTGACATCTGCCATTTCCTGGAAGAACCCGACCTTGATGTCCTTGTTCTAACCGAGACATGGTTGACGGCCAGCGCTGTCTCGAGCTTTGACACTTTCCTCCCTGATGACAAGTTCCTCTCCATGCCCAGATTTCTTGAGGGGGAGTATCCTTGATTCCTGTAGTAAATTGCTTTCCTTTGCAGGCCGACTCCTCTCACGAATGCCTTGTCTGCATGCATTCTCTCTTTCCTGGTCATTCTCTCACCGTGGCTATTTGCCTAACCCCTTCCTCTCTCAGTGGATGGACTTCTCCATCCTAGCCTCCTACCACTCAACTCAGCCTATTTGGAGAATTCAACATGAACCTGTATACTTCCTGACCTGGACTTTTACGAGCTCTGCAACTCTACATGTCGCTGGCCCTACACACTGCAGGGAATACTCAGGATTTTCTGATCTCAGACCTCCCCCTCTGTAACCCTCTCAACAAGCCTCTCCCGTGGTGATCAAGTTCTCATCTCCAAAGAAGGCTAACTACCAGCTGTTCCTCCTCAGTGGAGTTCTCCCTTTCTGTCCCTGCTCCCTGCACCGTTTCGCGTTGCAAACACTCGCTTCCCAGCTCTCTGGTTTAGACGCGTGTTCCCTGCCTTCTCTCCTCTTCCCGCTGCCTTCAAATCAACAAATGAGCTTCAAAAGATACACGGTGCTCAGAATGCTTTATAACACCCATTATTCATCATAAAGCCGTAACCCGCTAGACGTATTGACATGTGCTGTAAACTAGCAAAACCAGCTAGAAAATGTACTGTCCTCGCGTTCTTGTAAATGCGAATTCTGATGGGTTCCCATGTATGTACTGTGTCCGTGCGTTTGTTGTCGAATCCTGAAGTTTTTAGCCACTGTTCTCCCATACAAGGAGGGGGGTCAACATCTACTGCTGTTCACAGGCTGAATGTATACGGCTGAAATCTTCAAGGCATTATCAGGTTTCGTGACTGTTTTGGAACGTGTATTTGCCATATGTTAATGCAGTCGCCTTGTGGTCATCGTCCCTTTTAGTTTACAGGCTGCATTCCCCTGGTGATCACATTCTCCTCTCCAGAGCAGGCTAACTACCAGCTGCTCCTCAGAGGCGTTCCTTCTTTCTGTCCCTGCTCTCTGCACCGTTTCGCGTTGCATGTACTCGCTTCCCAGCTCTCTGGTTAGATGCGTATTCCCTGCCTTCTCTCCTCTTCCTACAGCCTTCCAATGAGCTCCACAAGATAGTGTTCAGAATGCTTTATAACCCCATTATTCAACATTAGCTCCCGCTAGACGTATTGAAACGTGCTAAAAACTAGCAAAAATAGCTAGAAAATGTACTTCCCTCGCGTTTTTGTAAATGCGAATTCTGGTGGGTTCCCATGTTGTATGTACTGTGTCCGTGCGTTTGTTGTCGAATCCTGAAGTTTTTAACCATTGTTCTCCCATACTAAGGGGGGTCAACATCTACTGCTGTTCACAGTCTGAATGTATACGGCTGAAATCTTCAATGCATTATCAGCTTTCCTGACTCTTTTGGAACGTGTATTTGCCATCTGTTAATGCAGTCGCCCTGTGTTCATCGTCCCTTCTACTTTACAGGCTGCACTCCCCTGGTGATCACATTCTCCTCTCCAGAGCAGGCTAACTACCAGCTGCTCCTCCTCATAGGCGTTCATCCTTTCTGTCCCTGATCCCTGCTCCGTTTCGCGTTGCATGTACACGCTTCCCAGCTCTCTGGTTTAGATGCGTGTTCCCTGCTTCTCTCCTCTTCCTAAAGCCTTCCAATGAGCTCCACAAGATACAGTGTTCAGAATGCTTTATAACACCCATTATTCAACATATAGCCGTAACCCGCTAGACGTATTGAAACGTTCTAAAAACTAGCAAAAACAGCTAGAAAATGTACTTTCCTCGCGTTTTGGTAAATGCGAATTCTGGTGGATTCCCATTTTGTACTCTGTTCGTGCGTTTGATCAGTCGAATTCTGTACTTTTGAACCACTCTTCTCCCATAAAAGGGAGGATCAAAATGTGTTGTTCACAGGCTGAATTTATACTGCTGAAATGCTCGCTTCCCTGCTCTCTGGTTTAGACGCGTGTGCCCTGCATTTACCAAAACGCGAGGAAGTACATTTTCTAGCTGTTTTTGCTAGTTTTTAGCACGTTTCAATACGTCTAGCGGGTTACAGCTATATGTTGAATAATGGGGTTATAAAGCATTCTGAACACTATCTTGTGGAGCTCATTGGAAGGCTGTAGGAAGAGGAGAGAAGGCAGCGAACACACATCTAAACCAGAGAGGTGGGAAGCGTGTACATGCAACGCGAAACGGAGCAGGGAGCAGGGACAGAAAGAAGGAACGCCTCTGAGGAGGAGCAGCTGGTAGTTAGCCTGCTCTGGAGAAGAGAATGTGATCACCAGGGGAGTGCAGCCTGTAAACTAAAATGCACGATGACCACAAGGCGACTGCATTAACAGATGGCAAATACACGTTCCAAAACAGTCAGGAAAGCTGATAATGCCTTGAAGATTTCAGCCGTATACATTCAGCCTGTGAACAGCAGTAGATGTTGAACCCCCCTTGTATGGGAGAACAGTGGTTAAAAACTTCAGGATTCGACAACAAACGCACGGACACAGTACATACATGGGAACCTATCAGAATTCGCATTTACAAAAACGCGAGGAAAGTACATTTTCTACCTGGTTTTGCTAGTTTACAGCACATTTCAATACGTCTAGTGGGTTACGGCTTTATGATGAATAATGGGTGTTATAAAGCATTCTGAGCAATGTGTATCTTTTGAAGCTCATTTGTTGATTTGAAGGCAGCGGGAAGAGCAGAGAAGGCAGGGAACACGCTTCTAAACCAGAGAGCTGGGAAGCGAGTACTTGCAACGTGAAACTGTGCAGGGAGCAGGGACAGAAAGAAGAACGCCTATGAGGAGGAACAGCGTCTAAACCAGAGAGCAGGGAAGCGAATGTTTGCAACGCGAAACGGAGCAGGGATCAGGGACAGAAAGGATGAACGCCTATGAGGAGGAGCAGCTGGTAGTTAGCCTGCTCTGGAGAGGAGAATGTGATCTCCAGGGGAGTGCAGCCTGTAAAGTAGAAGGGACGATGAACACAGGGCGACTGCATTAACAGATGGCAAATACACGTTCCAAAACAGTCAGGAAAGCTGATAATGCCTTGAAGATTTCAGCCGTATACAATCAGCCTGTGAACAGCAGTAGATGTTGACCCCCCCTTGTATGTGAGAACAGTGGTTAAAAACGTCAGGATTCGACAACAAACGCACGGACACAGTACATACACCGTGTATCTTTTGAAGCTCATTTGTTGATTTGAAGGCAGCGGGAAGAAGAGAGAAGGCAGGGAACACGCGTCTAAACCAGAGAGCTGGGAAGCGAGTACTTGCAACGCGAAACGGTGCAGGGAGCAGGGACAGAAAGGGAGAACTCCACTGAGGAGGAACAGCTGGCAGTTAGCCTTCTTTGGAGATGAGAACTTGATCACCACGGGAGAGGATTGTTGAGAGGGTTACAGAGGGGGAGGTCTGAGATCTGAAAATCCTGAGTATTTCCTGCAGTGTGTAGGGCCAGCGACATGAAGAGTTGCAGATCTCGTAAAAGTCCAGGTCAGGAAGCATACAGGTTCATGTTGAATTCTCCAAGTAGGCGGAGTTGAGTGGTAGGAGGCTAGGATGGAGAAGTCCATCCACTGAGAGGAAGGGGGTAGGCAAATAGCCACGGTGAGAGATTCGCCAGGAAAGAGAGAATGCATGCAGACAAGGCATTCGTGAGAGGAGTCGGCCTGCAAAGGAAAGCAATTTACTACAGGAAACAAGGATACTCCCCCTCAAGAACGGTTGGATCTGGGCATGGAGAGGAACTTGTCATCAGGGAGGAAAGTATCAAAGCTCGAGACAGCGCTGGCCGTCAACCATGTCTCGGTTAGACCAAGAACATCAAGCCGGGTACTTCCAGGAAATGGCAGATGTCACATGAGTGTTTGAAACTGAGTGAGAGTTGAGAGTGGGGAGGGGTACAAATCAGTAATCCCTGCGGAGGTGTAGAAGGAGCCTGACCTAGGGCAGATGAGGAAGGAGAGAGAAAAGGAAGCAGAAGAAGGGAGAGAAGAGACAGCAGGAGTGCATGATCAATCCGGGAGCTAGGAGTGGTGAGGTTAGACGGGGAGGTCTGAGTCTCAGGATTGGAATGGGAAGTTCGATATCACATGTCATGCTATAGGAAGAGTCTCAGGATTGGAATGGGAAGGAGTTGGATATGACATCTCTTGTTATAGGGAGAGTCTTAGGTTTGGTATTAGAATCACATCCTTTAGGAAGGGACTCGAGGTTGGTATTTTAAGGAGTGAGATAGTAAATCTCATCCTATCGGAAGGGTCTCGAGTTTGGTATTGGAAGAAATGAGATTTCAAATCTCAGGCTGTGGGAATGGTCTCAGGTTTGGTATTAGAAGCATAGAGATATCACATCTCATGTTATAGGAAGGGTCTCGATTGGAATGGGAAGGATTTGGATATCACATCTCATGTTATAGGGCGGGTCCCAGGTTTGGTATTGGAAGCATTGAGATATCACATCTCATGCTATAGGGAGGGTCTCAGTTTTGATATTAGAAGCATTGAGATATCACATATGCTATTGGAAGGGTCTCAGTATTGGAATTGGAAGGAGTTGGATATCACATATGCTATAGGGAGGTTCTCAGGTTTGATATTAGAAGCATTGAGATATCACATCTCATGCTATCGGAAGGGTCTCAGGATTGGAATGGGAAGGAGTTGGATATCACATATGCTAAAGGAAAGGTCTCAGGTTTGGAAGGGGAAGGATTTGGATCTCACATCTCATGTTTTAGGACGGGTCTCAGGTTTGGTATTAGAAGCCTTGAGATATCACATCTCATGGTATAATAAGGGTCTCAGAATTGGAATGGGAAGGAGTTGGATATCACATCTAAAGCTATCTCAGGATTGGAATGGGAAGGAGTTTGATATCACATCTCGAGCTATAGGAAGGGTCTCAGGTTTGGGAAGGGAAGGATTGGGATTTCACATCTCATGTTATAGGATGGTTCTCATGTTTAATTTTAGAAGCATTGAGATATCACATCTCATGCTATCGGAAGGGTCTCAGGTTTGGAATGGGAAGGAGTTGGATATCACATCTCATGTTATAGGAAGGATCTCAGGTTTGTTATTAGAAGCATTGAGATATCACATCTCATGTTATAGGAAGGGTCTCAGGATTGGAATGTGAAGGATTTGGATATCACATCATGCTAAAGGTAGGGTCTCAGGTTTGGTATAAGCATTGAGATATCACATCTCTGCTATCGGAAGGGTCTCAGGATTGGATTGGGAAGGAGTTGGATATCCCTTCTCATGCTATAGGAAGGGTCTCAGGTTGGAATGGGAAGGAGTTGGATATCACATCTCATGCTATAGGAAGGGTCTCAAGATTGAAATGGGAAGGATTTGGATATCACATCTCTTGCTATAGGAAGGGTCTCAGGTTTTTTATTAGAAACATTGAGATATCACATCTCATGCTATAGGAAGGGTTTCAGGATTGGAATGGGAAGGATTTGGATATCACATCTCATGCTAAAGGAAGGGTCTCAGGTTTGGAAGGGGAAGAATTTGGATATCATATCTCATGTTATAGGGCGGGTCTCAGGTTTGGTTTTAGAAGCATTGAGATATCAAGTCTCATGGTATAGGACGGGTATCAGAATTGGAATGGGAAGGAGTTGGATATTACTCATGTTATAGGACGGGTCTCAGATTTGGAATGGGAAGGATTTGGATATTATCTCATGTTATAGGAAGGGTCTCAGGTTTGGTAGAAGCATTGAGATATCACATCTCATGCTATAGGAAGAGTCTCAGGATTGGAATGTGAAGGATTTGGATATCACATCTCATGCTGTAGGAAGGCTCTCAGGTTTGGAAAGGGAAGGAGTTGGATATCACATTTCATGTTAGAGGTAGGATCTCAGGTTTGGTATTAGAGGCATTGAGATATCACATCTCATGCTATCAGAAGGGTATCAGGATTGGAATTGGAAGGAGTTGGATATCACATCTCATTCTAAAGGGAGGGTCTCAGGTTTGGAAGGCGAAGGATTTGGATATCACATCTCATGTTATAGGAAGGATCTCAGGTTTGGTATTAGAAGCATTGAGATATCACATCTCATGCTATCGGAAGGATTTCAGGTTTGGTATAAGAAGCATTGAGATATCACATCTCATGCTATAGGAAAGGTCTCAGGTTTGGAAGGGGAATGATTTGGATCTCACATCTCATGTTTTAGGACGGGTCTCAGGTTTGGTATTAGAAGCATTGAAATATCACATCTCATGGTATAGGAAGGGTCTCAGGATTGGAATGGGAAGGAGTTGGATATCACATTGAATGGGAAGGAGTTTGATATCACATCTCAATCTATAGGAAGGGTCTCAGGTTTGGAAAGGGAATGATTTGGATTTCACATCTCATGTTATAGGATGGTTCTCATGTTTGGTTTTAGAAGCATTGTGATATCACATATCATGCTATCGGAAGGGTCTCAGGTTTGGAATGGGAAGGAGTTTGATATCACATCTCATTTTATAGGAAGGATCTCAGGTTTGGTATTAGAAGCATTGAGATATCACATCTCATGCTATAGGAAGGGTCTCAGGATTGGAATCGGAAGGAGTTGTATATGACATCTCATGCCATAGGAAGGGTCTCAGGTTTGGTATAAGCATTGAGATATCACATCTCTGCTATCGGAAGGGTCTCAGGATTGGAATGGGAAGGAGTTGGATATCCCATCTCGTTATAGGAAGGGTCTCAGGTTTGGTATTAGAAGCATTGAGATATCACATCTCATGCTATAGGAAGGGTCTATGGTTTGGAAGGGGAAGGATTTGGGTATCACATCTCATGTTATAGGACCGGTCTCAGGTTTGGTATTAGAAGCATTGAGATATCAAGTCTCATGGTATAGGACGGGTCTCAGAATTGGAATGGGAAGGAGTTGGATATTATTCATGTTGTAGGACGGGTCTCAGAATTGGAATGGGAAGGATTTGGATATTATCTCATGTTATAGGAAGGGTCTCAGGTTTGGTAGAAGCATTGAGATATCACATCTCATGCTATAGGAAGAGTCTCAGGATTGGAATGTGAAGGATTTGGATATCACATCTCATGCTGTAGGAAGGCTCTCAGGTTTGGAAAGGGAAGGAGTTGGATATCACATTTCATGTTAGAGGTAGGATCTCAGGTTTGGTATTAGAGGCATTGAGATATCACATCTCATGCTATCAGAAGGGTATCAGGATTGGAATTGGAAGGAGTTGGATATCACATCTCATTCTAAAGGGAGGGTCTCAGGTTTGGAAGGCGAAGGATTTGGATATCACATCTCATGTTATAGGAAGGATCTCAGGTTTGGTATTAGAAGCATTGAGATATCACATCTCATGCTATCGGAAGGATTTCAGGTTTGGTATAAGAAGCATTGAGATATCACATCTCATGCTATAGGAAAGGTCTCAGGTTTGGAAGGGGAAGGAAATGGATCTCACATCTCATGTTTTAGGACGGGTCTCAGGTTTGGTATTAGAAGCATTGAAATATCACATCTCATGGTATAGGAAGCGTCTCAGGATTGGAATGGGAAGGAGTTGGATATCACATTGAATGGGAAGGAGTTTGATATCACATCTCAAGCTATAGGAAGGGTCTTAGGTTTGGAAAGGGAATGATTTGGATTTCACATCTCATGTTATAGGATGGTTCTCATGTTTGGTTTTAGAAGCATTGTGATATCACATATCATGCTATCGGAAGGGTCTCAGGTTTGGAATGGGAAGGAGTTTGATATCACATCTCATGTTATAGGAAGGATCTCAGGTTTGGTATTAGAAGCATTGAGATATCACATCTCATGCTATAGGAAGGGTCTCAGGATTGGAATCGGAAGGAGTTGTATATGACATCTCATGCCATAGGAAGGGTCTCAGGTTTGGTATAAGCATTGAGATATCACATCTCTGCTATCGGAAGGGTCTCAGGATTGGAATGGGAAGGAGTTGGATATCCCATCTCGTTATAGGAAGGGTCTCAAGTTTGGTATTAGAAGCATTGAGATATCACATCTCATGCTATAGGAAGGGTCTATGGTTTGGAAGGGGAAGGATTTGGGTATCACATCTCATGTTATAGACCGGTCTCAGGTTTGGTATTAGAAGCATTGAGATATCAAGTCTCATGGTATAGGACGGGTCTCAGAATTGGAATGGAAGGAGTTGGATATTACTCATGTTATAGGACGGGTCTCAGAATTGGAATGGGAAGGATTTGGATATTATCTCATGTTATAGGAAGGGTCTCAGGTTTGGTAGAAGCATTGAGATATCACATCTCATGCTATAGGAAGAGTCTCAGGATTGGAATGGGAAGGAGTTGGATATCCCGTCTCATGTTATAGGAAGGATCTCAGCTTTGGTATTAGAAGCATTGAGATATCATATCTCATGCTATAGGAAGGGTCTCAGGATTGGAATGTGAAGGATTTGGATATCACATCTCATGCTAAAGGAAGGGTCTCAGGTTTGGCAGAAGCATTGAGATATCACATCTCATGCAATAGGAAGGGTCTCAGGATTGCTATAAACATTGAGATATCACATCTCTGCTATCGGAAGGGTCTCAGGATTGGATTGGGAAGGAATTGGATATCCCTTCTCATGCTATAGGAAGGGTCACAGGTTGGAATGGGAAAGAGTTGGATATCACATATGTTATAGGTAGGGTCTCAGGATTGAAATGGGAAGGATTTGGATATCACATCTCTTGCTATAGGAAGGGTCTCAGTTTTGTATTAGAAACATTGAGATATCACATCTCATGGTATAGGAAGGGTGTCAGGATTGGAATGGGAAGGTGTTGAATATCACATCTCATCCAATAGGAAGGGTCTCAGGTTTGGAATGGGAAATAATTGGGTATCACATCTCATGTTATAGGAAGGATCTCAGGATTGGAATGGGAAGGATTTGGATATCACATCTCTTGCGATAGGAAGGGTCTCAGGATTGGAATGGGAAGGAGTTGGATATCCCTTCTCATGCTATAGGAAGGGTCTCAGGTTGGAATGGGAAGGAGTTGGATATCACATCTCATGTTATAGTAAGGGTCTCAGGATTGGAATGGGAAGGATTTGGATATCACATCTCTTGCTATTGGAAGGGTCTCACGTTTTTTATTAGAAACATTGAGATATCACATCTCATGCTATAGGAGGGGTTTCAGGATTGGAATGGGAAGGATTTGGATATCACATCTCATGTTATAGGAAGGGTCCCAGGTTTGGTATTAGAAGCATTGAGATATCACATCTCATGGTATAGGAAGGGTGTCAGGATTGGAATGGGAAGGTGTTGGATATCACATCTCATCCAATAGGAAGGGTCTCAGGTTTGGAATGGGAAATAATTGGGTATCACATCTCATGTTATAGGAAGGATCTCAGGATTGGAATGGGAAGGATTTGGATATCACATCTCTTGCTATAGGAAGGGTCTCAGGATTGGAATGGGAAGGAGTTGGATATCCCTTCTCATGCTATAGGAAGGGTCTCAGGTTGGAATGGGAAGGAGTTGGATATCACATCTCATGTTATAGAAAGGGTCTCAGGATTGGAATGGGAAGGATTTGGATATCACATCTCTTGCTATTGGAAGGGTTTCAGGATTGGAATGGGAAGGAGTTGGATATCACATCTCATGTTATAGGAAGGGTCTCAGGATGGGAATGGGAAGGATTTGGATATCACATCTCTTGCTATAGGAAGGGTCTCAGGTTTTTTATTAGAAACATTGAGATATCACATCTCATGCTAAAGGAAGGGTTTCAGGATTGGAATGGGAAGGATTTGGATATCATATCTCATGTTATAGGACGGGTCCCAGGTTTGGTATTAGAAGCATTGAGATATCACTTCTCATGCTATCGGAAGGATCTCAGGTTTAGTATTAGAAGCATTGAGATATCACATCTCATGCTATCAGAAGGGTCTCAGGATTGGAATGGGAAGGAGTTGGATATCACATCTCATGCTAAAGGGAGGGTCTCAGGTTGGAATGGGAAGGAGTTGGATATCACATCTCATGTTATAGGTAGGGTCTCAGGATTGAAATGGGAAGGATTTGGATATCACATCTCTTGCTATAGGAAGGGTCTCAGTTTTTTATTAGAAACATTGAGATATCAGATCTCATGCTTTAGGAGGGGTTTCAGGATTGAAATGGGAAGGATTTGGATATCACATCTCTTGCTATAGGAAGGGTCTCAGTTTTGTATTAGAAACATTGAGATATCACATCTCATGGTATAGGAAGGGTGTCAGGATTGGAATGGGAAGGTGTTGAATATCACATCTCATCCAATAGGAAGGGTCTCAGGTTTGGAATGGTAAATAATTGGGTATCACATCTCATGTTATAGGAAGGATCTCAGGATTGGAATGGGAAGGATTTGGATATCACATCTCTTGCTATAGGAAGGGTTTTAGGATTGGAATGGGAAGGAGTTGGATATCCCTTCTCATGCTATAGGAAGGGTCTCAGGTTGGAATGGGAAGGAGTTGGATATCACATCTCATGTTATAGGAAGGGTCTCAGGATTGGAATGGGAAGGATTTGGATATCACATCTCTTGCTATTGGAAGGGTCTCAGGTTTTTTATTAGAAACATTGAGATATCACATCTCATGCTATAGGAGGGGTTTCAGGATTGGAATGGGAAGGATTTGGATATCACATCTCATGCTAAAGGAAGGGTCTCAGGTTTGGAAGGGGAAGGATTTGGATATCATATCTCATGTTATAGGACGTGTCCCAGGTTTGGTATTAGAAGCATTGAGATATCACATCTCATGGTATAGGAAGGGTGTCAGGATTGGAATGGGAAGGTGTTGGATATCACATCTCATCCAATAGGAAGGGTCTCAGGTTTGGAATGGGAAATAATTGGGTATCACATCTCATGTTATAGGAAGGATCTCAGGATTGGACTGGGAAGGATTTGGATATCACATCTCTTGCTATAGGAAGGGTCTCAGGATTAGAATGGGAAGGACTTGGATATCCCTTCTCATACTATAGGAAGGGTCTCAGGTTGGAATGGGAAGGAGTTGGATATCACATCTCATGTTATAGGAAGGGTCTCAGGATTGGAATGGTAAGGATTTGGATATCACATCTCTTGCTATTGGAAGGGTCTCAGGTTTTTTATTAGAAACATTGAGATATCACATCTCATGCTATAGGAAGGGTTTCAGGATTGGAATGGGAAGGAGTTGGATATCACATCTCATGTTATAGGAAGGGTCTCAGGATTGGAATGGGAAGGATTTGGATGTCACATCTCTTGCTATAGGAAGGGTCTCAGGATTGGAATGGGAAGGAGTTGGATATCCCTTCTCATGCTATAGGAAGGGTCTCAGGTTGGAATGGGAAGGAGTTGGATATCACATCTCATGTTATAGAAAGGGTCTCAGGATTGGAATGGGAAGGATTTGGATATCACATCTCTTGCTATTGGAAGGGTTTCAGGATTGGAATGGGAAGGAGTTGGATATCACATCTCATGTTATAGGAAGGGTCTCAGGATGGGAATGGGAAGGATTTGGATATCACATCTCTTGCTATAGGAAGGGTCTCAGGTTTTTTTTAGAAACATTGAGATATCACATCTCATGCTAAAGGAAGGGTTTCAGGATTGGAATGGGAAGGATTTGGATATCACATCTCTTGCTATTGGAAGGGTCTCAGGTTTTTTATTAGAAACATTGAGATATCACATCTCATGTTATCAGAAGGGTCTCAGGATTGGAATGGGAAGGAGTTGGATATCACATCTCATGCTAAAGGGAGGGTCTCTGGTTTGGAAGGGGAAGGATTTGGATATCACATCTCATGTTATCGGAAGGATCTCAGGTTTGGTATTAGAAGCATTGAGATATCACATCTCATGCTATAGGAAGGGTCTCAGGATTGGAATGGGAAGGAGATGGATATCACATCTCATGCTAAAGGAAGGGTCTCATGTTTGGTAGAAGCATTGAGATATCACATCTCATGCTATAGGAAGGGTCTTAGGATTGAAATGGGAAGGAGTTGGATATCACATCTCATGCCATAGGAAGGGTCTCAGGTTTGGTATAAGCATTGAGATATCACATCTCTGCTATCGGAAGGGTCTCAGGATTGGAATGCGAAGGACTTAGATATCACATCTCATGCTATAGGGAGGGTCTCAGTTTTGATATTAGAAGCATTGAGATATCACATCTCATGCTATCGGAAGGGTCTCAGGATTGGAATGGGAAGGAGCTGGATATCACATCTCTTGCTATAGGAAGGGTCTCAGGTTTTTTATTAGAAACATTGAGATATCACATCTCATGCTAAAGGAAGGGTTTCAGGATTCGAATGGGAAGGATTTTGATATAATATCTCATGTTATAGGACGGGTCCCAGATTTGGTATTAGAAGCATTGAGATATCACTTCTCATGCTATCGGAAGGATCTCAGGTTTAGTATTAGAAGCATTGAGATATCACATCTCATGCTATCAGAAGGGTCTCGGGATTGGAATGGGAAGGAGTTGGATATCACATCTCATGCTAAAGGGAGGGTCTCAGGTTTGGAAGGGGAAGGATTTGGATATCACATCTCATGTTATCGGAAGGATCTCAGGTTTGGTATTAGAAGCATTGAGATATCACATCTCATGCTATAGGAAGGGTCTCAGGATTGGAATGGGAAGGAGATGGATATCACATCTCATGCCATAGGAAGGGTCTCAGGTTTGGTATAAGCACTGAGATATCACATCTCTGCTATCGGAAGGGTCTCAGGATTGGAATGGGAAGGTCTTAGATATCACATCTCATGCTATAGGGAGGGTCTCAGTTTTGATATTAGAAGCATTGATATATCACATCTCATGCTATCGGAAGGGTCTCAGGATTGGAATGGGAAGGAGCTGGATATCACATCTCATGCTAAAGGAAGGGTCTCAGTTTTGGAAGGGGAAGGATTTGGATATCACATCTCATGTTATAGGACGGGTCTCAGGTTTGGTATTAGAAGCATTAAGATATCACATCTCATGGTATAGGAAGGGTTTCAGGATTGGAATGGGAAGGAGTTGGATATCATATCTCATGCTATAGGAAGGGTCTCAGGATTGGAATGGGAAGGAGTTTGATATCAAATCTCATGCCATAGGAAGGGTCTCAGGTTTGGTATTAGAAGCATTGAGATATCACATCTCATGCTATAGGAAGTGTCTGAGGATTGGAATGGGAAGGAGTTGGATATCCCATCTCATGCTAAAGGGAGGGTCTCAGGTTTGGAAGGGGAAGGATTTGGATATCACATCTCATGTTATCGGAAGGATCTCAGGTTTGGTATTAGAAGCATTGAGATATCACATCTCATGCTATAGGAAGGGTCTCAGGATTGGAATGGGAAGGAGATGGATATCATATTTCATGCTATAGGAAGGGTCTCAGGATTGGAATGGGAAGGAGTTTGATATCAAATCTCATGCCATAGGAAGGGTCTCAGGTTTGGTATTAGAAGCATTGAGATATCACATCTCATGCTATAGGAAGTGTCTGAGGATTGGAATGGGAAGGAGTTGGATATCCCATCTCATGCTAAAGGGAGGGTCTCAGGTTTGGAAGGGGAAGGATTTGGATATCACATCTCATGTTATCGGAAGGATCTCAGGTTTGGTATTAGAAGCATTGAGATATCACATCTCATGTTATAGGACGGGTCTCAGGTTTGGTATTAGAAGCATTAAGATATCACATCTCATGGTATAGGAAGGGTTTCAGGATTGGAATGGGAAGGAGTTGGATATCATATCTCATGCTATAGGAAGGGTCTCAGGATTGGAATGGGAAGGAGTTTGATATCAAATCTCATGCCATAGGAAGGGTCTCAGGTTTGGTATTAGAAGCATTGAGATATCACATCTCATGCTATAGGAAGTGTCTGAGGATTGGAATGGGAAGGAGTTGGATATCCCATCTCATGCTAAAGGGAGGGTCTCAGGTTTGGAAGGGGAAGGATTTGGATATCACATCTCATGTTATCGGAAGGATCTCAGGTTTGGTATTAGAAGCATTGAGATATCACATCTCATGTTATAGGAAGGGTCTCAGGTTTGGTAGAAGCATTGAGATATCACATCTCATGCTATAGGAAGAGTCTCAGGATTGGAATGGGAAGGAGTTGGATATCACGTCTCATGCTATAGGGAGGGTCTCAAGTTTGATATTAGAAGCATTGAGATATCACATCTCATGCTATAGGAAGGGTCTCAGGATTGGAATGGGAAGGAGTTGGATATCACATCTCATGCTATAGGAAGGGTCTCAGGTTTGGTATAAGCAGTGAGATATCACATATCATGCTATAGGAAGGGCCTCAGGATTGGAATGGGAAGGAGTTGGATATCACATCTCTTGCTATAGGAAGGGTCTCAGGTTTTTTATTAGAAACATTGAGATATCACATCTTATGCTAAAGGAAGGGTTTCAGGATTGGAATGGGAAGGATTTGGATATCATATCTCATGTTATAGGACGGGTCCCAGGTTTGGTATTAGAAGCATTGAGATATCACTTCTCATGCTATCAGAAGGATCTCAGGTTTAGTATTAGAAGCATTGAGATATCACATCTCATGCTATCAGAAGGGTCTCAGGATTGGAATGGGAAGGAGTTGGATATCACATCTCATGCTAAAGGGAGGGTCTCAGGTTTGGAAGGGGAAGGATTTGGATATCACATCTCATGTTATCGGAAGGATCTCAGGTTTGGTATTAGAAGCATTGAGATATCACATCTCATGCTATAGGAAGGGTCTCAGGATTGGAATGGGAAGGAGATGGATATCACATCTCATGCTAAAGGAAGGGTCTCATGTTTGGTAGAAGCATTGAGATATCACATCTCATGCTATAGGAAGGGTCTCAGGATTGAAATGGGAAGGAGTTGGATATCACATCTCATGCCATAGGAAGGGTCTCAGGTTTGGTATAAGCATTGAGATATCACATCTCTGCTATCGGAAGGGTCTCAGGATTGGAATGCGAAGGACTTAGATATCACATCTCATGCTATAGGGAGGGTCTCAGTTTTGATATTAGAAGCATTGAGATATCACATCTCATGCTATCGGAAGGGTCTCAGGATTGGAATGGGAAGGAGCTGGATATCACATCTCTTGCTATAGGAAGGGTCTCAGGTTTTTTATTAGAAACATTGAGATATCACATCTCATGCTAAAGGAAGGGTTTCAGGATTCGAATGGGAAGGATTTTGATATAATATCTCATGTTATAGGACGGGTCCCAGGTTTGGTATTAGAAGCATTGAGATATCACTTCTCATGCTATCGGAAGGATCTCAGGTTTAGTATTAGAAGCATTGAGATATCACATCTCATGCTATCAGAAGGGTCTCGGGATTGGAATGGGAAGGAGTTGGATATCACATCTCATGCTAAAGGGAGGGTCTCAGGTTTGGAAGGGGAAGGATTTGGATATCACATCTCATGTTATCGGAAGGATCTCAGGTTTGGTATTAGAAGCATTGAGATATCACATCTCATGCTATAGGAAGGGTCTCAGGATTGGAATGGGAAGGAGATGGATATCACATCTCATGCTAAAGGAAGGGTCTCAGGATTGAAATGGGAAGGAGTTGGATATCACATCTCATGCCATAGGAAGGGTCTCAGGTTTGGTATAAGCACTGAGATATCACATCTCTGCTATCGGAAGGGTCTCAGGATTGGAATGGGAAGGTCTTAGATATCACATCTCATGCTATAGGGAGGGTCTCAGTTTTGATATTAGAAGCATTGATATATCACATCTCATGCTATCGGAAGGGTCTCAGGATTGGAATGGGAAGGAGCTGGATATCACATCTCATGCTAAAGGAAGGGTCTCAGTTTTGGAAGGGGAAGGATTTGGATATCACATCTCATGTTATAGGACGGGTCTCAGGTTTGGTATTAGAAGCATTAAGATATCACATCTCATGGTATAGGAAGGGTTTCAGGATTGGAATGGGAAGGAGTTGGATATCATATCTCATGCTATAGGAAGGGTCTCAGGATTGGAATGGGAAGGAGTTTGATATCAAATCTCATGCCATAGGAAGGGTCTCAGGTTTGGTATTAGAAGCATTGAGATATCACATCTCATGCTATAGGAAGTGTCTGAGGATTGGAATGGGAAGGAGTTGGATATCCCATCTCATGCCATAGGAAGGGTCTCAGTTTTGATATTAGAAGCATTGAGATATCACATATGCTATTGGAAGGGTCTCAGTATTGGAATTGGAAGGAGTTGGATATCACATATGCTATAGGGAGGTTCTCAGGTTTGATATTAGAAGCATTGAGATATCACATCTCATGCTATCGGAAGGGTCTCAGGATTGGAATGGGAAGGAGTTGGATATCACATATGCTAAAGGAAAGGTCTCAGGTTTGGAAGGGGAAGGATTTGGATCTCACATCTCATGTTTTAGGACGGGTCTCAGGTTTGGTATTAGAAGCCTTGAGATATCACATCTCATGGTATAATAAGGGTCTCAGAATTGGAATGGGAAGGAGTTGGATATCACATCTAAAGCTATCTCAGGATTGGAATGGGAAGGAGTTTGATATCACATCTCGAGCTATAGGAAGGGTCTCAGGTTTGGGAAGGGAAGGATTGGGATTTCACATCTCATGTTATAGGATGGTTCTCATGTTTAATTTTAGAAGCATTGAGATATCACATCTCATGCTATCGGAAGGGTCTCAGGTTTGGAATGGGAAGGAGTTGGATATCACATCTCATGTTATAGGAAGGATCTCAGGTTTGTTATTAGAAGCATTGAGATATCACATCTCATGTTATAGGAAGGGTCTCAGGATTGGAATGTGAAGGATTTGGATATCACATCATGCTAAAGGTAGGGTCTCAGGTTTGGTATAAGCATTGAGATATCACATCTCTGCTATCGGAAGGGTCTCAGGATTGGATTGGGAAGGAGTTGGATATCCCTTCTCATGCTATAGGAAGGGTCTCAGGTTGGAATGGGAAGGAGTTGGATATCACATCTCATGCTATAGGAAGGGTCTCAAGATTGAAATGGGAAGGATTTGGATATCACATCTCTTGCTATAGGAAGGGTCTCAGGTTTTTTATTAGAAACATTGAGATATCACATCTCATGCTATAGGAAGGGTTTCAGGATTGGAATGGGAAGGATTTGGATATCACATCTCATGCTAAAGGAAGGGTCTCAGGTTTGGAAGGGGAAGAATTTGGATATCATATCTCATGTTATAGGGCGGGTCTCAGGTTTGGTTTTAGAAGCATTGAGATATCAAGTCTCATGGTATAGGACGGGTATCAGAATTGGAATGGGAAGGAGTTGGATATTACTCATGTTATAGGACGGGTCTCAGATTTGGAATGGGAAGGATTTGGATATTATCTCATGTTATAGGAAGGGTCTCAGGTTTGGTAGAAGCATTGAGATATCACATCTCATGCTATAGGAAGAGTCTCAGGATTGGAATGTGAAGGATTTGGATATCACATCTCATGCTGTAGGAAGGCTCTCAGGTTTGGAAAGGGAAGGAGTTGGATATCACATTTCATGTTAGAGGTAGGATCTCAGGTTTGGTATTAGAGGCATTGAGATATCACATCTCATGCTATCAGAAGGGTATCAGGATTGGAATTGGAAGGAGTTGGATATCACATCTCATTCTAAAGGGAGGGTCTCAGGTTTGGAAGGCGAAGGATTTGGATATCACATCTCATGTTATAGGAAGGATCTCAGGTTTGGTATTAGAAGCATTGAGATATCACATCTCATGCTATCGGAAGGATTTCAGGTTTGGTATAAGAAGCATTGAGATATCACATCTCATGCTATAGGAAAGGTCTCAGGTTTGGAAGGGGAAGGATTTGGATCTCACATCTCATGTTTTAGGACGGGTCTCAGGTTTGGTATTAGAAGCATTGAAATATCACATCTCATGGTATAGGAAGGGTCTCAGGATTGGAATGGGAAGGAGTTGGATATCACATTGAATGGGAAGGAGTTTGATATCACATCTCAATCTATAGGAAGGGTCTCAGGTTTGGAAAGGGAATGATTTGGATTTCACATCTCATGTTATAGGATGGTTCTCATGTTTGGTTTTAGAAGCATTGTGATATCACATATCATGCTATCGGAAGGGTCTCAGGTTTGGAATGGGAAGGAGTTTGATATCACATCTCATTTTATAGGAAGGATCTCAGGTTTGGTATTAGAAGCATTGAGATATCACATCTCATGCTATAGGAAGGGTCTCAGGATTGGAATCGGAAGGAGTTGTATATGACATCTCATGCCATAGGAAGGGTCTCAGGTTTGGTATAAGCATTGAGATATCACATCTCTGCTATCGGAAGGGTCTCAGGATTGGAATGGGAAGGAGTTGGATATCCCATCTCGTTATAGGAAGGGTCTCAGGTTTGGTATTAGAAGCATTGAGATATCACATCTCATGCTATAGGAAGGGTCTATGGTTTGGAAGGGGAAGGATTTGGGTATCACATCTCATGTTATAGGACCGGTCTCAGGTTTGGTATTAGAAGCATTGAGATATCAAGTCTCATGGTATAGGACGGGTCTCAGAATTGGAATGGGAAGGAGTTGGATATTATTCATGTTGTAGGACGGGTCTCAGAATTGGAATGGGAAGGATTTGGATATTATCTCATGTTATAGGAAGGGTCTCAGGTTTGGTAGAAGCATTGAGATATCACATCTCATGCTATAGGAAGAGTCTCAGGATTGGAATGTGAAGGATTTGGATATCACATCTCATGCTGTAGGAAGGCTCTCAGGTTTGGAAAGGGAAGGAGTTGGATATCACATTTCATGTTAGAGGTAGGATCTCAGGTTTGGTATTAGAGGCATTGAGATATCACATCTCATGCTATCAGAAGGGTATCAGGATTGGAATTGGAAGGAGTTGGATATCACATCTCATTCTAAAGGGAGGGTCTCAGGTTTGGAAGGCGAAGGATTTGGATATCACATCTCATGTTATAGGAAGGATCTCAGGTTTGGTATTAGAAGCATTGAGATATCACATCTCATGCTATCGGAAGGATTTCAGGTTTGGTATAAGAAGCATTGAGATATCACATCTCATGCTATAGGAAAGGTCTCAGGTTTGGAAGGGGAAGGAAATGGATCTCACATCTCATGTTTTAGGACGGGTCTCAGGTTTGGTATTAGAAGCATTGAAATATCACATCTCATGGTATAGGAAGCGTCTCAGGATTGGAATGTGAAGGATTTGGATATCACATCTCATGCTGTAGGAAGGCTCTCAGGTTTGGAAATGGAAGGAGTTGGATATCACATTTCATGTTAGAGGTAGGATCTCAGGTTTGGTATTAGAGGCATTGAGATATCACATCTCATGCTATCAGAAGGGTATCAGGATTGGAATTGGAAGGAGTTGGATATCACATCTCATTCTAAAGGGAGGGTCTCAGGTTTGGAAGGCGAAGGATTTGGATATCACATCTCATGTTATAGGAAGGATCTCAGGTTTGGTATTAGAAGCATTGAGATATCACATCTCATGCTATCGGAAGGATTTCAGGTTTGGTATAAGAAGCATTGAGATATCACATCTCATGCTATAGGAAAGGTCTCAGGTTTGGAAGGGGAAGGAAATGGATCTCACATCTCATGTTTTAGGACGGGTCTCAGGTTTGGTATTAGAAGCATTGAAATATCACATCTCATGGTATAGGAAGCGTCTCAGGATTGGAATGGGAAGGAGTTGGATATCACATTGAATGGGAAGGAGTTTGATATCACATCTCAAGCTATAGGAAGGGTCTTAGGTTTGGAAAGGGAATGATTTGGATTTCACATCTCATGTTATAGGATGGTTCTCATGTTTGGTTTTAGAAGCATTGTGATATCACATATCATGCTATCGGAAGGGTCTCAGGTTTGGAATGGGAAGGAGTTTGATATCACATCTCATGTTATAGGAAGGATCTCAGGTTTGGTATTAGAAGCATTGAGATATCACATCTCATGCTATAGGAAGGGTCTCAGGATTGGAATCGGAAGGAGTTGTATATGACATCTCATGCCATAGGAAGGGTCTCAGGTTTGGTATAAGCATTGAGATATCACATCTCTGCTATCGGAAGGATTTTGATATCACATCTCATGTTATAGGAAGGATCTCAGGTTTGGTATTAGAAGCATTGAGATATCACATCTCATGTTATCGGAAGGATCTCAGGTTTGGTATTAGAGGGATTGAGATATCACATCTCATGCTATCGGAAGGGTATCAGGATTGGACTTGGAAGTAGTTTGATATCCCATCTCTTGCTATAGGAAGGGTCTCAGGTTGGAATGGGAAGGAGTTGGATATCACATCTCATGGCCCTGCGAAGAGTGGAGCCTTGTGCTCAAAGTACCTGCACACGCTGGTGCCAACGGGCAAAAGGAGAAGCTCTTCGGAGGAAGTCAGGCAGTTCGGGTTAGTGCACAGCAGAAGAAGAACAGGTTCCGCAACTCAAGCGCAGCCTCCACAGCGGGCAGAAGCAGAGCGCGAGTACGGCAAAAGGGTGCTGTTTTTACACAGCAGGGAAAAGCAATGGGATACTGCAGGAGGGCGACCAGATCCTAGATATACTACTCACCGGTCCCCGAAGCAAGCAGACCCAGGCTTCTCCACGTTAGTTTCAGCAGCTGGCAGGTTCAGAAGAGCAGGGAACGCCTTGTAGTCGTGTAGAGCAAAAAGACGTCCCAATCGACGAAACTGGCACAGTTTGTTGCCGCAGCAGGACAACGGAGCGGCCGTGCGTACCTGAGTCAAAAGTACACTCCTCCCTTCAGACCTGGGAACGCCAAGTGCACGAAGCGTGGGAGAGTGACAAGGACTCGAGATACTGCACAACCTGGCGGCGGTTACAGAGCAAGACTCCCTTGTAAGCTGGTCAGTCAACTGGATGGCCCAGAGACGCTTCCGAAGGCTTACTTGGCAGGAGATGGTTGAAGATGCCGGGAATAGCTGTTCCTGCTATTCCAAAGGTCGAAGCACCAGTACAGGCCTTCTGGTTCGATCAAGGAGGAAAGGGTTTCACAGGACGACAGCAGTGCAAAGGAGGATTCCTTCAGCGGGTCACCAGCGATTCCTCGGTCCAGCCTCGTGGTTGCAGGATACTTGGCTCCTGTATTCCTTCGTTCGTGAGAACTCAGGAGATCGACATGGTAGTGGTGTTTCCAGCCCCCTCTTATCCACGGTTCCCTTCGCGCCAAAACGGAGGGGAGTGTTAAGACGGATTTCTGAACTCTGTCCTGGTGGCGCAGAAGTTCAGAAGGCCAACCTAATTACTTGGAACAGGGTAACCTCTGGACAAGCCAGACCAATCAAGGTAGCGATCGCGGCGGTCAAGACTAGGTCTCAAGAGGGGTGAGGGTGACTGAAAGCCCACAGTGAGCACACAAAGCAAGAGCGCTTACAAACTACTCCAAACAGTTGTTTATATCAAAAATAGATACACATTTATTATAAGGCCTTGAAACTAATAACTACAGTAAAAGCAGCAATATACAACGATATTAAACCAACACATACACTATCCACCCAATATATATACAGAATACACAGTTTCACAGCATTAGCAGCACGAAATATGTTATCCACCTGCAGGGGAAGGAAAACAGGCAGTGCGAACCAACGCGTGTGATATGTCCGCCTTCTGAGGCACCTAACTAGATGGTAGTCCAATCCCTACGAAGAGTGGAGCCTAGCGCTCACAAGTACCTGCACACGCCGGTGCCAATGGGCAGAAGGTGAAGCTCTTCGGAGGACGTTGAACAGCTCTGTAGGGAGCTCTAATGAAGGAGAACACGGTCCGCGACTCTAGCGCAGCCTCCACTGTGAGGCAGAAGCAGGGCGCGAGTACGGACAAGGGGTGCTGTATTCACAGCGGGGAAAAGCAAAGGGCACTGCAGGAGGGCGACCAGATCCTAGCTAATCTACTCACCGGTCCCCGAAGCAAGCAGGCCCGAGCTTCTCCTCGATAGATGCAGCTTCTGGCAGGTTCTGAAGAGCAGGGAACGTCTCGTCGTCGTGCAGAGTAAAAAGACGTCCCGATCGAAGAAACAAGCACAGTTTTGTCGCCACAGCAGGGCAACGGAACGGCCGGGTGTATTCAAGCCAAACGAGCACCGCTCACCTCTAGCTTAGGACTGCTAAGCAAACGAAGCGTGTGAGCATGCCCCGGACTCAGAACACCACCCAACCTGTCAGCGATTACAGAGCAGGCCTCCTTAGTAAGCTGGTCAGTCAACTGGATGGCCCAGAGACACTTCCGAAGGCTTACAGCAGGAGTTGATGAAGGTGCTGGGAATAGCTGGTCCTGCTATTCCAATAGGTCGAAGCGCCAGTACAGGCCTTCTTGTTCGATCTTAGGTGGAAAGGGCTTCACCGGACGACAGCAATGAGGAGCAGAAGTTCTTCAGGGGGTCACCAGTGATTCCTCGGTCCAGCCTCGTGTTCGCAGGATACTTGGCTCCTGTATCCCTGGGTTCGTGAGAACTCAGGAGATCGACATGGTAGTGGTGTTTCCAGCTCCCTCTTATCCACGGTTCCCTTCGCGCCAAAACGGAGGGGAGCCAATGGGAGATCCGCTCATCAACACACATACCATACGTGGACCAATCACGGACCACAGTGGTCCCAGGCATTCACACCACCCTAGACTCTCTGGCACCCAGGATGTGTATTGGGACCAGACAGCCCAGCCCACATCCTGGGGGCACTCAAACGACATGTAGAAGCCCGCGAAAGCAACCGTGTTTCGCGGGAAACTACATGCCCAAATAAGGAAGGCCCCGGGTCGCCTGACCCGGGGGAAGGTAAAGGGAGCAAGACGGACAGTGGACGAGACAAAGGAGCCTCGTGGTCCGGCCATTTTGGGTAGCCGGGCCACCCTTTTGTGTTTGCGGCAAAAAGGTGCTCAGAACGGCAAAAGGAGCTCAAAATAAACCAAATGATCGCTGCCACCAGCCCAGTCCCTGAATGACTTGCACCGATCCAAAAACCATCCTACAAGAGTGTCTAGGGTCTGTAGAAGGCTAGAGACCCAAGAGAGCTGTAACTTAGCTTACAGTGCCCTCTTGTGTCGTGTTGCACTAAAATGGCGACACGATAAAAGAAACTACGGGAAACAGCGTTCCCCGGTACTGACTGTCTTAAGGGCATGTCAGTTTCCCCGTAAGAAAGGAGCGAAAGCCCAGAGGAGTACGGCAGAAGGCTGCACTTCTCTGGCAAAGTCAAGAAAACAGGTTGAAAACAATAGCAAAAAGTTTAGGGGTTGCCACATGGAAGGAAAGTTCCCTACAATAACGAAATCTTTCCTAACACTCGCCCCTCCCAGACTATGGACAGGGGGAACTAATCCACCCCTGGATGAGTCTCTTGTTCAGGTCGGTAAAACATTCTGGACAACCCATCAGCATTGCTATGTTGGACACCTGGCCTATGCTCAATAGTGAAGTCGAAGCCTTGTAGACTTATGGACCACCTAAGCAACTTTGGATTCTCCCCCTTCATGTTCATTAGCCACTTTAACGGCTTATGGTCAGTCTGCACAGTGAAGTGGGTCCCATAGAGGTAGGGCCGCAGCTTCCTTAGGGCCCACACAACAGAGAAACATTCTTTCTCTACCGTGGACCATCTGAGCTCTCTGTCCTTAAGCTGGCGACTAATAAAACCGATAGGGTGTTCCTTACCCTTCTCATCTACTTGTGATAGTACAGCTCCTATCCCAGTGTCAGAGGCATCCGTCTGCACGATAAAAGGTCTTTGATAATCAGGGGCCCTGAGCACAGGGGCCTGGCACAAGGAGTCTTTCAAGCCATTGAAGGCCTTCTCACACTCGTCAGTCCAAGTTACCTTCTTGGGTTTCTTCGGAGTTGTGAGGGCAGTCAGAGGAGCAGCTATGGTGCCATAGTCTGCCATAAAATTGCGGTAATAACCCGTGAGTCCTAAGAAGGCTCTCACTTGGGTTTGTGTAGTGGGGGTAGGCCAGTCTTGTACTGCTTGTACTTTACTGGGGAGAGGCTGTATCCTTCCTCCACCTACTTCATGCCCAAGGTAAACCACTGAGCCTTGTCCAATCTGGCATTTACTCGCCTTTATGGTCAAGTGGGCTTTCTGAAGAGCCTGGAGCACAATCCCGAGGTGTTTCACATGGTCTTCCCAGGTGGCACTGAAAACTGCTATATCGTCCAGATATGCAAGACAGAATTCGTCCAACCCATTCAACACATGATTCACAAGCCTCTGGAAAGTGGCAGGTGCATTCTTCAATCCGAACGGCATTACCCGGAATTGGTAAAGCCCGTCGGGAGTTGAAAATGCTGTCTTCTCCTTGGCATGTTCTGCTAAAGCTATTTGCCAATAGCCCGCAGTCAGGTCAAACGTGCTGAGGTACTTGGAGGCACCCAAGGTATCCACCAGCTCGTCAGTTCGAGGCAAGGGGTGAGCGTCTGTCTTGGTGACAGCATTCAGAGCCCTGTAATCCACGCAGAACCTCAATTCAGAAGTGCCTGCTTTTGGAACCAGAACCACAGGACTGGACCAAGGACTACTAGAGGGTTCAATCACCCCAAGGTCTAACATCTTGTTGACCTCGGTCTTAATATAAGACCGTACTTTATCCGACATCCTGTATCCCCTACTTTTGGTAGGTACACTGTCTCCTGTGTCAATGTTATGTTTGCACCAAGGTGTCAAACCAGGCGACTGTGAAAACAGGGGGGAAAACTGCCTAAGCAAACTTTTCACCTCAGCCTGCTGATCAGAAGTCAGGTGAGGGGCCACTCGGACACCCTCAACGGAGCTATCTGAAGGACCGCTTTGGAACAGGTCGGGAAGAGGTTCTGACTCCTCTTCCTCAACGTCTGACGCCAGTAGCAGTGCTGCGATTTCGACTCTTGGGACGAAAGCCTTCAGCCTATTTACGTGGAACACTTTTGGAGCCTGTCCAGGCCTTCCAAGGTCCACTAAATAGTTCACCTCACCCAGGGGCTCCACCACTGTGTAAGGGCCTGACCATTTGTCCTGTAAAGCGCGAGGCCTTATAGGGTTCATGATCAGGACTTGCTGACCAGGGGTAAAGTGAATTAAGGAAGCTTTCTGGTCGTACCAATGTTTCACCAGCGCTTGTCCGGCCTTCAACTTTTCACTAGCCAAGCCCATCAGGAGTACCATCCGTTTTCTGAGCCCTAGCACATAGTCAACTACATTGGTAGTAACAGGGGGAGTGGGCATCTCCCATCCCTCTTTGACGATGGCTAAGGGTCCCCGTACGGGATGACCGAACAGAAGTTCGAAGGGGCTGAAGCCAACACCCTCCTGTGGTACCTCTCTGTAGGCAAACAACAAGCATGGTAAAAGAAGGTCCCATTTCCTCCTCTGGGGCTCCTCCAGAGCCCCAATCATGCTCTTTAGCGTTCTGTTGAAACGCTCCACCAGACCATTGGTCTGGGGGTGGTATGCAGAAGAGAACTTGTAGGTGACCCCACATTCTTTCCACATAGCCTGCATATACTTCGACATAAAGTTGCTGCCACGATCTGACACAACTTCTTTAGGGAAGCCAACCCTAGTAAATATGCCGAGTAACGCTTTTGCAACTGACTTGGCAGTTACAGTCTTTAATGGGATGGCCTCAGGATACCTGGTTGCATGGTCGACCAGCACCAGGATAAACCTATTGCCTGAGGATGTTTGCGGGTCAAGGGGACCAACGATGTCGATCCCTACCCTTTCAAATGGTACCCCCACAACTGGGAGCGGTACCAACGGAGCTTGGATTGTCGCGCCAACCTTACCAGACAACTGGCAGGAGGCACAACTCCTGCAGTGACTTTCTACTTGCACCCCCATCTTGGGCCAGTAGAAGTGCATAGATAACCTTTGCTTGGTCCTCTTCATTCCAAGGTGACCAGCAAGGGGAACTTCATGCGCCAACTGCAGGAGGAAGGGTCTAACAGAAAGGGGAACCACCAACCTCCTATGGTCTCCTTCTGTAGACTCTGTGGGCTCACTGTACAGGAGTCCACCTTCCCAATAAATCCGATGCTTCCCAGGAGGTTCACCCTCAAGCTGGGAGCAGGCCTGTCTCCTTAGGCCTTCCAGAGATGGGCACTCACGTTGGCCCTTACTGAAGTCGTCCCTATCAGGACCTCCTTCAACTAACAAGTCTTTTAGTTCAGGATGGTCGTTGGGGTCGAACACTTCAGGCATCGCCACCTCCTCGTCAGGCTCGGGCGATTGACCAACTCCCTCCACCGCAGTGGTAGGCGAGCTCGGGGGAATATTCTCTTTCCCCCGTCGGGACTTGTTGACTCCTTTCGCCTTGGGTTTCCCCTTCGGCTGGGGCGGCGTATTGGACTTGGCCAATGCTGCCCGTGCTTGAGACCGTGTGTAGGGTCTTTCGGCAGTGTCTCCTACGAGCCCTAGAGCTCTGAGATCATTGCCCAACAAGACCTTTCCCGGGACGTTTCTCTGAATGCTCACTGGAATCCTAACTGCTGTACCATTTAAAGTTAGATTAACAGGGATCACGGGAAACATACGGAGGGGGCCGTCAGCCAACTTAGTGGGCATCAGAGTAGCTCTGGCAACTTCCTCTGAGTCTACCAAGGTAGAATCCACTACAGTTCGACTGCACCCACTATCCCTAAGAGCTGGAGTATCCACTCCATTGATCAGCACACTGTCTTTAAAGTAGTGCTTGGTATTATCCGGAATCCTAGCATACGCCTCTGCGACTTTAGGCTCCCAGGAACCCAGGGACACTAAAACTACCTCAGCCTCTATTCCGCTGGGAAATGAGTCTGAGGAGAAGGATGCTCCTGTAATCTCTTCTTCCTCGTAGGAGGAGAAGGCCAGATTAGCGGAGTGGACCCCCAAAGGTCTAACCTTACAACGGGGATCCCCCTTCACATGGTCAGTTGCTCCACAAGAAAAACAAGCCCCATTGGGTCTGTTTACGTAGGGAGGCTTATTATAACCAGAGTTCTGTTTCGGAGGCGAACCTCCACTACCCTGTGAGTTCTCGGATGGCTTACCCTTATTTTTCTTTTTGTGGCCCTTATGGGAAGAAGATTTAGCAGATTCCCCACCCTCCACATCTTTGGACTTTTTCCCTTCCTCCTGCTTACCAGGATGAGTTTTGTCCTTATGGGACACTCGATGTGACACCCATAAATCTGCTGCAATGGCCAGCTTCTTAGGATCTATCTCCTTCGAATCGGCCAAATGCTGCTTAAGCTCCGGGGAAGAAGAAGCAAAAATGTGTTCCAGCATGACCAGATTGATCATGCCTTCGAAGGTAGAAACCTTATAACCTTCAACCCAGCCAGTCAAGTTTTTCAGGGACTCAGCTACATACGACACCCAAGTACCACCTTCCTTTTTCTTATACTCTCTAAACCTTTTCAAATATTGGGTCGGAGTCTTCCCAAACTTTAAAATGAGAGTCTGCTTCAACATTGCAAAATCAGCGCGCTCAGCCTTCGACATTTCCATAATGGCACTGCAACCAGAATGGGGCAGTCTGCTGAGTAACCATGCAATCTTATCCGCATTATCAACCTCTTGAACCTCGCATGCATACTCAAACGCATTTAACCAGTCCATAATGTCATTTCGTTCCTCATATACACTGAGCAGATCTTTTGGAAACCGTGGATGAGAGGAAGCCCCAGAACCATGTCCAGGACCCTTGGACCCATTTGCGAACTGAAGCTTGGCCAGTTCCAACTGGTGATCCCTGTCTTTTTGTTTTTCTGCCTGGTCGATTTTCAGTTTGGCTATGCTGAATTCAAGCTCCTGCTGCCTAAACCGCAGCTCTTGCTTCTTGAATTCAAGCATAGCCTCCCCATCAACACTGGCAGAGGAAACGTTAGACATTACATCCTCCCTGTCCTCGTGGTCGTGATGGATCAGTGCAGCGGCAGAACCGTCGGTTCTGCCAGTGAGAGCAGCCCCACCACCTTCTGCACTGTCCTCGGAAGTTATAGCGTCAAGCTGCGCTTCTTGCCACGCCACGATTCTCTGGATCATTTCCAATTTAGTGCCTTGAGAGGAAACCCCTCTCTCCGCACACATCTTCTTCAATGTTTCAGATTTCGAAGCATTTAAGGTTAATAAAGTATTCGTTTCCATACTGTCGATAGGACTATGGCCTTTTTAACGTTATATTCAATACTTTACTGCGTGTCCTGGTTGGAATAACCTGAAAACGCCCTAGCTCGAGCGCAACACTGGATACCTTCAGTCGTATCCCACCGCTGCCACCAATTTGTTAAGACGGATTTCTGAACTCTGTCCTGGTGGCGCAGAAGTTCAGAAGGCCAACCTAATTACTTGGAACAGGGTAACCTCTGGACAAGCCAGACCAATCAAGGTAGCGATCGCGGCGGTCAAGACTAGGTCTCAAGAGGGGTGAGGGTGACTGAAAGCCCACAGTGAGCACACAAAGCAAGAGCGCTTACAAACTACTCCAAACAGTTGTTTATATCAAAAATAGATACACATTTATTATAAGGCCTTGAAACTAATAACTACAGTAAAAGCAGCAATATACAACGATATTAAACCAACACATACACTATCCACCCAATATATATACAGAATACACAGTTTCACAGCATTAGCAGCACGAAATATGTTATCCACCTGCAGGGGAAGGAAAACAGGCAGTGCGAACCAACGCGTGTGATATGTCCGCCTTCTGAGGCACCTAACTAGATGGTAGTCCAATCCCTACGAAGAGTGGAGCCTAGCGCTCACAAGTACCTGCACACGCCGGTGCCAATGGGCAGAAGGTGAAGCTCTTCGGAGGACGTTGAACAGCTCTGTAGGGAGCTCTAATGAAGGAGAACACGGTCCGCGACTCTAGCGCAGCCTCCACTGTGAGGCAGAAGCAGGGCGCGAGTACGGACAAGGGGTGCTGTATTCACAGCGGGGAAAAGCAAAGGGCACTGCAGGAGGGCGACCAGATCCTAGCTAATCTACTCACCGGTCCCCGAAGCAAGCAGGCCCGAGCTTCTCCTCGATAGATGCAGCTTCTGGCAGGTTCTGAAGAGCAGGGAACGTCTCGTCGTCGTGCAGAGTAAAAAGACGTCCCGATCGAAGAAACAAGCACAGTTTTGTCGCCACAGCAGGGCAACGGAACGGCCGGGTGTATTCAAGCCAAACGAGCACCGCTCACCTCTAGCTTAGGACTGCTAAGCAAACGAAGCGTGTGAGCATGCCCCGGACTCAGAACACCACCCAACCTGTCAGCGATTACAGAGCAGGCCTCCTTAGTAAGCTGGTCAGTCAACTGGATGGCCCAGAGACACTTCCGAAGGCTTACAGCAGGAGTTGATGAAGGTGCTGGGAATAGCTGGTCCTGCTATTCCAATAGGTCGAAGCGCCAGTACAGGCCTTCTTGTTCGATCTTAGGTGGAAAGGGCTTCACCGGACGACAGCAATGAGGAGCAGAAGTTCTTCAGGGGGTCACCAGTGATTCCTCGGTCCAGCCTCGTGTTCGCAGGATACTTGGCTCCTGTATCCCTGGGTTCGTGAGAACTCAGGAGATCGACATGGTAGTGGTGTTTCCAGCTCCCTCTTATCCACGGTTCCCTTCGCGCCAAAACGGAGGGGAGCCAATGGGAGATCCGCTCATCAACACACATACCATACGTGGACCAATCACGGACCACAGTGGTCCCAGGCATTCACACCACCCTAGACTCTCTGGCACCCAGGATGTGTATTGGGACCAGACAGCCCAGCCCACATCCTGGGGGCACTCAAACGACATGTAGAAGCCCGCGAAAGCAACCGTGTTTCGCGGGAAACTACATGCCCAAATAAGGAAGGCCCCGGGTCGCCTGACCCGGGGGAAGGTAAAGGGAGCAAGACGGACAGTGGACGAGACAAAGGAGCCTCGTGGTCCGGCCATTTTGGGTAGCCGGGCCACCCTTTTGTGTTTGCGGCAAAAAGGTGCTCAGAACGGCAAAAGGAGCTCAAAATAAACCAAATGATCGCTGCCACCAGCCCAGTCCCTGAATGACTTGCACCGATCCAAAAACCATCCTACAAGAGTGTCTAGGGTCTGTAGAAGGCTAGAGACCCAAGAGAGCTGTAACTTAGCTTACAGTGCCCTCTTGTGTCGTGTTGCACTAAAATGGCGACACGATAAAAGAAACTACGGGAAACAGCGTTCCCCGGTACTGACTGTCTTAAGGGCATGTCAGTTTCCCCGTAAGAAAGGAGCGAAAGCCCAGAGGAGTACGGCAGAAGGCTGCACTTCTCTGGCAAAGTCAAGAAAACAGGTTGAAAACAATAGCAAAAAGTTTAGGGGTTGCCACATGGAAGGAAAGTTCCCTACAATAACGAAATCTTTCCTAACAGGGAGCCAATGGGAGATCCGCTCATCAACACACATACCATACGTGGACCAATCACGGACCACGGTGGTCCCAGGCATTCACACCACCCTAGACTCTCTGGCACCCAGGATGTGTATTGGGACCAGACATCCCAGCCCACACCCTGGAGGCACACAAACGACATGTAGAAGCCCGCGAAAGCATCTGCGTTTCGCGGGAAAGTACATGCCCAAATAAGGAAGGCCCCGGGTCGCTCGACCTGGGGAAGGTGAAGGGAGCAAGACGGTCAGTGGACAGGACAAAGGAGCCTCGTGGTCTGGCCATTTTGGGAGCCAGGCCACCATTTTGGGTTCAGTGTGAAAAACGTGCTCAGAACGCCAAAAGGAGCTCAAAATAAACAAAACGATCGCTGCCACCATTCCAGTCCCTGAATGACTTGCACCGATCAAATACCATCCTAAACGAGTATCTAGGGCCTGTAGAAGGCTAGAGACCCAAGAGAGCTGTAACTTAGCTTACAGTGCCCTCTTGTGTCATGTTGCACTAAAGCCGCAACATGATAAAAGAAACTACGGGAAACAGCGTTCCCCGGTACTGACTGTCTTAAGGGCATGTCAGTTTCCCCGTAAGAAAGGAGCGAAAGCCCAGAGAAGTGCGGCAGAAGGCTGTACTTCTCTGGCAAAGTCAAGAACAAGGTTAAAAACAATAGCAAAAAGTTTAGGGGTTGCCACATGGAAGGAAAATTCCCTACAATTACGAAATCTTTCCTAACAGGTATTAGAAGCATTGAGATATCACATCTCATGCTATCGGAAGGATCTCAGGTTTGGTATTAGAAGCATTGAGATATCACATCTCATGCTATCAGAAGGGTCTCAGGATTGGAATGGGAAGGAGTTGGATATCACTTCTCATGCTAAAGGGAGGGTCTCAGGTTTGGAAGGGGAAGGATTTGGATATCACATCTCATGTTATCGGAAGGATCTCAGGTTTGGTATTAGAAGTATTGAGATATCACATCTCATGCTATAGGAAGGGTCTCAGGATTGGAATGGGAAGGAGTTGGATATCACATCTCATGCTAAAGGAAGGGTCTCAGGTTTGGTAGAAGCATTGAGATATCACATCTCATGCTATAGGAAGGGTTTTAGGATTGGAATGGGAAGGACTTAGATATCACATATCATGCTATAGGGAGGGTTTCAGTTTTGATATTAGAAGCATTGAGATATCACATCTCATGCTATCGGAAGTGTCTCAGGATTGGAATGGGAAGGAGCTGGATATCACATCTCATGCTAAAGGAAGAGTCCCAGGTTTGGAACGGGAAGGAGTTGGATATCCGATCTCATGTTATAGGAAGGGTCTCAGGTTTGGTATAAGCATTGAGATATCACATCTCTGCTATCGGAAGTGTCTCAGGATTGGAATGGGAAGGAATTGGATATCCCATCTCATGTTATAGGACGGGTCTCAGGATTGTTATTAGAATCATTGAGATATCATATTGCATGCTGTAGGAAGGGTCTAAGGATTGGAATGGGAAGGACTTGGGTATCACATCTCATGCTATAGGAAGGGTCTCAGGTTTGGTATAAGCATTGAGATATCAAATCTCATGCTATAGGAAGGGTCTCAGGATTGGAATGGAAGGAGTTGGATATCACATCTCATGTTATAGGAAGGATCTCAGGTTTGGTATTAGAAGCATTGAGACATCACATCTCATGCTATAGGAAGTGTCTCAGGATTGGAATGGGAAGGACTTGGATATCACATCTCATGCTATAGGGAGGGTTTTAAGTTTGATATTAGAAGCATTGAGATATCACATCTCATGCTATAGGAAGGGTCTCAGGATTGGAATGGGAAGGAGTTGGATATCACATCTCATGCTATAGGAAGGGTCTCAGGTTTGGTATAAGCTTTGAGATATCACATCTCATGCTATAGGAAGGGTCTCAGGATTGGAATGGGAAGGAGTTGTATATGACATCTCATGCCGTAGGAAGGGTCTCAGGTTTGGTATAAGCATTGAGATATCACATCTCTGCTATCGGAAGGGTCTCAGGATTGGAATGGGAAGGAGTTGGATATCCCATCTCATGTTATAGGAAGAGTCTCAGGTTTGGTATTAGAAGCATTGAGATATCACATCTCATGCTATAGGAAGTGTCTCAGGATTGGAATGGGAAGGACTTGGATATCACATCTCATGCTATAGGGATGGTCTCAAGTTTGATATTAGAAGCATTGAGATATCACATCTCATGCTATAGGAAGGGTCTCAGGATTGGAATGGGAAGGAGTTGGATATCACATCTCATGCTATAGGAAGGGTCTCAGGTTTGGTATAAGCAGTGAGATATCACATCTCATGCTATAGGAAGTGTCTCAGTATTGGAATGGGAAGGAGTTGGATATCACATCTCATGTTATAGGAAGGATCTCAGGTTTGGTATAAGCATTGATATATCACATCTCTGCTATCGGAAGGGTCTCAGGATTGGAATGGTAAGGAGTTGGATATTCCCATCTCATGTTATAGGAAGGGTCTCAGGTTTGGTATTAGAAGCATTGAGATATCACATCTCATGCTATAGGAAGGGTCTCAGGATTGGAATGGGAAGGACTTGGATATCACATCTCATGCTATAGGGAGGGTCTCAAGTTTGATATTAGAAGCATTGAGATATCACATCTCATGATATCGGAAGGGTCTCAGGATTGGAATGGGAAGGAGTTGGATATCACATCTCATGATAAAGGAAGGGTCTAAGGTTTGGAAGGGGAAGGATTTGGATATCACATCTCATGTTATAGGACGGGTCTCAGGTTTATTATTGGAAGCATTGAGATATCAAGTCTCATGGTATAGGAAGGAGTTGGATATTACATCTCTTGTTATAGGGAGGGTCTCAGGATTTGAATGGCAAGGAGTTGGATATCACATCTCATGCCATAGGAAGGGTCTCAGGTTTGGTATTAGAAGCCTTGAGATATCACATCTCATGGTATAATAAGGGTCTCAGGATTGGAATGGGAAGGAGTTGGATATCACATCTCAAGCTATTTCAGGATTGGAATGGGAAGGAGTTTGATATCACATCTCAAGCTATAGGAAGGGTCTCAGGTTTGGGAAGGGAAGCATTGAGATATCACATCTCATGCTATCGGAAGGGTCTCGGGTTTGGAATGGGAAGGAGTTGGATATCACATCTCATGTTATAGGAAGCATCTCAGGTTTGGTATTAGAAGCATTGAGATATCACATCTCATGCTATAGGAAGGGTCTCAGGATTGGAATGTGAAGGATTTGGATATCAAATCTCATGCTAAAGGAAGGGTCTCAGGTTTGGTATAAGCATTGAGATATCACATCTCTGCTATCGGAAGGGTCTCAGGATTGGATTGGGAAGGAGTTGGACATCCCTTCTCATGCTTTAGGAAGGGTCTCATGTTGGAATGGGAAGGAGTTGGATATCATATCTCATGTTATAGGAAGGGTCTCAAGATTGAAATGGGAAGGATTTGGATATCACATCTCTTGCTATATGAAGGGTCTCAGGTTTTTTATTAGAAACATTGAGATATCACATCTCATGCTATCGGAAGGGTTTCAGGATTGGAAGGGGAAGGATTTGGAGATCACATCTCATGTTATAGGAAGGATCTCAGGTTTGGTATTAGAAGCATTGAGATATCACATCTCATGCTATCGGAAGGATCTCAGGTTTGGTATTAGAGGCATTGAGATATCACATCTCATGCTATCAGAAGGGTCTCAGGATTGGAATGGGAAGGAGTCGATATCACATCTCATGCTAAAGTGAGGGTCTCAGGTTTGGAAGTGGAAGGATTTGGATATCACATCTCATGTTATAGGAAGGATCTCAGGTTTGGTATTAGAAGCATTGAGATATCACATCTCATGCTATAGGAAAGGTCTCAGGATTGGAATGGGGAGGAGTTGGATATCACATCTCATCCAATAGGAAGGGTCTCAGGTTTGGAATGGGAAGGAATTGGATATCACATCTCATGTTATAGGAAGGATCTCAGGATTGGAATGGGAAGGAGTTGGATATCCCTTCTCATGCTATAGGAAGGGTCTCAGGTTGGAATGGGAAGGATTTGGATATCACATCTCTTGCTATAGGAAGGGTCTCAGGTTTATTATTAGAAACATTGAGATATCACATCTCATGCTATAGGAAGGGTTTAAGGATTGGAATGGGAAGGAGTTGGATATCCCTTCTCATGCTATAGGAAGGGTCTCAGGTTGGAATGGGAAGGATTTGGATATCACATCTCTTGCTATAGGAAGGGTCTCAGGTTTTTTATTAGAAACATTGAGATATCACATCTCATGCTATAGGAAGGGTTTAAGGATTGGAATGGGAAGGATTTGGATATCACATCTCATGCTAAAGGAAGGGTCTCAGGTTTGGAAGGGGAAGGATTTGGATATCACATCTCATGTTATTTGACCGGTCTCAGGTTTGGTATTAGAAGCATTGAGATATCAAGTCTCATGGTATAGGACGGGAGTTTGATATCACATCATGCCATGGTATGGGTCTCAGGTTTTGTAGAAGCATTGGGATATCACATCTCATGCTATCGGAAGGGTATCAGGATTGGATTTGGAAGGAGTTGTTGGATATCCCATCTCATGCTATAGGAAAGGTCTCAGGTTGGAATGGGAAAGAGTTGGATATCACATCTCATGTTATAGGAAGGGTCTCAAGATTGGAATGGGAAGGACTTGGATATCACATCTCATGCTGTAGGAAGGCTCTCAGGTTTGGAAAGGGAAGGAGTTGGATATCACATTTCATGTTAGAGGTAGGATCTCAGGTTTGGTATTAGAGGCATTGAGATATCACATCTCATGCTATCAGAAGGGTATCAGGATTGGAATGGGAAGGAGTTGGATATCACATCTCATGCTAAAGGGAGGGTCTCAGGTTTGGATGGGGAAGGATTTGGATATCACATCTCATGTTATAGGAAGGATCTCAGGTTTGGTATTAGAAGCATTGAGATATCACATCTCATGCTATCGGAAGGATCTCAGGTTTGGTATTAGAAGCATTGAGATATCACATCTCATGCTATAGGAAGGCTCTCAGGATTGGAATGGGAAGGACTTGGATATCACATCTCATGCTAAAGGAAGGGTCTCAGTTTTGGTAGAAGCATTGCGATATCACATCTCATGCTATAGGAAGGGTCTCAGGATTGGAATCGGAAGGAGTTGGATATCACATCTCATGCTATAGGAAGGGTCTCAGGTTTGGTATAAGCATTGAGATATCACATCTCTGCTATCGGAAGGGTCTCAGGATTGGATTGGGAAGGAGTTGGATATCACATCTCATTTTATAGGAAGGGTCTCCGGATTGGAATGTGAAGGATTTGGATATCACATCTCATGCTAAAGGAAGGGTCTCAGGTTTGGAATGGGAAGGAGTTGGATATGACATCTCTTGTTATAGGGAGGGTCTCAGGATTTGAATGGCAAGGTGTTGGATATCACATCTCATGCCATAGGAAGGGTCTCAGGTTTGGTATAAGCATTGAGATATCACATCTCTGCTATCGGAAGGGTCTCAGGTTTGGTATAAGCATTGAGATATCACATCTCTGCTATCGGAAGGGTCTCAGGATTGGATTGGGAAGGAGTTGGATATCACATCTCATGTTATAGGAAGGGTCTCCGGATTGGAATGTGAAGGATTTGGATATCACATCTCATGCTAAAGGAAGGGTCTCAGGTTTGGAATGGGAAGGAGTTGGATATGACATCTCTTGTTATAGGGAGGGTCTCAGGATTTGAATGGCAAGGTGTTGGATATCACATCTCATGCCATAGGAAGGGTCTCAGGTTTGGTGTAAGCATTGAGATATCACATCTCTGCTATCGGAAGGGTCTCAGGATTGGATTGGGAAGGAGTTGGACATCCCTTCTCATGCTTTAGGAAGGGTCTCATGTTGGAATGGGAAGGAGTTGGATATCATACCTCATGTTATAGGAAGGGTCTCAAGATTGAAATGGGAAGGATTTGGATATCACATCTCTTGCTATATGAAGGGTCTCAGGTTTTTTATTAGAAACATTGAGATATCACATCTCATGCTATCGGAAGGGTTTCAGGATTGGAAGGGGAAGGATTTGGAGATCACATCTCATGTTATAGGAAGGATCTCAGGTTTGGTATTAGAAGCATTGAGATATCACATCTCATGCTATCGGAAGGATCTCAGGTTTGGTATTAGAGGCATTGAGATATCACATCTCATGCTATCAGAAGGGTCTCAGGATTGGAATGGGAAGGAGTCGATATCACATCTCATGCTAAAGGGAGGGTCTCAGGTTTGGAAGTGGAAGGATTTGGATATCACATCTCATGTTATAGGAAGGATCTCAGGTTTGGTATTAGAAGCATTGAGATATCACATCTCATGCTATAGGAAAGGTCTCAGGATTGGAATGGGGAGGAGTTGGATATCACATCTCATCCAATAGGAAGGGTCTCAGGTTTGGAATGGGAAGGAATTGGATATCACATCTCATGTTATAGGAAGGATCTCAGGATTGGAATGGGAAGGAGTTGGATATCCCTTCTCATGCTATAGGAAGGGTCTCAGGTTGGAATGGGAAGGATTTTGATATCACATCTCTTGCTATAGGAAGGGTCTCAGGTTTATTATTAGAAACATTGAGATATCACATCTCATGCTATAGGAAGGGTTTAAGGATTGGAATGGGAAGGAGTTGGATATCCCTTCTCATGCTATAGGAAGGGTCTCAGGTTGGAATGGGAAGGATTTGGATATCACATCTCTTGCTATAGGAAGGGTCTCAGGTTTTTTATTAGAAACATTGAGATATCACATCTCATGCTATAGGAAGGGTTTAAGGATTGGAATGGGAAGGATTTGGATATCACATCTCATGCTAAAGGAAGGGTCTCAGGTTTGGAAGGGGAAGGATTTGGATATCACATCTCATGTTATTTGACCGGTCTCAGGTTTGGTATTAGAAGCATTGAGATATCAAGTCTCATGGTATAGGACGGGAGTTTGATATCACAACATGCCATGGTATGGGTCTCAGGTTTTGTAGAAGCATTGGGATATCACATCTCATGCTATCGGAAGGGTATCAGGATTGGATTTGGAAGGAGTTGTTGGATATCCCATCTCATGCTATAGGAAAGGTCTCAGGTTGGAATGGGAAAGAGTTGGATATCACATCTCATGTTATAGGAAGGGTCTCAAGATTGGAATGGGAAGGACTTGGATATCACATCTCATGCTGTAGGAAGGCTCTCAGGTTTGGAAAGGGAAGGAGTTGGATATCACATTTCATGTTAGAGGTAGGATCTCAGGTTTGGTATTAGAGGCAATGAGATATCACATCTCATGCTATCAGAAGGGTATCAGGATTGGAATGGGAAGGAGTTGGATATCCCATCTTATGTTATAGGAAGGGTCTCATGTTTGGTATTAGAAGCATTGAGATATCACATCTCATGCTATAGGAAGGGTCTCAGGATTGGAATGGGAAGGACTTGAATATCTCATCTCATGCTATATGGAGGCTCTCACGTTTGGAAAGGGAAGGAGTTGGATATCACATTTCATGTTAGAGGTAGGATCTCAGGTTTGGTATTAGAGGCATTGAAAATCACATCTCATGCTATCAGAAGGGTCTCAGGATTGGAATGGGAAGGAGTTGGATATCACATCTCATGCTAAAGGGAGGGTCTCAGGTTTGGAAGGGGAAGGATTTTGATATCACATCTCATGTTATAGGAAGGATCTCAGGTTTGGTATTAGAAGCATTGAGATATCACATCTCATGTTATCGGAAGGATCTCAGGTTTGGTATTAGAGGGATTGAGATATCACATCTCATGCTATCGGAAGGGTATCAGGATTGGACTTGGAAGTAGTTTGATATCCCATCTCTTGCTATAGGAAGGGTCTCAGGTTGGAATGGGAAGGAGTTGGATATCACATCTCATGGCCCTGCGAAGAGTGGAGCCTTGTGCTCAAAGTACCTGCACACGCTGGTGCCAACGGGCAAAAGGAGAAGCTCTTCGGAGGAAGTCAGGCAGTTCGGGTTAGTGCACAGCAGAAGAAGAACAGGTTCCGCAACTCAAGCGCAGCCTCCACAGCGGGCAGAAGCAGAGCGCGAGTACGGCAAAAGGGTGCTGTTTTTACACAGCAGGGAAAAGCAATGGGATACTGCAGGAGGGCGACCAGATCCTAGATATACTACTCACCGGTCCCCGAAGCAAGCAGACCCAGGCTTCTCCACGTTAGTTTCAGCAGCTGGCAGGTTCAGAAGAGCAGGGAACGCCTTGTAGTCGTGTAGAGCAAAAAGACGTCCCAATCGACGAAACTGGCACAGTTTGTTGCCGCAGCAGGACAACGGAGCGGCCGTGCGTACCTGAGTCAAAAGTACACTCCTCCCTTCAGACCTGGGAACGCCAAGTGCACGAAGCGTGGGAGAGTGACAAGGACTCGAGATACTGCACAACCTGGCGGCGGTTACAGAGCAAGACTCCCTTGTAAGCTGGTCAGTCAACTGGATGGCCCAGAGACGCTTCCGAAGGCTTACTTGGCAGGAGATGGTTGAAGATGCCGGGAATAGCTGTTCCTGCTATTCCAAAGGTCGAAGCACCAGTACAGGCCTTCTGGTTCGATCAAGGAGGAAAGGGTTTCACAGGACGACAGCAGTGCAAAGGAGGATTCCTTCAGCGGGTCACCAGCGATTCCTCGGTCCAGCCTCGTGGTTGCAGGATACTTGGCTCCTGTATTCCTTCGTTCGTGAGAACTCAGGAGATCGACATGGTAGTGGTGTTTCCAGCCCCCTCTTATCCACGGTTCCCTTCGCGCCAAAACGGAGGGGAGCCAATGGGAGATCCGCTCATCAACACACATACCATACGTGGACCAATCACGGACCACGGTGGTCCCAGGCATTCACACCACCCTAGACTCTCTGGCACCCAGGATGTGTATTGGGACCAGACATCCCAGCCCACACCCTGGAGGCACACAAACGACATGTAGAAGCCCGCGAAAGCATCTGCGTTTCGCGGGAAAGTACATGCCCAAATAAGGAAGGCCCCGGGTCGCTCGACCTGGGGAAGGTGAAGGGAGCAAGACGGTCAGTGGACAGGACAAAGGAGCCTCGTGGTCTGGCCATTTTGGGAGCCAGGCCACCATTTTGGGTTCAGTGTGAAAAACGTGCTCAGAACGCCAAAAGGAGCTCAAAATAAACAAAACGATCGCTGCCACCATTCCAGTCCCTGAATGACTTGCACCGATCAAATACCATCCTAAACGAGTATCTAGGGCCTGTAGAAGGCTAGAGACCCAAGAGAGCTGTAACTTAGCTTACAGTGCCCTCTTGTGTCATGTTGCACTAAAGCCGCAACATGATAAAAGAAACTACGGGAAACAGCGTTCCCCGGTACTGACTGTCTTAAGGGCATGTCAGTTTCCCCGTAAGAAAGGAGCGAAAGCCCAGAGAAGTGCGGCAGAAGGCTGTACTTCTCTGGCAAAGTCAAGAACAAGGTTAAAAACAATAGCAAAAAGTTTAGGGGTTGCCACATGGAAGGAAAATTCCCTACAATTACGAAATCTTTCCTAACAGGTATTAGAAGCATTGAGATATCACATCTCATGCTATCGGAAGGATCTCAGGTTTGGTATTAGAAGCATTGAGATATCACATCTCATGCTATCAGAAGGGTCTCAGGATTGGAATGGGAAGGAGTTGGATATCACTTCTCATGCTAAAGGGAGGGTCTCAGGTTTGGAAGGGGAAGGATTTGGATATCACATCTCATGTTATCGGAAGGATCTCAGGTTTGGTATTAGAAGTATTGAGATATCACATCTCATGCTATAGGAAGGGTCTCAGGATTGGAATGGGAAGGAGTTGGATATCACATCTCATGCTAAAGGAAGGGTCTCAGGTTTGGTAGAAGCATTGAGATATCACATCTCATGCTATAGGAAGGGTTTTAGGATTGGAATGGGAAGGACTTAGATATCACATATCATGCTATAGGGAGGGTTTCAGTTTTGATATTAGAAGCATTGAGATATCACATCTCATGCTATCGGAAGTGTCTCAGGATTGGAATGGGAAGGAGCTGGATATCACATCTCATGCTAAAGGAAGAGTCCCAGGTTTGGAACGGGAAGGAGTTGGATATCCGATCTCATGTTATAGGAAGGGTCTCAGGTTTGGTATAAGCATTGAGATATCACATCTCTGCTATCGGAAGTGTCTCAGGATTGGAATGGGAAGGAATTGGATATCCCATCTCATGTTATAGGACGGGTCTCAGGATTGTTATTAGAATCATTGAGATATCATATTGCATGCTGTAGGAAGGGTCTAAGGATTGGAATGGGAAGGACTTGGGTATCACATCTCATGCTATAGGAAGGGTCTCAGGTTTGGTATAAGCATTGAGATATCAAATCTCATGCTATAGGAAGGGTCTCAGGATTGGAATGGAAGGAGTTGGATATCACATCTCATGTTATAGGAAGGATCTCAGGTTTGGTATTAGAAGCATTGAGACATCACATCTCATGCTATAGGAAGTGTCTCAGGATTGGAATGGGAAGGACTTGGATATCACATCTCATGCTATAGGGAGGGTTTTAAGTTTGATATTAGAAGCATTGAGATATCACATCTCATGCTATAGGAAGGGTCTCAGGATTGGAATGGGAAGGAGTTGGATATCACATCTCATGCTATAGGAAGGGTCTCAGGTTTGGTATAAGCATTGAGATATCACATCTCATGCTATAGGAAGGGTCTCAGGATTGGAATGGGAAGGAGTTGTATATGACATCTCATGCCGTAGGAAGGGTCTCAGGTTTGGTATAAGCATTGAGATATCACATCTCTGCTATCGGAAGGGTCTCAGGATTGGAATGGGAAGGAGTTGGATATCCCATCTCATGTTATAGGAAGAGTCTCAGGTTTGGTATTAGAAGCATTGAGATATCACATCTCATGCTATAGGAAGTGTCTCAGGATTGGAATGGGAAGGACTTGGATATCACATCTCATGCTATAGGGATGGTCTCAAGTTTGATATTAGAAGCATTGAGATATCACATCTCATGCTATAGGAAGGGTCTCAGGATTGGAATGGGAAGGAGTTGGATATCACATCTCATGCTATAGGAAGGGTCTCAGGTTTGGTATAAGCAGTGAGATATCACATCTCATGCTATAGGAAGTGTCTCAGTATTGGAATGGGAAGGAGTTGGATATCACATCTCATGTTATAGGAAGGATCTCAGGTTTGGTATAAGCATTGATATATCACATCTCTGCTATCGGAAGGGTCTCAGGATTGGAATGGTAAGGAGTTGGATATTCCCATCTCATGTTATAGGAAGGGTCTCAGGTTTGGTATTAGAAGCATTGAGATATCACATCTCATGCTATAGGAAGGGTCTCAGGATTGGAATGGGAAGGACTTGGATATCACATCTCATGCTATAGGGAGGGTCTCAAGTTTGATATTAGAAGCATTGAGATATCACATCTCATGATATCGGAAGGGTCTCAGGATTGGAATGGGAAGGAGTTGGATATCACATCTCATGATAAAGGAAGGGTCTAAGGTTTGGAAGGGGAAGGATTTGGATATCACATCTCATGTTATAGGACGGGTCTCAGGTTTATTATTGGAAGCATTGAGATATCAAGTCTCATGGTATAGGAAGGAGTTGGATATTACATCTCTTGTTATAGGGAGGGTCTCAGGATTTGAATGGCAAGGAGTTGGATATCACATCTCATGCCATAGGAAGGGTCTCAGGTTTGGTATTAGAAGCCTTGAGATATCACATCTCATGGTATAATAAGGGTCTCAGGATTGGAATGGGAAGGAGTTGGATATCACATCTCAAGCTATTTCAGGATTGGAATGGGAAGGAGTTTGATATCACATCTCAAGCTATAGGAAGGGTCTCAGGTTTGGGAAGGGAAGGATTGGGATTTCACATCTCATGTTATAGGATGGTTCTCATGTTTGGTTTTAGAAGCATTGAGATATCACATCTCATGCTATCGGAAGGGTCTCGGGTTTGGAATGGGAAGGAGTTGGATATCACATCTCATGTTATAGGAAGCATCTCAGGTTTGGTATTAGAAGCATTGAGATATCACATCTCATGCTATAGGAAGGGTCTCAGGATTGGAATGTGAAGGATTTGGATATCAAATCTCATGCTAAAGGAAGGGTCTCAGGTTTGGTATAAGCATTGAGATATCACATCTCTGCTATCGGAAGGGTCTCAGGATTGGATTGGGAAGGAGTTGGACATCCCTTCTCATGCTTTAGGAAGGGTCTCATGTTGGAATGGGAAGGAGTTGGATATCATATCTCATGTTATAGGAAGGGTCTCAAGATTGAAATGGGAAGGATTTGGATATCACATCTCTTGCTATATGAAGGGTCTCAGGTTTTTTATTAGAAACATTGAGATATCACATCTCATGCTATCGGAAGGGTTTCAGGATTGGAAGGGGAAGGATTTGGAGATCACATCTCATGTTATAGGAAGGATCTCAGGTTTGGTATTAGAAGCATTGAGATATCACATCTCATGCTATCGGAAGGATCTCAGGTTTGGTATTAGAGGCATTGAGATATCACATCTCATGCTATCAGAAGGGTCTCAGGATTGGAATGGGAAGGAGTCGATATCACATCTCATGCTAAAGTGAGGGTCTCAGGTTTGGAAGTGGAAGGATTTGGATATCACATCTCATGTTATAGGAAGGATCTCAGGTTTGGTATTAGAAGCATTGAGATATCACATCTCATGCTATAGGAAAGGTCTCAGGATTGGAATGGGGAGGAGTTGGATATCACATCTCATCCAATAGGAAGGGTCTCAGGTTTGGAATGGGAAGGAATTGGATATCACATCTCATGTTATAGGAAGGATCTCAGGATTGGAATGGGAAGGAGTTGGATATCCCTTCTCATGCTATAGGAAGGGTCTCAGGTTGGAATGGGAAGGATTTGGATATCACATCTCTTGCTATAGGAAGGGTCTCAGGTTTATTATTAGAAACATTGAGATATCACATCTCATGCTATAGGAAGGGTTTAAGGATTGGAATGGGAAGGAGTTGGATATCCCTTCTCATGCTATAGGAAGGGTCTCAGGTTGGAATGGGAAGGATTTGGATATCACATCTCTTGCTATAGGAAGGGTCTCAGGTTTTTTATTAGAAACATTGAGATATCACATCTCATGCTATAGGAAGGGTTTAAGGATTGGAATGGGAAGGATTTGGATATCACATCTCATGCTAAAGGAAGGGTCTCAGGTTTGGAAGGGGAAGGATTTGGATATCACATCTCATGTTATTTGACCGGTCTCAGGTTTGGTATTAGAAGCATTGAGATATCAAGTCTCATGGTATAGGACGGGAGTTTGATATCACATCATGCCATGGTATGGGTCTCAGGTTTTGTAGAAGCATTGGGATATCACATCTCATGCTATCGGAAGGGTATCAGGATTGGATTTGGAAGGAGTTGTTGGATATCCCATCTCATGCTATAGGAAAGGTCTCAGGTTGGAATGGGAAAGAGTTGGATATCACATCTCATGTTATAGGAAGGGTCTCAAGATTGGAATGGGAAGGACTTGGATATCACATCTCATGCTGTAGGAAGGCTCTCAGGTTTGGAAAGGGAAGGAGTTGGATATCACATTTCATGTTAGAGGTAGGATCTCAGGTTTGGTATTAGAGGCATTGAGATATCACATCTCATGCTATCAGAAGGGTATCAGGATTGGAATGGGAAGGAGTTGGATATCACATCTCATGCTAAAGGGAGGGTCTCAGGTTTGGATGGGGAAGGATTTGGATATCACATCTCATGTTATAGGAAGGATCTCAGGTTTGGTATTAGAAGCATTGAGATATCACATCTCATGCTATCGGAAGGATCTCAGGTTTGGTATTAGAAGCATTGAGATATCACATCTCATGCTATAGGAAGGCTCTCAGGATTGGAATGGGAAGGACTTGGATATCACATCTCATGCTAAAGGAAGGGTCTCAGTTTTGGTAGAAGCATTGCGATATCACATCTCATGCTATAGGAAGGGTCTCAGGATTGGAATCGGAAGGAGTTGGATATCACATCTCATGCTATAGGAAGGGTCTCAGGTTTGGTATAAGCATTGAGATATCACATCTCTGCTATCGGAAGGGTCTCAGGATTGGATTGGGAAGGAGTTGGATATCGCATCTCATTTTATAGGAAGGGTCTCCGGATTGGAATGTGAAGGATTTGGATATCACATCTCATGCTAAAGGAAGGGTCTCAGGTTTGGAATGGGAAGGAGTTGGATATGACATCTCTTGTTATAGGGAGGGTCTCAGGATTTGAATGGCAAGGTGTTGGATATCACATCTCATGCCATAGGAAGGGTCTCAGGTTTTGTATAAGCATTGAGATATCACATCTCTGCTATCGGAAGGGTCTCAGGTTTGGTATAAGCATTGAGATATCACATCTCTGCTATCGGAAGGGTCTCAGGATTGGATTGGGAAGGAGTTGGATATCACATCTCATGTTATAGGAAGGGTCTCCGGATTGGAATGTGAAGGATTTGGATATCACATCTCATGCTAAAGGAAGGGTCTCAGGTTTGGAATGGGAAGGAGTTGGATATGACATCTCTTGTTATAGGGAGGGTCTCAGGATTTGAATGGCAAGGTGTTGGATATCACATCTCATGCCATAGGAAGGGTCTCAGGTTTGGTGTAAGCATTGAGATATCACATCTCTGCTATCGGAAGGGTCTCAGGATTGGATTGGGAAGGAGTTGGACATCCCTTCTCATGCTTTAGGAAGGGTCTCATGTTGGAATGGGAAGGAGTTGGATATCATACCTCATGTTATAGGAAGGGTCTCAAGATTGAAATGGGAAGGATTTGGATATCACATCTCTTGCTATATGAAGGGTCTCAGGTTTTTTATTAGAAACATTGAGATATCACATCTCATGCTATCGGAAGGGTTTCAGGATTGGAAGGGGAAGGATTTGGAGATCACATCTCATGTTATAGGAAGGATCTCAGGTTTGGTATTAGAAGCATTGAGATATCACATCTCATGCTATCGGAAGGATCTCAGGTTTGGTATTAGAGGCATTGAGATATCACATCTCATGCTATCAGAAGGGTCTCAGGATTGGAATGGGAAGGAGTCGATATCACATCTCATGCTAAAGGGAGGGTCTCAGGTTTGGAAGTGGAAGGATTTGGATATCACATCTCATGTTATAGGAAGGATCTCAGGTTTGGTATTAGAAGCATTGAGATATCACATCTCATGCTATAGGAAAGGTCTCAGGATTGGAATGGGGAGGAGTTGGATATCACATCTCATCCAATAGGAAGGGTCTCAGGTTTGGAATGGGAAGGAATTGGATATCACATCTCATGTTATAGGAAGGATCTCAGGATTGGAATGGGAAGGAGTTGGATATCCCTTCTCATGCTATAGGAAGGGTCTCAGGTTGGAATGGGAAGGATTTTGATATCACATCTCTTGCTATAGGAAGGGTCTCAGGTTTATTATTAGAAACATTGAGATATCACATCTCATGCTATAGGAAGGGTTTAAGGATTGGAATGGGAAGGAGTTGGATATCCCTTCTCATGCTATAGGAAGGGTCTCAGGTTGGAATGGGAAGGATTTGGATATCACATCTCTTGCTATAGGAAGGGTCTCAGGTTTTTTATTAGAAACATTGAGATATCACATCTCATGCTATAGGAAGGGTTTAAGGATTGGAATGGGAAGGATTTGGATATCACATCTCATGCTAAAGGAAGGGTCTCAGGTTTGGAAGGGGAAGGATTTGGATATCACATCTCATTTTATTTGACCGGTCTCAGGTTTGGTATTAGAAGCATTGAGATATCAAGTCTCATGGTATAGGACGGGAGTTTGATATCACAACATGCCATGGTATGGGTCTCAGGTTTTGTAGAAGCATTGGGATATCACATCTCATGCTATCGGAAGGGTATCAGGATTGGATTTGGAAGGAGTTGTTGGATATCCCATCTCATGCTATAGGAAAGGTCTCAGGTTGGAATGGGAAAGAGTTGGATATCACATCTCATGTTATAGGAAGGGTCTCAAGATTGGAATGGGAAGGACTTGGATATCACATCTCATGCTGTAGGAAGGCTCTCAGGTTTGGAAAGGGAAGGAGTTGGATATCACATTTCATGTTAGAGGTAGGATCTCAGGTTTGGTATTAGAGGCATTGAGATATCACATCTCATGCTATCAGAAGGGTATCAGGATTGGAATGGGAAGGAGTTGGATATCACATCTCATGCTAAAGGGAGGGTCTCAGGTTTGGATGGGGAAGGATTTGGATATCACATCTCATGTTATAGGAAGGATCTCAGGTTTGGTATTAGAAGCATTGAGATATCACATCTCATGCTATCGGAAGGATCTCAGGTTTGGTATTAGAAGCATTGAGATATCACATCTCATGCTATAGGAAGGCTCTCAGGATTGGAATGGGAAGGACTTGGATATCACATCTCATGCTAAAGGAAGGGTCTCAGTTTTGGTAGAAGCATTGCGATATCACATCTCATGCTATAGGAAGGGTCTCAGGATTGGAATCGGAAGGAGTTGGATATCACATCTCATGCTATAGGAAGGGTCTCAGGTTTGGTATAAGCATTGAGATATCACATCTCTGCTATCGGAAGGGTCTCAGGATTGGATTGGGAAGGAGTTGGATATCACATCTCATTTTATAGGAAGGGTCTCCGGATTGGAATGTGAAGGATTTGGATATCACATCTCATGCTAAAGGAAGGGTCTCAGGTTTGGAATGGGAAGGAGTTGGATATGACATCTCTTGTTATAGGGAGGGTCTCAGGATTTGAATGGCAAGATGTTGGATATCACATCTCATGCCATAGGAAGGGTCTCAGGTTTGGTATAAGCATTGAGATATCACATCTCTGCTATCGGAAGGGTCTCAGGTTTGGTATAAGCATTGAGATATCACATCTCTGCTATCGGAAGGGTCTCAGGATTGGATTGGGAAGGAGTTGGATATCACATCTCATGTTATAGGAAGGGTCTCCGGATTGGAATGTGAAGGATTTGGATATCACATCTCATGCTAAAGGAAGGGTCTCAGGTTTGGAATGGGAAGGAGTTGGATATGACATCTCTTGTTATAGGGAGGGTCTCAGGATTTGAATGGCAAGGTGTTGGATATCACATCTCATGCCATAGGAAGGGTCTCAGGTTTGGTGTAAGCATTGAGATATCACATCTCTGCTATCGGAAGGGTCTCAGGATTGGATTGGGAAGGAGTTGGATATCCCTTCTCATGCTATAGGAAGGGTCTCAGGTTGGAATGGGAAGGAGTTGGATATCACATCTCATGCTATAGGGAGGGTTTCAGTTTTGATATTAGAAGCATTGAGACATCACATCTCATGCTATCGGAAGTGTCTCAGGATTGGAATGGGAAGGAGCTGGATATTACATCTCATGCTAAAGGAAGGGTCTCAGGTTTCGAACGGGAAGGAGTTGGATATCCGATCTCATGTTATAGGAAGGGTCTCAGGTTTGGTATAAGCATTGAGATATCACATCTCTGCTATCGGAAGTGTCTCAGGATTGGAATGGGAAGGAGTTGGATATCCCATCTCATGTTATAGGACGGGTCTCAGGATTGTTATTGGAATCATTGAGATATCATATTGCATGCTGTAGGAAGGGTCTAAGGATTGGAATGGGAAAGACTTGGATATCACATCTCATGCTATAGGAAGGGTCTGAGGTTTGGTATAAGCATTGAGATATCAAATCTCATGCTATAGGAAGGGTCTCAGGATTGGAATGGAAGGAGTTGGATATCACATCTCATATTATAGAAAGGATCTCAGGTTTGGTATTAGAAGCATTGAGACATCACATCTCATGCTATAGGAAGGGTCTCAGGATTGGAATGGGAAGGAGTTGGATATCACATATCATGCTATAGGAAGGGTCTCAGGTTTGGTATAAGCATTGAGATATCACATCTCATGCTATAGGAAGGGTCTCAGGATTGGAATGGGAAGGAGTTGTATATGACATCTCATGCCGTAGGAAGGGTCTCAGGTTTGGTATAAGCATTGAGATATCACATCTCTACTATCAGAAGAGTCTCAGGATTGGAATGGGAAGGATTTGGATATCCCATCTCATGTTATAGGAAGAGTCTCAGGTTTGGTATTAGAAGCATTGAGATATCACATCTCATGCTATAGGAAGTGTCTCAGGATTGGAATGGGAAGGACTTGGATATCACATCTCATGCTATAGGGAGGGTCTCAAGTTTGATATTAGAAGCATTGAGATATCACATCTCATGCTATAGGAAGAGTCTCAGGTTTGGGAAGGGAAGGATTTGGATTTCACATCTCATGTTATAGGACGGTTCTCATGTTTGGTTTTTGAAGCATTGAGATATCACATCTCATGCTATCGGAAGGGTCTCAGGTTTGGTATTAGAAGCATTGAGATATCACATCTCATGCTATAGGATTGGTCTCTGGATTGGAATGTGAAGGATTTGGATATCACATCTCATGCTAAAGGAAGGGTCTCAGGTTTGGAATGGGAAGGAGTTGGATATGACATCTCTTGTTATAGGGAGGGTCTCAGGATTTGAATGGCAAGGAGTTGGATATCACATCTCATGCCATAGGAAGGGTCTCAGGTTTGGTATAAGCATTGAGATATCACATCTCTGCTATCGGAAGGGTCTCAGGATTGGATTGGGAAGGAGTTGGATATCACATCTCATGTTATAGGAAGGGTCTCCGGATTGGAATGTGAAGGATTTGGATATCACATCTCATGCTAAAGGAAGGGTCTCAGGTTTGGAATGGGAAGGAGTTGGATATGACATCTCTTGTTATAGGGAGGGTCTCAGGATTTGAATGGCAAGGAGTTGGATATCACATCTCATGCCATAGGAAGGGTCTCAGGTTTGGTATAAGCATTGAGATATCACATCTCTGCTATCGGAAGGGTCTCAGGATTGGATTGGGAAGGAGTTGTATATCCCTTCTCATGCTATAGGAAGGGTCTCAGGTTGGAATGGGAAGGAGTTGGATATCACATCTCATGCTAAAGGAAGGGTCTCAGGTTTGGTAGAAGCATTGAGATATCACATCTCATGCTATCGGAAGTGTCTCAGGATTGGAATGGGAAGGAGCTGGATATTACATCTCATGCTAAAGGAAGGGTCTCAGGTTTGGAACGGGAAGGAGTTGGATATCCGATCTCATGTTATAGGAAGGGTCTCAGGTTTGGTATAAGCATTGAGATATCACATCTCTGCTATCGGAAGTGTCTCAGGATTGGAATGGGAAGGAATTGGATATCCCATCTCATGTTATAGGACGGGTCTCAGGATTGTTATTAGAATCATTGAGATATCATATTGCATGCTGTATGAAGGGTCTAAGGATTGGAATGGGAAAGACTTGGATATCACATCTCATGCTATAGGAAGGGTCTCAGGTTTGGTATAAGCATTGAGATATCAAATCTCATGCTATAGGAAGGGTCTCAGGATTGGAATGGAAGGAGTTGGATATCACATCTCATGTTATAGGAAGGATCTCAGGTTTGGTATTAGAAGCATTGAGACATCACATCTCATGCTATAGGAAGGGTCTCAGGATTGGAATGGGAAGGAGTTGGATATCACATCTCATGCTATAGGAAGGGTCTCAGGTTTGGTATAAGCATTGAGATATCACATCTCATGCTTTAGGAAGGGTCTCAGGATTGGAATGGGAAGGAGTTGTATATGACATCTCATGCCGTAGGAAGGGTCTCAGGTTTGGTATAAGCATTGAGATATCACATCTCTGCTATCAGAAGAGTCTCAGGATTGGAATGGGAAGGAGTTGGATATCCCATCTCATGTTATAGGAAGAGTCTCAGGTTTGGTATTAGAAGCATTGAGATATCACATCTCATGCTATAGGAAGTGTCTCAGGATTGGAATGGGACGGACTTGGATATCACATCTCATGCTATAGGGAGGGTCTCAAGTTTGATATTAGAAGCATTGAGATATCACATCTCATGCTATAGGAAGAGTCTCAGGTTTGGGAAGGGAAGGATTTGGATTTCACATCTCATGTTATAGGATGGTTCTCATGTTTGGTTTTTGAAGCATTGAGATATCACATCTCATGCTATCGGAAGGGTCTCAGGTTTGGTATTAGAAGCATTGAGATATCACATCTCATGCTATAGGATTGGTCTACGGATTGGAATGTGAAGGATTTGGATATCACATCTCATGCTAAAGGAAGGGTCTCAGGTTTGGAATGGGAAGGAGTTGGATATGAGATCTCTTGTTATAGGGAGGGTCTCAGGATTTGAACGGCAAGGAGTTGGATATCACATCTCATGCCATAGGAAGGGTCTCAGGTTTGGTATAAGCATTGAGATATCACATCTCTGCTATCGGAAGGGTCTCAGGATTGGAATGGGAAGGACTTAGATATCACATCTCATGCTATAGGGAGGGTCTCAGTTTTGATATTAGAAGCATTCATGCTATCAGAAGGGTCTCAGGATTGGAATGGGAAGGAGTCGGATATCACATCTCATGCTAAAGGGAGGGTCTCAGGTTTGGAAGTGGAAGGATTTGGATATCACATCTCATGTTATAGGAAGGATCTCAGGTTTGGTATTAGAAGCATTGAGATATCACATCTCATGCTATAGGAAAGGTCTCAGGATTGGAATGGGAAGGAGTTGGATATCACATCTCAAGCTATAGGAAGGGTCTCAGGATTGGAATGGGAAGGAGTTGGATATCACATCTCAAGCTATAGGAAGGGTCTCAGGATTGGAATGGGAAGGAGTTGGATATCACATCTCATGCTATAGAAAGGGTCTCAGGTTTGGAATCGGAAGGAGTTGTATATGACATCTCATGCCATAGGAAGGGTCTCAGGTTTGGTATAAGCATTGAGATATCACATCTCTGCTATGGGAAGGGTCTCAGGATTGGAATGGGAAGGAGTTGGATATCCCATCTCGTTATAGGAAGGGTCTCAGGTTTGGTATTAGAAGCATTGAGATATCACATCTCATGGCATAGGACGGGTCTCAGAATTGGAATGGGAAGGAGTTGGATATCACATCTCAAGCTATAGGAAGGGTCTCGGGATTAGAATGGGAAGGACTTGGATATCACATCTCATGTTATAGGAAGGGACTCAGGTTTGGTATTAGAAGCATTGAGATATCACATCTCATGCTATAGGAAGGGTCTTAGGATTGGAATGGGAAGGACTTGGATATCACATCTCATGTTATAGGATGGGTCTCAGGTTTGGTATTAGAAGCATTGAGATATCACATCTCATGCTATAGGAAGGGTCTCAGGATTGGAATGGGAAGGATTTGGATATCACAACTCATGCTATAGGAAGGGTCTCAGGTTTGGTATAAGCATTGAGATATCACATCTCATGCTATAGGAAGGGTCTCAGGATTGGAATGGGAAGGAGTTGGATATCACATCTCATGCTATAGGAAGGGTCTCAGGTTTGGTATAAGCATTGAGATATCACATCTCATGCTATAGGAAGGGTCTCAGGATTGGAATGGGAAGGAGTTGGATATCACATCTCATGTTATAGGAAGGATCTTAGATTTGGTATTAGAAGCATTGAGACATCACATCTCATGCTATAGGAAGGGTCTCAGGATTGGAATGGGAAGGAGTTGGATATCACATCTCATGTTATAGGAAGGGTCTCAGGATTGGAATGGGAAGGACTTCGATGTCACATCTCATGTTATAGGAAGGCTCCCAGGTTTGGAAGGGGAAGGAGTTGGATATCACATTTCATGTTAGAGGTAGTATCTCAGGTTTGGTATTAGAGGCATTGAGATATAACATCTCATGCTATCAGAAGGGTCTCAGGATTGGAATGGGAAGGAGTTGGATATCACATCTCATGCTAAAGGGAGGGTCTCAGGTTTGGAAGGGGAAGGATTTGGATATCACATCTCGTGTTATAGGAAGGATCTCAGGTTTGGTATTAGAAGAATTGAAATATCACATCTCATGCTATCAAAAGGATCTCAGGTTTGGTATTAGAAGCATTGAGATATCACATCTCATGCTATCAGAACGGTCTCAGGATTGGAATGGGAAGGAGTTGGATATCACATCTCATGCTAAAGGGAGGGTCTCTGGTTTGGAAGGGGAAGGATTTGGATATCACATCTCATGTTATAGGAAGGATCTCAGGTTTGTTGTTAGAAGCATTGAGATATCACATCTCATGCTATAGGAAGGGTCTCAGGATTGGAATGGGAAGGAGTTGGATATCACATCTCATGCTATAGGAAGGGTCTCAGGAATGGAATGGGAAGGAGTTTTATATGACATCTCATGCCATAGGGAGGATCTCATGTTTGGTATTAGAAGCATTGAGACATCACATCTCATGTTATAGGAAGGGTCTCAGGATTGGAATGCGAAGGAGTTGGATATCACATCTCATGCTATAGGAAGGGTCTCAGGTTTGGTATAAGCATTGAGATATCACATCTCATGCTATAGGAAGGGTCTCAGGATTGGAATGGGAAGGAGTTGTATATGACATCTCATGCCATAGGAAGGGTCTCAGGTTTGGTATAAGCATTGAGATATCACATCTCTGCTATTGGAAGGGTCTCAGGATTGGAATGGGAAGGAGTTGGATATCCCATCTTATGTTATAGGAAGGGTCTCATGTTTGGTATTAGAAGCATTGAGATATCACATCTCATGCTATAGGAAGGGTCTCAGGATTGGAATGGGAAGGACTTGAATATCTCATCTCATGCTATATGGAGGCTCTCACGTTTGGAAAGGGAAGGAGTTGGATATCACATTTCATGTTAGAGGTAGGATCTCAGGTTTGGTATTAGAGGCATTGAAAATCACATCTCATGCTATCAGAAGGGTCTCAGGATTGGAATGGGAAGGAGTTGGATATCACATCTCATGCTAAAGGGAGGGTCTCAGGTTTGGAAGGGGAAGGATTTTGATATCACATCTCATGTTATAGGAAGGATCTCAGGTTTGGTATTAGAAGCATTGAGATATCACATCTCATGTTATCGGAAGGATCTCAGGTTTGGTATTAGAGGGATTGAGATATCACATCTCATGCTATCGGAAGGGTATCAGGATTGGACTTGGAAGTAGTTTGATATCCCATCTCATGCTATAGGAAGGGTCTCAGGTTGGAATGGGAAGGAGTTGGATATCACATCTCATGGCCCTGCGAAGAGTGGAGCCTTGTGCTCAAAGTACCTGCACACGCTGGTGCCAACGGGCAAAAGGAGAAGCTCTTCGGAGGAAGTCAGGCAGTTCGGGTTAGTGCACAGCAGAAGAAGAACAGGTTCCGCAACTCAAGCGCAGCCTCCACAGCGGGCAGAAGCAGAGCGCGAGTACGGCAAAAGGGTGCTGTTTTTACACAGCAGGGAAAAGCAATGGGATACTGCAGGAGGGCGACCAGATCCTAGATATACTACTCACCGGTCCCCGAAGCAAGCAGACCCAGGCTTCTCCACGTTAGTTTCAGCAGCTGGCAGGTTCAGAAGAGCAGGGAACGCCTTGTAGTCGTGTAGAGCAAAAAGACGTCCCAATCGACGAAACCGGCACAGTTTGTTGCCGCAGCAGGACAACGGAGCGGCCGTGCGTACCTGAGTCAAAAGTACACTCCTCCCTTCAGACCTGGGAACGCCAAGTGCACGAAGCGTGGGAGAGTGACAAGGACTCGAGATACTGCACAACCTGGCGGCGGTTACAGAGCAAGACTCCCTTGTAAGCTGGTCAGTCAACTGGATGGCCCAGAGACGCTTCCGAAGGCTTACTTGGCAGGAGATGGTTGAAGATGCCGGGAATAGCTGTTCCTGCTATTCCAAAGGTCGAAGCACCAGTACAGGCCTTCTGGTTCGATCAAGGAGGAAAGGGTTTCACAGGACGACAGCAGTGCAAAGGAGGATTCCTTCAGCGGGTCACCAGCGATTCCTCGGTCCAGCCTCGTGGTTGCAGGATACTTGGCTCCTGTATTCCTTCGTTCGTGAGAACTCAGGAGATCGACATGGTAGTGGTGTTTCCAGCCCCCTCTTATCCACGGTTCCCTTCGCGCCAAAACGGAGGGGAGCCAATGGGAGATCCGCTCATCAACACACATACCATACGTGGACCAATCACGGACCACGGTGGTCCCAGGCATTCACACCACCCTAGACTCTCTGGCACCCAGGATGTGTATTGGGACCAGACATCCCAGCCCACACCCTGGAGGCACACAAACGACATGTAGAAGCCTGCGAAAGCATCTGCGTTTCGCGGGAAAGTACATGCCCAAATAAGGAAGGCCCCGGGTCGCTCGACCTGGGGAAGGTGAAGGGAGCAAGACGGTCAGTGGACAGGACAAAGGAGCCTCGTGGTCTGGCCATTTTGGGAGCCAGGCCACCATTTTGGGTTCAGTGCGAAAAACGTGCTCAGAACGCCAAAAGGAGCTCAAAATAAACAAAACGATCGCTGCCACCATTCCAGTCCCTGAATGACTTGCACCGATCAAATACCATCCTAAACGAGTATCTAGGGCCTGTAGAAGGCTAGAGACCCAAGAGAGCTGTAACTTAGCTTACAGTGCCCTCTTGTGTCATGTTGCACTAAAGCCGCAACATGATAAAAGAAACTACGGGAAACAGCGTTCCCCGGTACTGACTGTCTTAAGGGCATGTCAGTTTCCCCGTAAGAAAGGAGCGAAAGCCCAGAGAAGTGCGGCAGAAGGCTGTACTTCTCTGGCAAAGTCAAGAACAAGGTTAAAAACAATAGCAAAAAGTTTAGGGGTTGCCACATGGAAGGAAAATTCCCTACAATTACGAAATCTTTCCTAACAGGTATTAGAAGCATTGAGATATCACATCTCATGCTATCGGAAGGATCTCAGGTTTGGTATTAGAAGCATTGAGATATCACATCTCATGCTATCAGAAGGGTCTCAGGATTGGAATGGGAAGGAGTTGGATATCACATCTCATGCTAAAGGGAGGGTCTCAGGTTTGGAAGGGGAAGGATTTGGATATCACATCTCATGTTATCGGAAGGATCTCAGGTTTGGTATTAGAAGAATTGAGATATCACATCTCATGCTATAGGAAGGGTCTCAGGATTGGAATGGGAAGGAGTTGGATATCACATCTCATGCTAAAGGAAGGGTCTCAGGTTTGGTAGAAGCATTGAGATATCACATCTCATGCTATAGGAAGGGTTTTAGGATTGGAATGGGAAGGACTTAGATATCACATATCATGCTATAGGGAGGGTTTCAGTTTTGATATTAGAAGCATTGAGATATCACATCTCATGCTATCGGAAGTGTCTCAGGATTGGAATGGGAAGGAGCTGGATATCACATCTCATGCTAAAGGAAGGGTCCCAGGTTTGGAACGGGAAGGAGTTGGATATCCGATCTCATGTTATAGGAAGGGTCTCAGGTTTGGTATAAGCATTGAGATATCACATCTCTGCTATCGGAAGTGTCTCAGGATTGGAATGGGAAGGAATTGGATATCCCATCTCATGTTATAGGACGGGTCTCAGGATTGTTATTAGAATCATTGAGATATCATATTGCATGCTGTAGGAAGGGTCTAAGGATTGGAATGGGAAGGACTTGGGTATGACATCTCATGCTATAGGAAGGGTCTCAGGTTTGGTATAAGCATTGAGATATCAAATCTCATGCTATAGGAAGGGTCTCAGGATTGGAATGGAAGGAGTTGGATATCACATCTCATGTTATAGGAAGGATCTCAGGTTTGGTATTAGAAGCATTGAGACATCACATCTCATGCTATAGGAAGTGTCTCAGGATTGGAATGGGAAGGACTTGGATATCACATCTCATGCTATAGGGAGGGTTTTAAGTTTGATATTAGAAGCATTGAGATATCACATCTCATGCTATAGGAAGGGTCTCAGGATTGGAATGGGAAGGAGTTGGATATCACATCTCATGCTATAGGAAGGGTCTCAGGTTTGGTATAAGCATTGAGATATCACATCTCATGCTATAGGAAGGGTCTCAGGATTGGAATGGGAAGGAGTTGTATATGACATCTCATGCCGTAGGAAGGGTCTCAGGTTTGGTATAAGCATTGAGATATCACATCTCTGCTATCGGAAGGGTCTCAGGATTGGAATGGGAAGGAGTTGGATATCCCATCTCATGTTATAGGAAGAGTCTCAGGTTTGGTATTAGAAGCATTGAGATATCACATCTCATGCTATAGGAAGTGTCTCAGGATTGGAATGGGAAAGACTTGGATATCACATCTCATGCTATAGGGAGGGTCTCAAGTTTGATATTAGAAGCATTGAGATATCACATCTCATGCTATAGGAAGGGTCTCAGGATTGGAATGGGAAGGAGTTGGATATCACATCTCATGCTATAGGAAGGGTCTCAGGTTTGGTATAAGCAGTGAGATATCACATCTCATGCTATTGGAAGTGTCTCAGTATTGGAATGGGAAGGAGTTGGATATCACATCTCATGTTATAGGAAGGATCTCAGGTTTGGTATAAGCATTGAGATATCACATCTCTGCTATCGGAAGGGTCTCAGGATTGGAATGGTAAGGAGTTGGATATTCCCATCTCATGTTATAGGAAGGGTCTCAGGTTTGGTATTAGAAGCATTGAGATATCACATCTCATGCTATAGGAAGGGTCTCAGGATTGGAATGGGAAGGACTTGGATATCACATCTCATGCTATAGGGAGGGTCTCAAGTTTGATATTAGAAGCATTGAGATATCACATCTCATGATATCGGAAGGGTCTCAGGATTGGAATGGGAAGGAGTTGGATATCACATCTCATGATAAAGGAAGGGTCTAAGGTTTGGAAGGGGAAGGATTTGGATATCACATCTCATGTTATAGGACGGGTCTCAGGTTTATTATTGGAAGCATTGAGATATCAAGTCTCATGGTATAGGAAGGAGTTGGATATGACATCTCTTGTTATAGGGAGGGTCTCAGGATTTGAATGGCAAGGAGTTGGATATCACATCTCATGCCATAGGAAGGGTCTCAGGTTTGGTATTAGAAGCCTTGAGATATCACATCTCATGGTATAATAAGGGTCTCAGGATTGGAATGGGAAGGAGTTGGATATCACATCTCAAGCTATTTCAGGATTGGAATGGGAAGGAGTTTGATATCACATCTCAAGCTATAGGAAGGGTCTCAGGTTTGGGAAGGGAAGGATTGGGATTTCACATCTCATGTTATAGGATGGTTCTCATGTTTGGTTTTAGAAGCATTGAGATATCACATCTCATGCTATCGGAAGGGTCTCAGGTTTGGAATGGGAAGGAGTTGGATATCACATCTCATGTTATAGGAAGCATCTCAGGTTTGGTATTAGAAGCATTGAGATATCACATCTCATGCTATAGGAAGGGTCTCAGGATTGGAATGTGAAGGATTTGGATATCAAATCTCATGCTAAAGGAAGGGTCTCAGGTTTGGTATAAGCATTGAGATATCACATCTCTGCTATCGGAAGGGTCTCAGGATTGGATTGGGAAGGAGTTGGACATCCCTTCTCATGCTTTAGGAAGGGTCTCATGTTGGAATGGGAAGGAGTTGGATATCATATCTCATGTTATAGGAAGGGTCTCAAGATTGAAATGGGAAGGATTTGGATATCACATCTCTTGCTATATGAAGGGTCTCAGGTTTTTTATTAGAAACATTGAGATATCACATCTCATGCTATCGGAAGGGTTTCAGGATTGGAAGGGGAAGGATTTGGAGATCACATCTCATGTTATAGGAAGGATCTCAGGTTTGGTATTAGAAGCATTGAGATATCACATCTCATGCTATCGGAAGGATCTCAGGTTTGGTATTTGAGGCATTGAGATATCACATCTCATGCTATCAGAAGGGTCTCAGGATTGGAATGGGAAGGAGTCGATATCACATCTCATGCTAAAGGGAGGGTCTCAGGTTTGGAAGTGGAAGGATTTGGATATCACATCTCATGTTATAGGAAGGATATCAGGTTTGGTATTAGAAGCATTGAGATATCACATCTCATGCTATAGGAAAGGTCTCAGGATTGGAATGGGGAGGAGTTGGATATCACATCTCATCCAATAGGAAGGGTCTCAGGTTTGGAATGGGAAGGAATTGGATATCACATCTCATGTTATAGGAAGGATCTCAGGATTGGAATGGGAAGGAGTTGGATATCCCTTCTCATGCTATAGGAAGGGTCTCAGGTTGGAATGGGAAGGATTTGGATATCACATCTCTTGCTATAGGAAGGGTCTCAGGTTTATTATTAGAAACATTGAGATATCACATCTCATGCTATAGGAAGGGTTTAAGGATTGGAATGGGAAGGAGTTGGATATCCCTTCTCATGCTATAGGAAGGGTCTCAGGTTGGAATGGGAAGGATTTGGATATCACATCTCTTGCTATAGGAAGGGTCTCAGGTTTTTTATTAGAAACATTGAGATATCACATCTCATGCTATAGGAAGGGTTTAAGGATTGGAATGGGAAGGATTTGGATATCACATCTCATGCTAAAGGAAGGGTCTCAGGTTTGGAAGGGGAAGGATTTGGATATCACATCTCATGTTATTTGACCGGTCTCAGGTTTGGTATTAGAAGCATTGAGATATCAAGTCTCATGGTATAGGACGGGAGTTTGATATCACATCATGCCATGGTATGGGTCTCAGGTTTTGTAGAAGCATTGGGATATCACATCTCATGCTATCGGAAGGGTATCAGGATTGGATTTGGAAGGAGTTGTTGGATATCCCATATCATGCTATAGGAAAGGTCTCAGGTTGGAATGGGAAAGAGTTGGATATCACATCTCATGTTATAGGAAGGGTCTCAAGATTGGAATGGGAAGGACTTGGATATCACATCTCATGCTGTAGGAAGGCTCTCAGGTTTGGAAAGGGAAGGAGTTGGATATCACATTTCATGTTAGAGGTAGGATCTCAGGTTTGGTATTAGAGGCATTGAGATATCACATATCATGCTATCAGAAGGGTATCAGGATTGGAATGGGAAGGAGTTGGATATCACATCTCATGCTAAAGGGAGGGTCTCAGGTTTGGATGGGGAAGGATTTGGATATCACATCTCATGTTATAGGAAGGATCTCAGGTTTGGTATTAGAAGCATTGAGATATCACATCTCATGCTATCGGAAGGATCTCAGGTTTGGTATTAGAAGCATTGAGATATCACATCTCATGCTATAGGAAGGCTCTCAGGATTGGAATGGGAAGGACTTGGATATCACATCTCATGCTAAAGGAAGGGTCTCAGTTTTGGTAGAAGCATTGCGATATCACATCTCATGCTATAGGAAGGGTCTCAGGATTGGAATCGGAAGGAGTTGGATATCACATCTCATGCTATAGGAAGGGTCTCAGGTTTGGTATAAGCATTGAGATATCACATCTCTGCTATCGGAAGGGTCTCAGGATTGGATTGGGAAGGAGTTGGATATCACATCTCATTTTATAGGAAGGGTCTCCGGATTGGAATGTGAAGGATTTGGATATCACATCTCATGCTAAAGGAAGGGTCTCAGGTTTGGAATGGGAAGGAGTTGGATATGACATCTCTTGTTATAGGGAGGGTCTCAGGATTTGAATGGCAAGGTGTTGGATATCACATCTCATGCCATAGGAAGGGAATCAGGTTTGGTATAAGCATTGAGATATCACATCTCTGCTATCGGAAGGGTCTCAGGTTTGGTATAAGCATTGAGATATCACATCTCTGCTATCGGAAGGGTCTCAGGATTGGATTGGGAAGGAGTTGGATATCACATCTCATGTTATAGGAAGGGTCTCCGGATTGGAATGTGAAGGATTTGGATATCACATCTCATGCTAAAGGAAGGGTCTCAGGTTTGGAATGGGAAGGAGTTGGATATGACATCTCTTGTTATAGGGAGGGTCTCAGGATTTGAATGGCAAGGTGTTGGATATCACATCTCATGCCATAGGAAGGGTCTCAGGTTTGGTATAAGCATTGAGATATCACATCTCTGCTATCGGAAGGGTCTCAGGATTGGATTGGGAAGGAGTTGGATATCCCTTCTCATGCTATAGGAAGGGTCTCAGGTTGGAATGGGAAGGAGTTGGATATCACATCTCATGCTATAGGGAGGGTTTCAGTTTTGATATTAGAAGCATTGAGATATCACATCTCATGCTATCGGAAGTGTCTCAGGATTGGAATGGGAAGGAGCTGGATATTACATCTCATGCTAAAGGAAGGGTCTCAGGTTTGGAACGGGAAGGAGTTGGATATCCGATCTCATGTTATAGGAAGGGTCTCAGGTTTGGTATAAGCATTGAGATATCACATCTCTGCTATCGGAAGTGTCTCAGGATTGGAATGGGAAGGAGTTGGATATCCCATCTCATGTTATAGGACGGGTCTCAGGATTGTTATTAGAATCATTGAGATATCATATTGCATGCTGTAGGAAGGGTCTAAGTATTGGAATGGGAAAGACTTGGATATCACATCTCATGCTATAGGAAGGGTCTGAGGTTTGGTATAAGCATTGAGATATCAAATCTCATGCTATAGGAAGGGTCTCAGGATTGGAATGGAAGGAGTTGGATATCACATCTCATGTTATAGGAAGGATCTCAGGTTTGGTATTAGAAGCATTGAGACATCACATCTCATGCTATAGGAAGGGTCTCAGGATTGGAATGGGAAGGAGTTGGATATCACATATCATGCTATAGGAAGGGTCTCAGGTTTGGTATAAGCATTGATATATCACATCTCATGCTATAGGAAGGGTCTCAGGATTGGAATGGGAAGGAGTTGTATATGACATCTCATGCCGTAGGAAGGGTCTCAGGTTTGGTATAAGCATTGAGATATCACATCTCTACTATCAGAAGAGTCTCAGGATTGGAATGGGAAGGATTTGGATATCCCATCTCATGTTATAGGAAGAGTCTCAGGTTTGGTATTAGAAGCATTGAGATATCACATCTCATGCTATAGGAAGTGTCTCAGGATTGGAATGGGAAGGACTTGGATATCACATCTCATGCTATAGGGAGGGTCTCAAGTTTGATATTAGAAGCATTGAGATATCACATCTCATGCTATAGGAAGAGTCTCAGGTTTGGGAAGGGAAGGATTTGGATTTCACATCTCATGTTATAGGACGGTTCTCATGTTTGGTTTTTGAAGCATTGAGATATCACATCTCATGCTATCGGAAGGGTCTCAGGTTTGGTATTAGAAGCATTGAGATATCACCTCTCATGCTATAGGATTGGTCTCTGGATTGGAATGTGAAGGATTTGGATATCACATCTCATGCTAAAGGAAGGGTCTCAGGTTTGGAATGGGAAGGAGTTGGATATGACATCTCTTGTTATAGGGAGGGTCTCAGGATTTGAATGGCAAGGAGTTGGATATCACATCTCATGCCATAGGAAGGGTCTCAGGTTTGGTATAAGCATTGAGATATCACATCTCTGCTATCGGAAGGGTCTCAGGATTGGATTGGGAAGGAGTTGGATATCACATCTCATGTTATAGGAAGGGTCTCCGGATTGGAATGTGAAGGATTTGGATATCACATCTCATGCTAAAGGAAGGGTCTCAGGTTTGGAATGGGAAGGAGTTGGATATGACATCTCTTGTTATAGGGAGGGTCTCAGGATTTGAATGGCAAGGAGTTGGATATCACATCTCATGCCATAGGAAGGGTCTCAGGTTTGGTATAAGCATTGAGATATCACATCTCTGCTATCGGAAGGGTCTCAGGATTGGATTGGGAAGGAGTTGGATATCCCTTCTCATGCTATAGGAAGGGTCTCAGGTTGGAATGGGAAGGAGTTGGATATCACATCTCATGCTAAAGGAAGGGTCTCAGGTTTGGTAGAAGCATTGAGATATCACATCTCATGCTATCGGAAGTGTCTCAGGATTGGAATGGGAAGGAGCTGGATATTACATCTCATGCTAAAGGAAGGGTCTCAGGTTTGGAACGGGAAGGAGTTGGATATCCGATCTCATGTTATAGGAAGGGTCTCAGGTTTGGTATAAGCATTGAGATATCACATCTCTGCTATCGGAAGTGTCTCAGGATTGGAATGGGAATGAATTGGATATCCCATCTCATGTTATAGGACGGGTCTCAGGATTGTTATTAGAATCATTGAGATATCATATTGCATGCTGTATGAAGGGTCTAAGGATTGGAATGGGAAAGACTTGGATATCACATCTCATGCTATAGGAAGGGTCTCAGGTTTGGTATAAGCATTGAGATATCAAATCTCATGTTATAGGAAGGGTCTCAGGATTGGAATGGAAGGAGTTGGATATCACATCTCATGTTATAGGAAGGATCTCAGGTTTGGTATTAGAAGCATTGAGACATCACATCTCATGCTATAGGAAGGGTCTCAGGATTGGAATGGGAAGGAGTTGGATATCACATCTCATGCTTTAGGAAGGGTCTCAGGATTGGAATGGGAAGGAGTTGTATATGACATCTCATGCCGTAGGAAGGGTCTCAGGTTTGGTATAAGCATTGAGATATCACATCTCTGCTATCAGAAGAGTCTCAGGATTGGAATGGGAAGGAGTTGGATATCCCATCTCATGTTATAGGAAGAGTCTCAGGTTTGGTATTAGAAGCATTGAGATATCACATCTCATGCTATAGGAAGTGTCTCAGGATTGGAATGGGAAGGACTTGGATATCACATCTCATGCTATAGGGAGGGTCTCAAGTTTGATATTAGAAGCATTGAGATATCACATCTCATGCTATAGGAAGAGTCTCAGGTTTGGGAAGGGAAGGATTTGGATTTCACATCTCATGTTATAGGATGGTTCTCATGTTTGGTTTTTGAAGCATTGAGATATCACATCTCATGCTATCGGAAGGGTCTCAGGTTTGGTATTAGAAGCATTGAGATATCACATCTCATGCTGTAGGATTGGTCTACGGATTGGAATGTGAAGGATTTGGATATCACATCTCATGCTAAAGGAAGGGTCTCAGGTTTGGAATGGGAAGGAGTTGGATATGAGATCTCTTGTTATAGGGAGGGTCTCAGGATTTGAACGGCAAGGAGTTGGATATCACATCTCATGCCATAGGAAGGGTCTCAGGTTTGGTATAAGCATTGAGATATCACATCTCTGCTATCGGAAGGGTCTCAGGATTGGAATGGGAAGGACTTAGATATCACATCTCATGCTATAGGGAGGGTCTCAGTTTTGATATTAGAAGCATTCATGCTATCAGAAGGGTCTCAGGATTGGAATGGGAAGGAGTCGGATATCACATCTCATGCTAAAGGGAGGGTCTCAGGTTTGGAAGTGGAAGGATTTGGATATCACATCTCATGTTATAGGAAGGATCTCAGGTTTGGTATTAGAAGCATTGAGATATCACATCTCATGCTATAGGAAAGGTCTCAGGATTGGAATGGGAAGGAGTTGGATATCACATCTCAAGCTATAGGAAGGGTCTCAGGATTGGAATGGGAAGGAGTTGGATATCACATCTCAAGCTATAGGAAGGGTCTCAGGATTGGAATGGGAAGGAGTTGGATATCACATCTCATGCTATAGGAAGGGTCTCAGGTTTGGAATCGGAAGGAGTTGTATATGACATCTCATGCCATAGGAAGGGTCTCAGGTTTGGTATAAGCATTGAGATATCACATCTCTGCTATGGGAAGGGTCTCAGGATTGGAATGGGAAGGAGTTGGATATCCCATCTCGTTATAGGAAGGGTCTCAGGTTTGGTATTAGAAGCATTGAGATATCACATCTCATGGCATAGGACGGGTCTCAGAATTGGAATGGGAAGGAGTTGGATATCACATCTCAAGCTATAGGAAGGGTCTCGGGATTAGAATGGGAAGGACTTGGATATCACATCTCATGTTATAGGGATGGGACTCAGGTTTGGTATTAGAAGCACTGAGATATCACATCTCATGCTATAGGAAGGGTCTTAGGATTGGAATGGGAAGGACTTGGATATCACATCTCATGTTATAGGATGGGTCTCAGGTTTGGTATTAGAAGCATTGAGATATCACATCTCATGCTATGGGAAGGGTCTCAGAATTGGAATGGGAAGGAGTTGGATATCACATCTCAAGCTATAGGAAGGGTCTCAGGATTGGAATGGGAAGGAGTTTGATATCACATCTCATGCCATGTATGGGTCTCAGGTTTTGTAGAAGCATTGGGATATCATATCTCATGCTATCGGAAGGGTATCAGGATTGGATTTGGAAGGAGTTGGATATCCCATCTCATGCTATAGGAAGGGTCTCAGGTTGGAATGGGAAGGAGTTGGATATCACATCTCATGTTATAGGAAGGGTCTCAGGATTGGAATGGGAAGGACTTGGATATCACATCTCATGTTATAGGAAGGGTCTCAGGTTTGGTATTAGAATGCTATAGGAAGGGTCTCAGGATTGGAATGGGAAGGAGTTGGATATCACATCTCAAGCTATAGGAAGGGTCTCAGGATTGGAATGGGAAGGAGTTGGATATCACATCTCAAGCTATAGGAAGGGTCTCCGGATTGGAATGGGAAGGAGTTGGATATCACATCTCATGCTATAGGAAGGGTCTCAGGTTTGGTATAAGCATTGAGATATCCCATCTCATGCTATAGGAAGGGTCTCAGGTTTTGAATCGGAAGGAGTTGTATATGACATCTCTTGCCATAGGAAGGGTCTCAGGTTTGGTATAAGCATTGAGATATCACATCTCTGCTATCGGAAGGGTCTCAGGATTGGAATGGGAAGGAGTTGGATATCCCATCTCGTTATAGGAAGGGTCTCAGGTTTGGTATTAGAAGCATTGAGATATCACATCTCATGGTATAGGACGGGTTTCAGAATTGGAATGGGAAGGAGTTGGATATCACATCTCAAGCTATAGGAAGGGTCTCAGGATTGGAATGGGAAGGACTTGGATATCACATCTCATGTTATAGGAAGGGTCTCAGGTTTGGTATTAGAAGCATTGCGATATCACATCTCATGCTATAGGAAGGGTCTCAGGATTGGAATGGGAAGGACTTGGATATCACATCTCATGTTATAGGAAGGGTCTCAGGTTTGGTATTAGAAGCATTGAGATATCACATCTCATGCTATCGGAAGGATCTCAGGTTTGGTATTAGAGGCATTGAGATATCACATCTCATGCTATCAGAAGGGTCTCAGGATTGGAATGGGAAGGAGTCGGATATCACATTTCATGCTAAAGGGAGGGTCTCAGGTTTGGAAGGGGAAGGATTTGGATATCACATCTCATGTTATAGGAAGGATCTCAGGTTTGGTATTAGAAGCATTGAGATATCACATCTCATGCTATCGGAAGGATCTCAGGTTTGGTATTAGAGGCATTGAGATATCACATCTCATTCTATCAGAAGGGTCTCGGGATTGGAATGGGAAGGAGTTGGATATCACATCTCATGCTAAAGGGAGGGTCTCGGGTTTGGAAGGGGAAGGATTTGGATATCACATCTCATGTTATAGGAAGGATCTCAGGTTTGGTATTAGCATTGAGATATCCCATCTGATGCTACAGGAAGGGTCTCAGGTTTGGAATAAGAAGGAGTTGTATAAGACATCTCATGCCATAGGAAGGGTCTCAGGTTTGGTATAAGCATTGAGATATCACATCTCTGCTATCGGAAGGGTCTCAGGATTGGAATGGAAAGGAGTTGGATATCCCATCTTTTTATAGGAAGGGTCTCAGGTTTGGTGTTAGAAGCATTGAGATATCACATCTCATGGTATAGGACGGGTCTCAGAATTGGAATGGGAAGGAGTTGGATATCACATCTCAAGCTATAGGAAGGGTCTCAGGATTGGAATGGGAAGGTTTTGGATATCACATCTCATGTTATAGGAAGGGTCTCAGGTTTGGTATTAGAAGCATTGAGATATCACATCTCATGCTATAGGAAGGGTCTCAGGTTTGGTATTAGAATCATTGAGATATCACATCTCATGCTATAGGAAGGGTCTCAGGATTGGAATGGGAAGGACTTGGATATCACATCTCATGATAAAGGAAGAGTCTAAGGTTTGGAAGGGGAAGGATTTGGATATCACATCTCATGTTATAGGACCAGTCTCAGGTTTGGTATTAGAAGCATTGAGATATCAAGTCTCATGGTATAGGACGGGTCTCAGAATTGGAATGGGAAGGAGTTGGATATCACATCTCAAGCTATAGGAAGGGTCTCAGGATTGGAATGGGAAGGAGTTTGATATCACATCTCATGCCATGTATGGGTCTCAGGTTTTGTAGAAGCATTGGGATATCACATCTCATGCTATCGGAAGGGTATCAGGATTGGATCTGGAAGGAGTTGGATATCCCATCTCATGCTATAGGAAGGGTCTCAGGTTGGAATGGGAAGGAGTTGGATATCACATCTCATGTTATAGGAAGGGTCTCAGGATTGGAATGGGAAGGACTTGGATATCACATCTCATGCTATAGGAAGGCTCTCAGGTTTGGAAGGGGAAGGAGTTGGATATCACATTTCATGTTAGAGGAAGGATCTCACGTTTGGTATTAGAGGCATTGAGATATCACATCTCCTGCTATCGGAAGGATCTCAGGTTTGGTATTAGAGGCATTGAGATATCACATCTCATGCTATCAGAAGGGTCTCAGGATTGGAATGGGAAGGAGTCGGATATCACATCTCATGCTAAAGGGAGGGTCTCAGGTTTGGAAGTGGAAGGATTTGGATATCACATCTCATGTTATAGGAAGGATCTCAGGTTTGGTATTAGAAGCATTGAGATATCACATCTCATGCTATAGGAAAGGTCTCAGGATTGGAATGGGAAGGAGTTGGATATCACATCTCAAGCTATAGGAAGGGTCTCAGGATTGGAATGGGAAGGAGTTGGATATCACATCTCAAGCTATAGGAAGGGTCTCAGGATTGGAATGGGAAGGAGTTGGATATCACATCTCATGCTATAGGAAGGGTCTCAGGTTTGGAATCGGAGGGAGTTGTATATGACATCTCATGCCATAGGAAGGGTCTCAGGTTTGGTATAAGCATTGAGATATCACATCTCTGCTATGGGAAGGGTCTCAGGATTGGAATGGGAAGGAGTTGGATATCCCATCTCGTTATAGGAAGGGTCTCAGGTTTGGTATTAGAAGCATTGAGATATCACATCTCATGGCATAGGACGGGTCTCAGAATTGGAATGGGAAGGAGTTGGATATCACATCTCAAGCTATAGGAAGGGTCTCGGGATTAGAATGGGAAGGACTTGGATATCACATCTCATGTTATAGGAAGGGACTCAGGTTTGGTATTAAAAGCATTGAGATATCACATCTCATGCTATAGGAAGGGTCTTAGGATTGGAATGGGAAGGACTTGGATATCACATCTCATGTTATAGGATGGGTCTCAGGTTTGGTATTAGAAGCATTGAGATATCACATCTCATGCTATGGGAAGGGTCTCAGAATTGGAATGGGAAGGAGTTGGATATCACATCTCAAGCTATAGGAAGGGTCTCAGGATTGGAATGGGAAGGAGTTTGATATCACATCTCATGCCATGTATGGGTCTCAGGTTTTGTAGAAGCATTGGGATATCACATCTCATGCTATCGGAAGGGTATCAGGATTGGATTTGGAAGGAGTTGGATATCCCATCTCATGCTATAGGAAGGGTCTCAGGTTGGAATGGGAAGGAGTTGGATATCACATCTCATGTTATAGGAAGGGTCTCAGGATTGGAATGGGAAGGACTTGGATATCACATCTCATGTTATAGGAAGGGTCTCAGGTTTGGTATTAGAATGCTATAGGAAGGGTCTCAGGATTGGAATGGGAAGGAGTTGGATATCACATCTCAAGCTATAGGAAGGGTCTCAGGATTGGAATGGGAAGGAGTTGGATATCACATCTCAAGCTATAGGAAGGGTCTCAGGATTGGAATGGGAAGGAGTTGGATATCACATCTCATGCTATAGGAAGGGTCTCAGGTTTGGTATAAGCATTGAGATATCCCATCTCATGCTATAGGAAGGGTCTCAGGTTTGGAATCGGAAGGAGTTGTATATGACATCTCTTGCCATAGGAAGGGTCTCAGGTTTGGTATAAGCATTGAGATATCACATCTCTGCTATCGGAAGGGTCTCAGGATTGGAATGGGAAGGAGTTGGATATCCCATCTCGTTATAGGAAGGGTCTCAGGTTTGGTATTAGAAGCATTGAGATATCACATCTCATGGTATAGGACGGGTTTCAGAATTGGAATGGGAAGGAGTTGGATATCACATCTCAAGCTATAGGAAGGGTCTCAGGATTGGAATGGGAAGGACTTGGATATCACATCTCATGTTATAGGAAGGGTCTCAGGTTTGGTATTAGAAGCATTGCGATATCACATCTCATGCTATAGGAAGGGTCTCAGGATTGGAATGGGAAGGACTTGGATATCACATCTCATGTTATAGGAAGGGTCTCAGGTTTGGTATTAGAAGCATTGAGATATCACATCTCATGCTATCGGAAGGATCTCAGGTTTGGTATTAGAGGCATTGAGATATCACATCTCATGCTATCAGAAGGGTCTCAGGATTGGAATGGGAAGGAGTCGGATATCACATCTCATGCTAAAGGGAGGGTCTCAGGTTTACTATTAGAAGCATTGAGATATCACATCTCATGTTATAGGAAGGAACTCAGGTTTGGTATTAGAGGCATTGAGATATCACATCTCATGCTATCAGAAGGGTCTCAGGATTGGAATGGGAAGGAGTCGGATATCACATCTCATGCTAAAGGGAGGGTCTCAGGTTTGGAAGGGGAAGGATTTGGATATCACATCTCATGTTATAGGAAGGATCTCAGGTTTGGTATTAGAAGCATTGAGATATCACATCTCATGCTATCGGAAGGATCTCAGGTTTGGTATTAGAGGCATTGAGATATCACATCGCATGCTATCAGAAGGGTCTCAGGATTGGAATGGGAAGGAGTTGGATATCACATCTCATGCTAAAGGGAGGGTCTCGGGTTTGGAAGGGGAAGGATTTGGATATCACATCTCATGTTATAGGAAGGATCTCAGGTTTGGTATTAGCATTGAGATATCCCATCTGATGCTATAGGAAGGGTCTCAGGTTTGGAATCGGAAGGAGTTGTATATGACATCTCATGCCATAGGAAGGGTCTCAGGTTTGGTATAAGCATTGAGATATCACATCTCTGCTATCGGAAGGGTCTCAGGATTGGAATGGGAAGGATTTGGATATCCCATCTCGTTATAGGAAGGATCTCAGGTTTGGTATTAGAAGCATTGAGATATCACATCTCATGGTATAGGACGGGTCTCAGAATTGGAATGGGAAGGAGTTGGATATCACATCTCAAGCTATAGGAAGGGTCTCCGGATTGGAATGGGAAGGACTTGGATATCACATCTCATGTTATAGGAAGGGTCTCAGGTTTGGTATTAGAAGCATTGAGATATCACATCTCATGCTATAGGAAGGGTCTCAGGATTGGAATGGGAAGGACTTGGATATCACATCTCATGCTATAGGAAGGCTCTCAGGTTTGGAAGGGGAAGGAGTTGGATATCACATTTCATGTTAGAGGAAGGATCTCAGGTTTGGTATTAGAGGCATTGAGATATCACATCTCATGCTATCAGAAGGGTCTCAGGATTGGAATGGGAAGGAGTCGGATATCACATCTCATGCTAAATGGAGGGTCTCAGGTTTGGAAGTGGAAGGATTTGGATATCACATCTCATGTTATAGGAAGGATCTCAGGTTTGGTATTAGAAGCATTGAGATATCACATCTCATGCTATAGGAAGGGTCTCAGGATTGGAATGGGAAGGAGTTGGATATCACATCTCAAGCTATAGGAACGGTCTCAGGATTGGAATGGGAAGGAGTTGGATATCACATCTCAAGCTATAGGAAGGGTCTCAGGATTGGAATGGGAAGGAGTTGGATATCACATCTCATGCTATAGGAAGGGTCTCAGGTTTGGTATAAGCATTGAGATATCCCATCTCATGCTATAGGAAGGGTCTCAGGTTTGGAATCGGAAGGAGTTGTATATGACATCTCATGCCATAGGAAGGGTCTCAGGTTTGGTATAAGCATTGAGATATCACATCTCTGCTATCGGAAGGGTCTCAGGATTGGAATGGGAAGGAGTTGGATATCACATCTCAAGCTATAGGAAGGGTCTCAGGTTTGGTATAAGCATTGAGATATCCCATCTCATGCTATAGGAAGGGTCTCAGGTTTGGAATCGGAAGGAGTTGTATATGATGTCATAGGAAGGGTCTCAGGTTTGGTATTAGAAGCATTGAGATATCACATCTCATGGTATAGGACGGGTCTCAGAATTAGAATGGGAAGGAGTTGGATATCACATCTCAAGCTATAGGAAGGGTCTCAGGATTGGAATGGGAAGGACTTGGATATCACATCTCATGTTATAGGAAGGGTCTCAGGTTTGGTATTAGAAGCATTGAGATATCACATCTCATGCTATAGGAAGGGTCTCAGGATTGGAATGGGAAGGACTTGGATATCACATCTCATGTTATAGGAAGGGTCTCAGGTTTGGTATTAGAAGCATTGAGATATCACATCTCATGCTATGGGAAGGGACTCAGAATTGGAATGGGAAGGAGTTGGATATCACATCTCAAGCTATAGGAAGGGTCTCAGGATTGGAATGGGAAGGAGTTTGATATCACATCTCATGCCATGTATGGGTCTCAGGTTTTGTAGAAGCATTGGGATATCACATCTCATGCTATCGGAAGGGTATCAGGATTGGATTTGGAAGAAGTTGGATATCCCATCTCATGCTATAGGAAGGGTCTCAGGTTGGAATGGGAAGGAGTTGGATGTCACATCTCATGTTATAGGAAGGGTCTCAGGATTGGAATGGGAAGGACTTGGATATCACATCTCATGCTATAGGAAGGCTCTCAGGTTTGGAAGTGGAAGGAGTTGGATATCACATTACATGTTAGAGGTAGGATCTCAGGTTTGGTATTAGAGGCATTGAGATATCAAATCTCATGCTATCAGAAGGATCTCAGGATCGGAATGGGAAGGAGTTGGATATCACATCTCATGCTAAAGGGAGGGTCTCAGGTTTGGAAGGGGAAGGATTTGGATATCACATCTCATGTTATAGGAAGGATCTCAGGTTTGGTATTAGATGCATTGAGATATAACATCTCATGCTATCGGAAGGATCTCAGGTTTGGTATTAGAGGCATTGAGATATCACATCTCATGATATCAGAAGGGTCTCAGGATTGGAATGGGAAGGAGTCGGATATCACATCTCATGCTAAAGGGAGGGTCTCAGGTTGGGTATTAGAAGCATTGAGATATCACATCTCATGTTATAGGAAGCATCTCAGGTTTGGTATTAGAGGCATTGAGATATCACATCTCATGCTATCAGAAGGGTCTCAGGATTGGAATGGGAAGGAGTCGGATATCACATCTCATGCTAAAGGGAGGGTCTCAGGTTTGGAAGGGGAAGGATTTGGATATCACATCTCATGTTATAGGAAGGATCTCAGGTTTGGTATTAGAAGCATTCAGATATCACATCTCATGCTATCGGAAGGATCTCAGGTTTGGTATTAGAGGCATTGAGATATCACATCTCATGCTATCAGAAGGGTCTCGGGATTGGAATGGGAAGGAGTTGGATATCACATCTCATGCTAAAGGGAGGGTCTCGGGTTTGGAAGGGGAAGGATTTGGATATCACATCTAATGTTACAGGAAGGATCTCAGGTTTGGTATTAGCATTGAGATATCCCATCTGATGCTATAGGAAGGGTCTCAGGTTTGGAATCGGAAGGAGTTTGATATCACATCTCATGCCATGTATGGGTCTCAGGTTTTGTAGAAGCATTGGGATATCACATCTCATGCTATCGGAAGGGTATCAGGATTGGATTTGGAAGGAGTTGGATATCCCATCTCATGCTAAAGGGAGGGTCTCAGGTTTGGAAGGGGAAGGATTTGGATATCACATCTCATGTTATAGGAAGGATCTCAGGTTTGGTATTAGAAGCATTGAGATATCACATCTCATGCTATCGGAAGGTTCTCAGGTTTGGTATTAGAGGCATTGAGATATCACATCGCATGCTATCAGAAGGGTCTCGGGATTGGAATGGGAAGGAGTTGGATATCACATCTCATGCTAAAGGGAGGGTCTCGGGTTTGGAAGGGGAAGGATTTGGATATCACATCTCATGTTATAGGAAGGATCTCAGGTTTGGTATTAGCATTGAGATATCCCATCTGATGCTATAGGAAGGGTCTCAGGTTTGGAATCGGAAGGAGTTGTATATGACATCTCATGCCATAGGAAGGGTCTCAGGTTTGGTATAAGCATTGAGATATCACATCTCTGCTATCGGAAGGGTCTCAGGATTGGAATGGGAAGGATTTGGATATCCCATCTCGTTATAGGAAGGATCTCAGGTTTGGTATTAGAAGCATTGAGATATCACATCTCATGGTATAGGACGGGTCTCAGAATTGGAATGGGAAGGAGTTGGATATCACATCTCAAGCTATAGGAAGGGTCTCCGGATTGGAATGGGAAGGACTTGGATATCACATCTCATGTTATAGGAAGGGTCTCAGGTTTGGTATTAGAAGCATTGAGATATCACATCTCATGCTATAGGAAGGGTCTCAGGATTGGAATGGGAAGGACTTGGATATCACATCTCATGTTATAGGAAGGGTCTCAGGTTTGGTATTAGAAGCATTGAGATATCACATCTCATGCTATAGGAAGGGTCTCTGGATTGGAATGGGAAGGACTTGGATATCACATCTCATGAAAAACGAAGGGTCTAAGGTTTGGAAGGGGAAGGATTTGGATATCACATCTTATGTTATAGGACCGGTCTCAGGTTTGGTATTGGAAGCATTGAGATATCAAGTCTCATGGTATAGGACGGGTCTCAGAATTGGAATGGGAAGGAGTTGGATATCACATCTCAAGCTATAGGAAGGGTCTCAGGATTGGAATGGGAAGGAGTTTGATATCACATCTCATGCCATGTATGGGTCTCAGGTTTTGTAGAAGCATTGGGATATCACATCTCATGCTATCGGAAGGGTATCAGGATTGGATCTGGAAGGAGTTGGATATCCCATCTCATGCTATAGGAAGGGTCTCAGGTTGGAATGGGAAGGAGTTGGATATCACATCTCATGTTATAGGAAGGGTCTCAGGATTGGAATGGGAAGGACTTGGATATCACATCTCATGCTATAGGAAGGCTCTCAGGTTTGGAAGGGGAAGGAGTTGGATATCACATTTCATGTTAGAGGAAGGATCTCAGGTTTGGTATTAGAGGCATTGAGATATCACATCTCATGCTATCAGAAGGGTCTCAGGATTGGAATGGGAAGGAGTCGGATATCACATCTCATGCTAAATGGAGGGTCTCAGGTTTGGAAGTGGAAGGATTTGGATATCACATCTCATGTTATAGGAAGGATCTCAGGTTTGGTATTAGAAGCATTGAGATATCACATCTCATGCTATAGGAAGGGTCTCAGGATTGGAATGGGAAGGAGTTGGATATCACATCTCAAGCTATAGGAACGGTCTCAGGATTGGAATGGGAAGGAGTTGGATATCACATCTCAAGCTATAGGAAGGGTCTCAGGATTGGAATGGGAAGGAGTTGGATATCACATCTCATGCTATAGGAAGGGTCTCAGGTTTGGTATAAGCATTGAGATATCCCATCTCATGCTATAGGAAGGGTCTCAGGTTTGGAATCGGAAGGAGTTGTATATGACATCTCATGCCATAGGAAGGGTCTCAGGTTTGGTATAAGCATTGAGATATCACATCTCTGCTATCGGAAGGGTCTCAGGATTGGAATGGGAAGGAGTTGGATATCACATCTCAAGCTATAGGAAGGGTCTCAGGTTTGGTATAAGCATTGAGATATCCCATCTCATGCTATAGGAAGGGTCTCAGGTTTGGAATCGGAAGGAGTTGTATATGATGTCATAGGAAGGGTCTCAGGTTTGGTATTAGAAGCATTGAGATATCACATCTCATGGTATAGGACGGGTCTCAGAATTAGAATGGGAAGGAGTTGGATATCACATCTCAAGCTATAGGAAGGGTCTCAGGATTGGAATGGGAAGGACTTGGATATCACATCTCATGTTATAGGAAGGGTCTCAGGTTTGGTATTAGAAGCATTGAGATATCACATCTCATGCTATAGGAAGGGTCTCAGGATTGGAATGGGAAGGACTTGGATATCACATCTCATGTTATAGGAAGGGTCTCAGGTTTGGTATTAGAAGCATTGAGATATCACATCTCATGCTATGGGAAGGGACTCAGAATTGGAATGGGAAGGAGTTGGATATCACATCTCAAGCTATAGGAAGGGTCTCAGGATTGGAATGGGAAGGAGTTTGATATCACATCTCATGCCATGTATGGGTCTCAGGTTTTGTAGAAGCATTGGGATATCACATCTCATGCTATCGGAAGGGTATCAGGATTGGATTTGGAAGAAGTTGGATATCCCATCTCATGCTATAGGAAGGGTCTCAGGTTGGAATGGGAAGGAGTTGGATGTCACATCTCATGTTATAGGAAGGGTCTCAGGATTGGAATGGGAAGGACTTGGATATCACATCTCATGCTATAGGAAGGCTCTCAGGTTTGGAAGTGGAAGGAGTTGGATATCACATTACATGTTAGAGGTAGGATCTCAGGTTTGGTATTAGAGGCATTGAGATATCAAATCTCATGCTATCAGAAGGATCTCAGGATCGGAATGGGAAGGAGTTGGATATCACATCTCATGCTAAAGGGAGGGTCTCAGGTTTGGAAGGGGAAGGATTTGGATATCACATCTCATGTTATAGGAAGGATCTCAGGTTTGGTATTAGATGCATTGAGATATAACATCTCATGCTATCGGAAGGATCTCAGGTTTGGTATTAGAGGCATTGAGATATCACATCTCATGATATCAGAAGGGTCTCAGGATTGGAATGGGAAGGAGTCGGATATCACATCTCATGCTAAAGGGAGGGTCTCAGGTTGGGTATTAGAAGCATTGAGATATCACATCTCATGTTATAGGAAGCATCTCAGGTTTGGTATTAGAGGCATTGAGATATCACATCTCATGCTATCAGAAGGGTCTCAGGATTGGAATGGGAAGGAGTCGGATATCACATCTCATGCTAAAGGGAGGGTCTCAGGTTTGGAAGGGGAAGGATTTGGATATCACATCTCATGTTATAGGAAGGATCTCAGGTTTGGTATTAGAAGCATTCAGATATCACATCTCATGCTATCGGAAGGATCTCAGGTTTGGTATTAGAGGCATTGAGATATCACATCTCATGCTATCAGAAGGGTCTCGGGATTGGAATGGGAAGGAGTTGGATATCACATCTCATGCTAAAGGGAGGGTCTCGGGTTTGGAAGGGGAAGGATTTGGATATCACATCTAATGTTACAGGAAGGATCTCAGGTTTGGTATTAGCATTGAGATATCCCATCTGATGCTATAGGAAGGGTCTCAGGTTTGGAATCGGAAGGAGTTTGATATCACATCTCATGCCATGTATGGGTCTCAGGTTTTGTAGAAGCATTGGGATATCACATCTCATGCTATCGGAAGGGTATCAGGATTGGATTTGGAAGGAGTTGGATATCCCATCTCATGCTATAGGAAGGGTCTCAGGTTGGAATGGGAAGGAGTTGGATATCACATCTCAAGCTATAGGAAGGGTCTCAGGATTGGAATGGGAAGGAGTTTGATATCACATCTCATGCCATGTATGGGTCTCAGGTTTTGTAGAAGCATTGGGATATCACATCTCATGCTATCGGAAGGGTATCAGGATTGGATTTGGAAGGAGTTGGATATCCCATCTCATGCTATAGGAAGGGTCTCAGGTTGGAATGGGAAGGAGTTGGATATCACATCTCATGTTATAGGAAGGGTCTCAGGATTGGAATGGGAAGGACTTGGATATCACATCTCATGTTATAGGAAGGGTCTCAGGTTTGGTATTAGAATGCTATAGGAAGGGTCTCAGGATTGGAATGGGAAGGAGTTGGATATCACATCTCAAGCTATAGGAAGGGTCTCAGGATTGGAATGGGAAGGAGTTGGATATCACATCTCAAGCTATAGGAAGGGTCTCAGGATTGGAATGGGAAGGAGTTGGATATCACATCTCATGCTATAGGAAGGGTCTCAGGTTTGGTATAAGCATTGAGATATCCCATCTCATGCTATAGGAAGGGTCTCAGGTTTGGAATCGGAAGGAGTTGTATATGACATCTCTTGCCATAGGAAGGGTCTCAGGTTTGGTATAAGCATTGAGATATCACATCTCTGCTATCGGAAGGGTCTCAGGATTGGAATGGGAAGGAGTTGGATATCCCATCTCGTTATAGGAAGGGTCTCAGGTTTGGTATTAGAAGCATTGAGATATCACATCTCATGGTATAGGACGGGTTTCAGAATTGGAATGGGAAGGAGTTGGATATCACATCTCAAGCTATAGGAAGGGTCTCAGGATTGGAATGGGAAGGACTTGGATATCACATCTCATGTTATAGGAAGGGTCTCAGGTTTGGTATTAGAAGCATTGCGATATCACATCTCATGCTATAGGAAGGGTCTCAGGATTGGAATGGGAAGGACTTGGATATCACATCTCATGTTATAGGAAGGGTCTCAGGTTTGGTATTAGAAGCATTGAGATATCACATCTCATGCTATCGGAAGGATCTCAGGTTTGGTATTAGAGGCATTGAGATATCACATCTCATGCTATCAGAAGGGTCTCAGGATTGGAATGGGAAGGAGTCGGATATCACATCTCATGCTAAAGGGAGGGTCTCAGGTTTACTATTAGAAGCATTGAGATATCACATCTCATGTTATAGGAAGGAACTCAGGTTTGGTATTAGAGGCATTGAGATATCACATCTCATGCTATCAGAAGGGTCTCAGGATTGGAATGGGAAGGAGTCGGATATCACATCTCATGCTAAAGGGAGGGTCTCAGGTTTGGAAGGGGAAGGATTTGGATATCACATCTCATGTTATAGGAAGGATCTCAGGTTTGGTATTAGAAGCATTGAGATATCACATCTCATGCTATCGGAAGGATCTCAGGTTTGGTATTAGAGGCATTGAGATATCACATCGCATGCTATCAGAAGGGTCTCGGGATTGGAATGGGAAGGAGTTGGATATCACATCTCATGCTAAAGGGAGGGTCTCGGGTTTGGAAGGGGAAGGATTTGGATATCACATCTCATGTTATAGGAAGGATCTCAGGTTTGGTATTAGCATTGAGATATCCCATCTGATGCTATAGGAAGGGTCTCAGGTTTGGAATCGGAAGGAGTTGTATATGACATCTCATGCCATAGGAAGGGTCTCAGGTTTGGTATAAGCATTGAGATATCACATCTCTGCTATCGGAAGGGTCTCAGGATTGGAATGGGAAGGATTTGGATATCCCATCTCGTTATAGGAAGGATCTCAGGTTTGGTATTAGAAGCATTGAGATATCACATCTCATGGTATAGGACGGGTCTCAGAATTGGAATGGGAAGGAGTTGGATATCACATCTCAAGCTATAGGAAGGGTCTCCGGATTGGAATGGGAAGGACTTGGATATCACATCTCATGTTATAGGAAGGGTCTCAGGTTTGGTATTAGAAGCATTGAGATATCACATCTCATGCTATAGGAAGGGTCTCAGGATTGGAATGGGAAGGACTTGGATATCACATCTCATGTTATAGGAAGGGTCTCAGGTTTGGTATTAGAAGCATTGAGATATCACATCTCATGCTATAGGAAGGGTCTCTGGATTGGAATGGGAAGGACTTGGATATCACATCTCATGAAAAACGAAGGGTCTAAGGTTTGGAAGGGGAAGGATTTGGATATCACATCTTATGTTATAGGACCGGTCTCAGGTTTGGTATTGGAAGCATTGAGATATCAAGTCTCATGGTATAGGACGGGTCTCAGAATTGGAATGGGAAGGAGTTGGATATCACATCTCAAGCTATAGGAAGGGTCTCAGGATTGGAATGGGAAGGAGTTTGATATCACATCTCATGCCATGTATGGGTCTCAGGTTTTGTAGAAGCATTGGGATATCACATCTCATGCTATCGGAAGGGTATCAGGATTGGATCTGGAAGGAGTTGGATATCCCATCTCATGCTATAGGAAGGGTCTCAGGTTGGAATGGGAAGGAGTTGGATATCACATCTCATGTTATAGGAAGGGTCTCAGGATTGGAATGGGAAGGACTTGGATATCACATCTCATGCTATAGGAAGGCTCTCAGGTTTGGAAGGGGAAGGAGTTGGATATCACATTTCATGTTAGAGGAAGGATCTCAGGTTTGGTATTAGAGGCATTGAGATATCACATCTCATGCTATCAGAAGGGTCTCAGGATTGGAATGGGAAGGAGTCGGATATCACATCTCATGCTAAATGGAGGGTCTCAGGTTTGGAAGTGGAAGGATTTGGATATCACATCTCATGTTATAGGAAGGATCTCAGGTTTGGTATTAGAAGCATTGAGATATCACATCTCATGCTATAGGAAGGGTCTCAGGATTGGAATGGGAAGGAGTTGGATATCACATCTCAAGCTATAGGAACGGTCTCAGGATTGGAATGGGAAGGAGTTGGATATCACATCTCAAGCTATAGGAAGGGTCTCAGGATTGGAATGGGAAGGAGTTGGATATCACATCTCATGCTATAGGAAGGGTCTCAGGTTTGGTATAAGCATTGAGATATCCCATCTCATGCTATAGGAAGGGTCTCAGGTTTGGAATCGGAAGGAGTTGTATATGACATCTCATGCCATAGGAAGGGTCTCAGGTTTGGTATAAGCATTGAGATATCACATCTCTGCTATCGGAAGGGTCTCAGGATTGGAATGGGAAGGAGTTGGATATCACATCTCAAGCTATAGGAAGGGTCTCAGGTTTGGTATAAGCATTGAGATATCCCATCTCATGCTATAGGAAGGGTCTCAGGTTTGGAATCGGAAGGAGTTGTATATGATGTCATAGGAAGGGTCTCAGGTTTGGTATTAGAAGCATTGAGATATCACATCTCATGGTATAGGACGGGTCTCAGAATTAGAATGGGAAGGAGTTGGATATCACATCTCAAGCTATAGGAAGGGTCTCAGGATTGGAATGGGAAGGACTTGGATATCACATCTCATGTTATAGGAAGGGTCTCAGGTTTGGTATTAGAAGCATTGAGATATCACATCTCATGCTATAGGAAGGGTCTCAGGATTGGAATGGGAAGGACTTGGATATCACATCTCATGTTATAGGAAGGGTCTCAGGTTTGGTATTAGAAGCATTGAGATATCACATCTCATGCTATGGGAAGGGACTCAGAATTGGAATGGGAAGGAGTTGGATATCACATCTCAAGCTATAGGAAGGGTCTCAGGATTGGAATGGGAAGGAGTTTGATATCACATCTCATGCCATGTATGGGTCTCAGGTTTTGTAGAAGCATTGGGATATCACATCTCATGCTATCGGAAGGGTATCAGGATTGGATTTGGAAGAAGTTGGATATCCCATCTCATGCTATAGGAAGGGTCTCAGGTTGGAATGGGAAGGAGTTGGATGTCACATCTCATGTTATAGGAAGGGTCTCAGGATTGGAATGGGAAGGACTTGGATATCACATCTCATGCTATAGGAAGGCTCTCAGGTTTGGAAGTGGAAGGAGTTGGATATCACATTACATGTTAGAGGTAGGATCTCAGGTTTGGTATTAGAGGCATTGAGATATCAAATCTCATGCTATCAGAAGGATCTCAGGATCGGAATGGGAAGGAGTTGGATATCACATCTCATGCTAAAGGGAGGGTCTCAGGTTTGGAAGGGGAAGGATTTGGATATCACATCTCATGTTATAGGAAGGATCTCAGGTTTGGTATTAGATGCATTGAGATATAACATCTCATGCTATCGGAAGGATCTCAGGTTTGGTATTAGAGGCATTGAGATATCACATCTCATGATATCAGAAGGGTCTCAGGATTGGAATGGGAAGGAGTCGGATATCACATCTCATGCTAAAGGGAGGGTCTCAGGTTGGGTATTAGAAGCATTGAGATATCACATCTCATGTTATAGGAAGCATCTCAGGTTTGGTATTAGAGGCATTGAGATATCACATCTCATGCTATCAGAAGGGTCTCAGGATTGGAATGGGAAGGAGTCGGATATCACATCTCATGCTAAAGGGAGGGTCTCAGGTTTGGAAGGGGAAGGATTTGGATATCACATCTCATGTTATAGGAAGGATCTCAGGTTTGGTATTAGAAGCATTCAGATATCACATCTCATGCTATCGGAAGGATCTCAGGTTTGGTATTAGAGGCATTGAGATATCACATCTCATGCTATCAGAAGGGTCTCGGGATTGGAATGGGAAGGAGTTGGATATCACATCTCATGCTAAAGGGAGGGTCTCGGGTTTGGAAGGGGAAGGATTTGGATATCACATCTAATGTTACAGGAAGGATCTCAGGTTTGGTATTAGCATTGAGATATCCCATCTGATGCTATAGGAAGGGTCTCAGGTTTGGAATCGGAAGGAGTTGTATATGACATCTCATGCCATAGGAAGGGTCTCAGGTTTGGTTTAAGCATTGAGATATCACATCTCTGCTATCGGAAGGGTCTCAGGATTGGAATGGGAAGGAGTTGGATATCCCATCTCGTTATAGGAAGGGTCTCAGGTTTTGTATTAGAAGCATTGAGATATCACATCTCATGCTATCGGAAGGATCTCAGGTTTGGTATTAGAGGCATTGAGATATCACATCTCATGCTATCAGAAGGGTCTCGGGATTGGAATGGGAAGGAGTTGGATATCACATCTCATGCCATAGGAAGGGTCTCAGGTTTGGTATAAGCATTGAGATATCACATCTCTGCTATCGGAAGGGTCTCAGGATTGGAATGGGAAGGAGTTGGATATCCCATCTCGTTATAGGAAGGATCTCAGGTTTGGTATTAGAAGCATTGAGATATCACATCTCATGGTATAGGACGGGTCTAAGAATAGGAATGGGAAGGAGTTGGATATCACATCTCAAGCTATAGGAAGGGTCTCCGTATTGGAATGGGAAGGACTTGGATATCACATCTCATGTTATAGGAAGGGTCTCAGGTTTGGAATCGGAAGGAGTTGTATATGACATCTCTTGCCATAGGAAGGGTCTCAGGTTTGGTATAAGCATTGAGATATCACATCTCTGCTATCGGAAGGGTCTCAGGATTGGAATGGGAAGGAGTTGGATATCCCATCTCGTTATAGGAAGGGTCTCAGGTTTGGTATTAGAAGCATTGAGATATCACATCTCATGGTATAGGACGGGTTTCAGAATTGGAATGGGAAGGAGTTGGATATCACATCTCAAGCTATAGGAAGGGTCTCAGGATTGGAATGGGAAGGACTTGGATATCACATCTCATGTTATAGGAAGGGTCTCAGGTTTGGTATTAGAAGCATTGAGATATCACATCTCATGCTATCGGAAGGATCTCAGGTTTGGTATTAGAGGCATTGAGATATCACATCTCATGCTATCAGAAGGGTCTCAGGATTGGAATGGGAAGGAGTCGGATATCACATCTCATGCTAAAGGGAGGGTCTCAGGTTTACTATTAGAAGCATTGAGATATCACATCTCATGTTATAGGAAGGAACTCAGGTTTGGTATTAGAGGCATTGAGATATCACATCTCATGCTATCAGAAGAGTCTCAGGATTGGAATGGGAAGGAGTCGGATATCACATCTCATGCTAAAGGGAGGGTCTCAGGTTTGGAAGGGGAAGGATTTGGATATCACATCTCATGTTATAGGAAGGATCTCAGGTTTGGTATTAGAAGCATTGAGATATCACATCTCATGCTATTGGAAGGATCTCAGGTTTGGTATTAGAGGCATTGAGATATCACATCTCATGCTATCAGAAGGGTCTCGGGATTGGAATGGGAAGGAGTTGGATATCACATCTCATGCTAAAGGGAGGGTCTCGGGTTTGGAAGGGGAAGGATTTGGATATCACCTCTCATGTTATAGGAAGGATCTCAGGTTTGGTATTAGCATTGAGATATCCCATCTGATGCTATAGGAAGGGTCTCAGGTTTGGAATCGGAAGGAGTTGTATATGACATCTCATGCCATAGGAAGGGTCTCAGGTTTGGTATAAGCATTGAGATATCACATCTCTGCTATCGGAAGGGTCTCAGGATTGGAATGGGAAGGACTTGGATATCACATCTCATGCTATAGATAGGCTCTCAGGTTTGGAAAGGGAAGGAGTTGGATATCACATTTCATGTTAGAGGAAGGATCTCAGGTTTGGTATTAGAGGCATTGAGATATCACATCTCATGCTATAGGAAGGGTCTCAGGTTGGAATGGGAAGGAGTTGGATATCACATCTCATGTTAAAGGGAGGGTCTCAGAATTGGAAGGGGAAGGATTTGGATATCACATCTCATGTTATAGGAAGGATCTCAGGTTTGGTATTAGAAGCATTGAGATATCACATCTCATGCTATCGGAAGGATCTCAGGTTTGGTATTAGAAGCATTGAGATATCACATCTCATGCTATAAGAAGGGTCTCAGGATTGGAATGGGAAGGAGTTGGATATCACATCTCATGCTAAAGGGAGGGTCTCAGGTTTGGAAGGGGAAGGATTTGGATATCACATCTCATGTTATCGGAAGGATCTAAGGTTTGGTATTAGAAGTATTGAGATATCACATCTCATGCTATAGGAAGGGTCTCAGGATTGGAATGGGAAGGAGTTGGATATCACATCTCATGCTAAAGGAAGGGTCTCAGGTTTGGTAGAAGAATTGAGATATCACATCTCATGCTATAGGAAGGGTCTCAGGATTGGAATGGGAAGGACTTAGATATCACATATCATGCTATAAGGAGGGTTTCCGTTTTGATATTAGAAGCATTGAGATATCACATCTCATGCTATCGGAAGTGTCTCAGGATTGGAATGGGAAGGAGCTGGATATCACATCTCATGCTAAAGGAAGGGTCTCAGGTTTGGAACGGGAAGGAGTTGGATATCCGATCTCATGTTATAGGAAGGGTCTAAGGTCTGGTATAAGCATTGAGATATCACATCTCTGCTATCGGAAGTGTCTCAGGATTGGAATGGGAAGGAGTTGGATATCCCATCTCATGTTATAGGAAGGGTCTCAGGTTTGGTATAAGCATTGAGATATCACATCTCATGCTATAGTAAGGGTCTCAGGATTGGAATGGGAAGGAGTTGGATATCACATCTCATGCTATAGGAAGGGTCTCAGGTTTGGTATAAGCATTGAGATATCACATCTCATGCTATAGGAAGGGTCTCAGGATTGGAATGGGAAGGAGTTGTATATGACATCTCATGCCGTAGGAAGGGTCTCAGGTTTGGTATAAGCATTGAGATATCACATCTCATGCTACAGGAAGGGTCTCAGGATTGGAATGGGAAGGAGTTGGATATCACATCTCATGCTATAAGGAAGGGTCTCAGGTTTGGTATAAGCATTGAGATATCACATCTCATGCTATAGGAAGGGTCTCAGGATTGGAATGGGAAGGAGTTGTATATGACATCTCATGCCGTAGGAAGGGTCTCAGGTTTGGTATAAGCATTGAGATATCACATCTCTGCTATCGGAAGGGTCTCAGGATTGGAATGGGAAGGAGTTGGATATCCCATCTCATGTTATAGGAAGAGTCTCAGGTTTGGTATTAGAAGCATTGAGATATCACATCTCATGCTATAGGAAGTGTCTCAGGATTGGAATGGGAAGGACTTGGATATCACATCTCATGCTATAGGGAGGCTCTCAAGTTTGATATTAGAAGCATTGAGATATCACATCTCATGCTATAGGAAGGGTCTCAGGATTGGAATGGGAAGGAGTTGGATATCACATCTCATGCTATAGGAAGGGTCTCAGGTTTGGTATAAGCAGTGAGATATCACATCTCATGCTATAGGAAGTGTCTCAGGATTGGAATGGGAAGGAGTTGGATATCACATCTCATGTTATAGGAAGGATCTCAGGTTTGGTATAAGAATTGAGATATCACATCTCTGCTATCGGAAGGGTCTCAGGATTGGAATGGGAAGGAGTTGGATATTCCAATCTCATGTTATAGGAAGGGTCTCAGGTTTGGTATTAGAAGCATTGAGATATCACATCTCATGCTATCGGAAGGATCTCAGGTTTGGTATTAGAAGCATTGAGATATCACATCTCATGCTATCAGAAGGGTCTCAGGATTGGAATGGGAAGGAGATGGATATCACATCTCATGCTAAAGGGAGGGTCTCAGGTTTGGAAGGGGAAGGATTTGGATATCACATCTCATGTTATCGGAAGGATCTCAGGTTTGGTATTAGAAGTATTGATATATCACATCTCATGCTATAGGAAGGGTCTCAGGATTGGAATGGGAAGGAGTTGGATATCACATCTCATGCTAAAGGAAGGGTCTCAGGTTTGGTAGAAGCATTGAGATATCACATCTCATGCTATAGGAAGGGTCTCAGGATTGGAATGGGAAGGACTTAGATATCACATATCATGCTATAGGGAGGGTTTCCGTTTTGATATTAGAAGCATTGAGATATCACATCTCATGCTATCGGAAGTGTCTCAGGATTGGAATGGGAAGGAGCTGGATATCACATCTCATGCTAAAGGAAGGGTCTCAGGTTTGGAACGGGAAGGAGTTGGATATCCGATCTCATGTTATAGGAAGGGTCTAAGGTCTGGTATAAGCATTGAGATATCACATCTCTGCTATCCGAAGTGTCTCAGGATTGGAATGGGAAGGAGTTGGATATCCCATCTCATGTTATAGGAAGGGTCTCAGGTTTGGTATAAGCATTGAGATATCACATCTCATGCTATAGGAAGGGTCTCAGGATTGGAATGGGAAGGAGTTGGATATCACATCTCATGCTATAGGAAGGGTCTCAGGTTTGGTATAAGCATTGAGATATCACATCTCATGCTATAGGAAGGGTCTCAGGATTGGAATGGGAAGGAGTTGTATATGACATCTCATGCCGTAGGAAGGGTCTCAGGTTTGGTATAAGCATTGAGATATCACATCTCTGCTATCGGAAGGGTCTCAGGATTGGAATGGGAAGGAGTTGGATATCCCATCTCATGTTATAGGAAGAGTCTCAGGTTTGGTATTAGAAGCATTGAGATATCACATCTCATGCTATAGGAAGTGTCTCAGGATTGGAATGGGAAGGACTTGGATATCACATCTCATGCTATAGGGAGGCTCTCAAGTTTGATATTAGAAGCATTGAGATATCACATCTCATGCTATAGGAAGGGTCTCAGGATTGGAATGGGAAGGAGTTGGATATCACATCTCATGCTATAGGAAGGGTCTCAGGTTTGGTATAAGCAGTGAGATATCACATCTCATGCTATAGGAAGTGTCTCAGGATTGGAATGGGAAGGAGTTGGATATCACATCTCATGTTATAGGAAGGATCTCAGGTTTGGTATAAGAATTGAGATATCACATCTCTGCTATCGGAAGGGTCTCAGGATTGGAATGGGAAGGAGTTGGATATTCCAATCTCATGTTATAGGAAGGGTCTCAGGTTTGGTATTAGAAGCATTGAGATATCACATCTCATGCTATAGGAAGGGTCTCAGGATTGGAATGGGAAGGACTTGGATATCACATCTCATGCTATAGGGAGGGTCTCAAGTTTGATATTAGAAGCATTGAGATATTACATCTCATGATATCGGAAGGGTCTCAGGATTGGAATGGGAAGGAGTTGGATATCACATCTCATGATAAAGGAAGAATCTAAGGTTTGGAAGGGGAAGGATTTGGATATCACATCTCATGTTATAGGACGGGTCTCAGGTTTGGTATTAGAAGCATTGAGATATCAAGTCTCATGGTATAGGAAGGGGATCAGAATTGGAATGGGAAGGAGTTGGATGTCACATCTCAAGCTATAGGAAGGGTCTCAGGATTGCAATGGGAAGGAGTTGGATATCCCATCTTATGTTATAGGAAGGGTCTCAGGTTTGGTATAAGCATTGAGATATCACATCTCTGCTATAGGAAGGGTCTCAGGATTGGAATGGGAAGGAGTTGTATATGACATCTCATGCCGTAGGAAGGGTCTCAGGTTTGGTATAAGCATTGAGATATCACATCTCATGCTATAGGAAGGGTCTCAGGATTGGAATGGGAAGGAGTTGTATATGACATCTCATGCCGTAGGAAGGGTCTCAGGTTTGGTATAAGCATTGAGATATCACATCTCTGCTATCGGAAGGGTCTCAGGATTGGAATGGGAAGGAGTTGGATATCCCATCTCATGTTATAGGAAGAGTCTCAGGTTTGGTATTAGAAGCATTGAGATATCACATCTCATGCTATAGGAAGTGTCTCAGGATTGGAATGGGAAGGACTTGGATATCACATCTCATGCTATAGGGAGGCTCTCAAGTTTGATATTAGAAGCATTGAGATATCACATCTCATGCTATAGGAAGGGTCTCAGGATTGGAATGGGAAGGAGTTGGATATCACATCTCATGCTATAGGAAGGGTCTCAGGTTTGGTATAAGCAGTGAGATATCACATCTCATGCTATAGGAAGTGTCTCAGGATTGGAATGGGAAGGAGTTGGATATCACATCTCATGTTATAGGAAGGATCTCAGGTTTGGTATAAGAATTGAGATATCACATCTCTGCTATCGGAAGGGTCTCAGGATTGGAATGGGAAGGAGTTGGATATTCCAATCTCATGTTATAGGAAGGGTCTCAGGTTTGGTATTAGAAGCATTGAGATATCACATCTCATGCTATAGGAAGGGTCTCAGGATTGGAATGGGAAGGACTTGGATATCACATCTCATGCTATAGGGAGGGTCTCAAGTTTGATATTAGAAGCATTGAGATATTACATCTCATGATATCGGAAGGGTCTCAGGATTGGAATGGGAAGGAGTTGGATAATACATCTCATGATAAAGGAAGGGTCTAAGGTTTGGAAGGGGAAGGATTTGGATATCACATCTCATGTTATAGGACGGGTCTCAGGTTTGGTATTAGAAGCATTGAGATATCAAGTCTCATGGTATAGGAAGGGGATCAGAATTGGAATGGGAAGGAGTTGGATGTCACATCTCAAGCTATAGGAAGGGTCTCAGGATTGGAATGGGAAGGAGTTGGATATCCCATCTCATGTTATAGGAAGGGTCTCAGGTTTGGTATAAGCATTGAGATATCACATCTCTGCTATCGGAAGTGTCTCAGGATTGGAATGGGAAGGAGTTGGATATCCCATCTCATGTTATAGGAAGGGTCTCAGGTTTGGTATAAGCATTGAGATATCACATCTCATGCTATAGGAAGGGTCTCAGGATTGGAATGGGAAGGAGTTGGATATCACATCTCATGCTATAGGAAGGGTCTCAGGTTTGGTATAAGCATTGAGATATCACATCTCATGCTATAGGAAGGGTCTCAGGATTGGAATGGGAAGGAGTTGTATATGACATCTCATGCCGTAGGAAGGGTCTCAGGTTTGGTATAAGCATTGAGATATCACATCTCATGCTATAGGAAGGGTCTCAGGATTGGAATGGGAAGGAGTTGGATATCACATCTCATGCTATAGGAAGGGTCTCAGGTTTGGTATAAGCATTGAGATATCACATCTCATGCTATAGGAAGGGTCTCAGGATTGGAATGGGAAGGAGTTGTATATGACATCTCATGCCGTAGGAAGGGTCTCAGGTTTGGTATAAGCATTGAGATATCACATCTCTGCTATCGGAAGGGTCTCAGGATTGGAATGGGAAGGAGTTGGATATCCCATCTCATGTTATAGGAAGAGTCTCAGGTTTGGTATTAGAAGCATTGAGATATCACATCTCATGCTATAGGAAGTGTCTCAGGATTTGAATGGGAAGGACTTGGATACACATCTCATGCTATAGGGAGGCTCTCAAGTTTGATATTAGAAGCATTGAGATATCACATCTCATGCTATAGGAAGGGTCTCAGGATTGGAATGGGAAGGAGTTGGATATCACATCTCATGCTATAGGAAGGGTCTCAGGTTTGGTATAAGCAGTGAGATATCACATCTCATGCTATAGGAAGTGTCTCAGGATTGGAATGGGAAGGAGTTGGATATCACATCTCATGTTATAGGAAGGATCTCAGGTTTGGTATAAGAATTGAGATATCACATCTCTGCTATCGGAAGGGTCTCAGGATTGGAATGGGAAGGAGTTGGATATTCCAATCTCATGTTATAGGAAGGGTCTCAGGTTTGGTATTAGAAGCATTGAGATATCACATCTCATGCTATAGGAAGGGTCTCAGGATTGGAATGGGAAGGAGTTGGATATCACATCTCATGCTATAGGAAGGGTCTCAGGTTTGGTATAAGCATTGAGATATCACATCTCATGCTATAGGAAGGGTCTCAGGATTGGAATGGGAAGGAGTTGTATATGACATCTCATGCCGTAGGAAGGGTCTCAGGTTTGGTATAAGCATTGAGATATCACATCTCATGCTATAGGAAGGGTCTCAGGATTGGAATGGGAAGGAGTTGGATATCACATCTCATGCTATAGGAAGGGTCTCAGGTTTGGTATAAGCATTGAGATATCACATCTCATGCTATAGGAAGGGTCTCAGGATTGGAATGGGAAGGAGTTGTATATGACATCTCATGCCGTAGGAAGGGTCTCAGGTTTGGTATAAGCATTGAGATATCACATCTCTGCTATCGGAAGGGTCTCAGGATTGGAATGGGAAGGAGTTGGATATCCCATCTCATGTTATAGGAAGAGTCTCAGGTTTGGTATTAGAAGCATTGAGATATCACATCTCATGCTATAGGAAGTGTCTCAGGATTTGAATGGGAAGGACTTGGATACACATCTCATGCTATAGGGAGGCTCTCAAGTTTGATATTAGAAGCATTGAGATATCACATCTCATGCTATAGGAAGGGTCTCAGGATTGGAATGGGAAGGAGTTGGATATCACATCTCATGCTATAGGAAGGGTCTCAGGTTTGGTATAAGCAGTGAGATATCACATCTCATGCTATAGGAAGTGTCTCAGGATTGGAATGGGAAGGAGTTGGATATCACATCTCATGTTATAGGAAGGATCTCAGGTTTGGTATAAGAATTGAGATATCACATCTCTGCTATCGGAAGGGTCTCAGGATTGGAATGGGAAGGAGTTGGATATTCCAATCTCATGTTATAGGAAGGGTCTCAGGTTTGGTATTAGAAGCATTGAGATATCACATCTCATGCTATAGGAAGGGTCTCAGGATTGGAATGGGAAGGACTTGGATATCACATCTCATGCTATAGGGAGGGTCTCAAGTTTGATATTAGAAGCATTGAGATATTACATCTCATGATATCGGAAGGGTCTCAGGATTGGAATGGGAAGGAGTTGGATATCACATCTCATGATAAAGGAAGGGTCTAAGGTTTGGAAGGGGAAGGATTTGGATATCACATCTCATGTTATAGGACGGGTCTCAGGTTTGGTATTAGAAGCATTGAGATATCAAGTCTCATGGTATAGGAAGGGGATCAGAATTGGAATGGGAAGGAGTTGGATGTCACATCTCAAGCTATAGGAAGGGTCTCAGGATTGGAATGGGAAGGACTTGGATATCACATCTCATGCTATAGGGAGGGTCTCAAGTTTGATATTAGAAGCATTGAGATATCACATCTCATGATATCGGAAGGGTCTCAGGATTGGAATGGGTAGGAGTTGGATATCACATCTCATGATAAAGGAAGGGTCTAAGGTTTGGAAGGGGAAGGATTTGGATATCACATCTCATGTTATAGGACGGGTCTCAGGTTTGGTATTAGAAGCATTGAGATATCAAGTCTCATGGTATAGGAAGGGGCTCAGAATTGGAATGGGAAGGAGTTGGATATCAAGTCTCATGGTATAGGAAGGGGCTCAGAATTGGAATGGGAAGGAGTTGGATATCACATCTCATGCTAAAGGGAGGGTCTCAGGTTTGGAAGGGGAAGGATTTGGATATCACATCTCATGTTATAGGAAGGATCTCAGGTTTGGTATTTGAAGCATTGAGATATCACATCTCATGCTATCGGAAGGATCTCAGGTTTGGTATTAGAAGCATTGAGATATCACATCTCATGCTATCAGAAGGGTCTCAGGATTGGAAGGGGAAGGATTTAGATATCACATCTCATGCTATAGGAAGGGTCTCAGGATTGGAATGGGAAGGAGTTGTATATGACATCTCATGCCGTAGGAAGGGTCTCAGGTTTGGTATAAGCATTGAGATATCACATCTCATGCTATAGGAACGGTCTCAGGATTGGAATGGGAAGGAGTTGGATATCACATCTCATGCTATAGGAAGGGTCTCAGGTTTGGTATAAGCATTGAGATATCACATCTCATGCTATAGGAAGGGTCTCAGGATTGGAATGGGAAGGAGTTGTATATGACATCTCATGCCGTAGGAAGGGTCTCAGGTTTGATATAAGCATTGAGATATCACATCTCTGCTATCGGAAGGGTCTCAGGATTGGAATGGGAAGGAGTTGGATATCCCATCTCATGTTATAGGAAGAGTCTCAGGTTTGGTATTAGAAGCATTGAGATATCACATCTCATGCTATAGGAAGTGTCTCAGGATTGGAATGGGAAGGACTTGGATATCACATCTCATGCTATAGGGAGGCTCTCAAGTTTGATATTAGAAGCATTGAGATATCACATCTCATGCTATAGGAAGGGTCTCAGGATTGGAATGGGAAGGAGTTGGATATCACATCTCATGCTATAGGAAGGGTCTCAGGTTTGGTATAAGCAGTGAGATATCACATCTCATGCTATAGGAAGTGTCTCAGGATTGGAATGGGAAGGAGTTGGATATCACATCTCATGTTATAGGAAGGATCTCAGGTTTGGTATAAGAATTGAGATATCACATCTCTGCTATCGGAAGGGTCTCAGGGTTGGAATGGGAAGGAGTTGGATATTCCAATCTCATGTTATAGGAAGGGTCTCAGGTTTGGTATTAGAAGCATTGAGATATCACATCTCATGCTATAGGAAGGGTCTCAGGATTGGAATGGGAAGGACTTGGATATCACATCTCATGCTATAGGGAGGGTCTCAAGTTTGATATTAGAAGCATTGAGATATCACATCTCATGATATCGGAAGGGTCTCAGGATTGGAATGGGAAGGAGTTGGATATCACATCTCATGATAAAGGAAGGGTCTAAGGTTTGGAAGTGGAAGGATTTGTATATCTCATCTCATGTTATAGGACGGGTCTCAGGTTTGGTATTAGAAGCATTGAGATATCAAGCCTCATGGTATAGGAAGGGGCTCAGAATTGGAATGGAAGGAGTTGGATATCACATCTCAAGCTATAGGAAGGGTCTCAGGATTGGAATGGGAAGGACTTGGATATCACATCTCATGCTATAGGGAGTGTCTCAAGTTTGATATTAGAAGCATTGAGATATCACATCTCATGATATCGGAAGGGTCTCAGGATTGGAATGGGAAGGAGTTGGATATCACATCTCATGATAAAGGAAGGGTCTAAGGTTTGGAAGGGGAAGGATTTGGATATCACATCTCATGTTATAGGACGGGTCTCAGGTTTGGTATTAGAAGCATTGAGATATCAAGTCTCATGGTATAGGAAGGGGCTAAGAATTGGAATGGGAAGGAGTTGGATATCAAGTCTCATGGTATAGGAAGGGGCTCAGAATTGGAATGGGAAGGAGTTGGATATCACATCTCATGTTAAAGGGAGGGTCTCAGGTTTGGAAGGGGAATGATTTGGATATCACATCTCATGTTATAGGAAGGATCTCAGGTTTGGTATTAGAAGCATTGAGATATCACATCTCAAGCTATCGGAAGGATCTCAGGTTTGGTATTAGAAGCATTGAGATGTCACATCTCATGCTATCAGAAGGGTCTCAGGATTGGAAGGGGAAGGATTTGGATATCACATCTCATGTTATCGGAAGGATCTCAGGTTTGGTATTAGAAGTATTGAGATATCACATCTCATGCTATAGGAAGGGTCTCAGGATTGGAATGGGAAGGAGTTGGATATCACATCTCATGCTAAAGGAAGGGTCTCAGGTTTGGTAGAAGCATTGAGATATCACATCTCATGCTATAGGAAGGGTCTCAGGATTGGAATGGGAAGGACTTAGATATCACATATCATGCTATAGGGAGGGTCTCAGTTTTGATATTAGAAGCATTGAGATATCACATCTCATGCTATCGGAAGTGTCTCAGGATTGGAATGGGAAGGAGCTGGATATCACATCTCATGCTAAAGGAAGGGTCTCAGGTTTGGAATGGGAAGGAGTTGGATATCACATCTCATGTTATAGGAAGGGTCTCAGGTTTGGTATAAGCATTGAGATATCACATCTCTGCTATCGGAAGTATCTCAGGATTGGAATGGGAAGGAGTTGGATATCCCATCTCATGTTATAGGACGGGTCTCAGGTTTGTTATTAGAATCATTGAGATATCATATTGCATGCTGTAGGAAGGGTCTAAGGATTGGAATGGGAAGGACTTGGATATCACATCTCATGCTATAGATAGGCTCTCAGGTTTGGAAAGGGAAGGAGTTGGATATCACATTTCATGTTAGAGGAAGGATCTCAGGTTCGGTATTAGAGGCATTGAGATATCACATCTCATGCTATAGGAAGGGTCTCAGGATTGGAATGGGAAGGAGTTGGGTATCACATCTCATGCTATAGGAAGGGTCTCAGGTTTGGTATAAGCATTGAGATTTCACATCTCATGCTATAGGAAGGGTCTCAGGATTGGAATGGAAGGAGTTGGATATCACATCTCATGTTATAGGAAGGATCTCAGGTTTGGTATTAGAAGCATTGAGACATCACATCTCATGCTATAGGAAGGGTCTCAGGATTGGAATGGGAAGGAGTTGGATATCACATCTCATGCTATAGGAAGGGTCTCAGGTTTGGTATAAGCATTGAGATATCACATCTCATGCTATAGGAAGGTTCTCAGGATTGGAATGGGAAGGAGTTGTATATGACATCTCATGCCGTAGGAAGGGTCTCAGGTTGGGTATAAGCATTGAGATATCACATCTCTGCTATCGGAAGGGTCTCGGGATTGGAATGGGAAGGAGTTGGATATCCCATCTCATGTTATAGGAAGAGTCTCAGGTTTGGTATTAGAAGCATTGAGATATCACATCTCATGCTATAGGAAGTGTCTCAGGATTGGAATGGGAAGGACTTGGATATCACGACTCAAGCTATAGGGAGGGTCTCAAGTTTGATATTAGAAGCATTGAGATATCACATCTCATGCTATAGGAAGGGTCTCAGGATTGGAATGGGAAGGAGTTGGATATCACATCTCATGCTATAGGAAGGGTCTCACGTTTGGTATAAGCAGTGAGATATCACATCTCATGCTATAGGAAGGGTCTCAGGATTGGAATGGGAAGGAGTTGGATATCACATCTCATGTTATAGGAAGGATATCAGGTTTGGTATAAGCATTGAGATATCACATCTCTGCTATCGGAAGGGTCTCAGGATTGGAATGGGAAGGAGTTGGATATTCCCATCTCATGTTATAGGAAGGGTCTCAGGTTTGGTATTAGAAGCATTGAGATATCACATCTCATGCTGTATGAAGGGTCTCAGGATTGGAATGGGAAGGAGTTGGATATCACATCTCATGCTAAAGGGAGGGTCTCAGGTTTGGAAGGGGAAGGATTTGGATATCACATCTCATGTTATAGGAAGGATCACAGGTTTGGTATTAGAAGCATTGAGATATCACATCTCATGCTATCGGAAGGGTCTCAGGATTGGAATGGGAAGGAGTTGGATATCACATCTCATGCTATAGGAAGGGTCTCAGGTTTGGAACGGGAAGGAGTTGGATATCACATCTCATGTTATAGGAAGAGTCTAAGGTTTGGTATAAGCATTGAGATATCACATCTCTGCTATCGGAGGTGTCTCAGGATTGGGATGGGAAGGAGTTGGATATCACATCTCATGCTATAGGAAGGGTATCAGGTATGGAACGGGAAGGAGTTGGATATCCCATCTCATGTTATAGGACGGGTCTCAGGTTTGGTATTAGAAGCATTGAGATATCACATCGCATGCTGTAGGAAGGATCTCAGGTTTGGAATGGGAAGGAATTGGATATCACATCTCATGTCATAGGAAGTATCTCAGGTTTGGTATTAGAAGCATTGAGATATCACATCTCATGCTATAGGAATGGTCTCAGGATTGGAATGGGTAAGAGTTGGATATTACATTCTTGCTATAGGAAGGGTCTCATGTTTGGAATGGGAAGGAGTTGGATATCACATATGCTATAGGAAGGGTCTCAGGTTTGGAACGGGAAGGAGTTGGATATCACATCTCATGTTATAGGAAGGGTCTCAGGTTTGGTATAAGCATTGAGATAGCACATCTCTGCTATCGGAGGTGGCTCAGGATTGGAATGGGAAGGAGTTGGATATCCCATCTCATGTTATAGGACGGGTCTCTGGTTTGGTAATAGAATCATTGAGATATCACATCGCATGCTGTAGGAAGGGTCTAAGGATTGGAATGGGATGGACTTGGATATCACATCTCATGCTATAGGTAGGCTCTCAGGTTTGGTATAAGCATTGAGATATCACATCTCATGCTATAGGAAGGGTCTAGGGATTGGAATGGGAAGGATTTGGATATTACATCTCATGCTAGAGGAAGGGTCTCAGGTTTGGTATAAGCATGGAGATATCACTTCTCATGCTATAGGAAGTGTCTCAGGATTGGAATGGGAAGGAGTTGGATATCACATCTCATGCTAAAGGGAGGGTCTCAGGTTTGGAAGGGGAAGGATTTGGATATTACATCTCGTGTTATAGGAATGATCTCAGGTTTGGTATTAGAAGCATTGAGATATCACATCTCATGCTATCGGAAGGATCTCAGGATTGGAATGGGAAGGAGTTCGATATCACATCTCATGCTATAGGAAGGGTCTCAGGATTGGAATGGGAAGGAGTTTTATATGACATCTCATGCCATAGGAAGGATCTCAGTTTTGGTATTAGAAGCATTGAGACATCACATCTCATGTTATAGGAAGGGTCTCAGGATTGGAATGGGAAGGAGTTGGATATCACATCTCATGCTATAGGAAGGGTCTCAGGTTTGGTATAAGCATTGAGACATCACATCTCATGCTATAGGAAGGGTCTCAGGATTGGAATGGGAAGGAGTTGTATATGACATCTCATGCCACAGGAAGGGTCTCAGGTTTGGTATAAGCATTGAGATATCACATCTCTGCTATCGGAAGGGTCTCAGGATTGCAATGGGAAGGAGTTGGATATCCCATCTTATGTTATAGGAAGGGTCTCAGGTTTGGTATTAGAAGCATTGAGATATCACATCTCATGCTATAGGAAGGGTCTCAGGATTGGAAGGGGAAGGATTTGGATATCACATCTCATGTTATAGGACGGGTCTCAGGTTTGGTATTAGAAGCATTGAGATATCAAGTCTCATGGTATAGGAAGGGGCTAAGAATTGGAATGGGAAGGAGTTGGATATCAAGTCTCATGGTATAGGAAGGGGCTCAGAATTGGAATGGGAAGGAGTTGGATATCACATCTCATGTTAAAGGGAGGGTCTCAGGTTTGGAAGGGGAAGGATTTGGATATCACATCTCATGTTATAGGAAGGATCTCAGGTTTGGTATTAGAAGCATTGAGATATCACATCTCAAGCTATCGGAAGGATCTCAGGTTTGGTATTAGAAGCATTGAGATGTCACATCTCATGCTATCAGAAGGGTCTCAGGATTGGAAGGGGAAGGATTTGGATATCACATCTCATGTTATCGGAAGGATCTCAGGTTTGGTATTAGAAGTATTAAGATATCACATCTCATGCTATAGGAAGGGTCTCAGGATTGGAATGGGAAGGAGTTGGATATCACATCTCATGCTAAAGGAAGGGTCTCAGGTTTGGTAGAAGCATTGAGATATCACATCTCATGCTATAGGAAGGGTCTCAGGATTGGAATGGGAAGGACTTAGATATCACATATCATGCTATAGGGAGGGTCTCGGTTTTGATATTAGAAGCATTGAGATATCACATCTCATGCTATCGGAAGTGTCTCAGGATTGGAATGGGAAGGAGCTGGATATCACATCTCATGCTAAAGGAAGGGTCTCAGGTTTGGAATGGGAAGGAGTTGGATATCACATCTCATGTTATAGGAAGGGTCTCAGGTTTGGTATAAGCATTGAGATATCACATCTCTGCTATCGGAAGTGTCTCAGGATTGGAATGGGAAGGAGTTGGATATCCCATCTCATGTTATAGGACGGGTCTCAGGTTTGTTATTAGAATCATTGAGATATCATATTGCATGCTGTAGGAAGGGTCTAAGGATTGGAATGGGAAGGACTTGGATATCACATCTCATGCTATAGATAGGCTCTCAGGTTTGGAAAGGGAAGGAGTTGGATATCACATTTCATGTTAGAGGAAGGATCTCAGGTTCGGTATTAGAGGCATTGAGATATCACATCTCATGCTATAGGAAGGGTCTCAGGATTGGAATGGGAAGGAGTTGGGTATCACATCTCATGCTATAGGAAGGGTCTCAGGTTTGGTATAAGCATTGAGATTTCACATCTCATGCTATAGGAAGGGTCTCAGGATTGGAATGGAAGGAGTTGGATATCACATCTCATGTTATAGGAAGGATCTCAGGTTTGGTATTAGAAGCATTGAGACATCACATCTCATGCTATAGGAAGGGTCTCAGGATTGGAATGGGAAGGAGTTGGATATCACATCTCATGCTATAGGAAGGGTCTCAGGTTTGGTATAAGCATTGAGATATCACATCTCATGCTATAGGAAGGTTCTCAGGATTGGAATGGGAAGGAGTTGTATATGACATCTCATGCCGTAGGAAGGGTCTCAGGTTGGGTATAAGCATTGAGATATCACATCTCTGCTATCGGAAGGGTCTCGGGATTGGAATGGGAAGGAGTTGGATATCCCATCTCATGTTATAGGAAGAGTCTCAGGTTTGGTATTAGAAGCATTGAGATATCACATCTCATGCTATAGGAAGTGTCTCAGGATTGGAATGGGAAGGACTTGGATATCACGACTCAAGCTATAGGGAGGGTCTCAAGTTTGATATTAGAAGCATTGAGATATCACATCTCATGCTATAGGAAGGGTCTCAGGATTGGAATGGGAAGGAGTTGGATATCACATCTCATGCTATAGGAAGGGTCTCACGTTTGGTATAAGCAGTGAGATATCACATCTCATGCTATAGGAAGGGTCTCAGGATTGGAATGGGAAGGAGTTGGATATCACATCTCATGTTATAGGAAGGATATCAGGTTTGGTATAAGCATTGAGATATCACATCTCTGCTATCGGAAGGGTCTCAGGATTGGAATGGGAAGGAGTTGGATATTCCCATCTCATGTTATAGGAAGGGTCTCAGGTTTGGTATTAGAAGCATTGAGATATCACATCTCATGCTGTATGAAGGGTCTCAGGATTGGAATGGGAAGGAGTTGGATATCACATCTCATGCTAAAGGGAGGGTCTCAGGTTTGGAAGGGGAAGGATTTGGATATCACATCTCATGTTATAGGAAGGATCACAGGTTTGGTATTAGAAGCATTGAGATATCACATCTCATGCTATCGGAAGGGTCTCAGGATTGGAATGGGAAGGAGTTGGATATCACATCTCATGCTATAGGAAGGGTCTCAGGTTTGGAACGGGAAGGAGTTGGATATCACATCTCATGTTATAGGAAGAGTCTAAGGTTTGGTATAAGCATTGAGATATCACATCTCTGCTATCGGAGGTGTCTCAGGATTGGGATGGGAAGGAGTTGGATATCACATCTCATGCTATAGGAAGGGTATCAGGTATGGAACGGGAAGGAGTTGGATATCCCATCTCATGTTATAGGACGGGTCTCAGGTTTGGTATTAGAAGCATTGAGATATCACATCGCATGCTGTAGGAAGGATCTCAGGTTTGGAATGGGAAGGAATTGGATATCACATCTCATGTCATAGGAAGTATCTCAGGTTTGGTATTAGAAGCATTGAGATATCACATCTCATGCTATAGGAATGGTCTCAGGATTGGAATGGGTAAGAGTTGGATATTACATTCTTGCTATAGGAAGGGTCTCATGTTTGGAATGGGAAGGAGTTGGATATCACATATGCTATAGGAAGGGTCTCAGGTTTGGAACGGGAAGGAGTTGGATATCACATCTCATGTTATAGGAAGGGTCTCAGGTTTGGTATAAGCATTGAGATAGCACATCTCTGCTATCGGAGGTGGCTCAGGATTGGAATGGGAAGGAGTTGGATATCCCATCTCATGTTATAGGACGGGTCTCTGGTTTGGTAATAGAATCATTGAGATATCACATCGCATGCTGTAGGAAGGGTCTAAGGATTGGAATGGGAAGGATTTGGATATTACATCTCATGCTATAGGAAGGGTCTAGGGATTGGAATGGGAAGGATTTGGATATTACATCTCATGCTATAGGAAGGGTCTCAGGTTTGGTATAAGCATGGAGATATCACTTCTCATGCTATAGGAAGTGTCTCAGGATTGGAATGGGAAGGAGTTGGATATCACATCTCATGCTAAAGGGAGGGTCTCAGGTTTGGAAGGGGAAGGATTTGGATATTACATCTCGTGTTATAGGAATGATCTCAGGTTTGGTATTAGAAGCATTGAGATATCACATCTCATGCTATCGGAAGGATCTCAGGATTGGAATGGGAAGGAGTTCGATATCACATCTCATGCTATAGGAAGGGTCTCAGGATTGGAATGGGAAGGAGTTTTATATGACATCTCATGCCATAGGAAGGATCTCAGTTTTGGTATTAGAAGCATTGAGACATCACATCTCATGTTATAGGAAGGGTCTCAGGATTGGAATGGGAAGGAGTTGGATATCACATCTCATGCTATAGGAAGGGTCTCAGGTTTGGTATAAGCATTGAGACATCACATCTCATGCTATAGGAAGGGTCTCAGGATTGGAATGGGAAGGAGTTGTATATGACATCTCATGCCACAGGAAGGGTCTCAGGTTTGGTATAAGCATTGAGATATCACATCTCTGCTATCGGAAGGGTCTCAGGATTGCAATGGGAAGGAGTTGGATATCCCATCTTATGTTATAGGAAGGGTCTCAGGTTTGGTATTAGAAGCATTGAGATATCACATCTCATGCTATAGGAAGGGTCTCAGGATTGGAATGGGAAGGACTTGGATATCACATCTCATGCTATAGGGAGGGTCTCACGTTTGGAAAGGGAAGGAGTTGGATATCACATTTCATGTTAGAGGTAGGATCTCAGGTTTGTTATTAGAGGCATTGAGATATCACATCTCATGCTATCAGAAGGGTCTCAGGATTCGAATGGGAAGGAGTTGGATATCACATCTCATGCTAAAGGGAGGGTCTCAGGTTTGGAAGGGGAAGGATTTGGATATCACATCTCATGTTATCGGAAGGATCTCAGGTTTGGTATTAGAAGTATTGAGATATCACATCTCATGCTATAGGAAGGGTCTCAGGATTGGAATGGGAAGGAGTTGGATATCCCATTTCATGCTAAAGGAAGGGTCTCAGGTTTGGTAGAAGCATTGAGATATCACATCTCATGCTATAGGAAGGGTCTCAGGATTGGAATGGGAAGGACTTAGATATCACATATCATGCTATAGGGAGGGTCTCAGTTTTGTTATTAGAAGCATTGAGATATCACATCTCATGCTATCGGAAGTGTCTCAGGATTGGAATGGGAAGGAGCTGGATATCACATCTCATGCTAAAGGAAGGGTCTCAGGTTTGGAACGGGAAGGAGTTGGCTATCCGATCTCATGTTATAGGAAGGGTCTCAGGTTTGGTATAAGCATTGAGATATCACATCTCTGCTATCGGAAGTGTCTCAGGATTGGAATGGGAAGGAGTTGGATATCCCATCTCATGTTATAGGACGGGTCTCAGGATTGTTATTAGAATCATTGAGATATCATATTGCATGCTGTAGGAAGGGTCTAAGGATTGGAATGGGAAGGACTTGGATATCACATCTCATGCTATAGGAAGGGTCTCAGGTTTAGTATAAGCATTGAGATATCACATCTCATGCTATAGGAAGGGTCTCAGGATTGGAATGGAAGGAGTTGGATATCACATCTCATGTTATAGGAAGGATCTCAGGTTTGGTATTAGAAGCATTGAGACATCACATCTCATGCTATAGGAAGGGTCTCAGGATTGGAATGGGAAGGAGTTGGATATCACATCTCATGCTATAGGAAGGGTCTCAGGTTTGGTATAAGCATTGAGATATCACATCTCATGCTATAGGAAGGGTCTCAGGATTGAAATGGGAAGGAGTTGTATATGACATCTCATGCCGTAGGAAGGGTCTCAGGTTTGGTATAAGCATTGAGTTATCACATCTCTGCTATCGGAAGGGTCTCAGGATTGGAATGGGAAGGAGTTGGATATCCCATCTCATGTTATAGGAAGAGTCTCAGGTTTGGTATTAAAAGCATTGAGATATCACATCTCATGCTATAGGAAGTGTCTCAGGATTGGAATGGGAAGGACTTGGATATCACATCTCATGCTATAGGGAGGGTCTCAAGTTTGTATTAGAAGAATTGAGATATCACATCTCATGCTATAGGAAGGGTCTCAGGATTGGAATGGGAAGGAGTTGGATATCACATCTCATGCTATAGGAAGGGTCTCAGGTTTGGTATAAGCAGTGAGATATCACATCTCATGCTATAGGAAGTGTCTCAAGATTGGAATGGGAAGGAGATGGATATCACATCTCATGTTATAGGAAGGATCTCAGGTTTGGTATAAGCATTGAGATATCACATCTCTGCTATCGGAAGGGTCTCAGGATTGGAATGGGAAGGAGTTGGATATTCCCATCTCATGTTACAGGAAGGGTCTCAGGTTTGGTATTAGAAGCATTGAGATATCACATCTCATGCTATAGGAAGGGTCTCAGGATTGGAATGGGAAGGACTTGGATATCACATCTCATACTATAGGGAGGGTCTCAAGTTTGATATTAGAAGCATTGAGATATCACATCTCATGATATCGGAAGGGTCTCAGGATTGGAATGGGAAGGAGTTGGATATCACATCTCATGATAAAGGAAGGGTCTAAGGTTTGGAAGGGGAAGGATTTGGATATCACATCTCATGTTATAGGACGGGTCTCAGGTTTGGTATTAGAAGCATTGAGATATCAAGTCTCATGGTATAGGAAGGGTCTCAGAATTGGAATCGGAAGGAGTTGGATATCACATCTCAAGCTATAGGAAGGGTCTCAGGATTGGAATGGGAAGGAGTTTGATATCACATCTCATGCCATAGTATGGGTCTCAGGTTTGGTAGAAGCATTGGGATATCACATCTCATGCTATCGGAAGGGTATCAGGATTGGATTTGGAAGGAGTTGGATATCCCATCTCATGCTATAGGAAGGGTCTCAGGTTGGAATGGGAAGGAGTTGGATATCACATCTCATGCTAAAGGAAGGGTCTCAGGTTTGGTATTAGAGGCATTGAGTTATCACATCTCATGCTATCAGAAGGGTCTCAGGATTGGAATGGGAAGGAGTTGGATATCACATCTCATGCTAAAGGGAGGGTCTCAGGTTTGGAAGGGGAAGGATTTGGATATCACATCTCATGTTATAGGAAGGATCTCAGGTTTGGTATTAGAAGCATTGAGATATCACATCTCATGCTATCGGAAGGATCTCAGGTTTGGTATTAGAAGCATTGAGATATCACATCTCATGCTATCAGAAGGGTCTCAGGATTGGTATGGGAATGAGTTGGATATCACATCTCATGCTAAAGGGAGGGTCTCAGGTTTGGAAGGGGAAGGATTTGGATATCACATCTCATGTTATCGGAAGGATCTCAGGTTTGGTATTAGAAGTATTGAGATATCACATCTCATGCTATAGGAAGGGTCTCAGGATTGGAATGGGAAGGAGTTGGATATCACATCTCATGCTAAAGGAAGGGTCTCAGGTTTTGTAGAAGCATTGAGATATCACATCTCATGCTATAGGGAGGGTCTCAGTTTTGATATTAGAAGCATTGAGTTATCACATCTCATGCTATCGGAAGTGTCTCAGGATTGGAATGGGAAGGAGCTGGATGTCACATCTCATGCTAAAGTAAGGGTCTCAGGTTTGGAATGGGAAGGAGTTGGATATCACATCTCATGTTATAGGAAGGGTATCAGGTTTGGTATAAGCATTGAGATATCACATCTCTGCTATCGGAAGTGTCTCAGGATTGGAATGGGAAGGAGTTGGATATCCCATCTCATGTTATAGGACGGGTCTCAGGTTTGTTATTAGAATCATTGAGATATCATATTGCATGCTGTGGGAAGGGTCTAAGGATTGGAATGGGAAGGACTTGGATATCACATCTCATGCTATAGATAGGCTCTCAGGTTTGGAAAGGGAAGGAGTTGGATATCACATTTCATGTTAGAGGAAGGATCTCAGGTTTGGTATTAGAGGCATTGAGATATCACATCTCATGCTATAGGAAGGGTCTCAGGATTGGAATGGGAAGGAGTTGGGTATCACATCTCATGCTATAGGAAGGTCTCAGGTTTGGTATAAGCATTGAGTTATCACATCTCATGCTATAGGAAGGGTCTCAGGATTGGAATGGAAGGAGTTGGATATCACATCTCATGTTATAGGAAGGATCTCAGGTTTGGTACTAGAAGCATTGAGACATCACATCTCATGCTATAGGAAGGGTCTCAGGATTGGAATGGGAAGGAGTTGGATATCACATCTCATGCTATAGGAAGGGTCTCAGGATTGGAATGGAAAGGAGTTGTATATGACATCTCATGCCGTAGGAAGGGTCTCAGGTTTGGTATAAGCATTGAGATATCACATCTCTGCTATCGGAAGGGTCTCAGGATTGGAATGGGAAGGAGTTGGATATCCCATCTCATGTTATAGGAAGAGTCTCAGGTTTGGTATTAGAAGCATTGAGATATCACATCTCATGCTATAGGAAGTGTCTCAGGATTGGAATGGGAAGGACTTGGATATCACATCTCATGCTATAGGGAGGGTCTCAAGTTTGATATTAGAAGCATTGAGATATCACATCTCATGCTATAGGAAGGGTCTCAGGATTGGAATGGGAAGGAGTTGGATATCACATCTCATGCTATAGGAAGGGTCTCAGGTTTGGTATAAGCAGTGAGATATCACATCTCATGCTATAGGAAGGGTCTCAGGATTGGAATGGGAAGGAGTTGGATATCACATCTCATGTTATAGGAAGGATCTCAGGTTTGGTATAAGCATTGAGATATCACATCTCTGCTATCGGACGGGTCTCAGGATTGGAATGGGAAGGAGTTGGATATTCCCATCTCATGTTATAGGAAGGGTCTCAGGTTTGGTATTAGAAGCATTGAGATATCACATCTCATGCTGTAGGAAGGGTCTCAGGATTGGAATGGGAAGGAGTTGGATATCACATCTCATGCTAAAGGGAGGGTCTCGGGTTTGGAAGGGGAAGGATTTGGATATCACATCTTATGTTATAGGAAGGATCACAGGTTTGGTATTAGAAGCATTGAGATATCACATCTCATGCTATCGGAAGGGTCTCAGGATTGGAATGGGAAGGAGTTGGATATCACATCTCATGCTATAGGAAGGGTCTCAGGTTTGGAACGGGAAGGAGTTGGATATCACATGTCATGTTATAGGAAGAGTCTCAGGTTTGGTATAAGCATTGAGATATCACATCTCTGCTATCGGAGGTGTCTCAGGATTGGGATGGGAAGGAGTTGGATATCACATCTCATGCTATAGGAAGGGTATCAGGTTTGGAACGGGAAGGAGTTGGATATCCCATCTCATGTTATAGGACGGGTCTCAGGTTTGGTATTAGAAGCATTGAGATATCACATCGCATGCTGTAGGAAGGATCTCAGGTTTGGAATGGGAAGGAATTGGATATCACATCTCATGTCATAGGAAGTATCTCAGGTTTGGTATTAGAAGCATTGAGATATCACATCTCATGCTATAGGAATGGTCTCAGGATTGGAATGGGTAGGAGTTGGATATTACATTCTTGCTATAGGAAGGGTCTCATCTTTGGAATGGGAAGCAGTTGGATATCACATATGCTATAGGAAGGGTCTCAGGTTTGGAACGGGAAGGAGTTGGATATCACATCTCATGTTATAGGAAGGGTCTCAGGTTTGGTATTAGAATCATTGAGATATCACATCGCATGCTGTAGGAAGGGTCTAAGGATTGGAATGGGATGGACTTGGATATCACATCTCATGCTATAGGTAGGCTCTCAGGTTTGGTATAAGCATTGAGATATCACATCTCATGCTATAGGAAGGGTCTCAGGATTGGAATGGGAAGGATTTGGATATCACATCTCATGCTATAGGAAGGGTCTCAGGTTTGGTATAAGCATGGAGATATCACTTCTCATGCTATAGGAAGTGTCTCAGGATTGGAATTGGAAGGAGTTGGATATCACATCTCATGTTATAGGAAGGATCTCAGGTTTGGTATTAGAAGCATCGAGACATCACATCTCATGCTATAGGAAGTGTCTCAGGATTGGAATGGGAAGGAGTTGGATATCACATCTCATGCTAAAGGGAGGGTCTCAGGTTTGGAAGGGGAAGGATTTGGATATTACATCTCGTGTTATAGGAATGATCTCAGGTTTGGTATTAGAAGCATTGAGATATCACATCTCATGCTATCGGAAGGATCTCAGGTTTGGTATTAGAAGCATTGAGATATCAAAACTCATGCTATAGGAAGGGTCTCAGGATTGGAATGGGAAGGAGTTCGATATCACATCTCATGCTATAGGAAGGGTCTCAGGATTGGAATGGGAAGGATTTTTATATGACATCTCATGCCATAGGAAGGATCTCAGGTTTGGTATTAGAAGCATTGAGACATCACATCTCATGTTATTGGAAGGGTCTCAGGATTGGAATGAGAAGGAGTTGGATATCACATCTCATGCTATAGGAAGGGTCTCAGGTTTGGTATAAGCATTGAGATATCACATCTCATGCTATAGGAAGGGTCTCAGGATTGGAATGGGAAGGAGTTGTATATGACATCTGTAAGGATATTTGGTGTGTTATAGCACAGAGTACAGCACTACTGCACAGGTAGCATTTTTTTTTGATGCAGCACCACCACATGGGTGTGGTGCATTGCTATATGTGTTGCCAGAGTGACATGGACATATAAGTAAAGACAGGCTATTCAGTCAAAAACGATTTTTACATATAAGATGCAAATCTATTTTTACAGTTAAAAGCACACATGTGCACATTCAAAATGCACACTATTTTTCACCTGGAATGCCTATGTTGCAAGAGACACATTTGAAAATTAATAACTAACCTTATTAATAACTAACCTGACTAATAAAACTTCATTTAACATAACCCACTAATAAAAATGTGTCTCCACTGCAGAATTAGGCCTACTCTGAAAGTGAACTTTTAAACGCACATTCATTTTTTTTCTCTGCTGCTCTGTCCACATAACTACAGGAAGCAAAGAGCTCGAAGGAACAGGAAATCAGTTTGTTACAATTTTTACTGTAGAAGTGAGCCATTGTGTAGTGAGGGAGGAGATGACATGATTGATTCTGATTGGAGCAGCGTCATAGCAAGTATCATGCTAGAGGCTGTGATTAGAACTTTGCTGGAGAAGCTTGAGGGGAGGGAGAACAATCGAGATCTTGCAGAGCTGGGAGAAGGATCTGTTTCCTGGCTGAGGCATTCCTGCTGCAAAAGCTGAGAGTTCCAGGCAATAACCCCGGTTTGAGAACGGCAGACGCTTGTTCTCACTGGGTTGATTTTCAAGGGAGCCAAATTCAGAAAGAGAATAGCCGAAGAAAACTCATGCTGAACAGATAAGGTAATTACAGAAGCGAGTGGGAGCTGTGCGAAAGTGTGCGAAACTGTTCAGTCAGTGTATTAAAGGGAGTCTCAGTCTCTTATCAGCATATTTAATGTTACCAATTGAATATATTCTCGCAGCTCTCTGTTCATTTTATCACAAATAATGTTGTACCATTTCATTTATTTCTGTAAAAAAAGTTAAACTGTGTTTAAAAGAAATTGCTATAATACAAAAACATTTGAAAACAGATAGCTAGTGTGTATTATTTCTTTCTTTCATTTTGCATGGGAAAAGGTTTAAACGTGGGTAGATTTTTAAACAGTGCAATTGTCATTTTAAAACAGATGTGTGCATGATTCTATTCAGTATGGACAGTTGTGAGTGACTGTTTGTAGCATAGCCTGTTGGAGGTACATGAGCCAACGGGAAGAGAGACTCCCTGGACATAGTTCCCTACCGTATATAAGGTAGTGGAAATTACCACAAAAATACCACAATAGCCCATGGTGGCACACAACACTAACACTGAAAATGTGGTATCCCTAAAATGTAGGCCTGAGGTCTCTCTAGTGATCAAGAACAATCTAGATAAAAAAACAAGGGATGTTGGATATTGGGGCCACAAATAAACCAACCACTATACCAACCAACCACGCAAACTACCGCGCACATCATCTAAATAGGTCTGAATTCTGAAATAATGCAATGTATTATTGTTATGTGTGACTCAATATGAATACAGAGAGTGATTATTGCTAAAGGTATTTTGGCGGTAAGAAAATACCGCAAAGCCCCAAATATCCACAAAATACCCAACACATCTCATGCCACAGGAAGGGTCTCAGGTTTGGTATAAGCATTGAGATATCACATCTCTGCTATCGGAAGGGTCTCAGGATTGGAATGGGAAGGAGTTGGATATCCCATATTATGTTATAGGAAGGGTCTCAGGTTTGGTATTAGAAGCATTGAGATATCACATCTCATGCTATAGGAAGGGTCTCAGGATTGGAATGGGAAGGACTTGGATATCACATCTCATGCTATAGGGAGGGTCTCACGTTTGGAAAGGGAAGGAGTTGGATATCACATTTCATGTTAGAGGTAGGATCTCAGGTTTGGTATTAGAAGCATTGAGATATCACATCTCATGCTATCGGAAGTATCTCAGGTTTGGTATTAGAGGCATTGAGATATCACATCTCATGCTATCTATCATAAGGGTCTCAGGATTGGAATGGGAAGGAGTTGGATATCACATCTCATGCTAAAGGGAGGGTCTCAGGTTTGGAAGGGGAAGGATTTGGATATCACATCACATGTTATAAGAAGGATCTCAGGTTTGGTATTAGAAGCATTGAGATATCACATCTCATGCTATCGGAAGGGTCTCAGGATTGGAATGGGAAGGAGTTGGATATCACATCTCATGCTAAAGGGAAGGTCTCAGGTTTGGAAGGGGAAGGATTTGGATATCACATCTCATGTTATAGGAAGGATCTCAGGTTTGGTATTAGAAGCATTGAGATATCACATCTCATGCTATCGGAAGTATCTCAGGTTTGGTATTAGAGGCATTGAGATATCACATCTCATGCTATCTATCATAAGGGTCTCAGGATTGGAATGGGAAGGAGTTGGATATCACATCTCATGCTAAAGGGAGGGTCTCAGGTTTGGAAGGGGAAGGATTTGGATATCACATCACATGTTATAAGAAGGATCTCAGGTTTGGTATTAGAAGCATTGAGATATGACATCTCATGCTATCGGAAGGGTCTCAGGATTGGAATGGGAAGGAGTCGGATATCACATCTCATGCTATAGGAAGGCTCTCAGGTTTGGAAGGGGAAAGAGTTGGATATCTCATTTCATGTTAGAGGTAGGATCTCAGGTTTGGTATTGGAGGCATTGAGATATCACATCTCATGCTATCAGAAGGGTCTCAGGATGGGAATGGGAAGGAGTTGGATATCACATCTCATGCTAAAGGGAGGGTCTCAGGTTTGGAAGGGGAAGGATTTGGATATCACATCTCATGTTATCGGAAGGATCTCAGGTTTGGTATTAGAAGCATTGAGATATCACATCTCATGCTATAGGAAGGGTCTCAGGTTTGGTATTAGAAGCATTGAGATATCAAGTCTCATGGTATAGGAAGGGTCTCAGAATTGGAATGGGAAGGAGTTGGATATCTCAAGCTATAGGAAGGGTCTCAGGATTGGAATGGGAAGGGGTTTGATATCACAACTCATGCCATAGTATGGGTCTCAGGTTTGGTAGAAACATTGGGATATCACATCTCATGCTATCGGAAGGGTATCAGGATTTGATCTGGAAGGAGTTGGATATCCCATCTCATGCTATAGGAAGGGTCTCAGGTTGGAATGGGAAGGAGTTGGATATCACATCTCATGTTATAGGAAGGGTCCCAGGATTGGAATGGGAAGGACTTGGATATCACATTTCATGTTAGAGGAAGGATCTCAGGTTTGGTATTAGAGGCATTAAGATATCACATCTCATGTTATAGGAAGGGTCTCACGTTTGGTATAAGCATTGAGATATCACATCTCATGCTATAGGAAGGGTCTCAGGATTGGAATGGGAAGGAGTTGGATATCACATCTCGAGCTATAGGAAGGGTCTCACGTTTGGTATAAGCATTGAGATATCACATCTCATGCTATAGGAAGGGTCTCAGGATTGGAATGGGAAGGTGTTGGATATCACATCTCATGTTATAGGAAAGATCTCAGGTTTGGTATTAGAAGCATTGCGACATCACATCTCATGTTATAGGAAGGGTCTCAGGATTGGAATGGGAAGAAGTTGGCTATCACATCTCATGCTATAGGAAGGGTCTCAGGTTTGGTATAAGCATTGAGATATCACATCTCATGCTATAGGAAGGGTCTCAGGATTGGAATGGGAAGGAGTTGTATATGACATCTCATGCCATAGGAAGGGTCTCAGGTTTGGAATAAGCATTGAGATATCACATCTCATGCTATAGGAAGGGTCTCAGGATTGGAATGGGACGGACTTGGATATCACATCTCATGCTATAGGGAGGGTCTCAGGTTTGGAACGGGAAGGATTTGGATATCACATCGCATGTTATAGGAAGGATCTCAGGTTTGGTAAGGGAAGGAGTTGGATATCACATTTCATGTTAGAGGTAGGATTTCAGGTTTGGTATTAGAGGCATTGAGGTATCACATCTCATGCTATCAGAAGGGTCTCAGGATTGGAATGGGAAGGAGTTGGATATCACATCTCATGCTAAAGGGAGGGTCTCAGGTTTGGAAGGGGAAGGATTTGGATATCACATCGCATGTTATAGGAAGGATCTCAGGTTTGGTATTAGAATCATTGAGATATCACATCTCATGCTATCGGAAGTATCTCAGGTTTGGTATTAGAGGCATTGAGATATCACATCTCATGCTATCATAAGGGTCTCAGGATTGGAATGGGAAGGAGTTGGATATCACTTCTCATGCTAAAGGGAGGGTCTCAGGTTTGGAAGGGGAAGGATTTGGATATCACACCACATGTTATAAGAAGGATCTCAGGTTTGGTATTAGAAGCATTGAGATATCACATCTCATGCTATCAGAAGGGTCTCAGGATTGGAATGGGAGGGAGTTGGATATCACATCTCATGCTATAGGAAGGGTCTCAGGTTTGGAACGGGAAGGAGTTGGATATCACATCTCATGTTATAGGAAGAGTCTCAGGTTTGGTATAAGCATTGAGATATCACATCTCTGCAATCGGAAGTGTCTCAGGATTGGGATGGGAAGGAGTTGGATATCACATCTCATGCTATAGGAAGGGTCTCAGGTTTGGAACGGGAAGGAGTTGGATATCCCATCTCATGTTATAGGACAGGTCTCAGGTTTGGTATTAGAAGCATTGAGATATCACATCGCATGCTGTAGGAAGGGTCTCAGGATTGGAATGGGAAGGAGTTGGATATTACATCTCATGCTATAGGAAGGGTCTCAGATTTGGTATAAGCATTGAGATATCACATCTCTGCTATCGGAAGTGTCTCAGGATTGGAATGGGAAGGAGTTGGATATCCCATCTCATGTTATAGGACGGGTCTCAGGTTTGTTATTAGAAACATTGAGATATCATATTGCATGCTGTAGGAAGGGTCTAAGGATTGGAATGGGAAGGTCTTGAATATCACATCTCATGCTATAGGTAGGCTCTCAGGTTTGGAAAGGGAAGGAGTTGGATATAACATTTCATGTTAGAGGAAGGATCTCAGGTTTGGTATTAGAGGCATTGAGATATCACATCTCATGCTATAGGAAGGGTCTCAGGATTGGAATGGGAAGGAGTTGGATATCACATTTCATGCTATAGGAAGGGTCTCAGGTTTGGTATAAGCATTGAGATGTCACATCTCATGCTATAGGAAGGGTCTCAGGATTGGAATGGGAAGGAGTTGGATATCACATCTCATGTTATAGGAAGGATCTCAGGTTTGGTATTAGAAGCATTGAGATATCACATCTCATGCTATAGGAAGGGTCTCAGGATTGGAATGGGAAGGAGTTGTATATGACATCTCATGCCATAGGAAGGGTCTCAGGTTTGGTATAAGCATTGAGATATCACATCTCTGCTATCGGAAGGGTCTCAGGATTGGAATGGGAAGGAGTTGGATATCCCATCTCATGTTATAGGAAGAGTCTCAGGTTTGGTATCAGAAGCATTGAGATATCACATCTGATGCTATAGGAAGTGTCTCAGGATTGGAATGGGAAGGAGTTTGATATCACATCTCATGCCATGTATGGGTCTCAGGTTTTGTAGAAGCATTGGGATATCACATCTCATGCTATCGGAAGGGTATCAGGATTGGATTTGGAAGGAGTTGGATATCACATCTCATGTTATAGGAAGGGTCTCAGGATTGGTATTAGAGGCATTGAGATATCACATCTCATGCTATCTATCATAAGGGTCTCAGGATTGGAATGGGAAGGAGTTGGATATCACATCTCATGCTAAAGGGAGGGTCTCAGGTTTGGAAGGGGAAGGATTTGGATATCACATCACATGTTATAAGAAGGATCTCAGGTTTGGTATTAGAAGCATTGAGATATCACATCTCATGCTATCGGAAGGGTCTCAGGATTGGAATGGGAAGGAGTCGGATATCACATCTCATGCTATAGGAAGGCTCTCAGGTTTGGAAGGGGAAAGAGTTGGATATCACATTTCATGTTAGAGGTAGGATCTCAGGTTTGGTATTAGAGGCATTGAGATATCACATCTCATGCTATCAGAAGGGTCTCAGGATTGGAATGGGAAGGAGTTGGATATCACATCTCATGCTAAAGGGAGGGTCTCAGGTTTGGAAGGGGAAGGATTTGGATATCACGTCTCATGTTATAGGAAGGATCTCAGGTTTGGTATTAGAAGCATTGAGATATCACATCTCATGCTATCGGAAGGATCTCAGGTTTGGTATTAGAGGCATTGAGATATCACATCTCATGCTAAAGGGAGGGTCTCAGGTTTGGAAGGGGAAGGATTTGGATATCACATCTCTTGTTATAGGAAGGATCACAGGTTTGGTATTAGAAGCATTGAGATATCACATCTCATGCTATCGGAAGGGTCTCAGGATTGGAATGGGAAGGAGTTGGATATCACATCTCATGCTAAAGGGAGGGTCTCAGGTTTGGAAGGGGAAGGATTTGGATATCACATCTCATGTTATAGGAAGGATCTCAGGTTTGGTATTAGAAGCATTGAGATATCACATCTCATTCTATCGGAAGTATCTCAGGTTTGGTATTAGAGGCATTGAGATATCACATCTCATGCTATCTATCATAAGGGTCTCAGGATTGGAATGGGAAGGAGTTGGATATCACATCTCATGCTAAAGGGAGGGTCTCAGGTTTGGAAGGGGAAGGATTTGGATATCACATCACAAGTTATAAGAAGGATCTCAGGTTTGGTATTAGAAGCATTGAGATATCACATCTCATGCTATCGGAAGGGTCTCAGGATTGGAATGGGAAGGAGTCGGATATCACATCTCATGCTATAGGAAGGCTCTCAGGTTTGGAAGGGGAAAGAGTTGGATATCACATTTCATGTTAGAGGTAGGATCTCAGGTTTGGTATTAGAGGCATTGAGATATCACATCTCATGCTATCAGAAGGGTCTCAGGATTGGAATGGGAAGTAGTTGGATATCACATCTCATGCTAAAGGGAGGGTCTCAGGTTTGGAAGGGTAAGGATTTGGATATCACGTCTCATGTTATAGGAAGGATCTCAGGTTTGGTATTAGAAGCATTGAGATATCACATCTCATGCTATCGGAAGGATCTCAGGTTTGGTATTAGAGGCATTGAGATATCACATCTCATGCTATTGGAAGGGTCTCAGGATTGGAATGGGACGGAGTTGGATATCACATCTCATGCTAAAGGGAGGGTCTCAGGTTTGGAAGGGGAAGGATGTGGATATCACATTTCATGTTAGAGGTAGGATCTCAGGTTTGGTATTGGAGGCATTGAGATATCACATCTCATGCTATCAGAAGGGTCTCAGGATGGGAATGGGAAGGAGTTGGATATCACATCTCATGCTAAAGGGAGGGTCTCAGGTTTGGAAGGGGAAGGATTTGGATATCACATCTCATGTTATCGGAAGGATCTCAGGTTTGGTATTAGAAGCATTGAGATATCACATCTCATGCTATAGGAAGGGTCTCAGGTTTGGTATTAGAAGCATTGAGATATCAAGTCTCATGGTATAGGAAGGGTCTCAGAATTGGAATGGGAAGGAGTTGGATATCTCAAGCTATAGGAAGGGTCTCAGGATTGGAATGGGAAGGGGTTTGATATCACAACTCATGCCATAGTATGGGTCTCAGGTTTGGTAGAAACATTGGGATATCACATCTCATGCTATCGGAAGGGTATCAGGATTTGATCTGGAAGGAGTTGGATATCCCATCTCATGCTATAGGAAGGGTCTCAGGTTGGAATGGGAAGGAGTTGGATATCACATCTCATGTCATAGGAAGGGTCCCAGGATTGGAATGGGAAGGACTTGGATATCACATTTCATGTTAGAGGAAGGATCTCAGGTTTGGTATTAGAGGCATTAAGATATCACATCTCATGTTATAGGAAGGGTCTCACGTTTGGTATAAGCATTGAGATATCACATCTCATGCTATAGGAAGGGTCTCAGGATTGGAATGGGAAGGAGTTGGATATCACATCTCGAGCTATAGGAAGGGTCTCACGTTTGGTATAAGCATTGAGATATCACATCTCATGCTATAGGAAGGGTCTCAGGATTGGAATGGGAAGGTGTTGGATATCACATCTCATGTTATAGGAAAGATCTCAGGTTTGGTATTAGAAGCATTGCGACATCACATCTCATGTTATAGGAAGGGTCTCAGGATTGGAATGGGAAGAAGTTGGCTATCACATCTCATGCTATAGGAAGGGTCTCAGGATTGGAATGGGACGGACTTGGATATCACATCTCATGCTATAGGGAGGGTCTCAGGTTTGGAACGGGAAGGATTTGGATATCACATCGCATGTTATAGGAAGGATCTCAGGTTTGGTAAGGGAAGGAGTTGGATATCACATTTCATGTTAGAGGTAGGATCTCAGGTTTGGTATTAGAGGCATTGAGGTATCACATCTCATGCTATCAGAAGGGTCTCAGGATTGGAATGGGAAGGAGTTGGATATCACATCTCATGCTAAAGGGAGGGTCTCAGGTTTGGAAGGGGAAGGATTTGGATATCACATCGCATGTTATAGGAAGGATCTCAGGTTTGGTATTAGAATCATTGAGATATCACATCTCATGCTATCGGAAGTATCTCAGGTTTGGTATTAGAGGCATTGAGATATCACATCTCATGCTATCATAAGGGTCTCAGGATTGGAATGGGAAGGAGTTGGATATCACTTCTCATGCTAAAGGGAGGGTCTCAGGTTTGGAAGGGGAAGGATTTGGATATCACATCACATGTTATAAGAAGGATCTCAGGTTTGGTATTAGAAGCATTGAGATATCACATCTCATGCTATCAGAAGGGTCTCAGGATTGGAATGGGAGGGAGTTGGATATCACATCTCATGCTATAGGAAGGGTCTCAGGTTTGGAACGGGAAGGAGTTGGATATCACATCTCATGTTATAGGAAGAGTCTCAGGTTTGGTATAAGCATTGAGATATCACATCTCTGCAATCGGAAGTGTCTCAGGATTGGGATGGGAAGGAGTTGGATATCACATCTCATGCTATAGGAAGGGTCTCAGGTTTGGAACGGGAAGGAGTTGGATATCCCATCTCATGTTATAGGACAGGTCTCAGGTTTGGTATTAGAAGCATTGAGATATCACATCGCATGCTGTAGGAAGGGTCTCAGGATTGGAATGGGAAGGAGTTGGATATTACATCTCATGCTATAGGAAGGGTCTCAGGTTTGGTATAAGCATTGAGATATCACATCTCTGCTATCGGAAGTGTCTCAGGATTGGAATGGGAACGAGTTGGATATCCCATCTCATGTTATAGGACGGGTCTCAGGTTTGTTATTAGAATCATTGAGATATCATATTGCATGCTGTAGGAAGGGTCTAAGGATTGGAATGGGAAGGTCTTGAATATCACATCTCATGCTATAGGTAGGCTCTCAGGTTTGGAAAGGGAAGGAGTTGGATATCACATTTCATGCTATAGGAAGGGTCTCAGGTTTGGTATAAGCATTGAGATGTCACATCTCATGCTATAGGAAGGGTCTCAGGATTGGAATGGGAAGGAGTTGGATATCACATCTCATGTTATAGGAAGGATCTCAGGTTTGGTATTAGAAGCATTGAGATATCAGATCTCATGCTATAGGAAGGGTCTCAGGATTGGAATGGGAAGGAGTTGTATATGACATCTCATGCCATAGGAAGGGTCTCAGGTTTGGTATAAGCATTGAGATATCACATCTCTGCTATCGGAAGGGTCTCAGGATTGGAATGGGAAGGAGTTGGATATCCCATCTCATGTTATAGGAAGAGTCTCAGGTTTGGTATTAGAAGCATTGAGATATCACATCTGATGCTATAGGAAGTGTCTCAGGATTGGAATGGGAAGGAGTTTGATATCACATCTCATGCCATGTATGGGTCTCAGGTTTTGTAGAAGCATTGGGATATCACATCTCATGCTATCGGAAGGGTATCAGGATTGGATTTGGAAGGAGTTGGATATCACATCTCATGTTATAGGAAGGGTCTCAGGATTGGAATGGGAAGGACTTGGATATCACATCTCATGCTATAGGAAGGCTCTCAGGTTTGGAAGGGGACGGAGTTGGATATCACATTTCATGTTAGAGGTAGGATCTCAGGTTTGGTATTAGAGGCATTGAGATATCACATCTCATGCTATCAGAAGGGTCCCAGGATTGGAATGGGAAGGAGTTGGATATCACATCTCATGCTAAAGGGAGGGTCTCAGGTTTGGAAGGGGAAGGATTTGGATATCACGTCTCATGTTATAGGAAGGATCTCAGGTTTGGTATTAGAAGCATTGAGATATCACATCTCATGCTATCGGAAGGATCTCAGGTTTGGTATTAGAGGCATTGAGATATCACATCTCATGCTAAAGGGAGGGTCTCAGGTTTGGAAGGGGAAGGAGTTGGATATCACATCTCATGCTAAAGGGAGGGTCTCAGGTTTGGAAGGGGAAGGATTTGGATATCACATCTCTTGTTATAGGAAGGATCACAGGTTTGGTATTAGAAGCATTGAGATATCACATCTCATGCTATCGGAAGGGTCTCAGGATTGGAACGGGAAGGAATCGGATATCACATCTCATGCTATAGGAAGGCTCTCAGGTTTGGAAGGGGAAAGAGTTGGATATCACATTTCATGTTAGAGGTAGGATCTCAGGTTTGGTATTAGAGGCATTGAGATATCACATCTCATGCTATCAGAAGGGTCTCAGGATTGGAATGGGAAGGAGTTGGATATCACATCTCATGCTAAAGGGAGGGTCTCAGGTTTGGAAGGGGAAGGATTTGGATATCACGTCTCATGTTATAGGAAGGATCTCAGGTTTGGTATTAGAAGCATTGAGATATCACATCTCATGCTATCGGAAGGATCTCAGGTTTGGTATTAGAGGCATTGAGATATCACATCTCATGCTAAAGGGAGGGTCTCAGGTTTGGAAGGGGAAGGATTTGGATATCACATCTCTTGTTATAGGAAGGATCACCGGTTTGGTATTAGAAGCATTGAGATATCACATCTCATGCTATCGGAAGGGTCTCAGGATTGGAATGGGACGGAGTTGGATATCACATCTCATGCTAAAGGGAGTGTCTCAGGTTTGGAAGGGGAAGGATGTGGATATCACATTTCATGTTAGAGGTAGGATCTCAGGTTTGGTATTGGAGGCATTGAGATATCACATCTCATGCTATCAGAAGGGTCTCAGGATGGGAATGGGAAGGAGTTGGATATCACATCTCATGCTAAAGGGAGGGTCTCAGGTTTGGAAGGGGAAGGATTTGGATATCACATCTCATGTTATCGGAAGGATCTCAGGTTTGGTATTAGAAGCATTGAGATATCACATCTCATGCTATAGGAAGGGTCTCAGGTTTGGTATTAGAAGCATTGAGATATCAAGTCTCATGGTATAGGAAGGGTCTCAGAATTGGAATGGGAAGGAGTTGGATATCTCAAGCTATAGGAAGGGTCTCAGGATTGGAATGGGAAGGGGTTTGATATCACAACTCATGCCATAGTATGGGTCTCAGGTTTGGTAGAAACATTGGGATATCACATCTCATGCTATCGGAAGGGTATCAGGATTTGATTTGAAAGGAGTTGGATATCCCATCTCATGCTATAGGAAGGGTCTCAGGTTTGGAAGGGGAAGGAGTTGGATATCACATTTCATGTAAGAGGAAGGATCTCAGGTTTGGTATTAGAGGCATTAAGATATCACATCTCATGTTATAGGAAGGGTCTCACGTTTGGTATAAGCATTGAGATATCACATCTCATGCTATAGGAAGGGTGTCAGGATTGGAATGGGAAGGAGTTGGATATCACATCTCAAGCTATAGGAAGGGTCTCACGTTTGGTATAAGCATTGAGATATCACATCTCATGCTATAGGAAGGGTCTCAGGATTGGAATTAGAAGGTGTTGGATATCACATCTCATGTTATAGGAAAGATCTCAGGTTTGGTATTAGAAGCATTGCGACATCACATCTCATGTTATAGGAAGGGTCTCAGGATTGGATTGGGAAGAAGTTGGCTATCACATCTCATGCTATAGGAAGGGTCTCAGGTTTGGTATAAGCATTGAGATATCACATCTCATGCTATAGGAAGGGTCTCAGGATTGGAATGGGAAGGAGTTGTATATGACATCTCATGCCATAGGAAGGGTCTCAGGTTTGGAATAAGCATTGAGATATCACATCTCATGCTATAGGAAGGGTCTCAGGATTGGAATGGGACGGACTTGGATATCACATCTCATGCTATAGGGAGGGTCTCAGGTTTGGAAGGGGAAGGATTTGGATATCACATCGCATGTTATAGGAAGGATCTCAGGTTTGGTAAGGGAAGGAGTTGGATATCACATTTCATGTTAGAGGTAGGATCTCAGGTTTGGTATTAGAGGCATTGAGGTATCACATCTCATGCTATCAGAAGGGTCTCAGGATTGGAATGGGAAGGAGTTGGATATCACATCTCATGCTAAAGGGAGGGTCTCAGGTTTGGAAGGGGAAGGATTTGGATATCACATCGCATGTTATAGGAAGGATCTCAGGTTTGGTATTAGAATCATTGAGATATCACATCTCATGCTATCGGAAGTATCTCAGGTTTGGTATTAGAGGCATTGAGATATCACATCTCATGCTATCATAAGGGTCTCAGGATTGGAATGGGAAGGAGTTGGATATCACTTCTCATGCTAAAGGGAGGGTCTCAGGTTTGGAAGGGGAAGGATTTGGATATCACATCACATGTTATAAGAAGGATCTCAGGTTTGGTATTAGAAGCATTGAGAAATCACATCTCATGCTATCAGAAGGGTCTCAGGATTGGGATGGGAAGGAGTTGGATATCACATCTCATGCTATAGGAAGGGTCTCAGGTTTGGAACAGGAAGGAGTTGGATATCCCATCTCATGTTATAGGACGGGTCTCAGGTTTGGTATTAGAAGCATTGAGATATCACATTGCATGCTGTAGGAAGGGTCTCAGGATTGGAATGGGAAGGAGTTGGATATTACATCTCATGCTATAGGAAGGGTCTCAGGTTTGGTATAAGCATTGAGATATCACATCTCTGCTATCGGAAGTGTCTCAGGATTGGAATGGGAAGGAGTTGGATATCCCATCTCATGTTATAGGACGGGTCTCAGGTTTGTTATTAGAATCATTGAGATATCATATTGCATGCTGTAGGAAGGGTCTAAGGATTGGAATGGGAAGGACTTGAATATCACATCTCATGCTATAGGTAGGCTCTCAGGTTTGGAAAGGGAAGGAGTTGGATATCACATTTCATGTTAGAGGAAGGATCTCAGGTTTGGTATTAGAGGCATTGAGATATCACATCTCATGCTATAGGAAGGGTCTCAGGATTGGAATGGGAAGGAGTTGGATATCACATCTCATGCTATAGGAAGGGTCTCAGGGGTGGTATAAGCATTGAGATGTCACATCTCATGCTATAGGAAGGGTCTCAGGATTGGAATGGGAAGGAGTTGGATATCACATCTCATGTTATAGGAAGGATCTCAGGTTTGGTATTAGAAGCATTGAGATATCACATCTCATGCTATAGGAAGGGTCTCAGGATTGGAATGGGAAGGAGTTGTATATGACATCTCATGCCATAGGAAGGGTCTCAGGTTTGGTATAAGCATTGAGATATCACATCTCTGCTATCGGAAGGGTCTCAGGATTGGAATGGGAAGGAGTTGGATATCCCATCTCATGTTATAGGAAGAGTCTCAGGTTTGGTATTAGAAGCATTGAGATATCACATCTGATGCTATAGGAAGTGTCTCAGGATTGGAATGGGAAGGAGTTTGATATCACATCTCATGCCATGTATGGGTCTCAGGTTTTGTAGAAACATTGGGATATCACATCTCATGCTATCGGAAGGGTATCAGGATTGGATTTGGAAGGAGTTGGATATCACATCTCATGTTATAGGAAGGGTCTCAGGATTGGAATGGGAAGGACTTGGATATCACATCTCATGCTATAGGAAGGCTCTCAGGTTTGGAAGGGGAAGGAGTTGGATATCACATTTCATGTTAGAGGTAGGATCTCAGGTTTGGTATTAGAGGCATTGAGATATCACATCTCATGCTATCAGAAGGGTCTCAGGATTGGAATGGGAAGGAGTTGGATATCACATCTCATGCTAAAGGGAGGGTCTCAGGTTTGGAAGGGGAAGGATTTGGATATCACATCTCATGTTATAGGAAGGATCTCAGGTTTGGTATTAGAAGCACTGAGATATCACATCTCATGCTATCGGAAGGATCTCAGGTTTGGTATTAGAGGCATTGAGATATCACATCTCATGCTATCAGAAGGGTCTCAGGATTGGAATGGGAAGGAGTCGGATATCACATCTCATGCTAAAGGGAGGGTCTCAGGTTTGGAAGTGGAAGGATTTGGGTATCACATCTCATGTTATAGGAAGGATCTCAGGTTTGGTATTAGAAGCATTGAGATATCACATCTCATGCTATAGGAAGGGTCTCAGGATTGGAATGGGAAGGAGTTGGATATCACATCTCAAGCTATAGAAAGGGTCTCAGGATTGGAATGGGAAGGAGTTGGATATCACATCTCAAGCTATAGTAAGGGTCTCAGGATTGGAATGGGAAGGAGTTGGATATCACATCTCATGCTATAGGAAGGGTCTCAGGTTTGGTATTAGCATTGAGATATCCCATCTCATGCTATAGGAAGGGTCTCAGGTTTGGAATCGGAAGGAGTTGTACATGACATCTCATGCCATAGGTAGGGTCTCAGGTTTGGTATAAGCATTGAGATATCACATCTCTGCTATCGGAAGGGTCTCAGGATTGGAATGGGAAGGAGTTGGATATCCCATCTCGTTATAGGAAGGGTCTCAGGTTTTGTATTAGAAGCATTGAGATATCACATCTCATGGTATAGGACGGGTCTCAGAATTGGAATGGGAAGGAGTTAGATATCACTTCTCAAGCTATAGGAAGGGTCTCAGGATTGGAATGGGAAGGAGTTGGATATCACATCTCATGCTAAAGGGAGGGTCTCAGGTTTGGAAGGGGAAGGATTTGGATATCACATCGCATGTTATAGGAAGGATCTCAGGTTTGGTATTAGAATCATTGAGATATCACATCTCATGCTATCGGAAGTATCTCAGGTTTGGTATTAGAGGCATTGAGATATCACATCTCATGCTATCATAAGGGTCTCAGGATTGGAATGGGAAGGAGTTGGATATCACTTCTCATGCTAAAGGGAGGGTCTCAGGTTTGGAAGGGGAAGGATTTGGATATCACATCACATGTTATAAGAAGGATCTCAGGTTTGGTATTAGAAGCATTGAGATATCACATCTCATGCTATCAGAAGGGTCTCAGGATTGGAATGGGAGGGAGTTGGATATCACATCTCATGCTATAGGAAGGGTCTCAGGTTTGGAACGGGAAGGAGTTGGATATCACATCTCATGTTATAGGAAGAGTCTCAGGTTTGGTATAAGCATTGAGATATCACATCTCTGCAATCGGAAGTGTCTCAGGATTGGGATGGGAAGGAGTTGGATATCACATCTCATGCTATAGGAAGGGTCTCAGGTTTGGAACGGGAAGGAGTTGGATATCCCATCTCATGTTGTAGGACGGGTCTCAGGTTTGGTATTAGAAGCATTGAGATATCACATTGCATGCTGTAGGAAGGGTCTCAGGATTGGAATGGGAAGGAGTTGGATATTACATCTCATGCTATAGGAAGGGTCTCAGGTTTGGTATAAGCATTGAGATATCACATCTCTGCTATCGGAAGTGTCTCAGGATTGGAATGGGAAGGAGTTGGATAACCCATCTCATGTTATAGGACGGGTCTCAGGTTTGTTATTAGAATCATTGAGATATCATATTGCATGCTGTAGGAAGGGTCTAAGGATTGGAATGGGAAGGACTTGAATATCACATCTCATGCTATAGGTAGGCTCTCAGGTTTGGAAAGGGAAGGAGTTGGATATCACATTTCATGTTAGAGGAAGGATCTCAGGTTTGGTATTAGAGGCATTGAGATATCACATCTCATGCTATAGGAAGGGTCTCAGGATTGGAATGGGAAGGAGTTGGATATCACATTTCATGCTATAGGAAGGGTCTCAGGTTTGGTATAAGCATTGAGATGTCACATCTCATGCTATAGGAAGGGTCTCAGGATTGGAATGGGAAGGAGTTGGATATCACATCTCATGTTATAGGAAGGATCTCAGGTTTGGTATTAGAAGCATTGAGATATCACATCTCATGCTATAGGAAGGGTCTCAGGATTGGAATGGGAAGGAGTTGTATATGACATCTCATGCCATAGGAAGGGTCTCAGGTTTGGTATAAGCATTGAGATATCACATCTCTGCTATCGGAAGGGTCTCAGGATTGGAATGGGAAGGAGTTGGATATCCCATCTCATGTTATAGGAAGAGTCTCAGGTTTGGTATTAGAAGCATTGAGATATCACATCTGATGCTATAGGAAGTGTCTCAGGATTGGAATGGGAAGGAGTTTGATATCACATCTCATGCCATGTATGGGTCTCAGGTTTTGTAGAAGCATTGGGATATCACATCTCATGCTATCGGAAGGGTATCAGGATTGGATTTGGAAGGAGTTGGATATCACATCTCATGTTATAGGAAGGGTCTCAGGATTGGAATGGGAAGGACTTGGATATCACATCTCATGCTATAGGAAGGCTCTCAGGTTTGGAAGGGGAAGGAGTTGGATATCACATTTCATGTTAGAGGTAGGATCTCAGGTTTGGTATTAGAGGCATTGAGATATCACATATCATGCTATCAGAAGGGTCTCAGGATTGGAATGGGAAGGAGTTGGATATCACATCTCATGCTAAAGGGAGGGTCTCAGGTTTGGAAGGGGAAGGATTTGGATATCACGTCTCATGTTATAGGAAGGATCTCAGGTTTGGTATTAGAAGCATTGAGATATCGCATCTCATGCAATCGGAAGAATCTCAGGTTTGGTATTAGAGGCATTGAGATATCACATCTCATGCTAAAGGGAGGGTCTCAGGTTTGGAAGGGGAAGGATTTGGATATCACATCTCTTGTTATAGGAAGGATCACAGGTTTGGTATTAGAAGCATTGAGATATCACATCTCATGCTATCGGAAGGGTCTCAGGATTGGAATGGGAAGGAGTGGATATCACATCTCATGCTAAAGGGAGGGTCTCAGGTTTGGAAGGGGAAGGATTTGGATATCACATCTCATGTTATAGGAAGGATCTCAGGTTTGGTATTAGAGGCATTGAGATATCACATCTCATGCTATCTATCATAAGGGTCTCAGGATTGGAATGGGAAGGAGTTGGATATCACATCTCATGCTAAAGGGAGGGTCTCAGGTTTGGAAGGGGAAGGATTTGGATATCACATCACATGTTATAAGAAGGATCTCAGGTTTGGTATTAGAAGCATTGAGATATCACATCTCATGCTATCGGAAGGGTCTCAGGATTGGAACGGGAAGGAGTCGGATATCACATCTCATGCTATAGGAAGGCTCTCAGGTTTGGAAGGGGAAAGAGTTGGATATCACATTTCATGTTAGAGGTAGGATCTCAGGTTTGGTATTAGAGGCATTGAGATATCACATCTCATGCTATCAGAAGGGTCTCAGGATTGGAATGGGAAGGAGTTGGATATCACATCTCATGCTAAAGGGAGGGTCTCAGGTTTGGAAGGGGAAGGATTTGGATATCACGTCTCATGTTATAGGAAGGATCTCAGGTTTGGTATTAGAAGCATTGAGATATCACATCTCATGCTATCGGAAGGATCTCAGGTTTGGTGGTTTGGTATTAGAGGCATTGAGATATCACATCTCATGCTAAAGGGAGGGTCTCAGGTTTGGAAGGGGAAGGATTTGGATATCACATCTCTTGTTATAGGAAGGATCACAGGTTTGGTATTAGAAGCATTGAGATATCACATCTCATGCTATCGGAAGGGTCTCAGGATTGGAATGGGACTGAGTTGGATATCACATCTCATGCTAAAGGGAGGGTCTCAGGTTTGGAAGGGGAAGGATGTGGATATCACATTTCATGTTAGAGGTAGGATCTCAGGTTTGGTATTGGAGGCATTGAGATATCACATCTCATGCTATCAGAAGGGTCTCAGGAAGGGAATGGGAAGGAGTTGGATATCACATCTCATGCTAAAGGGAGGGTCTCAGGTTTGGAAGGGGAAGGATTTGGATATCACATCTCATGTTATCGGAAGGATCTCAGGTTTGGTATTAGAAGCATTGAGATATCACATCTCATGCTATAGGAAGGGTCTCAGGTTTGGTATTAGAAGCATTGAGATATCAAGTCTCATGGTATAGGAAGGGTCTCAGAATTGGAATGGGAAGGAGTTGGATATCTCAAGCTATAGGAAGGGTCTCAGGATTGGAATGGGAAGGGGTTTGATATCACAACTCATGCCATAGTATGGGTCTCAGGTTTGGTAGAAACATTGGGATATCACATCTCATGCTATCGGAAGGGTATCAGGATTTGATTTGAAAGGAGTTGGATATCCCATCTCATGCTATAGGAAGGGTCTCAGGTTGGAATGGGAAGGAGTTGGATATCACATCTCATGTTATAGGAAGGGTCCCAGGATTGGAATGGGAAGGACTTGGATATCATATCTCATGCTATAGGAAGGCTCTCAGGTTTGGAAGGGGAAGGAGTTGGATATCACATTTCATGTTAGAGGAAGGATCTCAGGTTTGGTATTAGAGGCATTAAGATATCAAATCTCATGTTATAGGAAGGGTCTCACGTTTGGTATAAGCATTGAGATATCACATCTCATGCTATAGGAAGGGTCTCAGGATTGGAATGGGAAGGAGTTGGATATCACATCTCAAGCTATAGGAAGGGTCTCACGTTTGGTATAAGCATTGAGATATCACATCTCATGCTATAGGAAGGGTCTCAGGATTGGAATGGGAAGGAGTTGTATATGACATCTCATGCCATAGGAAGGGTCTCAGGTTTGGAATAAGCATTGAGATATCACATCTCATGCTATAGGAAGGGTCTCAGGATTGGAATGGGACGGACTTGGATATCACATCTCATGCTATAGGGAGGGTCTCAGGTTTGGAAGGGGAAGGATTTGGATATCACATCGCATGTTATAGGAAGGATCTCAGGTTTGGTAAGGGAAGGAGTTGGATATCACATTTCATGTTAGAGGTAGGATCTCAGGTTTGGTATTAGAAGCATTGCGACATCACATCTCATGTTATAGGAAGGGTCTCAGGATTGGAATGGGAAGAAGTTGGCTATCACATCTCATGCTATAGGAAGGGTCTCAGGTTTGGTATAAGCATTGAGATATCACATCTCATGCTATAGGAAGGGTCTCAGGATTGGAATGGGAAGGAGTTGTATATGACATCTCATGCCATAGGAAGGGTCTCAGCTTTGGAATAAGCATTGAGATATCACATCTCATGCTATAGGAAGGGTCTCAGGATTGGAATGGGACGGACTTGGATATCACATCTCATGCTATAGGGAGGGTCTCAGGTTTGGAAGGGGAAGGATTTGGATATCACATCGCATGTTATAGGAAGGATCTCAGGTTTGGTAAGGGAAGGAGTTGGATATCACATTTCATGTTAGAGGTAGGATCTCAGGTTTGGTATTAGAGGCATTGAGATATCACATCTCATGCTATCAGAAGGGTCTCAGGATTGGAATGGGAAGGAGTTGGATATCACATCTCATGCTATAGGAAGGGTCTCAGGTTTGGAAAGGGAAGGAGTTGGATATCACATCTCATGTTATAGGAAGAGTTTCAGGTTTGGTATATGCATTGAGATATCACATCTCTGCAATCGGAAGTGTCTCAGGATTGGGATGGGAAGGAGTTGGATATCACATCTCATGCTATAGGAAGGGTCTCAGGTTTGGAACGGGAAGGAGTTGGATATCCCATCTCATGTTATAGGACGGGTCTCAGGTTTGGTATTAGAAGCATTGAGATATCACATCGCATGCTGTAGGAAGGGTCTCAGGATTGGAATGGGAAGGAGATGGATATTACATCTCATGCTATAGGAAGGGTCTCAGGTTTGGTATAAGCATTGAGATATCACATCTCTGCTATCGGAAGTGTCTCAGGATTGGAATGGGAAGGAGTTGGATATCCCATCTCATGTTATAGGACGGGTCTCAGGTTTGTTATTAGAATCATTGAGATATCATATTGCATGCTGTAGGAAGGGTCTAAGGATTGGAATGGGAAGGACTTGAATATCACATCTCATGCTATAGGTAGGCTCTCAGGTTTGGAAAGGGAAGGAGTTGGATATCACATTTCATGTTAGAGGAAGGATCTCAGGTTTGGTATTAGAGGCATTGAGATATCACATCTCATGCTATAGGAAGGGTCTCAGGATTGGAATGGGAAGGAGTTGGATATCACATCTCATGCTATAGGAAGGGTCTCAGGTGTGGGATAAGCATTGAGATGTCACATCTCATGCTATAGGAAGGGTCTCAGGATTGGAATGGGAAGGAGTTGGATATCACATCTCATGTTATAGGAAGGATCTCAGGTTTGGTATTAGAAGCATTGAGATATCACATCTCATGCTATAGGAAGGGTCTCAGGATTGGAATGGGAAGGAGTTGTATATGACATCTCATGCCATAGGAAGGGTCTCAGGTTTGGTATAAGCATTGAGATATCACATCTCTGCTATCGGAAGGGTCTCAGGATTGGAATGGGAAGGAGTTGGATATCCCATCTCATGTTATAGGAAGAGTCTCAGGTTTGGTATTAGAAGCATTGAGATATCACATCTGATGCTATAGGAAGTGTCTCAGGATTGGAATGGGAAGGAGTTTGATATCACATCTCATGCCATGTATGGGTCTCAGGTTTTGTAGAAGCATTGGGATATCACATCTCATGCTATCGGAAGGGTATCAGGATTGGATTTGGAAGGAGTTGGATATCACATCTCATGTTATAGGAAGGGTCTCAGGATTGGAATGGGAAGGACTTGGATATCACATCTCATGCTATAGGAAGGCTCTCAGGTTTGGAAGGGGAAGGAGTTGGATATCACATTTCATGTTAGAGGTAGGATCTCAGGTTTGGTATTAGAGGCATTGAGATATCACATCTCATGCTATCAGACGGGTCTCAGGATTGGAATGGGAAGGAGTTGGATATCACATCTCATGCTAAAGGGAGGGTCTCAGGTTTGGAAGGGGAAGGATTTGGATATCACATCTCATGTTATAGGAAGGATCTCAGGTTTGGTATTAGAAGCACTGAGATATCACATCTCATGCTATCGGAAGGATCTCAGGTTTGGTATTAGAGGCATTGAGATATCACATCTCATGCTATCAGAAGGGTCTCAGGATTGGAATGGGAAGGAGTCGGATATCACATCTCATGCTAAAGGGAGGGTCTCAGGTTTGGAAGTGGAAGGATTTGGATATCACATCTCATGTTATAGGAAGCATCTCAGGTTTGGTATTAGAAGCATTGAGATATCACATCTCATGCTATAGGAAGGGTCTCAGGATTGGAATGGGAAGGAGTTGGATATCACATCTCAAGCTATAGAAAGGGTCTCAGGATTGGAATGGGAAGGAGTTGGATATCACATCTCAAGCTATAGTAAGGGTCTCAGGATTGGAATGGGAAGGAGTTGGATATCACATCTCATGCTATAGGAAGGGTCTCAGGTTTGGTATTAGCATTGAGATATCCCATCTCATGCTATAGGGAGGGTCTCAGGTTTGGAAGGGGAAGGATTTGGATATCACATCTCATGTTATAGGAAGGATCTCAGGTTTGGTATTAGAAGCACTGAGATATCACATCTCATGCTATCGGAAGGATCTCAGGTTTGGTATTAGAGGCATTGAGATATCACATCTCATGCTATCAGAAGGGTCTCAGGATTGGAATGGGAAGGAGTCGGATATCACATCTCATGCTAAAGGGAGGGTCTCAGGTTTGGAAGTGGAAGGATTTGGATATCACATCTCATGTTATAGGAAGGATCTCAGGTTTGGTATTAGAAGCATTGAGATATCACATCTCATGCTATAGGAAGGGTCTCAGGATTGGAATGGGAAGGAGTTGGATATCACATCTCAAGCTATAGAAAGGGTCTCAGGATTGGAATGGGAAGGAGTTGGATATCACATCTCAAGCTATAGTAAGGGTCTCAGGATTGGAATGGGAAGGAGTTGGATATCACATCTCATGCTATAGGAAGGGTCTCAGGTTTGGTATTAGCATTGAGATATCCCATCTCATGCTATAGGAAGGGTCTCAGGTTTGGAATCGGAAGGAGTTGTATATGACATCTCATGCCATAGGTAGGGTCTCAGGTTTGGTATAAGCATTGAGATATCACATCTCTGCTATCGGAAGGGTCTCAGGATTGGAATGGGAAGGAGTTGGATATCCCATCTCGTTATAGGAAGGGTCTCAGGTTTTGTATTAGAAGCATTGAGATATCACATCTCATGGTATAGGACGGGTCTCAGAATTGGAATGGGAAGGAGTTAGATATCACTTCTCAAGCTATAGGAAGGGTCTCAGGATTGGAATGGGAAGGAGTTGGATATCACATCTCATGCTAAAGGGAGGGTCTCAGGTTTGGAAGGGGAAGGATTTGGATATCACATCGCATGTTATAGGAAGGATCTCAGGTTTGGTATTAGAAGCATTGAGATATCACATCTCATGCTATCAGAAGGGTCTCAGGATTGGAATGGGAGGGAGTTGGATATCACATCTCATGCTATAGGAAGGGTCTCAGGTTTGGAACGGGAAGGAGTTGGATATCACATCTCATGTTATAGGAAGAGTCTCAGGTTTGGTATAAGCATTGAGATATCACATCTCTGCAATCGGAAGTGTCTCAGGATTGGGATGGGAAGGAGTTGGATATCACATCTCATGCTATAGGAAGGGTCTCAGGTTTGGAACGGGAAGGAGTTGGATATCCCATCTCATGTTATAGGACGGGTCTCAGGTTTGGTATTAGAAGCATTGAGATATCACATCGCATGCTGTAGGAAGGGTCTCAGGATTGGAATGGGAAGGAGTTGGATATCACATCTCATGCTATAGGAAGGGTCTCAGGATTGGAATGGGAAGGAGTTGTATATGACATCTCATGCCATAGGAAGGGTCTCAGGTTTGGAATAAGCATTGAGATATCACATCTCATGCTATAGGAAGGGTCTCAGGATTGGAATGGGACGGACTTGGATATCACATCTCATGCTATAGGGAGGGTCTCAGGTTTGGAAGGGGAAGGATTTGGATATCACATCGCATGTTATAGGAAGGATCTCAGGTTTGGTAAGGGAAGGAGTTGGATATCACATTTCATGTTAGAGGTAGGATCTCAGGTTTGGTATTAGAAGCATTGCGACATCACATCTCATGTTATAGGAAGGGTCTCAGGATTGGAATGGGAAGAAGTTGGCTATCACATCTCATGCTATAGGAAGGGTCTCAGGTTTGGTATAAGCATTGAGATATCACATCTCATGCTATAGGAAGGGTCTCAGGATTGGAATGGGAAGGAGTTGTATATGACATCTCATGCCATAGGAAGGGTCTCAGGTTTGGAATAAGCATTGAGATATCACATCTCATGCTATAGGAAGGGTCTCAGGATTGGAATGGGACGGACTTGGATATCACATCTCATGCTATAGGGAGGGTCTCAGGTTTGGAAGGGGAAGGATTTGGATATCACATCGCATGTTATAGGAAGGATCTCAGGTTTGGTAAGGGAAGGAGTTGGATATCACATTTCATGTTAGAGGTAGGATCTCAGGTTTGGTATTAGAGGCATTGAGATATCACATCTCATGCTATCAGAAGGGTCTCAGGATTGGAATGGGAAGGAGTTGGATATCACATCTCATGCTATAGGAAGGGTCTCAGGTTTGGAAAGGGAAGGAGTTGGATATCACATCTCATGTTATAGGAAGAGTCTCAGGTTTGGTATATGCATTGAGATATCACATCTCTGCAATCGGAAGTGTCTCAGGATTGGGATGGGAAGGAGTTGGATATCACATCTCATGCTATAGGAAGGGTCTCAGGTTTGGAACGGGAAGGAGTTGGATATCCCATCTCATGTTATAGGACGGGTCTCAGGTTTGGTATTAGAAGCATTGAGATATCACATCGCATGCTGTAGGAAGGGTCTCAGGATTGGAATGGGAAGGAGTTGGATATTACATCTCATGCTATAGGAAGGGTCTCAGGTTTGGTATAAGCATTGAGATATCACATCTCTGCTATCGGAAGTGTCTCAGGATTGGAATGGGAAGGAGTTGGATATCCCATCTCATGTTATAGGACGGGTCTCAGGTTTGTTATTAGAATCATTGAGATATCATATTGCATGCTGTAGGAAGGGTCTAAGGATTGGAATGGGAAGGACTTGAATATCACATCTCATGCTATAGGTAGGCTCTCAGGTTTGGAAAGGGAAGGAGTTGGATATCACATTTCATGTTAGAGGAAGGATCTCAGGTTTGGTATTAGAGGCATTGAGATATCACATCTCATGCTATAGGAAGGGTCTCAGGATTGGAATGGGAAGGAGTTGGATATCACATCTCATGCTATAGGAAGGGTCTCAGGTGTGGGATAAGCATTGACATGTCACATCTCATGCTATAGGAAGGGTCTCAGGATTGGAATGGGAAGGAGTTGGATATCACATCTCATGTTATAGGAAGGATCTCAGGTTTGGTATTAGAAGCATTGAGATATCACATCTCATGCTATAGGAAGGGTCTCAGGATTGGAATGGGAAGGAGTTGTATATGACATCTCATGCCATAGGAAGGGTCTCAGGTTTGGTATAAGCATTGAGATATCACATCTCTGCTATCGGAAGGGTCTCAGGATTGGAATGGGAAGGAGTTGGATATCCCATCTCATGTTATAGGAAGAGTCTCAGGTTTGGTATTAGAAGCATTGAGATATCACATCTGATGCTATAGGAAGTGTCTCAGGATTGGAATGGGAAGGAGTTTGATATCACATCTCATGCCATGTATGGGTCTCAGGTTTTGTAGAAGCATTGGGATATCACATCTCATGCTATCGGAAGGGTATCAGGATTGGATTTGGAAGGAGTTGGATATCACATCTCATGTTATAGGAAGGGTCTCAGGATTGGAATGGGAAGGACTTGGATATCACATCTCATGCTATAGGAAGGCTCTCAGGTTTGGAAGGGGAAGGAGTTGGATATCACATTTCATGTTAGAGGTAGGATCTCAGGTTTGGTATTAGAGGCATTGAGATATCACATCTCATGCTATCAGAAGGGTCTCAGGATTGGAATGGGAAGGAGTTGGATATCACATCTCATGCTAAAGGGAGGGTCTCAGGTTTGGAAGGGGAAGGATTTGGATATCACATCTCATGTTATAGGAAGGATCTCAGGTTTGGTATTAGAAGCACTGAGATATCATATCTCATGCTATCGGAAGGATCTCAGGTTTGGTATTAGAGGCATTGAGATATCACATCTCATGCTATCAGAAGGGTCTCAGGATTGGAATGGGAAGGAGTCGGATATCACATCTCATGCTAAAGGGAGGGTCTCAGGTTTGGAAGTGGAAGGATTTGGATATCACATCTCATGTTATAGGAAGGATCTCAGGTTTGGTATTAGAAGCATTGAGATATCACATCTCATGCTATAGGAAGGGTCTCAGGATTGGAATGGGAAGGAGTTGGATATCACATCTCAAGCTATAGAAAGGGTCTCAGGATTGGAATGGGAAGGAGTTGGATATCACATCTCAAGCTATAGTAAGGGTCTCAGGATTGGAATGGGAAGGAGTTGGATATCACATCTCATGCTATAGGAAGGGTCTCAGGTTTGGTATTAGCATTGAGATATCCCATCTCATGCTATAGGAAGGATCTCAGGTTTGGAATCGGAAGGAGTTGTATATGACATCTCATGCCATAGGTAGGGTCTCAGGTTTGGTATAAGCATTGAGATATCACATCTCTGCTATCGGAAGGGTCTCAGGATTGGAATGGGAAGGAGTTGGATATCCCATCTTGTTATAGGAAGGGTCTCAGGTTTTGTATTAGAAGCATTGAGATATCACATCTCATGGTATAGGACGGGTCTCAGAATTGGAATGGGAAGGAGTTAGATATCACTTCTCAAGCTATAGGAAGGGTCTCAGGATTGGAATGGGAAGGAGTTGGAAATCACATCTCATGCTAAAGGGAGGGTCTCAGGTTTGGAAGGGGAAGGATTTGGATATCACATCGCATGTTATAGGAAGGATCTCAGGTTTGGTATTAGAAGCATTGAGATATCACATCTCATGCTATCAGAAGGGTCTCAGGATTGGAATGGGAGGGAGTTGGATATCACATCTCATGCTATAGGAAGGGTCTCAGGTTTGGAACGGGAAGGAGTTGGATATCACATCTCATGTTATAGGAAGAGTCTCAGGTTTGGTATAAGCATTGAGATATCACATCTCTGCAATCGGAAGTGTCTCAGGATTGGGATGGGAAGGAGTTGGATATCACATCTCATGCTATAGGAAGGGTCTCAGGTTTGGAACGGGAAGGAGTTGGATATCCCATCTCATGTTATAGGACGGGTCTCAGGTTTGGTATTAGAAGCATTGAGATATCACATCGCATGCTGTAGGAAGGGTCTCAGGATTGGAATGGGAAGGAGTTGGATATTACATCTCATGCTATAGGAAGGGTCTCAGGTTTGGTATAAGCATTGAGATATCACATCTCTGCTATCGGAAGTGTCTCAGGATTGGAATGGGAAGGAGTTGGATATCCCATCTCATGTTATAGGACGGGTCTCAGGTTTGTTATTAGAATCATTGAGATATCATATTGCATGCTGTAGGAAGGGTCTAAGGATTGGAATGGGAAGGACTTGAATATCACATCTCATGCTATAGGTAGGCTCTCAGGTTTGGAAAGGGAAGGAGTTGGATATCACATTTCATGTTAGAGGAAGGATCTCCGGTTTGGTATTAGAGGCATTGAGATATCACATCTCATGCTATAGGAAGGGTCTCAGGATTGGAATGGGAAGGAGTTGGATATCACATTTCATGCTATAGGAAGGGTCTCAGGTTTGGTATAAGCATTGAGATGTCACATCTCATGCTATAGGAAGGGTCTCAGGATTGGAATGGGAAGGAGTTGGATATCACATCTCATGTTATAGGAAGGATCTCAGGTTTGGTATTAGAAGCATTGAGATATCACATCTCATGCTATAGGAAGGGTCTCAGGATTGGAATGGGAAGGAGTTGTATATGACATCTCATGCCATAGGAAGGGTCTCAGGTTTGGTATAAGCATTGAGATATCACATCTCTGCTATCGTAAGGGTCTCAGGATTGGAATGGGAAGGAGTTGGATATCCCATCTCATGTTATAGGAAGAGTCTCAGGTTTGGTATTAGAAGCATTGAGATATCACATCTGATGCTATAGGAAGTGTCTCAGGATTGGAATGGGAAGGAGTTTGATATCACACCTCATGCCATGTATGGGTCTCAGGTTTTGTAGAAGCATTGGGATATCACATCTCATGCTATCGGAAGGGTATCAGGATTGGATTTGGAAGGAGTTGGATATCACATCTCATGTTATAGGAAGGGTCTCAGGATTGGAATGGGAAGGACTTGGATATCACATCTCATGCTATAGGAAGGCTCTCAGGTTTGGAAGGGGAAGAAGTTGGATATCACATTTCATGTTAGAGGTAGGATCTCAGGTTTGGTATTAGAGGCATTGAGATATCACATATCATGCTATCAGAAGGGTCTAAGGATTGGAATGGGAAGGAGTTGGATATCACATCTCATGCTAAAGGGAGGGTCTCAGGTTTGGAAGGGGAAGGATTTGGATATCACGTCTCATGTTATAGGAAGGATCTCAGGTTTGGTATTAGAAGCATTGAGATATCACATCTCATGCTATCGGAAGGATCTCAGGTTTGGTATTAGAGGCATTGAGATATCACATCTCATGCTAAAGGGAGGGTCTCAGGTTTGGAAGGGGAAGGATTTGGATATCACATCTCTTGTTATAGGAAGGATCACAGGTTTGGTATTAGAAGCATTGAGATATCACATCTCATGCTATCGGAAGGGTCTCAGTATTGGAATGGGAAGGAGTTGGATATCACATCTCATGCTAAAGGGAGGGTCTCAGGTTTGGAAGGGGAAGGATTTGGATATCACATCTCATGTTATAGGAAGGATCTCAGGTTTGGTATTAGAGGCATTGAGATATCACATCTCATGCTATCTATCATAAGGGTCTCAGGATTGGAATGGGAAGGAGTTGGATATCACATCTCATGCTAAAGGGAGGGTCTCAGGTTTGGAAGGGGAAGGATTTGGATATCACATCACATGTTATAAGAAGGATCTCAGGTTTGGTATTAGAAGCACTGAGATATCACATCTCATGCTATCGGAAGGGTCTCAGGATTGGAACGGGAAGGAGTCGGATATCACATCTCATGCTATAGGAAGGCTCTCAGGTTTGGAAGGGGAAAGAGTTGGATATCACATTTCATGTTAGAGGTAGGATCTCAGGTTTGGTATTAGAGGCATTGAGATATCACATCTCATGCTATCAGAAGGGTCTCAGGATTGGAATGGGAAGGAGTTGGATATCACATCTCATGCTAAAGGGAGGGTCTCAGGTTTGGGAGGGGAAGGATTTGGATATCACGTCTCATGTTATAGGAAGGATCTCAGGTTTGGTATTAGAAGCATTGAGATATCACATCTCATGCTATCGGAAGGATCTCAGGTTTGGTGGTTTGGTATTAGAGGCATTGAGATATCACATCTCATGCTAAAGGGAGGGTCTCAGGTTTGGAAGGGGAAGGATTTGGATATCACATCTCTTGTTATAGGAAGGATCACAGGTTTGGTATTAGAAGCATTGAGATATCACATCTCATGCTATCGGAAGGGTCTCAGGATTGGAATGGGACGGAGTTGGATATCACATCTCATGCTAAAGGGAGGGTCTCAGGTTTGGAAGGGGAAGGATGTGGATATCACATTTCATGTTAGAGGTAGGATCTCAGGTTTGGTATTGGAGGCATTGAGATATCACAGCTCATGCTATCAGAAGGGTCTCAGGATGGGAATGGGAAGGAGTTGGATATCACATCTCATGCTAAAGGGAGGGTCTCAGGTTTGGAAGGGGAAGGATTTGGATATCACATCTCATGTTATCGGAAGGATCTCAGGTTTGGTATTAGAAGCATTGAGATATCACATCTCATGCTATAGGAAGGGTCTCAGGTTTGGTATTAGAAGCATTGAGATATCAAGTCTCATGGTATAGGAAGGGTCTCAGAATTGGAATGGGAAGGAGTTGGATATCTCAAGCTATAGGATGGGTCTCAGGATTGGAATGGGAAGGGGTTTGATATCACAACTCATGCCATAGTATGGGTCTCAGGTTTGGTAGAAACATTGGGATATCACATCTCATGCTATCGGAAGGGTATCAGGATTTGATTTGGAAGGAGTTGGATATCCCATCTCATGCTATAGGAAGGGTCTCAGGTTGGAATGGGAAGGAGTTGGATATCACATCTCATTTTATAGGAAGGGTCCCAGGATTGGAATGGGAAGGACTTGGATATCATATCTCATGCTATAGGAAGGCTCTCAGGTTTGGAAGTGGAAGGAGTTGGATATCACATTTCATGTTAGAGGAAGGATCTCAGGTTTGGTATTAGAGGCATTAAGATATCACATCTCATGTTATAGGAAGGGTCTCACGTTTGGTATAAGCATTGAGATATCACATCTCATGCTATAGGAAGGGTCTCAGGATTGGAATGGGAAGGAGTTGGATATCACATCTCAAGCTATAGGAAGGGTCTCACGTTTGGTATAAGCATTGAGATATCACATCTCATGCTATAGGAAGGGTCTCAGGATTGGAATGGGAAGGTGTTGGATATCACATCTCATGTTATAGGAAAGATCTCAGGTTTGGTATTAGAAGCATTGCGACATCACATCTCATGTTATAGGAAGGGTCTCAGGATTGGAATGGGAAGAAGTTGGCTATCACATCTCATGCTATAGGAAGGGTCTCAGGTTTGGTATAAGCATAGAGATATCACATCTCATGCTATAGGAAGGGTCTCAGGATTGGAATGGGAAGGAGTTGTATATGACATCTCATGCCATAGGAAGGGTCTCAGGTTTGGAATAAGCATTGAGATATCACATCTCATGCTATAGGAAGGGTCTCAGGATTGGAATGGGACGGACTTGGATATCACATCTCATGCTATAGGGAGGGTCTCAGGTTTGGAAGGGGAAGGATTTGGATATCACATCGCATGTTATAGGAAGGATCTCAGGTTTGGTAAGGGAAGGAGTTGGATATCACATTTCATGTTAGAGGTAGGATCTCAGGTTTGGTATTAGAGGCATTGAGGTATCACATCTCATGCTATCAGAAGGGTCTCAGGATTGGAATGGGAAGGAGTTGGATATCACATCTCATGCTAAAGGGAGGGTCTCAGGTTTGGAAGGGGAAGGATTTGGATATCACATCGCATGTTATAGGAAGGATCTCAGGTTTGGTATTAGAATCATTGAGATATCACATCTCATGCTATCGGAAGTATCTCAGGTTTGGTATTAGAGGCATTGAGATATCACATCTCATGCTATCATAAGGGTCTCAGGATTGGAATGGGAAGGAGTTGGATATCACTTCTCATGCTAAAGGGAGGGTCTCAGGTTTGGAAGGGGAAGGATTTGGATATCACATCACATGTTATAAGAAGGATCTCAGGTTTGGTATTAGAAGCATTGAGATATCACATCTCTGCAATCGGAAGTGTCTCAGGATTGGGATGGGAAGGAGTTGGATATCACATCTCATGCTGTAGGAAGGGTCTCAGGTTTGGAACGGGAAGGAGTTGGATATCCCATCTCATGTTATAGGACGGGTCTCAGGTTTGGTATTAGAAGCATTGAGATATCACATCGCATGCTGTAGGAAGGGTCTCAGGATTGGAATGGGAAGGAGTTGGATATTACATCTCATGCTATAGGAAGGGTCTCAGGTTTGGTATTAGAAGCATTGAGATATCACATCTCATGCTATAGGAAGGGTCTCAGGATTGGAATGGGAAGGAGTTGGATATCACATCTCAAGCTATAGAAAGGGTCTCAGGATTGGAATGGGAAGGAGTTGGATATCACATCTCAAGCTATAGTAAGGGTCTCAGGATTGGAATGGGAAGGAGTTGGATATCACATCTCATGCTATAGGAAGGGTCTCAGGTTTGGTATTAGCATTGAGATATCCCATCTCATGCTATAGGAAGGATCTCAGGTTTGGAATCGGAAGGAGTTGTATATGACATCTCATGCCATAGGTAGGGTCTCAGGTTTGGTATAAGCATTGAGATATCACATCTCTGCTATCGGAAGGGTCTCAGGATTGGAATGGGAAGGAGTTGGATATCCCATCTTGTTATAGGAAGGGTCTCAGGTTTTGTATTAGAAGCATTGAGATATCACATCTCATGGTATAGGACGGGTCTCAGAATTGGAATGGGAAGGAGTTAGATATCACTTCTCAAGCTATAGGAAGGGTCTCAGGATTGGAATGGGAAGGAGTTGGAAATCACATCTCATGCTAAAGGGAGGGTCTCAGGTTTGGAAGGGGAAGGATTTGGATATCACATCGCATGTTATAGGAAGGATCTCAGGTTTGGTATTAGAAGCATTGAGATATCACATCTCATGCTATCAGAAGGGTCTCAGGATTGGAATGGGAGGGAGTTGGATATCACATCTCATGCTATAGGAAGGGTCTCAGGTTTGGAACGGGAAGGAGTTGGATATCACATCTCATGTTATAGGAAGAGTCTCAGGTTTGGTATAAGCATTGAGATATCACATCTCTGCAATCGGAAGTGTCTCAGGATTGGGATGGGAAGGAGTTGGATATCACATCTCATGCTATAGGAAGGGTCTCAGGTTTGGAACGGGAAGGAGTTGGATATCCCATCTCATGTTATAGGACGGGTCTCAGGTTTGGTATTAGAAGCATTGAGATATCACATCGCATGCTGTAGGAAGGGTCTCAGGATTGGAATGGGAAGGAGTTGGATATTACATCTCATGCTATAGGAAGGGTCTCAGGTTTGGTATAAGCATTGAGATATCACATCTCTGCTATCGGAAGTGTCTCAGGATTGGAATGGGAAGGAGTTGGATATCCCATCTCATGTTATAGGACGGGTCTCAGGTTTGTTATTAGAATCATTGAGATATCATATTGCATGCTGTAGGAAGGGTCTAAGGATTGGAATGGGAAGGACTTGAATATCACATCTCATGCTATAGGTAGGCTCTCAGGTTTGGAAAGGGAAGGAGTTGGATATCACATTTCATGTTAGAGGAAGGATCTCCGGTTTGGTATTAGAGGCATTGAGATATCACATCTCATGCTATAGGAAGGGTCTCAGGATTGGAATGGGAAGGAGTTGGATATCACATTTCATGCTATAGGAAGGGTCTCAGGTTTGGTATAAGCATTGAGATGTCACATCTCATGCTATAGGAAGGGTCTCAGGATTGGAATGGGAAGGAGTTGGATATCACATCTCATGTTATAGGAAGGATCTCAGGTTTGGTATTAGAAGCATTGAGATATCACATCTCATGCTATAGGAAGGGTCTCAGGATTGGAATGGGAAGGAGTTGTATATGACATCTCATGCCATAGGAAGGGTCTCAGGTTTGGTATAAGCATTGAGATATCACATCTCTGCTATCGTAAGGGTCTCAGGATTGGAATGGGAAGGAGTTGGATATCCCATCTCATGTTATAGGAAGAGTCTCAGGTTTGGTATTAGAAGCATTGAGATATCACATCTGATGCTATAGGAAGTGTCTCAGGATTGGAATGGGAAGGAGTTTGATATCACACCTCATGCCATGTATGGGTCTCAGGTTTTGTAGAAGCATTGGGATATCACATCTCATGCTATCGGAAGGGTATCAGGATTGGATTTGGAAGGAGTTGGATATCACATCTCATGTTATAGGAAGGGTCTCAGGATTGGAATGGGAAGGACTTGGATATCACATCTCATGCTATAGGAAGGCTCTCAGGTTTGGAAGGGGAAGAAGTTGGATATCACATTTCATGTTAGAGGTAGGATCTCAGGTTTGGTATTAGAGGCATTGAGATATCACATATCATGCTATCAGAAGGGTCTAAGGATTGGAATGGGAAGGAGTTGGATATCACATCTCATGCTAAAGGGAGGGTCTCAGGTTTGGAAGGGGAAGGATTTGGATATCACGTCTCATGTTATAGGAAGGATCTCAGGTTTGGTATTAGAAGCATTGAGATATCACATCTCATGCTATCGGAAGGATCTCAGGTTTGGTATTAGAGGCATTGAGATATCACATCTCATGCTAAAGGGAGGGTCTCAGGTTTGGAAGGGGAAGGATTTGGATATCACATCTCTTGTTATAGGAAGGATCACAGGTTTGGTATTAGAAGCATTGAGATATCACATCTCATGCTATCGGAAGGGTCTCAGTATTGGAATGGGAAGGAGTTGGATATCACATCTCATGCTAAAGGGAGGGTCTCAGGTTTGGAAGGGGAAGGATTTGGATATCACATCTCATGTTATAGGAAGGATCTCAGGTTTGGTATTAGAGGCATTGAGATATCACATCTCATGCTATCTATCATAAGGGTCTCAGGATTGGAATGGGAAGGAGTTGGATATCACATCTCATGCTAAAGGGAGGGTCTCAGGTTTGGAAGGGGAAGGATTTGGATATCACATCACATGTTATAAGAAGGATCTCAGGTTTGGTATTAGAAGCATTGAGATATCACATCTCATGCTATCGGAAGGGTCTCAGGATTGGAACGGGAAGGAGTCGGATATCACATCTCATGCTATAGGAAGGCTCTCAGGTTTGGAAGGGGAAAGAGTTGGATATCACATTTCATGTTAGAGGTAGGATCTCAGGTTTGGTATTAGAGGCATTGAGATATCACATCTCATGCTATCAGAAGGGTCTCAGGATTGGAATGGGAAGGAGTTGGATATCACATCTCATGCTAAAGGGAGGGTCTCAGGTTTGGGAGGGGAAGGATTTGGATATCACGTCTCATGTTATAGGAAGGATCTCAGGTTTGGTATTAGAAGCATTGAGATATCACATCTCATGCTATCGGAAGGATCTCAGGTTTGGTGGTTTGGTATTAGAGGCATTGAGATATCACATCTCATGCTAAAGGGAGTGTCTCAGGTTTGGAAGGGGAAGGATTTGGATATCACATCTCTTGTTATAGGAAGGATCACAGGTTTGGTATTAGAAGCATTGAGATATCACATCTCATGCTATCGGAAGGGTCTCAGGATTGGAATGGGACGGAGTTGGATATCACATCTCATGCTAAAGGGAGGGTCTCAGGTTTGGAAGGGGAAGGATGTGGATATCACATTTCATGTTAGAGGTAGGATCTCAGGTTTGGTATTGGAGGCATTGAGATATCACAGCTCATGCTATCAGAAGGGTCTCAGGATGGGAATGGGAAGGAGTTGGATATCACATCTCATGCTAAAGGGAGGGTCTCAGGTTTGGAAGGGGAAGGATTTGGATATCACATCTCATGTTATCGGAAGGATCTCAGGTTTGGTATTAGAAGCATTGAGATATCACATCTCATGCTATCGGAAGGATCTCAAGTTTGGTATTAGAGGCATTGAGATATCACATCTCATGCTATCAGAAGGGTCTCAGGATTGGAATGGGAAGGAGTCGGATATCACATCTCATGCTAAAGGGAGGGTCTCAGGTTTGGAAGTGGAAGGATTTGGATATCACATCTCATGTTATAGGAAGGATCTCAGGTTTGGTATTAGAAGCATTGAGATATCACATCTCATGCTATAGGAAAGGTCTCAGGATTGGAATGGGAAGGAGTTGGATATCACATCTCAAGCTATAGGAAGGGTCTCAGGATTGGAATGGGAAGGAGTTGGATATCACATCTCAAGCTATAGGAAGGGTTTCAGGATTGGAATGGGAAGGAGTTGGATATCAAATCTCATGCTATAGGAAGGGTCTCAGGTTTGGTATAAGCATTGAGATATCCCATCTCATGCTATAGGAAGGGTCTCAGGTTTGGAATCGGAAGGAGTTGTATATGACATCTCATGCCATAGGAAGGGTCTCAGGTTTGGTATAAGCATTGAGATATCACATCTCTGCTATCGGAAGGGTCTCAGGATTGGAATGGGAAGGAGTTGGATATCCCATCTCGTTATAGGAAGGGTCTCAGGTTTGGTATTAGAAGCATTGAGATATCACATCTCATGGTATAGGACGGGTCTCAGAATTGGAATGGGAAGGAGTTGGATATCACATCTCAAGCTATAGGAAGGGTCTCAGGATTGGAATGGGAAGGACTTGGATATCACATCTCATGTTATAGGAAGGGTCTCAGGTTTGGTATTAGAAGCATTGAGATATCACATCTCATGCTATAGGAAGGGTCTTAGGATTGGAATTGGAAGGACTTGGATATCACATCTCATGTTATAGGATGGGTCTCAGGTTTGGTATTAGAAGCATTGAGATATCAAATCTCATGGTATAGGACGGGTCTCAGAATTGGAATGGGAAGGAGTTGGATATCACATCTCAAGCTATAGGAAGGGTCTCGGGATTGGAATGGGAAGGACTTGGATATCACATCTCATGTTATAGGAAGGGTCTCAGGTTTGGTATTAGAAGCATTGAGATATCACATCTCATGCTATAGGAAGGGTCTTAGGATTGGAACGGGAAGGACTTGGATATCACATCTCATGTTATAGGATGGGTCTCAGGTTTGGTATTAGAAGCATTGAGATATCACATCTCATGCTATCGGAAGGGTATCAGGATTGGATTTGGAAGGAGTTGGATATCCCATCTCATGCTATAGGAAGGGTCTCAGGTTGGAATGGGAAGGAGTTGGATATCACATCTCATGTTATAGGAAGGGTCTCAGGATTGGAATGGGAAGGACTTGGATATCACATCTCATGCTATAGGAAGGCTCTCAGGATTAGAAGGGGAAGGAGTTGGATATCACATTACATGTTAGATGTAGGATCTCAGGTTTGGTATTAGAGGCATTGAGATATCACATCTCCTGCTATCAGAAGGATCTCAGGATCGGAAAGGGAAGGAGTTGGATATCACATCTCATGCTAAAGCGAGGGTCTCGGGTTTGGAAGGGGAAGGATTTGGATATCACATCTCATGTTATAGGAAGGATCTCAGGTTTGGTATTAGACGCATTGAGATATCACATATGCTATCGGAAGGATCTCAGGTTTGGTATTAGAGGCATTGAGATATCACATCTCATGCTATAGGAAGGGTCTCAGGATTGGAATGGGAAGGACTTGGATATCACATCTCATGTTATAGGAAGGGTCTCAGGTTTGGTATTAGAAGCATTGAGATATCATATCTCATGCTATGGGAAGGGTCTCAGAATTGGAATGGGAAGGAGTTGGATATCACATCTCAAGCTATAGGAAGGGTCTCAGGATTGGAATGGGAAGGAGTTTGATATCACATCTCATGCCATGTATGGGTCTCAGGTTTTGTAGAAGCATTGGGATATCACATCTCATGCTATCGGAAGGGTATCAGGATTCGATTTGGAAGGAGTTGGATATCCCATCTCATGCTATAGGAAGGGTCTCAGGTTGGAATGGGAAGGAGTTGGATATCACATCTCATGTTATAGGAAGGGTCTCAGGATTGGAATGGGAAGGACTTGGATATCACATCTCATGCTATAGGAAGGCTCTCAGGTTTGGAAGGGGAAGGAGTTGGATATCACATTACATGTTAGAGGTAGGATCTCAGGTTTGGTATTAGAGGCATTGAGATATCACATCTCATGCTATCGGAAGGATCTCAGGATCGGAATGGGAAGGAGTTGGATATCACATCTCATGCTAAAGGGAGGGTCTCAGGTTTGGAAGGGGAAGGATTTGGATATCACATCTCATGTTATAGGAAGGATCTCAGGTTTGGTATTAGATGCATTGAGATATCACATCTCATGCTATCGGAAGGATCTCAGGTTTGGTATTAGAGGCATTGAGATATAACATCTCATGCTATCAGAAGGGTCTCAGGATTGGAATGGGAAGGAGTCGGATATCACATCTCATGCTAAAGGGAGGGTCTCAGGTTTGGTATTAGAAGCATTGAGATATCACATCTCATGTTATAGGAAGGATCTCAGGTTTGGTATTAGAGGCATTGAGATATCACATCTCATGCTATCAGAAGTTTCTCAGGATTGGAATGGGAATGAGTCGGATATCACATCTCATGCTAAAGGGAGGGTCTCAGGTTTGGAAGGGGAAGGATTTGGATATCACATCTCATGTTATAGGAAGGACCTCAGGTTTGGTATTAGCATTGAGATATCCCATCTGATGCTATCAGAAGGGTCTCGGGATTGGAATGGGAAGGAGTTGGATATCACATCTCATGACAAAGGGAGGGTCTCGGGTTTGGAAGGGGAAGGATTTGGATATCACATCTCATGTTACAGGAAGGACCTCAGGTTTGGTATTAGCATTGAGATATCCCATCTGATGCTATAGGAAGGGTCTCAGGTTTGGAATCGGAAGGAGTTGTATATGACATCTCATGCCATAGGAAGGGTCTCATGTTTGGTATAAGCATTGAGATATCACATCTCTGCTATCGGAAGGGTCTCAGGATTGGAATGGGAAGGAGTTGGATATCCCATCTCGTTATAGGAAGGGTCTCAGGTTTGGTATTAGAAGCATTGAGATATCACATCTCATGATATAGGACGGGTCTCAGAATTGGAATGGGAAGGAGTTGGATATCACATCTCAAGCTATAGGAAGGGTCTCAGGATTGGAATGGGAAGGTTTTGGATATCACATCTCATGTTATAGGAAGGGTCTCAGGTTTGGTATTAGAAGCATTGAGATATCACATCTCATGCTATAGGAAGGGTCTCAGGATTGGAATGGGAAGGACTTGGATATCACATCTCATGTTATAGGAAGGGTCTCAGGTTTGGTATTAGAAGCATTGAGATATCACATCTCATGCTATAGGAAGGGTCTCAGGATTGGAATGGGAAGGTCTTGGATATCACATCTCATGATAAAGGAAGGGTCTAAGGTTTGGAAGGGGAAGGATTTGGATATCACATCTCATGTTATAGGACCAGTCTCAGGTTTGGTATTAGAAGCATTGAGATATCAAGTCTCATGGTATAGGATGGGTCTCAGAATTGGAATGGGAAGGAGTTGGATATCACATCTCAAGCTATAGGAAGGGTCTCAGGTTGGAATGGGAAGGAGTTGGATATCACATCTCATGTTATAGGAAGGGTCTCAGGATTGGAATGGGAAGGACTTGGATATCACATCTCATGCTATAGGAAGGCTCTCAGGTTTGGAAGGGGAAGGAGTTTGATATCACATTTCATGTTAGAGGAAGGATCTCACGTTTGGTATTAGAGGCATTGAGATATCACATCTCATGCTATCGGAAGGATCTCAGGTTTGGTATTAGAGGCATTGAGATATCACATCTCATGCTATCAGAAGGGTCTCAGGATTGGAATGGGAAGGAGTCGGATATCACATCTCATGCTAAAGGGAGGGTCTCAGGTTTGGAAGTGGAAGGATTTGGATATCACATCTCATGTTATAGGAAGGATCTCAGGTTTGGTATTAGAAGCATTGAGATATCACATCTCATGCTATAGGAAAGGTCTCAGGATTGGAATGGGAAGGAGTTGGATATCACATCTCAAGCTATAGGAAGGGTCTCAGGATTGGAATGGGAAGGAGTTGGATATCACATCTCAAGCAATAGGAAGGGTCTCAGGATTGGAATGGGAAGGAGTTGGATATCACATCTCATGCTATAGGAAGGGTCTCAGGTTTGGTATAAGCATTGAGATATCCCATCTCATGCTATAGGAAGGGTCTCAGGTTTGGAATCGGAAGGAGTTGTATATGACATCTCATGCCATAGGAAGGGTCTCAGGTTTGGTATAAGCATTGAGATATCACATCTCTGCTATCAGAAGGGTCTCAGGATTGGAATGGGAAGGAGTTGGATATCCCATCTCGTTATAGGAAGGGTCTCAGGTTTGGTATTAGAAGCATTGAGATATCACATCTCATGGTATAGGACGGGTCTCAGAATTGGAATGGGAAGGAGTTGGATATCACATCTCATGTTATAGGAAGGGTCTCAGGTTTGGTATTAGAAGCATTGAGATATCACATCTCATGCTATAGGAAGTGTCTTAGGATCAGAATGGGAAGGACTTGGATATCACATCTCATGTTATAGGATGGGTCTCAGGTTTGGTATTAGAAGCATTGAGATATCACATCTCATGCTATGGGAAGGGTCTCAGAATTGGAATGGGAAGGAGTTGGATATCACATCTCAAGCTATAGGAAGGGTCTCAGGATTGGAATGGGAAGGAGTTTGATATCACATCTCATGCCATGTATGGGTCTCAGGTTTTGTAGAAGCATTGGGATATCACATCTCATGCTATCGGAACGGTATCAGGATTGGATTTGGAAGGAGTTGGATATCCCATCTCATGCTATAGGAAGGGTCTCAGGTTGGAATGGGAAGGAGTTGGATATCACATCTCATGTTATAGGAAGGGTCTCAGGATTGGAATGGGAAGGACTTGGATATCACATCTCATGCTATAGGAAGGCTCTCAGGTTTAGAAGGGGAAGGAGTTGGATATCACATTACATGTTAGATGTAGGATCTCAGGTTTGGTATTAGAGGCATTGAGATATCACATCTCCTGCTATCAGAAGGATCTCAGGATCGGAATGGGAAGGAGTTGGATATCACATCTCATGCTAAAGCGAGGGTCTCAGGTTTGGAAGGGGAAGGATTTGGATATCACATCTCATGCTAAAGGGAGGGTCTCAGGTTTGGTATTAGAAGCATTGAGATATCACATCTCATGTTATAGGAAGGATCTCAGGTTTGGTATTAGAGGCATTGAGATATCACATCTCATGCTATCAGAAGTTTCTCAGGATTGGAATGGGAATGAGTCGGATATCACATCTCATGCTAAAGGGAGGGTCTCAGGTTTGGAAGGGGAAGGATTTGGATATCACATCTCATGTTATAGGAAGGACCTCAGGTTTGGTATTACCATTGAGATATCCCATCTGATGCTATCAGAAGGGTCTCGGGATTGGAATGGGAAGGAGTTGGATATCACATCTCATGACAAAGGGAGGGTCTCGGGTTTGGAAGGGGAAGGATTTGGATATCACATCTCATGTTACAGGAAGGACCTCAGGTTTGGTATTAGCATTGAGATATCCCATCTGATGCTATAGGAAGGGTCTCAGGTTTGGAATCGGAAGGAGTTGTATATGACATCTCATGCCATAGGAAGGGTCTCAGGTTTGGTATAAGCATTGAGATATCACATCTCTGCTATCGGAAGGGTCTCAGGATTGGAATGGGAAGGAGTTGGATATCCCATCTCGTTATAGGAAGGGTCTCAGGTTTGGTATTAGAAGCATTGAGATATCACATCTCATGATATAGGACGGGTCTCAGAATTGGAATGGGAAGGAGTTGGATATCACATCTCAAGCTATAGGAAGGGTCTCAGGATTGGAATGGGAAGGTTTTGGATATCACATCTCATGTTATAGGAAGGGTCTCAGGTTTGGTATTAGAAGCATTGAGATATCACATCTCATGCTATAGGAAGGGTCTCAGGATTGGAATGGGAAGGACTTGGATATCACATCTCATGTTATAGGAAGGGTCTCAGGTTTGGTATTAGAAGCATTGAGATATCACATCTCATGCTATAGGAAGGGTCTCAGGATTGGAATGGGAAGGTCTTGGATATCACATCTCATGATAAAGGAAGGGTCTAAGGTTTGGAAGGGGAAGGATTTGGATATCACATCTCATGTTATAGGACCAGTCTCAGGTTTGGTATTAGAAGCATTGAGATATCAAGTCTCATGGTATAGGATGGGTCTCAGAATTGGAATGGGAAGGAGTTGGATATCACATCTCAAGCTATAGGAAGGGTCTCAGGTTGGAATGGGAAGGAGTTGGATATCACATCTCATGTTATAGGAAGGGTCTCAGGATTGGAATGGGAAGGACTTGGATATCACATCTCATGCTATAGGAAGGCTCTCAGGTTTGGAAGGGGAAGGAGTTTGATATCACATTTCATGTTAGAGGAAGGATCTCACGTTTGGTATTAGAGGCATTGAGATATCACATCTCATGCTATCGGAAGGATCTCAGGTTTGGTATTAGAGGCATTGAGATATCACATCTCATGCTATCAGAAGGGTCTCAGGATTGGAATGGGAAGGAGTCGGATATCACATCTCATGCTAAAGGGAGGGTCTCAGGTTTGGAAGTGGAAGGATTTGGATATCACATCTCATGTTATAGGAAGGATCTCAGGTTTGGTATTAGAAGCATTGAGATATCACATCTCATGCTATAGGAAAGGTCTCAGGATTGGAATGGGAAGGAGTTGGATATCACATCTCAAGCTATAGGAAGGGTCTCAGGATTGGAATGGGAAGGAGTTGGATATCACATCTCAAGCTATAGGAAGGGTCTCAGGATTGGAATGGGAAGGAGTTGGATATCACATCTCATGCTATAGGAAGGGTCTCAGGTTTGGTATAAGCATTGAGATATCCCATCTCATGCTATAGGAAGGGTCTCAGGTTTGGAATCGGAAGGAGTTGTATATGACATCTCATGCCATAGGAAGGGTCTCAGGTTTGGTATAAGCATTGAGATATCACATCTCTGCTATCGGAAGGGTCTCAGGATTGGAATGGGAAGGAGTTGGATATCCCATCTCGTTATAGGAAGGGTCTCAGGTTTGGTATTAGAAGCATTGTGATATCACATCTCATGGTATAGGACGGGTCTCAGAATTGGAATGGGAAGGAGTTGGATATCACATCTCATGTTATAGGAAGGGTCTCAGGTTTGGTATTAGAAGCATTGAGATATCACATCTCATGCTATAGGAAGTGTCTTAGGATCAGAATGGGAAGGACTTGGATATCACATCTCATGTTATAGGATGGGTCTCAGGTTTGGTATTAGAAGCATTGAGATATCACATCTCATGCTATGGGAAGGGTCTCAGAATTGGAATGGGAAGGAGTTGGATATCACATCTCATGCCATGTATGGGTCTCAGGTTTTGTAGAAGCATTGGGATATCACATCTCATGCTATCGGAACGGTATCAGGATTGGATTTGGAAGGAGTTGGATATCCCATCTCATGCTATAGGAAGGGTCTCAGGTTGGAATGGGAAGGAGTTGGATATCACATCTCATGTTATAGGAAGGGTCTCAGGATTGGAATGGGAAGGACTTGGATATCACATCTCATGCTATAGGAAGGCTCTCAGGTTTAGAAGGGGAAGGAGTTGGATATCACATTACATGTTAGATGTAGGATCTCAGGTTTGGTATTAGAGGCATTGAGATATCACATCTCCTGCTATCAGAAGGATCTCAGGATCGGAATGGGAAGGAGTTGGATATCACATCTCATGCTAAAGCGAGGGTCTCAGGTTTGGAAGGGGAAGGATTTGGATATCACATCTCATGTTATAGGAAGGATCTCAGGTTTGGTATTAGACGCATTGAGATATCACATATCATGCTATCGGAAGGATCTCAGGTTTGGTATTAGAGGCATTGAGATATCACATCTCATGCTATCAGAAGGGTCTCAGGATTGGAATGGGAAGGAGTCGGATATCACATCTCATGCTAAAGGGAGGGTCTCAGGTTTGGTATTAGAAGCATTGAGATATCACATCTCATGTTATAGGAAGGATCTCAGGTTTGGTATTAGAGGCATTGAGATATCACATCTCATGCTATCAGAAGGGTCTCAGGATTGGAATGGGAAAGAGTCGGATATCACATCTCATGCTAAAGGGGGGTCTCAGGTTTGGAAGGGGAAGGATTTGGATATCACATCTCATGTTATAGGAAGGATCTCAGGTTTGGTATTAGAAGCATTGAGAAATCACATCTCATGCTATCGGAAGGATCTCAGGTTTGGTATTAGAGGCATTGAGATATCACATCTCATGCTATCCGAAGGGTCTCGGGATTGGAATGGGAAAGAGTTGGATATCACATCTCATGCTAAAGGGAGGGTCTCCGGTTTGGAAGGGGAAGGATTTGGATATCACATCTCATGTTACAGGAAGGATCTCAGGTTTGGTATTAGCATTGAGATATCCCATCTGATGCTATAGGAAGGGTCTCAGGTTTGGAATCGGAAGGAGTTGTATATGACATCTCATGCCATAGGAAGGGTCTCAGGTTTGGTATAAGCATTGAGATATCACATCTCTGCTATCGGAAGGGTCTCAGGATTGGAATGGGAAGGAGTTGGATATCCCATCTCGTTATAGGAAGGGTCTCAGGTTTGGTATTAGAAGCATTGAGATATCACATCTCATGGTATAGGACGGGTCTCAAATTGGAATGGGAAGGAGTTGGATATCACATCTCAAGCTATAGGAAGGGTCTCAGGATTGGAATGGGAAGGAGTTGGATATCACATCTCATGCTATAGGAAGGGTCTCAGGAATGGAATGGGAAGGAGTTTTATATGACATCTCATGCCATAGGAAGGATCTCAGGTTTGGTATTAGAAGCATTGAGACATCACATCTCATGTTATAGGAAGGGTCTCAGGATTGGAATGGGAAGGAGTTGGATATCACATCTCATGCTATAGGAAGGGTCTCAGGTTTGGTATAAGCATTGAGATATCACATCTCATGCTATAGGAAGGGTCCCAGGATTGGAATGGGAAGGAGTTGTATATGACATCTCATGCCATAGGAAGGGTCTCAGGTTTGGTATAAGCATTGAGATATCACATCTCTGCTATCGGAAGGGTCTCAGGATTGGAATGAGAAGGAGTTGGATATCCCATCTTATGTTATAGGAAGGGTCTCAGGTTTGGTATTAGAAGCATTGAGATATCACATCTCATGCTATAGGAAGGGTCTCAGGATTGGAATGGGAAGGAGTTGGATATCCCATCTCGTTATAGGAAGGGTCTCAGGTTTGGCATTAGAAGCATTGAGATATCACATCTCATGATAAAGGAAGGGTCTAAGGTTTGGAAGGGAAAGGATTTGGATATCACATCTCATGTTATAGGACCAGTCTCAGGTTTGGTATTAGAAGCATTGAGATATCAAGTCTCATGGTATAGGACGGGTCTCAGAATTGGAATGGGAAGGAGTTGGATATCACATCTCAAGCTATAGGAAGGGTCTCAGGATGGGAATGGGAAGGTGTTTGATATCACATCTCATGCCATGGTATGGGTCTCAGGTTTTGTAGAAGCATTGGGATATCACATCTCATGCTATCGGAAGGGTATCAGGATTGGATTTGGAAGGAGTTGGATATCCCATCTCATGCTATAGGAAGGGTCTCAGGTTGGAATGGGAAGGAGTTGGATATCACATCTCATGTTATAGGAAGGGTATCAGGATTGGAATTCGAAGGACTTGGATATCACATCTCATGCTATAGGAAGGCTCTCAGGTTTGGAAGGGGAAGGAGTTGGATATCACATTTCATGTTAGAGGTAGGATCTCAGGTTTGGTATTAGAGGTATTGAAATATCACATCTCATGCTATCAAAAGGGTCTCAGGATTGGAATGGGAAGGAGTTGGATATCACATCTCACGCTAAAGGGAGGGTCTCAGGATTGGAAAGGGAAGGAGTTGGATATCACATTTCATGTTAGAGGAAGGATCTCAGGTTTGGTATTAGAGGCATTGAGATATCACATCTCATGCTATAGGAAGGGTCTCAGGATTGGAATGGGAAGGATTTGGATATCACATCTCATGCTATAGGAAGGATCTCAGGTTTGGTATAAGCATTGAGATATCACATCTCATGCTATAGGAAGGGTCTCAGGATTGGAATGGGAAGGAGTTGGATATCACATCTCAGGTTATAGGAAGGATCTCAGATTTGGTATTAGAAGCATTGAGACATCACATCTCATGCTATAGGAAGGGTCTCAGAATTGGAATGGGAAGGAGTTGGATATCACATCTCATGTTATAGGAAGGGTCTCAGGATTGGAATGGGAAGGACTTCGATATCACATCTCATGTTATAGGAAGGCTCCCAGGTTTGGAAGGGGAAGGAGTTGGATATCGCATTTCATGTTAGAGGTAGGATCTCACGTTTGGTATTAGAGGCATTGAGATATAACATCTCATGCTATCAGAAGGGTCTCAGGATTGGAATGGGAAGGAATTGGATATCACATCTCATGCTAAAGGGAGGGTCTCAGGTTTGGAAGGGGAAGGATTTGGATATCACATCTCGTGTTATAGGAAGGATCTCAGGTTTGGTATTAGAAGAATTGAAATATCACATCTCATGCTAGCGGAAGGATCTCAGGTTTGGTATTAGAAGCATTGAGATATCACATCTCATGCTATCAGAACGGTCTCAGGATTGGAATGGGAAGGAGTTGAATATCACATCTCATGCTAAAGGGAGGGTCTCTGGTTTGGAAGGGGAAGGATTTGGATATCACATTTCATGTTATAGGAAGGATCTCAGGTTTGGTATTAGAAGCATTGAGATATCACATCTCATGCTATAGGAAGGGTCTCAGGATTGGAATGGGAAGGAGTTGGATATCACATCTCATGCTATAGGAAGGGTCTCAGGAATGGAATGGGAAGGAGTTTTATATGACATCTCATGCCATAGGAAGGATCTCAGGTTTGGTATTAGAAGCATTGAGACATCACATCTCATGTTATAGGAAGGGTCTCAGGATTGGAATGGGAAGGAGTTGGATATCACATCTCATGCTATAGGAAGGGTCTCAGGTTTGGTATAAGCATTGAGATATCACATCTCATGCTATAGGAAGGGTCTCAGGAATGGAATGGGAAGGAGTTGTATATGACATCTCATGCCATAGGAAGGGTCTCAGGTTTGGTATAAGCATTGAGATATCACATCTCTGCTATCTGAAGGGTCTCAGGATTGGAATGAGAAGGAGTTGGGTATCCCATCTTATGTTATAGGAAGGGTCTCAGGTTTGGTATTAGAAGCATTTAGATATCACATCTCATGCTATAGGAAGGGTCTCAGGATTGGAATGGGAAGGACGTGAATATCACATCTCATGCTATAGGGAGGCTCTCACGTTTGGAAAGGGAAGGAATTGGATATCACATTTCATGTTAGAGGTAGGATCTCAGGTTTGGTATTAGAGGCATTGAATATCACATCTCATGCTATCAGAAGGGTCTCAGGATTGGAATGGGAAGGAGTTGGATATCACATCTCATGCTAAAGGGAGGGTCTCAGGTTTGGAAGGGGAAGGATTTTGATATCACATCTCATGTTATAGGAAGGATCTCAGGTTTGGTATTAGAAGCATTGAGATATCACATCTCATGCTATCGGAAGGATCTCAGGTTTGGTATTAGAGGGATTGAGATATCCCATCTCATGCTATCGGAAGGGTATCAGGATTGGATTTGGAAGTAGTTGGATATCCCATCTCATGCTATAGGAAGGGTCTCAGGTTGGAATGGGAAGGAGTTGGATATCACATCTCATGTTATAGGATGGGTCTCAGGATTGGAATGGGAAATACTTCAATATCACATCTCATGCTATAGGAAGGCTATCAGGTTTGGAAGGGGAACGAGTTGGATATCACATTTCATGTTAGAGGTAGGATCTCAGGTTTGGTATTAGAGGCATTGAGATATCACATCTCATGCTATCAGAAGGGTCTCAGGATTGGAATGGGAAGGGCTTGGATATCACATCTCATGCTAAAGGGAGGGTCTCAGGTTTGGAAGGGGAAGGATTTGGCTATCACATCTCGTGTTATAGGAATGATCTCAGGTTTGGTATTAGAAGCATTGAGATATCAAATCTCATGCTATAGGAAGGGTCTCAGGATTGGAATCGGAAGGAGTTGGATATCACATCTCATGCTATAGGAAGGGTCTCAGGATTGGAATGGGAAGGAGTTTTATATGACATCTCATGCCATAGGAACGATCTCAGGTTTGGTATTAGAAGCATTGAGACATCACATCTCATGTTATAGTTAGGGTCTCAGGATTGGAATGGGAAGGAGTTGGATATCACATCTCATGTTATAGGAAGGGTCTCAGGTTTGGTATAAGCATTGAGATATCACATCTCTGCTATCGGAAGTGTCTCAGGATTGAAATGGGAAGGAGTTGGATATCCCATCTCATGTTATAGGACGGGTCTCAGGTTTGGTATTAGAATCATTGAGATATCACATCTCATGCTGTAGGAAGTGTCTAAGGATTGGAATGGGAAGGACTTGGATATCACATCTCATGCTATAGGTAGTCTCTCAGGTTTGGAAAGGGAAGGAGTTGGATATCACATTTCATGTTAGAGGAAGGATCTCAGGTTTGGTATTAGAGGCATTGAGATATCACATCTCATGCAATAGGAAGGGTCTCAGGATTGGAATGGGAGGATTTGGATATCACATCTCATGCTATAGGAAGGGTCTCAGGTTTGGTATAAGCATTGAGATATCACATCTCATGCTATAGGAAGGGTCTCAGGATTGGAATGGGAAGGAGTTGGATATCACATCTCATGCTATAGATAGGCTCTCAGGTTTGGAAAGGGAAGGATTTGGATATCACATTTCATGTTAGAGGAAGGATCTCAGGTTTGGTATTAGAGGCATTGAGATATCACATCTCATGCTATAGGAAGGGTCTCAGGATTGGAATGGGAAGGATTTGGATATCACATCTCATGCTATAGGAAGGGTCTCAGGTTTGGTATAAGCATTGAGATATCACATATCATGCTATAGGAAGGGTCTCAGGATTGGAATGGGAAGGAGTTGGATATCACATCTCATGTTATAGGAAGGATCTCAGATTTGGTATTAGAACCATTGAGACATCACATCTCATGCTATAGGAAGGGTCTCAGGATTGGAATGGGAAGAAGTTGGATATCACATCTCATGTTATAGGAAGGCTCCCAGGTTTGGAAGGGGAAGGAGTTGGATATCACATTTCATGCTATAGGAAGGGTCTCAGGTTTGGTATAAGCATTGAGATATCACATCTCATGCTATAGGAAGGGTCTCAGGATTGGAATGGGAAGGAGTTGGATATCACATCTCATGCTATAGATAGGCTCTCAGGTTTGGAAAGGGAAGGATTTGGATATCACATTTCATGTTAGAGGAAGGATCTCAGGTTTGGTATTAGAGGCATTGAGATATCACATCTCATGCTATAGGAAGGGTCTCAGGATTGGAATGGGAAGGATTTGGATATCACATCTCATGCTATAGGAAGGGTCTCAGGTTTGGTATAAGCATTGAGATATCACATATCATGCTATAGGAAGGGTCTCAGGATTGGAATGGGAAGGAGTTGGATATCACATCTCATGTTATAGGAAGGATCTCAGATTTGGTATTAGAACCATTGAGACATCACATCTCATGCTATAGGAAGGGTCTCAGGATTGGAATGGGAAGAAGTTGGATATCACATCTCATGTTAGAGGTAGGATCTCAGGTTTGGTATTAGAGGCATTGAGATATAACATCTCATGCTATCAGAAGGGTCTCAGGATTGGAATGGGAAGGAGTTGGATATCACATCTCATGCTAAAGGGAGGGTCTCAGGTTTGGAAGGGGAAGGATTTGGATATCACATCTCATGTTATAGGAAGGATCTCAGGTTTATTATTAGAAGCATTGAGATATCACATCTCATGCTATAGGAAGGGTCTCAGGATTGGAATGGGAAGGAGTTGGATATCACATCTCATGCTATAGGAAGGGTCTCAGGTTTGGAAGGGGAAGGATTTGGATATCACATCTCGTGTTATAGGAATGATCTCAGGTTTGGTATTAGAAGCATTGAGATATCACATCTCATGTTATAGGAAGGGTCTCAGGATTGGAATGGGAAGGAGTTGGATATCACCTTTCATGTTAGAGGAAGGATCTCAGGTTTGGTATTAGAGGCATTGAGATATCACATCTCATGCTATAGGAAGGGTCTCAGGATTGGAATGGGAAGGATTTGGATATCACATCTCATGCTATAGGAAGGGTCTCAGGTTTGGTATAAGCATTGAGATATCACATCTCATGCTATAGGAAGGGTCTCAGGATTGGAATGGGAAGGAGTTGGATATCACATCTCATGCTATAGGAAGGGTCTCAGGTTTGGTATAAGCATTGAGATATCACATCTCATGCTATAGGAAGGGTCTCAGGATTGGAATGGGAAGGAGTTGGATATCACATCTCATGTTATAGGAAGGATCTTAGATTTGGTATTAGAAGCATTGAGACATCACATCTCATGCTATAGGAAGGGTCTCAGGATTGGAATGGGAAGGAGTTGGATATCACATCTCATGTTATAGGAAGGGTCTCAGGATTGGAATGGGAAGGACTTCGATATCACATCTCATGTTATAGGAAGGCTCCCAGGTTTGGAAGGGGAAGGAGTTGGATATCACATTTCATGTTAGAGGTAGTATCTCAGGTTTGGTATTAGAGGCATTGAGATATAACATCTCATGCTATCAGAAGGGTCTCAGGATTGGAATGGGAAGGAGTTGGATATCACATCTCATGCTAAAGGGAGGGTCTCAGGTTTGGAAGGGGAAGGATTTGGATATCACATCTCGTGTTATAGGAAGGATCTCAGGTTTGGTATTAGAAGAATTGAAATATCACATCTCATGCTATCAAAAGGATCTCAGGTTTGGTATTAGAAGCATTGAGATATCACATCTCATGCTATCAGAACGGTCTCAGGATTGGAATGGGAAGGAGTTGGATATCACATCTCATGCTAAAGGGAGGGTCTCTGGTTTGGAAGGGGAATGATTTGGATATCACATCTAATGTTATAGGAAGGATCTCAGGTTTGTTGTTAGAAGCATTGAGATATCACATCTCATGCTATAGGAAGGGTCTCAGGGTTGGAATGGGAAGGAGTTGGATATCACATCTCATGCTATAGGAAGGGTCTCAGGAATGGAATGGGAAGGAGTTTTATATGACATCTCATGCCATAGGAAGGATCTCAGGTTTGGTATTAGAAGCATTGAGACATCACATCTCATGTTATAGGAAGGGTCTCAGGATTGGAATGCGAAGGATTTGGATATCACATCTCATGCTATAGGAAGGGTCTCAGGTTTGGTATAAGCATTGAGATATCACATCTCATGCTATAGGAAGGGTCTCAGGATTGGAATGGGAAGGAGTTGTATATGACATCTCATGCCATAGGAAGGGTCTCAGGTTTGGTATAAGCATTGAGATATCACATCTCTGCTATTGGAAGGGTCTCAGGATTGGAATGGGAAGGAGTTGGATATCCCATCTTATGTTATAGGAAGGGTCTCAGGTTTGGTATTAGAAGCATTGAGATATCACATCTCATGCTATAGGAAGGGTCTCAGGATTGGAATGGGAAGGACTTGAATATCACATCTCATGCTATATGGAGGCTCTCACGTTTGGAAAGGGAAGGAGTTGGATATCACATTTCATGTTAGAGGTAGGATCTCAGGTTTGGTATTAGAGGCATTGAAAATCACATCTCATGCTATCAGAAGGGTCTCAGGATTGGAATGGGAAGGAGTTGGATATCACATCTCATGCTAAAGGGAGGGTCTCAGGTTTGGAAGGGGAAGGATTTTGATATCACATCTCATGTTATAGGAAGGATCTCAGGTTTGGTATTAGAAGCATTGAGATATCACATCTCATGTTATCGGAAGGATCTCAGGTTTGGTATTAGAGGGATTGAGATATCACATCTCATGCTATCGGAAGGGTATCAGGATTGGACTTGGAAGTAGTTTGATATCCCATCTCATGCTATAGGAAGGGTCTCAGGTTGGAATGGGAAGGAGTTGGATATCACATCTCATGTTATAGGAAGGGTCTCAGGATTGGAATGGGAAATACTTCGATATCACATCTCATGCTATAGGAAGGCTCCAGGTTTGGAAGGGGAAGGAGTTGGATATCACATTTCATGTTAGAGGTAGGATCTCAGGTTTGGTATTAGAGGCATTGAGATATCACATCTCATGCTATAGGAAGGGTCTAAGGATTGGAATGGGAAGGAGTTGGATATCACATTTCATGTTAGAGGAAGGATCTTAGGTTTGGTATTAGAGGCATTGAGATATCACATCTCATGCTATAGGAAGGGTCTCAGGATTGGAATGGGAAGGATTTGGATATCACATCTCATGCTATAGGAAGGGTCTCAGGTTTGGTATAAGCATTGAGATATCACATCTCATGTTATAGGAAGGGTCTCAGGATTGGAATGGGAAGGAGTTGGATATCACATTTCATGTTAGAGGAAGGATCTCAGGTTTGGTATTAGAGGCATTGAGATATCACATCTCATGCTATAGGAAGGGTCTCAGGATTGGAATGGGAAGGATTTGGATATCACATCTCATGCTATAGGAAGGGTCTCAGGTTTGGTATAAGCAATGAGATATCACATCTCATGCTATAGGAAGGGTCTCAGGATTGGAATGGGAAGGAGTTGGATATCACATCTCATGTTATAGGAAGGATCTTAGATTTGGTATTAGAAGCATTGAGACATCGCATCTCATGCTATATGAAGGGTCTCAGGATTGGAATGGGAAGGAGTTGGATATCACATCTCATGTTATAGGAAGGGTCTCAGGATTGGAATGGGAAGGACTTCGATATCAAATCTCATGTTATAGGAAGGCTCCCAGGTTTGGTATAAGCATTGAGATATCACATCTCATGCTATAGGAAGGGTCTCAGGATTGGAATGGGAAGGAGTTGGATATCACATCTCATGTTATAGGAAGGATCTTAGATTTGGTATTAGAAGCATTGGGATATCACATCTCATGCCATCGGAAGGGTATCAGGATTGGATTTGGAAGGAGTTGGATATCCCATCTCATGCTATAGGAAGGGTCTCAGGTTGGAATCGGAAGGAGTTGGATATCACATCTCATGTTACAGGAAGGGTCTCCGGATTGGAATGAGAAGGACTTGGATATCACATCTCATGCTATAGGAAGGCTCTCAGGTTTGGAAAGGGAAGGAGTTGGATATCACATTTCATGTTAGAGGTAGTATCTCAGGTTTGGTATTAGAGGCATTGAGATATAACATCTCATGCTATCAGAAGGGTCTCAGGATTGGAATGGGAAGGAGTTGGATATCACATCTCATGCTAAAGGGAGGGTCTCAGGTTTGGAAGGGGAAGGATTTGGATATCACATCTCGTGTTATAGGAAGGATCTCAGGTTTGGTATTAGAAGAATTGAAATATCACATCTCATGCTATCAAAAGGATCTCAGGTTTGGTATTAGAAGCATTGAGATATCACATCTCATGCTATCAGAACGGTCTCAGGATTGGAATGGGAAGGAGTTGGTTATCACATCTCATGCTAAAGGGAGGGTCTCTGGTTTGGAAGGGGAAGGATTTGGATATCACATCTCATGTTATAGGAAGGATCTCAGGTTTGTTGTTAGAAGCATTGAGATATCACATCTCATGCTATAGGAAGGGTCTCAGGATTGGAATGGGAAGGAGTTGGATATCACATCTCATGCTATAGGAAGGGTCTCAGGAATGGAATGGGAAGGAGTTTTATATGACATCTCATGCCATAGGAAGGATCTCAGGTTTGGTATTAGAAGCATTGAGACATCACATCTCTTGTTATAGGAAGGGTCTCAGGATTGGAATGGGAAGGAGTTGGATATCACATCTCATGCTATAGGAAGGGTCTCAGGATTGGAATGGGAAGGAGTTGTATATGACATCTCATGCCATAGGAAGGGTCTCAGGTTTGGTATAAGCATTGAGATATCACATCTCTGCTATTGGAAGGGTCTCAGGATTGGAATGGGAAGGAGTTGGATATCCCATCTTATGTTATAGGAAGGGTCTCAGGTTTGGTATTAGAAGCATTGAGATATCACATCTCATGCTATAGGAAGGGTCTCAGGATTGGAATGGGAAGGACTTGAATATCACATCTCATGCTATATGGAGGCTCTCACGTTTGGAAAGGGAAGGAGTTGGATATCACATTTCATGTTAGAGGTAGGATCTCAGGTTTGGTATTAGAGGCATTGAAAATCACATCTCATGCTATCAGAAGGGTCTCAGGATTGGAATGGGAAGGTGTTGGATATCACATCTCATGCTAAAGGGAGGGTCTCAGGTTTGGAAGGGGAAGGATTTTGATATCACATCTCATGTTATAGGAAGGATCTCAGGTTTGGTACTAGAAGCATTGAGATATCACATCTCATGCTATCGGAAGGATCTCAGGTTTGGTATTAGAGGGATTGAGATATCACATCTCATGCTATCGGAAGGGTATCAGGATTGGACTTGGAAGTAGTTTGATATCCCATCTCATGCTATAGGAAGGGTCTCAGGTTGGAATGGGAAGGAGTTGGATATCACATCTCATGTTATAGGAAGGGTCTCAGGATTGGAATGGGAAATACTTCGATATCACATCTCATGCTATAGGAAGGCTCCAGGTTTGGAAGGAGAAGGAGTTGGATATCACATTTCATGTTAGAGGTAGGATCTCAGGTTTGGTATTAGAGGCATTGAGATATCACATCTCATGCTATCAGAAGGGTCTCAGGATTGGAATGGGAAGGAGTTGGATATCACATCTCATGCTAAAGGGAGGGTCTCAGGTTTGGAATGGGAGGATTTGGATATCACATCTCATGCTATAGGAAGGGTCTCAGGTTTGGTATAAGCATTGAGATATCACATCTCATGCTATAGGAAGGGTCTCAGGATTGGAATGGGAAGGAGTTGGATATCACATCTCATGCTATAGATAGGCTCTCAGGTTTGGAAAGGGAAGGATTTGGATATCACATTTCATGTTAGAGGAAGGATCTCAGGTTTGGTATTAGAGGCATTGAGATATCACATCTCATGCTATAGGAAGGGTCTCAGGATTGGAATGGGAAGGATTTGGATATCACATCTCATGCTATAGGAAGGGTCTCAGGTTTGGTATAAGCACTGAGATATCACATATCATGCTATAGGAAGGGTCTCAGGATTGGAATGGGAAGGAGTTGGATATCACATCTCATGTTATAGGAAGGATCTCAGATTTGGTATTAGAACCATTGAGACATCACATCTCATGCTATAGGAAGGGTCTCAGGATTGGAATGGGAAGAAGTTGGATATCACATCTCATGTTATAGGAAGGCTCCCAGGTTTGGAAGGGGAAGGAGTTGGATATCACATTTCATGCTATAGGAAGGGTCTCAGGTTTGGTATAAGCATTGAGATATCACATCTCATGCTATAGGAAGGGTCTCAGGATTGGAATGGGAAGGAGTTGGATATCACATCTCATGCTATAGATAGGCTCTCAGGTTTGGAAAGGGAAGGATTTGGATATCACATTTCATGTTAGAGGAAGGATCTCAGGTTTGGTATTAGAGGCATTGAGATATCACATCTCATGCTATAGGAATGGTCTCAGGATTGGAATGGGAAGGATTTGGATATCACATCTCATGCTATAGGAAGGGTCTCAGGTTTGGTATAAGCATTGAGATATCACATATCATGCTATAGGAAGGGTCTCAGGATTGGAATGGGAAGGAGTTGGATATCACATCTCATGTTATAGGAAGGATCTCAGATTTGGTATTAGAACCATTGAGACATCACATCTCATGCTATAGGAAGGGTCTCAGAATTGGAATGGGAAGAAGTTGGATATCACATCTCATGTTAGAGGTAGGATCTCAGGTTTGGTATTAGAGGCATTGAGATATAACATCTCATGCTATCAGAAGGGTCTCAGGATTGGAATGGGAAGGAGTTGGATATCACATCTCATGCTAAAGGGAGGGTCTCAGGTTTGGAAGGGGAAGGATTTGGATATCACATCTCATGTTATAGGAAGGATCTCAGGTTTATTATTAGAAGCATTGAGATATCACATCTCATGCTATAGGAAGGGTCTCAGGATTGGAATGGGAAGGAGTTGGATATCACATCTCATGCTATAGGAAGGGTCTCAGGTTTGGAAGGGGAAGGATTTGGATATCACATCTCGTGTTATAGGAATGATCTCAGGTTTGGTATTAGAAGCATTGAGATATCACATCTCATGCTATAGGAAGGGTCTCAGGATTGGAATGGGAAGGACTTGAATATCACATCTCATGCTATATGGAGGCTCTCACGTTTGGAAAGGGAAGGAGTTGGATATCACATTTCATGTTAGAGGTAGGATCTCAGGTTTGGTATTAGAGGCATTGAAAATCACATCTCATGCTATCAGAAGGGTCTCAGGATTGGAATGGGAAGGTGTTGGATATCACATCTCATGCTAAAGGGAGGGTCTCAGGTTTGGAAGGGGAAGGATTTTGATATCACATCTCATGTTATAGGAAGGATCTCAGGTTTGGTACTAGAAGCATTGAGATATCACATCTCATGCTATCGGAAGGATCTCAGGTTTGGTATTAGAGGGATTGAGATATCACATCTCATGCTATCGGAAGGGTATCAGGATTGGACTTGGAAGTAGTTTGATATCCCATCTCATGCTATAGGAAGGGTCTCAGGTTGGAATGGGAAGGAGTTGGATATCACATCTCATGTTATAGGAAGGGTCTCAGGATTGGAATGGGAAATACTTCGATATCACATCTCATGCTATAGGAAGGCTCCAGGTTTGGAAGGAGAAGGAGTTGGATATCACATTTCATGTTAGAGGTAGGATCTCAGGTTTGGTATTAGAGGCATTGAGATATCACATCTCATGCTATCAGAAGGGTCTCAGGATTGGAATGGGAAGGAGTTGGATATCACATCTCATGCTAAAGGGAGGGTCTCAGGTTTGGAATGGGAGGATTTGGATATCACATCTCATGCTATAGGAAGGGTCTCAGGTTTGGTATAAGCATTGAGATATCACATCTCATGCTATAGGAAGGGTCTCAGGATTGGAATGGGAAGGAGTTGGATATCACATCTCATGCTATAGATAGGCTCTCAGGTTTGGAAAGGGAAGGATTTGGATATCACATTTCATGTTAGAGGAAGGATCTCAGGTTTGGTATTAGAGGCATTGAGATATCACATCTCATGCTATAGGAAGGGTCTCAGGATTGGAATGGGAAGGATTTGGATATCACATCTCATGCTATAGGAAGGGTCTCAGGTTTGGTATAAGCACTGAGATATCACATATCATGCTATAGGAAGGGTCTCAGGATTGGAATGGGAAGGAGTTGGATATCACATCTCATGTTATAGGAAGGATCTCAGATTTGGTATTAGAACCATTGAGACATCACATCTCATGCTATAGGAAGGGTCTCAGGATTGGAATGGGAAGAAGTTGGATATCACATCTCATGTTATAGGAAGGCTCCCAGGTTTGGAAGGGGAAGGAGTTGGATATCACATTTCATGCTATAGGAAGGGTCTCAGGTTTGGTATAAGCATTGAGATATCACATCTCATGCTATAGGAAGGGTCTCAGGATTGGAATGGGAAGGAGTTGGATATCACATCTCATGCTATAGATAGGCTCTCAGGTTTGGAAAGGGAAGGATTTGGATATCACATTTCATGTTAGAGGAAGGATCTCAGGTTTGGTATTAGAGGCATTGAGATATCACATCTCATGCTATAGGAATGGTCTCAGGATTGGAATGGGAAGGATTTGGATATCACATCTCATGCTATAGGAAGGGTCTCAGGTTTGGTATAAGCATTGAGATATCACATATCATGCTATAGGAAGGGTCTCAGGATTGGAATGGGAAGGAGTTGGATATCACATCTCATGTTATAGGAAGGATCTCAGATTTGGTATTAGAACCATTGAGACATCACATCTCATGCTATAGGAAGGGTCTCAGAATTGGAATGGGAAGAAGTTGGATATCACATCTCATGTTAGAGGTAGGATCTCAGGTTTGGTATTAGAGGCATTGAGATATAACATCTCATGCTATCAGAAGGGTCTCAGGATTGGAATGGGAAGGAGTTGGATATCACATCTCATGCTAAAGGGAGGGTCTCAGGTTTGGAAGGGGAAGGATTTGGATATCACATCTCATGTTATAGGAAGGATCTCAGGTTTATTATTAGAAGCATTGAGATATCACATCTCATGCTATAGGAAGGGTCTCAGGATTGGAATGGGAAGGAGTTGGATATCACATCTCATGCTATAGGAAGGGTCTCAGGTTTGGAAGGGGAAGGATTTGGATATCACATCTCGTGTTATAGGAATGATCTCAGGTTTGGTATTAGAAGCATTGAGATATCACATCTCATGTTATAGGAAGGGTCTCAGGATTGGAATGGGAAGGAGTTGGATATCACATTTCATGTTAGAGGAAGGATCTCAGGTTTGGTATTAGAGGCATTGAGATATCACATCTCATGCTATAGGAAGGGTCTCAGGATTGGAATGGGAAGGATTTGGATATCACATCTCATGCTATAGGAAGGGTCTCAGGTTTGGTATAAGCATTGAGATATCACATCTCATGCTATAGGAAGGGTCTCAGGATTGGAATGGGAAGGAGTTGGATATCACATCTCATGCTATAGGAAGGGTCTCAGGTTTGGTATAAGCATTGAGATATCACATCTCATGCTATAGGAAGGGTCTCAGGATTGGAATGGGAAGGAGTTGGATATCACATCTCATGTTATAGGAAGTGTTAAGACGGATTTCTGAACTCTGTCCTGGTGGCGCAGAGGTTCAGAAGGCCAACCTAATTACTTGGAACAGGGTAACCTCTGGACAAGCCAGACCAATCAAGGTAGCGATCGCGGCGGTCAAGACTAGGTCTCAAGAGGGGTGAGGGTGACTGAAAGCCCGCAATGAGCACACAAAGCAAGAGCGCTTACAAACTACTCCAAACAGTTGTTTATATCAAAAATAGATACACATTTATTATAAGGCCTCAAAACTAATGACCACAGTAAAAGCAGCAACATACAACGATATTAAACCAACACATACACTATCCACCCAATATATATACAGAATACACAGTTTCACAGCATTAGCAGCACGAAATATGTTATCCACCTGCAGGGGAAGGAAAACAGGCAGTGCGAACCAATGCGTGTGATATGTCCGCCTTCTGAGGCCCCTAACTGGATGGTAGTCCAATCCCTACGAAGAGTGGAGCCTAGCGCTCAAAAGTACCTGCACACGCCGGTGCCAATGGGCAGAAGGTGAAGCTCTTCGGAGGACGTTGAACAGCTCTGTAGGGAGCTCTAATGAAGGAGAACACGGTCCGCGACTCTAGCGCAGCCTCCACTGTGAGGCAGAAGCAGGGCGCGAGTACGGACAAGGAGTGCTGTATTTACAGCGGGGAAAAGCAAGAGGCACTGCAGGAGGGCGACCAGATCCTAGCTAATCTACTCACCGGTCCCCGAAGCAAGCAGGCCCGAGCTCCTCCTCGATAGATGCAGCTTCTGGCAGGTTCTGAAGAGCAGGGAACGTCTCGTCGTCGTGCAGAGTAAAAAGACGTCCCGATCGAAGAAACAAGCACAGTTTTGTCGCCACAGCAGGGCAACGGAACGGCCGGGTGTATTCAAGCCAAACGAGCACTGCTCACCTCTAGCTTAGGACTGCTAAGCAAACGAAGCGTGTGAGCATGCCCCGGACTCAGAATACCACCCAACCTGTCGGCGATTACAGAGCAGGCCTCCTTAGTAAGCTGGTCAGTCAACTGGATGGCCCAGAGACACTTCCGAAGGCTTACAGCAGGAGTTGATGAAGGTGCCGGGAATAGCTGGTCCTGCTATTCCAATAGGTCGAAGCGCCAGTACAGGCCTTCTTGTTCGATCTTAGGTGGAAAGGGCTTCACCGGACGACAGCAATGAGGAGCAGAAGTTCTTCAGGGGGTCACCAGCGATTCCTCGGTCCAGCCTCGTGTTCGCAGGATACTTGGCTCCTGTATCCCTGGGTTCGTAAGAACTCAGGAGATCGACATGGTAGTGGTGTTTCCAGCTCCCTCTTATCCACGGTTCCCTTCGCGCCAAAACGGAGGGGAGCCAATGGGAGATCCGCTCATCAACACACATACCATACGTGGACCAATCACGGACCACAGTGGTCCCAGGCATTCACACCACCCTAGACTCTCTGGCACCCAGGATGTGTATTGGGACCAGACAGCCCAGCCCACATCCTGGGGGCACTCAAACGACATGTAGAAGCCCGCGAAAGCAACCGTGTTTCGCGGGAAACTACATGCCCAAATAAGGAAGGCCCCGGGTCGCCTGACCCGGGGGAAGGTAAAGGGAGCAAGACGGACAGTGGACGAGACAAAGGAGCCTCGTGGTCCGGCCATTTTGGGTAGCCGGGCCACCCTTTTGTGTTCGCGGCAAAAAGGTGCTCAGAACGGCAAAAGGAGCTCAAAATAAACCAAATGATCGCTGCCACCAGCCCAGTCCCTGAATGACTTGCACCGATCCAAAAACCATCCTATAAGAGTGTCTAGGGTCTGTAGAAGGCTAGAGACCCAAGAGAGCTGTAACTTAGCTTACAGTGCCCTCTTGTGTCGTGTTGCACTAAAATGGCGACACGATAAAAGAAACTACGGGAAACAGCGTTCCCCGGTACTGACTGTCTTAAGGGCATGTCAGTTTCCCCGTAAGAAAGGAGCGAAAGCCCAGAGGAGTACAGCAGAAGGCTGCACTTCTCTGGCAAAGTCAAGAAAACAGGTTGAAAACAATAGCAAAAAGTTTAGGGGTTGCCACATGGAAGGAAAGTTCCCTACAATAACGAAATCTTTCCTAACACTCGCCCCTCCCAGACTATGGACAGGGGGAACTAATCCACCCCTGGATGAGTCTCTTGTTCAGGTCGGTAAAACATTCTGGACAACCCATCAGCATTGCTATGTTGGACACCTGGCCTATGCTCAATAGTGAAGTCGAAGCCTTGTAGACTTATGGACCACCTAAGCAACTTTGGATTCTCCCCCTTCATGTTCATTAGCCACTTTAACGGCTTATGGTCAGTCTGCACAGTGAAGTGGGTCCCATAGAGGTAGGGCCGCAGCTTCCTTAGGGCCCACACAACAGAGAAACATTCTTTCTCTACCGTGGACCATCTGAGCTCTCTGTCCTTAAGCTGGCGACTAATAAAACCGATAGGGTGTTCCTTACCCTTCTCATCTACTTGTGATAGTACAGCTCCTATCCCAGTGTCAGAGGCATCCGTCTGCACGATAAAAGGTCTTTGATAATCAGGGGCCCTGAGCACAGGGGCCTGGCACAAGGAGTCTTTCAAGCCATTGAAGGCCTTCTCACACTCGTCAGTCCAAGTTACCTTCTTGGGTTTCTTCGGAGTTGTGAGGGCAGTCAGAGGAGCAGCTATGGTGCCATAGTCTGCCATAAAATTGCGGTAATAACCCGTGAGTCCTAAGAAGGCTCTCACTTGGGTTTGTGTAGTGGGGGTAGGCCAGTCTTGTACTGCTTGTACTTTACTGGGGAGAGGCTGTATCCTTCCTCCACCTACTTCATGCCCAAGGTAAACCACTGAGCCTTGTCCAATCTGGCATTTACTCGCCTTTATGGTCAAGTGGGCTTTCTGAAGAGCCTGGAGCACAATCCCGAGGTGTTTCACATGGTCTTCCCAGGTGGCACTGAAAACTGCTATATCGTCCAGATATGCAAGACAGAATTCGTCCAACCCATTCAACACATGATTCACAAGCCTCTGGAAAGTGGCAGGTGCATTCTTCAATCCGAACGGCATTACCCGGAATTGGTAAAGCCCGTCGGGAGTTGAAAATGCTGTCTTCTCCTTGGCATGTTCTGCTAAAGCTATTTGCCAATAGCCCGCAGTCAGGTCAAACGTGCTGAGGTACTTGGAGGCACCCAAGGTATCCACCAGCTCGTCAGTTCGAGGCAAGGGGTGAGCGTCTGTCTTGGTGACAGCATTCAGAGCCCTGTAATCCACGCAGAACCTCAATTCAGAAGTGCCTGCTTTTGGAAGCAGAACCACAGGACTGGACCAAGGACTACTAGAGGGTTCAATCACCCCAAGGTCTAACATCTTGTTGACCTCGGTCTTAATATAAGACCGTACTTTATCCGACATCCTGTATCCCCTACTTTTGGTAGGTACACTGTCTCCTGTGTCAATGTTATGTTTGCACCAAGGTGTCAAACCAGGCGACTGTGAAAACAGGGGGGAAAACTGCCTAAGCAAACTTTTCACCTCAGCCTGCTGATCAGAAGTCAGGTGAGGGGCCACTCGGACACCCTCAACGGAGCTATCTGAAGGACCGCTTTGGAACAGGTCGGGAAGAGGTTCTGACTCCTCTTCCTCAACGTCTGACGCCAGTAGCAGTGCTGCGATTTCGACTCTTGGGACGAAAGCCTTCAGCCTATTTACGTGGAACACTTTTGGAGCCTGTCCAGGCCTTCCAAGGTCCACTAAATAGTTCACCTCACCCAGGGGCTCCACCACTGTGTAAGGGCCTGACCATTTGTCCTGTAAAGCGCGAGGCCTTATAGGGTTCATGATCAGGACTTGCTGACCAGGGGTAAAGTGAATTAAGGAAGCTTTCTGGTCGTACCAATGTTTCACCAGCGCTTGTCCTGCCTTCAACTTTTCACTAGCCAAGCCCATCAGGAGTACCATCCGTTTTCTGAGCCCTAGCACATAGTCAACTACATTGGTAGTAACAGGGGGAGTGGGCATCTCCCATCCCTCTTTGACGATGGCTAAGGGTCCCCGTACGGGATGACCGAACAGAAGTTCGAAGGGGCTGAAGCCAACACCCTCCTGTGGTACCTCTCTGTAGGCAAACAACAAGCATGGTAAAAGAAGGTCCCATTTCCTCCTCTGGGGCTCCTCCAGAGCCCCAATCATGCTCTTTAACGTTCTGTTGAAACGTTCCACCAGACCATTGGTCTGGGGGTGATATGCAGAAGAGAACTTGTAGGTGACCCCACATTCTTTCCACATAGCCTGCATATACTTCGACATAAAGTTGCTGCCACGATCTGACACAACTTCTTTAGGGAAGCCAACCCTAGTAAATATGCCGAGTAAAGCTTTTGCAACTGACTTGGCAGTTACAGTCTTTAATGGGATGGCCTCAGGATACCTGGTTGCATGGTCGACCAGCACCAGGATAAACCTATTGCCTGAGGATGTTTGCGGGTCAAGGGGACCAACGATGTCGATCCCTACCCTTTCAAATGGTACCCCCACAACTGGGAGCGGTACCAACGGAGCTTGGATTGTCGCGCCAACCTTACCAGACAACTGGCAGGAGGCACAACTCCTGCAGTGACTTTCTACTTGCACCCCCATCTTGGGCCAGTAGAAGTGCATAGATAACCTTTGCTTGGTCCTCTTCATTCCAAGGTGACCAGCAAGGGGAACTTCATGCGCCAACTGCAGGAGGAAGGGTCTAACAGAAAGGGGAACCACCAACCTCCTATGGTCTCCTTCTGTAGACTCTGTGGGCTCACTGTACAGGAGTCCACCTTCCCAATAAATCCGATGCTTCCCAGGAGGTTCACCCTCAAGCTGGGAGCAGGCCTGTCTCCTTAGGCCTTCCAGAGATGGGCACTCACGTTGGCCCTTACTGAAGTCGTCCCTATCAGGACCTCCTTCAACTAACAAGTCTTTTAGTTCAGGATGGTCGTTGGGGTCGAACACTTCAGGCATCGCCACCTCCTCGTCAGGCTCGGGCGATTGACCAACTCCCTCCACCGCAGTGGTAGGCGAGTTCGGGGGAATATTCTCTTTCCCCCGTCGGGACTTGTTGACTCCTTTCGCCTTGGGTTTCCCCTTCGGCTGGGGCGGCGTATTGGACTTGGCCAATGCTGCCCGTGCTTGAGACCGTGTGTAGGGTCTTTCGGCAGTGTCTCCTACGAGCCCTAGAGCTCTGAGATCATTGCCCAACAAGACCTTTCCCGGGACGTTTCTCTGAATGCTCACTGGAATCCTAACTGCTGTACCATTTAAAGTTAGATTAACAGGGATCACGGGAAACATACGGAGGGGGCCGTCAGCCAACTTAGTGGGCATCAGAGTAGCTCTGGCAACTTCCTCTGAGTCTACCAAGGTAGAATCCACTACAGTTCGACTGCACCCACTATCCCTAAGAGCTGGAGTATCCACTCCATTGATCAGCACACTGTCTTTAAAGTAGTGCTTGGTATTATCCGGAATCCTAGCATACGCCTCTGCGACTTTAGGCTCCCAGGAACCCAGGGACACTAAAACTACCTCCGCCTCTATTCCGCTGGGAAATGAGTCTGAGGAGAAGGATGCTCCTGTAATCTCTTCTTCCTCGTAGGAGGAGAAGGCCAGATTAGCGGAGTGGACCCCCAAAGGTCTAACCTTACAACGGGGATCCCCCTTCACATGGTCAGTTGCTCCACAAGAAAAACAAGCCCCATTGGGTCTGTTTACGTAGGGAGGCTTATTATAACCAGAGTTCTGTTTCGGAGGCGAACCTCCACTACCCTGTGAGTTCTCGGATGGCTTACCCTTATTTTTCTTTTTGTGGCCCTTATGGGAAGAAGATTTAGCAGATTCCCCACCCTCCACATCTTTGGGCTTTTTCCCTTCCTCCTGCTTACCAGGATGAGTTTTGTCCTTATGGGACACTCGATGTGACACCCATAAATCTGCTGCAATGGCCAGCTTCTTAGGATCTATCTCCTTCGAATCGGCCAAATGCTGCTTAAGCTCCGGGGAAGAAGAAGCAAAAATGTGTTCCAGCATGACCAGATTGATCATGCCTTCGAAGGTAGAAACCTTATAACCTTCAACCCAGCCAGTCAAGTTTTTCAGGGACTCAGCTACATACGACACCCAAGTACCACCTTCCTTTTTCTTATACTCTCTAAACCTTTTCAAATATTGGGTCGGAGTCTTCCCAAACTTTAAAATGAGAGTCTGCTTCAACATTGCAAAATCAGCGCGCTCAGCCTTCGACATTTCCATAATGGCACTGCAACCAGAATGGGGCAGTCTGCTGAGTAACCATGCAATCTTATCCGCATTATCAACCTCTTGAACCTCGCATGCATACTCAAACGCATTTAACCAGTCCATAATGTCATTTCGTTCCTCATACACACTGAGCAGATCTTTTGGAAACCGTGGATGAGAGGAAGCCCCAGAACCATGTCCAGGACCCTTGGACCCATTTGCGAACTGAAGCTTGGCCAGTTCCAACTGGTGATCCCTGTCTTTTTGTTTTTCTGCCTGGTCGATTTTCAGTTTGGCTATGCTGAATTCAAGCTCCTGCTGCCTAAACCGCAGCTCTTGCTTCTTGAATTCAAGCATAGCCTCCCCATCAATACTGGCAGAGGAAACATTAGACATTACATCCTCCCTGTCCTCGTGGTCGTGATGGATCAGTGCAGCGGCAGAACCGTCGGTTCTGCCAGTGAGAGCAGCCCCACCACCTTCTGCACTGTCCTCGGAAGTTATAGCGTCAAGCTGCGCTTCTTGCCACGCCACGATTCTCTGGATCATTTCCAATTTAGTGCCTTGAGAGGAAACCCCTCTCTCCGCACACATCTTCTTCAATGTTTCAGATTTCGAAGCATTTAAGGTTAACAAAGTATTCGTTTCCATACTGTTGATAGGACTATGGCCTTTTTAACGTTATATTCAATACTTTACTGCGTGTCCTGGTTGGAATAACCTGAAAACGCCTTAGCTCGTGCGCAACACTGGATACCTCCAGTCGTATCCCACCGCTGTACACCAATTTGTTAAGACGGATTTCTGAACTCTGTCCTGGTGGCGCAGAGGTTCAGAAGGCCAACCTAATTACTTGGAACAGGGTAACCTCTGGACAAGCCAGACCAATCAAGGTAGCGATCGCGGCGGTCAAGACTAGGTCTCAAGAGGGGTGAGGGTGACTGAAAGCCCGCAATGAGCACACAAAGCAAGAGCGCTTACAAACTACTCCAAACAGTTGTTTATATCAAAAATAGATACACATTTATTATAAGGCCTCAAAACTAATGACCACAGTAAAAGCAGCAACATACAACGATATTAAACCAACACATACACTATCCACCCAATATATATACAGAATACACAGTTTCACAGCATTAGCAGCACGAAATATGTTATCCACCTGCAGGGGAAGGAAAACAGGCAGTGCGAACCAATGCGTGTGATATGTCCGCCTTCTGAGGCCCCTAACTGGATGGTAGTCCAATCCCTACGAAGAGTGGAGCCTAGCGCTCAAAAGTACCTGCACACGCCGGTGCCAATGGGCAGAAGGTGAAGCTCTTCGGAGGACGTTGAACAGCTCTGTAGGGAGCTCTAATGAAGGAGAACACGGTCCGCGACTCTAGCGCAGCCTCCACTGTGAGGCAGAAGCAGGGCGCGAGTACGGACAAGGAGTGCTGTATTTACAGCGGGGAAAAGCAAGAGGCACTGCAGGAGGGCGACCAGATCCTAGCTAATCTACTCACCGGTCCCCGAAGCAAGCAGGCCCGAGCTCCTCCTCGATAGATGCAGCTTCTGGCAGGTTCTGAAGAGCAGGGAACGTCTCGTCGTCGTGCAGAGTAAAAAGACGTCCCGATCGAAGAAACAAGCACAGTTTTGTCGCCACAGCAGGGCAACGGAACGGCCGGGTGTATTCAAGCCAAACGAGCACTGCTCACCTCTAGCTTAGGACTGCTAAGCAAACGAAGCGTGTGAGCATGCCCCGGACTCAGAATACCACCCAACCTGTCGGCGATTACAGAGCAGGCCTCCTTAGTAAGCTGGTCAGTCAACTGGATGGCCCAGAGACACTTCCGAAGGCTTACAGCAGGAGTTGATGAAGGTGCCGGGAATAGCTGGTCCTGCTATTCCAATAGGTCGAAGCGCCAGTACAGGCCTTCTTGTTCGATCTTAGGTGGAAAGGGCTTCACCGGACGACAGCAATGAGGAGCAGAAGTTCTTCAGGGGGTCACCAGCGATTCCTCGGTCCAGCCTCGTGTTCGCAGGATACTTGGCTCCTGTATCCCTGGGTTCGTAAGAACTCAGGAGATCGACATGGTAGTGGTGTTTCCAGCTCCATCTTATCCACGGTTCCCTTCGCGCCAAAACGGAGGGGAGCCAATGGGAGATCCGCTCATCAACACACATACCATACGTGGACCAATCACGGACCACAGTGGTCCCAGGCATTCACACCACCCTAGACTCTCTGGCACCCAGGATGTGTATTGGGACCAGACAGCCCAGCCCACATCCTGGGGGCACTCAAACGACATGTAGAAGCCCGCGAAAGCAACCGTGTTTCGCGGGAAACTACATGCCCAAATAAGGAAGGCCCCGGGTCGCCTGACCCGGGGGAAGGTAAAGGGAGCAAGACGGACAGTGGACGAGACAAAGGAGCCTCGTGGTCCGGCCATTTTGGGTAGCCGGGCCACCCTTTTGTGTTCGCGGCAAAAAGGTGCTCAGAACGGCAAAAGGAGCTCAAAATAAACCAAATGATCGCTGCCACCAGCCCAGTCCCTGAATGACTTGCACCGATCCAAAAACCATCCTATAAGAGTGTCTAGGGTCTGTAGAAGGCTAGAGACCCAAGAGAGCTGTAACTTAGCTTACAGTGCCCTCTTGTGTCGTGTTGCACTAAAATGGCGACACGATAAAAGAAACTACGGGAAACAGCGTTCCCCGGTACTGACTGTCTTAAGGGCATGTCAGTTTCCCCGTAAGAAAGGAGCGAAAGCCCAGAGGAGTACAGCAGAAGGCTGCACTTCTCTGGCAAAGTCAAGAAAACAGGTTGAAAACAATAGCAAAAAGTTTAGGGGTTGCCACATGGAAGGAAAGTTCCCTACAATAACGAAATCTTTCCTAACAGGAAGGATCTTAGATTTGGTATTAGAAGCATTGAGACATCACATCTCATGCTATAGGAAGGGTCTCAGGATTGGAATGGGAAGGAGTTGGATATCACATCTCATGTTATAGGAAGGGTCTCAGGATTGGAATGGGAAGGACTTCGATATCACATCTCATGTTATAGGAAGGCTCCCAGGTTTGGAAGGGGAAGGAGTTGGATATCACATTTCATGTTAGAGGTAGTATCTCAGGTTTGGTATTAGAGGCATTGAGATATAACATCTCATGCTATCAGAAGGGTCTCAGGATTGGAATGGGAAGGAGTTGGATATCACATCTCATGCTAAAGGGAGGGTATCAGGTTTGGAAGGGGAAGGATTTGGATATCACATCTCGTGTTATAGGAAGGATCTCAGGTTTGGTATTAGAAGAATTGAAATATCACATCTCATGCTATCAAAAGGATCTCAGGTTTGGTATTAGAAGCATTGAGATATCACATCTCATGCTATCAGAACGGTCTCAGGATTGGAATGGGAAGGAGTTGGATATCACATCTCATGCTAAAGGGAGGGTCTCTGGTTTGGAAGGGGAAGGATTTGGATATCACATCTCATGTTATAGGAAGGATCTCAGGTTTGTTGTTAGAAGCATTGAGATATCACATCTCATGCTATAGGAAGGGTCTCAGGGTTGGAATGGGAAGGAGTTGGATATCACATCTCATGCTATAGGAAGGGTCTCAGGAATGGAATGGGAAGGAGTTTTATATGACATCTCATGCCATAGGAAGGATCTCAGGTTTGGTATTAGAAGCATTGAGACATCACATCTCATGTTATAGGAAGGGTCTCAGGATTGGAATGCGAAGGAGTTGGATATCACATCTCATGCTATTGGAAGGGTCTCAGGTTTGGTATAAGCATTGAGATATCACATCTCATGCTATAGGAAGGGTCTCAGGATTGGAATGGGAAGGAGTTGTATATGACATCTCATGCCATAGGAAGGGTCTCAGGTTTGGTATAAAATTTGAGATATCACATCTCTGCTATTGGAAGGGTCTCAGGATTGGAATGGGAAGGAGTTGGATATCCCATCTTATGTTATAGGAAGGGTCTCAGGTTTGGTATTAGAAGCATTGAGATATCACATCTCATGCTATAGGAAGGGTCTCAGGATTGGAATGGGAAGGACTTGAATATCACATCTCATGCTATATGGAGGCTCTCACGTTTGGAAAGGGAAGGAGTTGGATATCACATTTCATGTTAGAGGTAGGATCTCAGGTTTGGTATTAGAGGCATTGAAAATCACATCTCATGCTATCAGAAGGGTCTCAGGATTGGAATGGGAAGGAGTTGGATATCACATCTCATGCTAAAGGGAGGGTCTCAGGTTTGGAAGGGGAAGGATTTTGATATCACATCTCATGTTATAGGAAGGATCTCAGGTTTGGTATTAGAAGCATTGAGATATCACATCTCATGTTATCGGAAGGATCTCAGGTTTGGTATTAGAGGGATTGAGATATCACATCTCATGCTATCGGAAGGGTATCAGGATTGGACTTGGAAGTAGTTTGATATCCCATCTCATGCTATAGGAAGGGTCTCAGGTTGGAATGGGAAGGAGTTGGATATCACATCTCATGTTATAGGAAGGGTCTCAGGATTGGAATGGGAAATACTTCGATATCACATCTCATGCTATAGGAAGGCTCCAGGTTTGGAAGGGGAAGGAGTTGGATATCACATTTCATGTCAGAGGTAGGATCTCAGGTTTGGTATTAGAGGCATTGAGATATCACATCTCATGCTATAGGAAGGGTCTCAGGATTGGAATGGGAAGGAGTTGGATATCACATTTCATGTTAGAGGAAGGATCTCAGGTTTGGTATTAGAGGCATTGAGATATCACATCTCATGCTATAGGAAGGGTCTCAGGATTGGAATGGGAAGGATTTGGATATCACATCTCATGCTATAGGAAGGGTCTCAGGTTTGGTATAAGCATTGAGATATCACATCTCATGTTATAGGAAGGGTCTCAGGATTGGAATGGGAAGGAGTTGGATATCACATTTCATGTTAGAGGAAGGATCTCAGGTTTGGTATTAGAGGCATTGAGATATCACATCTCATGCTATAGGAAGGGTCTCAGGATTGGAATGGGAAGGATTTGGATATCACATCTCATGCTATAGGAAGGGTCTCAGGTTTGGTATAAGCAATGAGATATCACATCTCATGCTATAGGAAGGGTCTCAGGATTGGAATGGGAAGGAGTTGGATATCACATCTCATGTTATAGGAAGGATCTTAGATTTGGTATTAGAAGCATTGAGACATCACATCTCATGCTATATGAAGGGTCTCAGGATTGGAATGGGAAGGAGTTGGATATCACATCTCATGTTATAGGAAGGGTCTCAGGATTGGAATGGGAAGGACTTCGATATCAAATCTCATGTTATAGGAAGGCTCCCAGGTTTGGTGTAAGCATTGAGATATCACATCTCATGCTATAGGAAGGGTCTCAGGATTGCAATGGGAAGGAGTTGGATATCACATCTCATGTTATAGGAAGGATCTTAGATTTGGTATTAGAAGCATTGGGATATCACATCTCATGCCATCGGAAGGGTATCAGGATTGGATTTGGAAGGAGTTGGATATCCCATCTCATGCTATAGGAAGGGTCTCAGGTTGGAATCGGAAGGAGTTGGATATCACATCTCATGTTACAGGAAGGGTCTCCGGATTGGAATGAGAAGGACTTGGATATCACATCTCATGCTATAGGAAGGCTCTCAGGTTTGGAAAGGGAAGGAGTTGGATATCACATTTCATGTTAGAGGTAGTATCTCAGGTTTGGTATTAGAGGCATTGAGATATAACATCTCATGCTATCAGAAGGGTCTCAGGATTGGAATGGGAAGGAGTTGGATATCACATCTCATGCTAAAGGGAGGGTCTCAGGTTTGGAAGGGGAAGGATTTGGATATCACATCTCGTGTTATAGGAAGGATCTCAGGTTTGGTATTAGAAGAATTGAAATATCACATCTCATGCTATCAAAAGGATCTCAGGTTTGGTATTAGACGCATTGAGATATCACATCTCATGCTATCAGAACGGTCTCAGGATTGGAATGGGAAGGAGTTGGATATCACATCTCATGCTAAAGGGAGGATCTCTGGTTTGGAAGGGGAAGGATTTGGATATCACATCTCATGTTATAGGAAGGATCTCAGGTTTGTTGTTAGAAGCATTGAGATATCACATCTCATGCTATAGGAAGGGTCTCAGGGTTGGAATGGGAAGGAGTTGGATATCACATCTCATGCTATAGGAAGGGTCTCAGGAATGGAATGGGAAGGAGTTTTATATGACATCTCATGCCATAGGAAGGATCTCAGGTTTGGTATTAGAAGCATTGAGACATCACATCTCATGTTATAGGAAGGGTCTCAGGATTGGAATGCGAAGGAGTTGGATATCACATCTCATGCTATAGGAAGGGTCTCAGGTTTGGTATAAGCATTGAGATATCACATCTCATGCTATAGGAAGGGTCTCAGGATTGGAATGGGAAGGAGTTGTATATGACATCTCATGCCATAGGAAGGGTCTCAGGTTTGGTATAAGCATTGAGATATCACATCTCTGCTATTGGAAGGGTCTCAGGATTGGAATGGGAAGGAGTTGGATATCCCATCTTATGTTATAGGAAGGGTCTCAGGTTTGGTATTAGAAGCATTGAGATATCACATCTCATGCTATAGGAAGGGTCTCAGGATTGGAATGGGAAGGACTTGAATATCACATCTCATGCTATATGGAGGCTCTCACGTTTGGAAAGGGAAGGAGTTGGATATCACATTTCATGTTAGAGGTAGGATCTCAGGTTTGGTATTAGAGGCATTGAAAATCACATCTCATGCTATCAGAAGGGTCTCAGGATTGGAATGGGAAGGAGTTGGATATCACATCTCATGCTAAAGGGAGGGTCTCAGGTTTGGAAGGGGAAGGATTTTGATATCACATCTCATGTTATAGGAAGGATCTCAGGTTTGGTATTAGAAGCATTGAGATATCACATCTCATGTTATCGGAAGGATCTCAGGTTTGGTATTAGAGGGATTGAGATATCACATCTCATGCTATCGGAAGGGTATCAGGATTGGACTTGGAAGTAGTTTGATATCCCATCTCATGCTATAGGAAGGGTCTCAGGTTGGAATGGGAAGGAGTTGGATATCACATCTCATGTTATAGGAAGGGTCTCAGGATTGGAATGGGAAATACTTCGATATCACATCTCATGCTATAGGAAGGCTCCAGGTTTGGAAGGGGAAGGAGTTGGATATCACATTTCATGTTAGAGGTAGGATCTCAGGTTTGGTATTAGAGGCATTGAGATATCACATCTCATGCTATAGGAAGGGTCTCAGGATTGGAATGGGAAGGAGTTGGATATCACATTTCATGTTAGAGGAAGGATCTTAGGTTTGGTATTAGAGGCATTGAGATATCACATCTCATGCTATAGGAAGGGTCTCAGGATTGGAATGGGAAGGATTTGGATATCACATCTCATGCTATAGGAAGGGTCTCAGGTTTGGTATAAGCATTGAGATATCACATCTCATGTTATAGGAAGGGTCTCAGGATTGGAATGGGAAGGAGTTGGATATCACATTTCATGTTAGAGGAAGGATCTCAGGTTTGGTATTAGAGGCATTGAGATATCACATCTCATGCTATAGGAAGGGTCTCAGGATTGGAATGGGAAGGATTTGGATATCACATCTCATGCTATAGGAAGGGTCTCAGGTTTGGTATAAGCAATGAGATATCACATCTCATGCTATAGGAAGGGTCTCAGGATTGGAATGGGAAGGAGTTGGATATCACATCTCATGTTATAGGAAGGATCTTAGATTTGGTATTAGAAGCATTGAGACATCGCATCTCATGCTATATGAAGGGTCTCAGGATTGGAATGGGAAGGAGTTGGATATCACATCTCATGTTATAGGAAGGGTCTCAGGATTGGAATGGGAAGGACTTCGATATCAAATCTCATGTTATAGGAAGGCTCCCAGGTTTGGTATAAGCATTGAGATATCACATCTCATGCTATAGGAAGGGTCTCAGGATTGGAATGGGAAGGAGTTGGATATCACATCTCATGTTATAGGAAGGATCTTAGATTTGGTATTAGAAGCATTGGGATATCACATCTCATGCCATCGGAAGGGTATCAGGATTGGATTTGGAAGGAGTTGGATATCCCATCTCATGCTATAGGAAGGGTCTCAGGTTGGAATCGGAAGGAGTTGGATATCACATCTCATGTTACAGGAAGGGTCTCCGGATTGGAATGAGAAGGACTTGGATATCACATCTCATGCTATAGGAAGGCTCTCAGGTTTGGAAAGGGAAGGAGTTGGATATCACATTTCATGTTAGAGGTAGTATCTCAGGTTTGGTATTAGAGGCATTGAGATATAACATCTCATGCTATCAGAAGGGTCTCAGGATTGGAATGGGAAGGAGTTGGATATCACATCTCATGCTAAAGGGAGGGTCTCAGGTTTGGAAGGGGAAGGATTTGGATATCACATCTCGTGTTATAGGAAGGATCTCAGGTTTGGTATTAGAAGAATTGAAATATCACATCTCATGCTATCAAAAGGATCTCAGGTTTGGTATTAGAAGCATTGAGATATCACATCTCATGCTATCAGAACGGTCTCAGGATTGGAATGGGAAGGAGTTGGTTATCACATCTCATGCTAAAGGGAGGGTCTCTGGTTTGGAAGGGGAAGGATTTGGATATCACATCTCATGTTATAGGAAGGATCTCAGGTTTGTTGTTAGAAGCATTGAGATATCACATCTCATGCTATAGGAAGGGTCTCAGGATTGGAATGGGAAGGAGTTGGATATCACATCTCATGCTATAGGAAGGGTCTCAGGAATGGAATGGGAAGGAGTTTTATATGACATCTCATGCCATAGGAAGGATCTCAGGTTTGGTATTAGAAGCATTGAGACATCACATCTCTTGTTATAGGAAGGGTCTCAGGATTGGAATGGGAAGGAGTTGGATATCACATCTCATGCTATAGGAAGGGTCTCAGGATTGGAATGGGAAGGAGTTGTATATGACATCTCATGCCATAGGAAGGGTCTCAGGTTTGGTATAAGCATTGAGATATCACATCTCTGCTATTGGAAGGGTCTCAGGATTGGAATGGGAAGGAGTTGGATATCCCATCTTATGTTATAGGAAGGGTCTCAGGTTTGGTATTAGAAGCATTGAGATATCACATCTCATGCTATAGGAAGGGTCTCAGGATTGGAATGGGAAGGACTTGAATATGACATCTCATGCTATATGGAGGCTCTCACGTTTGGAAAGGGAAGGAGTTGGATATCACATTTCATGTTAGAGGTAGGATCTCAGGTTTGGTATTAGAGGCATTGAAAATCACATCTCATGCTATCAGAAGGGTCTCAGGATTGGAATGGGAAGGTGTTGGATATCACATCTCATGCTAAAGGGAGGGTCTCAGGTTTGGAAGGGGAAGGATTTTGATATCACATCTCATGTTATAGGAAGGATCTCAGGTTTGGTACTAGAAGCATTGAGATATCACATCTCATGCTATCGGAAGGATCTCAGGTTTGGTATTAGAGGGATTGAGATATCACATCTCATGCTATCGGAAGGGTATCAGGATTGGACTTGGAAGTAGTTTGATATCCCATCTCATGCTATAGGAAGGGTCTCAGGTTGGAATGGGAAGGAGTTGGATATCACATCTCATGTTATAGGAAGGGTCTCAGGATTGGAATGGGAAATACTTCGATATCACATCTCATGCTATAGGAAGGCTCCAGGTTTGGAAGGAGAAGGAGTTGGATATCACATTTCATGTTAGAGGTAGGATCTCAGGTTTGGTATTAGAGGCATTGAGATATCACATCTCATGCTATCAGAAGGGTCTCAGGATTGGAATGGGAAGGAGTTGGATATCACATCTCATGCTAAAGGGAGGGTCTCAGGTTTGGAATGGGAGGATTTGGATATCACATCTCATGCTATAGGAAGGGTCTCAGGTTTGGTATAAGCATTGAGATATCACATCTCATGCTATAGGAAGGGTCTCAGGATTGGAATGGGAAGGAGTTGGATATCACATCTCATGCTATAGATAGGCTCTCAGGTTTGGAAAGGGAAGGATTTGGATATCACATTTCATGTTAGAGGAAGGATCTCAGGTTTGGTATTAGAGGCATTGAGATATCACATCTCATGCTATAGGAAGGGTCTCAGGATTGGAATGGGAAGGATTTGGATATCACATCTCATGCTATAGGAAGGGTCTCAGGTTTGGTATAAGCACTGAGATATCACATATCATGCTATAGGAAGGGTCTCAGGATTGGAATGGGAAGGAGTTGGATATCACATCTCATGTTATAGGAAGGATCTCAGATTTGGTATTAGAACCATTGAGACATCACATCTCATGCTATAGGAAGGGTCTCAGGATTGGAATGGGAAGAAGTTGGATATCACATCTCATGTTATAGGAAGGCTCCCAGGTTTGGAAGGGGAAGGAGTTGGATATCACATTTCATGCTATAGGAAGGGTCTCAGGTTTGGTATAAGCATTGAGATATCACATCTCATGCTATAGGAAGGGTCTCAGGATTGGAATGGGAAGGAGTTGGATATCACATCTCATGCTATAGATAGGCTCTCAGGTTTGGAAAGGGAAGGATTTGGATATCACATTTCATGTTAGAGGAAGGATCTCAGGTTTGGTATTAGAGGCATTGAGATATCACATCTCATGCTATAGGAAGGGTCTCAGGATTGGAATGGGAAGGATTTGGATATCACATCTCATGCTATAGGAAGGGTCTCAGGTTTGGTATAAGCATTGAGATATCACATATCATGCTATAGGAAGGGTCTCAGGATTGGAATGGGAAGGAGTTGGATATCACATCTCATGTTATAGGAAGGATCTCAGATTTGGTATTAGAACCATTGAGACATCACATCTCATGCTATAGGAAGGGTCTCAGAATTGGAATGGGAAGAAGTTGGATATCACATCTCATGTTAGAGGTAGGATCTCAGGTTTGGTATTAGAGGCATTGAGATATAACATCTCATGCTATCAGAAGGGTCTCAGGATTGGAATGGGAAGGAGTTGGATATCACATCTCATGCTAAAGGGAGGGTCTCAGGTTTGGAAGGGGAAGGATTTGGATATCACATCTCATGTTATAGGAAGGATCTCAGGTTTATTATTAGAAGCATTGAGATATCACATCTCATGCTATAGGAAGGGTCTCAGGATTGGAATGGGAAGGAGTTGGATATCACATCTCATGCTATAGGAAGGGTCTCAGGTTTGGAAGGGGAAGGATTTGGATATCACATCTCGTGTTATAGGAATGATCTCAGGTTTGGTATTAGAAGCATTGAGATATCACATCTCATGTTATAGGAAGGGTCTCAGGATTGGAATGGGAAGGAGTTGGATATCACATTTCATGTTAGAGGAAGGATCTCAGGTTTGGTATTAGAGGCATTGAGATATCACATCTCATGCTATAGGAAGGGTCTCAGGATTGGAATGGGAAGGATTTGGATATCACATCTCATGCTATAGGAAGGGTCTCAGGTTTGGTATAAGCATTGAGATATCACATCTCATGCTATAGGAAGGGTCTCAGGATTGGAATGGGAAGGAGTTGGATATCACATCTCATGCTATAGGAAGGGTCTCAGGTTTGGTATAAGCATTGAGATATCACATCTCATGCTATAGGAAGGGTCTCAGGATTGGAATGGGAAGGAGTTGGATATCACATCTCATGTTATAGGAAGGATCTTAGATTTGGTATTAGAAGCATTGAGACATCACATCTCATGCTATAGGAAGGGTCTCAGGATTGGAATGGGAAGGAGTTGGATATCACATCTCATGTTATAGGAAGGGTCTCAGGATTGGAATGGGAAGGACTTCGATATCACATCTCATGTTATAGGAAGGCTCCCAGGTTTGGAAGGGGAAGGAGTTGGATATCACATTTCATGTTAGAGGTAGTATCTCAGGTTTGGTATTAGAGGCATTGAGATATAACATCTCATGCTATCAGAAGGGTCTCAGGATTGGAATGGGAAGGAGTTGGATATCACATCTCATGCTAAAGGGAGGGTATCAGGTTTGGAAGGGGAAGGATTTGGATATCACATCTCGTGTTATAGGAAGGATCTCAGGTTTGGTATTAGAAGAATTGAAATATCACATCTCATGCTATCAAAAGGATCTCAGGTTTGGTATTAGAAGCATTGAGATATCACATCTCATGCTATCAGAACGGTCTCAGGATTGGAATGGGAAGGAGTTGGATATCACATCTCATGCTAAAGGGAGGGTCTCTGGTTTGGAAGGGGAAGGATTTGGATATCACATCTCATGTTATAGGAAGGATCTCAGGTTTGTTGTTAGAAGCATTGAGATATCACATCTCATGCTATAGGAAGGGTCTCAGGGTTGGAATGGGAAGGAGTTGGATATCACATCTCATGCTATAGGAAGGGTCTCAGGAATGGAATGGGAAGGAGTTTTATATGACATCTCATGCCATAGGAAGGATCTCAGGTTTGGTATTAGAAGCATTGAGACATCACATCTCATGTTATAGGAAGGGTCTCAGGATTGGAATGCGAAGGAGTTGGATATCACATCTCATGCTATTGGAAGGGTCTCAGGTTTGGTATAAGCATTGAGATATCACATCTCATGCTATAGGAAGGGTCTCAGGATTGGAATGGGAAGGAGTTGTATATGACATCTCATGCCATAGGAAGGGTCTCAGGTTTGGTATAAAATTTGAGATATCACATCTCTGCTATTGGAAGGGTCTCAGGATTGGAATGGGAAGGAGTTGGATATCCCATCTTATGTTATAGGAAGGGTCTCAGGTTTGGTATTAGAAGCATTGAGATATCACATCTCATGCTATAGGAAGGGTCTCAGGATTGGAATGGGAAGGACTTGAATATCACATCTCATGCTATATGGAGGCTCTCACGTTTGGAAAGGGAAGGAGTTGGATATCACATTTCATGTTAGAGGTAGGATCTCAGGTTTGGTATTAGAGGCATTGAAAATCACATCTCATGCTATCAGAAGGGTCTCAGGATTGGAATGGGAAGGAGTTGGATATCACATCTCATGCTAAAGGGAGGGTCTCAGGTTTGGAAGGGGAAGGATTTTGATATCACATCTCATGTTATAGGAAGGATCTCAGGTTTGGTATTAGAAGCATTGAGATATCACATCTCATGTTATCGGAAGGATCTCAGGTTTGGTATTAGAGGGATTGAGATATCACATCTCATGCTATCGGAAGGGTATCAGGATTGGACTTGGAAGTAGTTTGATATCCCATCTCATGCTATAGGAAGGGTCTCAGGTTGGAATGGGAAGGAGTTGGATATCACATCTCATGTTATAGGAAGGGTCTCAGGATTGGAATGGGAAATACTTCGATATCACATCTCATGCTATAGGAAGGCTCCAGGTTTGGAAGGGGAAGGAGTTGGATATCACATTTCATGTCAGAGGTAGGATCTCAGGTTTGGTATTAGAGGCATTGAGATATCACATCTCATGCTATAGGAAGGGTCTCAGGATTGGAATGGGAAGGAGTTGGATATCACATTTCATGTTAGAGGAAGGATCTCAGGTTTGGTATTAGAGGCATTGAGATATCACATCTCATGCTATAGGAAGGGTCTCAGGATTGGAATGGGAAGGATTTGGATATCACATCTCATGCTATAGGAAGGGTCTCAGGTTTGGTATAAGCATTGAGATATCACATCTCATGTTATAGGAAGGGTCTCAGGATTGGAATGGGAAGGAGTTGGATATCACATTTCATGTTAGAGGAAGGATCTCAGGTTTGGTATTAGAGGCATTGAGATATCACATCTCATGCTATAGGAAGGGTCTCAGGATTGGAATGGGAAGGATTTGGATATCACATCTCATGCTATAGGAAGGGTCTCAGGTTTGGTATAAGCAATGAGATATCACATCTCATGCTATAGGAAGGGTCTCAGGATTGGAATGGGAAGGAGTTGGATATCACATCTCATGTTATAGGAAGGATCTTAGATTTGGTATTAGAAGCATTGAGACATCACATCTCATGCTATATGAAGGGTCTCAGGATTGGAATGGGAAGGAGTTGGATATCACATCTCATGTTATAGGAAGGGTCTCAGGATTGGAATGGGAAGGACTTCGATATCAAATCTCATGTTATAGGAAGGCTCCCAGGTTTGGTATAAGCATTGAGATATCACATCTCATGCTATAGGAAGGGTCTCAGGATTGCAATGGGAAGGAGTTGGATATCACATCTCATGTTATAGGAAGGATCTTAGATTTGGTATTAGAAGCATTGGGATATCACATCTCATGCCATCGGAAGGGTATCAGGATTGGATTTGGAAGGAGTTGGATATCCCATCTCATGCTATAGGAAGGGTCTCAGGTTGGAATCGGAAGGAGTTGGATATCACATCTCATGTTACAGGAAGGGTCTCCGGATTGGAATGAGAAGGACTTGGATATCACATCTCATGCTATAGGAAGGCTCTCAGGTTTGGAAAGGGAAGGAGTTGGATATCACATTTCATGTTAGAGGTAGTATCTCAGGTTTGGTATTAGAGGCATTGAGATATAACATCTCATGCTATCAGAAGGGTCTCAGGATTGGAATGGGAAGGAGTTGGATATCACATCTCATGCTAAAGGGAGGGTCTCAGGTTTGGAAGGGGAAGGATTTGGATATCACATCTCGTGTTATAGGAAGGATCTCAGGTTTGGTATTAGAAGAATTGAAATATCACATCTCATGCTATCAAAAGGATCTCAGGTTTGGTATTAGAAGCATTGAGATATCACATCTCATGCTATCAGAACGGTCTCAGGATTGGAATGGGAAGGAGTTGGATATCACATCTCATGCTAAAGGGGGGGTCTCTGGTTTGGAAGGGGAAGGATTTGGATATCACATCTCATGTTATAGGAAGGATCTCAGGTTTGTTGTTAGAAGCATTGAGATATCACATCTCATGCTATAGGAAGGGTCTCAGGATTGGAATGGGAAGGAGTTGGATATCACATCTCATGCTATAGGAAGGGTCTCAGGAATGGAATGGGAAGGAGTTTTATATGACATCTCATGCCATAGGAAGGATCTCAGGTTTGGTATTAGAAGCATTGAGACATCACATCTCTTGTTATGGGAAGGGTCTCAGGATTGGAATGGGAAGGAGTTGGATATCACATCTCATGCTATAGGAAGGGTCTCAGGATTGGAATGGGAAGGAGTTGTATATGACATCTCATGCCATAGGAAGGGTCTCAGGTTTGGTATAAGCATTGAGATATCACATCTCTGCTATTGGAAGGGTCTCAGGATTGGAATGGGAAGGAGTTGGATATCCCATCTTATGTTATAGGAAGGGTCTCAGGTTTGGTATTAGAAGCATTGAGATATCACATCTCATGCTATAGGAAGGGTCTCAGGATTGGAATGGGAAGGACTTGAATATCACATCTCATGCTATATGGAGGCTCTCACGTTTGGAAAGGGAAGGAGTTGGATATCACATTTCATGTTAGAGGTAGGATCTCAGGTTTGGTATTAGAGGCATTGAAAATCACATCTCATGCTATCAGAAGGGTCTCAGGATTGGAATGGGAAGGTGTTGGATATCACATCTCATGCTAAAGGGAGGGTCTCAGGTTTGGAAGGGGAAGGATTTTGATATCACATCTCATGTTATAGGAAGGATCTCAGGTTTGGTACTAGAAGCATTGAGATATCACATCTCATGCTATCGGAAGGATCTCAGGTTTGGTATTAGAGGGATTGAGATATCACATCTCATGCTATCGGAAGGGTATCAGGATTGGACTTGGAAGTAGTTTGATATCCCATCTCATGCTATAGGAAGGGTCTCAGGTTGGAATGGGAAGGAGTTGGATATCACATCTCATGTTATAGGAAGGGTCTCAGGATTGGAATGGGAAATACTTCGATATCACATCTCATGCTATAGGAAGGCTCCAGGTTTGGAAGGAGAAGGAGTTGGATATCACATTTCATGTTAGAGGTAGGATCTCAGGTTTGGTATTAGAGGCATTGAGATATCACATCTCATGCTATCAGAAGGGTCTCAGGATTGGAATGGGAAGGAGTTGGATATCACATCTCATGCTAAAGGGAGGGTCTCAGGTTTGGACGGGGAAGGATTTGGATATCACATCTCATGTTATAGGAAGGATCTCAGGTTTGTTGTTAGAAGCATTGAGATATCACATATCATGCTATAGGAAGGGTCTCAGGATCGGAATGGGAAGGAGTTGGATATCACATCTCATGCTATAGGAATGGTCTCAGGAATGGAATGGGAAGGCGTTTTAAATGACATCTCATGCCATAGGAAGGATCTCAGGTTTGGTATTAGAAGCATTGAGACATCACATCTCATGTTATAGGAAGGGTCTCAGGATTGGAATGGGAAGGAGTTGGATATAACATCTCATGCTATAGGAAGGGTCTCAGGTTTGGTATAAGCATTGAGATATCACATCTCATGCTATAGGAAGGGTCTCAGGATTGGAATGGGAAGGAGTTGTATATGACATCTCATGCCATAGGAAGGGTCTCAGGTTTGGTATAAGCATTGAGATATCACATCTCTGCTATCGGAAGGGTCTCAGGATTGGAATGGGAAGGAGTTGGATATCCCATCTTATGTTATAGGAAGGGTCTCAGGTTTGGTATTAGAAGCATTGAGATATCACATCTCATGCTATAGGAAGGGTCTCAGGATTGGAATGGGAAATACTTCGATATCACATCTCATGCTATAGGAAGGCTCTCAGGTTTGGAAGGGGAAGGAGTTGGATATCAAATTTCATGTTAGAGGTAGGATCTCAGGTTTGGTATTAGAGGCATTGAGATATCACATCTCATGCTATCAGAAGGGTCTCAGGATTGGAATGGGAAGAAGTTGGATATCACATCTCATGCTAAAGGGAGGGTCTCAGGTTTGGAAGGCGAAGGATTTGGATATCACATCTCGTGTTATAGGAATGATCTCAGGTTTGGTATTAGAAGCATTGAGATATCACATCTCATGCTATCGGAAGGATCTCAGGTTTGGTATTAGAAGCATTGAGATATCAAATCTCATGCTATAGGAAGGGTCTCAGGATTGGAATGGGAAGGAGTTGGATATCACATCTCATGCTATAGGAAGGGTCTCAGGATTGGAATGGGAAGGAGTTGGATATCACATCTCATGCCATAGGAAGGATCTCAGGTTTGGTATTAGAAGCATTGAGACATCACATCTCATGCTATCGGAAGGATCTCAGGTTTGGTATTAGAGGGATTGAGATATCACATCTCATGCTATCGGAAGGGTATCAGGATTGGACTTGGAAGTAGTTTGATATCCCATCTCATGCTATAGGAAGGGTCTCAGGTTGGAATGGGAAGGAGTTGGATATCACATCTCATGTTATAGGAAGGGTCTCAGGATTGGAATGGGAAATACTTCGATATCACATCTCATGCTATAGGAAGGCTCCAGGTTTGGAAGGAGAAGGAGTTGGATATCACATTTCATGTTAGAGGTAGGATCTCAGGTTTGGTATTAGAGGCATTGAGATATCACATCTCATGCTATCAGAAGGGTCTCAGGATTGGAATGGGAAGGAGTTGGATATCACATCTCATGCTAAAGGGAGGGTCTCAGGTTTGGACGGGGAAGGATTTGGGTATCACATCTCATGTTATAGGAAGGATCTCAGGTTTGTTGTTAGAAGCATTGAGATATCACATATCATGCTATAGGAAGGGTCTCAGGATCGGAATGGGAAGGAGTTGGATATCACATCTCATGCTATAGGAATGGTCTCAGGAATGGAATGGGAAGGCGTTTTAAATGACATCTCATGCCATAGGAAGGATCTCAGGTTTGGTATTAGAAGCATTGAGACATCACATCTCATGTTATAGGAAGGGTCTCAGGATTGGAATGGGAAGGAGTTGGATATCACATCTCATGCTATAGGAAGGGTCTCAGGTTTGGTATAAGCATTGAGATATCACATCTCATGCTATAGGAAGGGTCTCAGGATTGGAATGGGAAGGAGTTGTATATGACATCTCATGCCATAGGAAGGGTCTCAGGTTTGGTATAAGCATTGAGATATCACATCTCTGCTATCGGAAGGGTCTCAGGATTGGAATGGGAAGGAGTTGGATATCCCATCTTATGTTATAGGAAGGGTCTCAGGTTTGGTATTAGAAGCATTGAGATATCACATCTCATGCTATAGGAAGGGTCTCAGGATTGGAATGGGAAATACTTCGATATCACATCTCATGCTATAGGAAGGCTCTCAGGTTTGGAAGGGGAAGGAGTTGGATATCAAATTTCATGTTAGAGGTAGGATCTCAGGTTTGGTATTAGAGGCATTGAGATATCACATCTCATGCTATCAGAAGGGTCTCAGGATTGGAATGGGAAGAAGTTGGATATCACATCTCATGCTAAAGGGAGGGTCTCAGGTTTGGAAGGCGAAGGATTTGGATATCACATCTCGTGTTATAGGAATGATCTCAGGTTTGGTATTAGAAGCATTGAGATATCACATCTCATGCTATCGGAAGGATCTCAGGTTTGGTATTAGAAGCATTGAGATATCAAATCTCATGCTATAGGAAGGGTCTCAGGATTGGAATGGGAAGGAGTTGGATATCACATCTCATGCTATAGGAAGGGTCTCAGGATTGGAATGGGAAGGAGTTGGATATCACATCTCATGCCATAGGAAGGATCTCAGGTTTGGTATTAGAAGCATTGAGACATCACATCTCATGTTATAGGAAGGGTCTCAGGATTGGAATTGGAAGAAGTTGGATATCACATCTCATGCTATAGGAAGGGTCTCAGGTTTGGTATAAGCATTGAGATATCACATCTCATGCTATAGGAAGGGTCTCAGGATTGGAATGGGAAGGAGTTGTATATGACATCTCATGCCATAGGAAGGGTCTCAGGTTTGGTATAAGCATTGAGATATCACATCTCTGCTATCGGAAGGGTCTCAGGATTGGAATGGGAAGGAGTTGGATATCACATCTCTTGCTATAGGAAGGGCCTCAGGTTTTGAATTAGAAGCATTGAGACATCACATCTCATGCTATAGGAAGGGTCTCAGGTTTGGTATAAGCATTGAGATATCACATCTCTGCTATCGGAAGGGTCTCAGGATTGGAATGGGAAGGAGTTGGATATCCCATCTCATGTTATAGGAAGAGTCACAGGTTTGGTATTAGAAGCATTGAGATATCACATCTCATGCTATAGGAAGGGTCTCAGGATTGGAATGGGAAGGACTTGGATATCACATCTCATGCTATAGGGAGGGTGTCAAGTTTGATATTAGAAGCATTGAGATAACAAATCTCATGATATCGGAAGGGTCTCAGGATTGGAATGGGAAGGAGTTGGATATCACATCTCATGATAAAGTAAGGGTCTAAGGTTTGGAAGGGGAAGGATTTGGATATCACATCTCATGTTAGAGGAAGGGTCTCAGGATTGGAATGGGAAGGAGTTTAATATCACATCTCATGCCATAGTATGGGTCTCAGGTTTGGTAGAAGCATTGAGATACAACATCTCTGCTATTGGAAGGGTCTCAGGATTGGAATGGGAAGGAGTTGGATATCCCATCTTATGTTATAGGAAGGGTCTCAGGTTTGGTATTAGAAGCATTGAGATATCACATCTCATGCTATAGGAAGGGTCTCAGGATTGGAATGGGAAGGACTTGAATATCACATCTCATGCTATATGGAGGCTTTCACGTTTGGAAAGGGAAGGAGTTGGATATCACATTTCATGTTAGAGGTAGGATCTCAGGTTTGGTATTAGAGGCATTGAAAATCACATCTCATGCTATCAGAAGGGTCTCAGGATTGGAATGGGAAGGAGTTGGATATCACATCTCATGCTAAAGGGAGGGTCTCAGGTTTGGAAGGGGAAGGATTTTGATATCACATCTCATGTTATAGGAAGGATCTCAGGTTTGGTATTAGAAGCATTGAGATATCACATCTCATGCTATCGGAAGGAACTCAGGTTTGGTATTAGAGGGATTGAGATATCACATCTCATGCTATCGGAAGGGTATCAGGATTGGACTTGGAAGTAGTTTGATATCCCATCTCATGCTATAGGAAGGGTCTCAGGTTGGAATGGGAAGGAGTTGGATATCACATCTCATGTTATAGGAAGGGTCTCAGGATTGGAATGGGAAATACTTCGATATCACATCTCATGCTATAGGAAGGCTCCAGGTTTGGAAGGGGAAGGAGTTGGATATCACATTTCATGTTAGATGTAGGATCTCAGGTTTGGTATTAGAGGCATTGAGATATCACATCTCATGCTATCAGAAGGGTCTCAGGATTGGAATGGGAAGGAGTTGGATATCACATCTCATGCTAAAGGGAGGGTCTCAGGTTTGGACGGGGAAGGATTTGGATATCACATCTCATGTTATAGGAAGGATCTCAGGTTTGTTGTTAGAAGCATTGAGATATCACATATCATGCTATAGGAAGGGTCTCAGGATCGGAATGGGAAGGAGTTGGATATCACATCTCATGCTATAGGAAGGGTCTCAGGAATGGAATGGGAAGGCGTTTTAAATGACATCTCATGCCATAGGAAGGATCTCAGGTTTGGTATTAGAAGCATTGAGACATCACATCTCATGTTATAGGAAGGGTCTCAGGATTGGAATGGGAAGGAGTTGGATATCACATCTCATGCTATAGGAAGGGTCTCAGGTTTGGTATAAGCATTGAGATATCACATCTCATGCTATAGGAAGGGTCTCAGGATTGGAATAGGAAGGAGTTGTATATGACATCTCATGCCATAGGAAGGGTCTCAGGTTTGGTATAAGCATTGAGATATCACATCTCTGCTATCGGAAGGGTCTCAGAATTGGAATGGGAAGGAGTTGGATATCCCATCTTATGTTATAGGAAGGGTCTCAGGTTTGGTATTAGAAGCATTGAGATATCACATCTCATGCTCATAGGAAGGGTCTCAGGATTGGAATGGGAAGGACTTGAATATCACAACTCATGCTATATGGAGGCTCTCAAGTTTGGAAAGGGAAGGAGTTGGATATCACATCTCATGCTAAAGGGGGGGTCTCTGGTTTGGAAGGGGAAGGATTTGGATATCACATCTCATGTTATAGGAAGGATCTCAGGTTTGTTGTTAGAAGCATTGAGATATCACATCTCATGCTATAGGAAGGGTCTCAGGATTGGAATGGGAAGGAGTTGGATATCACATCTCATGGTATAGGAAGGGTCTCAGGAATGGAATGGGAAGGAGTTTTATATGACATCTCATGCCATAGGAAGGATCTCAGGTTTGGTATTAGAAGCATTGAGACATCACATCTCTTGTTATGGGAAGGGTCTCAGGATTGGAATGGGAAGGATTTGGATATCACATCTCATGCTATAGGAAGGGTCTCAGGATTGGAATGGGAAGGAGTTGTATATGACATCTCATGCCATAGGAAGGGTCTCAGGTTTGGTATAAGCATTGAGATATCACATCTCTGCTATTGGAAGGGTCTCAGGATTGGAATGGGAAGGAGTTGGATATCCCATCTTATGTTATAGGAAGGGTCTCAGGTTTGGTATTAGAAGCATTGAGATATCACATCTCATGCTATAGGAAGGGTCTCAGGATTGGAATGGGAAGGACTTGAATATCACATCTCATGCTATATGGAGGCTCTCACGTTTGGAAAGGGAAGGAGTTGGATATCACATTTCATGTTAGAGGTAGGATCTCAGGTTTGGTATTAGAGGCATTGAAAATCACATCTCATGCTATCAGAAGGGTCTCAGGATTGGAATGGGAAGGTGTTGGATATCACATCTCATGCTAAAGGGAGGGTCTCAGGTTTGGAAGGGGAAGGATTTTGATATCACATCTCATGTTATAGGAAGGATCTCAGGTTTGGTACTAGAAGCATTGAGATATCACATCTCATGCTATCGGAAGGATCTCAGGTTTGGTATTAGAGGGATTGAGATATCACATCTCATGCTATCGGAAGGGTATCAGGATTGGACTTGGAAGTAGTTTGATATCCCATCTCATGCTATAGGAAGGGTCTCAGGTTGGAATGGGAAGGAGTTGGATATCACATCTCATGTTATAGGAAGGGTCTCAGGATTGGAATGGGAAATACTTCGATATCACATCTCATGCTATAGGAAGGCTCCAGGTTTGGAAGGAGAAGGAGTTGGATATCACATTTCATGTTAGAGGTAGGATCTCAGGTTTGGTATTAGAGGCATTGAGATATCACATCTCATGCTATCAGAAGGGTCTCAGGATTGGAATGGGAAGGAGTTGGATATCACATCTCATGCTAAAGGGAGGGTCTCAGGTTTGGACGGGGAAGGATTTGGATATCACATCTCATGTTATAGGAAGGATCTCAGGTTTGTTGTTAGAAGCATTGAGATATCACATATCATGCTATAGGAAGGGTCTCAGGATCGGAATGGGAAGGAGTTGGATATCACATCTCATGCTATAGGAATGGTCTCAGGAATGGAATGGGAAGGCGTTTTAAATGACATCTCATGCCATAGGAAGGATCTCAGGTTTGGTATTAGAAGCATTGAGACATCACATCTCATGTTATAGGAAGGGTCTCAGGATTGGAATGGGAAGGAGTTGGATATCACATCTCATGCTATAGGAAGGGTCTCAGGTTTGGTATAAGCATTGAGATATCACATCTCATGCTATAGGAAGGGTCTCAGGATTGGAATGGGAAGGAGTTGTATATGACATCTCATGCCATAGGAAGGGTCTCAGGTTTGGTATAAGCATTGAGATATCACATCTCTGCTATCGGAAGGGTCTCAGGATTGGAATGGGAAGGAGTTGGATATCCCATCTTATGTTATAGGAAGGGTCTCAGGTTTGGTATTAGAAGCATTGAGATATCACATCTCATGCTATAGGAAGGGTCTCAGGATTGGAATGGGAAATACTTCGATATCACATCTCATGCTATAGGAAGGCTCTCAGGTTTGGAAGGGGAAGGAGTTGGATATCAAATTTCATGTTAGAGGTAGGATCTCAGGTTTGGTATTAGAGGCATTGAGATATCACATCTCATGCTATCAGAAGGGTCTCAGGATTGGAATGGGAAGAAGTTGGATATCACATCTCATGCTAAAGGGAGGGTCTCAGGTTTGGAAGGCGAAGGATTTGGATATCACATCTCGTGTTATAGGAATGATCTCAGGTTTGGTATTAGAAGCATTGAGATATCACATCTCATGCTATCGGAAGGATCTCAGGTTTGGTATTAGAAGCATTGAGATATCAAATCTCATGCTATAGGAAGGGTCTCAGGATTGGAATGGGAAGGAGTTGGATATCACATCTCATGCTATAGGAAGGGTCTCAGGATTGGAATGGGAAGGAGTTGGATATCACATCTCATGCCATAGGAAGGATCTCAGGTTTGGTATTAGAAGCATTGAGACATCACATCTCATGCTATCGGAAGGATCTCAGGTTTGGTATTAGAGGGATTGAGATATCACATCTCATGCTATCGGAAGGGTATCAGGATTGGACTTGGAAGTAGTTTGATATCCCATCTCATGCTATAGGAAGGGTCTCAGGTTGGAATGGGAAGGAGTTGGATATCACATCTCATGTTATAGGAAGGGTCTCAGGATTGGAATGGGAAATACTTCGATATCACATCTCATGCTATAGGAAGGCTCCAGGTTTGGAAGGAGAAGGAGTTGGATATCACATTTCATGTTAGAGGTAGGATCTCAGGTTTGGTATTAGAGGCATTGAGATATCACATCTCATGCTATCAGAAGGGTCTCAGGATTGGAATGGGAAGGAGTTGGATATCACATCTCATGCTAAAGGGAGGGTCTCAGGTTTGGACGGGGAAGGATTTGGATATCACATCTCATGTTATAGGAAGGATCTCAGGTTTGTTGTTAGAAGCATTGAGATATCACATATCATGCTATAGGAAGGGTCTCAGGATCGGAATGGGAAGGAGTTGGATATCACATCTCATGCTATAGGAATGGTCTCAGGAATGGAATGGGAAGGCGTTTTAAATGACATCTCATGCCATAGGAAGGATCTCAGGTTTGGTATTAGAAGCATTGAGACATCACATCTCATGTTATAGGAAGGGTCTCAGGATTGGAATGGGAAGGAGTTGGATATCACATCTCATGCTATAGGAAGGGTCTCAGGTTTGGTATAAGCATTGAGATATCACATCTCATGCTATAGGAAGGGTCTCAGGATTGGAATGGGAAGGAGTTGTATATGACATCTCATGCCATAGGAAGGGTCTCAGGTTTGGTATAAGCATTGAGATATCACATCTCTGCTATCGGAAGGGTCTCAGGATTGGAATGGGAAGGAGTTGGATATCCCATCTTATGTTATAGGAAGGGTCTCAGGTTTGTTATTAGAAGCATTGAGATATCACATCTCATGCTATAGGAAGGGTCTCAGGATTGGAATGGGAAATACTTCGATATCACATCTCATGCTATAGGAAGGCTCTCAGGTTTGGAAGGGGAAGGAGTTGGATATCAAATTTCATGTTAGAGGTAGGATCTCAGGTTTGGTATTAGAGGCATTGAGATATCACATCTCATGCTATCAGAAGGGTCTCAGGATTGGAATGGGAAGAAGTTGGATATCACATCTCATGCTAAAGGGAGGGTCTCAGGTTTGGAAGGCGAAGGATTTGGATATCACATCTCGTGTTATAGGAATGATCTCAGGTTTGGTATTAGAAGCATTGAGATATCACATCTCATGCTATCGGAAGGATCTCAGGTTTGGTATTAGAAGCATTGAGATATCAAATCTCATGCTATAGGAAGGGTCTCAGGATTGGAATGGGAAGGAGTTGGATATCACATCTCATGCTATAGGAAGGGTCTCAGGATTGGAATGGGAAGGAGTTGGATATCACATCTCATGCCATAGGAAGGATCTCAGGTTTGGTATTAGAAGCATTGAGACATCACATCTCATGTTATAGGAAGGGTCTCAGGATTGGAATTGGAAGAAGTTGGATATCACATCTCATGCTATAGGAAGGGTCTCAGGTTTGGTATAAGCATTGAGATATCACATCTCATGCTATAGGAAGGGTCTCAGGATTGGAATGGGAAGGAGTTGTATATGACATCTCATGCCATAGGAAGGGTCTCAGGTTTGGTATAAGCATTGAGATATCACATCTCTGCTATCGGAAGGGTCTCAGGATTGGAATGGGAAGGAGTTGGATATCACATCTCTTGCTATAGGAAGGGCCTCAGGTTTTGAATTAGAAGCATTGAGACATCACATCTCATGCTATAGGAAGGGTCTCAGGTTTGGTATAAGCATTGAGATATCACATCTCTGCTATCGGAAGGGTCTCAGGATTGGAATGGGAAGGAGTTGGATATCCCATCTCATGTTATAGGAAGAGTCACAGGTTTGGTATTAGAAGCATTGAGATATCACATCTCATGCTATAGGAAGGGTCTCAGGATTGGAATGGGAAGGACTTGGATATCACATCTCATGCTATAGGGAGGGTGTCAAGTTTGATATTAGAAGCATTGAGATAACAAATCTCATGATATCGGAAGGGTCTCAGGATTGGAATGGGAAGGAGTTGGATATCACATCTCATGATAAAGTAAGGGTCTAAGGTTTGGAAGGGGAAGGATTTGGATATCACATCTCATGTTAGAGGAAGGGTCTCAGGATTGGAATGGGAAGGAGTTTAATATCACATCTCATGCCATAGTATGGGTCTCAGGTTTGGTAGAAGCATTGAGATACAACATCTCTGCTATTGGAAGGGACTCAGGATTGGAATGGGAAGGAGTTGTGTTAGGAAAGATTTCGTTATTGTAGGGAACTTTCCTTCCATGTGGCAACCCCTAAACTTTTTGCTATTGTTTTCAACCTGTTTTCTTGACTTTGCCAGAGAAGTGCAGCCTTCTGCTGTACTCCTCTGGGCTTTCGCTCCTTTCTTACGGGGAAACTGACATGCCCTTAAGACAGTCAGTACCGGGGAACGCTGTTTCCCGTAGTTTCTTTTATCGTGTCGCCATTTTAGTGCAACACGACACAAGAGGGCACTGTAAGCTAAGTTACAGCTCTCTTGGGTCTCTAGCCTTCTACAGACCCTAGACACTCTTATAGGATGGTTTTTGGATCGGTGCAAGTCATTCAGGGACTGGGCTGGTGGCAGCGATCATTTGGTTTATTTTGAGCTCCTTTTGCCGTTCTGAGCACCTTTTTGCCGCGAACACAAAAGGGTGGCCCGGCTACCCAAAATGGCCGGACCACGAGGCTCCTTTGTCTCGTCCACTGTCCGTCTTGCTCCCTTTACCTTCCCCCGGGTCAGGCGACCCGGGGCCTTCCTTATTTGGGCATGTAGTTTCCCGCGAAACACGGTTGCTTTCGCGGGCTTCTACATGTCGTTTGAGTGCCCCCAGGATGTGGGCTGGGCTGTCTGGTCCCAATACACATCCTGGGTGCCAGAGAGTCTAGGGTGGTGTGAATGCCTGGGACCACTGTGGTCCGTGATTGGTCCACGTATGGTATGTGTGTTGATGAGCGGATCTCCCATTGGCTCCCCTCCGTTTTGGCGCGAAGGGAACCGTGGATAAGAGGGAGCTGGAAACACCACTGCCATGTCGATCTCCTGAGTTCTTACGAACCCAGGGATACAGGAGCCAAGTATCCTGCGAACACGAGGCTGGACCGAGGAATCGCTGGTGACCCCCTGAAGAACTTCTGCTCCTCATTGCTGTCGTCCGGTGAAGCCCTTTCCACCTAAGATCGAACAAGAAGGCCTGTACTGGCGCTTCGACCTATTGGAATAGCAGGACCAGCTATTCCCGGCACCTTCATCAACTCCTGCTGTAAGCCTTCGGAAGTGTCTCTGGGCCATCCAGTTGACTGACCAGCTTACTAAGGAGGCCTGCTCTGTAATCGCCGACAGGTTGGGTGGTATTCTGAGTCCGGGGCATGCTCACACGCTTCGTTTGCTTAGCAGTCCTAAGCTAGAGGTGAGCAGTGCTCGTTTGGCTTGAATACACCCGGCCGTTCCGTTGCCCTGCTGTGGCGACAAAAACTGTGCTTGTTTCTTCGATCGGGACGTCTTTTTACTCTGCACGACGACGAGACGTTCCCTGCTCTTCAGAACCTGCCAGAAGCTGCATCTATCGAGGAGAAGCTCGGGCCTGCTTGCTTCGGGGACCGGTGAGTAGATTAGCTAGGATCTGGTCGCCCTCCTGCAGTGCCCTTTGCTTTTCCCCGCTGTGAATACAGCACCCCTTGTCCGTACTCGCGCCCTGCTTCTGCCTCACAGTGGAGGCTGCGCTAGAGTCGCGGACCGTGTTCTCCTTCATTAGAGCTCCCTACAGAGCTGTTCAACGTCCTCCGAAGAGCTTCACCTTCTGCCCATTGGCACCGGCGTGTGCAGGTACTTTTGAGCGCTAGGCTCCACTCTTCGTAGGGATTGGACTACCATCTAGTTAGGGGCCTCAGAAGGCGGACATATCACACGCATTGGTTCGCACTGCCTGTTTTCCTTCCCCTGCAGGTGGATAACATATTTCGTGCTGCTAATGCTGTGAAACTGTGTATTCTGTATATATATTGGGTGGATAGTGTATGTGTTGGTTTAATATCGTTGTATGTTGCTGCTTTTACTGTGGTCATTAGTTTTGAGGCCTTATAATAAATGTGTATCTATTTTTGATATAAACAACTGTTTGGAGTAGTTTGTAAGCGCTCTTGCTTTGTGTGCTCATTGCGGGCTTTCAGTCACCCTCACCCCTCTTGAGACCTAGTCTTGACCGCCGCGATCGCTACCTTGATTGGTCTGGCTTGTCCAGAGGTTACCCTGTTCCAAGTAATTAGGTTGGCCTTCTGAACCTCTGCGCCACCAGGACAGAGTTCAGAAATCCGTCTTAACAAATTGGTGTACAGCGGTGGGATACGACTGAAGGTATCCAGTGTTGCGCACGAGCTAAGGCGTTTTCAGGTTATTCCAACCAGGACACGCAGTAAAGTATTGAATATAACGTTAAAAAGGCCATAGTCCTATCAACAGTATGGAAACGAATACTTTATTAACCTTAAATGCTTCGAAATCTGAAACATTGAAGAAGATGTGTGCGGAGAGAGGGGTTTCCTCTCAAGGCACTAAATTGGAAATGATCCAGAGAATCGTGGCGTGGCAAGAAGCGCAGCTTGACGCTATAACTTCCGAGGACAGTGCAGAAGGTGGTGGGGCTGCTCTCACTGGCAGAACCGACGGTTCTGCCGCTGCACTGATCCATCACGACCACGAGGACAGGGAGGATGTAATGTCTAACGTTTCCTCTGCCAGTGTTGATGGGGAGGCTATGCTTGAATTCAAGAAGCAAGAGCTGCGGTTTAGGCAGCAGGAGCTTGAATTCAGCATAGCCAAACTGAAAATCGACCAGGCAGAAAAACAAAAAGACAGGGATCACCAGTTGGAACTGGCCAAGCTTCAGTTCGCAAATGGGTCCAAGGGTCCTGGACATGGTTCTGGGGCTTCCTCTCATCCACGGTTTCCAAAAGATCTGCTCAGTGTGTATGAGGAACGAAATGACATTATGGACTGGTTAAATGCGTTTGAGTATGCATGCGAGGTTCAAGAGGTTGATAATGCGGATAAGATTGCATGGTTACTCAGCAGACTGCCCCATTCTGGTTGCAGTGCCATTATGGAAATGTCGAAGGCTGAGCGCGCTGATTTTGCAATGTTGAAGCAGACTCTCATTTTAAAGTTTGGGAAGACTCCGACCCAATATTTGAAAAGGTTTAGAGAGTATAAGAAAAAGGAAGGTGGTACTTGGGTGTCGTATGTAGCTGAGTCCCTAAAAAACTTAACTGGCTGGGTTGAAGGTTATAAGGTTTCTACCTTCGAAGGCATGATCAATCTGGTCATGCTGGAACACATTTTTGCTTCTTCTTCCCCGGAGCTTAAGCAGCATTTGGCCGATTCGAAGGAGATAGATCCTAAGAAGCTGGCCATTGCAGCAGATTTATGGGTGTCACATCGAGTGTCCCATAAGGACAAAACTCATCCTGGTAAGCAGGAGGAAGGGAAAAAGTCCAAAGATGTGGAGGGTGGGGAATCTGCTAAATCTTCTTCCCATAAGGGCCACAAAAAGAAAAATAAGGGTAAGCCATCCGAGAACTCACAGGGTAGTGGAGGTTCGCCTCCGAAACAGAACTCTGGTTATAATAAGCCTCCCTACGTAAACAGACCCAATGGGGCTTGTTTTTCTTGTGGAGCAACTGACCATGTGAAGGGGGATCCCCGTTGTAAGGTTAGACCTTTGGGGGTCCACTCCGCTAATCTGGCCTTCTCCTCCTACGAGGAAGAAGAGATTACAGGAGCATCCTTCTCCTCAGACTCATTTCCCAGCGGAATAGAGGCTGAGGTAGTTTTAGTGTCCCTGGGTTCCTGGGAGCCTAAAGTCGCAGAGGCGTATGCTAGGATTCCGGATAATACCAAGCACTACTTTAAAGACAGTGTGCTGATCAATGGAGTGGATACTCCAGCTCTTAGGGATAGTGGGTGCAGTCGAACTGTAGTGGATTCTACCTTGGTAGACTCAGAGGAAGTTGCCAGAGCTACTCTGATGCCCACTAAGTTGGCTGACGGCCCCCTCCGTATGTTTCCCGTGATCCCTGTTAATCTAACTTTAAATGGTACAGCAGTTAGGATTCCAGTGAGCATTCAGAGAAACGTCCCGGGAAAGGTCTTGTTGGGCAATGATCTCAGAGCTCTAGGGCTCGTAGGAGACACTGCCGAAAGACCCTACACACGGTCTCAAGCACGGGCAGCATTGGCCAAGTCCAATACGCCGCCCCAGCCGAAGGGGAAACCCAAGGCGAAAGGAGTCAACAAGTCCCGACGGGGGAAAGAGAATATTCCCCCGAGCTCGCCTACCACTGCGGTGGAGGGAGTTGGTCAATCGCCCGAGCCTGACGAGGAGGTGGCGATGCCTGAAGTGTTCGACCCCAACGACCATCCTGAACTAAAAGACTTGTTAGTTGAAGGAGGTCCTGATAGGGACGACTTCAGTAAGGGCCAACGTGAGTGCCCATCTCTGGAAGGCCTAAGGAGACAGGCCTGCTCCCAGCTTGAGGGTGAACCTCCTGGGAAGCATCGGATTTATTGGGAAGGTGGACTCCTGTACAGTGAGCCCACAGAGTCTACAGAAGGAGACCATAGGAGGTTGGTGGTTCCCCTTGCTGTTAGACCCTTCCTCCTGCAGTTGGCGCATGAAGTTCCCCTTGCTGGTCACCTTGGAATGAAGAGGACCAAGCAAAGGTTATCTATGCACTTCTACTGGCCCAAGATGGGGGTGCAAGTAGAAAGTCACTGCAGGAGTTGTGCCTCCTGCCAGTTGTCTGGTAAGGTTGGCGCGACAATCCAAGCTCCATTGGTACCGCTCCCAGTTGTGGGGGTACCATTTGAAAGGGTAGGGATCGACATCGTTGGTCCCCTTGACCCGCAAACATCCTCAGGCAATAGGTTTATCCTGGTGCTGGTCGACCATGCAACCAGGTATCCTGAGGCCATCCCATTAAAGACTGTAACTGCCAAGTCAGTTGCAAAAGCTTTACTCGGCATATTTACTAGGGTTGGCTTCCCTAAAGAAGTTGTGTCAGATCGTGGCAGCAACTTTATGTCGAAGTATATGCAGGCTATGTGGAAAGAATGTGGGGTCACCTACAAGTTCTCTTCTGCATACCACCCCCAGACCAATGGTCTGGTGGAGCGTTTCAACAGAACGCTAAAGAGCATGATTGGGGCTCTGGAGGAGCCCCAGAGAAGAAAATGGGATCTTCTTTTACCATGCTTGCTGTTTGCCTACAGAGAGGTACCACAGGAGGGTGTTGGCTTCAGCCCCTTCGAACTTCTGTTCGGTCATCCCGTACGGGGACCCTTAGCCATCGTCAAAGAGGGATGGGAGATGCCCACTCCCCCTGTTACTACCAATGTAGTTGACTATGTGCTAGGGCTCAGAAAACGGATGGTACTCCTGATGGGCTTGGCTAGTGAAAAGTTGAAAGCAGGACAAGCGCTGGTGAAACATTGGTACGACCAGAAAGCTTCCTTAATTCACTTTACACCTGGTCAGCAAGTCCTGATCATGAACCCCATAAGGCCTCGCGCTTTACAGGACAAATGGTCAGGCCCTTACACAGTGGTGGAGCCCCTGGGTGAGGTGAACTATTTAGTGGACCTTGGAAGGCCTGGACAGGCTCCAAAAGTGTTCCACGTAAATAGGCTGAAGGCTTTCGTCCCAAGAGTCGAAATCGCAGCACTGCTACTGGCGTCAGACGTTGAGGAAGAGGAGTCAGAACCTCTTCCCGACCTGTTCCAAAGCGGTCCTTCAGATAGCTCCGTTGAGGGTGTCCGAGTGGCCCCTCACCTGACTTCTGATCAGCAGGCTGAGGTGAAAAGTTTGCTTAGGCAGTTTTCCCCCCTGTTTTCACAGTCGCCTGGTTTGACACCTTGGTGCAAACATAACATTGACACAGGAGACAGTGTACCTACCAAAAGTAGGGGATACAGGATGTCGGATAAAGTACGGTCTTATATTAAGACCGAGGTCAACAAGATGTTAGACCTTGGGGTGATTGAACCCTCTAGTAGTCCTTGGTCCAGTCCTGTGGTTCTGGTTCCAAAAGCAGGCACTTCTGAATTGAGGTTCTGCGTGGATTACAGGGCTCTGAATGCTGTCACCAAGACAGACGCTCACCCCTTGCCTCGAACTGACGAGCTGGTGGATACCTTGGGTGCCTCCAAGTACCTCAGCACGTTTGACCTGACTGCGGGCTATTGGCAAATAGCTTTAGCAGAACATGCCAAGGAGAAGACAGCATTTTCAACTCCCGACGGGCTTTACCAATTCCGGGTAATGCCGTTCGGATTGAAGAATGCACCTGCCACTTTCCAGAGGCTTGTGAATCATGTGTTGAATGGGTTGGACGAATTCTGTCTTGCATATCTGGACGATATAGCAGTTTTCAGTGCCACCTGGGAAGACCATGTGAAACACCTCGGGATTGTGCTCCAGGCTCTTCAGAAAGCCCACTTGACCATAAAGGCGAGTAAATGCCAGATTGGACAAGGCTCAGTGGTTTACCTTGGGCATGAAGTAGGTGGAGGAAGGATACAGCCTCTCCCCAGTAAAGTACAAGCAGTACAAGACTGGCCTACCCCCACTACACAAACCCAAGTGAGAGCCTTCTTAGGACTCACGGGTTATTACCGCAATTTTATGGCAGACTATGGCACCATAGCTGCTCCTCTGACTGCCCTCACAACTCCGAAGAAACCCAAGAAGGTAACTTGGACTGACGAGTGTGAGAAGGCCTTCAATGGCTTGAAAGACTCCTTGTGCCAGGCCCCTGTGCTCAGGGCCCCTGATTATCAAAGACCTTTTATCGTGCAGACGGATGCCTCTGACACTGGGATAGGGGCTGTACTATCACAAGTAGATGAGAAGGGTAAGGAACACCCTATCGGTTTTATTAGTCGCCAGCTTAAGGACAGAGAGCTCAGATGGTCCACGGTAGAGAAAGAATGTTTCTCTGTTGTGTGGGCCCTAAGGAAGCTGCGGCCCTACCTCTATGGGACCCACTTCACTGTGCAGACTGACCATAAGCCGTTAAAGTGGCTAATGAACATGAAGGGGGAGAATCCAAAGTTGCTTAGGTGGTCCATAAGTCTACAAGGCTTCGACTTCACTATTGAGCATAGGCCAGGTGTCCAACATAGCAATGCTGATGGGTTGTCCAGAATGTTTTACCGACCTGAACAAGAGACTCATCCAGGGGTGGATTAGTTCCCCCTGTCCATAGTCTGGGAGGGGCGAGTGTTAGGAAAGATTTCGTTATTGTAGGGAACTTTCCTTCCATGTGGCAACCCCTAAACTTTTTGCTATTGTTTTCAACCTGTTTTCTTGACTTTGCCAGAGAAGTGCAGCCTTCTGCTGTACTCCTCTGGGCTTTCGCTCCTTTCTTACGGGGAAACTGACATGCCCTTAAGACAGTCAGTACCGGGGAACGCTGTTTCCCGTAGTTTCTTTTATCGTGTCGCCATTTTAGTGCAACACGACACAAGAGGGCACTGTAAGCTAAGTTACAGCTCTCTTGGGTCTCTAGCCTTCTACAGACCCTAGACACTCTTATAGGATGGTTTTTGGATCGGTGCAAGTCATTCAGGGACTGGGCTGGTGGCAGCGATCATTTGGTTTATTTTGAGCTCCTTTTGCCGTTCTGAGCACCTTTTTGCCGCGAACACAAAAGGGTGGCCCGGCTACCCAAAATGGCCGGACCACGAGGCTCCTTTGTCTCGTCCACTGTCCGTCTTGCTCCCTTTACCTTCCCCCGGGTCAGGCGACCCGGGGCCTTCCTTATTTGGGCATGTAGTTTCCCGCGAAACACGGTTGCTTTCGCGGGCTTCTACATGTCGTTTGAGTGCCCCCAGGATGTGGGCTGGGCTGTCTGGTCCCAATACACATCCTGGGTGCCAGAGAGTCTAGGGTGGTGTGAATGCCTGGGACCACTGTGGTCCGTGATTGGTCCACGTATGGTATGTGTGTTGATGAGCGGATCTCCCATTGGCTCCCCTCCGTTTTGGCGCGAAGGGAACCGTGGATAAGAGGGAGCTGGAAACACCACTGCCATGTCGATCTCCTGAGTTCTTACGAACCCAGGGATACAGGAGCCAAGTATCCTGCGAACACGAGGCTGGACCGAGGAATCGCTGGTGACCCCCTGAAGAACTTCTGCTCCTCATTGCTGTCGTCCGGTGAAGCCCTTTCCACCTAAGATCGAACAAGAAGGCCTGTACTGGCGCTTCGACCTATTGGAATAGCAGGACCAGCTATTCCCGGCACCTTCATCAACTCCTGCTGTAAGCCTTCGGAAGTGTCTCTGGGCCATCCAGTTGACTGACCAGCTTACTAAGGAGGCCTGCTCTGTAATCGCCGACAGGTTGGGTGGTATTCTGAGTCCGGGGCATGCTCACACGCTTCGTTTGCTTAGCAGTCCTAAGCTAGAGGTGAGCAGTGCTCGTTTGGCTTGAATACACCCGGCCGTTCCGTTGCCCTGCTGTGGCGACAAAAACTGTGCTTGTTTCTTCGATCGGGACGTCTTTTTACTCTGCACGACGACGAGACGTTCCCTGCTCTTCAGAACCTGCCAGAAGCTGCATCTATCGAGGAGAAGCTCGGGCCTGCTTGCTTCGGGGACCGGTGAGTAGATTAGCTAGGATCTGGTCGCCCTCCTGCAGTGCCCTTTGCTTTTCCCCGCTGTGAATACAGCACCCCTTGTCCGTACTCGCGCCCTGCTTCTGCCTCACAGTGGAGGCTGCGCTAGAGTCGCGGACCGTGTTCTCCTTCATTAGAGCTCCCTACAGAGCTGTTCAACGTCCTCCGAAGAGCTTCACCTTCTGCCCATTGGCACCGGCGTGTGCAGGTACTTTTGAGCGCTAGGCTCCACTCTTCGTAGGGATTGGACTACCATCTAGTTAGGGGCCTCAGAAGGCGGACATATCACACGCATTAGTTCGCACTGCCTGTTTTCCTTCCCCTGCAGGTGGATAACATATTTCGTGCTGCTAATGCTGTGAAACTGTGTATTCTGTATATATATTGGGTGGATAGTGTATGTGTTGGTTTAATATCGTTGTATGTTGCTGCTTTTACTGTGGTCATTAGTTTTGAGGCCTTATAATAAATGTGTATCTATTTTTGATATAAACAACTGTTTGGAGTAGTTTGTAAGCGCTCTTGCTTTGTGTGCTCATTGCGGGCTTTCAGTCACCCTCACCCCTCTTGAGACCTAGTCTTGACCGCCGCGATCGCTACCTTGATTGGTCTGGCTTGTCCAGAGGTTACCCTGTTCCAAGTAATTAGGTTGGCCTTCTGAACCTCTGCGCCACCAGGACAGAGTTCAGAAATCCGTCTTAACAAGTTGGATATCCCATCTTATGTTATAGGAAGGGTCTCAGGTTTGGTATTAGAAGCATTGAGATATCACATCTCATGCTATAGGAAGGGTCTCAGGATTGGAATGGGAAGGACTTGAATATCACATCTCATGCTATATGGAGGCTTTCACGTTTGGAAAGGGAAGGAGTTGGATATCACATTTCATGTTAGAGGTAGGATCTCAGGTTTGGTATTAGAGGCATTGAAAATCACATCTCATGTTATCAGAAGGGTCTCAGGATTGGAATGGGAAGGAGTTGGATATCACATCTCATGCTAAAGGGAGGGTCTCAGGTTTGGAAGGGGAAGGATTTTGATATCACATCTCATGTTATAGGAAGGATCTCAGGTTTGGTATTAGAAGCATTGAGATATCACATCTCATGCTATCGGAAGGAACTCAGGTTTGGTATTAGAGGGATTGAGATATCACATCTCATGCTATCGGAAGGGTATCAGGATTGGACTTGGAAGTAGTTTGATATCCCATCTCATGCTATAGGAAGGGTCTCAGGTTGGAATGGGAAGGAGTTGGATATCACATCTCATGTTATAGGAAGGGTCTCAGGATTGGAATGGGAAATACTTCGATATCACATCTCATGCTATAGGAAGGCTCCAGGTTTGGAAGGGGAAGGAGTTGGATATCACATTTCATGTTAGATGTAGGATCTCAGGTTTGGTATTAGAGGCATTGAGATATCACATCTCATGCTATCAGAAGGGTCTCAGGATTGGAATGGGAAGGAGTTGGATATAACATCTCATGCTAAAGGGAGGGTCTCAGGTTTGGACGGGGAAGGATTTGGATATCACATCTCATGTTATAGGAAGGATCTCAGGTTTGTTGTTAGAAGCATTGAGATATCACATATCATGCTATAGGAAGGGTCTCAGGATCGGAATGGGAAGGAGTTGGATATCACATCTCATGCTATAGGAAGGGTCTCAGGAATGGAATGGGAAGGCGTTTTAAATGACATCTCATGCCATAGGAAGGATCTCAGGTTTGGTATTAGAAGCATTGAGACATCACATCTCATGTTATAGGAAGGGTCTCAGGATTGGAATGGGAAGGAGTTGGATATCACATCTCATGCTATAGGAAGGGTCTCAGGTTTGGTATAAGCATTGAGATATCACATCTCATGCTATAGGAAGGGTCTCAGGATTGGAATAGGAAGGAGTTGTATATGACATCTCATGCCATAGGAAGGGTCTCAGGTTTGGTATAAGCATTGAGATATCACATCTCTGCTATCGGAAGGGTCTCAGAATTGGAATGGGAAGGAGTTGGATATCCCATCTTATGTTATAGGAAGGGTCTCAGGTTTGGTATTAGAAGCATTGAGATATCACATCTCATGCTCATAGGAAGGGTCTCAGGATTGGAATGTGAAGGACTTGAATATCACAACTCATGCTATATGGAGGCTCTCACGTTTGGAAAGGGAAGGAGTTGGATATCACATTTCATGTTAGAGGTAGGATCTCAGGTTTGGTATTAGAGGCATTGAATATCACATCTCATGCTATCAGAAGGGTCTCAGGATTGGAATGGGAAGGAGTTGGATATCACATCTCATGCTAAAGGGAGGGTTTCAGGTTTGGAAGGGGAAGCATTTTGATATCACATCTCATGTTATAGGAAGGAACTCAGGTTTGGTATTAGAAGCATTGAGATATCACATCTCATGCTATCGGAAGGATCTCAGGTTTGGTATTAGAGGGATTGAGATATCACATCTCATGCTATCGGGAGGGTATCAGAATTGGATTTGGAAGTAGTTGGATATCCCATCTCATGCTATAGGAAGGGTCTCAGGTTGGAATAGGAAGGAGTTGGATATCACATCTCATGTTATAGGAAGGGTCTCAGGATTGGAATGGGAAATACTTCGATATCACATCTCATGCTATAGGAAGGCTCTCAGGTTTGGAAGGGGAAGGAGTTGGATATCAAATTTCATGTTAGAGGTAGGATCTCAGGTTTGGTATTAGAGGCATTGAGATATCACATCTCATGCTATCAGAAGGGTCTCAGGATTGGAATGGGAAGGAGTTGGATATCACATCTCATGCTAAAGGGAGGGTCTCAGGTTTGGAAGGCGAAGGATTTGGATATCACATCTCGTGTTATAGGAATGATCTCAGGTTTGGTATTAGAAGCATTGAGATATCACATCTCATGCTATCGGAAGGATCTCAGGTTTGGTATTAGAAGCATTGAGATATCAAATCTCATGCTATAGGAAGGGTCTCAGGATTGGAATGGGAAGGAGTTGGATATCACATCTCATGCTATAGGAAGGGTCTCAGGATTGGAATGGGAAGGAGTTTTATATGACATCTCATGCCATAGGAAGGATCTCAGGTTTGATATTAGAAGCATTGAGACATCACATCTCATGTTATAGGAAGGGTCTCAGGATTGGAATTGGAAGAAGTTGGATATCACATCTCATGCTATAGGAAGGGTCTCAGGTTTGGTATAAGCATTGAGATATCACATCTCATGCTATAGGAAGGGTCTCAGGATTGGAATGGGAAGGAGTTGTATATGACATCTCATGCCATAGGAAGGGTCTCAGGTTTGGTATAAGCATTGAGATATCACATCTCTGCTATCGGAAGGGTCTCAGGATTGGAATGGGAAGGAGTTGGATATCACATCTCTTGCTATAGGAAGGGCCTCAGGTTTTGAATTAGAAGCATTGAGACATCACATCTCATGCTATAGGAAGGGTCTCAGGTTTGGTATAAGCATTGAGATATCACATCTCTGCTATCGGAAGGGTCTCAGGATTGGAATGGGAAGGAGTTGGATATCCCATCTCATGTTATAGGAAGAGTCACAGGTTTGGTATTAGAAGCATTGAGATATCACATCTCATGCTATAGGAAGGGTCTCAGGATTGGAATGGGAAGGACTTGGATATCACATCTCATGCTATAGGGAGGGTGTCAAGTTTGATATTAGAAGCATTGAGATAACAAATCTCATGATATCGGAAGGGTCTCAGGATTGGAATGGGAAGGAGTTGGATATCACATCTCATGATAAAGTAAGGGTCTAAGGTTTGGAAGGGGAAGGATTTGGATATCACATCTCATGTTAGAGGAAGGGTCTCAGGATTGGAATGGGAAGGAGTTTGATATCACATCTCATGCCATAGTATGGGTCTCAGGTTTGGTAGAAGCATTGAGATATCACATCTCTGCTATTGGAAGGGTCTCAGGATTGGAATGGGAAGGAGTTGGATATCCCATCTTATGTTATAGGAAGGGTCTCAGGTTTGGTATTAAAAGCATTGAGATATCACATCTCATGCTATAGGAAGGGTCTCAGGATTGGAATGGGAAGGACTTGAATATCACATCTCATGCTATATGGAGGCTCTCACGTTTGGAAAGGGAAGGAGTTGGATATCACATTTCATGTTAGAGGTAGGATCTCAGGTTTGGTATTAGAGGCATTGAAAATCACATCTCATGCTATCAGAAGGGTCTCAGGATTGGAATGGGAAGGAGTTGGATATCACATCTCATGCTAAAGGGAGGGTCTCAGGTTTGGAAGGGGAAGGATTTTGATATCACATCTCATGTTATAGGAAGGATCTCAGGTTTGGTATTAGAAGCATTGAGACATCACATCTCATGTTATAGGAAGGGTCTCAGGATTGGAATGGGAAGGAGTTGGATATCACATCTCATGCTATAGGAAGGGTCTCGGGTTTGGTATAAGCATTGAGATATCACATCTCATGCTATAGGAAGGGTCTCAGGATTGGAATGGGAAGGAGTTGTATATGACATCTCATGCCATAGGAAGGGTCTCAGGTTTGGTATAAGCATTGAGATATCACATCTCTGCTATCGGAAGGGTCTCAGGATTGGAATGGGAAGGAGTTGGATATCCCATCTTATGTTATAGGAAGGGTCTCAGGTTTGGTATTAGAAGCATTGAGATATCACATCTCATGCTATCAGAAGGGTCTCAGGATTGGAATGGGAAGGAGTTGGATATCACATCTCATGCTAAAGGGAGGGTCTCAGGTTTGGAAGGGGAAGGATTTGGATATCACATCTCATGTTATAGGAAGGATCTCAGGTTTGGTATTAGAAGCATTGAGATATCACATCTCATGCTATCGGAAGGATCTCAGGTTTGGTATTAGCGGGAATGAGATATCACATCTCATGCTATCGGAAGGGTATCAGAATTGGATTTGGAAGTAGTTGGATATCCCATCTCATGCTATAGGAAGGGTCTCAGGTTGGAATGGGAAGGAGTTGGATATCACATCTCATGTTATAGGAAGGGTCTCAGGATTGGAATGGGAAATACTTCGATATCACATCTCATGCTATAGGAAGGCTCTCAGGTTTGGAAGGGGAAGGAGTTGGATATCAAATTTCATGTTAGAGGTAGGATCTCAGGTTTGGTATTAGAGGCATTGAGATATCACATCTCATGCTATCAGAAGGGTCTCAGGATTGGAATGGGAAGGAGTTGGATATCACATCTCATGCTAAAGGGAGGGTCTCAGGTTTGGAAGGCGAAGGATTTGGATATCAGATCTCGTGTTATAGGAATGATCTCAGGTTTGGTATTAGAAGCATTGAGATATCACATCTCATGCTATCGGAAGGATCTCAGGTTTGGTATTAGAAGCATTGAGATATCAAATCTCATGCTATAGGAAGGGTCTCAGGATTGGAATGGGAAGGAGTTGGATATCACATCTCATGCAATAGGAAGGGTCTCAGGATTGGAATGGGAAGGAGTTTTATATGACATCTCATGCCATAGGAAGGATCTCAGGTTTGGTCTCAGAAGCATTGAGACATCACATCTCATGTTATAGGAAGGGTCTCAGGATTGGAATGGGAAGAAGTTGGATATCACATCTCATGCTATAGGAAGGGTCTCAGGTTTGGTATAAGCATTGAGATATCACATCTCATGCTATAGGAAGGGTCTCAGGATTGGAATGGGAAGGAGTTGTATATGACATCTCATGCCATAGGAAGGGTCTCAGGTTTGGTATAAGCATTGAGATATCACATCTCTGCTATCGGAAGGGTCTCAGGATTGGAATGGGAAGGAGTTGGATATCACATCTCTTGCTATAGGAAGGGCCTCAGGTTTTGAATTAGAAGCATTGAGACATCACATCTCATGCTATAGGAAGGGTCTCAGGTTTGGTATAAGCATTGAGATATCACATCTCTGCTATCGGAAGGGTCTCAGGATTGGAATGGGAAGGAGTTGGATATCCCATCTCATGTTATATTAAGCGTCTCAGGTTTGGTATTAGAAGCATTGAGATATCACATCTCATGCTATAGGAAGGGTCTCAGGATTGGAATGGGAAGGACTTGGATATCACATCTCATGCTATAGGGAGGGTGTCAAGTTTGATATTAGAAGCATTGAGATAACAAATCTCATGATATCGGAAGGGTCTCAGGATTGGAATGGGAAGGAGTTGGATATCACATCTCATGATAAAGTAAGGGTCTAAGGTTTGGTAGGGGAAGAATTTGGATATCACATCTCATGTTAGAGGAAGGGTCTCAGGATTGGAATGGGAAGGAGTTTGATATCACATCTCATGCCATAGTATGGGTCTCAGGTTTGGTAGAAGCATTGAGATATCAAGTCTCATGGTATAGGAAGGGTCCCCGAATTGGAAAGGGAAAGAGTTGGATATCACATCTCAAGCTATAGGAAGGGTCTCAGGATTGGAATGGGAAGGAGTTTGATATCAGATCTCATGTCATAGTATGGGTCTCAGGTTTGGTAGAAGCATTGGGATATCACATCTCATGCCATCGGAAGGGTATCAGGATTGGATTTGGAAGTAGTTGGATATCCCATCTCATGCTATAGGAAGGGTCTCAGGATTGGAATGGGAAATACTTCGATATCACATCTCATGCTATAGGAACGCTCTCAGGTTTGGAAGGGGAAGGAGTTGGATATCAAATTTCATGTTAGAGGTAGGATCTCAGGTTTGGTATTATAGGCATTGAGATATCACATCTCATGCTATCAGAAGGGTCTCAGGATTGGAATGGGAAGGAGTTGGATATCACATCTCATGCTAAAGGGAGGGTCTCAGGTTTGGAAGGCGAAGGATTTGAATATCACATCTCGTGTTATAGGAATGATCTCAGGTTTGGTATTAGAATCATTGAGATATCACATCTCATGCTATCGGAAGGATCTCAGGTTTGGTATTAGAAGCATTGAGATATCAAATCTCATGCTATAGGAAGGGTCTCAGGATTGGAATGGGAAGGAGTTGGATATCACATCTCATGCTATAGGAAGGGTCTCAGGATTGGAATGGGAAGGAGTTTTATATGACATCTCATGCCATAGGAAGGATCTCAGGTTTGGTATTAGAAGCATTGAGACATCACATCTCATGTTATAGGAAGGGTCTCAGGATTGGAATGGGAAGAAGTTGGATATCACATCTCATGCTATAGGAAGGGTCTCAGGTTTGGTATAAGCATTGAGATATCACATCTCATGCTATAGGAAGGGTCTCAGGATTGGAATGGGAAGGAGTTGTATATGACATCTCATGCCATAGGAAGGGTCTCAGGTTTGGTATAAGCATTGAGATATCACATCTCATGTTATAGGAAGGGTCTCAGGATTGGAATGGGAAGGAGTTGGATATCACATTTCATGTTAGAGGAAGGATCTCAGGTTTGGTATTAGAGGCATTGAGATATCACATCTCATGCTATAGGAAGGGTCTCAGGATTGGAATGGGAAGGATTTGGATATCACATCTCATGCTATAGGAAGGGTCTCAGGTTGGAATCGGAAGGAGTTGGATATCACATCTCATGTTACAGGAAGGGTCTCCGGATTGGAATGAGAAGGACTTGGATATCACATCTCATGCTATAGGAAGGCTCTCAGGTTTGGAAAGGGAAGGAGTTGGATATCACATTTCATGTTAGAGGTAGTATCTCAGGTTTGGTATTAGAGGCATTGAGATATAACATCTCATGCTATCAGAAGGGTCTCAGGATTGGAATGGGAAGGAGTTGGATATCACATCTCATGTTATAGGAAGGATCTTAGATTTGGTATTAGAAGCATTGAGACATCACATCTCATGCTATATGAAGGGTCTCAGGATTGGAATGGGAAGGAGTTGGATATCACATCTCATGTTATAGGAAGGGTCTCAGGATTGGAATGGGAAGGACTTCGATATCAAATCTCATGTTATAGGAAGGCTCCCAGGTTTGGTATAAGCATTGAGATATCACATCTCATGCTATAGGAAGGGTCTCAGGATTGGAATGGGAAGGAGTTGGATATCACATCTCATGTTATAGGAAGGATCTTAGATTTGGTATTAGAAGCATTGGGATATCACATCTCATGCCATCGGAAGGGTATCAGGATTGGATTTGGAAGGAGTTGGATATCCCATCTCATGCTATAGGAAGGGTCTCAGGTTGGAATCGGAAGGAGTTGGATATCACATCTCATGTTACAGGAAGGGTCTCCGGATTGGAATGAGAAGGACTTGGATATCACATCTCATGCTATAGGAAGGCTCTCAGGTTTGGAAAGGGAAGGAGTTGGATATCACATTTCATGTTAGAGGTAGTATCTCAGGTTTGGTATTAGAGGCATTGAGATATAACATCTCATGCTATCAGAAGGGTCTCAGGATTGGAATGGGAAGGAGTTGGATATCACATCTCATGCTAAAGGGAGGGTCTCAGGTTTGGAAGGGGAAGGATTTGGATATCACATCTCGTGTTATAGGAAGGATCTCAGGTTTGGTATTAGAAGAATTGAAATATCACATCTCATGCTATCAAAAGGATCTCAGGTTTGGTATTAGAAGCATTGAGATATCACATCTCATGCTATCAGAACGGTCTCAGGATTGGAATGGGAAGGAGTTGGATATCACATCTCATGCTAAAGGGAGGGTCTCTGGTTTGGAAGGGGAAGGATTTGGATATCACATCTCATGTTATAGGAAGGATCTCAGGTTTGTTGTTAGAAGCATTGAGATATCACATCTCATGCTATAGGAAGGGTCTCAGGATTGGAATGGGAAGGAGTTGGATATCACATCTCATGCTATAGGAAGGGTCTCAGGAATGGAATGGGAAGGAGTTTTATATGACATCTCATGCCATAGGAAGGATCTCAGGTTTGGTATTAGAAGCATTGAGACATCACATCTCATGTTATAGGAAGGGTCTCAGGATTGGAATGGGAAGGAGTTGGATATCACATCTCATGCTATAGGAAGGGTCTCAGGATTGGAATGGTAAGGAGTTGTATATGACATCTCATGCCATAGGAAGGGTCTCAGGTTTGGTATAAGCATTGAGATATCACATCTCTGCTATTGGAAGGGTCTCAGGATTGGAATGGGAAGGAGTTGGATATCCCATCTTATGTTATAGGAAGGGTCTCAGGTTTGGTATTAGAAGCATTGAGATATCACATCTCATGCTATAGGAAGGGTCTCAGGATTGGAATGGGAAGGACTTGAATATCACATCTCATGCTATATGGAGGCTCTCACGTTTGGAAAGGGAAGGAGTTGGATATCACATTTCATGTTAGAGGTAGGATCTCAGGTTTGGTATTAGAGGCATTGAAAATCACATCTCATGCTATCAGAAGGGTCTCAGGATTGGAATGGGAAGGAGTTGGATATCACATCTCATGCTAAAGGGAGGGTCTCAGGTTTGGAAGGGGAAGGATTTTGATATCACATCTCATGTTATAGGAAGGATCTCAGGTTTGGTATTAGAAGCATTGAGATATCACATCTCATGCTATCGGAAGGATCTCAGGTTTGGTATTAGAGGGATTGAGATATCACATCTCATGCTATCGGAAGGGTATCAGGATTGGACTTGGAAGTAGTTTGATATCCCATCTCATGCTATAGGAAGGGTCTCAGGTTGGAATGGGAAGGAGTTGGATATCACATCTCATGTTATAGGAAGGGTCTCAGGATTGGAATGGGAAATACTTCGATATCACATCTCATGCTTTTGGAAGGCTCCAGGTTTGGAAGGAGAAGGAGTTGGATATCACATTTCATGTTAGAGGTAGGATCTCAGGTTTGGTATTAGAGGCATTGAGATATCACATCTCATGCTATCAGAAGGGTCTCAGGATTGGAATGGGAAGGAGTTGGATATCACATCTCATGCTAAAGGGAGGGTCTCAGGTTTGGACGGGGAAGGATTTGGATATCACATCTCATGTTATAGGAAGGATCTCAGGTTTGTTGTTAGAAGCATTGAGATATCACATATCATGATATAGGAATGGTCTCAGGAATGGAATGGGAAGGCGTTTTAAATGACATCTCATGCCATAGGAAGGATCTCAGGTTTGGTATTAGAAGCATTGAGACATCACATCTCATGTTATAGGAAGGGTCTCAGGATTGGAATGGGAAGGAGTTGGATATCACATCTCATGCTATAGGAAGGGTCTCAGGTTTGGTATAAGCATTGAGATATCACATCTCATGCTATAGGAAGGGTCTCAGGATTGGAATGGGAAGGAGTTGTATATGACATCTCATGCCATAGGAAGGGTCTCAGGTTTGGTATAAGCATTGAGATATCACATTTCTGCTATCGGAAGGGTCTCAGGATTGGAATGGGAAGGAGTTGGATATCCCATCTTATGTTATAGGAAGGGTCTCAGGTTTGGTATTAGAAGCATTGAGATATCACATCTCATGCTATCAGAAGGGTCTCAGGATTGGAATGGGAAGAAGTTGGATATCACATCTCATGCTAAAGGGAGGGTCTCAGGTTTGGAAGGTGAAGGATTTGGATATCACATCTCGTGTTATAGGAATGATCTCAGGTTTGGTATTAGAAGCATTGAGATATCACATCTCATGCTATCGGAAGGATCTCAGGTTTGGTATTAGAAGCATTGAGATATCAAATCTTATGCTATAGGAAGGGTCTCAGGATTGGAATGGGAAGGAGTTGGATATCACATCTCATGCTATAGGAAGGGTCTCAGGATTGGAATGGGAAGGAGTTGGATATCACATCTCATGCCATAGGAAGGATCTCAGGTTTGGTATTAGAAGCATTGAGACATCACATCTCATGTTATAGGAAGGGTCTCAGGATTGGAATTGGAAGAAGTTGGATATCACATCTCATGCTATAGGAAGGGTCTCAGGTTTGGTATAAGCATTGAGATATCACATCTCATGCTATAGGAAGGGTCTCAGGATTGGAATGGGAAGGAGTTGTATATGACATCTCATGCCATAGGAAGGGTCTCAGGTTTGGTATAAGCATTGAGATATCACATCTCTGCTATCGGAAGGGTCTCAGGATTGGAATGGGAAGGAGTTGGATATCACATCTCTTGCTATAGGAAGGGCCTCAGGTTTTGAATTAGAAGCATTGAGACATCACATCTCATGCTATAGGAAGGGTCTCAGGTTTGGTATAAGCATTGAGATATCACATCTCTGCTATCGGAAGGGTCTCAGGATTGGAATGGGAAGGAGTTGGATATCCCATCTCATGTTATAGGAAGAGTCACAGGTTTGGTATTAGAAGCATTGAGATATCACATCTCATGCTATAGGAAGGGTCTCAGGATTGGAATGGGAAGGACTTGGATATCACATCTCATGCTATAGGGAGGGTGTCAAGTTTGATATTAGAAGCATTGAGATAACAAATCTCATGATATCGGAAGGGTCTCAGGATTGGAATGGGAAGGAGTTGGATATCACATCTCATGATAAAGTAAGGGTCTAAGGTTTGGAAGGGGAAGGATTTGGATATCACATCTCATGTTAGAGGAAGGGTCTCAGGATTGGAATGGGAAGGAGTTTGATATCACATCTCATGCCATAGTATGGGTCTCAGGTTTGGTAGAAGCATTGAGATACAACATCTCTGCTATTGGAAGGGTCTCAGGATTGGAATGGGAAGGAGTTGGATATCCCATCTTATGTTATAGGAAGGGTCTCAGGTTTGGTATTAGAAGCATTGAGATATCACATCTCATGCTATAGGAAGGGTCTCAGGATTGGAATGGGAAGGACTTGAATATCACATCTCATGCTATATGGAGGCTTTCACGTTTGGAAAGGGAAGGAGTTGGATATCACATTTCATGTTAGAGGTAGGATCTCAGGTTTGGTATTAGAGGCATTGAAAATCACATCTCATGCTATCAGAAGGGTCTCAGGATTGGAATGGGAAGGAGTTGGATATCACATCTCATGCTAAAGGGAGGGTCTCAGGTTTGGAAGGGGAAGGATTTTGATATCACATCTCATGTTATAGGAAGGATCTCAGGTTTGGTATTAGAAGCATTGAGATATCACATCTCATGCTATCGGAAGGATCTCAGGATCGGAATGGGAAGGAGTTGGATATCACATCTCATGCTATAGAAAGGGTCTCAGGAATGGAATGGGAAGGCGTTTTAAATGACATCTCATGCCATAGGAAGGATCTCAGGTTTGGTATTAGAAGCATTGAGACATCACATCTCATGTTATAGGAAGGGTCTCAGGATTGGAATGGGAAGGAGTTGGATATCACATCTCATGCTATAGGAAGGGTCTCAGGTTTGGTATAAGCATTGAGATATCACATCTCATGCTATAGGAAGGGTCTCAGGATTGGAATGGGAAGGAGTTGTATATGACATCTCATGCCATAGGAAGGGTCTCAGGTTTGGTATAAGCATTGAGATATCACATCTCTGCTATCGGAAGGGTCTCAGGATTGGAATGGGAAGGAGTTGGATATCCCATCTTATGTTATAGGAAGGGTCTCAGGTTTGGTATTAGAAGTATTGAGATATCACATCTCATGCTATAGGAAGGGTCTCAGGATTGGAATGGGAAGGACTTGAATATCACATCTCATGCTATATGGAGGCTCTCACGTTTGGAAAGGGAAGGAGTTGGATATCACATTTCATGTTAGAGGTAGGATCTCAGGTTTGGTATTAGAGGCATTGAATATCACATCTCATGCTATCAGAAGGGTCTCAGGATTGGAATGGGAAGGAGTTGGATATCACATCTCATGCTAAAGGGAGTGTCTCAGGTTTGGAAGGGGAAGGATTTTGATATCACATCTCATGTTATAGGAAGGATCTCAGGTTTGGTATTAGAAGCATTGAGATATCACATCGCATGCTATCGGAAGGATCTCAGGTTTGGTATTAGCGGGAATGAGATATCACATCTCATGCTATCGGAAGGGTATCAGAATTGGATTTGGAAGTAGTTGGATATCCCATCTCATGCTATAGGAAGGGTCTCAGGTTGGAATGGGAAGGAGTTGGATATCACATCTCATGTTATAGGAAGGGTCTCAGGATTGGAATGGGAAATACTTCGATATCACATCTCATGCTATAGGAAGGCTCTCAGGTTTGGAAGGGGAAGGAGTTGGATATCAAATTTCATGTTAGAGGTAGGATCTCAGGTTTGGTATTAGAGGCATTGAGATATCACATCTCATGCTATCAGAAGGGTCTCAGGATTGGAATGGGAAGGAGTTGGATATCACATCTCATGCTAAAGGGAGGGTCTCAGGTTTGGAAGGCAAAGGATTTGGATATCACATCTCGTGTTATAGGAATGATCTCAGGTTTGGTATTAGAAGCATTGAGATATCACATCTCATGCTATCGGAAGGATCTCAGGTTTGGTATTAGAAGCATTGAGACATCACATCTCATGTTATAGGAAGGGTCTCAGGATTGGAATGGGAAGGAGTTGGATATCACATCTCATGCAATAGGAAGGGTCTCAGGATTGGAATGGGAAGGAGTTTTATATGACATCTCATGCCATAGGAAGGATCTCAGGTTTGGTCTCAGAAGCATTGAGACATCACATCTCATGTTATAGGAAGGGTCTCAGGATTGGAATGGGAAGAAGTTGGATATCACATCTCATGCTATAGGAAGGGTCTCAGGTTTGGTATAAGCATTGAGATATCACATCTCATGCTATAGGAAGGGTCTCAGGATTGGAATGGGAAGGAGTTGTATATGACATCTCATGCCATAGGAAGGGTCTCAGGTTTGGTATAAGCATTGAGATATCACATCTCTGCTATCGGAAGGGTCTCAGGATTGGAATGGGAAGGAGTTGGATATCACATCTCTTGCTATAGGAAGGGCCTCAGGTTTTGAATTAGAAGCATTGAGACATCACATCTCATGCTATAGGAAGGGTCTCAGGTTTGGTATAAGCATTGAGATATCACATCTCTGCTATCGGAAGGGTCTCAGGATTGGAATGGGAAGGAGTTGGGTATCCCATCTCATGTTATATTAAGAGTCTCAGGTTTGGTATTAGAAGCATTGAGATATCATATCTCATGCTATAGGAAGGGTCTCAGGATTGGAATGGGAAGGACTTGGATATCACATCTCATGCTATAGGGAGGGTGTCAAGTTTGATATTAGAAGCATTGAGATAACAAATCTCATGATATCGGAAGGGTCTCAGGATTGGAATGGGAAGGAGTTGGATATCACATCTCATGATAAAGTAAGGGTCTAAGGTTTGGTAGGGGAAGAATTTGGATATCACATCTCATGTTAGAGGAAGGGTCTCAGGATTGGAATGGGAAGGAGTTTGATATCACATCTCATGCCATAGTATGGGTCTCAGGTTTGGTAGAAGCATTGAGATATCAAGTCTCATGGTATAGGAAGGGTCTCCGAATTGGAAAGGGAAGGAGTTGGATATCACATCTCAAGCTATAGGAAGGGTCTCAGGATTGGAATGGGAAGGAGTTTGATATCAGATCTCATGTCATAGTATGGGTCTCAGGTTTGGTAGAAGCATTGGGATATCACATCTCATGCCATCGGAAGGGTATCAGGATTGGATTTGGAAGTAGTTGGATATCCCATCTCATGCTATAGGAAGGGTCTCAGGTTGGAATGGGAAGGAGTTGGATATCACATCTCATGTTATAGGAAGGGTCTCAGGATTGGAATGGGAAATACTTCGATATCACATCTCATGCTATAGGAACGCTCTCAGGTTTGGAAGGGGAAGGAGTTGGATATCAAATTTCATGTTAGAGGTAGGATCTCAGGTTTGGTATTATAGGCATTGAGATATCACATCTCATGCTATCAGAAGGGTCTCAGGATTGGAATGGGAAGGAGTTGGATATCACATCTCATGCTAAAGGGAGGGTCTCAGGTTTGGAAGGCGAAGGATTTGAATATCACATCTCGTGTTATAGGAATGATCTCAGGTTTGGTATTAGAATCATTGATATATCACATCTCATGCTATCGGAAGGATCTCAGGTTTGGTATTAGAAGCATTGAGATATCAAATCTCATGCTATAGGAAGGGTCTCAGGATTGGAATTGGAAGGAGTTGGATATCACATCTCATGCTATAGGAAGGGTCTCAGGATTGGAATGGGAAGGAGTTTTATATGACATCTCATGCCATAGGAAGGATCTCAGGTTTGGTATTAGAAGCATTGAGACATCACATCTCATGTTATAGGAAGGGTCTCACGATTGGAATGGGAAGAAGTTGGATATCACATCTCATGCTATAGGAAGGGTCTCAGGTTTGGTATAAGCATTGAGATATCACATCTCATGCTATAGGAAGGGTCTCAGGATTGGAATGGGAAGGAGTTGTATATGACATCTAAAGCCATTGGAAGTGTCTCAGGTTTGGTATAAGCATTGAGATATCACATCTCTGCTATCGGAAGGGTCTCAGGATTGGAATGGGAAGGAGTTGGATATCACATCTCTTGCTATAGGAAGGGCCTCAGGTTTTGAATTAGAAGCATTGAGACATCACATCTCATGCTATAGGAAGGGTCTCAGGTTTGGTATAAGCATTGAGATATCACATCTCTGCTATCGGAAGGGTCTCAGGATTGGAATGGGAAGGAGTTGGATATCCCATCTCATGTTATAGGAAGAGTCTCAGGTTTGGTATTAGAAGCATCACATCTCATGCTATAGGAAGCGTCTCAGGATTGGAATTGGAAGGACTTGGATATCACATCTCATGCTATAAGGAGGGTGTCAAGTTTGATATTAGAAGCATTGAGATAACAAATCTCATGATATCGGAAGGGTCTCAGGATTGGAATGGGAAGGAGTTGGATATCACATCTCATGATAAATTAAGGGTCTAAGGTTTGGAAGGGGAAGGATTTGGATATCACATCTCATGTTAGAGGAAGGGTCTCAGGATTGGAATGGGAAGGAGTTTGATATCACATCTCATGCCATAGTATGGGTCTCAGGTTTGGTAGAAGCATTGAGATATCAAGTCTCATGTTATAAGAAGAGTCTCCGAATTGGAAAGGGAAGGAGTTGGATATCACATCTCAAGCTATAGGAAGGGTCTCAGGATTGGAATGGGAAGGAGTTTGATATCAGATCTCATGTCATAGTATGGGTCTCAGGTTTGGTAGAAGCATTGGGATATCACATCTCATGCCATCGGAAGGGTATCAGGATTGGATTTGGAAGGAGTTGGATATCCCATCTCATGCTATAGGAAGGGTCTCAGGTTGGAATCGGAAGGAGTTGGATATCACATCTCATGTTATAGGAAGGGTCTCCGGATTGGAATGAGAAGGACTTGGATATCACATCTCATGCTATAGGAAGGCTCTCAGGTTTGGAAAGGGAAGGAGTTGGATATCACATTTCATTTTAGAGGTAGGATCTCAGGTTTGGTATTAGAGGCATTGAGATATCACATCTCATGCTATCAGAAGGGTCTCAGGATTAGAATGGGAACGAGTTGGATATCAAATCTCATGCTAAAGGGAAGGTCTCAGGTTTGGAAGGGGAAGGATTTGGATATCACATCTCATGTTACAGGAAGGATCTCAGGTTTGGTATTAGAAGCATTGAGATATCACATCTCATGCTATCGGAAGGATCTCAGGTTTGGTATTAGAGGCATTGAGATATCACATCTCATGCTATCGGAAGGGTCTCAAATTGGAATGGGAAGGAGTTGGATATCACATCTCATGCTATAGGAAGGTTCTCAGGTTTGGAACGGGAAGGAGTTGGATATCACATCTCATGTTATAGGAAGGGTCTCAGGTTTGGTATAAGAATTGAGATATCACATCTCTGCTATCGAAAGTGTCTCAGTATTGGGATGGGAAGGAGTTGAATATCACATCTCATGCTATAGGAAGGGTCTCAGGTTTTGAACAGGAAGGAGTTGGATATCCCAACTCATGTTATAGGACAGGTCTCAGGTTTGGTATTAGAAGCATTGAGATATCACATCACATGCTGTAGGAAGGGTCTCAGGTTTGGAATGGGAAGGAATTGGATATCACATCTCATGTAATAGGAAGGATCTCAGGTTTGGTATTAGAAGCATTGAGATATCACATCTCATGCTATAGGAATGGTCTCAGGATTGGAATGGTAAGGAGTTGGATATTACATTCTTGCCATAGGAAGGGTCTCATGTTTGGAATGGGAAGGAGTTGGATATCACATATGCTATAGGAAGGGTCTCAGGTTTGGAACGGGAAGGAGTTGGATATCACATCTCATGTTATAGGAAGGGTCTCAGGTTTGGTATAAGCATTGAGATATCACATTTCTGCTATCGGAAGTGTCTCAGGATTGAAATGGGAAGGAGTTGGATATCCCATCTCATGTTATAGGACGGGTCTCAGGTTTGGTATTAGAATCATTGAGATATCACATCTCATGCTGTAGGAAGTGTCTAAGGATTGGAATGGGAAGGACTTGGATATCACATCTCATGCTATACGTAGGCTCTCAGGTTTGGAAAGGGAAGGAATTGGATATCACATTTCATGTTAGAGGAAGGATCTCTGGTTTGGTATTAGAGGCATTGAGATATCACATCTCATTCTATAGGAAGGGTCTCACGATTGGAATGGGAAGGAGTTGGATATCACATCTCATGCTATAGGAAGGGTCTCAGGTTTGGTATAAGCATTGAGATATCACATCGAATGCTATAGGAAGGGTCTCAGGATTGGAATGGGAAGGAGTTGTATATGACATCTCAGGCCATAGCAAGGGTCTCAGGTTTGGTATAAGCATTGAGAGATCACATCTCTGCTATCGGAAGGGTCTCAGGATTGGCATGGGAAGGAGTTGGATATCCCATCTCATGTTATAGGAAGGGTCTCAGGTTTGGTATTAGAAGCATTGAGATATCACATCTCATGCTATAGGAAGGGTCTCAGGATTGGAATGGGAAGGAGTTGGATATCCCATCTTATGTTATAGGAAGGGTCTCAGGTTTGGTATTAGAAGCATTGAGATATCACATCTCATGCTATAGGAAGGGTCTCAGGATTGGAATGGGAAGGACTTGAATATCACATCTCATGCTATATGGAGGCTCTCACGTTTGGAAAGGGAAGGAGTTGGATATCACATTTCATGTTAGAGGTAGGATCTCAGGTTTGGTATTAGAGGCATTGAAAATCACATCTCATGCTATCAGAAGGGTCTCAGGATTGGAATGGGAAGGAGTTGGATATCACATCTCATGCTAAAGGGAGGGTCTCAGATTTGGAAGGGGAAGGATTTTGATATCACATCTCATGTTATAGGAAGGATCTCAGGTTTGGTATTAGAGGGATTGAGATATCACATCTCATGCTATCGGAAGCGTATCAGGATTGGACTTGGAAGTAGTTTGATATCCCATCTCATGCTATAGGAAGGGTCTCAGGTTGGAATGGGAAGGAGTTGGATATCACATCTCATGTTATAGGAAGGGTCTCAGGATTGGAATGGGAAATACTTCGATATCACATCTCATGCTATAGGAAGGCTCCAGGTTTGGAAGGGGAAGGAGTTGGATATCACATTTCATGTTAGAGGTAGGATCTCAGGTTTGGTATTAGAGGCATTGAGATATCACATCTCATGCTATCAGAAGGGTCTCAGGATTGGAATGGGAAGGAGTTGGATATCACATCTCATGCTAAAGGGAGGGTCTCAGGTTTGGACGGGGAAGGATTTGGATATCACATCTCATGTTATAGGAAGGATCTCAGGTTTGTTGTTAGAAGCATTGAGATATCACATATCATGCTATAGGAAGGGTCTCAGGATCGGAATGGGAAGGAGTTGGATATCACATCTCATGCTATAGGAAGGGTCTCAGGAATGGAATGGGAAGGCGTTTTAAATGACATCTCATGCCATAGGAAGGATCTCAGGTTTGGTATTAGAAGCATTGAGACATCACATCTCATGTTATAGGAAGGGTCTCAGGATTGGAATGGGAAGGAGTTGGATATCACATCTCATGCTATAGGAAGGGTCTCAGGATTGGAATGGGAAGGAGTTGTATATGACATCTCATGCCATAGGAAGGGTCTCAGGTTTGGTATAAGCATTGAGATATCACATCTCTGCTATCGGAAGGGTCTCAGGATTGGAATGGGAAGGAGTTGGATATCCCATCTTATGTTATAGGAAGGGTCTCAGGTTTGGTATTAGAAGCATTGAGATATCACATCTCATGCTATAGGAAGGGTCTCAGGATTGGAATGGGAAGGACTTGAATATCACATCTCATGCTATATGGAGGCTCTCACGTTTGGAAAGGGAAGGAGTTGGATATCACATTTCATGTTAGAGGTAGGATCTCAGGTTTGGTATTAGAGGCATTGAATATCACATCTCATGCTATCAGAAGGGTCTCAGGATTGGAATGGGAAGGAGTTGGATATCACATCTCATGCTAAAGGGGGGGTTTCAGGTTTGGAAGGGGAAGCATTTTGATATCACATCTCATGTTATAGGAAGGATCTCAGGTTTGGTATTAGAAGCATTGAGATATCACATCTCATGCTATCGGAAGGATCTCAGGTTTGGTATTAGAGGGATTGAGATATCACATCTCATGCTATCGGAAGGGTATCAGAATTGGATTTGGAAGTAGTTGGATATCCCATCTCATGCTATATGAAGGGTCTCAGGTTGGAATAGGAAGGAGTTGGATATCACATCTCATGTTATAGGAAGGGTCTCAGGATTGGAATGGGAAATACTTCGATATCACATCTCATGCTATAGGAAGGCTCTCAGGTTTGGAAGGGGAAGGAGTTGGATATCAAATTTCATGTTAGAGGTAGGATCTCAGGTTTGGTATTAGAGGCATTGAGATATCACATCTCATGCTATCAAAAGGGTCTCAGGATTGGAATGGGAAGGAGTTGGATATCACATCTCATGCTAAAGGGAGGGTCTCAGGTTTGGAAGGCGAAGGATTTGGATATCACATCTCGTGTTATAGGAATGATCTCAGGTTTGGTATTAGAAGCATTGAGATATCACATCTCATGCTATCGGAAGGATCTCAGGTTTGGTATTAGAAGCATTGAGATATCAAATCTCATGCTATAGGAAGGGTCTCAGGATTGGAATGGGAAGGAGTTGGATATCACATCTCATGCTATAGGAAGGGTCTCAGGATTGGAATGGGAAGGAGTTTTATATGACATCTCATGCCATAGGAAGGATCTCAGGTTTGGTATTAGAAGCATTGAGACATCACATCTCATGTTATAGGAAGGGTCTCAGGATTGGAATTGGAAGAAGTTGGATATCACATCTCATGCTATAGGAAGGGTCTCAGGTTTGGTATAAGCATTGAGATATCACATCTCATGCTATAGGAAGGGTCTCAGGATTGGAATGGGAAGGAGTTGTATATGACATCTCATGCCATAGGAAGGGTCTCAGGTTTGGTATAAGCATTGAGATATCACATCTCTGCTATCGGAAGGGTCTCAGGATTGGAATGGGAAGGAGTTGGATATCACATCTCTTGCTATAGGAAGGGCCTCAGGTTTTGAATTAGAAGCATTGAGACATCACATCTCATGCTATAGGAAGGGTCTCAGGTTTGGTATAAGCATTGAGATATCACATCTCTGCTATCGGAAGGGTCTCAGGATTGGAATGGGAAGGAGTTGGATATCCCATCTCATGTTATAGGAAGAGTCACAGGTTTGGTATTAGAAGCATTGAGATATCACATCTCATGCTATAGGAAGGGTCTCAGGATTGGAATGGGAAGGACTTGGATATCACATCTCATGCTATAGGGAGGGTGTCAAGTTTGATATTAGAAGCATTGAGATAACAAATCTCATGATATCGGAAGGGTCTCAGGATTGGAATGGGAAGGAGTTGGATATCACATCTCATGATAAAGTAAGGGTCTAAGGTTTGGAAGGGGAAGGATTTGGATATCACATCTCATGTTAGAGGAAGGGTCTCAGGATTGGAATGGGAAGGAGTTTGATATCACATCTCATGCCATAGTATGGGTCTCAGGTTTGGTAGAAGCATTGAGATATCACATCTCTGCTATTGGAAGGGTCTCAGGATTGGAATGGGAAGGAGTTGGATATCCCATCTTATGTTATAGGAAGGGTCTCAGGTTTGGTATTAAAAGCATTGAGATATCACATCTCATGCTATAGGAAGGGTCTCAGGATTGGAATGGGAAGGACTTGAATATCACATCTCATGCTATATGGAGGCTCTCACGTTTGGAAAGGGAAGGAGTTGGATATCACATTTCATGTTAGAGGTAGGATCTCAGGTTTGGTATTAGAGGCATTGAAAATCACATCTCATGCTATCAGAAGGGTCTCAGGATTGGAATGGGAAGGAGTTGGATATCACATCTCATGCTAAAGGGAGGGTCTCAGGTTTGGAAGGGGAAGGATTTTGATATCACATCTCATGTTATAGGAAGGATCTCAGGTTTGGTATTAGAAGCATTGAGACATCACATCTCATGTTATAGGAAGGGTCTCAGGATTGGAATGGGAAGGAGTTGGATATCACATCTCATGCTATAGGAAGGGTCTCAGGTTTGGTATAAGCATTGAGATATCACATCTCATGCTATAGGAAGGGTCTCAGGATTGGAATGGGAAGGAGTTGTATATGACATCTCATGCCATAGGAAGGGTCTCAGGTTTGGTATAAGCATTGAGATATCACATCTCTGCTATCGGAAGGGTCTCAGGATTGGAATGGGAAGGAGTTGGATATCCCATCTTATGTTATAGGAAGGGTCTCAGGTTTGGTATTAGAAGCATTGAGATATCACATCTCATGCTATAGGAAGGGTCTCAGGATTGGAATGGGAAGGACTTGAATATCACATCTCATGCTATATGGAGGCTCTCACGTTTGGAAAGGGAAGGAGTTGGATATCACATTTCATGTTAGAGGTAGGTTCTCAGGTTTGGTATTAGAGGCATTGAATATCACATCTCATGCTATCAGAAGGGTCTCAGGATTGGAATGGGAAGGAGTTGGATATCACATCTCATGCTAAAGGGAGGGTCTCAGGTTTGGAAGGGGAAGGATTTGGATATCACATCTCATGTTATAGGAAGGATCTCAGGTTTGGTATTAGAAGCATTGAGATATCACATCTCATGCTATCGGAAGGATCTCAGGTTTGGTATTAGCGGGAATGAGATATCACATCTCATGCTATCGGAAGGGTATCAGAATTGGATTTGGAAGTAGTTGGATATCCCATCTCATGCTATAGGAAGGGTCTCAGGTTGGAATGGGAAGGAGTTGGATATCACATCTCATGTTATAGGAAGGGTCTCAGGATTGGAATGGGAAATACTTCGATATCACATCTCATGCTATAGGAAGGCTCTCAGGTTTGGAAGGGGAAGGAGTTGGATATCAAATTTCATGTTAGAGGTAGGATCTCAGGTTTGGTATTCGAGGCATTGAGATATCACATCTCATGCTATCAGAAGGGTCTCAGGATTGGAATGGGAAGGAGTTGGATATCACATCTCATGCTAAAGGGAGGGTCTCAGGTTTGGAAGGCGAAGGATTTGGATATCAGATCTCGTGTTATAGGAATGATCTCAGGTTTGGTATTAGAAGCATTGAGTATCACATCTCATGCTATCGGAAGGATCTCAGGTTTGGTATTAGAAGCATTGAGATATCAAATCTCATGCTATAGGAAGGGTCTCAGGATTGGAATGGGAAGGAGTTGGATATCACATCTCATGCAATAGGAAGGGTCTCAGGATTGGAATGGGATGGAGTTTTATATGACATCTCATGCCATAGGAAGGATCTCAGGTTTGGTCTCAGAAGCATTGAGACATCACATCTCATGTTATAGGAAGGGTCTCAGGATTGGAATGGGAAGAAGTTGGATATCACATCTCATGCTATAGGAAGGGTCTCAGGTTTGGTATAAGCATTGAGATATCACATCTCATGCTATAGGAAGGGTCTCAGGATTGGAATGGGAAGGAGTTGTATATGACATCTCATGCCATAGGAAGGGTCTCAGGTTTGGTATAAGCATTGAGATATCACATCTCTGCTATCGGAAGGGTCTCAGGATTGGAATGGGAAGGAGTTGGATATCATATCTCTTGCTATAGGAAGGGCCTCAGGTTTTGAATTAGAAGCATTGAGACATCACATCTCATGCTATAGGAAGGGTCTCAGGTTTGGTATAAGCATTGAGATATCACATCTCTGCTATCGGAAGGGTCTCAGGATTGGAATGGGAAGGAGTTGGATATCCCATCTCATGTTATATTAAGAGTCTCAGGTTTGGTATTAGAAGCATTGAGATATCACATCTCATGCTATAGGAAGGGTCTCAGGATTGGAATGGGAAGGACTTGGATATCACATCTCATGCTATAGGGAGGGTGTCAAGTTTGATATTAGAAGCATTGAGATAACAAATCTCATGATATCGGAAGGGTCTCAGGATTGGAATGGGAAGGAGTTGGATATCACCTCTCATGATAAAGTAAGGGTCTAAGGTTTGGTAGGGGAAGAATTTGGATATCACATCTCATGTTAGAGGAAGGGTCTCAGGATTGGAATGGGAAGGAGTTTGATATCACATCTCATGCCATAGTATGGGTCTCAGGTTTGGTAGAAGCATTGAGATATCAAGTCTCATGGTATAGGAAGGGTCCCCGAATTGGAAAGGGAAGGAGTTGGATATCACATCTCAAGCTATAGGAAGGGTCTCAGGATTGGAATGGGAAGGAGTTTGATATCAGATCTCATGTCATAGTATGGGTCTCAGGTTTGGTAGAAGCATTGGGATATCACATCTCATGCCATCGGAAGGGTATCAGGATTGGATTTGGAAGTAGTTGGATATCCCATCTCATGCTATAGGAAGGGTCTCAGGTTGGAATGGGAAGGAGTTGGATATCACATCTCATGTTATAGGAAGGGTCTCAGGATTGGAATGGGAAATACTTCGATATCACATCTCATGCTATAGGAACGCTCTCAGGTTTGGAAGGGGAAGGAGTTGGATATCAAATTTCATGTTAGAGGTAGGATCTCAGGTTTGGTATTATAGGCATTGAGATATCACATCTCATGCTATCAGAAGGGTCTCAGGATTGGAATGGGAAGGAGTTGGATATCACATCTCATGCTAAAGGGAGGGTCTCAGGTTTGGAAGGCGAAGGATTTGAATATCACATCTCGTGTTATAGGAATGATCTCAGGTTTGGTATTAGAATCATTGAGATATCACATCTCATGCTATCGGAAGGATCTCAGGTTTGGTATTAGAAGCATTGAGATATCAAATCTCATGCTATAGGAAGGGTCTCAGGATTGGAATGGGAAGGAGTTTTATATGACATCTCAGGCCATAAGAAGGATCTCAGGTTTGGTATTAGAAGCATTGAGACATCACATCTCATGTTATAGGAAGGGTCTCAGGATTGGAATGGGAAGAAGTTGGATATCACATCTCATGCTATAGGAAGGGTCTCAGGTTTGGTATAAGCATTGAGATATCACATCTCATGCTATAGGAAGGGTCTCAGGATTGGAATGGGAAGGAGTTGTATATGACATCTCATGCCATAGGAAGGGTCTCAGGTTTGGTATAAGCATTGAGATATCACATCTCTGCTATCGGAAGGGTCTCAGGATTGGAATGGGAAGGAGTTGGATATCACATCTCTTGCTATAGGAAGGGCCTCAGGTTTTGAATTAGAAGCATTGAGACATCACATCTCATGCTATAGGAAGGGTCTCAGGTTTGGTATAAGCATTGAGATATCACATCTCTGCTATCGAAAGTGTCTCAGTATTGGGATGGGAAGGAGTTGAATATCACATCTCATGCTATAGGAAGGGTCTCAGGTTTTGAACGGGAAGGAGTTGGATATCCCACTTCATGTTATAGGACAGGTCTCAGGTTTGGTATTAGAAGCATTGAGATATCACATCACATGCTGTAGGAAGGGTCTCAGGTTTGGAATGGGAAGGAATTGGATATCACATCTCATGTAATAGGAAGGATCTCAGGTTTGGTATTAGAAGCATTGAGATATCACATCTCATGCTATAGGAATGGTCTCAGGATTGGAATGGTAAGAAGTTGGATATTACATTCTTGCCATAGGAAGGGTCTCATGTTTGGAATGGGAAGGAGTTGGATATCACATATGCTATAGGAAGGGTCTCAGGTTTGGAACGGGAAGGAGTTGGATATCACATCTCATGTTATAGGAAGGGTCTCAGGTTTGGTATAAGCATTGAGATATCACATTTCTGCTATCGGAAGTGTCTCAGGATTGAAATGGGAAGGAGTTGGATATCCCATCTCATGTTATAGGACGGGTCTCAGGTTTGGTATTAGAATCATTGAGATATCACATCTCATGCTGTAGGAAGTGTCTATGGATTTGAATGGGAAGGACTTGGATATCACATCTCATGCTATACGTAGGCTCTCAGGTTTGGAAAGGGAAGGAATTGGATATCACATTTCATGTTAGAGGAAGGATCTCAGGTTTGGTATTAGAGGCATTGAGATATCACATCTCATTCTATAGGAAGGGTCTCACGATTGGAATGGGAAGGAGTTGGATATCACATCTCATGCTATAGGAAGGGTCTCAGGTTTGGTATAAGCATTGAGATATCACATCGAATGCTATAGGAAGGGTCTCAAGATTGGAATGGGAAGGAGTTGTATATGACATCTCAGGCCATAGCAAGGGTCTCAGGTTTGGTATAAGCATTGAGAGATCACATCTCTGCTATCGGAAGGGTCTCAGGATTGGCATGGGAAGGAGTTGGATATCCCATCTCATGTTATAGGAAGGGTCTCAGGTTTGGTATTAGAAGCATTGAGATATCACATCTCATGCTATAGGAAGGGTCTCAGGATTGGAATGGGAAGGACTTGGATGTCACATCTCATGCTATAGGGAGGGTCTCAAGTTTGATATTAGAAGCATTGAGATAACAAATCTCATGATATCGGAAGGGTCTCAGGATTGGAATGGGAAGGAGTTGGATATCACATCTCATGATAAAGTAAGGGTCTAAGGTTTGGAAGGGGAAGGATTTGGATATCACATCTCATGTTAGAGGAAGGGTCTCAGGATTGGAATGGGAAGGAGTTTGATATCACATCTCATGCCATAGTATGGGTCTCAGGTTTGGTAGAAGCATTGAGATATCAAGTCTCATGGTATAGGAAGGGTCTCCGAATTGGAAAGGGAAGGAGTTGGATATCACATCTCAAGCTATAGGAAGGGTCTCAGGATTGGAATGGGAAGGAGTTTGATATCAGATCTCATGTCATAGTATGGGTCTCAGGTTTGGTAGAAGCATTGGGATATCACATCTCATGACATCGGAAGGGTATCAGGATTGGATTTGGAAGGAGTTGGATATCCCATCTCATGCTATAGGAAGGGTCTCAGGTTGGAATCGGAAGGAGTTGGATATCACATCTCATGTTATAGGAAGGGTCTCCAGATTGGAATGAGAAGGACTTGGATATCACATCTCATGCTATAGGAAGGCTCTCAGGTTTGGAAAGGGAAGGAGTTGGATATCACATTTCATGTTAGAGGTAGGATCTCAGGTTTGGTATTAGAGGCATTGAGATATCACATCTCATGCTATCAGAAGGGTCTCAGGATTAGAATGGGAATGAGTTGGATATCAAAACTCATGCTAAAGGGAAGGTCTCAGGTTTGGAAGGGGAAGGATTTGGATATCACATCTCATGTTACAGGAAGGATCTCAGGTTTGGTATTAGAAGCATTGAGATATCACATCTCGTGCTATCGGAAGGATCTCAGGTTTGGTATTAGAGGCATTGAGATATCACATCTCATGCTATCGGAAGGGTCTCAAATTGGAATGGGAAGGAGTTGGATATCACATCTCATGCTATAGGAAGGTTCTCAGGTTTGGAACGGGAAGGAGTTGGATATCACATCTCATGTTATAGGAAGGGTCTCAGGTTTGGTATAAGAATTGAGATATCACATCTCTGCTATCGAAAGTGTCTCAGTATTGGGATGGGAAGGAGTTGAATATCACATCTCATGCTATAGGAAGGGTCTGAGGTTTTGAACGGGAAGGAGTTGGATATCCCAACTCATGTTATAGGACGGGTCTCAGGTTTGGTATTAGAAGCATTGAGATATCACATCACATGCTGTAGGAAGGGTCTCAGGTTTGGAATGGGAAGGAATTGGATATCACATCTCATGTCATAGGAAGGATCTCAGGTTTGGTATTAGAAGCATTGAGATATCACATCTCATGCTATAGGAATGGTCTCAGGATTGGAATGGTAAGGAGTTGGATATTACATTCTTGCCATAGGAAGGGTCTCATGTTTGGAATGGGAAGGAGTTGGATATCACATATGCTATAGGAAGGGTCTCAGGTTTGGAACGGGAAGGAGTTGGATATCACATCTCATGTTATAGGAAGGGTCTCAGGTTTGGTATAAGAATTGAGATATCACATCTCTGCTATCGGAAGTGTCTCAGGATTGAAATGGGAAGGAGTTGGATATCCCATCTCATGTTATAGGACGGGTCTCAGGTTTGGTATTAGAATCATTGAGATATCACATCTCATGCTGTAGGAAGTGTCTAAGGATTGGAATGGGAAGGACTTGGATATCACATCTCATGCTATACGTAGGCTCTCAGGTTTGGAAAGGGAAGGAATTGGATATCACATTTCATGTTAGAGGAAGGATCTCAGGTTTGGTATTAGAGCCATTGAGATATCACATCTCATTCTATAGGAAGGGTCTCACGATTGGAATGGGAAGGAGTTGGATATCACATCTCATGCTATAGGGAGAGTCTCAGGTTTGGTATAAGCATTGAGATATCACATCTCATGCTATAGGAAGGGTCTCAGGATTGGAATGGGAAGGAGTTGGATATCCCATCTCATGTTATAGGAAGGGTCTCAGGTTTGGTATTAGAAGCATTGAGATATCACATCTCATGCTATAGGAAGGGTCTCAGGATTGGAATGGGAAGGACTTGGATGTCACATCTCATGCTATAGGGAGGGTCTAAGGTTTGGAAAAGGAAGGATTTGAATATCACATCTCATGTTATAGGAAGCATTGAGATATCACATCTCATGCTATAGGAAGTGTCTCAGGATTGGAATGGGAAGGAGTTTGATATCACATCTCCTGCCATGTATGGGTCTCAGGTTTTGCAGAAGCATTGGGATATCACATCTCATGCTATCGGAAGGGTATCAGGATTGGATTTGGAAGGAGTTGGATATCCCATCTCATGCTATAGGAAGGGTCTCAGGTTGGAATGGGAAGGAGTTGGATATCACATCTGATGTTATAGGAAGGGTCTCAGGATTGGAATGGGACGGACTTGGATATCACATCTCATGCTATAGGAAGGCTCTCAGGTTTGGAAGGGGAAGGAGTTGGATATCACATTTCATGTTAGAGGTAGGATCTCAAGTTTGGTAAAGAGGCATTGAGATATCACATCTCATGCTATAGGAAGGGTCTCAGGATTGGAATGGGAAGGAGTTGGATATCACATCTCATGTTATAGGAAAGATCTCAGGTTTGGTATTAGAAGCATTGAGACATCACATATCATGTTATAGGAAGGGTCTCAGGATTGGAATGGGAAGGACTTGGATATCACATCTCATGCTATAGGAAGGCTCTCAGATTTGGAAGGGGAAGGAGTTGGATATCACATTTCATGTTAGAGGTAGGATCTCAGGTTTGGTAAAGAGGCATTGAGATAATACATCTCATGCTATCGGAAGGGTCTCAGGATTGGAATGGGAAGGAGTTGGATATCACATCTCATGCTATAGGAAGGGTCTCAGGTTTGGAACGGGAAGGAGTTGGATATCCCATCTCATGTTATAGGAAGAGTCTCAGGTTTGGTATAAGCATTGAAATATCACATCTCTGCAATCGGAAGTGTCTCAGGATTGGGATGGGAAGGAGTTGGATATCACATCTCATGCTATAGGAAGGGTCTCAGGTTTGGTATAAGCATTGAGATATCACATCTCATGCTATAGGAAGGGTCTCAGGATTGGAATGGGAAGGAGTTGTATGTGACATCTCATGCCGTAGGAAGGGTCTATGGTTTGGTATAAGCATTGAGATATCACATCTCTGCTATCGGAAGGGTCTCGGGCTTGGAATGGGAAGGAGTTGGATATCCCATCTCATGTTATAGGAAGAGTCTTAGGTTTGGTATTAGAAGCATTGAGATATCACATCTCATGCTATAGGAAGTGTCTCAGGATTGGAATGGGAAGGACTTGGATATCACATCTCATGCTATAGGGAGGGTCTCAAGTTTGATATTAGAAGCATTGAGATATCACATCTCATGCTATAGGAATGGTCTCAGGATTGGAATGGGAAGGAGTTGGATATCACATCTCATGCTATAGGAAGGGTCTCAGGTTTGGTATAAGCAGTGAGATATAACATATCATGCTATAGGAAGGGTCTCAGGATTGGAATGGGAAGGAGTTGGATATTCCCATCTCATGTTGTAGGAAGGGTCTCAGGATTGGAATGGGAAGGAGTTGGATATCACATCTCATGCTATAGGAAGGGTCTCAGGTTTGGAACGGGAAGGAGTTGGATATCACATCTCATGTTATAGTAAGAGTCTCAGGTTTGGTATAAGCATTGAGATATCACATCTCTGCTATCGGAGGTGTCTCAGGATTGGGATGGGAAGGAATTGGATATCACATCTCATGCTATAGGAAGGGTATCAGGTTTGGAACGGGAAGGAGTTGGATATCCCATCTCATGTTATAGGACGGGTCTCAGGTTTGATATTAGAAGCATTGAGATATCACATCGCATGCTGTAGGAAGGGTCTCAGGTTTGGAATGGGAAGGATTTGAATATCACATATCATGTCATAGGAAGGATCTCAGGTTTGGTATTAGAAGCATTGATATATCACATCTCATGCTATAGGAATGGTCTCAGGATTGGAATGGGTAGGAGTTGGATATTACATTCTTGCTATAAGAAGGGTCTCATGTTTGGAATGGGAAGGAGTTGGATATCACATATGCTATAGGAAGTGTCTCAGGTTTGGAACGGGAATGAGTTGGATATCACATCTCATGTTATAGGAAGGGTCTCAGGTTTGGTATAAGCATTGAGATATCACATCTCTGCTATTGGAAGTGGCTCAGGATTGGAATGGGAAGGAGTTGGATATCCCATCTCATGTTATAGGACGGGTCTCTGGTTTGGTAAGCATTGAGATATCACATCTCATGCTATCGGAAGGGTATCAGGATTGGATTTGGAAGGAGTTGGATATCCCATCTCATGCTATAGGAAGGGTCTCAGGTTGGAATGGGAAGGAGTTGGATATCACATCTGATGTTATAGGAAGGGTCTCAGGATTGGAATGGGACGGACGGGTCTCAGGTTTGGTATTAGAAGCATTGAGATATCAAGTCTCATGGTATAGGAAGGGTCTCAGAATTGGAATGGGAAGGAGTTGGATATCACATCTCAAGCTATAGGAAGGGTCTCAGGATTGGAATGGGAAGGAGTTTGATATCACATCTCATGCCATAGTATGAGTCTCAGGTTTGGTAGAAGCATTGGGATATCACATCTCATGCTATCGGAAGGGTATCAGGATTGGATTTGGAAGGAGTTGGATCTCCCATCTCATGCTATAGGAAGGGTCTCAGGTTGGAAAGATTTCGTAATTGTAGGGAATTTTCCTTCCATGTGGCAACCCCTAAACTTTTTGCTATTGTTTTTAACCTTGTTCTTGACTTTGCCAGAGAAGTACAGCCTTCTGCCGCACTTCTCTGGGCTTTCGCTCCTTTTCTTACGGGGAAACTGACATGCCCTTAAGACAGTCAGTACCGGGGAACGCTGTTTCCCGTAGTTTCTTTTATCGTGTTGCGGCTTTAGTGCAACATGACACAAGAGGGCACTGTAAGCTAAGTTACAGCTCTCTTGGGTCTCTAGCCTTCTACAGACCCTAGATACTCTTTTAGGATGGTATTTGATTGGTGCAAGTCATTCAGGGACTCGAATGGTGGCAGCGATCGTTTTGTTTATTTTGAGCTCCTTTTGGCGTTCTGAGCACGTTTTTGCCCTGAACCCAAAATGGTGGCCTGGCTCTCCAAAATGGCCAGACCACGAGGCTCCTTTGTCTTGTCCACTGACCGTCTTGCTCCCTTCACCTTCCCCAGGTCGGGCGACCCGGGGCCTTCCTTATTTGGGCATGTACTTTCCCGCGAAACGTGGTTGCTTTCGCGGGCTTCTACATGTCGATTGTGTGCCTCCAGGGTGTGGGCTGGGATGTCTGGTCCCAATACACATCCTGGGTGCCAGAGAGTCTGGGGTGGTGTGAATGCCTGGGACCACCGTGGTCCGTGATTGGTCCACGTATGGTATGTGTGTTGATGAGCGGATCTCCCATTGGCTCCCCTCCGTTTTGGCGCGAAGGGAACCGTGGATAAGAGGGAGCTGGAAACACCACTACCATGTCGATCTCCTGAGTTCTCACGAACGAAGGAATACAGGAGCCAAGTATCCTGCAACCACGAGGCTGGACCGAGGAATCGCTGGTGACCCGCTGAAGGAATCCTCCTTTGCACTGCTGTCATCCTGTGAAACCCTTTCCTCCTTGGATCGAACCAGAAGGCCTGTACTGGTGCTTCGACCTTTGGAATAGCAGGAACAGCTATTCCCGGCGACTTCATCATCTCCTGCCAAGTAAGCCTTCGGAAGTGTCTCTGGGCCATCCAGTTGACTGACCAGCTTACAAGGGAGTCCTGCTCTGTAACTGCCGCCAGGTTGTGTTGTATTTCGAGTCCTTGTCACTCTCCCACGCTTCGTACACTTGGCGTTCCCAAGTCTGAAGGGAGGAGTGTACATTTGGCTTGAATACATACGGCCGCTCCGTTGTCCTGCTGCGGCAACAAAACTGTGCTGGTTTCGTCGATTGGGACGTCTTTTTGCTCTACACGACTACGAGGCGTTCCCTGCTCTTCTGAACCTGCCAGCTGCTGAAACTAACGTGGAGAAGCCTGGGTCTGCTTGCTTCGGGGACCGGTGAGTAGTTTAGCTAGGATCTGGTCGCCCTCCTGCAGTATCCCATTGCTTTTCCCTGCTGTGTAAAAACAGCACCCTTTTGCCGTACTCGTGCTCTGCTTCTGCTCGCTGTGGAGGCTGCGCTTGAGTTGCGGAACCTGTTCTCCTTCTGCTGTGCACTAACCCGAACTGCCTGACTTCCTCCGAAGAGCTTCCCCTTTTGCCCGTTGGCACCGGCGTGGCAGGTACTTTGAGCACAAGGCTCCACTCTTCGCAGGGCTCGGACTTCCATCTAGTTAGGTGCCTCTAAAGGCAAACTGAGTCTAAAGCGTTATCGCACTGCCTGTTTTCCTTTCCTTTCAGGTGGACTACATATTTCGTGCTTTAAACACTTGCGACTGTGTATTTGTATATATATTGTGTTGATATGGTATGTGTTGGTTTAATATTGTGATATTGTGATTTTCTTGCTACGGTCATTATTTTAAAGGCCTTAAAATAAATGTGTATCTATTTTTGATATAACAACTGTTTGGAGTAGTTTGTAAGCGCTCTTGCTTTGTGTGCTCATTGCGGGCTTTCAGTCACCCTCACCCCTCTTGAGACCTAGTCTTGACCGCCGCGATCGCTACCTTGATTGGTCTGGCTCGTCCAGAGGTTACCCTGTTCCAAGTAATTAGGTTGGCCTTCTGAACTTCTGCGCCACCAGGACAGAGTTCAGAAATCCGTCTTAACAAATTGGTGTACAGCGGTGGGATACGACTGAAGGTATCCAGTGTTGCGCTCGAACTAAGGCATTTCAGGTTATTCCAAACAGTACACGTAGTGAATTGTTGTAATATAACTTTTAAAAGGCCATAGTCCTATCAAACAGTATGGAAGCAAATACCTTGTTAACTTTAAATGCTTCCAAATCAGAAACGCTGAAAAAGATGTGTGCAGAGAGAGGTGTTTCCTCTCAAGGCACTAAATTGGAAATGATCCGAAGAATCGTGGCGTGGCAAGAAGCGCAGCTTGACGCTATAACTTCTGAGGACAGTGCGGAAGGTGGTGGGGCTGCTCTCACTGGCAGAACCGACGGTTCTGCCGGTGCACTGATCCATCGCGACCACGAGGACAGGGAGGATGTAATGTCTAATGTTTCCTCTGCCAGTGCTGATGGGGAGGCTATGCTTGAATTCAAGAAGCAAGAGCTGCGGTTTAGGCAGCAGGAGCTTGAATTCAGCATAGCCAAACTAAAAATCGAACAGGCAGAAAAACAGAAAGACAGGGATCACCAGTTGGAACTGGCCAAGCTTCAGGTTGCAAATGGATCCAAGGGTCCTAGACATGGGTCTGGGGCTTCCTCTCATCCACGGTTTCCAAAAGATCTGCTCAGTGTGTATGAAGAAAGGAATGACATTATGGACTGGCTGAATGCGTTTGAGTATGCATGCGAGGTTCAAGAAGTTGACAATGCTGATAAGATTGCGTGGTTGCTCAGTAGACTGCCCCATTCTGGCTGCAGTGCCATTATGGAAATGTCGAAGGCTGAGCGGGCTGATTTCGCAATGTTAAAGCAAACTCTCATTTTAAAGTTTGGGAAGACTCCGGCCCAATATTTAAAGCGTTTTCGAGAGTATAAGAAAAAGGAAGGTGGTACTTGGGTATCTTATGTCGCTGAATCTTTGAAAAACTTAACTGGCTGGGTCGAAGGTTATAAGGTTTCTACCTTCGAAGGCATGATAAATCTTGTCATGCTGGAACACATTTTTGCTTCTTCTTCCCCGGAGCTTAAGCAGCATTTGGCCGATTCGAAGGAGATAGATCCTAAGAAGCTGGCCATTGCTGCAGACTTATGGGTGTCACATCGAGTGTCCCATAAGGACAAAACTCATCCTGGTAAGCAGGAGGAAGGGAAAAAGTCCAAAGATGTGGAGGCTGGGGAATCTGCTAAATCTTCTTCCCATAAGGGCCACAAAAAGAAAAACAAGGGTAAGACACAAGAGAACTCACAGGGTAGTGGAGGTCAGCCTCCGAAACAGAACTCTGGTTACAATAAGCCTCCATAAGTAAACAGACCCAATGGGGCTTGTTTTTCTTGTGGAGCAACTGACCATGTGAAGGGGGATCCCCGTTGTAAGGTTAGACCTTTGGGGGTCCACTCCGCTAATCTGGCCTTCTCCTCCTACGAGGAAGAAGAGATTACAGGAGCATCCTTCTCCTCAGACTCATTTCCCAGCGGAATAGAGGCTGAGGTAGTTTTAGTGTCCCTGGGTTCCTGGGAGCCTAAAGTCGCAGAGGCTTATGCTAGGATTCCGGATAATACCAAGCACTACTTTAAAGACAGTGTGCTGATCAATGGAGTGGATACTCCAGCTCTTAGGGATAGTGGGTGCAGTCGCACTGTAGTGGATTCTACCTTGGTAGACTCAGAGGAAGTTGCCAGAGCTACTCTGATGCCCACTAAGTTGGCTGACGGCCCCCTCCGTATGTTTCCCGTGATCCCTGTAAATCTTACTTTAAATGGTACAGCAGTCAGGATTCCAGTGAGCATTCAGAGAAACGTCCCGGGAAAGGTCTTGTTGGGCAATGATCTCAGAGCTCTAGGGCTCGTAGGAGACACTGCCGAACGACCCTACACACGGTCTCAAGCACGGGCAGCATTGGCCAAGTCCAATACGCCGCCCCAGCCGAAGGGGAAACCCAAGGCGAAAGGAGTCAACAAGTCACGACGAGGGAAAGAAAATATTCCCCCGAGCTCGCCTACCACTGCGGTGGAGGAAGTTGGTCGATCGCCCGAGCCTGACGAGGAAGTGGCGATGCCTGAAGTATTCGACCCCAACGATCATCCTGAACTAAACGACTTGTTAGTTGAAGGAGGTCCTGATAGGGACGAATTCAGTAAAGGCCAACGCGAGTGCCCATCTCTGGAAGGCCTAAGGAGACAGGCCTGCTCCCAGCTTGAGGGTGAACCTCATGGGACGCATAGGATTTATTGGGAAGGTGGACTCCTGTATAGTGAGCCCACAGAGTCTACAGAAGGAGACCATAGGAGGTTGGTGGTTCCCCTTGCTGTTAGACCCTTCCTCCTGCAGTTGGCGCATGAAGTTCCCCTTGCTGGTCACCTTGGTAGGAAGAGGACCAAGCAAAGGTTATCCATGCACTTCTACTGGCCCAAGATGGGGGTGCAAGTAGAAAGTCACTGCAGGAGTTGTGCCTCCTGCCAGTTGTCTGGCAAGGTTGGCGCGACAATCCAAGCTCCGTTGGTACCGCTCCCAGTTGTGGGGGTACCATTTGAAAGGGTAGGGATCGACATCGTTGGTCCCCTTGACCCGCAAACATCCTCGGGCAATAGGTTTATCCTGGTGCTGGTCGACCATGCAACCAGGTATCCTGAGGCCATCCCATTAAAAACCGTAACTGCCAAGTCAGTTGCAAAAGCTTTACTCGGCATATTTACTAGGGTTGGCTTCCCTAAAGAAGTTGTGTCAGATCGTGGCAGCAACTTTATGTCGAAGTATATGCAGGCTATGTGGAAAGAATGTGGGGTAACCTACAAGTTCTCTTCTGCATACCACCCCCAGACCAATGGTCTGGTGGAACGCTTCAACAGAACGTTAAAGAGCATGATTGGGGCTCTGGAGGAGCCCCAGAGAAGAAAATGGGATCTTCTTTTACCATGCTCGCTGTTTGCCTACCGAGAGGTACCACAGGAGGGTGTTGGCTTCAGCCCCTTCGAACTTCTGTTCGGTCATCCCGTACGGGGACCCTTAGCCATTGTCAAGGAGGGATGGGAGATGCCCACTCCCCCTGTTACTACCAATGTAGTTGACTATGTGCTAGGGCTCAGAAAACGGATGGTACTTCTGATGGGCTTGGCTAGTGATAAATTGAAGGCAGGGCAAGCGCTGGTGAAACATTGGTACGACCAGAAAGCTTCCCTCATCAACTTTACACCTGGTCAGCAAGTCCTGATCATGAATCCCATAAGGCCTCGCGCTTTACAGGACAAATGGTCAGGCCCTTACACAGTGGTGGAGCCCCTGGGTGAGGTGAACTATTTAGTGGACCTTGGAAGGCCTGGACAGGCTCCAAAAGTGTTCCACGTAAATAGGCTGAAGGCTTTCGTCCCAAGAGTCGAAATCGCAGCACTGCTACTGGCTTCAGACGTTGAGGAAGAGGAGTCAGAACCTCTCCCCGACCTGTTCCACGGCGGTCCTTCAGATAGCTCCATTGAGGGTGTCCGAGTGGCCCCTCACCTGACTTCTGATCAGCAGGTTGAGGTGAAAAATTTGCTTAGGCAGTTTTCCCCCCTGTTTTCACAGTCGCCTGGTTTGACACCTTGGTGCAAACATAACATTGACACAGGAGACAGTGTACCTACCAAAAGTAGGGGATACAGAATGTCGGATAAAGTACGGTCTTATATTAAGACCGAGGTCAACAAGATGTTAGACCTTGGGGTGATTGAACCCTCTAGTAGTCCTTGGTCCAGCCCTGTGGTCTTGGTTCCAAAGGCAGGCACTTCTGAATTGAGGTTCTGCGTGGATTACAGGGCTCTGAATGCTGTCACCAAGACAGATGCCCACCCCTTGCCTCGAACAGATGAGCTGGTGGATACTTTGGGTGCCTCCAAGTACCTCAGCACGTTTGACCTCACTGCTGGCTATTGGCAAATAGCTTTAGCAGAACATGCCAGGGAGAAGACAGCATTTTCTACTCCAGACGGCCTTTACCAATTCCGGGTAATGCCGTTCGGGTTGAAGAATGCACCTGCCACTTTCCAGAGGCTTGTGAATCATGTGTTGAATGGGTTGGACGAATTCTGTCTTGCATATCTGGACGATATAGCAGTTTTCAGTGCCACCTGGGAAGACCATGTGAAACACCTCGGGATTGTGCTCCAGGCTCTTCAGAAAGCCCACTTGACCATAAAGGCTAGTAAATGCCAGATTGGACAAGGCTCAGTGGTTTACCTTGGACATGAAGTAGGTGGAGGGAGGATACAGCCTCTACCCAGTAAAGTACAAGCAGTACAAGACTGGCCTACCCCCACTACGCAAACCCAAGTGAGAGCCTTCTTAGGACTCACGGGGTATTATCGGAATTTTATGGCAGACTATGGCACCATAGCTGCTCCTCTGACTGCCCTCACAACTCCGAAGAAACCCAAGAAGGTAACTTGGACCGACGAGTGTGAGAAGGCCTTCAATGGCTTGAAAGACTCCTTGTGCCAGGCCCCTGTCCTCAGGGCCCCTGATTATCAAAGACCTTTTATCATGCAGACGGACGCCTCTGACACTGGGATAGGAGCTGTACTATCACAAGTAGATGAGAAGGGTAAGGAACACCCTATCGGTTTTATTAGTCGCCAGCTTAAGGACAGAGAGCTCAGATGGTCCACGGTAGAGAAAGAATGTTTCTCTGTTGTGTGGGCCCTAAGGAAGCTGAGGCCCTACCTCTATGGGACCCACTTCACTGTGCAAACTGACCATAAGCCGTTAAAGTGGCTAATGAACATGAAGGGGGAGAATCCAAAGTTGCTTAGGTGGTCCATAAGTCTTCAAGGCTTCGACTTCACTATTGAGCATAGGCCAGGTGTCCAACATAGCAATGCTGATGGGTTGTCCAGAATGTTTAACCGACCTGAACAAGAGACTCATCCAGGGGTGGATTAGTTCCCCCTGTCCATAGTCTGGGAGGGGCGAGTGTTAGGAAAGATTTCGTAATTGTAGGGAATTTTCCTTCCATGTGGCAACCCCTAAACTTTTTGCTATTGTTTTTAACCTTGTTCTTGACTTTGCCAGAGAAGTACAGCCTTCTGCCGCACTTCTCTGGGCTTTCGCTCCTTTCTTACGGGGAAACTGACATGCCCTTAAGACAGTCAGTACCGGGGAACGCTGTTTCCCGTAGTTTCTTTTATCGTGTTGCGGCTTTAGTGCAACATGACACAAGAGGGCACTGTAAGCTAAGTTACAGCTCTCTTGGGTCTCTAGCCTTCTACAGGCCCTAGATACTCGTTTAGGATGGTATTTGATCGGTGCAAGTCATTCAGGGACTGGAATGGTGGCAGCGATCGTTTTGTTTATTTTGAGCTCCTTTTGGCGTTCTGAGCACGTTTTTCGCACTGAACCCAAAATGGTGGCCTGGCTCCCAAAATGGCCAGACCACGAGGCTCCTTTGTCCTGTCCACTGACCGTCTTGCTCCCTTCACCTTCCCCAGGTCGATCGACCCGGGGCCTTCCTTATTTGGGCATGTACTTTCCCGCGAAACGCAGATGCTTTCGCGGGCTTCTACATGTCGTTTGTGTGCCTCCAGGGTGTGGGCTGGGATGTCTGGTCCCAATACACATCCTGGGTGCCAGAGAGTCTAGGGTGGTGTGAATGCCTGGGACCACCGTGGTCCGTGATTGGTCCACGTATGGTATGTGTGTTGATGAGCGGATCTCCCATTGGCTCCCCTCCGTTTTGGCGCGAAGGGAACCGTGGATAAGAGGGGGCTGGAAACACCACTACCATGTCGATCTCCTGAGTTCTCACGAACGAAGGAATACAGGAGCCAAGTATCCTGCAACCACGAGGCTGGACCGAGGAATCGCTGGTGACCCGCTGAAGTAATCCTCCTTTGCACTGCTGTCGTCCTGTGAAACCCTTTCCTCCTTGATCGAACCAGAAGGCCTGTACTGGTGCTTCGACCTTTGGAATAGCAGGAACAGCTATTCCCGGCATCTTCAACCATCTCCTGCCAAGTAAGCCTTCGGAAGCGTCTCTGGGCCATACAGTTGACTGACCAGCTTACAAGGGAGTCTTGCTCTGTAACCGCCACCAGGTTGTGCAGTATCCCGAGTCCTTGTCACTCTCCCACGCTTCGTGCACTTGGCGTTCCCAGTTCTGAAGGGAGGAGTGTACTTTTGACTCAGGTACGCACGGCCGCTCCGTTGTCCTGCTGCGGCAACAAACTGTGCCGGTTTCGTCGATTGGGACGTCTTTTTGCTCTACACGACTACAAGGCGTTCCCTGCTCTTCTGAACCTGCCAGCTGCTGAAACTAACGTGGAGAAGCCTGGGTCTGCTTGCTTCGGGGACCGGTGAGTAGTATATCTAGGATCTGGTCGCCCTCCTGCAGTATCCCATTGCTTTTCCCTGCTGTGTAAAAACAGCACCCTTTTGCCGTACTCGCGCTCTGCTTCTGCCCGCTGTGGAGGCTGCGCTTGAGTTGCGGAACCTGTTCTTCTTCTGCTGTGCACTAACCCGAACTGCCTGACTTCCTCCGAAGAGCTTCTCCTTTTGCCCGTTGGCACCAGCGTGTGCAGGTACTTTGAGCACAAGGCTCCACTCTTCGCAGGGCTCGGACTTCCATCTAGTTAGGTGCCTATGAAGGCGAACTGAGTCGAAAGCATTATCGCACTGCCTGTTTTCCTTCCCTTTCAGGTGGACTACATATTTCGTGCTTTAAACGCTTGCGACTGTGTATTTGTATATATATTGTGTGGATATGGTATGTGTTGGCTTAGTATTGTGATATTGTGATTTTCTCGCTACGGTCATTATTTTAAAGGCCTTAAAATAAATGTGTATCTATTTTTGATATAACAACTGTTTGGAGTAGTTTGTAAGCGCTCTTGCTTTGTGTGCTCATTGCGAGCTTTCAGTCACCCTCACCCCTCTTGAGACCTAGTCTTGACCGCCGCGATCGCTACCTTGATTGGTCTGGCTTGTCCAGAGGTTACCCTGTTCCAAGTAATTAGGTTGGCCTTCTGAACTTCTGCGCCGCCAGGACAGAGTTCAGAAATCCGTCTTAACAATACCAAACCTGAGATCCTTCCTATATCATGAGATGTGAGATCCAAATACTTCCCCTTCCAAACCTGAGACCCTCCCTTTAGCATGAGATGTGATATCCAACTCCTTCCCATTCCAATCCTGAGACCTTTCTGATAGCATAAGATGTGATATCTCAATGCCTCTAATACCAAACCTGAGATCCTACCTCTCACATGAAATGTGATATCCAACTCCTTCCCATTCCAATCCTGAGACCCTTCCTATAGCATGAGATGTGATATCTCAATGCTTCTAAAACCAAACCTGAGACTCTTCCTATAACATGAGATGGGATATCCAACTCCTTCCCATTCCAATCCTGAGACCCTTCCGATAGCAGAGATGTGATATCTCAATGCTTATACCAAACCTGAGACCCTTCCTACGGCATGAGATGTCATATACAACTCCTTCCCATTCCAATCCTGAGACCCTTCCTATAGCATGAGATGTGATATCTCAATGCTTATACCAAACCTGAGACCCTTCCTATAGCATGAGATGTGATATCCACCTCCTTCCCATTCCAATCCTGAGACCCTTCCTATAGCATGAGATGTGATGTCTCAATGCTTCTAATACCAAACCTGAGATCCTTCCTATAACATGAGATGTGATATCCAACTCCTTCCATTCCAATCCTGAGACCCTTCCTATAGCATGAGATTTGATATCTCAATGCTTATACCAAACCTGAGACCCTTCCTATAGCATGAGATGTGATACCCAAGTCCTTCCCATTCCAATCCTTAGACCCTTCCTACAGCATGCAATATGATATCTCAATGATTCTAATAACAATCCTGAGACCCGTCCTATAACATGAGATGGGATATCCAATTCCTTCCCATTCCAATCCTGAGACACTTCCGATAGCAGAGATGTGATATCTCAATGCTTATACCAAACCTGAGACCCTTCCTATAACATGAGATCGGATATCCAACTCCTAACCGTTCCAAACCTGAGACCCTTCCTTTAGCATGAGATGTGATATCCAGCTCCTTCCCATTCCAATCCTGAGACACTTCCGATAGCAAGAGATGTGATATCTCAATGCTTCTAATATCAAAACTGAAACCCTCCCTATAGCATGATATGTGATATCTAAGTCCTTCCCATTCCAATCCTAAGACCCTTCCTATAGCATGAGATGTGATATCTCAATGCTTCTACCAAACCTGAGACCCTTCCTTTAGCATGAGATGTGATATCCAACTCCTTCCCATTCCAATCCTGAGACCCTTCCTATAGCATGAGATGTGATATCTCAATACTTCTAATACCAAACCTGAGATCCTTCCGATAACATGAGATGTGATATCCAAATCCTTCCCCTTCCAAACCTGAGACCCTCCCTTTAGCATGAGATGTGATATCCAACTCCTTCCCATTCCAATCCTGAGACCCTTCTGATAGCATGAGATGTGATATCTCAATGCTTCTAATACCAAACCTGAGATCCTTCCGATAGCATGAGATGTGATATCTCAATGCTTCTAATACCAAACCTGAGATCCTTCCTATATCATGAGATGTGAGATCCAAATCCTTCCCCTTCCAAACATGAGACCCTCCCTTTAGCATGAGATGTGATATCCAAGTCCTTCCCATTCCAATCCTGAGACCTTTCTGATAGCATGAGATGTGATATCTCAATGCCTCTAATACCAAACCTGAGATCCTACCTCTCACATGAAATGTGATATCCAACTCTTTCCCCTTCCAAACCTGAGAGCCTTCCTATAACATGAGATGTGATATCCAACTCCTTCCCATTCCAACCTCAGACCCTTCCTATAGCATGAGATGTGATTTCTCAATGCCTCTAATACCAAACCTGAGATCCTTCCTCTAACATGAAATGTGATATCCAACTCCTTCCCTTTCCAAACCTGAGAGTCTATCTATAGCATGAGATGTGATATCCAAGTCCTTCCCATTCCAATCCTTAGACCCTTCCTACAGCATGCAATATGATATCTCAATGATTCTAATAACAAACCTGAGACCCGTCCTATAACATGAGATGGGATATCCAACTCCTTCCCATTCCAATCCTGAGACACTTCCGATAGCAGAGATGTGATATCTCAATGCTTATACCAAACCTGAGACCCTTCCTATAACATGAGATGTGATATCCAACTCCTTCCCGTTCCAAACCTGAGACCCTTCCTTTAGCATGAGATGTGATATCCATCTCCTTCCCATTCCAATACTGAGACACTTCCGATAGCATGAGATGTGATATCTCAATGCTTCTGATATCAAAACTGAGACCAACAAAAATGATATGTGATATCTAAGTCCTTCCCATTCCAATCCTGAGACCCTTCCTATAGCATGAGATGTGATATCGCAATGCTTTTAATATCAAACTTGAGACCCTCCCTATAGCATGAGATGTGATATCCAAGTCCTTCCCATTCCAAACCTGAGACACTTCCTATAGCATGAGATGTGATATCTCAATGCTTCTAATACCAAACATGAGACTCTTCCTATAACATGAGATGGGATATCCAACTCCTTCCCATTCCAATCCTGAGACTCTTCCGATAGCAGAGATGTGATATCTCAATGCTTCTGATATCAAAACTGAGACCAACAAAAATGATATGTGATATCTAAGTCCTTCCCATTCCAATCCTGAGACCCTTCCTATAGCATGAGATGTGATATCGCAATGCTTTTAATATCAAACTTGAGACCCTCCCTATAGCATGAGATGTGATATCCAAGTCCTTCCCATTCCAAACCTGAGACACTTCCTATAGCATGAGATGTGATATCTCAATGCTTCTAATACCAAACCTGAGACTCTTCCTATAACATGAGATGGGATATCCAACTCCTTCCCATTCCAATCCTGAGACTCTTCCGATAGCAGAGATGTGATATCTCAATGCTTATACCAAACCTGAGACCCTTCCTACGGCATGAGATGTCATATACAACTCCTTCCCATTCCAATCCTGAGACCCTTCCTATAGCATGAGATGGGATATCTCAATGCTTATACCAAACCTGAGACCCTTCCTAGAGCATGAGATGTGATATCCAACTCCTTCCCATTCCAATCCTGAGACCCTTCCTATAGCATGAGATGTGATGTCTCAATGCTTCTAATACCAAACCTGAGATCCTTCCTATAACATGAGATGTGATATCCAACTCGTTCCATTCCAATCCTGAGACCCTTCCTATAGCATGAGATTTGATATCTCAATGCTTATACCAAACCTGTGACCCTTCCTATAGCATGAGATGTGATATCCAAGTCTTTCCCATTCCAATCCTTAGACCCTTCCTACAGCATGCAATATGATATCTCAATGATTCTAATAACAATCCTGAGACCCGTCCTATAACATGAGATGGGATATCCAATTCCTTCCCATTCCAATCCTGAGACACTTCCGATAGCAGAGATGTGATATTTCAATGCTTATACCAAACATGAGACCCTACCTATAACATGAGATCGGATATCCAACTCCTTCCCGTTCCAAACCTGAGACCCTTCCTTTAGCATGAGATGTGATATCCAGCTCCTTCCTATTCCAATCCTGAGACACTTCCGATAGCATGAGATGTGATATCTCAATGCTTCTAATATCAAAACTGAAACCCTCCCTATAGCATGATATGTGATATCTAAGTCCTTCCCATTCCAATCCTAAGACCCTTCCTATAGCATGAGATGTGATATCTCAATGCTTCTACCAAACCTGAGACCCTTCCTTTAGCATGAGATGTGATATCCAACTCCTTCCCATTCCAATCCTGAGACCCTTCCTATAGCATGAGATGTGATATCTCAATACTTCTAACACCAAACCTGAGATCCTTCCGATAACATGAGATGTGATATCCAAATCCTTCCCCTTCCAAACCTGAGACCCTCCCTTTAGCATGAGATGTGATATCCAACTCCTTCCCATTCCAATCCTGAGACCCTTCTGATAGCATGAGATGTGATATCTCAATGCTTCTAATACCAAACCTGAGATCCTTCCGATAGCATGAGATGTGATATCTCAATGCTTCTAATACCAAACCTGAGATCCTTCCTATAACATGAGATGTGATATCCAAATCCTTCCCCTTCCAAACCTGAGACCCTCCCTTTAGCATGAGATGTGATATCCAACTCCTTCCCATTCCAATCCTGAGACCCTTCTGATAGCATGAGATGTGATATCTCAATGCCTCTAATACCAAACCTGAGATCCTACCTCTAACATGAAATGTGATATCCAACTCTTTCCCCTTCCAAACCTGAGAGCCTTCCTATAACATGAGATGTGATATCCAACTCCTTCCCATTCCAACCTCAGACCCTTCCTATAGCATGAGATGTGATATCTCAATGCCTCTAATACCAAACCTGAGATCCTTCCTCTAACATGAAATGTGATATCCAACTCCTTCCCTTTCCAAACCTGAGAGCCTATCTATAGCATGAGATGTGATATCCAAGTCCTTCCCATTGTAATCCTTAGACCCTTCCTACAGCATGCAATATGATATCTCAATGATTCTAATAACAAACCTGAGACCCGTCCTATAACATGAGATGGGATATCCAACTCCTTCGCATTCCAATCCTGAGACACTTCCGATAGCAGAGATGTGATATCTCAATGCTTATACCAAACCTGAGACCCTTCCTATAACATGAGATGTGATATCCAACTCCTTCCCGTTCCAAACCTGAGACCCTTCCTTTAGCATGAGATGTGACATCCAGCTCCTTCCCATTCCAATCCTGAGACCCTTCCTATAGCATGAGATGTGATATCTCAATGCTTCTAATATCAAACTTGAGACCCTCCCAATAGCATGAGATGTGATATCCAAGTCCTTCCCATTCCAATCCTGAGACACTTCCTATAGCATGAGATGTGATATCTCAATGCTTCTAATACCAAACCTGAGACTCTTCCTATAACATGAGATGGGATATCCAACTCCTTCCCATTCCAATCCTGAGACTCTTCCGATAGCAGAGATGTGATATCTCAATGCTTATACCAAACCTGAGACCCTTCCTACGGCATGAGATGTCATATACAACTCCTTCCCATTCCAATCCTGAGACCCTTCCTATAGCATGAGATGTGATATCTCAATGCTTATACCAAACCTGAGACCCTTCCTATAGCATGAGATGTGATATCCAACTCCTTCCCATTCCAATCCTGAGACCCTTCCTATAGCATGAGATGTGATGTCTCAATGCTTCTAATACCAAACCTGAGATCCTACCTCTAACATGAAATGTGATATCCAACTCTTTCCCCTTCCAAACCTGAGAGCCTTCCTATAACATGAGATGTGATATCCAACTCCTTCCCATTCCAACCTCAGACCCTTCCTATAGCATGAGATGTGATATCTCAATGCCTCTAATACCAAACCTGAGATCCTTCCTCTAACATGAAATGTGATATCCAACTCCTTCCCTTTCCAAACCTGAGAGCCTATCTATAGCATGAGATGTGATATCCAAGTCCTTCCCATTCCAATCCTTAGACCCTTCCTACAGCATGCAATATGATATCTCAATGATTCTAATAACAAACCTGAGACCCGTCCTATAACATGAGATGGGATATCCAACTCCTTCGCATTCCAATCCTGAGACACTTCCGATAGCAGAGATGTGATATCTCAATGCTTATACCAAACCTGAGACCCTTCCTATAACATGAGATGTGATATCCAACTCCTTCCCGTTCCAAACCTGAGACCCTTCCTTTAGCATGAGATGTGACATCCAGCTCCTTCCCATTCCAATCCTGAGACCCTTCCTATAGCATGAGATGTGATATCTCAATGCTTCTAATATCAAACTTGAGACCCTCCCAATAGCATGAGATGTGATATCCAAGTCCTTCCCATTCCAATCCTGAGACACTTCCTATAGCATGAGATGTGATATCTCAATGCTTCTAATACCAAACCTGAGACTCTTCCTATAACATGAGATGGGATATCCAACTCCTTCCCATTCCAATCCTGAGACTCTTCCGATAGCAGAGATGTGATATCTCAATGCTTATACCAAACCTGAGACCCTTCCTACGGCATGAGATGTCATATACAACTCCTTCCCATTCCAATCCTGAGACCCTTCCTATAGCATGAGATGTGATATCTCAATGCTTATACCAAACCTGAGACCCTTCCTATAGCATGAGATGTGATATCCAACTCCTTCCCATTCCAATCCTGAGACCCTTCCTATAGCATGAGATGTGATGTCTCAATGCTTCTAATACCAAACCTGAGATCATTCCTATAACATGAGATGTGATATCCAACTCCTTCCATTCCAATCCTGAGACCCTTCCTATAGCATGAGATTTGATATCTCAATGCTTATACCAAACCTGAGACCCTTCCTATAGCATGAGATGTGATATCCAAGTCTTTCCCATTCCAATCCTTAGACCCTTCCTACAGCATGCAATATGATATCTCAATGATTCTAATAACAATACTGAGACCCGTCCTATAACATGAGATGGGATATCCAATTCCTTCGCATTCCAATCCTGAGACACTTCCGATAGCAGAGATGTGGTATCTCAATGCTTATACCAAACCTGAGACCCTTCCTATAACATGAGATCGGATATCCAACTCCTTCCCGTTCCAAACCTGAGACACTTCCGATAGCATGAGATGTGATATCTCAATGCTTCTAATATCAAAACTGAAACCCTCCCTATAGCATGATATGTGATATCTAAGTCCTTCCCATTCCAATCCTGAGACCCTTCCTATAGCATGAGATGTGATATCTCAATGCTTCTACCAAACCTGAGACCCTTCCTTTAGCATGAGATGTGATATCCAACTCCTTCCCATTCCAACCTGAGACCCTTCCTATAGCATGAGAAGGGATATCCAACTCCTTCCCAATCCAATCCTGAGACCCTTCCGATAGCAGAGATGTGATATCTCAATGCTTATACCAAACCTGAGACCCTTCCTATGGCATGAGATGTGATATCCAACTCTTTGCCATTCAAATCCTGAGATCCTCCCTATAACACGAGATGTCATATCCAACTCCTTCCCATTCCAAACCTGAGACCCTTCCTTTAGCATGAGATGTGATATCCAAATCCTTCACATTCCAATCCGGAGACCCTTCCTATAACATGAGATGTGATATCCAACTCCTTCCCAATCCAATCCTGAGACCCTTCCGATAGCAGAGATGTGATATCTCAATGCTTATACCAAACCTGAGACCCTTCCTATGGCATGAGATGTGATATCCAACTCCTTGCCATTCAAATCCTGAGACCCTCCCTATAACAAGAGATGTCATATCCAACTCCTTCCCATTCCAAACCTGAGACCCTTCCTTTAGCATGAGATGTGATATCTCAATGCTTCTAATACCAAACCTGAGACCCTTCCGATAGCATGAGATGTGATATCTCAATGCTTCAAAAACCAAACATGAGAACCATCCTATAACATGAGATGTGAAATCCAAATCCTTCCCTTCCCAAACCTGAGACTCTTCCTATAGCATGAGATGTGATATCTCAATGCTTCTACCAAACCTGAAACCCTTCCTATAGCATGAGATGTGATATCCAGCTCCTCCCATTCCAATCCTGAGACCCTTCCGATAGCATGAGATGTGATATCTCAATGCTTCTAATATCAAAACTGAGACCCTCCCTATAGCATGAGATGTGATATCTAAGTCCTTCCGATTCCAATCCTGAGACCCTTCCGATAGCAGAGATGTGATATTTCAATTCTTACACCAAACCTGAGACCCTTCCTATAGCATGAGATGTGATATCCAACTCCTTCCGATTCCAATCCTGAGACCCTTCCTATAGCATGAGATGTGATATCGCAATGCTTCTACCAAAACTGAGACCCTTCCTTTAGCATGAGATGTGATATCCAACTCCTTCCCATTCCAATCCTGAGACCCTTCCTATAGCATGAGATGTGATATCTCAATGCTTCTAATACCAAACCTGAGATCCTTCTGATAGCATGAGATGTGATATCTCAATGCTTCTAATACCAAAAACCTGAGATCCTTCCTATAACATGAGATGTTGTATCCAAATCCTTTCCCTTCCAAACCTGAGACCCTCCCTTTAGCATGAGATGTGATATCCAACTCCTTCCCATTCCAATCCTGATACCCTTCTGATAGCATGAGATGTGATATCTCAATGCCTCTAATACCAAACCTGAGATCCTACCTCTAACATGAAATGTGATATCCAACTCCTTCCCTTTCCAAACCTGAGAGCCTTCCTACAGCATGAGATGTGATATCCAAGTCCTTCCCATTCCAATCCTGAGACCCTTCCTATAACATGAGATGTGATATCCAACTCTTTCCCATTCCAACCTGAGACCCTTCCTATAGCATGAGATGGGATATCCAACTCCTTCCAAATCCAATCCTGATACCCTTCCGATAGCATGAGATGTGATATCCCAATGCTTCTACAAAACCTGAGACCCATACCATGGCATGATGTGATATCAAACTCCCGTCCTATACCATGAGACTTGATATCTCAATGCTTCTAATACCAAACCTGAGACCGGTCCAATAACATGAGATGTGATATCCAAATCCTTCCCCTTCCGAACCTTAGACCCTTCCTTTATCATGAGATGTGATATCCAAGTCCTTCCCATTCCATTCCTGAGACCCTTCCTATAGCATGAGATGTGATATCTCAATGCTTCTAATACCAAACCTGAGACCCTTCCTATAACATGAGATGTGATATCCAAGTCCTTCCCATTCCAATCCTGAGACCCTTCCTATAGCATGAGATGTGATATCTCAATGCTTCTAATACCAAACCTGAGACCCTTCCTATAACATGAATTGTGATATCCAAGTCCTTCCCATTCCAATCCTGAGACCCTTCCGATAGCAGAGATGTGATATCTCAATGCTTATACCAAACCTGAGACCCTTCCGATAGCATGAGATGTGATATCTCAATGCTTCTAATACCAAACCTGAGATCCTTCATATAACATGAGATGTGATGTCCAAATCCTTCCCCTTCCAAATCTTAGACCCTCCCTTTAGCATGAGATGTGATATCCAACTCCTTCCCATTCCAATCCTGAGACCCTTCTGATAGCATGAGATGTGATATCTCAATGCCTCTAATACCAAACCTGAGATCCTACCTCTACATGAAATGTGATATCCAACTCCTTCCCCTTCCAACCCTGAGAGCCTTCCTATAGAATGAGATGTGATATCCAAGTCCTTCCCATTCCAATCCTGAGACCCTTCCTATAACATGAGATGTGATATCCAACTCCTTCACATTCCAACCTTAGGCCCTTCCTATAGCATGAGATGGGATATCCAACTCCTTCCAAATCCAATCCTGATACCCTTCTGATAGCATGAGATGTGATATCCCAATGCTTCTACAAAACCTGAGACCCATACAATGGCATGAGATGTGATATCAAACTCCTTCCCATTCCAATCCTGAGACCCTTCCTATAGCTTGAGATGTGATATCCAACTCCTTCCCATTCCAATTCTGAGACCCGTCCTATACCATGAGACTTGATATCTCAATGCTTCTAATACCAAACCTGAGACCGGTCCTATAACATGAGATGTGATACCCAAATCCTTCCCCTTCCAAACCTTAGACCCTTCCTATAGCATGAGATGTGATATCTCAATGCTTCTAATACCAAACCTGAGATCCTTCCTATAACATGAGATGTGATATCCAACTCCTTCCCATTCCAATCCTGAGACACTTCCTATAGCATGAGATGTGATATCTCACTGCTTATACCAAACCTGAGACCCTTCCTATAGCATGAGATGTGATATCCAACTCCTTCCCATTCCAATCCTGAGACCCTTCCTATAGCATGAGATGTGATATCTCAATGCTTCTAATATCAAACTTTAGAGCCTCCCTATAGCATGAGATGTGATATCCAAGTCCTTCCCATTCCAATCCTGAGACACTTCCTATAGCATGAGATGTGATATCTCAATGCTTCTAATACCAAACCTGAGACTCTTCCTATAACATGAGATGGGATATCCAACTCCTTCCCATTCCAATCCTGAGACCCTTCCGATAGCAGAGATGTGATATCTCAATGCTTATACCAAACCTGAGAACCTTCCTACGGCATGAGATGTCATATACAACTCCTTCCCATTCCAATCCTGAAACCCTTCCTATAGCATGAGATGTGATATCTCAATGCTTATACCAAACCTGAGACCCTTCCTATAGCATGAGATGTGATATCCAACTCCTTCCCATTCCAATCCTGAGACCCTTCCTATAGCATGAGATGTGATATCTCAATGCTTATACCAAACCTGAGACCCTTCCTACGGCATGAGATGTCATATACAACTCCTTCCCATTCCAATCCTGAGACCCTTCCTATAGCATGAGATGTGATATCTCAATGCTTATACCAAACCTGAGACCCTTCCTATAGCATGAGATGTGATATCAAACTCCTTCCCATTCCAATCCTGAGACCCTTCCTATAGCATGAGATGTGATATCTCAATGCTTCTACCAAACCTGAGACCCTTCCTTTAGCATGAGATGTGATATCCAACTCCTTCCCATTCCAATCCTGAGACCCTTCCTATAGCATGAGATGTGATATCTCAATTCTTCTAATACCAAACCTGAGATCCTTCCGATAACATGAGATGTGATATCCAAATCCTTCCCCTTCCAAACCTGAGACCCTTCTGATAGCATGAGATGTGATATCTCAATGCTTCTAATACCAATCCTGAGATCCTTCCAATAGCATGAGATGTGATATCTCAATGCTTCTAATACCAAACCTGAGATCCTTCCTATAACATGAGATGTGATATCCAAATCCTTCCCCTTCCAAACCTGAGACCCTCCCTTTAGCATGAGATGTGATATCCAACTCCTTCCCATTCCAATTCTGAGCCCCTTCCTATACCATGAGACTTGATATCCAACTCCTTCCCATTCCAATTCTGAGCCCCTTCCTATACCATGAGACTTGATATCTCAATGCTTCTAATACCAAACCTGAGACCCGTCCTATAACATGAGATGTGATATCCAAATCCTTCCCCTTCCAAACCTTAGACCCTTCCTTTATCATGAGATGTGATATCCAACTCCTTCCCATTCCAATCCTGAGACCCTTCCGATATCATGAGATGTGATATCTCAATGCTTCTAATATCAAACTTGAGACCCTCCCGTTAGCATGAGATGTGATATCCAAGTCCTTCCCATTCCAATCCTGAGACCCTTCCTATAGCTTGAGATGTGACATCCAACTCCTTCCCATTCCAATTCTGATCCCCTTCCTATAACATGAGACTTGATATCTCAATGCTTCTAATACCAAACCTGAGACCCGTCCTATAACATGAGATGTGATATCCAAATCCTTCCCCTTCCAAACCTTAGACCCTTCCTTTATCATGAGATGTGATATCCAACTCCTTCCCATTCAAATCCTGAGACCCTTCCGATATCATGAGATGCAATATCTCAATGCTTCTAATATCAATCTTGAGACCCTTCCTATAGCATGAGATGTGATATCCAAGTCCTTCCCATTCCAATCATGAGACCCTTCCTATAGCATGAGATGTGATATCTCAATGCTTCTAATACCAAACCTGAGACCCTTCCTATAACATGAGATTGGAATATCCAACTCCTTCCCATTCCAATCCTGAGACCCTTCCGATAGCAGAAATGTGATATCTCAATTCTTATACCAAACCTGAGATCCTTCCTATAACATGAGATGTGATATCCAACTCCTTCCCATTCCAATCCTGAGACACTTCCTATAGCATGAGATGTGATATCTCACTGCTTATACCAAACCTGAGACCCTTCCTATAGCATGAGATGTGATATCCAACTCCTTCCCATTCCAATCCTGAGACCCTTCCTATAGCATGAGATGTGATATCTCAATGCTTCTAATATCAAACTTGAGAGCCTCCCTATAGCATGAGATGTGATATCCAAGTCCTTCCCATTCCAATCCTGAGAAACTTCCTATAGCATGAGATGTGATATCTCAATGCTTCTAATACCAAACCTGAGACTCTTCCTATAACATGAGATGGGATATCCACCTCCTTCCCATTCCAATCCTGAGACCCTTCCGATAGCAGAGATGTGATATCTCAATGCTTATACCAAACCTGAGACCCTTCCTACGGCATGAGATGTCATATACAACTCCTTCCCATTCCAATCCTGAGACCCTTCCTATAGCATGAGATGTGATATCTCAATGCTTATACCAAACCTGAGACCCTTCCTATAGCATGAGATGTGATATCCAACTCCTTCCCATTCCAATCCTGAGACCCTTCCTATAGCATGAGATGTGATATCTCAATGCTTATACCAAACCTGAGACCCTTCCTACGGCATGAGATGTCATATACAACTCCTTCCCATTCCAATCCTGAGACCCTTCCTATAGCATGAGATGTGATATCTCAATGCTTATACCATACCTGAGACCCTTCCTACAGCATGAGATGTGATATCCAACTCCTTCCCATTCCAATCCTGAGACCCTTCCTACAGCATGCAATATGATATCTCAATGATTCTAATAACAATCCTGAGACCCGTCATATAACATGAGATGGGATATCCAACTCCTTCCCATTCCAATCCTGAGACACTTCCGATAGCAGAGATGTGATATCTCAATGCTTATACCAGACCTTAGACCCTTCCTATAACATGAGATCGGATATCCAACTCCTTCCCATTCCAAACCTGAGACCCTTCCTTTAGCATGAGATGTGATATCCAGCTCCTTCCCATTCCAATCCTGAGACACTTCCGATAGCATGAGATGTGATATCTCAATGCTTCTAATATCAAAACTGAAACCCTCCCTATAGCATGATATGTGATATCTAAGTCCTTCCCATTCCAATCCTGAGACCCTTCCTATAGCATGAGATGTGATATCTCAATGCTTCTACCAAACATGAGACCCTTCCTTTAGCATGAGATGTGATATCCAACTCCTTCCCATTCCAATCCTGAGACCCTTCCTATAGCATGAGATGTGATATCTCAATACTTCTAATACCAAACCTGAGATCCTTCCGATAACATGAGATGTGATATCCAAATCCTTCCCCTTCCAAACCTGAGACCCTCCCTTTAGCATGAGATGTGATAACCAACTCCTTCCCATTCCAATCCTGAGACCCTTCTGATAGCATGAGATGTGATATCTCAATGCTTCTAATACCAAACCTGAGATCCTTCCGATAGCATGAGATGTGATATCTCAATCCTTCTAATACTAAACCTGAGATCCTTCCTATAACATGAGATGTGATATCCAAATCCTTCCCCTTCCAATTCTGAGACCCTCCCGTTAACATGAGATGTGATATCCAACTCCTTCCCATTCCAATCCTGAGACCCTTCTGATAGCATGAGATGTGATATCTCAATGCCTCTAATACCAAACCTGAGATCCTACCTCTAACATGAAATGTGATATCCAACTCTTTCCCCTTCCAAACCTGAGAGCCTTCCTATAACATGAGATGTGATATCCAACTCCTTCCCATTCCAACCTTTGACCCTTCCTATAGCATGAGATGTGATATCTCAATGCCTCTAATACCAAACCTGAGATCCTTCCTCTAACATGAAATGTGATATCCAACTCCTTCCCTTTCCAAACCTGAGAGCCTATCTATAGCATGAGATGTGATATCCAAGTCCTTCCCATTCCAATCCTTAGACCCTTCCTACAGCATGCAATATGATATCTCAATGATTCTAATAACAAACCTGAGACCCGTCCTATAACATGAGATGGGATATCCAAGTCCTTCCCATTCCAATCCTGAGACACTTCCGATTGCAGAGATGTGATATCTCAATGCTTATACCAAACCTGAGACCCTTCCTATAACATGAGATGTGATATCCAACTCCTTCCCGTTCCAAACCTGAGACTCTTCCTTTAGCATGAGATGTGATATCCAGCTCCTTCCCATTCCAATCCTGAGACACTCACGATAGCATGAGATGTGATATCTCAATGCTCCTAATATCAAAACTGAGACCCTCCCTATAGTATGATATGTGATATCTAAGTCCTTCCCATTCCAATCCTGAGACCCTTCCTATAGCATGAGATGTGATATCTCAATGCTTCTACCAAACCTGAGACCCTTCCTTTAGCATGAGATGTGATATCCAACTCCTTCCCATTCCAATCCTGAGACCCTTCCTATAGCATGAGATGTGATATCTCAATACTTCTAATACCAAACCTGAGATCCTTCCGATAACATGAGATGTGATATCCAAATCCTTCCCCTTCCAAACCTGAGACCCTCCCTTTAGCATGAGATGTGATATCCAACTCCTTCCATTCCAATCCTGAGACCCTTCTGATAGCATGAGATGTGATATCTCAATGCTTCTAATACCAAACCTGAGACCCTTCCTACAGCATGCGATGTGATATCTCAATGCTTCTAATATCAAACCTGAGACCCGTCCTATAACATGAGATGGGATATCCAACTCCTTCCCGTTCCAAACCTGATACCCTTCCTATAGCATGAGATGTGATATCCAATTCCTTCCCATCCCAATCCTGAGACACCTCTGATAGCACAGATGTGATATCTCAATGCTTATACCAAACCTGAGACTCTTCCTATAACATGAGATGTGATATCCAACTCCTTCCCGTTCCAAACCTGAGACCCTTCCTATAGCATGAGATGTGATATCCAACTCCTTCCCGTTCCAAACCTGAGACCCTTCCTTTAGCATCAGATGTGATATCCAGCTCCTTCCCATTCCAATCCTGAGACACTTCCGATAGCATGAGATGTGATATCTCAATGTTTCTAATATCAAAAATGAGACCCTCCCTATAGCATGATATGTGATATCTAAGTCCTTCCCATTCCAATCCTGAGACCCTTCCTATAGCATGAGATGTGATATCTCAATGCTTCTACCAAACCTGAGACCCTTCCTTTAGCATGAGATGTGATATCCAACTCCTTCCCATTCCAATCCTGAGACCCTTCCTATAGCCTGAGATGTGATATCTCAATACTTCTAATACCAAACCTGAGATCCTTCCGATAACATGAGATGTGATATCCAAATCCTTCCCCTTCCAAACCTGAGACCCTCCCTTTAGCATGCGATGTGATATCCAACTCCTTCCCATTCCAATCCTGAGACCGTTCTGATAGCATGAGATGTGATATCTCAATGCTTCTAATACCAAACCTGAGACCCTTCCTACAGCATGCAATGTGATATCTCAATGCTTCTAATATCAAACCTGAGACCCGTCCTATAACATGAGATGGGATATCCAACTCCTTCCCGTTCCAAACCTGATACCCTTCCTATAGCATGAGATGTGATATCCAATTCCTTCCCATCCCAATCCTGAGACACCTCCGATAGCAGAGATGTGATATCTCAATGCTTATACCAAACCTGAGACTCTTCCTATAACATAAGATGTGATATCCAACTCCTTCCCGTTCAAAACCTGAGACCCTTCCGATAGCATGAGATGTGATATCTCAATGCTTCTAATACCAAACCTGAGACCCTTCCTATAACATGAGATGGGATATCCAACTCCTTCCCATTCCAATCCTGAGACACTTCCGATAGCAGAGATGTGATATCTCAATGCTTATACCAGACCTTAGACCCTTCCTATAACATGAGATCGGATATCCAACTCCTTCCCGTTCCAAACCTGAGACCCTTCCTTCAGCATGAGATGTGATATCCAGCTCCTTCCCATTCCAATCCTGAGACACTTCCGATAGCATGAGATGTGATATCTCAATGCTTCTAATATCAAAACTGAAACCCTCCCTATAGCATGATATGTGATATCTAAGTCCTTCCCATTCCAATCCTGAGACCCTTCCTATAGCATGAGATGTGATATCTCAATGCTTCTACCAAACATGAGACCCTTCCTTTAGCATGAGATGTGATATCCAACTCCTTCCCATTCCAATCCTGAGACCCTTCCTATAGCATGAGATGTGATAGCTCAATACTTCTAATACCAAACCTGAGATCCTTCCGATAACATGAGATGTGATATCCAAATCCTTCCCCTTCCAAACCTGAGACCCTCCCTTTAGCATGAGATGTGATATCCAAATCCTTCCCATTCCAATCCTGAGACCCTTCCTATAGCATGAGATGTGATATCTCAATACTTCTAATACCAAACCTGAGATCCTTCCGATAACATGAGATGTGATATCCAAATCCTTCCCCTTCCAAACCTGAGACCCTCCCTTTAGCATGAAATGTGTTATCCAACTCCTTCCCATTCCAATCCTGAGACCCTTCTGATAGCATGAGATGTGATATCTCAATACTTCTAATACCAAACCTGAGATCCTTCCGATAACATGAGATGTGATATCCAAATCCTTCCCCTTCCAAACCTGAGACTCTCCCTTTAGCATGAGATGTGATATCCAACTCCTTCCCATTCCAATCCTGAGACCCTTCGGATAGCAGAGATGTGATATCTCAATGCTTATACCAAACCTGAGACCCTTCCTGTGGCATGAGATGTCATATACAACTCCTTCCCATTCCAATCCTGAGACCCTTCCTATAGCATGAGATGTGATATCGAACTCCTTCCCATTCCAATCCTGAGACCCTTCCTATAGCATGAATTTTGATATCTCAATGCTTCTAATACCAAACCTGAGATCCTTCCGATAGCATGAGATGTGATATCTCAATGCTTCTAATACCAAACCTGAGATCATTCCTATAACACGAGATGTAATATCCAAATCCTTCCCCTTCCAAACCTGAGACCCTCCCTTTAGCATGAGATGTGATATCCAACTCCTTCCCATTCCAATCCTGAGACCCTTCCTATAGCATGAGATGTGATGTCTCAATGCTTCTAATACCAAACCTGAGATCCTACCTCTAACATGAAATGTGATATCCAACTCTTTCCCCTTCCAAACCTGAGAGCCTTCCTATAACATGAGATGTGATATCCAACTCCTTCCCATTCCAACCTCAGACCCTTCCTATAGCATGAGATGTGATATCTCAATGCCTCTAATACCAAACCTGAGATCCTTCCTCTAACATGAAATGTGATATCCAACTCCTTCCCTTTCCAAACCTGAGAGCCTATCTATAGCATGAGATGTGATATCCAAGTCCTTCCCATTCCAATCCTTAGACCCTTCCTACAGCATGCAATATGATATCTCAATGATTCTAATAACAAACCTGAGACCCGTCCTATAACATGAGATGGGATATCCAACTCCTTCGCATTCCAATCCTGAGACACTTCCGATAGCAGAGATGTGATATCTCAATGCTTATACCAAACCTGAGACCCTTCCTATAACATGAGATGTGATATCCAACTCCTTCCCGTTCCAAACCTGAGACCCTTCCTTTAGCATGAGATGTGACATCCAGCTCCTTCCCATTCCAATCCTGAGACCCTTCCTATAGCATGAGATGTGATATCTCAATGCTTCTAATATCAAACTTGAGACCCTCCCAATAGCATGAGATGTGATATCCAAGTCCTTCCCATTCCAATCCTGAGACACTTCCTATAGCATGAGATGTGATATCTCAATGCTTCTAATACCAAACCTGAGACTCTTCCTATAACATGAGATGGGATATCCAACTCCTTCCCATTCCAATCCTGAGACTCTTCAGATAGCAAAGATGTGATATCTCATTGCTTATAGCAAACCTGAGACCCTTTCCTACGGCATGAGATGTCATATACAACTCCTTCCCATTCCAATCCTGAGACCCTTCCTATAGCATGAGATGTGATATCTCAATGCTTATACCAAACCTGAGACCCTTCCTATAGCATGAGATGTGATATCCAACTCCTTCCCATTCCAATCCTGAGACCCTTCCTATAGCATGAGATGTGATGTCTCAATGCTTCTAATACCAAACCTGAGATCCTTCCTATAACATGAGATGTGATATCCAACTCCTTCCATTCCAATCCTGAGACCCTTCCTATAGCATGAGATTTGATATCTCAATGCTTATACCAAACCTGAGACCCTTCCTATAGCATGAGATGTGATATCCAAGTCTTTCCCATTCCAATCCTTAGACCCTTCCTACAGCATGCAATATGATATCTCAATGATTCTAATAACAATCCTGAGACCCGTCCTATAACATGAGATGGGATATCCAATTCCTTCGCATTCCAATCCTGAGACACTTCCGATAGCAGAGATGTGGTATCTCAATGCTTATACCAAACCTGAGACCCTTCCTATAACATGAGATCGGATATCCAACTCCTTCCCGTTCCAAACCTGAGACCCTTCCTTTAGCATGAGATGTGATATCCAGCTCCTTCCCATTCCAATCCTGAGACACTTCCGATAGCATGAGATGTGATATCTCAATGCTTCTAATATCAAAACTGAAACCCTCCCTATAGCATGATATGTGATATCTAAGTCCTTCCCATTCCAATCCTGAGACCCTTCCTATAGCATGAGATGTGATATCTCAATGCTTCTACCAAACCTGAGACCCTTCCTTTAGCATGAGATGTGATATCCAACTCCTTCCCATTCCAACCTGAGACCCTTCCTATAGCATGAGAAGGGATATCCAACTCCTTCCCAATCCAATCCTGAGACCCTTCCGATAGCAGAGATGTGATATCTCAATGCTTATACCAAACCTGAGACCCTTCCTATGGCATGAGATGTGATATCCAACTCTTTGCCATTCAAATCCTGAGATCCTCCCTATAACACGAGATGTCATATCCAACTCCTTCCCATTCCAAACCTGAGACCCTTCCTTTAGCATGAGATGTGATATCCAAATCCTTCACATTCCAATCCGGAGACCCTTCCTATAACATGAGATGTGATATCCAACTCCTTCCCAATCCAATCCTGAGACCCTTCCGATAGCAGAGATGTGATATCTCAATGCTTATACCAAACCTGAGACCCTTCCTATGGCATGAGATGTGATATCCAACTCCTTGCCATTCAAATCCTGAGACCCTCCCTATAACAAGAGATGTCATATCCAACTCCTTCCCATTCCAAACCTGAGACCCTTCCTTTAGCATGAGATGTGATATCTCAATGCTTCTAATACCAAACCTGAGACCCTTCCGATAGCATGAGATGTGATATCTCAATGCTTCAAAAACCAAACATGAGAACCATCCTATAACATGAGATGTGAAATCCAAATCCTTCCCTTCCCAAACCTGAGACTCTTCCTATAGCATGAGATGTGATATCTCAATGCTTCTACCAAACCTGAAACCCTTCCTATAGCATGAGATGTGATATCCAGCTCCTCCCATTCCAATCCTGAGACCCTTCCGATAGCATGAGATGTGATATCTCAATGCTTCTAATATCAAAACTGAGACCCTCCCTATAGCATGAGATGTGATATCTAAGTCCTTCCGATTCCAATCCTGAGACCCTTCCTATAGCAGAGATGTGATATTTCAATTCTTACACCAAACCTGAGACCCTTCCTATAGCATGAGATGTGATATCCAACTCCTTCCGATTCCAATCCTGAGACCCTTCCTATAGCATGAGATGTGATATCGCAATGCTTCTACCAAAACTGAGACCCTTCCTTTAGCATGAGATGTGATATCCAACTCCTTCCCATTACAATCCTGAGACCCTTCCTATAGCATGAGATGTGATATCTCAATGCTTCTAATACCAAACCTGAGATCCTTCTGATAGCATGAGATGTGATATCTCAATGCTTCTAATACCAAACCTGAGATCCTTCCTATAACATGAGATGTTGTATCCAAATCCTTTCCCTTCCAAACCTGAGACCCTCCCTTTAGCATGAGATGTGATATCCAACTCCTTCCCATTCCAATCCTGATACCCTTCTGATAGCATGAGATGTGATATCTCAATGCCTCTAATACCAAACCTGAGATCCTACCTCTAACATGAAATGTGATATCCAACTCCTTCCCTTTCCAAACCTGAGAGCCTTCCTACAGCATGAGATGTGATATCCAAGTCCTTCCCATTCCAATCCTGAGACCCTTCCTATAACATGAGATGTGATATCCAACTCTTTCCCATTCCAACCTGAGACCCTTCCTATAGCATGAGATGGGATATCCAACTCCTTCCAAATCCAATCCTGATACCCTTCCGATAGCATGAGATGTGATATCCCAATGCTTCTACAAAACCTGAGACCCATACCATGGCATGATGTGATATCAAACTCCCGTCCTATACCATGAGACTTGATATCTCAATGCTTCTAATACCAAACCTGAGACCGGTCCAATAACATGAGATGTGATATCCAAATCCTTCCCCTTCCGAACCTTAGACCCTTCCTTTATCATGAGATGTGATATCCAAGTCCTTCCCATTCCATTCCTGAGACCCTTCCTATAGCATGAGATGTGATATCTCAATGCTTCTAATACCAAACCTGAGACCCTTCCTATAACATGAGATGTGATATCCAAGTCCTTCCCATTCCAATCCTGAGACCCTTCCTATAGCATGAGATGTGATATCTCAATGCTTCTAATACCAAACCTGAGACCCTTCCTATAACATGAATTGTGATATCCAAGTCCTTCCCATTCCAATCCTGAGACCCTTCCGATAGCAGAGATGTGATATCTCAATGCTTATACCAAACCTGAGACCCTTCCGATAGCATGAGATGTGATATCTCAATGCTTCTAATACCAAACCTGAGATCCTTCATATAACATGAGATGTGATGTCCAAATCCTTCCCCTTCCAAATCTTAGACCCTCCCTTTAGCATGAGATGTGATATCCAACTCCTTCCCATTCCAATCCTGAGACCCTTCTGATAGCATGAGATGTGATATCTCAATGCCTCTAATACCAAACCTGAGATCCTACCTCTACATGAAATGTGATATCCAACTCCTTCCCCTTCCAACCCTGAGAGCCTTCCTATAGAATGAGATGTGATATCCAAGTCCTTCCCATTCCAATCCTGAGACCCTTCCTATAACATGAGATGTGATATCCAACTCCTTCACATTCCAACCTTAGGCCCTTCCTATAGCATGAGATGGGATATCCAACTCCTTCCAAATCCAATCCTGATACCCTTCTGATAGCATGAGATGTGATATCCCAATGCTTCTACAAAACCTGAGACCCATACAATGGCATGAGATGTGATATCAAACTCCTTCCCATTCCAATCCTGAGACCCTTCCTATAGCTTGAGATGTGATATCCAACTCCTTCCCATTCCAATTCTGAGACCCGTCCTATACCATGAGACTTGATATCTCAATGCTTCTAATACCAAACCTGAGACCGGTCCTATAACATGAGATGTGATACCCAAATCCTTCCCCTTCCAAACCTTAGACCCTTCCTATAGCATGAGATGTGATATCTCAATGCTTCTAATACCAAACCTGAGATCCTTCCTATAACATGAGATGTGATATCCAACTCCTTCCCATTCCAATCCTGAGACACTTCCTATAGCATGAGATGTGATATCTCACTGCTTATACCAAACCTGAGACCCTTCCTATAGCATGAGATGTGATATCCAACTCCTTCCCATTCCAATCCTGAGACCCTTCCTATAGCATGAGATGTGATATCTCAATGCTTCTAATATCAAACTTTAGAGCCTCCCTATAGCATGAGATGTGATATCCAAGTCCTTCCCATTCCAATCCTGAGACACTTCCTATAGCATGAGATGTGATATCTCAATGCTTCTAATACCAAACCTGAGACTCTTCCTATAACATGAGATGGGATATCCAACTCCTTCCCATTCCAATCCTGAGACCCTTCCGATAGCAGAGATGTGATATCTCAATGCTTATACCAAACCTGAGAACCTTCATACGGCATGAGATGTCATATACAACTCCTTCCCATTCCAATCCTGAGACCCTTCCTATAGCATGAGATGTGATATCTCAATGCTTATACCAAACCTGAGACCCTTCCTATAGCATGAGATGTGATATCAAACTCCTTCCCATTCCAATCCTGAGATCCTTCCTATAACATGAGATGTTGTATCCAAATCCTTTCCCTTCCAAACCCGAGACCCTCCCTTTAGCATGAGATGTGATATCCAACTCCTTCCCATTCCAATCCTGATACCCTTCTGATAGCATGAGATGTGATATCTCAATGCCTCTAATACCAAACCTGAGATCCTACCGCTAACATGAAATGTGATATCCAACTCCTTCCCTTTCCAAACCTGAGAGCCTTCCTACAGCATGAGATGTGATATCCAAGTCCTTCCCATTCCAATCCTGAGACCCTTCCTATAACATGAGATGTGATATCCAACTCTTTCCCATTCCAACCTGAGACCCTTCCTATAGCATGAGATGGGATATCCAACTCCTTCCAAATCCAATCCTGATACCCTTCCGATAGCATGAGATGTGATATCCCAATGCTTCTACAAAACCTGAGACCCATACCATGGCATGATGTGATATCAAACTCCCGTCCTATACCATGAGACTTGATATCTCAATGCTTCTAATACCAAACCTGAGACCGGTCCAATAACATGAGATGTGATATCCAAATCCTTCCCCTTCCGAACCTTAGACCCTTCCTTTATCATGAGATGTGATATCCAAGTCCTTCCCATTCCATTCCTGAGACCCTTCCTATAGCATGAGATGTGATATCTCAATGCTTCTAATACCAAACCTGAGACCCTTCCTATAACATGAGATGTGATATCCAAGTCCTTCCCATTCCAATCCTGAGACCCTTCCTATAGCATGAGATGTGATATCTCAATGCTTCTAATACCAAACCTGAGACCCTTCCTATAACATGAATTGTGATATCCAAGTCCTTCCCATTCCAATCCTGAGACCCTTCCGATAGCAGAGATGTGATATCTCAATGCTTATACCAAACCTGAGACCCTTCCGATAGCATGAGATGTGATATCTCAATGCTTCTAATACCAAACCTGAGATCCTTCATATAACATGAGATGTGATGTCCAAATCCTTCCCCTTCCAAATCTTAGACCCTCCCTTTAGCATGAGATGTGATATCCAACTCCTTCCCATTCCAATCCTGAGACCCTTCTGATAGCATGAGATGTGATATCTCAATGCCTCTAATACCAAACCTGAGATCCTACCTCTACATGAAATGTGATATCCAACTCCTTCCCCTTCCAACCCTGAGAGCCTTCCTATAGAATGAGATGTGATATCCAAGTCCTTCCCATTCCAATCCTGAGACCCTTCCTATAACATGAGATGTGATATCCAACTCCTTCACATTCCAACCTTAGGCCCTTCCTATAGCATGAGATGGGATATCCAACTCCTTCCAAATCCAATCCTGATACCCTTCTGATAGCATGAGATGTGATATCCCAATGCTTCTACAAAACCTGAGACCCATACAATGGCATGAGATGTGATATCAAACTCCTTCCCATTCCAATCCTGAGACCCTTCCTATAGCTTGAGATGTGATATCCAACTCCTTCCCATTCCAATTCTGAGACCCGTCCTATACCATGAGACTTGATATCTCAATGCTTCTAATACCAAACCTGAGACCGGTCCTATAACATGAGATGTGATACCCAAATCCTTCCCCTTCCAAACCTTAGACCCTTCCTATAGCATGAGATGTGATATCTCAATGCTTCTAATACCAAACCTGAGATCCTTCCTATAACATGAGATGTGATATCCAACTCCTTCCCATTCCAATCCTGAGACACTTCCTATAGCATGAGATGTGATATCTCACTGCTTATACCAAACCTGAGACCCTTCCTATAGCATGAGATGTGATATCCAACTCCTTCCCATTCCAATCCTGAGACCCTTCCTATAGCATGAGATGTGATATCTCAATGCTTCTAATATCAAACTTTAGAGCCTCCCTATAGCATGAGATGTGATATCCAAGTCCTTCCCATTCCAATCCTGAGACACTTCCTATAGCATGAGATGTGATATCTCAATGCTTCTAATACCAAACCTGAGACTCTTCCTATAACATGAGATGGGATATCCAACTCCTTCCCATTCCAATCCTGAGACCCTTCCGATAGCAGAGATGTGATATCTCAATGCTTATACCAAACCTGAGAACCTTCATACGGCATGAGATGTCATATACAACTCCTTCCCATTCCAATCCTGAGACCCTTCCTATAGCATGAGATGTGATATCTCAATGCTTATACCAAACCTGAGACCCTTCCTATAGCATGAGATGTGATATCAAACTCCTTCCCATTCCAATCCTGAGACCCTTCCTATAGCATGTGATGTGATATCTCAAAGCTTCTACCAAACCTGAGACCCTTCCTTTAGCATGAGATGTGATATCCAACTCCTTCCCATTCCAATCCTGAGACCCTTCCTATAGCATGAGATGTGATATCTCAATTCTTCTAATACCAAACCTGAGATCCTTCCGATAACATGAGATGTGATATCCAAATCCTTCCCCTTCCAAACCTGAGACCCTTCTGATAGCATGAGATGTGATATCTCAATGCTTCTAATACCAATCCTGAGATCCTTCCAATAGCATGAGATGTGATATCTCAATGCTTCTAATACCAAACCTGAGATCCTTCCTATAACATGAGATGTGATATCCAAATCCTTCCCCTTCCAAACCTGAGACCCTCCCTTTAGCATGAGATGTGATATCCAACTCCTTCCCATTCCAATTCTGAGCCCCTTCCTATACCATGAGACTTGATATCCAACTCCTTCCCATTCCAATTCTGAGCCCCTTCCTATACCATGAGACTTGATATCTCAATGCTTCTAATACCAAACCTGAGACCCGTCCTATAACATGAGATGTGATATCCAAATCCTTCCCCTTCCAAACCTTAGACCCTTCCTTTATCATGAGATGTGATATCCAACTCCTTCCCATTCCAATCCTGAGACCCTTCCGATATCATGAGATGTGATATCTCAATGCTTCTAATATCAAACTTGAGACCCTCCCTATAGCATGAGATGTGATATCCAAGTCCTTCCCATTCCAATCCTGAGACCCTTCCTATAGCTTGAGATGTGACATCCAACTCCTTCCCATTCCAATTCTGATCCCCTTCCTATACCATGAGACTTGATATCTCAATGCTTCTAATACCAAACCTGAGACCCGTCCTATAACATGAGATGTGATATCCAAATCCTTCCCCTTCCAAACCTTAGACCCTTCCTTTATCATGAGATGTGATATCCAACTCCTTCCCATTCAAATCCTGAGACCCTTCCGATATCATGAGATGCAATATCTCAATGCTTCTAATATCAATCTTGAGACCCTCCCTATAGCATGAGATGTGATATCCAAGTCCTTCCCATTCCAATCATGAGACCCTTCCTATAGCATGAGATGTGATATCTCAATGCTTCTAATACCAAACCTGAGACCCTTCCTATAACATGAGATTGGAATATCCAACTCCTTCCCATTCCAATCCTGAGACCCTTCCGATAGCAGAAATGTGATATCTCAATTCTTATACCAAACCTGAGATCCTTCCTATAACATGAGATGTGATATCCAACTCCTTCCCATTCCAATCCTGAGACACTTCCTATAGCATGAGATGTGATATCTCACTGCTTATACCAAACCTGAGACCCTTCCTATAGCATGAGATGTGATATCCAACTCCTTCCCATTACAATCCTGAGACCCTTCCTATAGCATGAGATGTGATATCTCAATGCTTCTAATATCAAACTTGAGAGCCTCCCTATAGCATGAGATGTGATATCCAAGTCCTTCCCATTCCAATCCTGAGAAACTTCCTATAGCATGAGATGTGATATCTCAATGCTTCTAATACCAAACCTGAGACTCTTCCTATAACATGAGATGGGATATCCACCTCCTTCCCATTCCAATCCTGAGACCCTTCCGATAGCAGAGATGTGATATCTCAATGCTTATACCAAACCTGAGACCCTTCCTACGGCATGAGATGTCATATACAACTCCTTCCCATTCCAATCCTGAGACCCTTCCTATAGCATGAGATGTGATATCTCAATGCTTATACCATACCTGAGACCCTTCCTACAGCATGAGATGTGATATCCAACTCCTTCCCATTCCAATCCTGAGACCCTTCCTACAGCATGCAATATGATATCTCAATGATTCTAATAACAATCCTGAGACCCGTCATATAACATGAGATGGGATATCCAACTCCTTCCCATTCCAATCCTGAGACACTTCCGATAGCAGAGATGTGATATCTCAATGCTTATACCAGACCTTAGACCCTTCCTATAACATGAGATCGGATATCCAACTCCTTCCCGTTCCAAACCTGAGACCCTTCCTTTAGCATGAGATGTGATATCCAGCTCCTTCCCATTCCAATCCTGAGACACTTCCGATAGCATGAGATGTGATATCTCAATGCTTCTAATATCAAAACTGAAACCCTCCCTATAGCATGATATGTGATATCTAAGTCCTTCCCATTCCAATCCTGAGACCCTTCCTATAGCATGAGATGTGATATCTCAATGCTTCTAATACCAAACCTGAGATCCTTCCGATAGCATGAGATGTGATATCTCAATGCCTCTAATACCAAACCTGAGATCCTACCTCTAACATGAAATGTGATATCCAACTCTTTCCCCTTCCAAACCTGAGAGCCTTCCTATAACATGAGATGTGATATCCAACTCCTTCCCATTCCAACCTTTGACCCTTCCTATAGCATGAGATGTGATATCTCAATGCCTCTAATACCAAACCTGAGATCCTTCCTCTAACATGAAATGTGATATCCAACTCCTTCCCTTTCCAAACCTGAGAGCCTATCTATAGCATGAGATGTGATATCCAAGTCCTTCCCATTCCAATCCTTAGACCCTTCCTACAGCATGCAATATGATATCTCAACGATTCTAATAACAAACCTGAGACCCGTCCTATAACATGAGATGGGATATCCAAGTCCTTCCCATTCCAATCCTGAGACACTTCCGATTGCAGAGATGTGATATCTCAATGCTTATACCAAACCTGAGACCCTTCCTATAACATGAGATGTGATATCCAACTCCTTCCCGTTCCAAACCTGAGACTCTTCCTTTAGCATGAGATGTGATATCCAGCTCCTTCCCATTCCAATCCTGAGACACTCACGATAGCATGAGATGTGATATCTCAATGCTCCTAATATCAAAACTGAGACCCTCCCTATAGTATGATATGTGATATCTAAGTCCTTCCCATTCCAATCCTGAGACCCTTCCTATAGCATGAGATGTGATATCTCAATGCTTCTACCAAACCTGAGACCCTTCCTTTAGCATGAGATGTGATATCCAACTCCTTCCCATTCCAATCCTGAGACCCTTCCTATAGCATGAGATGTGATATCTCAATACTTCTAATACCAAACCTGAGATCCTTCCGATAACATGAGATGTGATATCCAAATCCTTCCCCTTCCAAACCTGAGACCCTCCCTTTAGCATGAGATGTGATATCCAACTCCTTCCCATTCCAATCCTGAGACCCTTCTGATAGCATGAGATGTGATATCTCAATGCTTCTAATACCAAACCTGAGACCCTTCCTACAGCATGCGATGTGATATCTCAATGCTTCTAATATCAAACCTGAGACCCGTCCTATAACATGAGATGGGATATCCAACTCCTTCCCGTTCCAAACCTGATACCCTTCCTATAGCATGAGATGTGATATCCAACTCCTTCCCGTTCCAATCCTGAGACACTTCCGATAGCATGAGATGTGATATCTCAATGCTTCTAATATCAAAAATGAGACCCTCCCTATAGCATGATATGTGATATCTAAGTCCTTCCCATTCCAATCCTGAGACCCTTCCTATAGCATGAGATGTGATATCTCAATGCTTCTACCAAACCTGAGACCCTTCCTTTAGCATGAGATGTGATATCCAACTCCTTCCCATTCCAATCCTGAGACCCTTCCTATAGCCTGAGATGTGATATCTCAATACTTCTAATACCAAACCTGAGATCCTTCCGATAACATGAGATGTGATATCCAAATCCTTCCCCTTCCAAACCTGAGACCCTCCCTTTAGCATGAGATGTGATATCCAACTCCTTCCCATTCCAATCCTGAGACCGTTCTGATAGCATGAGATGTGATATCTCAATGCTTCTAATACCAAACCTGAGACCCTTCCTACAGCATGCAATGTGATATCTCAATGCTTCTAATATCAAACCTGAGACCCGTCCTATAACATGAGATGGGATATCCAACTCCTTCCCGTTCCAAACCTGATACCCTTCCTATAGCATGAGATGTGATATCCAATTCCTTCCCATCCCAATCCTGAGACACCTCCGATAGCAGAGATGTGATATCTCAATGCTTATACCAAACCTGAGACTCTTCCTATAACATAAGATGTGATATCCAACTCCTTCCCGTTCAAAACCTGAGACCCTTCCGATAGCATGAGATGTGATATCTCAATGCTTCTAATACCAAACCTGAGACCCTTCCTATAACATGAGATGGGATATCCAACTCCTTCCCATTCCAATCCTGAGACACTTCCGATAGCAGAGATGTGATATCTCAATGCTTATACCAGACCTTAGACCCTTCCTATAACATGAGATCGGATATCCAACTCCTTCCCGTTCCAAACCTGAGACCCTTCCTTTAGCATGAGATGTGATATCCAGCTCCTTCCCATTCCAATCCTGAGACACTTCCGATAGCATGAGATGTGATATCTCAATGCTTCTAATATCAAAACTGAAACCCTCCCTATAGCATGATATGTGATATCTAAGTCCTTCCCATTCCAATCCTGAGACCCTTCCTATAGCATGAGATGTGATATCTCAATGCTTCTACCAAACATGAGACCCTTCCTTTAGCATGAGATGTGATATCCAACTCCTTCCCATTCCAATCCTGAGACCCTTACTATAGCATGAGATGTGATAGCTCAATACTTCTAATACCAAACCTGAGATCCTTCCGATAACATGAGATGTGATATCCAAATCCTTCCCCTTCCAAACCTGAGACCCTCCCTTTAGCATGAGATGTGATATCCAAATCCTTCCCATTCCAATCCTGAGACCCTTCCTATAGCATGAGATGTGATATCTCAATACTTCTAATACCAAACCTGAGATCCTTCCGATAACATGAGATGTGATATCCAAATCCTTCCCCTTCCAAACCTGAGACCCTCCCTTTAGCATGAAATGTGTTATCCAACTCCTTCCCATTCCAATCCTGAGACCCTTCTGATAGCATGAGATGTGATATCTCAATACTTCTAATACCAAACCTGAGATCCTTCCGATAACATGAGATGTGATATCCAAATCCTTCCCCTTCCAAACCTGAGACTCTCCCTTTAGCATGAGATGTGATATCCAACTCCTTCCCATTCCAATCCTGAGACCCTTCCGATAGCAGAGATGTGATATCTCAATGCTTATACCAAACCTGAGACCCTTCCTGTGGCATGAGATGTCATATACAACTCCTTCCCATTCCAATCCTGAGACCCTTCCTATAGCATGAGATGTGATATCGAACTCCTTCCCATTCCAATCCTGAGACCCTTCCTATAGCATGAGTTTTGATATCTCAATGCTTCTAATACCAAACCTGAGATCCTTCCGATAGCATGAGATGTGATATCTCAATGCTTCTAATACCAAACCTGAGATCATTCCTATAACACGAGATGTAATATCCAAATCCTTCCCCTTCCAAACCTGAGACCCTCCCTTTAGCATGAGATGTGATATCCAACTCCTTCCCATTCCAATCCTGAGACCCTTCCTATAGCATGAGATGTGATGTCTCAATGCTTCTAATACCAAACCTGAGATCCTTCCTATAACATGAGATGTGATATCCAACTCCTTCCCATTCCAATCCTGAGACACTTCCTATAGCATGAGAAGTGATATCTCCATGCTTATACCAAACCTGAGACCCTTCCTATAGCATGAGATGTTATATCCAAATCCTTCCCATTCCAATCCTGAGACCCTTCCTATATCATGAGATGTGATATCTCAATACTTCTAATACCAAACCTGAGATCCTTCCGATAACATGAGATGTGATATCCAAATCCTTCCCCTTCCAAACCTGAGACCCTCCCTTTAGCATGAAATGTGTTATCCAACTCCTTCCCATTCCAATCCTGAGACCCTTCTGATAGCATGAGATGTGATATCTCAATACTTCTAATACCAAACCTGAGATCCTTCCGATAACATGAGATGTGATATCCAAATCCTTCCCCTTCCAAACCTGAGACTCTCCCTTTAGCATGAGATGTGATATCCAACTCCTTCCCATTCCAATCCTGAGACCCTTCTGATACCATGAGATGTGATATCTCAATGCCTCTAATACCAAACCTGAGATCCTACCTCTAACATGAAATGTGATATCCAACTCTTTCCCCTTCCAAACCTGAGAGCCTTCCTATAACATGAGATGTGATATCCAACTCCTTCCCATTCCAACCTGAGACCCTTCCTATAGCATGAGATGTGATATCTCAATGCCTCTAATACCAAACCTGAGATCCTTCCTCTAACATGAAATGTGATATCCAACTCCTTCCCTTTCCAAACATGAGAGCCTATCTATAGCATGAGATGTGATATCCAAGTCCTTCCCATTCCAATCCTTAGGCCCTTCCTACAGCATGCAATATGATATCTCAATGATTCTAATAACAAACCTGAGACCCGTCCTATAACATGAGATGTGTTAAGACGGATTTCTGAACTCTGTCCTGGTGGTGCAGAAGTTCAGAAGGCCAACCTAATTACTTGGAACAGGGTAACCTCTGGACGAGCCAGACCAATCAAGGTAGCGATCGCGGCGGTCAAGACTAGGTCTCAAGAGCGGTGAGGGTGACTGAAAGCCCGCAATGAGCACACAAAACAAGATCACTTACAAACTACTCCAAACAGGTGTTATATAAAAAATATATACACGTTTATTTTAAGGCCTTCAAAACAATGACCGTAGCGAGAAAATCACAATATCACAATATTAAACCAACACATACCGGTGTCCTGTCAATTGGTCGACTGCAATTTGGTCGACTGCAATTTGGTCGACACCATTTGGTCGAATGCCAAATGGTCGAATTTTTTTTTTTTTATTTATATATTTTTTTTGTGGGTTTTCGTGTGGGGAAAGAAAAAAAAAAAGAAAAAAAAGGGGTTTGGGTGGGGGACCCCCCCAAAAAAAACCAAAAAAGGGGTAAAAAAAAAAAAAAAAAAATTCGACCATTTGGCATTCGACCAAATGGTGTCGACCAATTGTCCTGTCGACCAAATGTTTTCGACCAATTGACTGGTAACCACACATACCATATCAACACAATATATATACAAATACGACAGTCGCAAGCGTTATATGCACGAAATGTGTAGTCCACCTGAAAGGGAAGGAAAACAGGCAGTGCGATACAATGCTTTAGACTCAGTTCGCCTTCAGAGACACCTAACTAGATGGAAGTCCGAGCCCTGCGAAGAGTGGAGCCTTGTGCTCAAAGTACCTGCACGCGCTGGTGCCATCGGGCAAAAGGAGAAGCTCTTCGAAGGAAGTCAGGCAGTTCAGTTTAGTGCATACAGAAGAAGAACAAGTTCCGCGACTCAAGCGCAGCCTCCACAGTGGGCAGAAGCAGAGCGCGAGTACGGACAAACGGGTGCTGTTTTACACAGCGGGGAAAAGCAATGGGCTCCTGCAGGAGGGCGACCAGATCCTAGCTATACTACTCACCGGTCCCCGATGCAAGCAGACCCAGGCTTCTCCGCGTCAGTTTCAGCAGCTGGCAGGTTCAGAAGAGCAGGGAACGCCTCGTCGTCGTGTTGAGTAAAAAGACGTCCCAATCGAAGAAACCTGCACAGTTTTGTCACCACAGCAGGGCAACGGAGCGGCCGTGTGTATCTGAGCCAAATGTACACTACTCACTTCCGACCTGGGAACGCCAAGTGTACGAAGCGTGTGAGAGTGACAAGGACTCGAAATACTACACAACCTGGCGGCGGTTACAGAGCAAGGCTCCCGGGTAAGCTGGTCAGTCAACTGGATGGCCCAGAGACGCTTCCGAAGGCTTACTGGCAGGAGATGGTGAAGATGCCGAGAATAGCTGTTCCCGCTATTCCAAGGGTCGAAGTACCAGTACAGGCCTTCTGGTTTGATCAAAGGTGAAAAGGGTTTCACAAGGCGACAGCAGTGCAGAGGAGGAGTCCTTCAGCGATTCCTCGGTCCAGCCTCTTGGTTGCAGGATACTTGGCTCCTGTATTCCTTCGTTCGTGAGAACTCAGGAGATCGACATGGTAGTGGTGTTTCCAGCCCCCTCTTATCCACGGTTCCCTTCGCGCCAAAACGGAGGGGACCCAATGGGAGATCCGCTCATCAACACTCACACCATTCGTGGACCAATCACGGACCACGGTGGTCCCAGGCATTCACACTACCCTAGACTCTCTGGCACCCAGGATGTGTATTGGGACCAGACATCCCAGCCCACACCCTGGAGGCACACAGAAGACATGTAGAAGCCCGCGAAAGCATCTGTGTTTCGCGGGAAAGTACATGCCCAAATAAGGAAGGCCCCGGGTCGGCTCGACCTGGGGAAGTTGAAGGGAGCAAGACGGTCAGCGGACAGGACAAAGGAGCCTCGTGGTCTGGCCATTTTGGGAGCCAGGACACCATTTTGGGTTAAGCGCAGAAAACGCGCTTAGAACGCCAAAAGGAGCTCAAAATACAAAGAAACGATCGCTGCCACCATTCCCGTCCCTGAATCACTTGCACCAATCAAATACAATCCTAAACGAGTATCTAGGGCCTGTAGAAGGCTAGAGACCCAAGAGAGCTGTAACATAGCTTACAGTGCCCTCTTGTGTCATGTTGCACTAAAGCCGCAACATGATAAAAGAAACTACGGGAAACAGCGTTCCCCGGTACTGACTGTCTTAAGGGCATGTCAGTTTCCCCGTAAGAAAGGAGCGAAAGCCCAGAGGAGTGCGGCAGAAGGCTGCACTTCTCTGGCAAAGTCAAGAACAAGGTGAAAAACAACAGCAAAAAGTTTAGGGGTTGCCACATGGAAGGAAAATTACCTACAATTACGAAATCTTTCCTAACAAGATGTGATATCCAAATCTTTCCCATTCCAATCCTGAGACCCTTCTGATAGCATGAGATGTGATATCTCAATGCCTCTAATACCAAACCTGAGATCCTACCTCCAACATGAAATGTGATATCCAACTCTCTCCCCTTCCAAACCTGAGAGCCTTCCTATAGCATGAGATGTGATATCCAAGTCCTTCCCATTCCAATCCTGAGACCCTTCCTATAACATGAGATGTGATATCCAACTCCTTCCCATTCCAACCTGAGACCCTTCCTATAGCATGAGATGGGATATCCAACTCCTTCCAAATCCAATCCTGATACCCTTCCGATAGCATGAGATGTGATATCCCAATGCTTCTACCAAACCTGAGACCCATACTATGGCATGAGATGTGATATCAAACTCCTTCCCATTCCAATCCTGAGACCCTTCCTATAGCTTGAGATGTGATATCCAACTCCTTCCCATTCCAATCCTGAGACCCTTCCGATATCATGAGATGTGATATCTCAATGCTTCTAATATCAAACTTGAGACCCTCCCTATAGCATGAGATGTGATATCCAAGTCCTTCCCATTCCAATCCTGAGACCCTTCCTATAGCATGAGATGTGATATCTCAATGCTTCTAATACCAAACCTGAGACCCTTCCTATAACATGAGATGGGAATATCCAACTCCTTACCATTCCAATCCTGAGACCCTTCCGATAGCAGAGATGTGATATCTCAATGCTTAAACCAAACCTGAGATCCTTCCTATAACATGAGATGTGATATCCAACTCCTTCCCATTCCAATACTGAGACACTTCCTATAGCATGAGATGTGATATCTCACTGCTTATACCAAACCTGAGACCCTTCCTATAGCATGAGATGTGATATCCAACTCCTTCCCATTCCAATCCTGAGACCCTTCCTATAGCATGAGATGTGATATCTCAATGCTTCTTATATCAAACTTGAGACCCTCCCTATAGCATGAGATGTGATATCCAAGTCCTTCCCATTCCAATCCTGAGACACTTCCTATAGCATGAGATGTGATATCTCAATGCTTCTAATACCAAACCTGAGACTCTTCCTATAACATGAGATGGGATATCCAACTCCTTCCCATTCAAATCCTGAGACCCTTCCGATAGCAGAGATGTGATATCTCAATGCTTATACCAAACCTGAGACCCTTCCTACGGCATGAGATGTCATATACAACTCCTTCCCATTCCAATCCTGAGACCCTTCCTATAGCATGAGATGTGATATCTCAATGCTTATACCAAACCTGAGACCCTTCCTATAGCATGATATGTGATATCCAACTCCTTCCCATTCCAATCCTGAGACCCTTCCTATAGCATGAGATGTGATGTCTCAATGCTTCTAATACCAAACCTGAGATCCTTCCTATAACATGAGATGTGATATCCAACTCCTTCCATTCCAATCCTGAGACCCTTCCTATAGAATGAGATTTGATATCTCAATGCTTATGCCAAACCTGAGACCCTTCCTATAGCATGAGATGTGATACCCAAGTCCTTCCCATTCCAATCCTTAGACCCTTCCTACAGCATGCAATATGATATCTCAATGATTCTAATAACAATCCTGAGACCCGTCCTATAACGTGAGATGGGATATCCAATTCCTTCCCATTCCAATCCTGAGACACTTCCGATAGCAGAGATGTGATATCTCAATGCTTATACCAAACCTGAGACCCTTCCTATAACATGAGATCGGATATCCTACTCCTTCCCGTTCCAAACCTGAGACCCTTCCTTTAGCATGAGATGTGATATCCAGCTCCTTCCCATTCCAATCCTGAGACACTTCCGATAGCATGAGATGTGATATCTCAATGCTTCTAATATCAAAACTGAAACCCTCCCTATAGCATGATATGTGATATCTAAGTCCTTCCCATTCCAATCCTAAGACCCTTCCTATAGCATGAGATGTGATATCTCAATGCTTCTACCAAACCTGAGACCCTTCCTTTAGCATGAGATGTGATATCCAACTCCTTCCCATTCCAATCCTGAGACCCTTCCGATAGCATGAGATGTGATATCTCAATACTTCTAATACCAAACCTGAGATCCTTCCGATAACATGAGATGTGATATCCAAATCCTTCCCCTTCCAAACCTGAGACCCTCCCTTTAGCATGAGATGTGATATCCAACTCCTTCCCATTCCAATCCTGAGACCCTTCTGATAGCATGAGATGTGATATCTCAATGCCTCTAATACCAAACCTGAGATCCTACCTCTAACATGAAATGTGATATCCAACTCTTTCCCCTTCCAAACCTGAGAGCCTTCCTATAACATGAGATGTGATATCCAACTCCTTCCCATTCCAACCTGAGACCCTTCCTATAGCATGAGATGTGATATCTCAATGCCTCTAATACCAAACCTGAGATCCTTCCTGTAACATGAAATGTGATATCCAACTCCTTCCCTTTCCAAACCTGAGAGCCTATCTATAGCATGAGATGTGATATCCAAGTCCTTCCCATTCCAATCCTTAGACCCTTCCTACAGCATGCAATATTATATCTCAATGATTCTAATAACAAACCTGAGACCCGTCCTATAACATGAGATGGGATATCCAACTCCTTCCCATTCCAATCCTGAGACACTTCCGATAGCAGAGATGTGATATCTCAATGCTTATACCAAACCTGAGACCCTTCCTATAACATGAGATGTGATATCCAACTCCTTCCCGTTCCAAACCTGAGACCCTTCCTTTAGCATGAGATGTGATATCCAGCTCCTTCCCATTCCAATACTGAGACACTTCCGATAGCATGAGATGTGATATCTCAATGCTTCTAATATCAAAACTGAGACCAACAAAAATGATATGTGATATCTACGTCCTTCCCATTCCAATCCTGAGACCCTTCCTATAGCATGAGATGTGATATCTCAATGCTTCTAATATCAAACTTGAGACCCTCCCTATAGCATGAGAAGTGATATCCAAGTCCTTCCCATTCCAATCCTGAGACACTTCCTATAGCATGAGATGTGATATCTCAATGCTTATACCAAACCTGAGACCCTTCCTACGGCATGAGATGTCATATACAACTCCTTCCCATTCCAATCCTGAGACCCTTCCTATAGCATGAGATGTGATATCTCAATGCTTATACCAAACCTGAGACCCTTCCTATAGCATGAGATGTGATATCCAACTCCTTCCCATTCCAATCCTGAGACCCTTCCTATAGCATGAGATGTGATGTCTCAATGCTTCTAATACCAAACCTGAGATCCTTCCTATAACATGAGATGTGATATCCAACTCCTTCCATTCCAATCCTGAGACCCTTCCTATAGCATGAGATTTGATATCTCAATGCTTATACCAAACCTGAGACCCTTCCTATAGCATGAGATGTGATATCCAACTCCTTCCCGTTCCAAACCTGAGACCCTTCCTTTAGCATGAGATGTGATATCCAGCTCCTTCCCATTCCAATACTGAGACACTTCCGATAGCATGAGATGTGATATCTCAATGCTTCTAATATCAAAACTGAGACCAACAAAAATGATATGTGATATCTAAGTCCTTCCCATTCCAATCCTGAGACCCTCCCTATAGCATGAGATGTGATATCTAAGTCTTTCCCATTCCAATCCTGAGACCCTCCCTATAACATGAGATGGGAATATCCAACTCCTTACCATTCTAATCCTGAGACCCTTCCGATAGCAGAGATGTGATATCTCAATGCTTATACCAAACCTGAGATCCTTCCTATAACATGAGATGTGATATCCAACTCCTTCCCATTCCAATGCTGAGACACTTCCTATAGCATGAGATGTGATATCTCACTGCTTATACCAAACCTGAGACCCTTCCTATAGCATGAGATGTGATATCCAACTCCTTCCCATTCCAATCCTGAGACCCTTCCTATAGCATGAGATGTGATATCTCAATGCTTCTAATATCAAACTTGAGACCCTCCCTATAGCATGAGATGTGATATCCAAGTCCTTCCCATTCCAATCCTGAGACACTTCCTATAGCATGAGATGTGATATCTCAATGCTTCTAATACCAAACCTGAGACTCTTCCTATAACATGAGATGGGATATCCAACTCCTTCCCATTCCAATCCTGAGACCCTTCCGATAGCAGAGATGTGATATCTCAATGCTTATACCAAACCTGAGACCCTTCCTACGGCATGAGATGTCATATACAACTCCTTCCCATTCCAATCCTGAGACCCTTCCTATAGCATGAGATGTGATATCTCAATGCTTATACCAAACCTGAGACCCTTCCTATAGCATGAGATGTGATATCCAACTCCTTCCCATTCCAATCCTGAGACCCTTCCTATAGCATGAGATGTGATGTCTCAATGCTTCTAATACCAAACCTGAGATCCTTCCTATAACATGAGATGTGATATCCAACTCCTTCCATTCCAATCCTGAGACCCTTCCTATAGCATGAGATGTGATACCCAAGTCCTTCCCATTCCAATCCTTAGACCCTTCCTACAGCATGCAATATGATATCTCAATGATTCTAATAACAATCCTGAGACCCGTCCTATAACGTGAGATGGGATATCCAATTCCTTCCCATTCCAATCCTGAGACACTTCCGATAGCAGAGATGTGATATCTCAATGCTTATACCAAACCTGAGACCCTTCCTATAACATGAGATCGGATATCCAACTCCTTCCCGTTCCAAACCTGAGACCCTTCCTTTAGCATGAGATGTGATATCCAGCTCCTTCCCATTCCAATCCTGAAACACTTCAGATAGCATGAGATGTGATATCTCAATGCTTCTAATATCAAAACTGAAACCCTCCCTATAGCATGATATGTGATATCTAAGTCCTTCCCATTCCAATCCTAAGACCCTTCCTATAGCATGAGATGTGATATCTCAATGCTTCTACCAAACCTGAGACCCTTCCTTTAGCATGAGATGTGATATCCAACTCCTTCCCATTCCAATCCTGAGACCCTTCCTATAGCATGAGATGTGATATCTCAATACTTTTAATACTAAACCTGAGATCCTTCCGATAACATGAGATGTGATATCCAAATCCTTCCCATTCCAATCCTGAGACCCTTCTGATAGCATGAAATGTGATATCTCAATGTTTCTAATACCAAACCTGAGATCCTTCCGATAGCATGAGATGTGATATCTCAATGCTTCTAATGCCAAACCTGAGATCCTTCCTATAACATGAGATGTGATATCCAAATCCTTCCCCTTCCAAACCTGAGACCCTCCCTTTAGCATGAGATGTGATATCCAACTCCTTCCCATTCCAATCCTGAGACCCTTCTGATAGCATGAGATGTGATATCTCAATGCCTCTGATACCAAACCTGAGATCCTACCTCTAACATGAAATGTGATATCCAACTCTTTCCCCTTCCAAACCTGAGAGCCTTCCTATAACATGAGATGTGATATCCAACTCCTTCCCATTCCAACCTGAGACCCTTCCTATAGCATGAGATGTGATATCTCAATGCCTCTAATACCAAACCTGAGATCCTTCCTCTAACATGAAATGTGATATCCAACTCCTTCCCTTTCCAAACCTGAGAGCCTATCTATAGCATGAGATGTGATATCCAAGTCCTTCCCATTCCAATCCTTAGACCCTTCCTACAGCATGCAATATGATATCTCAATGATTCTAATAACAAACCTGAGACCCGTCCTATAACATGAGATGGGATATCCAACTCCTTCCCATTCCAATCCTGAGACACTTCCGATAGCAGAGATGTGATATCTCAATGCTTATACCAAACCTGAGACGCTTCCTATAACATGAGATGTGATATCCAACTCCTTCCCGTTCCAAACCTGAGACCCTTCCTTTAGCATGAGATGTGATATCCAGCTCCTTCCCATTCCAATACTGAGACACTTCCGATAGCATGAGATGTGATATCTCAATGCTTCTAATATCAAAACTGAGACCAACAAAAATGATATGTGATATCTAAGTCCTTCCCATTCCAATCCTGAGACCCTTCCTATAGCATGAGATGTGATATCTCATTGCTTCTAATATCAAACTTGAGACCCTCCCTATAGCATGAGAAGTGATATCCAAGTCCTTCCCATTCCAATCCTGAGACACTTCCTATAGCATGAGATGTGATATCTCAATGCTTATACCAAACCTGAGACCCTTCCTACGGCATGAGATGTGATATCCAACTCCTTCCCATTCCAATCCTGAGACCCTTCCTATAGCATGAGATGTGATGTCTCAATGCTTCTAATACCAAACCTGAGATCCTTCCTATAACATGAGATGTGATATCCAACTCCTTCCATTCCAATCCTGAGACCCTTCCTATAGCATGAGATTTGATATCTCAATGCTTATACCAAACCTGAGACCCTTCCTATAGCATGAGATGTGATATCCAACTCCTTCCCGTTCCAAACCTGAGACCCTTCCTTTAGCATTAGATGTGATATCCAGCTCCTTCCCATTCCAATACTGAGACACTTCCGATAGCATGAGATGTGATATCTCAATGCTTCTAATATCAAAACTGAGACCAACAAAAATGATATGTGATATCTAAGTCCTTCCCATTCCAATCCTGAGACCCTCCCTATAGCATGAGATGGGATATCCAAGTCCTTCCCATTCCAATCCTGAGACCCTTCCTATAGCATGAGATGTGATATCTCAATGCTTCTAATACCAAACCTGAGACCCTTCCTATAACATGAGATGGGAATATCCAACTCCTTACCATTCTAATCCTGAGACCCTTCCGATAGCAGAGATGTGATATCTCAATGCTTATACCAAACCTGAAATCCTTCCTATAACATGAGATGTGATATCCAACTCCTTCCCATTCCAATACTGAGACACTTCCTATAGCATGAGATGTGATATCTCACTGCTTATACCAAACCTGAGACCCTTCCTATAGCATGAGATGTGATATCCAACTCCTTCCCATTCCAATCCTGAGACCCTTCCTATAGCATGAGATGTGATATCTCAATGCTTCTAATATCAAACTTGAGACCCTCCCTATAGCATGAGATGTGATATCCAAGTCCTTCCCATTCCAATCCTGAGACACTTCCTATAGCATGAGATGTGATATCTCAATGCTTCTAATACCAAACCTGAGACTCTTCCTATAACATGAGATGGGATATCCAACTCCTTCCCATTCCAATCCTGAGACCCTTCCGATAGCAGAGATGTGATATCTCAATGCTTATACCGAACCTGAGACCCTTCCTACGGCATGAGATGTCATATACAACTCCTTCCCATTCCAATCCTGAGACCCTTCCTATAGCATGAGATGTGATATCGCAATGCTTATACCAAACCTGAGACCCTTCCTATAGCATGAGATGTGATATCCAACTCCTTCCCATTCCAATCCTGAGACCCTTCCTATAGCATGAGATGTGATGTCTCAATGCTTCTAATACCAAACCTGAGATCCTTCCTATAACATGAGATGTGATATCCAACTCCTTCCATTCCAATCCTGAGACCCTTCCTATAGCATGAGATTTGATATCTCAATGCTTATACCAAACCTGAGACCCTTCCTATAGCATGAGATGTGATACCCAAGTCCTTCCCATTCCAATCCTTAGACCCTTCCTACAGCATGCAATATGATATCTCAATGATTCTAATAACAATCCTGAGACCCGTCCTATAACGTGAGATGGGATATCCAATTCCTTCCCATTCCAATCCTGAGACACTTCCGATAGCAGAGATGTGATATCTCAATGCTTATACCTAACCTGAGACCCTTCCTATAACATGAGATCGGATATCCAACTCCTTCCCGTTCCAAACCTGAGACCCTTCCTTTAGCATGAGATGTGATATCCAGCTCCTTCCCATTCCAATCCTGAGACACTTCCGATAGCATGAGATGTGATATCTCAATGCTTCTAATATCAAAACTGAAACCCTCCCTATAGCATGATATGTGATATCTAAATCCTTCCCATTCCAATCCTAAGACCCTTCCTATAGCATGAGATGTGATATCTCAATGCTTCTACCAAACCTGAGACCCTTCCTTTAGCATGAGATGTGATATCCAACTCCTTCCCATTCCAATCCTGAGACCCTTCCTATAGCATGAGATGTGATATCTCAATACTTCTAATACCAAACCTGAGATCCTTCCGATAACATGAGATGTGATATCCAAATCCTTCCCATTCCAATCCTGAGACCCTTCTGATAGCATGAGATGTGATATCTCAATGTTTCTAATACCAAACCTGAGATCCTTCCGATAGCATGAGATGTGATATCTCAATGCTTCTAATACCAAACCTGAGATCCTTCCTATAACATGAGATGTGATATCCAACTCCTTCCCATTCCAATCCTGAGACCCTTCTGATAGCATGAGATGTGATATCTCAATACTTCTAATACCAAACATGAGATCCTTCCGATAACATGAGATGTGATATCCAAATCCTTCCCCTTCCAAACCTGAGACTCTCCCTTTAGCATGAGATGTGATATCCAACTCCTTCCCATTCCAATCCTGAGACCCTTCTGATAGCATGAGATGTGATATCTCAATGCCTCTAATACCAAACCTGAGATCCTACCTCTAACATGAAATGTGATATCCAACTCTTTCCCCTTCCAAACCTGAGAGCCTTCCTATAACATGAGATGTGATATCCAACTCCTTCCCATTCCAACCTGAGACCCTTCCTATAGCATGAGATAAGATATCTCAATGCCTCTAATACCAAACCTGAGATCCTTCCTCTAACATGAAATGTGATATCCAACTCCTTCCCTTTCCAAACCTGAGAGCCTATCTATAGCATGAGATGTGATATCCAAGTCCTTCCCATTCCAATCCTTAGGCCCTTCCTACAGCATGCAATATGATATCTCAATGATTCTAATAACAAACCTGAGACCCGTCCTATAACATGAGATGTGTTAAGACGGATTTCTGAACTCTGTCCTGGTGGCGCAGAAGTTCAGAAGGCCAACCTAATTACTTGGAACAGGGTAACCTCTGGACGAGCCAGACCAATCAAGGTAGCGATCGCGGCGGTCAAGACTAGGTCTCAAGAGGGGTGAGGGTGACTGAAAGCCCGCAATGAGCACACAAAACAAGATCACTTACAAACTACTCCAAACAGGTGTTATATAAAAAATATATACACGTTTATTTTAAGGCCTTTAAAACAATGACCGTAGCGAGAAAATCACAATATCACAATATTAAACCAACACATACCATATCAACACAATATATATACAAATACGACAGTCGCAAGCGTTATATGCACGAAATGTGTAGTCCACCTGAAAGGGAAGGAAAACAGGCAGTGCGATACAATGCTTTAGACTCAGTTCGCCTTCAGAGACACCTAACTAGATGGAAGTCCGAGCCCTGCGAAGAGTGGAGGCTTGTGCTCAAAGTACCTGCACGCGCTGGTGCCAACGGGCAAAAGGAGAAGCTCTTCGAAGGAAGTCAGGCAGTTCAGTTTAGTGCATACAGAAGAAGAACAAGTTCTGCGACTCAAGCGCAGCCTCCACAGTGGGCAGAAGCAGAGCGCGAGTACGGACAAGCGGGTGCTGTTTTACACAGCGGGGAAAAGCAATGGGCTCCTGCAGGAGGGCGACCAGATCCTAGCTATACTACTCACCGGTCCCCGATGCAAGCAGACCCAGGCTTCTCCGCGTCAGTTTCAGCAGCTGGCAGGTTCAGAAGAGCAGGGAACGCCTCGTCGTCGTGTTGAGTAAAAAGACGTCCCAATCGAAGAAACCTGCACAGTTTTGTCACCACAGCAGGGCAACGGAGCGGCTGTGTGTATCTGAGCCAAATGTACACTACTCACTTCCGACCTGGGAACGCCAAGTGTACGAAGCGTGTGAGAGTGACAAGGACTCGAAATACTACACAACCTGGCGGCGGTTACAGAGCAAGGCTCCCGGGTAAGCTGGTCAGTCAACTGGATGGCCCAGAGAAGCTTCCGAAGGCTTACTGGCAGGAGATGGTGAAGATGCCGAGAATAGCTGTTCCCGCTATTCCAAGGGTCGAAGTACCAGTACAGGCCTTCTGGTTCGATCAAAGGTGAAAAGGGTTTCACAAGGCGACAGCAGTGCAGAGGAGGAGTCCTTCAGCGGGTCACCAGCGATTCCTCGGTCCAGCCTCTTGGTTGCAGGATACTTGGCTCCTGTATTACTTCGTTCGTGAGAACTCAGGAGATCGACATGGTAGTGGTGTTTCCAGCCCCCTCTTATCCACGGTTCCCTTCGCGCCAAAACGGAGGGGACCCAATGGGAGATCCGCTCATCAACACTCACACCATTCGTGGACCAATCACGGACCACGGTGGTCCCAGGCATTCACACTACCCTAGACTCTCTGGCACCCAGGATGTGTATTGGGACCAGACATCCCAGCCCACACCCTGGAGGCACACACAAGACATGTAGAAGCCCGCGAAAGCATCTGTGTTTCGCGGGAAAGTACATGCCCAAATAAGGAAGGCCCCGGGTCGGCTCGACCTGGGGAAGTTGAAGGGAGCAAGACGGTCAGCGGACAGGACAAAGGAGCCTCGTGGTCTGGCCATTTTGGGAGCCAGGCCACCATTTTGGGTTAAGCGCAGAAAACGCGCTTAGAACGCCAAAAGGAGCTCAAAATACATTGAGATATCATATTGCATGCTGTAGGAAGGGTCTAAGGATTGGAATGGGAAGGACTTGAATATCACATCTCATGCTATAGGTAGGCTCTCAGGTTTGGAAAGGGAAGGAGTTGGATATCACATTTCATGTTAGAGGAAGGATCTCAGGTTTGGTATTAGAGGCATTGAGATATCACATCTCATGCTATAGGAAGGGTCTCAGGATTGGAATGGGAAGGAGTTGGATTTCACATTTCATGCTATAGGAAGGGTCTCAGGTTTGGTATAAGCATTGAGATGTCACATCTCATGCTATAGGAAGGGTCTCAGGATTGGAATGGGAAGGAGTTGGATATCACATCTCATGTTATAGGAAGGATCTCAGGTTTGGTATTAGAAGCATTGAGATATCACATCTCATGCTATAGGAAGGGTCTCAGGATTGGAATGGGAAGGAGTTGTATATGACATCTCATGCCATAGGAAGGGTCTCAGGTTTGGTATAAGCATTGAGATATCACATCTCTGCTATCGGAAGGGTCTCAGGATTGGAATGGGAAGGAGTTGGATATCCGATCTCATGTTATAGGAAGAGTCTCAGGTTTGGTATTAGAAGCATTGAGATATCACATCTGATGCTATAGGAAGTGTCTCAGGATTGGAATGGGAAGGAGTTTGATATCACATCTCATGCCATGTATGGGTCTCAGGTTTTGTAGAAGCATTGGGATATCACATCTCATGCTATCGGAAGGGTATCAGGATTGGATTTGGAAGGAGTTGGATATCCGATCTCATGTTATAGGAAGGGTCTCAGGATTGGAATGGGAAGGACTTGGATATCACATCTCATGCTATAGGAAGGCTCTCAGGTTTGGAAGGGGAAGGAGTTGGATATCACATTTCATGTTAGAGGTAGGATCTCAGGTTTGGTATTAGAGGCATTGAGATATCACATATCATGCTATCAGAAGGGTCTCAGGATTGGAATGGGAAGGAGTTGGATATCACATCTCATGCTAAAGGGAGGGTCTCAGGTTTGGAAGGGGAAGGATTTGGATATCACGTCTCATGTTATAGGAAGGATCTCAGGTTTGGTATTAGAAGCATTGAGATATCACATCTCATGCTATCGGAAGGATCTCAGGTTTGGTATTAGAGGCATTGAGATATCACATCTCATGCTAAAGGGAGGGTCTCAGGTTTGGAAGGGGAAGGATTTGGATATCACATCTCTTGTTATAGGAAGGATCACAGGTTTGGTATTAGAAGCATTGAGATATCACATCTCATGCTATCGGAAGGGTCTCAGGATTGGAATGGGAAGGAGTTGGATATCCGATCTCATGTTATAGGAAGAGTCTCAGGTTTGGTATTAGAAGCATTGAGATATCACATCTGATGCTATAGGAAGTGTCTCAGGATTGGAATGGGAAGGAGTTTGATATCACATCTCATGCCATGTATGGGTCTCAGGTTTTGTAGAAGCATTGGGATATCACATCTCATGCTATCGGAAGGGTATCAGGATTGGATTTGGAAGGAGTTGGATATCCGATCTCATGTTATAGGAAGGGTCTCAGGATTGGAATGGGAAGGACTTGGATATCACATCTCATGCTAAAGGGAGGGTCTCAGGTTTGGAAGGGGAAGGATTTGGATATCACATCTCTTGTTATAGGAAGGATCACAGGTTTGGTATTAGAAGCATTGAGATATCACATCTCATGCTATCGGAAGGGTCTCAGGATTGGAATGGGAAGGAGTTGGATATCACATCTCATGCTAAAGGGAGGGTCTCAGGTTTGGAAGGGGAAGGATTTGGATATCACATCTCATGTTATAGGAAGGATCTCAGGTTTGGTATTAGAGGCATTGAGATATCACATCTCATGCTATCTATCATAAGGGTCTCAGGATTGGAATGGGAAGGAGTTGGATATCACATCTCATGCTAAAGGGAGGGTCTCAGGTTTGGAAGGGGAAGGATTTGGATATCACATCACATGTTATAAGAAGGATCTCAGGTTTGGTATTAGAAGCATTGAGATATCACATCTCATGCTATCGGAAGGGTCTCAGGATTGGAACGGGAAGGAGTCGGATATCACATCTCATGCTATAGGAAGGCTCTCAGGTTTGGAAGGGGAAAGAGTTGGATATCACATTTCATGTTAGAGGTAGGATCTCAGGTTTGGTATTAGAGGCATTGAGATATCACATCTCATGCTATCAGAAGGGTCTCAGGATTGGAATGGGAAGGAGTTGGATATCACATCTCATGCTAAAGGGAGGGTCTCAGGTTTGGAAGGGGAAGGATTTGGATATCACGTCTCATGTTATAGGAAGGATCTCAGGTTTGGTATTAGAAGCATTGAGATATCACATCTCATGCTATCGGAAGGATCTCAGGTTTGGTGGTTTGGTATTAGAGGCATTGAGATATCACATCTCATGCTAAAGGGAGGGTCTCAGGTTTGGAAGGGGAAGGATTTGGATATCACATCTCTTGTTATAGGAAGGATCACAGGTTTGGTATTAGAAGCATTGAGATATCACATCTCATGCTATCGGAAGGGTCTCAGGATTGGAATGGGACGGAGTTGGATATCACATCTCATGCTAAAGGGAGGGTCTCAGGTTTGGAAGGGGAAGGATGTGGATATCACATTTCATGTTAGAGGTAGGATCTCAGGTTTGGTATTGGAGGCATTGAGATATCACATCTCATGCTATCAGAAGGGTCTCAGGATGGGAATGGGAAGGAGTTGGATATCACATCTCATGCTAAAGGGAGGGTCTCAGGTTTGGAAGGGGAAGGATTTGGATATCACATCTCATGTTATCGGAAGGATCTCAGGTTTGGTATTAGAAGCATTGAGATATCACATCTCATGCTATAGGAAGGGTCTCAGGTTTGGTATTAGAAGCATTGAGATATCAAGTCTCATGGTATAGGAAGGGTCTCAGAATTGGAATGGGAAGGAGTTGGATATCTCAAGCTATAGGAAGGGTCTCAGGATTGGAATGGGAAGGGGTTTGATATCACAACTCATGCCATAGTGTGGGTCTCAGGTTTGGTAGAAACATTGGGATATCACATCTCATGCTATCGGAAGGGTATCAGGATTTGATTTGAAAGGAGTTACATATCCCATCTCATGCTATAGGAAGGGTCTCAGGTTGGAATGGGAAGGAGTTGGATATCACATCTCATGTTATAGGAACGGTCCCAGGATTGGAATGGGAAGGACTTGGATATCATATCTCATGCTATATGAAGGCTCTCAGGTTTGGAAGGGGAAGGAGTTGGATATGACATTTCATGTTAGAGGAAGGATCTCAGGTTTGGTATTAGAGGCATTAAGATATCACATCTCATGTTATAGGAAGGGTCTCACGTTTGGTATAAGCATTGAGATATCACATCTCATGCTATAGGAAGGGTCTCAGGATTGGAATGGGAAGGAGTTGGATATCACATCTCAAGCTATAGGAAGGGTCTCACGTTGGGTATAAGCATTGAGATATCACATCTCATGCTATAGGAAGGGTCTCAGGATTGGAATGGGAAGGAGTTGTATATGACATCTCATGCCATAGGAAGGGTCTCAGGTTTGGAATAAGCATTGAGATATCACATCTCATGCTATAGGAAGGGTCTCAGGATTGGAATGGGACGGACTTGGATATCACATCTCATGCTATAGGGAGGGTCTCAGGTTTGGAAGGGGAAGGATTTGGATATCACATCGCATGTTATAGGAAGGATCTCAGGTTTGGTAAGGGAAGGAGTTGGATATCACATTTCATGTTAGAGGTAGGATCTCAGGTTTGGTATTAGAAGCATTGCGACATCACATCTCATGTTATAGGAAGGGTCTCAGGATTGGAATGGGAAGAAGTTGGCTATCACATCTCATGCTATAGGAAGGGTCTCAGGTTTGGTATAAGCATTGAGATATCACATCTCATGCTATAGGAAGGGTCTCAGGATTGGAATGGGAAGGAGTTGTATATGACATCTCATGCCATAGGAAGGGTCTCAGGTTTGGAATAAGCATTGAGATATCACATCTCATGCTATAGGAAGGGTCTCAGGATTGGAATGGGACGGACTTGGATATCACATCTCATGCTATAGGGAGGGTCTCAGGTTTGGAAGGGGAAGGATTTGGATATCACATCGCATGTTATAGGAAGGATCTCAGGTTTGGTAAGGGAAGGAGTTGGATATCACATTTCATGTTAGAGCTAGGATCTCAGGTTTGGTATTAGAGGCATTGAGGTATCACATCTCATGCTATCAGAAGGGTCTCAGGATTGGAATGGGAAGGAGTTGGATATCACATCTCATGCTAAAGGGAGGGTCTCAGGTTTGGGAGGGGAAGGATTTGGATATCACATCGCATGTTATAGGAAGGATCTCAGGTTTGGTATTAGAATCATTGAGATATCACATCTCATGCTATCGGAAGTATCTCAGGTTTGGTATTAGAGGCATTGAGATATCACATCTCATGCTATCACAAGGGTCTCAGGATTGGAATAGGAAGGAGTTGGATATCACTTCTCATGCTAAAGGGAGGGTCTAAGGTTTGGAAGGGGAAGGATTTGGATATCACATCACATGTTATAAGAAGGATCTCAGGTTTGGTATTAGAAGCATTGAGATATCACATCTCATGCTATCAGAAGGGTCTCAGGATTGGAATGGGAAGGAGTTGGATATCACATCTCATGCTATAGGAAGGGTCTCAGGTTTGGAACGGGAAGGAGTTGGATATCACATCTCATGTTATAGGAAGAGTCTCAGGTTTGGTATATGCATTGAGATATCACATCTCTGCAATCGGAAGTGTCTCAGGATTGGGATGGGAAGGAGTTGGATATCACATCTCATGCTATAGGAAGGGTCTCAGGTTTGGAACGGGAAGGAGTTGGATATCCCATCTCATGTTATAGGACGGGTCTCAGGTTTGGTATTAGAAGCATTGAGATATCACATCGCATGCTGTAGGAAGGGTCTCAGGATTGGAATGGGAAGGAGTTGGATATTACATCTCATGCTATAGGAAGGGTCTCAGGTTTGGTATAAGCATTGAGATATCACATCTCTGCTATCGGAAGTGTCTCAGGATTGGAATGGGAAGGAGTTGGATATCCCATCTCATGTTATAGGACGGGTCTCAGGTTTGTTATTAGAATCATTGAGATATCATATTGCATGCTGTAGGAAGGGTCTAAGGATTGGAATGGGAAGGACTTGAATATCACATCTCATGCTATAGGTAGGCTCTCAGGTTTGGAAAGGGAAGGAGTTGGATATCACATTTCATGTTAGAGGAAGGATCTCAGGTTTGGTATTAGTGGCATTGAGATATCACATCTCATGCTATAGGAAGGGTCTCAGGATTGGAATGGGAAGGAGTTGGATATCACATCTCATGCTATAGGAAGGGTCTCAGGTGTGGGATAAGCATTGAGATGTCACATCTCATGCTATAGGAAGGGTCTCAGGATTGGAATGGGAAGGAGTTGGATATCACATCTCATGTTATAGGAAGGATCTCAGGTTTGGTATTAGAAGCATTGAGATATCACATCTCATGCTATAGGAAGGGTCTCAGGATTGGAATGGGAAGGAGTTGTATATGACATCTCATGCCATAGGAAGGGTCTCAGGTTTGGTATAAGCATTGAGATATCACATCTCTGCTATCGGAAGGGTCTCAGGATTGGAATGGGAAGGAGTTGGATATCACATCTCAAGCTATAGTAAGGGTCTCAGGATTGGAATGGGAAGGAGTTGGATATCACATCTCATGCTATAGGAAGGGTCTCAGGTTTGGTATTAGCATTGAGATATCCCATCTCATGCTATAGGAAGGGTCTCAGGTTTGGAATCGGAAGGAGTTGTATATGACATCTCATGCCATAGGTAGGGTCTCAGGTTTGGTATAAGCATTGAGATATCACATCTCTGCTATCGGAAGGGTCTCAGGATTGGAATGGGAAGGAGTTGGATATCCCATCTCGTTATAGGAAGGGTCTCAGGTTTTGTATTAGAAGCATTGAGATATCACATCTCATGCTATCGGAAGGATCTCAGGTTTGGTATTAGAGGCATTGAGATATCACATCTCATGCTATCAGAAGGGTCTCAGGATTGGAATGGGAAGGAGTTGTATATGACATCTCATGCCATAGGTAGGGTCTCAGGTTTGGTATAAGCATTGAGATATCACATCTCTGCTATCGGAAGGGTCTCAGGATTGGAATGGGAAGGAGTTGGATATCACATCTCAAGCTATAGTAAGGGTCTCAGGATTGGAATGGGAAGGAGTTGGATATCACATCTCATGCTATAGGAAGGGTCTCAGGTTTGGTATTAGCATTGAGATATCCCATCTCATGCTATAGGAAGGGTCTCAGGTTTGGAATCGGAAGGAGTTGTATATGACATCTCATGCCATAGGTAGGGTCTCAGGTTTGGTATAAGCATTGAGATATCACATCTCTGCTATCGGAAGGGTCTCAGGATTGGAATGGGAAGGAGTTGGATATCCCATCTCGTTATAGGAAGGGTCTCAGGTTTTGTATTAGAAGCATTGAGATATCACATCTCATGGTATAGGACGGGTCTCAGAATTGGAATGGGAAGGAGTTAGATATCACTTCTCAAGCTATAGGAAGGGTCTCAGGATTGGAATGGGAAGGAGTTGGATATCACATCTCATGCTAAAGGGAGGGTCTCAGGTTTGGAAGGGGAAGGATTTGGATATCACATCGCATGTTATAGGAAGGATCTCAGGTTTGGTATTAGAATCATTGAGATATCACATCTCATGCTATCGGAAGTATCTCAGGTTTGGTATTAGAGGCATTGAGATATCACATCTCATGCTATCATAAGGGTCTCAGGATTGGAATGGGAAGGAGTTGGATATCACTTCTCATGCTAAAGGGAGGGTCTCAGGTTTGGAAGGGGAAGGATTTGGATATCACATCACATGTTATAAGAAGGATCTCAGGTTTGGTATTAGAAGCATTGAGATATCACATCTCATGCTATCAGAAGGGTCTCAGGATTGGAATGGGAGGGAGTTGGATATCACATCTCATGCTATAGGAAGGGTCTTAGGTTTGGAACGGGAAGGAGTTGGATATCACATCTCATGTTATAGGAAGAGTCTCAGGTTTGGTATAAGCATTGAGATATCACATCTCTGCAATCGGAAGTGTCTCAGGATTGGGATGGGAAGGAGTTGGATATCACATCTCATGCTATAGGAAGGGTCTCAGGTTTGGAACGGGAAGGAGTTGGATATCCCATCTCATGTTATAGGACGGGTCTCAGGTTTGGTATTAGAAGCATTGAGATATCACATCGCATGCTGTAGGAAGGGTCTCAGGATTGGAATGGGAAGGAGTTGGATATTACATCTCATGCTATAGGAAGGGTCTCAGGTTTGGTATAAGCATTGAGATATCACATCTCTGCTATCGGAAGTGTCTCAGGATTGGAATGGGAAGGAGTTGGATATCCCATCTCATGTTATAGGACGGGTCTCAGGTTTGTTATTAGAATCATTGAGATATCATATTGCATGCTGTAGGAAGGGTCTAAGGATTGGAATGGGAAGGACTTGAATATCACATCTCATGCTATAGGTAGGCTCTCAGGTTTGGAAAGGGAAGGAGTTGGATATCACATTTCATGTTAGAGGAAGGATCTCCGGTTTGGTATTAGAGGCATTGAGATATCACATCTCATGCTATAGGAAGGGTCTCAGGATTGGAATGGGAAGGAGTTGGATATCACATTTCATGCTATAGGAAGGGTCTCAGGTTTGGTATAAGCATTGAGATGTCACATCTCATGCTATAGGAAGGGTCTCAGGATTGGAATGGGAAGGAGTTGGATATCACATCTCATGTTATAGGAAGGATCTCAGGTTTGGTATTAGAAGCATTGAGATATCACATCTCATGCTATAGGAAGGGTCTCAGGATTGGAATGGGAAGGAGTTGTATATGACATCTCATGCCATAGGAAGGGTCTCAGGTTTGGTATAAGCATTGAGATATCACATCTCTGCTATCGGAAGGGTCTCAGGATTGGAATGGGAAGGAGTTGGATATCCCATCTCATGTTATAGGAAGAGTCTCAGGTTTGGTATTAGAAGCATTGAGATATCACATCTGATGCTATAGGAAGTGTCTCAGGATTGGAATGGGAAGGAGTTTGATATCACATCTCATGCCATGTATGGGTCTCAGGTTTTGTAGAAGCATTGGGATATCACATCTCATGCTATCGGAAGGGTATCAGGATTGGATTTGGAAGGAGTTGGATATCACATCTCATGTTATAGGAAGGGTCTCAGGATTGGAATGGGAAGGACTTGGATATCACATCTCATGCTATAGGAAGGCTCTCAGGTTTGGAAGGGGAAGAAGTTGGATATCACATTTCATGTTAGAGGTAGGATCTCAGGTTTGGTATTAGAGGCATTGAGATATCACATATCATGCTATCAGAAGGGTCTAAGGATTGGAATGGGAAGGAGTTGGATATCACATCTCATGCTAAAGGGAGGGTCTCAGGTTTGGAAGGGGAAGGATTTGGATATCACGTCTCATGTTATAGGAAGGATCTCAGGTTTGGTATTAGAAGCATTGAGATATCACATCTCATGCTATCGGAAGGATCTCAGGTTTGGTATTAGAGGCATTGAGATATCACATCTCATGCTAAAGGGAGGGTCTCAGGTTTGGAAGGGGAAGGATTTGGATATCACATCTCTTGTTATAGGAAGGATCACAGGTTTGGTATTAGAAGCATTGAGATATCACATCTCATGCTATCGGAAGGGTCTCAGTATTGGAATGGGAAGGAGTTGGATATCACATCTCATGCTAAAGGGAGGGTCTCAGGTTTGGAAGGGGAAGGATTTGGATATCACATCTCATGTTATAGGAAGGATCTCAGGTTTGGTATTAGAGGCATTGAGATATCACATCTCATGCTATCTATCATAAGGGTCTCAGGATTGGAATGGGAAGGAGTTGGATATCACATCTCATGCTAAAGGGAGGGTCTCAGGTTTGGAAGGGGAAGGATTTGGATATCACATCACATGTTATAAGAAGGATCTCAGGTTTGGTATTAGAAGCATTGAGATATCACATCTCATGCTATCGGAAGGGTCTCAGGATTGGAACGGGAAGGAGTCGGATATCACATCTCATGCTATAGGAAGGCTCTCAGGTTTGGAAGGGGAAAGAGTTGGATATCACATTTCATGTTAGAGGTAGGATCTCAGGTTTGGTATTAGAGGCATTGAGATATCACATCTCATGCTATCAGAAGGGTCTCAGGATTGGAATGGGAAGGAGTTGGATATCACATCTCATGCTAAAGGGAGGGTCTCAGGTTTGGAAGGGGAAGGATTTGGATATCACGTCTCATGTTATAGGAAGGATCTCAGGTTTGGTATTAGAAGCATTGAGATATCACATCTCATGCTATCGGAAGGATCTCAGGTTTGGTGGTTTGGTATTAGAGGCATTGAGATATCACATCTCATGCTATCAGAAGGGTCTCAGGATTGGAATGGGAAGGAGTTGGATATCACATCTCATGCTAAAGGGAGGGTCTCAGGTTTGGAAGGGGAAGGATTTGGATATCACATCTCTTGTTATAGGAAGGATCACAGGTTTGGTATTAGAAGCATTGAGATATCACATCTCATGTTATCGGAAGGGTCTCAGGATTGGAATGGGACGGAGTTGGATATCACATCTCATGCTAAAGGGAGGGTCTCAGGTTTGGAAGGGGAAGGATGTGGATATCACATTTCATGTTAGAGGTTGGATCTCAGGTTTGGTATTGGAGGCATTGAGATATCACAGCTCATGCTATCAGAAGGGTCTCAGGATGGGAATGGGAAGGAGTTGGATATCACATCTCATGCTAAAGGGAGGGTCTCAGGTTTGGAAGGGGAAGGATTTGGATATCACATCTCATGTTATCGGAAGGATCTCAGGTTTGGTATTAGAAGCATTGAGATATCACATCTCATGCTATAGGAAGGGTCTCAGGTTTGGTATTAGAAGCATTGAGATATCAAGTCTCATGGTATAGGAAGGGTCTCAGAATTGGAATGGGAAGGAGTTGGATATCTCAAGCTATAGGATGGGTCTCAGGATTGGAATGGGAAGGGGTTTGATATCACAACTCATGCCATAGTATGGGTCTCAGGTTTGGTAGAAACATTGGGATATCACATCTCATGCTATCGGAAGGGTATCAGGATTTGATTTGGAAGGAGTTGGATATCCCATCTCATGCTATAGGAAGGGTCTCAGATTGGAATGGGAAGGAGTTGGATATCACATCTCATGTTATAGGAAGGGTCCCAGGATTGGAATGGGAAGGACTTGGATATCATATCTCATGCTATAGGAAGGCTCTCAGGTTTGGAAGGGGAAGGAGTTGGATATCACATTTCATGTTAGAGGAAGGATCTCAGGTTTGGTATTAGAGGCATTAAGATATCACATCTCATGTTATAGGAAGGGTCTCACGTTTGGTATAAGCATTGAGATATCACATCTCATGCTATAGGAAGGGTCTCAGGATTGGAATCGGAAGGAGTTGGATATCACATCTCAAGCTATAGGAAGGGTCTCACGTTTGGTATAAGCATTGAGATATCACATCTCATGCTATAGGAAGGGTCTCAGGATTGGAATGGGAAGGTGTTGGATATCACATCTCATGTTATAGGAAAGATCTCAGGTTTGGTATTAGAAGCATTGCGACATCACATCTCATGTTATAGGAAGGGTCTCAGGATTGGAATGGGAAGAAGTTGGCTATCACATCTCATGCTATAGGAACGGTCTCAGGTTTGGTATAAGCATAGAGATATCACATCTCATGCTATAGGAAGGGTCTCAGGATTGGAATGGGAAGGAGTTGTATATGACATCTCATGCCATAGGAAGGGTCTCAGGTTTGGAATAAGCATTGAGATATCACATCTCATGCTATAGGAAGGGTCTCAGGATTGGAATGGGACAGACTTGGATATCACATCTCATGCTATAGGGAGGGTCTCAGGTTTGGAAGGGGAAGGATTTGGATATCACATCGCATGTTATAGGAAGGATCTCAGGTTTGGTAAGGGAAGGAGTTGGATATCACATTTCATGTTAGAGGTAGGATCTCAGGTTTGGTATTAGAGGCATTGAGGTATCACATCTCATGCTATCAGAAGGGTCTCAGGATTGGAATGGGAAGGAGTTGGATATCACATCTCATGCTAAAGGGAGGGTCTCAGGTTTGGAAGGGGAAGGATTTGGATATCACATCGCATGTTATAGGAAGGATCTCAGGTTTGGTATTAGAATCATTGAGATATCACATCTCATGCTATCGGAAGTATCTCAGGTTTGGTATTAGAGGCATTGAGATATCACATCTCATGCTATCATAAGGGTCTCAGGATTGGAATGGGAAGGAGTTGGATATCACTTCTCATGCTAAAGGGAGGGTCTCAGGTTTGGAAGGGGAAGGATTTGGATATCACATCACATGTTATAAGAAGGATCTCAGGTTTGGTATTAGAAGCATTGAGATATCACATCTCATGCTATCAGAAGGGTCTCAGGATTGGAATGGGAAGGAGTTGGATATCACATCTCATGCTATAGGAAGGGTCTCAGGTTTGGAACGGGAAGGAGTTGGATATCACATCTCATGTTATAGGAAGAGTCTCAGGTTTGGTATAAGCATTGAGATATCACATCTCTGCAATCGGAAGTGTCTCAGGATTGGGATGGGAAGGAGTTGGATATCACATCTCATGCTATAGGAAGGGTCTCAGGTTTGGAACGGGAAGGAGTTGGATATCCCATCTCATGTTATAGGACGGGTCTCAGGTTTGGTATTAGAAGCATTGAGATATCACATCACATGCTGTAGGAAGGGTCTCAGGATTGGAATGGGAAGGAGTTGGATATTACATCTCATGCTATAGGAAGGGTCTCAGGTTTGGTATAAGCATTGAGATATCACATCTCTGCTATCGGAAGTGTCTCAGGATTGGAATGGGAAGGAGTTGGATATCCCATCTCATGTTATAGGACGGGTCTCAGGTTTGTTATTAGAATCATTGAGATATCATATTGCATGCTGTAGGAAGGGTCTAAGGATTGGAATGGGAAGGACTTGAATATCACATCTCATGCTATAGGTAGGCTCTCAGGTTTGGAAAGGGAAGGAGTTGGATATCACATTTCATGTTAGAGGAAGGATCTCAGGTTTGGTATTAGAGGCATTGAGATATCACATCTCATGCTATAGGAAGGGTCTCAGGATTGGAATGGGAAGGAGTTGGATATCACATTTCATGCTATAGGAAGGGTCTCAGGTTTGGTATAAGCATTGAGATGTCACATCTCATGCTATAGGAAGGGTCTCAGGATTGGAATGGGAAGGAGTTGGATATCACATCTCATGTTATAGGAAGGATCTCAGGTTTGGTATTAGAAGTATTGAGATATCACATCTCATGCTATAGGAAGGGTCTCAGGATTGGAATGGGAAGGAGTTGGATATCACATCTCAAGCTATAGGAAGGGTCTCACGTTTGGTATAAGCATTGAGATATCACATCTCATGCTATAGGAAGGGTCTCAGGATTGGAATGGGAAGGTGTTGGATATCACATCTCATGTTATAGGAAAGATCTCAGGTTTGGTATTAGAAGCATTGCGACATCACATCTCATGTTATAGGAAGGGTCTCAGGATTGGAATGGGAAGAAGTTGGCTATCACATCTCATGCTATAGGAACGGTCTCAGGTTTGGTATAAGCATAGAGATATCACATCTCATGCTATAGGAAGGGTCTCAGGATTGGAATGGGAAGGAGTTGTATATGACATCTCATGCCATAGGAAGGGTCTCAGGTTTGGAATAAGCATTGAGATATCACATCTCATGCTATAGGAAGGGTCTCAGGATTGGAATGGGACAGACTTGGATATCACATCTCATGCTATAGGGAGGGTCTCAGGTTTGGAAGGGGAAGGATTTGGATATCACATCGCATGTTATAGGAAGGATCTCAGGTTTGGTAAGGGAAGGAGTTGGATATCACATTTCATGTTAGAGGTAGGATCTCAGGTTTGGTATTAGAGGCATTGAGGTATCACATCTCATGCTATCAGAAGGGTCTCAGGATTGGAATGGGAAGGAGTTGGATATCACATCTCATGCTAAAGGGAGGGTCTCAGGTTTGGAAGGGGAAGGATTTGGATATCACATCGCATGTTATAGGAAGGATCTCAGGTTTGGTATTAGAATCATTGAGATATCACATCTCATGCTATCGGAAGTATCTCAGGTTTGGTATTAGAGGCATTGAGATATCACATCTCATGCTATCATAAGGGTCTCAGGATTGGAATGGGAAGGAGTTGGATATCACTTCTCATGCTAAAGGGAGGGTCTCAGGTTTGGAAGGGGAAGGATTTGGATATCACATCACATGTTATAAGAAGGATCTCAGGTTTGGTATTAGAAGCATTGAGATATCACATCTCATGCTATCAGAAGGGTCTCAGGATTGGAATGGGAAGGAGTTGGATATCACATCTCATGCTATAGGAAGGGTCTCAGGTTTGGAACGGGAAGGAGTTGGATATCACATCTCATGTTATAGGAAGAGTCTCAGGTTTGGTATAAGCATTGAGATATCACATCTCTGCAATCGGAAGTGTCTCAGGATTGGGATGGGAAGGAGTTGGATATCACATCTCATGCTATAGGAAGGGTCTCAGGTTTGGAACGGGAAGGAGTTGGATATCCCATCTCATGTTATAGGACGGGTCTCAGGTTTGGTATTAGAAGCATTGAGATATCACATCACATGCTGTAGGAAGGGTCTCAGGATTGGAATGGGAAGGAGTTGGATATTACATCTCATGCTATAGGAAGGGTCTCAGGTTTGGTATAAGCATTGAGATATCACATCTCTGCTATCGGAAGTGTCTCAGGATTGGAATGGGAAGGAGTTGGATATCCCATCTCATGTTATAGGACGGGTCTCAGGTTTGTTATTAGAATCATTGAGATATCATATTGCATGCTGTAGGAAGGGTCTAAGGATTGGAATGGGAAGGACTTGAATATCACATCTCATGCTATAGGTAGGCTCTCAGGTTTGGAAAGGGAAGGAGTTGGATATCACATTTCATGTTAGAGGAAGGATCTCAGGTTTGGTATTAGAGGCATTGAGATATCACATCTCATGCTATAGGAAGGGTCTCAGGATTGGAATGGGAAGGAGTTGGATATCACATTTCATGCTATAGGAAGGGTCTCAGGTTTGGTATAAGCATTGAGATGTCACATCTCATGCTATAGGAAGGGTCTCAGGATTGGAATGGGAAGGAGTTGGATATCACATCTCATGTTATAGGAAGGATCTCAGGTTTGGTATTAGAAGCATTGAGATATCACATCTCATGCTATAGGAAGGGTCTCAGGATTGGAATGGGAAGGAGTTGTATATGACATCTCATGCCATAGGAAGGGTCTCAGGTTTGGTATAAGCATTGAGATATCACATCTCTGCTATCGGAAGGGTCTCAGGATTGGAATGGGAAGGAGTTGGATATCCCATCTCAGGTTATAGGAAGAGTCTCAGGTTTGGTATTAGAAGCATTGAGATATCACATCTGATGCTATAGGAAGTGTCTCAGGATTGGAATGGGAAGGAGTTTGATATCACATCTCATGCCATGTATGGGTCTCAGGTTTTGTAGAAGCATTGGGATATCACATCTCATGCTATCGGAAGGGTATCAGGATTGGATTTGGAAGGAGTTGGATATCACATCTCATGTTATAGGAAGGGTCTCAGGATTGGAATGGGAAGGACTTGGATATCACATCTCATGCTATAGGAAGGCTCTCAGGTTTGGAAGGGGAAGGAGTTGGATATCACATTTCATGTTAGAGGTAGGATCTCAGGTTTGGTATTAGAGGCATTGAGATATCACATATCATGCTATCAGAAGGGTCTCAGGATTGGAATGGGAAGGAGTTGGATATCACATCTCATGCTAAAGGGAGGGTCTCAGGTTTGGAAGGGGAAGGATTTGGATATCACGTCTCATGTTATAGGAAGGATCTCAGGTTTGGTATTAGAAGCATTGAGATATCACATCTCATGCTATCGGAAGGATCTCAGGTTTGGTATTAGAGGCATTGAGATATCACATCTCATGCTAAAGGGAGGGTCTCAGGTTTGGAAGGGGAAGGATTTGGATATCACATCTCTTGTTATAGGAAGGATCACAGGTTTGGTATTAGAAGCATTGAGATATCACATCTCATGCTATCGGAAGGGTCTCAGGATTGCAATGGGAAGGAGTTGGATATCACATCTCATGCTAAAGGGAGGGTCTCAGGTTTGGAAGGGGAAGGATTTGGATATCACATCTCATGTTATAGGAAGGATCTCAGGTTTGGTATTAGAGGCATTGAGATATCACATCTCATGCTATCTATCATAAGGGTCTCAGGATTGGAATGGGAAGGAGTTGGATATCACATCTCATGCTAAAGGGAGGGTCTCAGGTTTGGAAGGGGAAGGATTTGGATATCACATCACATGTTATAAGAAGGATCTCAGGTTTGGTATTAGAAGCATTGAGATATCACATCTCATGCTATCGGAAGGGTCTCAGGATTGGAACGGGAAGGAGTCGGATATCACATCTCATGCTATAGGAAGGCTCTCAGGTTTGGAAGGGGAAAGAGTTGGATATCACATCTCATGCTAAAGGGAGGGTCTCAGGTTTGGAAGGGGAAGGATTTGGATATCACGTCTCATGTTATAGGAAGGATCTCAGGTTTGGTATTAGAAGCATTGAGATATCACATCTCATGCTATCGGAAGGATCTCAGGTTTGGTGGTTTGGTATTAGAGGCATTGAGATATCACATCTCATGCTAAAGGGAGGGTCTCAGGATTGCAATGGGAAGGAGTTGGATATCACATCTCATGCTAAAGGGAGGGTCTCAGGTTTGGAAGGGGAAGGATTTGGATATCACATCTCATGTTATAGGAAGGATCTCAGGTTTGGTATTAGAAGCATTGAGATATCACATCTCATGCTATCGGAAGGGTCTCAGGATTGGAATGGGACGGAGTGGGATATCACATCTCATGCTAAAGGGAGGGTCTCAGGTTTGGAAGGGGAAGGATGTGGATATCACATTTCATGTTAGAGGTAGGATCTCAGGTTTGGTATTGGAGGCATTGAGATATCACATCTCATGCTATCAGAAGGGTCTCAGGATGGGAATGGGAAGGAGTTGGATATCACATCTCATGCTAAAGGGAGGGTCTCAGGTTTGGAAGGGGAAGGATTTGGATATCACATCTCATGTTATCGGAAGGATCTCAGGTTTGGTATTAGAAGCATTGAGATATCACATCTCATGCTATAGGAAGGGTCTCAGGTTTGGTATTAGAAGCATTGAGATATCAAGTCTCATGGTATAGGAAGGGTCTCAGAATTGGAATGGGAAGGAGTTGGATATCTCAAGCTATAGGATGGGTCTCAGGATTGGAATGGGAAGGGGTTTGATATCACAACTCATGCCATAGTATGGGTCTCAGGTTTGGTAGAAACATTGGGATATCACATCTCATGCTATCGGAAGGGTATCAGGATTTGATTTGGAAGGAGTTGGATATCCCATCTCATGCTATAGGAAGGGTCTCAGGTTGGAATGGTAAGGAGTTGGATATCACATCTCATGTTATAGGAAGGGTCCCAGGATTGGAATGGGAAGGACTTGGATATCATATCTCATGCTATAGGAAGGCTCTCAGGTTTGGAAGGGGAAGGAGTTGGATATCACATTTCATGTTAGAGGAAGGATCTCAGGTTTGGTATTAGAGGCATTAATATATCACATCTCATGTTATAGGAAGGGTCTCACGTTTGGTATAAGCATTGAGATATCACATCTCATGCTATAGGAAGGGTCTCAGGATTGGAATGGGAAGGAGTTGGATATCACATCTCAAGCTATAGGAAGGGTCTCACGTTTGGTATAAGCATTGAGATATCACATCTCATGCTATAGGAAAGGTCTCAGGATTGGAATGGGAAGGTGTTGGATATCACATCTCATGTTATAGGAAAGATCTCAGGTTTGGTATTAGAAGCATTGCGACATCACATCTCATGTTATAGGAAGGGTCTCAGGATTGGAATGGGAAGAAGTTGGCTATCATATCTCATGCTATAGGAAGGGTCTCAGGTTTGGTATAAGCATTGAGATATCACATCTCATGCTATAGGAAGGGTCTCAGGATTGGAATGGGAAGGAGTTGTATATGACATCTCATGCCATAGGAAGGGTCTCAGGTTTGGAATAAGCATTGAGATATCACATCTCATGCTATAGGAAGGGTCTCAGGATTGGAATGGGACGGACTTGGATATCACATCTCATGCTATAGGGAGGGTCTCAGGTTTGGAAGGGGAAGGATTTGGATATCACATCGCATGTTATAGGAAGGATCTCAGGTTTGGTAAGGGAAGGAGTTGGATATCACATTTCATGTTAGAGGTAGGATCTCAGGTTTGGTATTAGAGGCATTGAGGTATCACATCTCATGCTATCAGAAGGGTCTCAGGATTGGAATGGGAAGGAGTTGGATATCACATCTCATGCTAAAGGGAGGGTCTCAGGTTTGGAAGGGGAAGGATTTGGATATCACATCGCATGTTATAGGAAGGATCTCAGGTTTGGTATTAGAATCATTGAGATATCACATCTCATGCTATCGGAAGTATCTCAGGTTTGGTATTAGAGGCATTGAGATATCACATCTCATGCTATCATAAGGGTCTCAGGATTGGAATGGGAAGGAGTTGGATATCACTTCTCATGCTAAAGGGAGGGTCTCAGGTTTGGAAGGGGAAGGATTTGGATATCACATCACATGTTATAAGAAGGATCTCAGGTTTGGTATTAGAAGCATTGACATATCACATCTCATGCTATCAGAAGGGTCTCAGGATTGGAATGGGAAGGAGTTGGATATCACATCTCATGCTATAGGAAGGGTCTCAGGTTTGGAACGGGAAGGAGTTGGATATCACATCTCATGTTATAGGAAGAGTCTCAGGTTTGGTATAAGCATTGAGATATCACATCTCTGCAATCGGAAGTGTCTCAGGATTGGGATGGGAAGGAGTTGGATATCACATCTCATGCTATAGGAAGGGTCTCAGGTTTGGAACGGGAAGGAGTTGGATATCCCATCTCATGTTATAGGACGGGTCTCAGGTTTGGTATTAGAAGCATTGAGATATCACATCGCATGCTGTAGGAAGGGTCTCAGGATTGAAATGGGAAGGAGTTGGATATTACATCTCATGCTATAGGAAGGGTCTCAGGTTTGGTATAAGCATTGAGATATCACATCTCTGCTATCGGAAGTGTCTCAGGATTGGAATGGGAAGGAGTTGGATATCCCATCTCATGTTATAGGACGGGTCTCAGGTTTGTTATTAGAATCATTGAGATATCATATTGCATGCTGTAGGAAGGGTCTAAGGATTGTAATGGGAAGGACTTGAATATCACATCTCATGCTATAGGTAGGCTCTCAGGTTTGGAAAGGGAAGGAGTTGGATATCACATTTCATGTTAGAGGAAGGATCTCAGGTTTGGTATTAGAGGCATTGAGATATCACATCTCATGCTATAGGAAGGGTCTCAGGATTGGAATGGGAAGGAGTTGGATATCACATCTCATGCTATAGGAAGGGTCTCAGGTGTGGTATAAGCATTGAGATGTCACATCTCATGCTATAGGAAGGGTCTCAGGATTGGAATGGGAAGGAGTTGGATATCACATCTCATGTTATAGGAAGGATCTCAGGTTTGGTATTAGAAGCATTGAGATATCACATCTCATGCTATAGGAAGGGTCTCAGGATTGGAATGGGAAGGAGTTGTATATGACATCTCATGCCATAGGAAGGGTCTCAGGTTTGGTATAAGCATTGAGATATCACATCTCTGCTATCGGAAGGGTCTCAGGATTGGAATGGGAAGGAGTTGGATATCCCATCTCATGTTATAGGAAGAGTCTCAGGTTTGGTTTTAGAAGCATTGAGATATCACATCTGATGCTATAGGAAGTGTCTCAGGATTGGAATGGGAAGGAGTTTGATATCACATCTCATGCCATGTATGGGTCTCAGGTTTTGTAGAATCATTGGGATATCACATCTCATGCTATCGGAAGGGTATCAGGATTGGAATTGGAAGGAGTTGGATATCACATCTCATGTTATAGGAAGGGTCTCAGGATTGGAATGGGAAGGACATGGATATCACATCTCATGCTATAGGAAGGCTCTCAGATTTGGAAGGGGAAGGAGTTGGATATCACATTTCATGTTAGAGGTAGGATCTCAGGTTTGGTATTAGAGGCATTGAGATATCACATCTCATGCTATCAGAAGGGTCTCAGGATTGGAATGGGAAGGAGTTGGATATCACATCTCATGCTAAAGGGAGGGTCTCAGGTTTGGAAGGGGAAGGATTTGGATATCACATCTCATGTTATAGGAAGGATCTCAGGTTTGGTATTAGAAGCAATGAGATATCACATCTCATGCTATCGGAAGGATCTCAGGTTTGGTATTAGAGGCATTGAGATATCACATCTCATGCTATCAGAAGGGTCTCAGGATTGGAATGGGAAGGAGTCGGATATCACATCTCATGCTAAAGGGAGGGTCTCAGGTTTGGAAGTGGAAGGATTTGGATATCACATCTCATGTTATAGGAAGGATCTCAGGTTTGGTATTAGAAGCATTGAGATATCACATCTCATGCTATAGGAAGGGTCTCAGTATTGGAATGGGAAGGAGTTGGATATCACATCTCAAGCTATAGAAAGGGTCTCAGGATTGGAATGGGAAGGAGTTGGATATCACATCTCAAGCTATAGTAAGGGTCTCAGGATTGGAATGGGAAGGAGTTGGATATCACATCTCATGCTATAGGAAGGGTCTCAGGTTTGGTATTAGCATTGAGATATCCCATCTCATGCTATAGGAAGGGTCTCAGGTTTGGAATCGGAAGGAGTTGTATATGACATCTCATGCCATAGGTAGGGTCTCAGGTTTGGTATAAGCATTGAGATATCACATCTCTGCTATCGGAAGGGTCTCAGGATTGGAATGGGAAGGAGTTGGATATCCCATCTCGTTATAGGAAGGGTCTCAGGTTTGGTATAAGAAGCATTGAGATATCACATCTCATGGTATAGGACGGGTCTCAGAATTGGAATGGGAAGGAGTTAGATATCACTTCTCAAGCTATAGGAAGGGTCTCAGGATTGGAATGGGAAGGAGTTGGATATCACATCTCATGCTAAAGGGAGGGTCTCAGGTTTGGAAGGGGAAGGATTTGGATATCACATCGCATGTTATAGGAAGGATCTCAGGTTTGGTATTAGAATCATTGAGATATCACATCTCATGCTATCGGAAGTATCTCAGGTTTGGTATTAGAGGCATTGAGATGTCACATCTCATGCTATCATAAGGGTCTCAGGATTGGAATGGGAAGGAGTTGGATATCACTTCTCATGCTAAAGGGAGGGTCTCAGGTTTGGAAGGGGAAGGATTTGGATATCACATCACATGTTATAAGAAGGATCTCAGGTTTGGTATTAGAAGCATTGAGATATCACATCTCATGCTATCAGAAGGGTCTCAGGATTGGAATGGGAGGGAGTTGGATATCACATCTCATGCTATAGGAAGGGTCTCAGGTTTGGAACGGGAAGGAGTTGGATATCACATCTCATGTTATAGGAAGAGTCTCAGGTTTGGCATAAGCATTGAGATATCACATCTCTGCAATCGGAAGTGTCTCAGGATTGGGATGGGAAGGAGTTGGATATCACATCTCATGCTATAGGAAGGGTCTCAGGTTTGGAACGGGAAGGAGTTGGATATCCCATCTCATGTTATAGGACGGGTCTCATGTTTGGTATTAGAAGCATTGAGATATCACATCGCATGCTGTAGGAAGGGTCTCAGGATTGGAATGGGAAGGAGTTGGATATTACATCTCATGCTATAGGAAGGGTCTCAGGTTTGGTATAAGCATTGAGATATCACATCTCTGCTATCGGAAGTGTCTCAGGATTGGAATGGGAAGGAGTTGGATATCCCATCTCATGTTATAGGACGGGTATCAGGTTTGTTATTAGAATCATTGAGATATCATATTGCATGCTGTAGGAAGGGTCTAAGGATTGGAATGGGAAGGACTTGAATATCACATCTCATGCTATAGGTAGGCTCTCAGGTTTGGAAAGGGAAGGAGTTGGATATCACATTTCATGTTAGAGGAAGGATCTCAGGTTTGGTATTAGAGGCATTGAGATATCACATCTCATGCTATAGGAAGGGTCTCAGGATTGGAATGGGAAGGAGTTGGATATCACATTTCATGCTATAGGAAGGGTCTCAGGTTTGGTATAAGCATTGAGATGTCACATCTCATGCTATAGGAATGGTCTGAGGATTGGAATGGGAAGGAGTTGGATATCACATCTCATGTTATAGGAAGGATCTCAGGTTTGGTATTAGAAGCATTGAGATATCACATCTCATGCTATAGGAAGGGTCTCAGGGTTGGAATGGGAAGGAGTTGTATATGACATCGCATGCCATAGGAAGGGTCTCAGGTTTGGTATAAGCATTGAGATATCACATCTCTGCTATCGGAAGTGTCTCAGGATTGGAATGGGAAGGAGTTGGATATCCCATCTCATGTTATAGGACGGGTCTCAGGTTTGTTATTAGAATCATTGAGATATCATATTGCATGCTGTAGGAAGGGTCTAAGGATTGGAATGGGAAGGACTTGAATATCACATCTCATGCTATAGGTAGGCTCTCAGGTTTGGAAAGGGAAGGAGTTGGATATCACATTTCATGTTAGAGGAAGGATCTCAGGTTTGGTATTAGAGGGATTGAGATATCACATCTCATGCTATAGGAAGGGTCTCAGGATTGGAATGGGAAGGAGTTGGATATCACATCTCATGCTATAGGAAGGGTCTCAGGTGTGGTATAAGCATTGAGATGTCACATCTCATGCTATAGGAAGGGTCTCAGGATTGGAATGGGAAGGAGTTGGATATCACATCTCATTTTATAGGAAGGATCTCAGGTTTGGTATTAGAAGCATTGAGATATCACATCTCATGCTATAGGAAGGGTCTCAGGATTGGAATGGGAAGGAGTTGTATATGACATCTCATGCCATAGGAAGGGTCTCAGGTTTGGTATAAGCATTGAGATATCACATCTCTGCTATCGGAAGGGTCTCAGGATTGGAATGGGAAGGAGTTGGATATCCCATCTCATGTTATAGGAAGAGTCTCAGGTTTGGTATTAGAAGCATTGAGATATCACATCTGATGCTATAGGAAGTGTCTCAGGATTGGAATGGGAAGGAGTTTGATATCACATCTCATGCCATGTATGGGTCTCAGGTTTTGTAGAATCATTGGGATATCACATCTCATGCTATCGGAAGGGTATCAGGATTGGATTTGGAAGGAGTTGGATATCACATCTCATGTTATAGGAAGGGTCTCAGGATTGGAATGGGAAGGACTTGGATATCACATCTCATGCTATAGGAAGGCTCTCAGGTTTGGAAGGGGAAGGAGTTGGATATCACATTTCATGTTAGAGGTAGGATCTCAGGTTTGGTATTAGAGGCATTGAGATATCACATCTCATGCTATCAGAAGGGTCTCAGGATTGGAATGGGAAGGAGTTGGATATCACATCTCATGCTAAAGGGAGGGTCTCAGGTTTGGAAGGGGAAGCATTTGGATATCACATCTCATGTTATAGGAAGGATCTCAGGTTTGGTATTAGAAGCAATGAGATATCACATCTCATGCTATCGGAAGGATCTCAGGTTTGGTTTAGAGGCATTGAGATATCACATCTCATGCTATCAGAAGGGTCTCAGGATTGGAATGGGAAGGAGTCGGATATCACATCTCATGCTAAAGGGAGGGTCTCAGGTTTGGAAGTGGAAGGATTTGGATATCACATCTCATGTTATAGGAAGGATCTCAGGTTTGGTATTAGAAGCATTGAGATATCACATCTCATGCTATAGGAAGGGTCTCAGTATTGGAATGGGAAGGAGTTGGATATCACATCTCAAGCTATAGAAAGGGTCTCAGGATTGGAATGGGAAGGAGTTGGATATCACATCTCAAGCTATAGTAAGGGTCTCAGGATTGGAATGGGAAGGAGTTGGATATCACATCTCATGCTATAGGAAGGGTCTCAGGTTTGGTATTAGCATTGAGATATCCCATCTCATGCTATAGGAAGGGTCTCAGGTTTGGAATCGGAAGGAGTTGTATATGACATCTCATGCCATAGGTAGGGTCTCAGGTTTGGTATAAGCATTGAGATATCACATCTCTGCTATCGGAAGGGTCTCAGGATTGGAATGGGAAGGAGTTGGATATCCCATCTCGTTATAGGAAGGGTCTCAGGTTTGGTATAAGAAGCATTGAGATATCACATCTCATGGTATAGGACGGGTCTCAGAATTGGAATGGGAAGGAGTTAGATATCACTTCTCAAGCTATAGGAAGGGTCTCAGGATTGGAATGGGAAGGAGTTGGATATCACATCTCATGCTAAAGGGAGGGTCTCAGGTTTGGAAGGGGAAGGATTTGGATATCACATCGCATGTTATAGGAAGGATCTCAGGTTTGGTATTAGAATCATTGAGATATCACATCTCATGCTATCGGAAGTATCTCAGGTTTGGTATTAGAGGCATTGAGATATCACATCTCATGCTATCATAAGGGTCTCAGGATTGGAATGGGAAGGAGTTGGATATCACTTCTCATGCTAACGGGAGGGTCTCAGGTTTGGAAGGGGAAGGATTTGGATATCACATCACATGTTATAAGAAGGATCTCAGGTTTGGTATTAGAAGCATTGAGATATCACATCTCATGCTATCAGAAGGGTCTCAGGATTGGAATGGGAGGGAGTTGGATATCACATCCAACTCCTTCCCATTCCAATCCTGAGACCCTTCCTATAACATGAGATGTGATGTCTCAATGCTTCTAAAACTGAGATCCTTCCTATGGCATGAGATGTCATATAAAACTCCTTCCCATTCCAATCCTGAGACCCTTCCTATAGCATGAGATGTGATATCGAACTCCTTCCCATTCCAATCCTGAGCCACCTCCGATAGCAGAGATGTGATATCTCAATGCTTATACCAAACCTGAGACCCTTCCTATAACATGAGATGTGATATCCAACTCCTTCCCGTTCCAAACCTGAGACCCTTCCTATAGCATATGTGATATCCAACTCCTTCCCATTCCAACCATGAGACCCTTCCTATAGCAAGAATGTAATATCCAACTCCTACCCATTCCAATCCTGAGACCATTCCTATAGCATGAGATGTGATATCTCAATGCTTCTAATACCAAACCTGAGATACTTCCTATGACATGAGATGTGATATCCAATTCCTTCCCATTCCAAACCTGAGATCCTTCCTACAGCATGTGATGTGATATCTCAATGCTTCTAATACCAAACCTGAGACCGGTCCAATAACATGAGATGTGATATCCAAATCCTTCCCGTTCCAAACCTGATACCCTTCCTATAGCATGAGATGTGATATCCAATTCCTTCCCATCCCAATCCTGAGACACCTCCGATAGCAGAGATGTGATATCTCAATGCTTATACCAAACCTGAGACTCTTCCTATAACATGAGATGTGATATCCAACTCCTTCCCATTCCAAACCTGAGACCCTTCCTTTAGCATGAGATGTGATATCCAGATCCTTCCCATTCCAATCCTGAGACACTTCGAATAGCATGAGATGTGATATCTCAATGCTTCTAATATCAAAACTGAGACCCTCCCTATAGCATGATATGTGATATCTAAGTCCTTCCCATTCCAATCCTGAGACCCTTCCTATAGCATGAGATGTGATATCTCAATGCTTCTACCAAACCTGAGACCCTTCCTTTAGCATGAGATGTGATATCCAACTCCTTCCCATTCCAATCCTGAGACCCTTCCTATAGCATGAGATGTGATATCTCAATACTTCTAATACCAAACCTGAGATCCTTCCTATAACATGAGACGTGATATCCAAATCCTTCCCCTTCCAAACCTGAGACCCTCCCTTTAGCATGAGATGTGATATCCAACTCCTTCCCATTCCAATCCTGAGACCCTTCTGATAGCATGAGATGTGATATCTCAATGCCTCTAATACCAAACCTGAGATCCTACCTCTAACATGAAATGTGATATCCAACTCTTTCCCCTTCCAAACCTGAGAGCCTTCCTATAGCATGAGATGTGATATCCGACTCCTTCCCGTTCCAATCCTGAGACCCTTCCGATAGCATGAGATGTGATATCTCAATGCTTCTAATACCAAACCTGAGATCCTTCTTATAACATGTGATGTGATATCCAAATCCTTCCCCTTCCAAACCTGAGACCCTCCCTTTAGCATGAGATGTGATATCCAACTCCTTCCCATTCCAATCCTGAGACCCTTATGATAGATAGCATGAGATGTGATATCTCAATGCCTCTAATACCAAACCTGAGATCCTTCCTATAACATGAGATGTGATATCCAAATCCTTCCCCTTCCAAACCTTAGACTCTTCCTTTATCATGAGATGTGATATCCAAGTCCTTCCCATTCCAATCCTGAGACCCTTCCTATAGCATGAGATGTGATATCTCAATGATTCTAATACCAAACCTGAGACCCTTCCTATAGCATGAGATGTGATATCTCAATGCTTCTAATACCAAACCTGAGACCCTTCCTATAACATGAGATGTGATATCCAAAACCTTCCCATTCCAATCCTGAGACCCTTCCTATAGCTTGAGATGTGATATCCAACTCCTTCCCATTCCAATTCTGAGACCCGTCCTATACCATGAGATGTGATATCTCAATGCTTCTAACACCAAACCTGAGACCCTTCCTATAAAAAGATGGGATATCCAACTCCTTTCCATTCCAATCCTGAGACCCTTCCGATAGCAGAGATGTGATATCTCAATGCTTATACCAAACCTGAGAACCTTCCTATGGCATGAGATGTCTTATACAACTCCTTCTGATTCCAAACCTGAGACCCTTCCTGTAGCATCAGATGGGATATCTCAATGCTAATACCAAACCTGAGATCCTTCCTATAACATGAGATGTGATATCCAAATCCTTCCCCTTCCCAACCCGAGACCCTCCCTTTAGCATGAGATGTGATATCCAACTCCTTCCCATTCCAATCCCGAGACCCTTCTGATAGAATGAGATGTGATATCTCAATGCCTCTAATACCAAACCTGAGATCCTTCCGATAGCATGAGATGTGATATCTCAATGCTTCTAATACCAAACCTGAGATCCTTCCTATAACATGAGATGTGATATCCAAATCCTTCCCCTTCCAAACCTGAGACCCTCCCTTTAGCATGAAATGTGATATCCGACTCCTTCCCATTCCAATCCTGAGACCCTTCTGATAGCATGAGATGTGATATCTCAATGCCTCTAATACCAAACCTGAGATCCTTCCGATAGCATGAGATGTGATATCTCAATGCTTCTAATACCAAACCTGAGACCCTTCCTATAACATGAGATGTGATATCCAAGTCCTTCCCATTCCAATCCTGAGACCCTTCCTATAGCATGAGATGTGATATCGCAATGCTTCTAATACCAAACCTGAGACCCTTCCTATAACATGAGATGTGATATCCAAGTCCTTCCCATTCCAATCCTGAGACCCTTCCTATAGCTTGAGATGTGATATCCAACTCCTTCCCATTCCAATTCTGAAACCCGTCCTATACCATGAGATGTGATATCTCAATGCTTCTAATACCAAACCTGAGACCCTTCCTATAACGAGATGGGATATCCAACTCCTTCCCATTCCAATCCTGAGACCCTTCCGATAGCAGAGATGTGATATCTCAATGCTTATACCAAACCTGAGACCCTTCCTATGGCAAGAGATGTCATATACAACTCCTTCCGATTCAAAACCTGAGACCCTTCCTATAGCATGAGATGGGATATCTCAATGCTTATACCAAACCTGAGACCCTTCCTATAGCATGAGATGTGATATCCAACTCCTTCCCATTCCAATCCTGAGACCCTTCCTATAGCTTGAGATGTGATATCCAACTCCTTCCCATTCCAATCCTGAGACCCTTCCTATAGCTTGAGATGTGATATCCAACTCCTTCCCATTCCAATCCTGAGACCCTTCCTATAGCATTCTAATACCAAACCTGAGACCCTTCCTATAACATGAGATGTGATATCCAAGTCCTTCCCATTCCAATCCTGAGACCCTTCCTATAACATGAGATGTGATATCAAACTCCTTCCCATTCCAATCCTGAGACCCTTCCTATAGCTTGAGATGTGATATCCAACTCCTTCCCATTCCAATTCTGAGACCCGTCCTATACCATGAGACTTGATATCTCAATGCTTCTAATACCAAACCTGAGACTGGTCCTATAACATGAGATGTGATATCCAAATCCTTCCCCTTCCAAACCTTAGACTCTTCCTTTATCATGAGATGTGATATCCAAGTCCTTCCCATTCCAATCCTGAGACCCTTCCTATAGCTTGAGATGTGATATCCAACTCCTTCCCATTCCAATTCTGAGACCCGTCCTATACCATGAGATGTGATATCTCAATGCTTCTAACACCAAACCTGAGACCCTTCCTATAAAAAGATGGGATATCCAACTCCTTTCCATTCCAATCCTGAGACCCTTCCGATAGCAGAGATGTGATATCTCAATGCTTATACCAAACCTGAGACCCTTCCTATGGCATGAGATGTCTTATACAACTCCTTCTTATTCCAAACCTGAGACCCTTCCTGTAGCATCAGATGGGATATCTCAATGCTAATACCAAACCTGAGATCCTTCCTATAACATGAGATGTGATATCCAAATCCTTCCCCTTCCAAACCCGAGACCCTCCCTTTAGCATGAGATGTGATATCCAACTCCTTCCCATTCCAATCCCGAGACCCTTCTGATAGAATGAGATGTGATATCTCAATGCCTCTAATACCAAACCTGAGATCCTTCCGATAGCATGAGATGTGATATCTCAATGCTTCTAATACCAAACCTGAGATCCTTCCTATAACATGAGATGTGATATCCAAATCCTTCCCCTTCCAAACCTGAGACCCTCCCTTTAGCATGAAATGTGATATCCGACTCCTTCCCATTCCAATCCTGAGACCCTTCTGATAGCATGAGATGTGATATCTCAATGCCTCTAATACCAAACCTGAGATCCTTCCGATAGCATGAGATGTGATATCTCAATGCTTCTAATACCAAACCTGAGACCCTTCCTATAACATGAGATGTGATATCCAAGTCCTTCCCATTCCAATCCTGAGACCCTTCCTATAGCATGAGATGTGATATCGCAATGCTTCTAATACCAAACCTGAGACCCTTCCTATAACATGAGATGTGATATCCAAGTCCTTCCCATTCCAATCCTGAGACCCTTCCTATAGCTTGAGATGTGATATCCAACTCCTTCCCATTCCAATTCTGAAACCCGTCCTATACCATGAGATGTGATATCTCAATGCTTCTAATACCAAACCTGAGACCCTTCCTATAACGAGATGGGATATCCAACTCCTTCCCATTCCAATCCTGAGACCCTTCCGATAGCAGAGATGTGATATCTCAATGCTTATACCAAACCTGAGACCCTTCCTATGGCAAGAGATGTCATATACAACTCCTTCCGATTCAAAACCTGAGACCCTTCCTATAGCATGAGATGGGATATCTCAATGCTTATACCAAACCTGAGACCCTTCCTATAGCATGAGATGTGATATCCAACTCCTTCCCATTCCAATCCTGAGACCCTTCATATAGCTTGAGATGTGATATCCAACTCCTTCCTATAACATGAGATGTGATATCCAAATCCTTCCCCTTCCAAACTCGAGACCCTCCCTTTAGCATGAGATGTGATATCCAACTCCTTCCCATTCCAATCCCGAGACCGTTCTGATAGCATGAGATGTGATATCTCAATGCCTCTAATACCAAACCTGAGATCCTTCCGATAGCATGAGATGTGATATCTCAATGCTTTTAATACCAAACCTGAGATCCTTCCTATAACATGAGATGTGATATCCAAATCCTTCCCCTTCCAAACCTGAGACCCTCCCTTTAGCATGAGATGTGATATCCGACTCCTTCCCATTTCAATCCTGAGACCCTTCTGATAGCATGAGATGTGATATCTCAATGCCTCTAATACCAAACCTGAGTTCCTTCCTATAACATGAGATGTGATATCTCAATGCTTCTAATAGTAAACCTGAGACCCTCCCTTTAGCATGAGATGTGATATCCGACTCCTTCCCATTCCAATCCTGAGACCCTTCTGATAGCATGAGATGTGATATCTCAATGCCTCTAATACCAAACCTGAGATCCTTCCGATAGCATGAGATGTGATATCTCAATGTGTCTAATACCAAACCTGAGATCCTTCCTATAACATGAGATGTGATATCCAAATCCTTCCCCTTCCAAACCTGACACTCTCCCTTTAGCATGAGATGTGACATCCAACTCCTTCCCATTCCGATCCTGAGATCCTTCTGATAGCATGAGATGTGATATCTCAATGCCTCTAATACCAAACCTGAGATCCTACCTCTAACATGTAGTGTGATATCCAACTCCTTCCCCTTCCAAACCTGAGAGCCTTCCTATAGCATGAGATGTGATATCCAAGTCCTTCCCATTCCAATCCTGAGACCCTTCCTATAACATGAGATGTGATATCCAACTCCTTCCCATTCCAACCCGAGACCCTTCCTATATCATGAGATGGGATATCCAACTCCTTCCAAATCCAATCCTGATACCCTTCCGATAGCATGAGATGTGATATCCCAATGCTTCTACAAAACCTGAGACCCATACATCGCATGAGATGTGATATCAAACTCCTTCCCATTCCAATCCTGAGACCCTTCCTATAGCTTGAGATGTGATATCCAACTCCTTCCCATTCCAATTCTGAGACCCTTCCTATAGCATGAGATGTGATATCTCAATGCTTCTAATACCAAACCTGAGACCCTTCCTATAACATGAGATGTGTTATCCAAGTCCTTCCCATTCCAATCCTGAGACCCTTCCTATAGCATGAGATGTGATATCTCAATGCTTCTAATACCAAACCTGAGACCCTTCCTATATCATGAGATGTGATATCCAAGTCCTTCCCATTCCAATCCTGAGACCCTTCCTATAGCTTGAGATGTGATATCTAACTCCTTCCCATTCCAATTCTGAGACCCGTCCTATACCATGAGATGTGATATCTCAATGCTTCTAATACCAAACCTGAGACCCTTCCTATAATGAGATGGGATATCCAACTCCTTCCCATTCCAATCCTGAGACCCTTCCGATAGCAGAGATGTGATATCTCAATGCTTATACCAAACCTGAGACCCTACCTATGGCATGAGATGTCATATACAACTCCTTCCGATTCCAAACCTGAGACCCCTCCTATAGCATGAGATGGGATATCTCAATGCTAATACCAAACCTGAGACCCTTCCTATAGCATGAGATGTGATATCCAACTCCTTCCCATTCCAATCCTGAGACCCTTACTATAGCTTGAGATGTGATATCCAACTCCTTCCCATTCCAATCCTGAGACCCTTTCTATAGCTTGAGATGTGATATCCAACTCCTTCCCATTCCAATCCTGAGACCCTTCCTATAGCATGAGATGTGATATCTCAATGCTTCTAATACCAAACCTGAGATCCTTCCTATAACATGAGATGTGATATCCAAATCCTTCCACTTCCAAACCTGAGACCCTCCCTTTAGCATGAGATGTGATATCCGACTCCTTCCCATTCCAATCCTGAGACCCTTCTGATAGCATGAAATGTGATATCTCAATGCCTCTAATACCAAACCTGAGATCCTTCCGATAGCATGAGATGTGATATCTCAATGCTTCTAATACCAAACCTGAGATCCTTCCTATAACATGAGATGTGATATCCAAATCCTTCCCCTTCCAAACCTGAGACCCTCCCTTTAGCATGAGATGTGATATCCAACTCCTTCCCATTCCAATCCTGAGACCCTTCCTATAGCATGAGATGTGATATCTCAATGCTTCTAATACCAAACCTGAGATCCTTCCTATAACATGAAATGTGATATCCAACTCCTTCCCCTTCCAAACCTGAGAGCCTTCCTATAGCATGAGATGTGATATCCAAGTCCTTCCCATTCCAATTCTGAGACCCTTCCTATAACATGAGATGTGATATCCAACTCCTTCCAAATCCAATCCTGATACCCTTCCGATAGCATGAGATGTGATATCCCAATGCTTCTACAAAACCTGAGACCGATACATGGCATGAGATGTGATATCAAACTCCTTCCCATTCCAATCCTGAGACACTTCCTATAGCATCAGATGTGATATCTCAATGCTTCTAATACCAAACCTTAGACTTTTCCTATAACATGAGATGGGATATCCAACTCCTTCCCATTCCAATCCTGAGACCCTTCCAATAGCAGAGATGTGATATCTCAATGCTTATACCAAACCTGAGACCCTTCCTATGGCATGAGATGTCATATACAACTCCTTCCCATTCCAATCCTGAGACCCTTCCTATAGCATGAGATGTGATATCTCAATGCTTCTAATACCAAACCTGAGATCCTTCCTATAACATGAGATGTGATATCCAACTCCTTCCCATTCCAATCCTGAGACCCTTCCTATAGCATGAGATGTGACATCTCAATGCTTATACCACACCTGAGACCCTTCCTATAGCATGAGATGTGATATCCAACTCCTTCCCATTCTAATCCTGAGACCCTTCCTATAGCATGAGATGTGATATCTCAATGCCTCTAATACCTGTTAAGACGTATTTCTGAACTCTGTCCTGGTGGCGCAGAAGTTCAGAAGGCCAACCTAATTACTTGGAACAGGGTAACCTCTGGACAAGCCAGACCAATCAAGGAAGCGATCGCGGCGGTCAAGACTAGGTCTCAAGAGGGGTGAGGGTGACTGAAAGCCCACAGTGAGCACACAAAGCAAGAGCGCTTACAAACTACTCCAAACAGTTGTTTTATATCAAAAATAGATACACATTTATTATAAGGCCTTGAAACTAATAACCACAGTAAAAGCAGCAATATACAACGATATTAAACCAACACATACACTATCCACCCAATATATATACAGAATACACAGTTTCACAGCATTAGCAGCACGAAATATGTTATCCACCTGCAGGGGAAGGAAAACAGGCAGTGCGAACCAATGCGTGTGATATGTCCGCCTTCTGAGGCCCCTAACTAGATGGTAGTCCAATCCCTACGAAGAGTGGAGCCTAGCGCTCAAAAGTACCTGCACACGCCGGTGCCAATGGGCAGAAGGTGAAGCTCTTCGGAGGACGTTGGACAGCTCTGTAGGGTGCCCTAATGTAGGAGAACACGGTCCGCGACTCTAGCGCAGCCTCCACTGTGAGGCAGAAGCAGGGCGCGAGTACGGACAAGGGGAGCTGTATTTACAGCGGGGAAAAGCAAGGGGCACTGCAGGAGGGCGACCAGATCCTAGCTAATCTACTCACCGGTCCCCGAAGCAAGCAGGCCCGAGCTTCTCCTCGATAGATGCAGCTTCTGGCAGGTTCTGAAGAGCAGGGAACGTCTCGTCGTCGTGCAGAGTAAAAAGACGTCCTGATCGAAGAAACAAGCACAGTTTTGTCGCCACGGCAGGGCAACGGAACGGCCGGGTGTATTCAAGCCAAATGAGCACCGTTCACCTCTAGCTTAGGGTTGCTAAGCAAACGAAGCGTGTGAGCGTGCCCCGGACTCAGAATACCACCCAACCTGTCGGCGATTACAGAGCAGGACTCCTTAGTAAGCTGGTCAGTCAACTGGATGGCCCAGAGACACTTCCGAAGGCTTACGGCAGGAGTTGATGAAGGTGCCGGGAATAGCTGGTCCTGCTATTCCAATAGGTCGAAGCGCCAGTACAGGCCTTCTTGTTCGATCTTAGGTGGAAAGGGCTTCACCGGACGACAGCAATGAGGAGCAGAAGTTCTTCAGGGGGTCACCAGCGATTCCTCGGTCCAGCCTCGTGTTCGCAGGATACTTGGCTCCTGTATCCCTGGGTTCGTAAGAACTCAGGAGATCGACCTGGTAGTGGTGTTTCCAGCTCCCTCTTATCCACGGTTCCCTTCGTGCCAAAACGGAGGGGAGCCAATGGGAGATCCGCTCATCAACACACATACCATACGTGGACCAATCACGGACCACAGTGGTCCCAGGCATTCACACCACCCTAGACTCTCTGGCACCCAGGATGTGTATTGGGACCAGACAGCCCAGCCCACATGCTGGGGGCACTCAAACGACATGTAGAAGCCCGCGAAAGCAACCGTGTTTCGCGGGAAACTACATGCCCAAATAAGGAAGGCCCCGGGTCGCCTGACCTGGGGGAAGGTAAAGGGAGCAAGACGGACAGTGGACGAGACAAAGGAGCCTCGTGGTCCGGCCATTTTGGGTAGCCGGGCCACCCTTTTGTGTTCGCGGCAAAAAGGTGCTCAGAACGGCAAAAGGAGCTCAAAATAAACCAAATGATCGCTGCCACCAGCCCAGTCCCTGAATGACTTGCACCGATCCAAAAACCATCCTACAAGAGTGTCTAGGGTCTGTAGAAGGCTAGAGACCCAAGAGAGCTGTAACTTAGCTTACAGTGCCCTCTTGTGTCGTGTTGCACTAAAATGGCGACACGATAAAAGAAACTACGGGAAACAGCGTTCCCCGGTACTGACTGTCTTAAGGGCATGTCAGTTTCCCCGTAAGAAAGGAGCGAAAGCCCAGAGGAGTACGGCAGAAGGCTGCACTTCTCTGGCAAAGTCAAGAAAACAGGTTGAAAACAATAGCAAAAAGTTTAGGGGTTGCCACATGGAAGGAAAGTTGCCTACAATAACGAAATCTTTCCTAACACTCGCCCCTCCCAGACTATGGACAGGGGGAACTAATCCACCCCTGGATGAGTCTCTTGTTCAGGTCGGTAAAACATTCTGGACAACCCATCAGCATTGCTATGTTGGACACCTGGCCTATGCTCAATAGTGAAGTCGAAGCCTTGTAGACTTATGGACCACCTAAGCAACTTTGGATTCTCCCCCTTCATGTTCATTAGCCACTTTAACGGCTTATGGTCAGTCTGCACAGTGAAGTGGGTCCCATAGAGGTAGGGCCGCAGCTTCCTTAGGGCCCACACAACAGAGAAACATTCTTTCTCTACCGTGGACCATCTGAGCTCTCTGTCCTTAAGCTGGCGACTAATAAAACCGATAGGGTGTTCCTTACCCTTCTCATCTACTTGTGATAGTACAGCTCCTATCCCAGTGTCAGAGGCATCCGTCTGCACGATAAAAGGTCTTTGATAATCAGGGGCCCTGAGCACAGGGGCCTGGCACAAGGAGTCTTTCAAGCCATTGAAGGCCTTCTCACACTCGTCAGTCCAAGTTACCTTCTTGGGTTTCTTCGGAGTTGTGAGGGCAGTCAGAGGAGCAGCTATGGTGCCATAGTCTGCCATAAAATTGCGGTAATAACCCGTGAGTCCTAAGAAGGCTCTCACTTGGGTTTGTGTAGTGGGGGTAGGCCAGTCTTGTACTGCTTGTACTTTACTGGGGAGAGGCTGTATCCTTCCTCCACCTACTTCATGCCCAAGGTAAACCACTGAGCCTTGTCCAATCTGGCATTTACTCGCCTTTATGGTCAAGTGGGCTTTCTGAAGAGCCTGGAGCACAATCCCGAGGTGTTTCACATGGTCTTCCCAGGTGGCACTGAAAACTGCTATATCGTCTAGATATGCAAGACAGAATTCGTCCAACCCATTCAACACATGATTCACAAGCCTCTGGAAAGTGGCAGGTGCATTCTTCAATCCGAACGGCATTACCCGGAATTGGTAAAGCTCGTCGGGAGTTGAAAATGCTGTCTTCTCCTTGGCATGTTCTGCTAAAGCTATTTGCCAATAGCCCGCAGTCAGGTCAAACGTGCTGAGGTACTTGGAGGCACCCAAGGTATCCACCAGCTCGTCAGTTCGAGGCAAGGGGTGAGCGTCTGTCTTGGTGACAGCATTCAGAGCCCTGTAATCCACGCAGAACCTCAATTCAGAAGTGCCTGCCTTTGGAACCAATACCACAGGACTGGACCAAGGACTACTAGAGGGTTCAATCACCCCAAGGTCTAACATCTTGTTGACCTCGGTCTTAATATAAGACCGTACTTTATCCGACATCCTGTATCCCCTACTTTTGGTAGGTACACTGTCTCCTGTGTCAATGTTATGTTTGCACCAAGGTGTCAAACCAGGCGACTGTGAAAACAGGGGGGAAAACTGCCTAAGCAAACTTTTCACCTCAGCCTGCTGATCAGAAGTCAGGTGAGGGGCCACTCGGACACCCTCAACGGAGCTATCTGAAGGACCGCTTTGGAACAGGTCGGGAAGAGGTTCTGACTCCTCTTCCTCAACGTCTGACGCCAGTAGCAGTGCTGCGATTTCGACTCTTGGGACGAAAGCCTTCAGCCTATTTACGTGGAACACTTTTGGAGCCTGTCCAGGCCTTCCAAGGTCCACTAAATAGTTCACCTCACCCAGGGGCTCCACCACTGTGTAAGGGCCTGACCATTTGTCCTGTAAAGCGCGAGGCCTTATAGGGTTCATGATCAGGACTTGCTGACCAGGGGTAAAGTGAATTAAGGAAGCTTTCTGGTCGTACCAATGTTTCACCAGCGCTTGTCCTGCCTTCAACTTTTCACTAGCCAAGCCCATCAGGAGTACCATCCGTTTTCTGAGCCCTAGCACATAGTCAACTACATTGGTAGTAACAGGGGGAGTGGGCATCTCCCATCCCTCTTTGACGATGGCTAAGGGTCCCCGTACGGGATGACCGAACAGAAGTTCGAAGGGGCTGAAGCCAACACCCTCCTGTGGTACCTCTCTGTAGGCAAACAGCAAGCATGGTAAAAGAAGATCCCATTTTCTTCTCTGGGGCTCCTCCAGAGCCCCAATCATGCTCTTTAACGTTCTGTTGAAACGTTCCACCAGACCATTGGTCTGGGGGTGATATGCAGAAGAGAACTTGTAGGTGACCCCAGATTCTTTCCACATAGCCTGCATATACTTCGACATAAAGTTGCTGCCACGATCTGACACAACTTCTTTAGGGAAGCCAACCCTAGTGAATATGCCGAGTAAAGCTTTTGCAACTGACTTGGCAGTTACAGTCTTTAATGGGATGGCCTCAGGATACCTGGTTGCATGGTCGACCAGCACCAGGATAAACCTATTGCCTGAGGATGTTTGCGGGTCAAGGGGACCAACGATGTCGATCCCTACCCTTTCAAATGGTACCCCCACAACTGGGAGCGGTACCAACGGAGCTTGGATTGTCGCGCCAACCTTACCAGACAACTGGCAGGAGGCACAACTCCTGCAGTGACTTTCTACTTGCACCCCCATCTTGGGCCAGTAGAAGTGCATAGATAACCTTTGCTTGGTCCTCTTCATTCCAAGGTGACCAGCAAGGGGAACTTCATGCGCCAACTGCAGGAGGAAGGGTCTAACAGCAAGGGGAACCACCAACCTCCTATGGTCTCCTTCTGTAGACTCTGTGGGCTCACTGTACAGGAGTCCACCTTCCCAATAAATCCGATGCTTCCCAGGAGGTTCACCCTCAAGCTGGGAGCAGGCCTGTCTCCTTAGGCCTTCCAGAGATGGGCACTCACGTTGGCCCTTACTGAAGTCGTCCCTATCAGGACCTCCTTCAACTAACAAGTCTTTTAGTTCAGGATGGTCGTTGGGGTCGAACACTTCAGGCATCGCCACCTCCTCGTCAGGCTCGGGCGATTGACCAACTCCCTCCACCGCAGTGGTAGGCGAGCTCGGGGGAATATTCTCTTTCCCCCGTCGGGACTTGTTGACTCCTTTCGCCTTGGGTTTCCCCTTCGGCTGGGGCGGCGTATTGGTCTTGGCCAATGCTGCCCGTGCTTGAGACCGTGTGTAGGGTCTTTCGGCAGTGTCTCCTACGAGCCCTAGAGCTCTGAGATCATTGCCCAACAAGACCTTTCCCGGGACGTTTCTCTGAATGCTCACTGGAATCCTAACTGCTGTACCATTTAAAGTTAGATTAACAGGGATCACGGGAAACATACGGAGGGGGCCGTCAGCCAACTTAGTGGGCATCAGAGGAGCTCTGGCAACTTCCTCTGAGTCTACCAAGGTAGAATCCACTACAGTTCGACTGCACCCACTATCCCTAAGAGCTGGAGTATCCACTCCATTGATCAGCACACTGTCTTTAAAGTAGTGCTTGGTATTATCCGGAATCCTAGCATACGCCTCTGCGACTTTAGGCTCCCAGGAACCCAGGGACACTAAAACTACCTCAGCCTCTATTCCGCTGGGAAATGAGTCTGAGGAGAAGGATGCTCCTGTAATCTCTTCTTCCTCGTAGGAGGAGAAGGCCAGATTAGCGGAGTGGACCCCCAAAGGTCTAACCTTACAACGGGGATCCCCCTTCACATGGTCAGTTGCTCCACAAGAAAAACAAGCCCCATTGGGTCTGTTTACGTAGGGAGGCTTATTATAACCAGAGTTCTGTTTCGGAGGCGAACCTCCACTACCCGGTGAGTTCTCGTATGGCTTACCCTTATTTTTCTTTTTGTGGCCCTTATGGGAAGAAGATTTAGCAGATTCCCCACCCTCCATATCTTTGGACTTTTTCCCTTCCTCCTGCTTACCAGGATGAGTTTTGTCCTTATGGGACACTCGATGTGACACCCATAAGTCTGCTGCAATGGCCAGCTTCTTAGGATCTATCTCCTTCGAATCGGCCAAATGCTGCTTAAGCTCCGGGGAAGAAGAAGCAAAAATGTGTTCCAGCATGACCAGATTGATCATGCCTTCGAAGGTAGAAACCTTATAACCTTCAACCCAGCCAGTCAAGTTTTTCAGGGACTCAGCTACATACGACACCCAAGTACCACCTTCCTTTTTCTTATACTCTCTAAACCTTTTCAAATATTGGGTCGGAGTCTTCCCAAACTTTAAAATGAGAGTCTGCTTCAACATTGCAAAATCAGCGCGCTCAGCCTTCGACATTTCCATAATGGCACTGCAACCAGAATGGGGCAGTCTGCTGAGTAACCATGCAATCTTATCCGCATTATCAACCTCTTGAACCTCGCATGCATACTCAAACGCATTTAACCAGTCCATAATGTCATTTCGTTCCTCATACACACTGAGCAGATCTTTTGGAAACCGTGGATGAGAGGAAGCCCCAGAACCATGTCCAGGACCCTTGGACCCATTTGCGAACTGAAGCTTGGCCAGTTCCAACTGGTGATCCCTGTCTTTTTGTTTTTCTGCCTGGTCGATTTTCAGTTTGGCTATGCTGAATTCAAGCTCCTGCTGCCTAAACCGCAGCTCTTGCTTCTTGAATTCAAGCATAGCCTCCCCATCAACACTGGCAGAGGAAACGTTAGACATTACATCCTCCCTGTCCTCGTGGTCGTGATGGATCAGTGCAGCGGCAGAACCGTCGGTTCTGCCAGTGAGAGCAGCCCCACCACCTTCTGCACTGTCCTCGGAAGTTATAGCGTCAAGCTGCGCTTCTTGCCACGCCACGATTCTCTGGATCATTTCCAATTTAGTGCCTTGAGAGGAAACCCCTCTCTCCGCACACATCTTCTTCAATGTTTCAGATTTCGAAGCATTTAAGGTTAATAAAGTATTCGTTTCCATACTGTTGATAGGACTATGGCCTTTTTAACGTTATATTCAATACTTTACTGCGTGTCCTGGTTGGAATAACCTGAAAACGCCTTAGCTCGTGCGCAACACTGGATACCTTCAGTCGTATCCCACCGCTGTACACCAATTTGTTAAGACGGATTTCTGAACTCTGTCCTGGTGGCGCAGAAGTTCAGAAGGCCAACCTAATTACTTGGAACAGGGTAACCTCTGGACAAGCCAGACCAATCAAGGTAGCGATCGCGGCGGTCAAGACTAGGTCTCAAGAGGGGTGAGGGTGACTGAAAGCCCACAGTGAGCACACAAAGCAAGAGCGCTTACAAACTACTCCAAACAGTTGTTTTATATCAAAAATAGATACACATTTATTATAAGGCCTTGAAACTAATAACCACAGTAAAAGCAGCAATATACAACGATATTAAACCAACACATACACTATCCACCCAATATATATACAGAATACACAGTTTCACAGCATTAGCAGCACGAAATATGTTATCCACCTGCAGGGGAAGGAAAACAGGCAGTGCGAACCAATGCGTGTGATATGTCCGCCTTCTGAGGCCCCTAACTAGATGGTAGTCCAATCCCTACGAAGAGTGGAGCCTAGCGCTCAAAAGTACCTGCACACGCCGGTGCCAATGGGCAGAAGGTGAAGCTCTTCGGAGGACGTTGGACAGCTCTGTAGGGTGCCCTAATGTAGGAGAACACGGTCCGCGACTCTAGCGCAGCCTCCACTGTGAGGCAGAAGCAGGGCGCGAGTACGGACAAGGGGAGCTGTATTTACAGCGGGGAAAAGCAAGGGGCACTGCAGGAGGGCGACCAGATCCTAGCTAATCTACTCACCGGTCCCCGAAGCAAGCAGGCCCGAGCTTCTCCTCGATAGATGCAGCTTCTGGCAGGTTCTGAAGAGCAGGGAACGTCTCGTCGTCGTGCAGAGTAAAAAGACGTCCTGATCGAAGAAACAAGCACAGTTTTGTCGCCACGGCAGGGCAACGGAACGGCCGGGTGTATTCAAGCCAAATGAGCACCGTTCACCTCAAGCTTAGGGTTGCTAAGCAAACGAAGCGTGTGAGCGTGCCCCGGACTCAGAATACCACCCAACCTGTCGGCGATTACAGAGCAGGACTCCTTAGTAAGCTGGTCAGTCAACTGGATGGCCCAGAGACACTTCCGAAGGCTTACGGCAGGAGTTGATGAAGGTGCCGGGAATAGCTGGTCCTGCTATTCCAATAGGTCGAAGCGCCAGTACAGGCCTTCTTGTTCGATCTTAGGTGGAAAGGGCTTCACCGGACGACAGCAATGAGGAGCAGAAGTTCTTCAGGGGGTCACCAGCGATTCCTCGGTCCAGCCTCGTGTTCGCAGGATACTTGGCTCCTGTATCCCTGGGTTCGTAAGAACTCAGGAGATCGACCTGGTAGTGGTGTTTCCAGCTCCCTCTTATCCACGGTTCCCTTCGCGCCAAAACGGAGGGGAGCCAATGGGAGATCCGCTCATCAACACACATACCATACGTGGACCAATCACGGACCACAGTGGTCCCAGGCATTCACACCACCCTAGACTCTCTGGCACCCAGGATGTGTATTGGGACCAGACAGCCCAGCCCACATCCTGGGGGCACTCAAACGACATGTAGAAGCCCGCGAAAGCAACCGTGTTTCGCGGGAAACTACATGCCCAAATAAGGAAGGCCCCGGGTCGCCTGACCTGGGGGAAGGTAAAGGGAGCAAGACGGACAGTGGACGAGACAAAGGAGCCTCGTGGTCCGGCCATTTTGGGTAGCCGGGCCACCCTTTTGTGTTCGCGGCAAAAAGGTGCTCAGAACGGCAAAAGGAGCTCAAAATAAACCAAATGATCGCTGCCACCAGCCCAGTCCCTGAATGACTTGCACCGATCCAAAAACCATCCTACAAGAGTGTCTAGGGTCTGTAGAAGGCTAGAGACCCAAGAGAGCTGTAACTTAGCTTACAGTGCCCTCTTGTGTCGTGTTGCACTAAAATGGCGACACGATAAAAGAAACTACGGGAAACAGCGTTCCCCGGTACTGACTGTCTTAAGGGCATGTCAGTTTCCCCGTAAGAAAGGAGCGAAAGCCCAGAGGAGTACGGCAGAAGGCTGCACTTCTCTGGCAAAGTCAAGAAAACAGGTTGAAAACAATAGCAAAAAGTTTAGGGGTTGCCACATGGAAGGAAAGTTCCCTACAATAACGAAATCTTTCCTAACAATACCAAACCTGAGATCCTTCCTCTTACATGAAATGTGATATCCAACTCCTTCCCTTTCCAAACCTGAGAGCCTACCTATAGCATGAGATGTGATATTCAAGTCCTTCCCATTCCAATCCTTAGACCCTTCCTACAGCATGCAATATGATATCTCAATGATTCTAATAACAAACCTGAGACCCGTCCTATAACATGAGATGGGATATCCAACTCCTTCCCATTCCAATCCTGAGACACTTCCGATAGCAGAGATGTGATATTTCAATGCTTATACCAAACCTGAGACCCTCCCTATAGCATGAGATGTAATATCCAACTCCTTCCCATTCCAATCCTGAGACCCTTCCTACAGCATGCGATGTGATATCTCAATGCTTCTAATACCAAACCTGAGACCCGTCCTATAACATGAGATGGGATATCCAACTCCTTCCCGTTCCAAACCTGAGACCCTTCCTATAGCATGAGATGTGATATCCAACTCCTTCCCATCCCAATCCTGAGACACTTCCGATTGCAGAGATGTGATATCTCAATGCTTATACCAAACCTGAGACTCTTCCTATAACATGAGATGTGATATCCAACTCCTTCCCGTTCCAAACCTGAGACCCTTCCTATAGCATGAGATGTGATATCCAACTCCTTCCCATTCCAATCCTGAGACCCTTCTGATAGCATGAGATGTGATATCTCAATGCTTCTAATACCAAACCTGAGATCCTTCTTATAACATGTGATGTGATATCCAAATCCTTCCCCTTCCAAACCTGAGACCCTCCCTTTAGCATGAGAAGTGATATCCAACTCCTTCCCATTCCAATCCTGAGACCCTTATGATAGCATGAGATGTGATATCTCAATGCCTCTAATACCAAACCTGAGATACTTCCGATAGCATGAGATGTGATATCTCAATGATTCTAATACCAAACCTGAGATCCTTCCTATAACATGCGATGTGATATCCAAATCCTTCCCCTTCCAAACCTGAGACCCTCCCTTTAGCATGAGATGTGATATCCAACTCCTTCCCATTCCAATCCTGAGACCCTTCTGATAGCATGAGATGTGATACCTCAATGCCTCTAATACCAAACCTGAGATCCTACCTCTAACATGAAATGTGATATCCAACTCCTTCCCTTACCAAACCTGAGATCCTTCCTATAACATGCGATGTGATATCCAAATCCTTCCCCTTCCAAACCTGAGACCCTCCCTATAGCATGAGATGTGATATCCAAGTCCGTCCCATTCCAATCCTGAGACCCTTCCTATAGCATGAGATGTGATATCTCAATGCTTATTCCAAACCTGAGACCCTTCCTATGGCATGAGATGTCATATACAACTCCTTCCCATTCCAATCCTGAGACCCTTCCTATAGCATGAGATGTGATATCTCAATGCTTATACCAAACCTGAGACCCTTCCTATAGCATGAGATGTGATAGCCAACTTCTTCCCATTCCAATCCTGAGACCCTTCCTATAACATGAGATGTGATGTCGCAATGCTTCTAATACCAAACCTGAGATCTTTCCTATAACATGAGATGTGATATCCAACACCTTCCCATTCCAATCCTCAGACCCTTCCTATAGCATGAGATGTGATATCTCAATGCTTATACCAAACGTGAGACCCTTCCTATAGCTTGAGATGTGATATCCAACTCCTTCCCATTCCAATCCTGAGACCCTTCCTATAGCATGAGATGTGATATCTCAATGCTTATACCAAACGTGAGACCCTTCCTATAACATGAGATGTGATATCTTAATGCCTCTAATACCAAACCTGAGATCCTTCCTCTAACATGAAATGTGATATCCAACTCCTTCCCGTTCCAAACCTGAGAGCCTTCCTATAGCATGAGATATGATATCAAAGTCCTTCCCATTCCAATCCTGGGACCCTTCCTATAACATGAGATGTGATATCCAACTCCTTCCCATTCCAACCTGAGACCCTTCCTATAGCATGAGATGGGATATCCAACTCCTTCCAAATCAAATCCTGATACCCTTCCGATAGCATGAGATGTGATATCCCAATGTTTCTACCAAACCTGAGACCCATACTATGGCATGAGTTGTGATATCAAACCCCTTCCCATTCCAATCCTGAGACCCTTCCTATAGCTTGAGATATCCAACTCCTTCCCATTCCAATTCTGAGACCCTTCCTATACCATGAGACTTGATATCTCAATGCTTCTAATACCAAACCTGAGACCCTTCCTATAGCATGAGATGTGATATCTCAATGCTTCTAATACCAAACCTGAGATCCTTCCGATAACATGAGATGTGATATCCAAATCCTTCCCCTTCCAAACCTGAGACCCTCCCTTTAGCATGAGATGTGATATCCAACTCCTTCCCATTCCCATCCTGAGACCCTTCTGATAGCATGAGATGTGATATCTCAATGCCTCCAATACCAAACCTGAGATCCTACCTCTAACATGAAATGTGATATCCACATCCTTCCCCTTCCAAACCTGAGACCCTCCCTTTAGCATGAGATGTGATATCCAACTCCGTCCCATTCCAATCCTGAGACCCTTCCGATAGCATGAGATGTGATATCCAACTCCTTCCCATTCCAATCCTGAGACCCTTCTGATAGCATGAGATGTGATATCTCAATGCTTCTAATACCAAACCTGAGATCCTTCTTATAACATGTGATGTGATATCCAAATCCTTCCCCTTCCAAACCTGAGACCCTCCCTTTAGCATGAGAAGTGATATCCAACTCCTTCCCATTCCAATCCTGAGACCCTTATGATAGCATGAGATGTGATATCTCAATGCCTCTAATACCAAACCTGAGATACTTCCGATAGCATGAGATGTGATATCTCAATGATTCTAATACCAAACCTGAGATCCTTCCTATAACATGCGATGTGATATCCAAATCCTTCCCCTTCCAAACCTGAGACCCTCCCTTTAGCATGAGATGTGATATCCAACTCCTTCCCATTCCAATCCTGAGACCCTTCTGATAGCATGAGATGTGATACCTCAATGCCTCTAATACCAAACCTGAGATCCTACCTCTAACATGAAATGTGATATCCAACTCCTTCCCTTACCAAACCTGAGATCCTTCCTATAACATGCGATGTGATATCCAAATCCTTCCCCTTCCAAACCTGAGACCCTCCCTATAGCATGAGATGTGATATCCAAGTCCGTCCCATTCCAATCCTGAGACCCTTCCTATAGCATGAGATGTGATATCTCAATGCTTATTCCAAACCTGAGACCCTTCCTATGGCATGAGATGTCATATACAACTCCTTCCCATTCCAATCCTGAGACCCTTCCTATAGCATGAGATGTGATATCTCAATGCTTATACCAAACCTGAGACCCTTCCTATAGCATGAGATGTGATAGCCAACTTCTTCCCATTCCAATCCTGAGACCCTTCCTATAACATGAGATGTGATGTCGCAATGCTTCTAATACCAAACCTGAGATCTTTCCTATAACATGAGATGTGATATCCAACACCTTCCCATTCCAATCCTCAGACCCTTCCTATAGCATGAGATGTGATATCTCAATGCTTATACCAAACGTGAGACGCTTCCTATAGCTTGAGATGTGATATCCAACTCCTTCCCATTCCAATCCTGAGACCCTTCCTATAGCATGAGATGTGATATCTCAATGCTTATACCAAACGTGAGACCCTTCCTATAACATGAGATGTGATATCTTAATGCCTCTAATACCAAACCTGAGATCCTTCCTCTAACATGAAATGTGATATCCAACTCCTTCCCGTTCCAAACCTGAGAGCCTTCCTATAGCATGAGATATGATATCCAAGTCCTTCCCATTCCAATCCTGGGACCCTTCCTATAACATGAGATGTGATATCCAACTCCTTCCCATTCCAACCTGAGACCCTTCCTATAGCATGAGATGGGATATCCAACTCCTTCCAAATCAAATCCTGATACCCTTCCGATAGCATGAGATGTGATATCCCAATGTTTCTACCAAACCTGAGACCCATACTATGGCATGAGTTGTGATATCAAACCCCTTCCCATTCCAATCCTGAGACCCTTCCTATAGCTTGAGATATCCAACTCCTTCCCATTCCAATTCTGAGACCCTTCCTATACCATGAGACTTGATATCTCAATGCTTCTAATACCAAACCTGAGACCCTTCCTATAGCATGAGATGTGATATCTCAATGCTTCTAATACCAAACCTGAGATCCTTCCGATAACATGAGATGTGATATCCAAATCCTTCCCCTTCCAAACCTGAGACCCTCCCTTTAGCATGAGATGTGATATCCAACTCCTTCCCATTCCCATCCTGAGACCCTTCTGATAGCATGAGATGTGATATCTCAATGCCTCCAATACCAAACCTGAGATCCTACCTCTAACATGAAATGTGATATCCACATCCTTCCCCTTCCAAACCTGAGACCCTCCCTTTAGCATGAGATGTGATATCCAACTCCGTCCCATTCCAATCCTGAGACCCTTCCGATAGCATGAGATGTGATATCTCAATGCTTCTAATACCAAACCTGTGATCCTTCCTATAACAAGAGATGTGATATCCAAATCCTTCCCCTTCCAAACCTGAGACCCTCCCTTTAGCATGAGATGTGATATCCAACTCCGTCCCATTCCAATCCTGAGACCCTTCCGATAGCATGAGATGTGATATCTCAATGCTTCTAATACCAAACCTGAGATCCTTCCTATAACATGAGACGTGATATCCAAATCCTTCCCCTTCCAAACCTGAGACCCTCCCTTTAGCATGAGATGTGATATCCAACTCCTTCCCATTCCAATCCTGAGACCCTTCTGATAGCATGAGATGTGATATCTCAATGCCTCTAATACCAAACCTGAGATCCTACCTCTAACATGAAATGTGATATCCAACTCTTTCCCCTTCCAAACCTGAGAGCCTTCCTATAGCATGAGATGTGATATCCGACTCCTTCCCGTTCCAATCCTGAGACCCTTCCGATAGCATGAGATGTGATATCTCAATGCTTCTAATACCAAACCTGAGATCCTTCTTATAACATGTGATGTGATATCCAAATCCTTCCCCTTCCAAACCTGAGACCCTCCCTTTAGCATGAGATGTGATATCCAACTCCTTCCCATTCCAATCCTGAGACCCTTATGATAGATAGCATGAGATGTGATATCTCAATGCCTCTAATACCAAACCTGAGATCCTTCCTATTACATGAGATGTGATATCCAAATCCTTCCCCTTCCAAACCTGAGACCCTCCCTTTAGCATGAGATGTGATATCCAACTCCTTCAAATTCCAATCCTGAGACCCTTCCGATAGCATCAGATGTGATATCTCAATGCTTCTAATACCAAACCTGTGATCCTTCCTATAACAAGAGATGTGATATCCAAATCCTTCCCCTTCCAAACCTGAGACCCTCCCTTTAGCATGAGATGTGATATCTCAATGCCTCTAATACCAAACCTGAGATCCTTCCGATAGCATGAGATGTGATATCTCAATGCTTCTAATACCAAACCTGAGATCCTTCCTATAACATGAGACGTGATATCCAAATCCTTCCCCTTCCAAACCTGAGACCCTCCCTTTAGAATGAGATGTGATATCCAACTCCTTCCCATTCCAATCCTGAGACCCTTCTGATAGCATGAGATGTGATATCTCAATGCCTCTAATACCAAACCTGAGATCCTACCTCTAACATGAAATGTGATATCCAACTCCTTCCCCTTCCAAACCTGAGAGCCTTCCTATAGCATGAGATGTGATATCCAAGTCCTTCCCATTCCAATCCTGAGACCCTTCCTATAACATGAGATGTGATATCCAACTCCTTCCAAATCCAATCCTGATACCCTTCCGATAGCATGAGATGTGATATCCCAATGCTTCTACAAAACCTGAGACCCATACATGGCATGAGATGTGATATCAAACTCCTTCCCATTCCAATCCTGAGACACTTCCTATAGCATCAGATGTGATATCTCAATGCTTCTAATACCAAACCTGAGACTCTTCCTATAACATGAGATGGGATATCCAACTCCTTCCCATTCCAATCCTGAGACCCTTCCGATAGCAGAGATGTGATATCTCAATGCTTATACCAAACCTGAGACCCTTCCTATGGCATGAGATGTCATATACAACTCCTTCCCATTCCAACCCTGAGACCCTTCCTATAGCATGAGATGTGATATCTCAATGCTTCTAATACCAAACCTGAGATCCTTCCTATAACATGAGATGTGATATCCAACTCCTTCCCATTCCAATCCTGAGACCCTTCCTATAGCATGAGATGTGACATCTCAATGCTTATACCAAACCTGAGACCCTTCCTATAGCATGAAATGTGATATCCAACTCCTTCCCATTCCAATCCTGAGACCCTTCCTATAGCATGAGATGTGATATCTCAATGCCTCTAATACCAAACCTGAGATCCTTCCTCTAACATGAAATGTGATATCCAACTCCTTCCCTTTCCAAACCTGAGAGCCTACCTATAGCATGAGATGTGATATTCAAGTCCTTCCCATTCCAATCCTTAGACCCTTCCTACAGCATGCAATATGATATCTCAATGATTCTAATAACAAACCTGAGACCCGTCCTATAACATGAGATGGGATATCCAACTCCTTCCCATTCCAATCCTGAGACACTTCCGATAGCAGAGATGTGATATCTCAATGCTTATACCAAACCTGAGACCCTTCCTATAGCATGAGATGTAATATCCAACTCCTTCCCATTCCAATCCTGAGACCCTTCCTACAGCATGCGATGTGATATCTCAATGCTTCTAATACCAAACCTGAGACCCGTCCTATAACATGAGCTGGGATATCCAACTCCTTCCCGTTCCAAACCTGAGACCCTTCCTATAGCATGAGATGTGATATCCAACTCCTTCCCATCCCAATCCTGAGACACTTCCGATTGCAGAGATGTGATATCTCAATGCTTATACCAAACCTGAGACTCTTCCTATAACATGAGATGTGATATCCAACTCCTTCCCGTTCCAAACCTGAGACCCTTCCTATAGCATGAGATGTGATATCCAACTCCCTCCCATTCCAATCCTGAGACCCTTCTGATAGCATGAGATGTGATATCTCAATGCTTCTAATACCAAACCTGAGATCCTTCTTATAACATGTGATGTGATATCCAAATCCTTCCCCTTCCAAACCTGAGACCCTCCCTTTAGCATGAGAAGTGATATCCAACTCCTTCCCATTCCAATCCTGAGACCCTTATGATAGCATGAGATGTGATATCTCAATGCCTCTAATACCAAACCTGAGATACTTCCGATAGCATGAGATGTGATATCTCAATGATTCTAATACCAAACCTGAGATCCTTCCTATAACATGCGATGTGATATCCAAATCCTTCCCCTTCCAAACCTGAGACCCTCCCTTTAGCATGAGATGTGATATCCAACTCCTTCCCATTCCAATCCTGAGACCCTTCCTATAGCTTGAGAAGTGATATCTAACTCCTTCCCATTCCAATTCTGAGACCCGTCCTATACCATGAGATGTGATATCTCAATGCTTCTTATACCAAACCTGAGACCCTTCCTATAACGAGATGGGATATCCAACTCCTTCCCATTCCAATCCTGAGACCCTTCCTATAGCATGAGATGGGATATCTCAATGCTAATACCAAACCTGAGACCCTTCCTATAGCATGAGATGTGATATCCAACTCCTTCCCATTCCAATCCTGAGACCCTTACTTTAGCTTGAGATGTGATATCCAACTCCTTCCCATTCCAATCCTGAGACCCTTTCTATAGCTTGAGATGTGATATCCAACTCCTTCCCATTCCAATACTGAGACCCTTCCTATAGCATGAGATGTGATATCTCAATGCTTCTAATACCAAACCTGAGATCCTTCCTATAACATGAGATGTGATATCCAAATCCTTCCACTTCCAAACCTGAGACCCTCCCTTTAGCATGAGATGTGATATCCGACTCCTTCCCATTCCAATCCTGAGACCCTTCTGATAGCATGAGATGTGATATCTCAATGCCTCTAATACCAAACCTGAGATCCTTCCGATAGCATGGGATGTGATATCTCATTGCTTCTAATACCAAACCTGAGATCCTTCCTATAACATGAGATGTGATATCCAAATCCTTCCCCTTCCAAACCTGAGACCCTCCCTTTAGCATGAGATGTGATATCCAACTCCTTCCCATTCCAATCCTGAGACCCTTCTGATAGCATGAGATGTGATATCTCAATGCCTCTAATACCAAACCTGAGATCCTACCTCTAACATGAAATGTGATATCCAACTCCTTCCCCTTCCAAACCTGAGAGCCTTCCTATAGCATGAGATGTGATATCCAAGTCCTTCCCATTCAAATCCTGAGACCCTTCTTATAACATGAGATGTGATATCCAACTCCTTCCAAATCCAATCCTGATACCCTTCCGATAGCATGAGATGTGATATCCCAATGATTCTACAAAACCTGAGACCCATACATGGCATGAGATGTGATATCAAACTCCTTCCCATTCCAATCCTGAGACACTTCCTATAGCATCAGATGTGATATCTCAATGCTTCTAATACCAAACCTGAGACTCTTCCTATAACATGAGATGGGATATCCAACTCCTTCCCATTCCAATCCTGAGACCCTTCCGATAGCAGAGATGTGATATCTCAATGCTTATACCAAACCTGAGACCCTTCCTATGGCATGAGATGTCATATACAACTCCTTCCCATTCCAATCCTGAGACCCTTCCTATAGCATGAGATGTGATATCTCAATGCTTCTAATACCAAACCTGAGATCCTTCCTATAACATGAGATGTGATATCCAACTCCTTCCCATTCCAATCCTGAGACCCTTCCTATAGCATGAGATGTGACATCTCAATGCTTATACCACACCTGAGACCCTTCCTATAGCATGAGATGTGATATCCAACTCCTTCCCATTCCAATCCTGAGACCCTTCCTATAGCATGAGATGTGATATCTCAATGCCTCTAATACCAAACCTGAGATCCTTCCTCTAACATGAAATGTGATATCCAACTCCTTCCCTTTCCAAACCTGAGAGCCTACCTATAGCATGAGTTGTGATATTCAAGTCCTTCCCATTCCAATCCTTAGACCCTTCCTACAGCATGCAATATGATATCTCAATGATTCTAATAACAAACCTGAGACCCGTCCTATAACATGAGATGGGATATCCAACTCCTTCCCATTCCAATCCTGAGACACTTCCGATAGCAGAGATGTGATATCTCAATGCTTATACCAAACCTGAGACCCTTCCTATGGCATGAGATGTCATATACAACTCCTTCCCATTCCAACCCTGAGACCCTTCCTATAGCATGAGATGTGATATCTCAATGCTTCTAATACCAAACCTGAGATCCTTCCTATAACATGAGATGTGATATCCAACTCCTTCCCATTCCAATCCTGAGACCCTTCCTATAGCATGAGATGTGACATCTCAATGCTTATACCAAACCTGAGACCCTTCCTGTAGCATGAAATGTGATATCCAACTCCTTCCCATTCCAATCCTGAGACCCTTCCTATAGCATGAGATGTGATATCTCAATGCCTCTAATACCAAACCGGAGATCCTTCCTCTAAATGTGATATCCAACTCCTTCCCTTTCCAAACGTGAGAGCCTCCATATAGCATGAGATGTGATATTCAAGTCCTTCCCATTCCAATCCTGAGACCCTTCCTATAGCATGAGATGTGATATCTCAATGCTTCTAATACCAAACCTGAGACCCTTCCTATAACATAAGATGGGATATCCAACTCCTTCCCATTCCAATCCTGAGACCCTTCCAATAGCAGAGATGTGATATCTCAATGCTTATACCAAACCTGAGACCCTTCCTATGGCATGAGATGTCATATACAACTCCTTCCCATTCCAATCCTGAGACCCTTCCTATAGCATGAGATGTGATATCCAACTCCTTCCCATTCCAATCCTGAGACCCTTCCTATAACAAGAGATGTGATGTCTCAATGCTTCTAATACCAAACCTGAGATCCTTCCTATGGCATGAGATGTCATATAAAACTCCTTCCCATTCCATTCCTGAGACCCTTCCTATAGCATGAGATGTGATATCCAACTCCTTCCCATTCCAATCCTGAGACCCTTCCTATAGCATGAGATGTGATATCTCAATGCTTCTAACAACAAACCTGAGATCCTTCCTATAACATGAGATGTGATATCCAAATCCTTCCCCTTCCAAACCAGAGACCCTCCCTTTAGCATGAGATGTGATATCCAACTCCTTCCCATTCCAATCCTGAGACCGTTCTGATAGCATGAGATGTGATATCTCAATGCTTCTAATACCAAACCTGAGATCCTTTTGATAGCATGAGATGTGATATTTCAATTCTTCTAATACCAAACCTGAGATCCTTCCTATAACACGAGATGTGATATCCAAATCCTTCCCCTTCCAAACCTGAGACCCTCCCTTTAGCATGAGATGTGATATCCAACTCCTTCCCATTCCAATCCTGAGACCCTTCTGATAGCATGAGATGTTATATCTCAATGCCTCTAATACCAAACCTGAGATACTACCTCTAACATGAAATGTGATATCCAACTCCTTCCCCTTCCAAACCTGGGAGCCTTCCTATAACATGAGATGTGATATCGAAGTCCTTCCCATTCCAATCCTGAGACCCTTCCTATAACATGAGATGTGATATCCAACTCCTTCCCATTCCAATCCTGAGACCCTTCCTATAGCATGAGATGTGATGTCTCAATGCTTCTAATACCAAATCTAAGATCCTTCCTATAACATGAGATGTGATATCCAACTCCTTCCCATTCCAATCCTGAGACCCTTCCTATAGCATGAGATGTGATATCTCAATGCTTATACCAAACCTGAGACCCTTCCTATAGCATGAGATGTGATATCCAACTCCTTCCCATTCCAATCCTGAGACCCTTCCTATAGCATGAGATGTGATATCTCAATGCTTATACCAAACCTGAGACCCTTCCTATAGCATGAGATGTGATATCCAAATCCTTCCCATTCCAATCCTGAGACCCTTCCTATAGCATGAGATGTGATATCTCAATGCCTCTAATACCAAACCTGAGATCCTTCCTCTAACATGAAATGTGATATCCAACTCCTTCCCATTCCAATCCTGAGACCCTTCCTATAACATGAGATGTGATATCTCAATGCTTCTAATACCAAACCTGAGATCATTCCTATAACACGAGATGTGATATCCAAATCCTTCCCCTTCCAAACCTGAGACCCTTCCTATAGCATGAGATGTGATATCCAACTCCTTCCCATTCCAATCCTGAGACCCTTCCTATAGCATGAGATGTGATATCTCAATGCTTCTAATAATAAACCTGAGATCCTTCCTATAACATGAGATGTGATATCCAAATCCTTCCCCTTCCAAACCTGAGACCCTCCCTTTAGCATGAGATGTGATATCCAACTCCTTCCCATTCCAATCCTGAGACCCTTCTGATAGCATGAGATGTTATATCTCAATGCCTCTAATACCAAACCTGAGATCCTACCTCTAACATGAGATGTGATATCCAACTTCTTCCCATTCCAATTCTGAGACCCTTCCTATAGCATGAGATGTGATGTCTCAATGGTTCTAATACCAAATCTGAGATCCTTCCTATAACATGAGATGTGATATCCAACTCCTTCCCATTCCAATCCTGAGACCCTTCCTATAGCATGATATGTGATATCTCAATGCTTATACCAAACCTGAGACCCTTCCTATAGCATGAGATGTGATATCCAAATCCTTCCCATTCCAATCCTGAGACCCTTCTGATAGCATGAGATGTGATATCTCAATGCCTCTAATACCAAACCTGAGATCCTACCTCTAACATGAAATGTGATATCCAACTCTTTCCCCTTCCAAACCTGAGAGCCTTCCTATAGCATGAGATGTGATATCCGACTCCTTCCCGTTCCAATCCTGAGACCCTTCCGATAGCATGAGATGTGATATCTCAATGCTTCTAATACCAAACCTGAGATCCTTCTTATAACATGTGATGTGATATCCAAATCCTTCCCCTTCCAAACCTGAGACCCTCCCTTTAGCATGAGATGTGATATCCAACTCCTTCCCATTCCAATCCTGAGACCCTTATGATAGATAGCATGAGATGTGATATCTCAATGCCTCTAATACCAAACCTGAGATCCTTCCTATTACATGAGATGTGATATCCAAATCCTTCCCCTTCCAAACCTGAGACCCTCCCTTTAGCATGAGATGTGATATCCAACTCCTTCAAATTCCAATCCTGAGACCCTTCCGATAGCATCAGATGTGATATCTCAATGCTTCTAATACCAAACCTGTGATCCTTCCTATAACAAGAGATGTGATATCCAAATCCTTCCCCTTCCAAACCTGAGACCCTCCCTTTAGCATGAGATGTGATATCTCAATGCCTCTAATACCAAACCTGAGATCCTTCCGATAGCATGAGATGTGATATCTCAATGCTTCTAATACCAAACCTGAGATCCTTCCTATAACATGAGACGTGATATCCAAATCCTTCCCCTTCCAAACCTGAGACCCTCCCTTTAGAATGAGATGTGATATCCAACTCCTTCCCATTCCAATCCTGAGACCCTTCTGATAGCATGAGATGTGATATCTCAATGCCTCTAATACCAAACCTGAGATCCTACCTCTAACATGAAATGTGATATCCAACTCCTTCCCCTTCCAAACCTGAGAGCCTTCCTATAGCATGAGATGTGATATCCAAGTCCTTCCCATTCCAATCCTGAGACCCTTCCTATAACATGAGATGTGATATCCAACTCCTTCCAAATCCAATCCTGATACCCTTCCGATAGCATGAGATGTGATATCCCAATGCTTCTACAAAACCTGAGACCCATACATGGCATGAGATGTGATATCAAACTCCTTCCCATTCCAATCCTGAGACACTTCCTATAGCATCAGATGTGATATCTCAATGCTTCTAATACCAAACCTGAGACTCTTCCTATAACATGAGATGGGATATCCAACTCCTTCCCATTCCAATCCTGAGACCCTTCCGATAGCAGAGATGTGATATCTCAATGCTTATACCAAACCTGAGACCCTTCCTATGGCATGAGATGTCATATACAACTCCTTCCCATTCCAACCCTGAGACCCTTCCTATAGCATGAGATGTGATATCTCAATGCTTCTAATACCAAACCTGAGATCCTTCCTATAACATGAGATGTGATATCCAACTCCTTCCCATTCCAATCCTGAGACCCTTCCTATAGCATGAGATGTGACATCTCAATGCTTATACCAAACCTGAGACCCTTCCTATAGCATGAAATGTGATATCCAACTCCTTCCCATTCCAATCCTGAGACCCTTCCTATAGCATGAGATGTGATATCTCAATGCCTCTAATACCAAACCTGAGATCCTTCCTCTAACATGAAATGTGATATCCAACTCCTTCCCTTTCCAAACCTGAGAGCCTACCTATAGCATGAGATGTGATATTCAAGTCCTTCCCATTCCAATCCTTAGACCCTTCCTACAGCATGCAATATGATATCTCAATGATTCTAATAACAAACCTGAGACCCGTCCTATAACATGAGATGGGATATCCAACTCCTTCCCATTCCAATCCTGAGACACTTCCGATAGCAGAGATGTGATATCTCAATGCTTATACCAAACCTGAGACCCTTCCTATAGCATGAGATGTAATATCCAACTCCTTCCCATTCCAATCCTGAGACCCTTCCTACAGCATGCGATGTGATATCTCAATGCTTCTAATACCAAACCTGAGACCCGTCCTATAACATGAGATGGGATATCCAACTCCTTCCCGTTCCAAACCTGAGACCCTTCCTATAGCATGAGATGTGATATCCAACTCCTTCCCATCCCAATCCTGAGACACTTCCGATTGCAGAGATGTGATATCTCAATGCTTATACCAAACCTGAGACTCTTCCTATAACATGAGATGTGATATCCAACTCCTTCCCGTTCCAAACCTGAGACCCTTCCTATAGCATGAGATGTGATATCCAACTCCCTCCCATTCCAATCCTGAGACCCTTCTGATAGCATGAGATGTGATATCTCAATGCTTCTAATACCAAACCTGAGATCCTTCTTATAACATGTGATGTGATATCCAAATCCTTCCCCTTCCAAACCTGAGACCCTCCCTTTAGCATGAGAAGTGATATCCAACTCCTTCCCATTCCAATCCTGAGACCCTTATGATAGCATGAGATGTGATATCTCAATGCCTCTAATACCAAACCTGAGATACTTCCGATAGCATGAGATGTGATATCTCAATGATTCTAATACCAAACCTGAGATCCTTCCTATAACATGCGATGTGATATCCAAATCCTTCCCCTTCCAAACCTGAGACCCTCCCTTTAGCATGAGATGTGATATCCAACTCCTTCCCATTCCAATCCTGAGACCCTTCCTATAGCTTGAGAAGTGATATCTAACTCCTTCCCATTCCAATTCTGAGACCCGTCCTATACCATGAGATGTGATATCTCAATGCTTCTTATACCAAACCTGAGACCCTTCCTATAACGAGATGGGATATCCAACTCCTTCCCATTCCAATCCTGAGACCCTTCCTATAGCATGAGATGGGATATCTCAATGCTAATACCAAACCTGAGACCCTTCCTATAGCATGAGATGTGATATCCAACTCCTTCCCATTCCAATCCTGAGACCCTTACTTTAGCTTGAGATGTGATATCCAACTCCTTCCCATTCCAATCCTGAGACCCTTTCTATAGCTTGAGATGTGATATCCAACTCCTTCCCATTCCAATACTGAGACCCTTCCTATAGCATGAGATGTGATATCTCAATGCTTCTAATACCAAACCTGAGATCCTTCCTATAACATGAGATGTGATATCCAAATCCTTCCACTTCCAAACCTGAGACCCTCCCTTTAGCATGAGATGTGATATCCGACTCCTTCCCATTCCAATCCTGAGACCCTTCTGATAGCATGAGATGTGATATCTCAATGCCTCTAATACCAAACCTGAGATCCTTCCGATAGCATGGGATGTGATATCTCATTGCTTCTAATACCAAACCTGAGATCCTTCCTATAACATGAGATGTGATATCCAAATCCTTCCCCTTCCAAACCTGAGACCCTCCCTTTAGCATGAGATGTGATATCCAACTCCTTCCCATTCCAATCCTGAGACCCTTCTGATAGCATGAGATGTGATATCTCAATGCCTCTAATACCAAACCTGAGATCCTACCTCTAACATGAAATGTGATATCCAACTCCTTCCCCTTCCAAACCTGAGAGCCTTCCTATAGCATGAGATGTGATATCCAAGTCCTTCCCATTCAAATCCTGAGACCCTTCTTATAACATGAGATGTGATATCCAACTCCTTCCAAATCCAATCCTGATACCCTTCCGATAGCATGAGATGTGATATCCCAATGATTCTACAAAACCTGAGACCCATACATGGCATGAGATGTGATATCAAACTCCTTCCCATTCCAATCCTGAGACACTTCCTATAGCATCAGATGTGATATCTCAATGCTTCTAATACCAAACCTGAGACTCTTCCTATAACATGAGATGGGATATCCAACTCCTTCCCATTCCAATCCTGAGACCCTTCCGATAGCAGAGATGTGATATCTCAATGCTTATACCAAACCTGAGACCCTTCCTATGGCATGAGATGTCATATACAACTCCTTCCCATTCCAATCCTGAGACCCTTCCTATAGCATGAGATGTGATATCTCAATGCTTCTAATACCAAACCTGAGATCCTTCCTATAACATGAGATGTGATATCCAACTCCTTCCCATTCCAATCCTGAGACCCTTCCTATAGCATGAGATGTGACATCTCAATGCTTATACCACACCTGAGACCCTTCCTATAGCATGAGATGTGATATCCAACTCCTTCCCATTCCAATCCTGAGACCCTTCCTATAGCATGAGATGTGATATCTCAATGCCTCTAATACCAAACCTGAGATCCTTCCTCTAACATGAAATGTGATATCCAACTCCTTCCCTTTCCAAACCTGAGAGCCTACCTATAGCATGAGTTGTGATATTCAAGTCCTTCCCATTCCAATCCTTAGACCCTTCCTACAGCATGCAATATGATATCTCAATGATTCTAATAACAAACCTGAGACCCGTCCTATAACATGAGATGGGATATCCAACTCCTTCCCATTCCAATCCTGAGACACTTCCGATAGCAGAGATGTGATATCTCAATGCTTATACCAAACCTGAGACCCTTCCTATGGCATGAGATGTCATATACAACTCCTTCCCATTCCAACCCTGAGACCCTTCCTATAGCATGAGATGTGATATCTCAATGCTTCTAATACCAAACCTGAGATCCTTCCTATAACATGAGATGTGATATCCAACTCCTTCCCATTCCAATCCTGAGACCCTTCCTATAGCATGAGATGTGACATCTCAATGCTTATACCAAACCTGAGACCCTTCCTGTAGCATGAAATGTGATATCCAACTCCTTCCCATTCCAATCCTGAGACCCTTCCTATAGCATGAGATGTGATATCTCAATGCCTCTAATACCAAACCGGAGATCCTTCCTCTAAATGTGATATCCAACTCCTTCCCTTTCCAAACGTGAGAGCCTCCATATAGCATGAGATGTGATATTCAAGTCCTTCCCATTCCAATCCTGAGACCCTTCCTATAGCATGAGATGTGATATCTCAATGCTTCTAATACCAAACCTGAGACCCTTCCTATAACATAAGATGGGATATCCAACTCCTTCCCATTCCAATCCTGAGACCCTTCCAATAGCAGAGATGTGATATCTCAATGCTTATACCAAACCTGAGACCCTTCCTATGGCATGAGATGTCATATACAACTCCTTCCCATTCCAATCCTGAGACCCTTCCTATAGCATGAGATGTGATATCCAACTCCTTCCCATTCCAATCCTGAGACCCTTCCTATAACAAGAGATGTGATGTCTCAATGCTTCTAATACCAAACCTGAGATCCTTCCTATGGCATGAGATGTCATATAAAACTCCTTCCCATTCCATTCCTGAGACCCTTCCTATAGCATGAGATGTGATATCCAACTCCTTCCCATTCCAATCCTGAGACCCTTCCTATAGCATGAGATGTGATATCTCAATGCTTCTAACAACAAACCTGAGATCCTTCCTATAACATGAGATGTGATATCCAAATCCTTCCCCTTCCAAACCAGAGACCCTCCCTTTAGCATGAGATGTGATATCCAACTCCTTCCCATTCCAATCCTGAGACCGTTCTGATAGCATGAGATGTGATATCTCAATGCTTCTAATACCAAACCTGAGATCCTTTTGATAGCATGAGATGTGATATTTCAATTCTTCTAATACCAAACCTGAGATCCTTCCTATAACACGAGATGTGATATCCAAATCCTTCCCCTTCCAAACCTGAGACCCTCCCTTTAGCATGAGATGTGATATCCAACTCCTTCCCATTCCAATCCTGAGACCCTTCTGATAGCATGAGATGTTATATCTCAATGCCTCTAATACCAAACCTGAGATACTACCTCTAACATGAAATGTGATATCCAACTCCTTCCCCTTCCAAACCTGGGAGCCTTCCTATAACATGAGATGTGATATCGAAGTCCTTCCCATTCCAATCCTGAGACCCTTCCTATAACATGAGATGTGATATCCAACTCCTTCCCATTCCAATCCTGAGACCCTTCCTATAGCATGAGATGTGATGTCTCAATGCTTCTAATACCAAATCTAAGATCCTTCCTATAACATGAGATGTGATATCCAACTCCTTCCCATTCCAATCCTGAGACCCTTCCTATAGCATGAGATGTGATATCTCAATGCTTATACCAAACCTGAGACCCTTCCTATAGCATGAGATGTGATATCCAACTCCTTCCCATTCCAATCCTGAGACCCTTCCTATAGCATGAGATGTGATATCTCAATGCTTATACCAAACCTGAGACCCTTCCTATAGCATGAGATGTGATATCCAAATCCTTCCCATTCCAATCCTGAGACCCTTCCTATAGCATGAGATGTGATATCTCAATGCCTCTAATACCAAACCTGAGATCCTTCCTCTAACATGAAATGTGATATCCAACTCCTTCCCATTCCAATCCTGAGACCCTTCCTATAACATGAGATGTGATATCTCAATGCTTCTAATACCAAACCTGAGATCATTCCTATAACACGAGATGTGATATCCAAATCCTTCCCCTTCCAAACCTGAGACCCTTCCTATAGCATGAGATGTGATATCCAACTCCTTCCCATTCCAATCCTGAGACCCTTCCTATAGCATGAGATGTGATATCTCAATGCTTCTAATAATAAACCTGAGATCCTTCCTATAACATGAGATGTGATATCCAAATCCTTCCCCTTCCAAACCTGAGACCCTCCCTTTAGCATGAGATGTGATATCCAACTCCTTCCCATTCCAATCCTGAGACCCTTCTGATAGCATGAGATGTTATATCTCAATGCCTCTAATACCAAACCTGAGATCCTACCTCTAACATGAGATGTGATATCCAACTTCTTCCCATTCCAATTCTGAGACCCTTCCTATAGCATGAGATGTGATGTCTCAATGGTTCTAATACCAAATCTGAGATCCTTCCTATAACATGAGATGTGATATCCAACTCCTTCCCATTCCAATCCTGAGACCCTTCCTATAGCATGATATGTGATATCTCAATGCTTATACCAAACCTGAGACCCTTCCTATAGCATGAGATGTGATATCCAAATCCTTCCCATTCCAATCCTGAGACCCTTCCTATAGCATGAGATGTGATATCTCAATGCCTCTAATACCAAACCTGAGATCCTTCCTCTAACATGAAATGTGATATCCAAATCCTTCCCTTTCCAAACCTGAGAGCCTATCTATAGCATGAGATGTGATATCCAACTCCTTCCCATTCCAATCCTGAGACCCTTCCTATAGCATGAGATGTGATATCTCAATGCTTATACCAAACCTGAGACCCTTCCTATAGCATGAAATGTGATATCCAACTCCTTCCCCTTCCAAACCTGGGAGCCTTCCTATAACATGAGATGTGATATCCAACTTCTTCCCATTCCAATCCTGAGACCCTTCCTATAGCATGAGATGTGATGTCTCAATGGTTCTAATACCAAATCTGAGATCCTTCCTATAACATGAGATGTGATATCCAACTCCTTCCCATTCCAATCCTGAGACCCTTCCTATAGCATGATATGTGATATCTCAGTGCTTATACCAAACCTGAGACCCTTCCTATAGCATGAGATGTGATATCCAAATCCTTCCCATTCCAATCCTGAGACCCTTCCTATAGCATGAGATGTGATATCTCAATGCCTCTAATACCAAACCTGAGATCCTTCCTCTAACATGAAATGTGATATCCAAATCCTTCCCTTTCCAAACCTGAGAGCCTATCTATAGCATGAGATGTGATATCCAACTCCTTCCCATTCCAATCCTGAGACCCTTCCTATAGCATGAGATGTGATATCTCAATGCTTATACCAAACCTGAGACCCTTCCTATAGCATGAGATGTGATATCCAAATCCTCCCATTCCAAACCTGAGACCCTCCCTTTAGCATGAGATGTGATATCCAACTCCTTCCCATTCCAATCCTGAGACCCTTCTGATAGCATGAGATGTGATATCTCAATGCCTCTAATACCAAACCTGAGATCCTACCTCTAACATGAAATGTGATATCCAACTCCTTCTCCTTCCAAACCTGGAGCCTTCCTATAGCATGAGATGTGATATCGAAGTATTTCCCATTCCAATCCTGAGACCCTTCCTATAACATGAGATGTGATATCCAACTCCTTCCCATTCCAACCTGAGACCCTTCCTATAGCATGAGATGGGATATCAAACTACTTCCAAGTCCAATCCTGATACCCTTCCGATAGCATGAGATGTGATATCTCAATCCCTCTAATACCAAACCTGAGATCCTTCCGATAGCATGAGATGTGATATCTCAATGCTTCTAGTACCAAACCTGAGATCCTTCCTATAACATGAGATGTGATATCAAAATCCTTCCCCTTCCAAACCTGAGACCCTCCCTTTAGCATGAGATGTGATATCCAACACCTTCCCATTCCAATCCTGAGACCCTTCTGATAGCATGAGATGTGATTTTCAATGCCTCTAATACCAAACCTGAGATCCTACCTCTAACATGAAATGTGATATCCAACTCCTTCCCTTTCCAAACGTGAGAGCCTCCATATAGCATGAGATGTGATATTCAAGTCCTTCCCATTCCAATCCTGAGACCCTTCCTATAGCATGAGATGTGATATCTCAATGCTTCTAATACCAAACCTGAGACCCTTCCTATAACATAAGATGGGATATCCAACTCCTTCCCATTCCAATCCTGAGACCCTTCCAATAGCAGAGATGTGATATCTCAATGCTTATACCAAACCTGAGACCCTTCCTATGGCATGAGATGTCATATACAAATCCTTCCCATTCCAATCCTGAGACCCTTCCTATAGCATGAGATGTGATATCCAACTCCTTCCCATTCCAATCCTGAGACCCTTCCTATAACAAGAGATGTGATGTCTCAATGCTTCTAATACCAAACCTGAGATCCTTCCTATGGCATGAGATGTCATATAAAACTCCTTCCCATTCCATTCCTGAGACCCTTCCTATAGCATGAGATGTGATATCCAACTCCTTCCCATTCCAATCCTGAGACCCTTCCTATAGCATGAGATGTGATATCTCAATGCCTCTAATACCAAACCTGAGATACTACCTCTAACATGAAATGTGATATCCAACTCCTTCCCTTTCCAAACCTGAGAGCCTTCCTATAGCATGAGATGTGATATCCAAGTCCTTCTCATTCCAATCCGGAGACCCTTCCTGTAACATGAGATGTGATATCCAACTCCTTCCGATTCCAACCTGAGACCCTTCCTATAGCATGAGATGGGATATCCAACTCCTTCCAAATCCAATCCTGATACCCTTCCGATGGCATGAGATGTGATATCCCAATGCTTCTAATACCAAATCTAAGATCCTTCCTATAACATGAGATGTGATATCCAACTCCTTCCCATTCCAATCCTGAGACCCTTCCTATAGCATGAGATGTGATATCTCAATGCTTATACCAAACCTGGGAGCCTTCCTATAACATGAGATTTGATATCGAAGTCCTTCCCATTCCAATCCTGAGACCCTTCCTATAACATGAGATGTGATATCCAACTCCTTCCCATTCCAATCCTGAGACCCTTCATATAGCATGAGATGCGATGTCTCAATGCTTCTAATACCAAATCTAAGATCCTTCCTATAACATGAGATGTGATATCCAACTCCTTCCCATTCCAATCCTGAGACCCTTCCTATAGCATGAGATGTGATATCTCATTGCTTATACCAAACCTGAGACCCTTCCTATAGCATGAGATGTGATATCCAAATCCTTCCCATTCCAATCCTGAGACCCTTCCTATAGCATGAGATGTGATATCTCAATGCCTCTAATACCAAACCTGAGATCCTTCCTCTAACATGAAATGTGATATCCAACTCCTTCCCATTCCAATCCTGAGACCCTTCCTATAACATGAGATGTGATATCTCAATGCTTATACCAAACCTGAGACCCTTCCTATAGCATGAGATGTGATATCCAAATCCTTCCCATTCCAATCCTGAGACCCTTCCTATAGCATGAGATGTGATATCTCAATGCCTCTAATACCAAACCTAAGATCCTTCCTCTAACATGAAATGTGATATCCAACTCCTTCCCATTCCAATCCTGAGACCCTTCCTATAGCATGAGATGTGATATCTCAATGCCTCTAATACCAAACCTGAGATCCTACCTCTAACATGAAATGTGATATCCAACTCCTTCCCCTTCCAAACCTGGAGCCTTCCTATAGCATGAGATGTGATATCGAAGTATTTCCCATTCCAATCCTGAGACCCTTCCTATAACATGAGATGTGATATCCAACTCCTTCCCATTCCAACCTGAGACCCTTCCTATAGCATGAGATGGGATATCAAACTACTTCCAAGTCCAATCCTGATACCCTTCCGATAGCATGAGATGTGATATCTCAATCCCTCTAATACCAAACCTGAGATCCTTCCGATAACATGAGATGTGATATCTCAATGCTTCTAATACCAAACCTGAGATCCTTCCTATAACATGAGATGTGATATCAAAATCCTTCCCCTTCCAAACCTGAGACCCTCCCTTTAGCATGAGATGTGATATCCAACTCCTTCCCATTCCAATCCTGAGACCCTTCTGATAGCATGAGATGTGATTTTCAATGCCTCTAATACCAAACCTGAGATCCTACCTCTAACATGAAATGTGATATCCAACTCCTTCCCTTTCCAAACGTGAGAGCCTCCATATAGCATGAGATGTGATATTCAAGTCCTTCCCATTCCAATCCTGAGACCCTTCCTATAGCATGAGATGTGATATCTCAATGCTTCTAATACCAAACCTGAGACCCTTCCTATAACATAAGATGGGATATCCAACTCCTTCCCATTCCAATCCTGAGACCCTTCCAATAGCAGAGATGTGATATCTCAATGCTTATACCAAACCTGAGACCCTTCCTATGGCATGAGATGTCATATACAACTCCTTCCCATTCCAATCCTGAGACCCTTCCTATAGCATGAGATGTGATATCTCAATGCTTATACCAAACCTGAGACCCTTCCTATAGCATGAGATGTGATATCCAACTCCTTCGCATTCCAATCCTGAGACCCTTCCTATAACATGAGATGTGATGTCTCAATGCTTCTAATACCAAACCTGAGATCCTTCCTATGGCATGAGATGTCATATAAAACTCCTTCCCATTCCATTCCTGAGACCCTTCCTATAGCATGAGATGTGATATCCAACTCCTTCCCATTCCAACCCTGAGACCCTTCCTATAGCATGAGATGTGATATCTCAATGCTTCTAACAACAAACCTGAGATCCTTCCTATAACATGAGATGTGATATCCAAATCCTTCCCCTTCCAAACCAGAGACCCTCCCTTTAGCATGAGATGTGATATCCAACTCCTTCCCATTCCAATCCTGAGACCGTTCTGATAGCATGAGATGTGATATCTCAATGCTTCTAATACCAAACCTGAGATCCTTTTGATAGCATGAGATGTGATATTTCAATTCTTCTAATACCAAACCTGAGATCCTTCCTATAACACGAGATGTGATATCCAAATCCTTCCCCTTCCAAACCTGAGACCCTCCCTTTAGCATGAGATGTGATATCCAACTCCTTCCCATTCCAATCCTGAGACCCTTCTGATAGCATGAGATGTTATATCTCAATGCCTCTAATACCAAACCTGAGATACTACCTCTAACATGAAATGTGATATCCAACTCCTTCCCCTTCCAAACCTGGGAGCCTTCCTATAACATGAGATGTGATATCGAAGTCCTTCCCATTCCAATCCTGAGACCCTTCCTATAACATGAGATGTGATATCCAACTCCTTCCCATTCCAATCCTGAGACCCTTCCTATAGCATGAGATGTGATGTCTCAATGCTTCTAATACCAAATCTAAGATCCTTCCTATAACATGAGATGTGATATCCAACTCCTTCCCATTCCAATCCTGAGACCCTTCCTATAGCATGAGATGTGATATCTCAATGCTTATACCAAACCTGAGACCCTTCCTATAGCATGAGATGTGATATCCAACTCCTTCCCATTCCAATCCTGAGACCCTTCCTATAGCATGAGATGTGATATCTCAATGCTTATACCAAACCTGAGACCCTTCCTATAGCATGAGATGTGATATCCAAATCCTTCCCATTCCAATCCTGAGACCCTTCCTATAGCATGAGATGTGATATCTCAATGCCTCTAATACCAAACCTGAGATCCTTCCTCTAACATGAAAGGTGATATCCAACTCCTTCCCATTCCAATCCTGAGACCCTTCCTATAACATGAGATGTGATATCTCAATGCTTCTAATACCAAACCTGAGATCATTCCTATAACACGAGATGTGATATCCAAATCCTTCCCCTTCCAAACCTGAGACCCTTCCTATAGCATGAGATGTGATATCCAACTCCTTCCCATTCCAATCCTGAGACCCTTCCTATAGCATGAGATGTGATATCTCAATGCTTCTAATAATAAACCTGAGATCCTTCCTATAACATGAGATGTGATATCCAAATCCTTCCCCTTCCAAACCTGAGACCCTCCCTTTAGCATGAGATGTGATATCCAACTCCTTCCCATTCCAATCCTGAGACCCTTCTGATAGCATGAGATGTTATATCTCAATGCCTCTAATACCAAACCTGAGATCCTACCTCTAACATGAGATGTGATATCCAACTTCTTCCCATTCCAATCCTGAGACCCTTCCTATAGCATGAGATGTGATGTCTCAATGGTTCTAATACCAAATCTGAGATCCTTCCTATAACATGAGATGTGATATCCAACTCCTTCCCATTCCAATCCTGAGACCCTTCCTATAGCATGATATGTGATATCTCAATGCTTATACCAAACCTGAGACCCTTCCTATAGCATGAGATGTGATATCCAAATCCTTCCCATTCCAATCCTGAGACCCTTCCTATAGCATGAGATGTGATATCTCAATGCCTCTAATACCAAACCTGAGATCCTTCCTCTAACATGAAATGTGATATCCAAATCCTTCCCTTTCCAAACCTGAGAGCCTATCTATAGCATGAGATGTGATATCCAACTCCTTCCCATTCCAATCCTGAGACCCTTCCTATAGCATGAGATGTGATATCTCAATGCTTATACCAAACCTGAGACCCTTCCTATAGCATGAAATGTGATATCCAACTCCTTCCCCTTCCAAACCTGGGAGCCTTCCTATAACATGAGATGTGATATCCAACTTCTTCCCATTCCAATCCTGAGACCCTTCCTATAGCATGAGATGTGATGTCTCAATGGTTCTAATACCAAATCTGAGATCCTTCCTATAACATGAGATGTGATATCCAACTCCTTCCCATTCCAATCCTGAGACCCTTCCTATAGCATGATATGTGATATCTCAATGCTCATACCAAACCTGAGACCCTTCCTATAGCATGAGATGTGATATCCAAATCCTTCCCATTCCAATCCTGAGACCCTTCCTATAGCATGAGATGTGATATCTCAATGCCTCTAATACCAAACCTGAGATCCTTCCTCTAACATGAAATGTGATATCCAAATCCTTCCCTTTCCAAACCTGAGAGCCTATCTATAGCATGAGATGTGATATCCAACTCCTTCCCATTCCAATCCTGAGACCCTTCCTATAGCATGAGATGTGATATCTCAATGCTTATACCAAACCTGAGACCCTTCCTATAGCATGAGATGTGATATCCAAATCCTCCCATTCCAATCCTGAGACCCTTCCTATTGCATGAGATGTGATATCTCAATGCCTCTAATACCAAACCTGAGATCCTTCCTCTAACATGAAATGTGATATCCAACTCCTTCCCTTTCCAAACCTGAGAGACTACCTATAGCATGAGATGTGATATCCAAGTCCTTCCCATTCCAATCCTTAGACACTTCCTACAGCATGAGATGTGATATCTCAATGATTCTAATACCAAACCTGAGACCCGTCCTATAACATGAGATGGGATATCCAACTCCTTCCCATTTCAATCCTGAGACACTTCCGATAGCAGAGATGTGATATCTCAATGCTTATACCAAACCTGAGACCCTTCCTATAACATGAGATGTGATATCCAACTCCTTCCCATTCCAATCCTGAGACCCTAACTATAACATGAGATGTGATGTCTCAATGCTTCTAATACCAAACCTGAGATCGTTCCTATGGCATGAGATGTCATATAAAACTCCTTCCCATTCCAATCCTGAGACCCTTCCTATAGCATGAGATGTGATATCCAACTCCTTCCGATTCCAATCCTGAGACCCTTCCTATAGCATGAGATTTGATATCTCAATGCTTCTAATACCAAACCTGAGATCATTCCTATAACACGAGATGTGATAGCCAAATCCTTCCCCTTCCAAACCTGAGACCCTCCCTTTAGCATGAGATGTGATATCCAAGCGCTTCCCATTCCAATCCTGAGACCCTTCTGATAGCATGAGATGTGATATCTCAATGCCTCTAATACCAAACCTGAGATCCTACCTCTAACATGAAATGTGATATCCAACTCGTTCCCCTTCCAAACCTGATAGCCTTCCTATAGCATGAGATGTGATATTGAAGTATTTCCCATTCCAATCCTGAGACCCATCCTATAACATGAGATGTGATATCCAACTCCTTCCCATTCCAACCTGAGACCCTTCCTATAGCATGAGATGGGATATCCAACTACTTCCAAATCCAATCCTGATACCCTTCCGATAGCATGAGATGGGATATCTCAATCCCTCTAATACCAAACCTGAGATCCTTCCGATAGCATGAGATGTGATATCTCAATGCTTCTAATACCAAACCTGAGATCCTTCCTATAACATGAGATGTGATATCAAAATCCTTCCCCTTCCAAACCTGAGACCCTCCCTTTAGCATGAGATGTGATATCCAACTCCTTCCCATTCCAATCCTGAGACCCTTCTGATAGCATGAGATGTGATATTCAATGCCTCTAATACCAAACCTGAGATCCTACCTCTAACATGAAATGTGATATCCAATTCCTTCCCTTTCCAAACGTGAGAGCCTCCCTATAGCATGAGATGTGATATTCACGTCCTTCCCATTCCAATCCTGAGACCCTTCCTATAGCATGAGATGTGATATCTAAATGCTTCTAATACCAAACCTGAGACCCTTCCTATAACATAAGATGGGATACCCAACTCCTTCTCATTCCAATCCTGAGACCCTTCCGATAGCAGAGATGTGATATCTCAATGCTTATACCAAACCTGAGACCCTTCCTATGGCATGAGATGTCATATACAACTCCTTCCCATTCCATTCCTGAGACCCTTCCTATAGCATGAGATGTGATATCTCAATGCTTATACCAAACCTGAGACCCTTCCTATAGCATGAGATGTGATATCCAACTCCTTCCCATTCCAATCCTGAGACCCTTCCTATAACATGAGATGTGATGTCTCAATGCTTCTAATACCAAACCTGAGATCCTTCCTATGGCATGAGATGTCATATAAAACTCCTTCCCATTCCATTCCTGAGACCCTTCCTATAGCATGAGATGTGATATCCAACTCCTTCCCATTCCAATCCTGAGACCCTTCCTATAGCATGAGATGTGATATCTCAATGCTTCTAATACCAAACCTGAGATCCTTCCTATAACATGAAATGTGATATCCAAATCCTTCCCCTTCCAAACCAGAGACCCTCCCTTTAGCATGAGATGTGATATTCAACTCCTTCCCATTCCAATCCTGAGACCGTTCTGATAGCATGAGATGTGATATCTCAATGCTTCTAATACCAAACCTGAGATCCTTCCGCTAGCATGAGATGTGATATTTCAATTCTTCTAATACCAAACCTGAGATCCTTCCTATAACACGAGATGTGATATCCAAATCCTTCCCCTTCCAAACCTGAGACCCTCCCTTTAGCATGAGATGTGATATCCAATTCCTTCCCATTCCAATCCTGAGACCCTTCTGATAGCATGAGATGTTATATCTCAATGCCTCTAATACCAAACGTGAGATCCTACCTCTAACATGAAATGCGATATCCAACTCCTTCCCCTTCCAAACCTGGGAGCCTTCCTATAACATGAGATGTGATATCGAAGTCCTTCCCATTCCAATCCTGAGACCCTTCCTATAACATGAGATGTGATATCCAACTCCTTCCCATTCCAATTCTGAGACCCTTCCTATAGCATGAGATGTGATGTCTCAATGCTTCTAATACCAAATCTGAGATCCTTCCTATAACCTGAGATGTGATATCCAACTCCTTCCCATTCCAATCCTGAGACCCTTCCTATAGCATGAGATGTGATATCTCAATGCTTATACCAAACCTGAGATCCTTCCTATAGCATGAGATGTGATATCCAAATCCTTCCCATTCCAATCCTGAGACCCTTCCTATAGCATGAGATGTGATATCTCAATGCCTCTAATACCAAACCTGAGATCCTTCCTCTAACATGAAATGTGATATCCAAATCCTTCCCTTTCCAAACCTGAGAGCCTATCTATAGCATGAGATGTGATATCCAACTCCTTCCCATTCCAATCCTGAGACCCTTCCTATAGCATGAGATGTGATATCTCAATGCTTATACCAAACCTGAGACCCTTCCTATAGCATGAAATGTGATATCCAACTCCTTCCCCTTCCAAACCTGGGAGCCTTCCTATAACATGAGATGTGATATCCAACTTCTTCCCATTCCAATCCTGAGACCCTTCCTATAGCATGAGATGTGATGTCTCAATGGTTCTAATACCAAATCTGAGATCCTTCCTATAACATGAGATGTGATATCCAACTCCTTCCCATTCCAATCCTGAGACCCTTCCTATAGCATGATATGTGATATCTCAGTGCTTATACCAAACCTGAGACCCTTCCTATAGCATGAGATGTGATATCCAAATCCTTCCCATTCCAATCCTGAGACCCTTCCTATAGCATGAGATGTGATATCTCAATGCCTCTAATACCAAACCTGAGATCCTTCCTCTAACATGAAATGTGATATCCAAATCCTTCCCTTTCCAAACCTGAGAGCCTATCTATAGCATGAGATGTGATATCCAACTCCTTCCCATTCCAATCCTGAGACCCTTCCTATAGCATGAGATGTGATATCTCAATGCTTATACCAAACCTGAGACCCTTCCTATAGCATGAGATGTGATATCCAAATCCTCCCATTCCAAACCTGAGACCCTCCCTTTAGCATGAGATGTGATATCCAACTCCTTCCCATTCCAATCCTGAGACCCTTCTGATAGCATGAGATGTGATATCTCAATGCCTCTAATACCAAACCTGAGATCCTACCTCTAACATGAAATGTGATATCCAACTCCTTCTCCTTCCAAACCTGGAGCCTTCCTATAGCATGAGATGTGATATCGAAGTATTTCCCATTCCAATCCTGAGACCCTTCCTATAACATGAGATGTGATATCCAACTCCTTCCCATTCCAACCTGAGACCCTTCCTATAGCATGAGATGGGATATCAAACTACTTCCAAGTCCAATCCTGATACCCTTCCGATAGCATGAGATGTGATATCTCAATCCCTCTAATACCAAACCTGAGATCCTTCCGATAGCATGAGATGTGATATCTCAATGCTTCTAGTACCAAACCTGAGATCCTTCCTATAACATGAGATGTGATATCAAAATCCTTCCCCTTCCAAACCTGAGACCCTCCCTTTAGCATGAGATGTGATATCCAACACCTTCCCATTCCAATCCTGAGACCCTTCTGATAGCATGAGATGTGATTTTCAATGCCTCTAATACCAAACCTGAGATCCTACCTCTAACATGAAATGTGATATCCAACTCCTTCCCTTTCCAAACGTGAGAGCCTCCATATAGCATGAGATGTGATATTCAAGTCCTTCCCATTCCAATCCTGAGACCCTTCCTATAGCATGAGATGTGATATCTCAATGCTTCTAATACCAAACCTGAGACCCTTCCTATAACATAAGATGGGATATCCAACTCCTTCCCATTCCAATCCTGAGACCCTTCCAATAGCAGAGATGTGATATCTCAATGCTTATACCAAACCTGAGACCCTTCCTATGGCATGAGATGTCATATACAAATCCTTCCCATTCCAATCCTGAGACCCTTCCTATAGCATGAGATGTGATATCCAACTCCTTCCCATTCCAATCCTGAGACCCTTCCTATAACAAGAGATGTGATGTCTCAATGCTTCTAATACCAAACCTGAGATCCTTCCTATGGCATGAGATGTCATATAAAACTCCTTCCCATTCCATTCCTGAGACCCTTCCTATAGCATGAGATGTGATATCCAACTCCTTCCCATTCCAATCCTGAGACCCTTCCTATAGCATGAGATGTGATATCTCAATGCCTCTAATACCAAACCTGAGATACTACCTCTAACATGAAATGTGATATCCAACTCCTTCCCTTTCCAAACCTGAGAGCCTTCCTATAGCATGAGATGTGATATCCAAGTCCTTCTCATTCCAATCCGGAGACCCTTCCTGTAACATGAGATGTGATATCCAACTCCTTCCGATTCCAACCTGAGACCCTTCCTATAGCATGAGATGGGATATCCAACTCCTTCCAAATCCAATCCTGATACCCTTCCGATGGCATGAGATGTGATATCCCAATGCTTCTAATACCAAATCTAAGATCCTTCCTATAACATGAGATGTGATATCCAACTCCTTCCCATTCCAATCCTGAGACCCTTCCTATAGCATGAGATGTGATATCTCAATGCTTATACCAAACCTGGGAGCCTTCCTATAACATGAGATTTGATATCGAAGTCCTTCCCATTCCAATCCTGAGACCCTTCCTATAACATGAGATGTGATATCCAACTCCTTCCCATTCCAATCCTGAGACCCTTCATATAGCATGAGATGCGATGTCTCAATGCTTCTAATACCAAATCTAAGATCCTTCCTATAACATGAGATGTGATATCCAACTCCTTCCCATTCCAATCCTGAGACCCTTCCTATAGCATGAGATGTGATATCTCATTGCTTATACCAAACCTGAGACCCTTCCTATAGCATGAGATGTGATATCCAAATCCTTCCCATTCCAATCCTGAGACCCTTCCTATAGCATGAGATGTGATATCTCAATGCCTCTAATACCAAACCTGAGATCCTTCCTCTAACATGAAATGTGATATCCAACTCCTTCCCATTCCAATCCTGAGACCCTTCCTATAACATGAGATGTGATATCTCAATGCTTATACCAAACCTGAGACCCTTCCTATAGCATGAGATGTGATATCCAAATCCTTCCCATTCCAATCCTGAGACCCTTCCTATAGCATGAGATGTGATATCTCAATGCCTCTAATACCAAACCTAAGATCCTTCCTCTAACATGAAATGTGATATCCAACTCCTTCCCATTCCAATCCTGAGACCCTTCCTATAGCATGAGATGTGATATCTCAATGCCTCTAATACCAAACCTGAGATCCTACCTCTAACATGAAATGTGATATCCAACTCCTTCCCCTTCCAAACCTGGAGCCTTCCTATAGCATGAGATGTGATATCGAAGTATTTCCCATTCCAATCCTGAGACCCTTCCTATAACATGAGATGTGATATCCAACTCCTTCCCATTCCAACCTGAGACCCTTCCTATAGCATGAGATGGGATATCAAACTACTTCCAAGTCCAATCCTGATACCCTTCCGATAGCATGAGATGTGATATCTCAATCCCTCTAATACCAAACCTGAGATCCTTCCGATAACATGAGATGTGATATCTCAATGCTTCTAATACCAAACCTGAGATCCTTCCTATAACATGAGATGTGATATCAAAATCCTTCCCCTTCCAAACCTGAGACCCTCCCTTTAGCATGAGATGTGATATCCAACTCCTTCCCATTCCAATCCTGAGACCCTTCTGATAGCATGAGATGTGATTTTCAATGCCTCTAATACCAAACCTGAGATCCTACCTCTAACATGAAATGTGATATCCAACTCCTTCCCTTTCCAAACGTGAGAGCCTCCATATAGCATGAGATGTGATATTCAAGTCCTTCCCATTCCAATCCTGAGACCCTTCCTATAGCATGAGATGTGATATCTCAATGCTTCTAATACCAAACCTGAGACCCTTCCTATAACATAAGATGGGATATCCAACTCCTTCCCATTCCAATCCTGAGACCCTTCCAATAGCAGAGATGTGATATCTCAATGCTTATACCAAACCTGAGACCCTTCCTATGGCATGAGATGTCATATACAACTCCTTCCCATTCCAATCCTGAGACCCTTCCTATAGCATGAGATGTGATATCTCAATGCTTATACCAAACCTGAGACCCTTCCTATAGCATGAGATGTGATATCCAACTCCTTCGCATTCCAATCCTGAGACCCTTCCTATAACATGAGATGTGATGTCTCAATGCTTCTAATACCAAACCTGAGATCCTTCCTATGGCATGAGATGTCATATAAAACTCCTTCCCATTCCATTCCTGAGACCCTTCCTATAGCATGAGATGTGATATCCAACTCCTTCCCATTCCAACCCTGAGACCCTTCCTATAGCATGAGATGTGATATCTCAATGCTTCTAACAACAAACCTGAGATCCTTCCTATAACATGAGATGTGATATCCAAATCCTTCCCCTTCCAAACCAGAGACCCTCCCTTTAGCATGAGATGTGATATCCAACTCCTTCCCATTCCAATCCTGAGACCGTTCTGATAGCATGAGATGTGATATCTCAATGCTTCTAATACCAAACCTGAGATCCTTTTGATAGCATGAGATGTGATATTTCAATTCTTCTAATACCAAACCTGAGATCCTTCCTATAACACGAGATGTGATATCCGAATCCTTCCCCTTCCAAACCTGAGACCCTCCCTTTAGCATGAGATGTGATATCCAACTCCTTCCCATTCCAATCCTGAGACCCTTCTGATAGCATGAGATGTTATATCTCAATGCCTCTAATACCAAACCTGAGATACTACCTCTAACATGAAATGTGATATCCAACTCCTTCCCCTTCCAAACCTGGGAGCCTTCCTATAACATGAGATGTGATATCGAAGTCCTTCCCATTCCAATCCTGAGACCCTTCCTATAACATGAGATGTGATATCCAACTCCTTCCCATTCCAATCCTGAGACCCTTCCTATAGCATGAGATGTGATGTCTCAATGCTTCTAATACCAAATCTAAGATCCTTCCTATAACATGAGATGTGATATCCAACTCCTTCCCATTCCAATCCTGAGACCCTTCCTATAGCATGAGATGTGATATCTCAATGCTTATACCAAACCTGAGACCCTTCCTATAGCATGAGATGTGATATCCAACTCCTTCCCATTCCAATCCTGAGACCCTTCCTATAGCATGAGATGTGATATCTCAATGCTTATACCAAACCTGAGACCCTTCCTATAGCATGAGATGTGATATCCAAATCCTTCCCATTCCAATCCTGAGACCCTTCCTATAGCATGAGATGTGATATCTCAATGCCTCTAATACCAAACCTGAGATCCTTCCTCTAACATGAAAGGTGATATCCAACTCCTTCCCATTCCAATCCTGAGACCCTTCCTATAACATGAGATGTGATATCTCAATGCTTCTAATACCAAACCTGAGATCATTCCTATAACACGAGATGTGATATCCAAATCCTTCCCCTTCCAAACCTGAGACCCTTCCTATAGCATGAGATGTGATATCCAACTCCTTCCCATTCCAATCCTGAGACCCTTCCTATAGCATGAGATGTGATATCTCAATGCTTCTAATAATAAACCTGAGATCCTTCCTATAACATGAGATGTGATATCCAAATCCTTCCCCTTCCAAACCTGAGACCCTCCCTTTAGCATGAGATGTGATATCCAACTCCTTCCCATTCCAATCCTGAGACCCTTCTGATAGCATGAGATGTTATATCTCAATGCCTCTAATACCAAACCTGAGATCCTACCTCTAACATGAGATGTGATATCCAACTTCTTCCCATTCCAATCCTGAGACCCTTCCTATAGCATGAGATGTGATGTCTCAATGGTTCTAATACCAAATCTGAGATCCTTCCTATAACATGAGATGTGATATCCAACTCCTTCCCATTCCAATCCTGAGACCCTTCCTATAGCATGATATGTGATATCTCAATGCTTATACCAAACCTGAGACCCTTCCTATAGCATGAGATGTGATATCCAAATCCTTCCCATTCCAATCCTGAGACCCTTCCTATAGCATGAGATGTGATATCTCAATGCCTCTAATACCAAACCTGAGATCCTTCCTCTAACATGAAATGTGATATCCAAATCCTTCCCTTTCCAAACCTGAGAGCCTATCTATAGCATGAGATGTGATATCCAACTCCTTCCCATTCCAATCCTGAGACCCTTCCTATAGCATGAGATGTGATATCTCAATGCTTATACCAAACCTGAGACCCTTCCTATAGCATGAAATGTGATATCCAACTCCTTCCCCTTCCAAACCTGGGAGCCTTCCTATAACATGAGATGTGATATCCAACTTCTTCCCATTCCAATCCTGAGACCCTTCCTATAGCATGAGATGTGATGTCTCAATGGTTCTAATACCAAATCTGAGATCCTTCCTATAACATGAGATGTGATATCCAACTCCTTCCCATTCCAATCCTGAGACCCTTCCTATAGCATGATATGTGATATCTCAATGCTCATACCAAACCTGAGACCCTTCCTATAGCATGAGATGTGATATCCAAATCCTTCCCATTCCAATCCTGAGACCCTTCCTATAGCATGAGATGTGATATCTCAATGCCTCTAATACCAAACCTGAGATCCTTCCTCTAACATGAAATGTGATATCCAAATCCTTCCCTTTCCAAACCTGAGAGCCTATCTATAGCATGAGATGTGATATCCAACTCCTTCCCATTCCAATCCTGAGACCCTTCCTATAGCATGAGATGTGATATCTCAATGCTTATACCAAACCTGAGACCCTTCCTATAGCATGAGATGTGATATCCAAATCCTCCCATTCCAATCCTGAGACCCTTCCTATTGCATGAGATGTGATATCTCAATGCCTCTAATACCAAACCTGAGATCCTTCCTCTAACATGAAATGTGATATCCAACTCCTTCCCTTTCCAAACCTGAGAGACTACCTATAGCATGAGATGTGATATCCAAGTCCTTCCCATTCCAATCCTTAGACACTTCCTACAGCATGAGATGTGATATCTCAATGATTCTAATACCAAACCTGAGACCCGTCCTATAACATGAGATGGGATATCCAACTCCTTCCCATTTCAATCCTGAGACACTTCCGATAGCAGAGATGTGATATCTCAATGCTTATACCAAACCTGAGACCCTTCCTATAACATGAGATGTGATATCCAACTCCTTCCCATTCCAATCCTGAGACCCTAACTATAACATGAGATGTGATGTCTCAATGCTTCTAATACCAAACCTGAGATCGTTCCTATGGCATGAGATGTCATATAAAACTCCTTCCCATTCCAATCCTGAGACCCTTCCTATAGCATGAGATGTGATATCCAACTCCTTCCGATTCCAATCCTGAGACCCTTCCTATAGCATGAGATTTGATATCTCAATGCTTCTAATACCAAACCTGAGATCATTCCTATAACACGAGATGTGATAGCCAAATCCTTCCCCTTCCAAACCTGAGACCCTCCCTTTAGCATGAGATGTGATATCCAAGCGCTTCCCATTCCAATCCTGAGACCCTTCTGATAGCATGAGATGTGATATCTCAATGCCTCTAATACCAAACCTGAGATCCTACCTCTAACATGAAATGTGATATCCAACTCGTTCCCCTTCCAAACCTGATAGCCTTCCTATAGCATGAGATGTGATATTGAAGTATTTCCCATTCCAATCCTGAGACCCATCCTATAACATGAGATGTGATATCCAACTCCTTCCCATTCCAACCTGAGACCCTTCCTATAGCATGAGATGGGATATCCAACTACTTCCAAATCCAATCCTGATACCCTTCCGATAGCATGAGATGGGATATCTCAATCCCTCTAATACCAAACCTGAGATCCTTCCGATAGCATGAGATGTGATATCTCAATGCTTCTAATACCAAACCTGAGATCCTTCCTATAACATGAGATGTGATATCAAAATCCTTCCCCTTCCAAACCTGAGACCCTCCCTTTAGCATGAGATGTGATATCCAACTCCTTCCCATTCCAATCCTGAGACCCTTCTGATAGCATGAGATGTGATATTCAATGCCTCTAATACCAAACCTGAGATCCTACCTCTAACATGAAATGTGATATCCAATTCCTTCCCTTTCCAAACGTGAGAGCCTCCCTATAGCATGAGATGTGATATTCACGTCCTTCCCATTCCAATCCTGAGACCCTTCCTATAGCATGAGATGTGATATCTAAATGCTTCTAATACCAAACCTGAGACCCTTCCTATAACATAAGATGGGATACCCAACTCCTTCTCATTCCAATCCTGAGACCCTTCCGATAGCAGAGATGTGATATCTCAATGCTTATACCAAACCTGAGACCCTTCCTATGGCATGAGATGTCATATACAACTCCTTCCCATTCCATTCCTGAGACCCTTCCTATAGCATGAGATGTGATATCTCAATGCTTATACCAAACCTGAGACCCTTCCTATAGCATGAGATGTGATATCCAACTCCTTCCCATTCCAATCCTGAGACCCTTCCTATAACATGAGATGTGATGTCTCAATGCTTCTAATACCAAACCTGAGATCCTTCCTATGGCATGAGATGTCATATAAAACTCCTTCCCATTCCATTCCTGAGACCCTTCCTATAGCATGAGATGTGATATCCAACTCCTTCCCATTCCAATCCTGAGACCCTTCCTATAGCATGAGATGTGATATCTCAATGCTTCTAATACCAAACCTGAGATCCTTCCTATAACATGAAATGTGATATCCAAATCCTTCCCCTTCCAAACCAGAGACCCTCCCTTTAGCATGAGATGTGATATTCAACTCCTTCCCATTCCAATCCTGAGACCGTTCTGATAGCATGAGATGTGATATCTCAATGCTTCTAATACCAAACCTGAGATCCTTCCGCTAGCATGAGATGTGATATTTCAATTCTTCTAATACCAAACCTGAGATCCTTCCTATAACACGAGATGTGATATCCAAATCCTTCCCCTTCCAAACCTGAGACCCTCCCTTTAGCATGAGATGTGATATCCAATTCCTTCCCATTCCAATCCTGAGACCCTTCTGATAGCATGAGATGTTATATCTCAATGCCTCTAATACCAAACGTGAGATCCTACCTCTAACATGAAATGCGATATCCAACTCCTTCCCCTTCCAAACCTGGGAGCCTTCCTATAACATGAGATGTGATATCGAAGTCCTTCCCATTCCAATCCTGAGACCCTTCCTATAACATGAGATGTGATATCCAACTCCTTCCCATTCCAATTCTGAGACCCTTCCTATAGCATGAGATGTGATGTCTCAATGCTTCTAATACCAAATCTGAGATCCTTCCTATAACCTGAGATGTGATATCCAACTCCTTCCCATTCCAATCCTGAGACCCTTCCTATAGCATGAGATGTGATATCTCAATGCTTATACCAAACCTGAGATCCTTCCTATAGCATGAGATGTGATATCCAAATCCTTCCCATTCCAATCCTGAGACCCTTCCTATAGCATGAGATGTGATATCTCAATGCCTCTAATACCAAACCTGAGATCCTTCCTCTAACATGAAATGTGATATCCAACTCCTTCCCTTTCCAATCCTGAGACCCTCCCTTTAGCGTGAGATGTGATATCCAACTCCTTCCCATTCCAATCCTGAGACCCTTTTGATAGCATGAGATGTGATATTTCAATACCTCTAATACCAAACCTGAGATCCTACCTCTAACATGAAATGTGATATCCAACTCCTTCCCCTTCCAAACCTGAGAGCCTTCCTATAGCATGAGATGTGATATCCAAGTCCTTCCCATTCCAATCCTGATACCCTTCCTATAACATGAGATGTGATATCCAACTCCTTCCCATTCCAACCTGAGACCCTTCCTATAGCATGAGATGGGATATCCAACTCCTTCCAAATCCAATCCTGATACCCTTCCGATAGCATGAGATGTGATATCCCAATGCTTCTACAAAACCTGAGACCCATACCATGGCATGAGATGTGATATCAAACACCTTCCCATTCCCATCCTGAGACCCTTCCTATAGCTTGAGATGTGATATCCAACTCCTTCCCATTCCAATTCTGAGACCCGTCCTATACCATGAGACTTGATATCTCAATGCTTCTAATACCAAACCTGAGACTGGTCCTATAACATGAGATGTGATATCCAAATCCTTTCCCTTCCAAACCTTAGACCCTTCCTTTATCATGAGATGTGATATCTCAATGCTTCTAATGCCAAACCTGAGACCCTTCCTATAACGAGATGGGATATCCAACTCCTTCCCATTCCAATCCTGAGACCCTTCCTATAGCATGAGATGTGATATCTCAATGCTTCTAATACCAAACCTGAGACCCTTCCTATAACATAAGATGGGATATCCAACTCCTTCTCATTCCAATCCTGAGACCCTTCCGATAGCAGAGATGTGATATCTCAATGCTTATACCAAACCTGAGACCCTTCCTATGGCATGAGATGTCATATACAACTCCTTCCCATTCCAATCCTGGGACCCTTCCTATAGCATGAGATGTGATATCTCAATGCTTATACCAAACCTGAGACCCTTCCTATAGCATGAGATGTGATATCCAACTCCTTCCCATTCCAATCCTGAGACCCTTCCTATAACATGAGATGTGATGTCTCAATGCTTCTAATACCAAACCTGAGATCCTTCCTATGGCATGAGATGTCATATAAAACTCCTTCCCATTCCATTCCTGAGACCCTTCCTATAGCATGAGATGTGATATCCAACTCCTTCCCATTCCAACCCTGAGACCCTTCCTATAGCATGAGATGTGATATCTCAATGCTTCTAACAACAAACCTGAGATCCTTCCTATAACATGAGATGTGATATCCAAATCCTTCCCCTTCCAAACCAGAGACCCTCCCTTTAGCATGAGATGTGATATCCAACTCCTTCCCATTCCAATCCTGAGACCGTTCTGATAGCATGAGATGTGATATCTCAATGCTTCTAATACCAAACCTGAGATCCTTTTGATAGCATGAGATGTGATATTTCAATTCTTCTAATACCAAACCTGAGATCCTTCCTATAACACGAGATGTGATATCCGAATCCTTCCCCTTCCAAACCTGAGACCCTCCCTTTAGCATGAGATGTGATATCCAACTCCTTCCCATTCCAATCCTGAGACCCTTCTGATAGCATGAGATGTTATATCTCAATGCCTCTAATACCAAACCTGAGATACTACCTCTAACATGAAATGTGATATCCAACTCCTTCCCCTTCCAAACCTGGGAGCCTTCCTATAACATGAGATGTGATATCGAAGTCCTTCCCATTCCAATCCTGAGACCCTTCCTATAACATGAGATGTGATATCCAACTCCTTCCCATTCCAATCCTGAGACCCTTCCTATAGCATGAGATGTGATGTCTCAATGCTTCTAATACCAAATCTAAGATCCTTCCTATAACATGAGATGTGATATCCAACTCCTTCCCATTCCAATCCTGAGACCCTTCCTATAGCATGAGATGTGATATCTCAATGCTTATACCAAACCTGAGACCCTTCCTATAGCATGAGATGTGATATCCAACTCCTTCCCATTCCAATCCTGAGACCCTTCCTATAGCATGAGATGTGATATCTCAATGCTTATACCAAACCTGAGACCCTTCCTATAGCATGAGATGTGATATCCAAATCCTTCCCATTCCAATCCTGAGACCCTTCCTATAGCATGAGATGTGATATCTCAATGCCTCTAATACCAAACCTGAGATCCTTCCTCTAACATGAAAGGTGATATCCAACTCCTTCCCATTCCAATCCTGAGACCCTTCCTATAACATGAGATGTGATATCTCAATGCTTCTAATACCAAACCTGAGATCATTCCTATAACACGAGATGTGATATCCAAATCCTTCCCCTTCCAAACCTGAGACCCTTCCTATAGCATGAGATGTGATATCCAACTCCTTCCCATTCCAATCCTGAGACCCTTCCTATAGCATGAGATGTGATATCTCAATGCTTCTAATAATAAACCTGAGATCCTTCCTATAACATGAGATGTGATATCCAAATCCTTCCCCTTCCAAACCTGAGACCCTCCCTTTAGCATGAGATGTGATATCCAACTCCTTCCCATTCCAATCCTGAGACCCTTCTGATAGCATGAGATGTTATATCTCAATGCCTCTAATACCAAACCTGAGATCCTACCTCTAACATGAGATGTGATATCCAACTTCTTCCCATTCCAATCCTGAGACCCTTCCTATAGCATGAGATGTGATGTCTCAATGGTTCTAATACCAAATCTGAGATCCTTCCTATAACATGAGATGTGATATCCAACTCCTTCCCATTCCAATCCTGAGACCCTTCCTATAGCATGATATGTGATATCTCAATGCTTATACCAAACCTGAGACCCTTCCTATAGCATGAGATGTGATATCCAAATCCTTCCCATTCCAATCCTGAGACCCTTCCTATAGCATGAGATGTGATATCTCAATGCCTCTAATACCAAACCTGAGATCCTTCCTCTAACATGAAATGTGATATCCAAATCCTTCCCTTTCCAAACCTGAGAGCCTATCTATAGCATGAGATGTGATATCCAACTCCTTCCCATTCCAATCCTGAGACCCTTCCTATAGCATGAGATGTGATATCTCAATGCTTATACCAAACCTGAGACCCTTCCTATAGCATGAAATGTGATATCCAACTCCTTCCCCTTCCAAACCTGGGAGCCTTCCTATAACATGAGATGTGATATCCAACTTCTTCCCATTCCAATCCTGAGACCCTTCCTATAGCATGAGATGTGATGTCTCAATGGTTCTAATACCAAATCTGAGATCCTTCCTATAACATGAGATGTGATATCCAACTCCTTCCCATTCCAATCCTGAGACCCTTCCTATAGCATGATATGTGATATCTCAATGCTCATACCAAACCTGAGACCCTTCCTATAGCATGAGATGTGATATCCAAATCCTTCCCATTCCAATCCTGAGACCCTTCCTATAGCATGAGATGTGATATCTCAATGCCTCTAATACCAAACCTGAGATCCTTCCTCTAACATGAAATGTGATATCCAAATCCTTCCCTTTCCAAACCTGAGAGCCTATCTATAGCATGAGATGTGATATCCAACTCCTTCCCATTCCAATCCTGAGACCCTTCCTATAGCATGAGATGTGATATCTCAATGCTTATACCAAACCTGAGACCCTTCCTATAGCATGAGATGTGATATCCAAATCCTCCCATTCCAATCCTGAGACCCTTCCTATTGCATGAGATGTGATATCTCAATGCCTCTAATACCAAACCTGAGATCCTTCCTCTAACATGAAATGTGATATCCAACTCCTTCCCTTTCCAAACCTGAGAGACTACCTATAGCATGAGATGTGATATCCAAGTCCTTCCCATTCCAATCCTTAGACACTTCCTACAGCATGAGATGTGATATCTCAATGATTCTAATACCAAACCTGAGACCCGTCCTATAACATGAGATGGGATATCCAACTCCTTCCCATTTCAATCCTGAGACACTTCCGATAGCAGAGATGTGATATCTCAATGCTTATACCAAACCTGAGACCCTTCCTATAACATGAGATGTGATATCCAACTCCTTCCCATTCCAATCCTGAGACCCTAACTATAACATGAGATGTGATGTCTCAATGCTTCTAATACCAAACCTGAGATCGTTCCTATGGCATGAGATGTCATATAAAACTCCTTCCCATTCCAATCCTGAGACCCTTCCTATAGCATGAGATGTGATATCCAACTCCTTCCGATTCCAATCCTGAGACCCTTCCTATAGCATGAGATTTGATATCTCAATGCTTCTAATACCAAACCTGAGATCATTCCTATAACACGAGATGTGATAGCCAAATCCTTCCCCTTCCAAACCTGAGACCCTCCCTTTAGCATGAGATGTGATATCCAAGCGCTTCCCATTCCAATCCTGAGACCCTTCTGATAGCATGAGATGTGATATCTCAATGCCTCTAATACCAAACCTGAGATCCTACCTCTAACATGAAATGTGATATCCAACTCGTTCCCCTTCCAAACCTGATAGCCTTCCTATAGCATGAGATGTGATATTGAAGTATTTCCCATTCCAATCCTGAGACCCATCCTATAACATGAGATGTGATATCCAACTCCTTCCCATTCCAACCTGAGACCCTTCCTATAGCATGAGATGGGATATCCAACTACTTCCAAATCCAATCCTGATACCCTTCCGATAGCATGAGATGGGATATCTCAATCCCTCTAATACCAAACCTGAGATCCTTCCGATAGCATGAGATGTGATATCTCAATGCTTCTAATACCAAACCTGAGATCCTTCCTATAACATGAGATGTGATATCAAAATCCTTCCCCTTCCAAACCTGAGACCCTCCCTTTAGCATGAGATGTGATATCCAACTCCTTCCCATTCCAATCCTGAGACCCTTCTGATAGCATGAGATGTGATATTCAATGCCTCTAATACCAAACCTGAGATCCTACCTCTAACATGAAATGTGATATCCAATTCCTTCCCTTTCCAAACGTGAGAGCCTCCCTATAGCATGAGATGTGATATTCACGTCCTTCCCATTCCAATCCTGAGACCCTTCCTATAGCATGAGATGTGATATCTAAATGCTTCTAATACCAAACCTGAGACCCTTCCTATAACATAAGATGGGATACCCAACTCCTTCTCATTCCAATCCTGAGACCCTTCCGATAGCAGAGATGTGATATCTCAATGCTTATACCAAACCTGAGACCCTTCCTATGGCATGAGATGTCATATACAACTCCTTCCCATTCCATTCCTGAGACCCTTCCTATAGCATGAGATGTGATATCTCAATGCTTATACCAAACCTGAGACCCTTCCTATAGCATGAGATGTGATATCCAACTCCTTCCCATTCCAATCCTGAGACCCTTCCTATAACATGAGATGTGATGTCTCAATGCTTCTAATACCAAACCTGAGATCCTTCCTATGGCATGAGATGTCATATAAAACTCCTTCCCATTCCATTCCTGAGACCCTTCCTATAGCATGAGATGTGATATCCAACTCCTTCCCATTCCAATCCTGAGACCCTTCCTATAGCATGAGATGTGATATCTCAATGCTTCTAATACCAAACCTGAGATCCTTCCTATAACATGAAATGTGATATCCAAATCCTTCCCCTTCCAAACCAGAGACCCTCCCTTTAGCATGAGATGTGATATTCAACTCCTTCCCATTCCAATCCTGAGACCGTTCTGATAGCATGAGATGTGATATCTCAATGCTTCTAATACCAAACCTGAGATCCTTCCGCTAGCATGAGATGTGATATTTCAATTCTTCTAATACCAAACCTGAGATCCTTCCTATAACACGAGATGTGATATCCAAATCCTTCCCCTTCCAAACCTGAGACCCTCCCTTTAGCATGAGATGTGATATCCAATTCCTTCCCATTCCAATCCTGAGACCCTTCTGATAGCATGAGATGTTATATCTCAATGCCTCTAATACCAAACGTGAGATCCTACCTCTAACATGAAATGCGATATCCAACTCCTTCCCCTTCCAAACCTGGGAGCCTTCCTATAACATGAGATGTGATATCGAAGTCCTTCCCATTCCAATCCTGAGACCCTTCCTATAACATGAGATGTGATATCCAACTCCTTCCCATTCCAATTCTGAGACCCTTCCTATAGCATGAGATGTGATGTCTCAATGCTTCTAATACCAAATCTGAGATCCTTCCTATAACCTGAGATGTGATATCCAACTCCTTCCCATTCCAATCCTGAGACCCTTCCTATAGCATGAGATGTGATATCTCAATGCTTATACCAAACCTGAGATCCTTCCTATAGCATGAGATGTGATATCCAAATCCTTCCCATTCCAATCCTGAGACCCTTCCTATAGCATGAGATGTGATATCTCAATGCCTCTAATACCAAACCTGAGATCCTTCCTCTAACATGAAATGTGATATCCAACTCCTTCCCTTTCCAATCCTGAGACCCTCCCTTTAGCGTGAGATGTGATATCCAACTCCTTCCCATTCCAATCCTGAGACCCTTTTGATAGCATGAGATGTGATATTTCAATACCTCTAATACCAAACCTGAGATCCTACCTCTAACATGAAATGTGATATCCAACTCCTTCCCCTTCCAAACCTGAGAGCCTTCCTATAGCATGAGATGTGATATCCAAGTCCTTCCCATTCCAATCCTGATACCCTTCCTATAACATGAGATGTGATATCCAACTCCTTCCCATTCCAACCTGAGACCCTTCCTATAGCATGAGATGGGATATCCAACTCCTTCCAAATCCAATCCTGATACCCTTCCGATAGCATGAGATGTGATATCCCAATGCTTCTACAAAACCTGAGACCCATACCATGGCATGAGATGTGATATCAAACACCTTCCCATTCCCATCCTGAGACCCTTCCTATAGCTTGAGATGTGATATCCAACTCCTTCCCATTCCAATTCTGAGACCCGTCCTATACCATGAGACTTGATATCTCAATGCTTCTAATACCAAACCTGAGACTGGTCCTATAACATGAGATGTGATATCCAAATCCTTTCCCTTCCAAACCTTAGACCCTTCCTTTATCATGAGATGTGATATCTCAATGCTTCTAATGCCAAACCTGAGACCCTTCCTATAACGAGATGGGATATCCAACTCCTTCCCATTCCAATCCTGAGACCCTTCCTATAGCATGAGATGTGATATCTCAATGCTTCTAATACCAAACCTGAGACCCTTCCTATAACATAAGATGGGATATCCAACTCCTTCTCATTCCAATCCTGAGACCCTTCCGATAGCAGAGATGTGATATCTCAATGCTTATACCAAACCTGAGACCCTTCCTATGGCATGAGATGTCATATACAACTCCTTCCCATTCCAATCCTGGGACCCTTCCTATAGCATGAGATGTGATATCTCAATGCTTATACCAAACCTGAGACCCTTCCTATAGCATGAGATGTGATATCCAACTCCTTCCCATTCCAATCCTGAGACCCTTCCTATAACATGAGATGTGATGTCTCAATGCTTCTAATACCAAACCTGAGATCCTTCCTATGGCATGAGATGTCATATAAAACTCCTTCCCATTCCATTCCTGAGACCCTTCCTATAGCATGAGATGTGATATCCAACTCCTTCCCATTCCAATCCTGAGACCCTTCCTATAGCTTGAGATGTGATATCCAACTCCTTCCCATTCCAATTTGAGACCCGTCCTATACCATGAGATGTGATATCTCAATGCTTCTAATACCAAACCTGAGACCCTTCCTATAACGAGATGGGATATCCAACTCCTTCCCATTCCAATCCTGAGACCCTTCCGATAGCAGAGATGTGATATCTCAATGCTTATACCAAACCTGAGACCCTTCCTATGGCATGAGATGTCATATACAACTCCTTCCGATTCCAAACCTGAGACCCTTCCTATAGCATCAGATGGGATATCTCAATGCTAATACCAAACCTGAGATCCTTCCTGTAACATGAGATGTGATATCCAAATCCTTCCCCTTCCAAACCGGAGACCCTCCCTTTAGCATGAGATGTGATATCCAACTCTTTCCCATTCCAATCCCGAGACCCTTCGGATAGCATGAGATGTGATATCTCAATGCCTCTAATACCAAACCTGAGATCCTTCCGATAGCATGAGATGTGATTTCTCAATGCTTCTAATACCAAACCTGAGATCCTTCCTATAACATGAGATGTGATATCCAAATCCTTCCCCTTCCAAACCTGAGACCCCCCTTTAGCATGAGATGTGATATCCGACTCTTTCCCATTCCAATCCTGAGACCCTTCTGATAGCATGAGATGTGATATCTCAATGCCTCTAATACCAAACCTGAGATCCTTCCTATAACATGAGATGTGATATCTCAATGCTTCTAATACCAAACCTGAGACCCTCCCTTTAGCATGAGATGTGATATCCGACTCCTTCCCATTCCAATCCTGAGACCCTTCTGATAGCATGAGATGTGATATCTCAATGCCTCTAATACCAAACCTGAGATCCTTCCGATAGCATGATATGTGATATCTCAATGCGTCTAATACCAAACCTGAGATCCTTCCTATAACATGAGATGTGATATCCAAATCCTTCCCCTTCCAAACCTGAGACCCTCGCTTTAGCATGAGATGTGATATCCAACTCCTTCCCATTCCGATCCTGAGATCCTTCTGATAGCAGGAGATGTGATATCTCAATGCCTCTAATACCAAACCTGAGATCCTACATCTAACATGTAATGTGATATCCAACTCCTTCCCCTTCTAAACCTGAGAGCCTTCCTATAGCATGAGATGTGATATCCAAGTCCTTCCCATTCCAATCCTGAGACCCTTCCTATAACATGAGATGTGATATCCAACTCCTTCCCATTCCAACCTGAGACCCTTCCTATAGCATGAGATGGGATATCCAACTCCTTCCAAATCCAATCCTGATACCGTTCCGATAGCATGAGATGTGATATCCCAATGCTTCTACAAAACCTGAGACCCATACATGGCATGAGATGTGATATCAAACTCCTTCCCATTCCAATCCTGAGACCCTTCCTATAGCTTGAGATGTGATATCCAACTCCTTCCCATTCCAATTCTGAGACCCTTCCCATAGCATGAGATGTGATATCTCAATGCTTCTAATACCAAACCTGAGACCCATCCTATAACATGAGATGTGATATCCAAGTCCTTCCCATTCTGATCCTAAGACACTTCCTATAGCATGAGATGTGATATCTCAATGCTTCTAATACCAAACCTGAGACCCTTCCTATAACATGAGATGTGATATCCAACTCCTTCCCATTCCAATTCTGAGACCCGTCCTATACCATGAGATGTGATATCTCAATGCTTCTAATACCAAACCTGAGACCCTTCCTATAACGAGATGGGATATCCAACTCCTTCCCATTCCAATCCTGAGACCCTTCCGATAGCAGAGATGTGATATCTCAATGCTTATACCAAACCTGAGACCCTTCCTATGGCATGAGATGTCATATACAACTCCTTCCGATTCCAAACCTGAGACCCTTCCTATAGCATGAGATGGGATATCTCAATGCTTATACCAAACCTGAGACCCTTCCTATAGCATGAGATGTGATATCCAACTCCTTCCCATTCCAATCCTGAGACCCTTCCTATAGCTTGAGATGTGATATCCAACTCCTTCCCATTCCAATCCTGAGACCCTTCCTATAGCTTGAGATGTGATATCCAACTCCTTCCCATTCCAATCCTGAGACCTTTCCTATAGCATGAGATGTGATATCTCAATGCTTCTAATACCAAACCTGAGATCCTTCCTATAACATGAGATGTGATATCCAAATCCTTCCACTTCCAAACCTGAGACCCTCCCTTTAGCATGAGATGTGATATCCGACTCCTTCCCATTCCAATCCTGAGACCCTTCTGATAGCATGAGATGTGATATCTCAATGCCTCTAATACCAAACCTGAGATCCTTCCGATAGCATGAGATGTGATATCTCAATGCCTCTAATACCAAACGTGAGATCCTTCCTCTAACATGAAATGTGATATCAAACTCCTTCCCCTTCCAAACCTGAGAGCCTTCCTATAGCATGAGATGTGATATCCAAGTCCTTCCCATTCCAATCCTGAGACCCTTCCTATAACATGAGATGTGATATCCAACTCCTTCCCATTCCAACCTGAGACCCTTCCTATAGCTTGAGATGTGATATCCAACTCCTTCCCATTCCAATTCTGAGACCCATCCTATACCATGAGACTTGATATCTCAATGCTTCTAATACCAAACCTGAGACTGGTCCTATAACATGAGATGTGATATCCAAATCCTTCCCCTTCCAAACCTTAGACCCTTCCTTTATCATGAGATGTGATATCCAAGACCTTCCCATTCCAATCCTGAGACCCTTCCTATAGCATGAGATGTGATATCTCAATGCTTCTAATACCAAACCTGAGACCCTTCCTATAACATGAGATGTGATATCCAAGTCCTTCCCATTCCAATCCTGAGACCCTTCCTATAGCATGAGATATGATATCTCAATGCTTCTAATACCAAACCTGAGACCCTTCCTATAACATGAGATGTGATATCCAAAACCTTCCCATTCCAATCCTGAGACCCTTCCTATAGCTTGAGATGTGATATCCAACTCCTTCCCATTCCAATTCTGAGACCCGTCCTATATCATGAGATGTGATATCTCAATGCTTCTAATACCAAACCTGAGACCCTTCCTATAACGAGATGGGATATCCAACTCCTTCCCATTCCAATCCTGAGACCCTTCCGATAGCAGAGATGTGATATCTCAATGCTTATACCAAACCTGAGACCCTTCCTATGGCATGAGATGTCATATACAACTCCTTCCGATTCCAAACCTGAGACCCTTCCTATAGCATCAGATGGGATATCTCAATGCTAATACCAAACCTGAGGTCCTTCCTGTAACATGAGATGTGATATCCAAATCCTTCCCCTTCCAAACCCGAGACCCTCCCTTTGTCATGAGATGTGATATCCAACTCCTTCCCATTCCAATCCCGAGACCCTTCTGATAGCATCAGATGGGATATCTCAATGCTAATACCAAACCTGAGGTCCTTCCTATAACATGAGATGTGATATCCAAATCCTTCCCCTTCCAAACCTGAGACCCTCCCTTTAGCATGAGATGTGATATCCGACTCATTCCCATTCCAATCCTGAGAAACTTCTGATAGCATGAGATGTGATATCTCAATGCCTCTAATACCAAACCTGAGATCCTTCCTATAACATGAGATGTGATATCTCAATGCTTCTAATACCAAACCTGAGACCCTCCCTTTAGCATGAGATGTGATATCCGACTCCTTCCCATTCCAATCCTGAGACCCTTCTGATAGCATGAGATGTTATATCTCAATGCCTCTAATACCAAACCTGAGATCCTTCCGATAGCATGAGATGTGATATCTCAATGCATCTAATACCAAACCTGAGATCCTTCCTATAACATGAGATGTGATATCCAAATCCTTCCCCTTCCAAACCTGAGACCCTCCCTTTAGCATGAGATGTGATATCCAACTCCTTCCCATTCCGATCCTGAGATCCTTCTGATAGCATGAGATGTGATATCTCAATGCCTCTAATACCAAACCTGAGATCCTACCTCTAACATGTAATGTGATATCCAACTCCTTCCCCTTCCAAACCTGAGAGCCTTCCTATAGCATGAGATGTGATATCCAACTCCTTCCCATTCCAACCTGAGACCCTTCCTATAGCATGAGATGGGATATCCAACTCCTTCCAAATCGAATCCTGATACCCTTCCGATAGCATGAGATGTGATATCCCAATGCTTCTACAAAACCTGAGACCCATACATGGCATGAGATGTGATATCAAACTCCTTCCCATTCCAATCCTGAGACCCTTCCTATAGCTTGAGATGTGATATCCAACTCCTTCCCATTCCAATTCTGAGACCCTTCCCATAGCATGAGATATGATATCTCAATGCTTCTAATACCAAACCTGAGACCCTTCCTATAACATGAGATGTGATATCCAAGTCCTTCCCATTCCAATCCTGAGACCCTTCCTATAGCATGAGATGTGATATCTCAATGCCTCTAATACCAAACCTGAGATCCTTCCGATAGCATATGTGATATCTCAATGCGTCTAATACCAAACCTGAGATCCTTCCTATAACATGAGATGTGATATCCAAATCCTTCCCCTTCCAAACCTGAGACCCTCGCTTTAGCATGAGATGTGATATCCAACTCCTTCCCATTCCGATCCTGAGATCCTTCTGATAGCAGGAGATGTGATATCTCAATGCCTCTAATACCAAACCTGAGATCCTACATCTAACATGTAATGTGATATCCAACTCCTTCCCCTTCTAATCCTGAGAGCCTTCCTATAGCATGAGATGTGATATCCAAGTCCTTCCCATTCCAATCCTGAGACCCTTCCTATAACATGAGATGTGATATCCAACTCCTTCCCATTCCAACCTGAGACCCTTCCTATAGCATGAGATGGGATATCCAACTCCTTCCAAATCCAATCCTGATACCCTTCCGATAGCATGAGATGTGATATCTCACTGCTTCTAATACCAAACCTGAGACCCATCCTATAACATGAGATGTGATATCCAAGTCCTTCCCGTTCCAATCCTAAGACCCTTCCTATAGCATGAGATGTGATATCTCAATGCTTCTAATACCAAACCTGAGACCCTTCCTATAACAAGAGATGTGATATCCAAGTCCTTCCCATTCCAATCCCGAGACCCTTCCTATAGCTTGAGATGTGATATCCAACTCCTTCCCATTCCAATTCTGAGACCCGTCCTATACCATGAGATTTGATATCTCAATGCTTCTAATACCAAACCTGAGACCCATCCTATAACATGAGATGTGATATCCAAGTCCTTCCAATTCCAATCCTAAGACCCTTCCTATAGCATGAGATGTGATATCTCAATGCTTCTAATACCAAACCTGAGACCCTTCCTATAACATGAGATGTGATATCCAAGTCCTTCCCATTCCAATCCTGAGACCCTTCCTATAGCTTGAGATGTGATATCGAACTCCTTCCCATTCCAATTCTGAGACCCGTCCTATACCATGAGATGTGATATCTCAATGCTTCTAATACCAAACCTGAGACCCTTCCTATAACGAGATGGGATATCCAACTCCTTCCCATTCCAATCCTGAGACCCTTCCGATAGCAGAGATGTGATATCTCAATGCTTATACCAAACCTGAGACCCTTCCTATGGCATGAGATGTCATATACAACTCCTTCCGATTCCAAACCTGAGACCCTTCCTATAGCATGAGATGGGATATCTCAATGCTTATACCAAACCTGAGACCCTTCCTATAGCATGAGATTTGATATCCAACTCCTTCCCATTCCAATCCTGAAACCCTTCCTATAGCTTGAGATGTGATATCCAACTCCTTCCCATTCCAATCCTGAGACCCTTCCTATAGCTTGAGATGTGATATCCAACTCCTTCCCATTCCAATCCTGAGACCTTTCCTATAGCATGAGATGTGATATCTCAATGCTTCTAATACCAAACCTGAGATCCTTCCTATAACATGAGATGTGATATCCAAATCCTTCCACTTCCAAACCTGAGACCCTCCCTTTAGCATGAGATGTGATATCCGACTCCTTCCCATTCCAATCCTGAGACCCTTCTGATAGCATGAGATGTGATATCTCAATGCCTCTAATACCAAACTTGAGATCCTTCCGATAGCATGAGATGTGATATCTCAATGCTTCTAATACCAAACCTGAGATCCTTCCTATAACATGAGATGTGATCTCCAAATCCTTCCCCTTCCAAACCTGAGACCCTCCCTTTAGCATGAGATGTGATATCCAACTCCTTCCCATTCCAATCCTGAGACGCTTCTGATAGCATGAGATGTGATATCTCAATGCCTCTAATACCAAACGTGAGATCCTTCCTCTAACATGAAATGTGATATCCAACTCCTTCCCCTTCCAAACCTGAGAGCCTTCCTATAGCATGAGATGTGATATCCAAGTCCTTCCCATTCCAATCCTGAGACCCTTCCTATAACACGAGATGTGATATCCAACTCCTTCCCATTCCAACCTGAGACCCTTCCTATAGCATGAGATGGGATATCCAACTCCTTCCAGATCCAATCCTGATACCCTTCCGATAGTATGAGATGTGATATCCCAATGCTTCTACAAAACCTGAGACACATACATGGCATGAGATGTGATATCAAACTCCTTCCCATTCCAATCCTGAGACCCTTCCTATAGCTTGAGATGTGATATCCAACTCCTTCCCATTCCAATTCTGAGACCCATCCTATACCATGAGACTTGATATCTCAATGCTTCTAATACCAAACCTGAGACTGGTCCTATAACATGAGATGTGATATCCAAATCCTTCCCCTTCCAAACCTTAGACCCTTCCTTTATCATGAGATGTGATATCCAAGACCTTCCCATTCCAATCCTGAGACCCTTCCTATAGCATGAGATGTGATATCTCAATGCTTCTAATACCAAACCTGAGACCCTTCCTATAACATAAGATGTGATATCCAAGTCCTTCCCATTCCAATCCTGAGACCCTTCCTATAGCATGGGATGTGATATCTCAATGCTTCTAATACCAAACCTGAGACCCTTCCTATAACATGAGATGTGATATCCAAAACCTTCCCATTCCAATCCTGAGACCCTTCCTATAGCTTGAGATGTGATATCCAACTCCTTCCCATTCCAATTCTGAGACCCGTCCTATACCATGAGATTTGATATCTCAATGCTTCTAATACCAAACCTGAGACCCTTCCTATAACGAGATGGGATATCCAACTCCTTCCCATTCCAATCCTGAGACCCTTCCGATAGCAGAGATGTGATATCTCAATGCTTATACCAAACCTGAGACCCTTCCTATGGCATGAGATGTCATATACAACTCCTTCCGATTCCAAACCTGAGACCCTTCCTATAGCATCAGATGGGATATCTCAATGCTAATACCAAACCTGAGGTCCTTCCTATAACATGAGATGTGATATCCAAATCCTTCCCCTTCCAAACCTGAGACCCTCACTTTAGCATGAGATGTGATATCCAACTCCTTCCCATTCCAATCCCGAGACCCTTCTGATAGCATGAGATGTGATATCTCAATGCCTCTAATACGAAACCTGAGATCCTTCCGATAGCATGAGATGTGATATCTCAATGCTTCTAATACCAAACCTGAGATCCTTCCTATAACATGAGATGTGATATCCAAATCCTTCCCCATCCAAACCTGAGAACCTCCCTTTAGCATGAGATGTGATATCCGACTCCTTCCCATTCCAATCCTGAGACCCTTCTGATAGCATGAGATGTGATATCTCAATGCCTCTAATACCAAACCTGAGATCCTTCCTATAACATGAGATGTGATATCTCAATGCTTCTAATACCAAACCTGAGACCCTCCCTTTAGCATGAGATGTGATATCCGACTCCTTCCCATTCCAATCCTGAGACCCTTCTGATAGCATGAGATGTTATATCTCAATGCCTCTAATACCAAACCTGAGATCCTTCCGATAGCATGAGATGTGATATCTCAATGCATCTAATACCAAACCTGAGATCCTTCCTATAACATGAGATGTGATATCCAAATCCTTCCCCTTCCAAACCTGAGACCCTCCCTTTAGCATGAGATGTGATATACAACTCCTTCCCATTCCGATCCTGAGATCCTTCTGATAGCATGAGATGTGATATCTCAATGCCTCTAATACCAAACCTGAGATCCTACCTCTAACATGTAATGTGATATCCAACTCCTTCCCCTTCCAAACCTGAGAGCCTTCCTATAGCATGAGATGTGATATCCAAGTCCTTCCCATTCCAATCCTGAGACCCTTCCTATAACATGAGATGTGATATCCAACTCCTTCCCATTCCAACCTGAGACCCTTCCTATAGCATGAGATGGGATATCCAACTCCTTCCAAATCCAATCCTGATACCCTTCCGATAGCATGAGATGTGATATCCCAATGCTTCTACAAAACCTGAGACCCATACATGGCATGAGATGTGATATCAAACTCCTTCCCATTCCAATCCTGAGACCCTTCCTATAGCTTGAGATGTGATATCCAACTCCTTCCCATGCCAATTCTGAGACCCTTCCCATAGCATGAGATATGATATCTCAATGCTTCTAATACCAAACCTGAGACCCTTCCTATAACATGAGATGTGATATCCAAGTCCTTCCCATTCCAATCCTGAGACCCTTCCTATAGCATGAGATGTGATATCTCAATGCTTCTAATACCAAACCTGAGACCCTTCCTATAACGAGATGGGATATCCAACTCCTTCCCATTCCAATACTGAGACCCTTCCTATAGCTTGAGATGTGATATCCAACTCCTTCCCCTTCCAATTCTGAGACCCGTCCTATACCATGAGATGTGATATCTCAATGCTTCTAATACCAAACCTGAGGCCCTTCCTATAACGAGATGGGATATCCAACTCCTTCACATTCCAATCCTGAGACCCTTCAGATACCAGAGATGTGATATCTCAATGCTTATACCAAACCCGAGACCCTTCCTATGGCATGAGATGTCATATACGACTCCTTCCGATTCCAAACCTGAGACCCTTCCTATAGCATGAGATGGGATATCTCAATGCTTATACCAAACCTGAGACCCATCCTATAGCATGAGATGGGATATCCAACTCCTTCCAGATCCAATCCTGATACCCTTCCGATAGCATGAGATGTGATATCTCAATGCTAATACCAAACCTGAGATCCTTCCTGTAACATGAGATGTGATATCCAAATACTTCCCCTTCCAAACCCGAGACCCACATGAGATGTGATATCCAACTCCTTCCCATTCCAATCCCGAGATCCTTCTGATAGCATGAGATGTGATATCTCAATGCCTCTAATACCAAACCTGAGATCCTTCCGATAGCATGAGATCTGATATCTCAATGCTTCTAATACCAAACCTGAGATCCTTCCTATAACATGAGATGTGATATCCAAATCCTTCCCCTTCCAAACCTGAGACCCTCCCTTTAGCATGAGATGTGATATCCAACTCCTTCCCATTCCGATCCTGAGATCCTTCTGATAGCACGAGATGTGATATCTCAATGCCTCTAATACCAAACCTGAGATCCTACCTCTAACATGTAATGTGATATCCAACTCCTTCCCCTTCCAAACCTGAGAGCCTTCCTATAGCATGAGATGTGATATCCAAGTCCTTCCCATTCCAATCCTGAGACCCTTCCTATAACATGAGATGTGATATCCAACTCCTTCCCATTCCAACCTGAGACCCTTCCTATAGCATGAGATGGGATATCCAACTCCTTCCAAATCCAATCCTGATACCCTTCCGATAGCATGAGATGTGATATCCCAATGCTTCTACAAAACCTGAGACCCATACATGGCATGAGATGTGATATCAAACTCCTTCCCATTCCAATCCTGAGACCCTTCCTATAGCTTGAGATGTGATATCCAACTCCTTCCCATTCCAATTCTGAGACCCTTCCCATAGCATGAGATATGATATCTCAATGCTTCTAATACCAAACCTGAGACCCTTCCTATAACATGAGATGTGATATCCAAGTCCTTCCCATTCCAATCCTGAGACCCTTCCTATAGCATGAGATGTGATATCTCAATGCTTCTAATACCAAACCTGAGATCCTTCCTATAACATGAGATGTGATATCCAAGTCCTTCCCATTCCAATACTGAGACCCTTCCTATAGCTTGAGATGTGATATCCAACTCCTTCCCATTCCAATTCTGAGACCCGTCCTATACCATGAGATGTGATATCTCAATGCTTCTAATACCAAACCTGAGACCCTTCCTATAACGGGATGGGATATCCAACTCCTTCACATTCCAATCCTGAGACCCTTCAGATAGCAAAGATGTGATATCTCAATGCTTATACCAAACCTGAGACCCTTCCTATGGCATGAGATGTCATATACGACTCCTTCCGATTCCAAACCTGAGACCCTTCCTATAGCATGAGATGGGATATCTCAATGCTTATACCAAACCTGAGACCCTTCCTATAGCATGAGATGGGATATCCAACTCTTTCCAGATCCAATCCTGATACCCTTCCGATAGCATGAGATGTGATATCTCAATGCTAATACCAAACCTGAGATCCTTCCTGTAACATGAGATGTGATATCCAAACACTTCCCCTTCCAAACCCGAGACCCACATGAGATGTGATATCCAACTCCTTCCCATTCCAATCCCGAGACCCTTCTGATAGCATGAGATGTGATATCTCAATGCCTCTAATACCAAACCTGAGATCCTTCCGATAGCATGAGATCTGATATCTCAATGCTTCTAATACCAAACCTGAGATCCTTCCTATAACATGAGATGTGATATCCAAATCCTTCCCCTTCCAAACCTGAGAACCTCCCTTTAGCATGAGATGTGATATCCGACTCTTTCCCATTCCAATCCTGAGACCCTTCTGATAGCATGAGATGTGATGTCTCAATGCTTCTAATACCAAACCTGAGACCCTTCCTATAACATGAGATGTGATATCTCAATGCTTCTAATACCCAACCTGAGACCCTCCCTTTAGCATGAGATTTGATATCCGACTCCTTCCCATTCCAATCCTGAGACCCTTCTGATATCATGAGATGTGATATCTCAATGCCTCTAATACCAAACCTGAGATCCTTCCGATAGCATGAGATGTTATATCTCAATGCGTCTAATACCAAACCTGAGATCCTTCCTATAACATGAGATGTGATATCCAAATCCTTCCTCTTCCAAACCTGAGACCCTCCCTTTAGCATGAGATGTGATATCCAACTCCTTCCCATTCTGATCCTGAGATCCTTCTGATAGCATGAGATGTGATAACTCAATGCCTCTAATACCAAACCTGAGATCCTACCTCTAACATGTAATGTGATATCCAACCCCTTCCCCTTCCAAACCTGAGAGCCTTCCTATAGCATGAGATGTGATATCCAAGTCCTTCCCATTCCAATCCTGAGACCCTTCCTATAACATGAGATGTGATATCCAACTCCTTCCCATTCCAACCTGAGACCCTTCCTATAGCATGAGATGGGATATCCAACTTCTTCCAAATCCAATCCTGATACCCTTCCGATAGCATGAGATGTGATATGCCAATGCTTCTACAAAACCTGAGACCCATACATGGCATGAGATTTGATATCAAACTCCTTCCCATTCCAATCCTGAGACCCTTCCTATAGCTTGAGATGTGATATCCAACTCCTTCCCATTCCAATTCTGAGACCCTTCCCATAGCATGAGATGTGATAGCTCAATGCTTCCAATACCAAACCTGAGACCCTTCCTATAACATGAGATGTGATATCCAAGTCCTTCCCATTCCAATCCTGAGACCCTTCCTATAGCATGAGATGTGATATCTCAATGCTTCTAATACCAAACCTGAGACCCTTCCTATAACATGAGATGTGATATCCAAGTCCTTCCCATTCCAATCCTGAGACCCTTCCTATAGCTTGAGATGTGATATCCAACTCCTTCCCATTCCAATTCTGAAACCCTTCCCATAGCATGAGATGTGATATCTCAATGCTTCTAATACCAAACCTGAGACCCTTCCTATAACGAGATGGGATATCCAACTCCTTCCCATTCCAATCCTGAGACCCTTCCGATAGCAGAGATGTGATATCTCAATGCTTATACCAAACCTGAGACCCTTCCTATGGCATGAGATGTCATATACAACTCCTTCCGATTCCAAACCTGAGACCCTTCCTATAGAATGAGATGGGATATCTCAATGCTTATACAAAACCTGAGACCCTTCCTATAGCATGAGATGTGATATCCAACTCCTTCCCATTCCAATCCTGAGACCCTTCCTATAGCTTGAGATGTGATATCCAACTCCTTCCGATTCCAATCCTGAGACCCTTCCTATAGCTTGAGATGTGATATCCAACTCCTTCCCATTCCAATCCTGAGACCCTTCCTATAGCATGAGATGTGATATCTCAATGCTTCTAATACCAAACCTGAGATCCTTCCTATAACATGAGATGTGATATCCAAATCCTTCCACTTCCAAACCTGAGGCCCTCCATTTAGCATGAGATGTGATATCCGACTCCTTCCCATTCCAATCCTGAGACCCTTCGGATAGCATGAGATGTGATATCTCAATGCCTCTAATACCAAACCTGAGATCCTTCCGATAGCATGAGATGTGATATCTCAATGCTTCTAATACCAAACCTGAGACCCTTCCTATAGCATGAGATGTGATATCCAACTCCTTCCCATTCCAATCCTGAGACCCTTCCTATAGCTTGAGATGTGATATCCAACTCCTTCCGATTCCAATCCTGAGACCCTTCCTATAGCTTGAGATGTGATATCCAACTCCTTCCCATTCCAATCCTGAGACCCTTCCTATAGCATTAGATGTGATATCTCAATGCTTCTAATACCAAACCTGAGATCCTTCCTATAACATGAGATGTGATATCCAAATCCTTCCTCTTCCAAACCTGAGACCCTCCCTTTAGCATGAGATGTGATATCCAACTCCTTCCCATTCTGATCCTGAGATCCTTCTGATAGCATGAGATGTGATATCTCAATGCCTCTAATACCAAACCTGAGATCCTACCTCTAACATGTAATGTGATATCCAACTCCTTCCCCTTCCAAACATGAGAGCCTTCCTATAGCATGAGATGTGATATCCAAGTCCTTCCCATTCCAATCCTGAGACCCTTCCTATAACATGAGATGTGATATCCAACTCCTTCCCATTCCAACCTGAGACCCTTCCTATAGCATGAGATGGGATATCCAACTTCTTCCAAATCCAATCCTGATACCCTTCCGATAGCATGAGATGTGATATCCCAATGCTTCTACAAAACCTGAGACCCATACATGGCATGAGATTTGATATCAAACTCCTTCCCATTCCAATCCTGAGACCCTTCCTATAGCTTGAGATGTGATATCCAACTCCTTCCCATTCCAATTCTGAGACCCTTCCCATAGCATGAGATGTGATATCTCAATGCTTCTAACACCAAACCTGAGACCCTTCCTATAACATGAGATGTGATATCCAAGTCCTTCCCATTCCAATCCTGAGACCCTTCCTATAGCATGAGATGTGATATCTCAATGCTTCTAATACCAAACCTGAGACCCTTCCTATAACATGAGATGTGATATCCAAGTCCTTCCCATTCCAATCCTGAGACCCTTCCTATAGCTTGAGATGTGATATCCAACTCCTTCCCATTCCAATTCTGAAACCCTTCCCATAGCATGAGATGTGATATCTCAATGCTTCTAATAGCAAACCTGAGACCCTGATATCCAACTCCTTCCCATTCCAATCCTGAGACCCTTCCGATAGCAGAGATGTGATATCTCAATGCTTATACCAAACCTGAGACCCTTCCTATGGCATGAGATGTCATATACAACTCCTTCCGATTCCAAACCTGAGACCCTTCCTATAGAATGAGATGGGATATCTCAATGCTTATACCAAACCTGAGACCCTTCCTATAGCATGAGATGTGATATCCAACTCCTTCCCATTCCAATTCTGAGACCCTTCCTATAGCTTGAGATGTGATATCCAACTCCTTCCCATTCCAATTCTGAGACCCTTCCCATAGCATGAGATATGATATCTCAATGCTTCTAATACCAAACCTGAGACCCTTCCTATAACATGAGATGTGATATCCAAGTCCTTCCCATTCCAATCCTGAGACCCTTCCTATAGCATGAGATGTGATATCTCAATGCTTCTAATACCAAACCTGAGATCCTTCCTATAACATGAGATGTGATATCCAAGTCCTTCCCATTCCAATACTGAGACCCTTCCTATAGCTTGAGATGTGATATCCAACTCCTTCCCATTCCAATTCTGAGACCCGTCCTATACCATGAGATGTGATATCTCAATGCTTCTAATACCAAACCTGAGACCCTTCCTATAACGGGATGGGATATCCAACTCCTTCCCATTCCAATCCTGAGACCCTTCAGATAGCAGAGATGTGATATCTCAATGCTTATACCAAACCTGAGACCCTTCCTATGGCATGAGATGTCATATACGACTCCTTCCGATTCCAAACCTGAGACCCTTCCTATAGCATGAGATGGGATATCTCAATGCTTATACCAAACCTGAGACCCTTCCTATAGCATGAGATGGGATATCCAACTCTTTCCAGATCCAATCCTGATACCCTTCCGATAGCATGAGATGTGATATCTCAATGCTAATACCAAACCTGAGATCCTTCCTGTAACATGAGATGTGATATCCAAATACTTCCCCTTCCAAACCCGAGACCCACATGAGATGTGATATCCAACTCCTTCCCATTCCAATCCCGAGACCCTTCTGATAGCATGAGATGTGATATCTCAATGCCTCTAATACCAAACCTGAGATCCTTCCGATAGCATGAGATCTGATATCTCAATGCTTCTAATACCAAACCTGAGATCCTTCCTATAACATGAGATGTGATATCCAAATCCTTCCCCTTCCAAACCTGAGAACCTCCCTTTAGCATGAGATGTGATATCCGACTCTTTCCCATTCCAATCCTGAGACCCTTCTGATAGCATGAGATGTGATGTCTCAATGCTTCTAATACCAAACCTGAGACCCTTCCTATAACATGAGATGTGATATCTCAATGCTTCTAATACCCAACCTGAGACCCTCCCTTTAGCATGAGATGTGATATCCGACTCCTTCCCATTCCAATCCTGAGACCCTTCTGATATCATGAGATGTGATATCTCAATGCCTCTAATACCAAACCTGAGATCCTTCCGATAGCATGAGATGTTATATCTCAATGCGTCTAATACCAAACCTGAGATCCTTCCTATAACATGAGATGTGATATCCAAATCCTTCCTCTTCCAAACCTGAGACCCTCCCTTTAGCATGAGATGTGATATCCAACTCCTTCCCATTCTGATCCTGAGATCCTTCTGATAGCATGAGATGTGATATCTCAATGCCTCTAATACCAAACCTGAGATCCTACCTCTAACATGTAATGTGATATCCAACTCCTTCCCCTTCCAAACCTGAGAGCCTTCCTATAGCATGAGATGTGATATCCAAGTCCTTCCCATTCCAATCCTGAGACCCTTCCTATAACATGAGATGTGATATCCAACTCCTTCCCATTCCAACCTGAGACCCTTCCTATACCATGAGATGGGATATCCAACTTCTTCCAAATCCAATCCTGATACCCTTCCGATAGCATGAGATGTGATATCCCAATGCTTCTACAAAACCTGAGACCCATACATGGCATGAGATTTGATATCAAACTCCTTCCCATTCCAATCCTGAGACCCTTCCTATAGCTTGAGATGTGATATCCAACTCCTTCCCATTCCAATTCTGAGACCCTTCCCATAGCATGAGATGTGATAGCTCAATGCTTCTAATACCAAACCTGAGACCCTTCCTATAACATGAGATGTGATATCCAAGTCCTTCCCATTCCAATCCTGAGACCCTTCCTATAGCATGCGATGTGATATCTCAATGCTTCTAATACCAAACCTGAGACCCTTCCTATAACATGAGATGTGATATCCAAGTCCTTCCCATTCCAATCCTGAGACCCTTCCTATAGCTTGAGATGTGATATCCAACTCCTTCCCATTCCAATTCTGAAACCCTTCCCATAGCATGAGATGTGATATCTCAATGCTTCTAATACCAAACCTGAGACCCTTCCTATAACGACATGGGATATCCAACTCCTTCCCATTCCAATCCTGAGACCCTTCCGATAGCAGAGATGTGATATCTCAATGCTTATACCAAACCTGAGACCCTTCCTATGGCATGAGATGTCATATACAACTCCTTCCGATTCCAAACCTGAGACCCTTCCTATAGAATGAGATGGGATATCTCAATGCTTATACCAAACCTGAGACCCTTCCTATAGCATGAGATGTGATATCCAACTCCTTCCCATTCCAATCCTGAGACCCTTCCTATAGCTTGAGATGTGATATCCAACTCCTTCCGATTCCAATCCTGAGACCCTTCCTATAGCTTGAGATGTGATATCCAACTCCTTCCCATTCCAATCCTGAGACCCTTCCTATAGCATGAGATGTGATATCTCAATGCTTCTAATACCAAACCTGAGATCCTTCCTATAACATGAGATGTGATATCCAAATCCTTCCACTTCCAAACCTGAGGCCCTCCATTTAGCATGAGATGTGATATCCGACTCCTTCCCATTCCAATCCTGAGACCCTTCGGATAGCATGAGATGTGATATCTCAATGCCTCTAATACCAAACCTGAGATCCTTCCGATAGCATGAGATGTGATATCTCAATGCTTCTAATACCAAACCTGAGACCCTTCCTATAGCATGAGATGTGATATCCAACTCCTTCCCATTCCAATCCTGAGACCCTTCCTATAGCTTGAGATGTGATATCCAACTCCTTCCGATTCCAATCCTGAGACCCTTCCTATAGCTTGAGATGTGATATCCAACTCCTTCCCATTCCAATCCTGAGACCCTTCCTATAGCATTAGATGTGATATCTCAATGCTTCTAATACCAAACCTGAGATCCTTCCTATAACATGAGATGTGATATCCAAATCCTTCCTCTTCCAAACCTGAGACCCTCCCTTTAGCATGAGATGTGATATCCAACTCCTTCCCATTCTGATCCTGAGATCCTTCTGATAGCATGAGATGTGATATCTCAATGCCTCTAATACCAAACCTGAGATACTACCTCTAACATGTAATGTGATATCCAACTCCTTCCCCTTCCAAACCTGAGAGCCTTCCTATAGCATGAGATGTGATATCCAAGTCCTTCCCATTCCAATCCTGAGACCCTTCCTATAACATGAGATGTGATATCCAACTCCTTCCCATTCCAACCTGAGACCCTTCCTATAGCATGAGATGGGATATCCAACTTCTTCCAAATCCAATCCTGATACCCTTCCGATAGCATGAGATGTGATATCCCAATGCTTATACAAAACCTGAGACCCATACATGGCATGAGATTTGATATCAAACTCCTTCCCATTCCAATCCTGAGACCCTTCCTATAGCTTGAGATGTGATATCCAACTCCTTCCCATTCCAATTCTGAGACCCTTCCCATAGCATGAGATGTGATATCTCAATGCTTCTAATACCAAACCTGAGACCCTTCCTATAACATGAGATGTGATATCCAAGTCCTTCCCATTCCAATCCTGAGACCCTTCCTATAGCATGAGATGTGATATCTCAATGCTTCTAATACCAAACCTGAGACCCTTCCTATAACATGAGATGTGATATCCAAGTCCTTCCCATTCCAATCCTGAGACCCTTCCTATAGCTTGAGATGTGATATCCAACTCCTTCCCATTCCAATTCTGAAACCCTTCCCATAGCATGAGATGTGATATCTCAATGCTTCTAATACCAAACCTGAGACCCTTCCTATAACGAGATGGGATATCCAACTCCTTCCCATTCCAATCCTGAGACCCTTCCGATAGCAGAGATGTGATATCTCAATGCTTATACCAAACCTGAGACCCTTCCTATGGCATGAGATGTCATATACAACTCCTTCCGATTCCAAACCTGAGACCCTTCCTATAGAATGAGATGGGATATCTCAATGCTTATACCAAACCTGAGACCCTTCCTATAGCATGAGATGTGATATCCAACTCCTTCCCATTCCAATTCTGAGACCCTTCCTATAGCTTGAGATGTGATATCCAACTCCTTCCGATTCCAATCCTGAGACCCTTCCTATAGCTTGAGATGTGATATCCAACTCCTTCCCATTCCAATCCTGAGACCCTTCCTATAGCATGAGATGTGATATCTCAATGCTTCTAATACCAAACCTGAGATCCTTCCTATAACATGAGATGTGATATCCAACTCCTTCCCATTCCAACCTGAGACCCTTCCTATAGCATGAGATGGGATATCCAACTTCTTCCAAATCCAATCCTGATACCCTTCCGATAGCATGAGATGTGATATCCCAATGCTTATACAAAACCTGAGACCCATACATGGCATGAGATTTGATATCAAACTCCTTCCCATTCCAATCCTGAGACCCTTCCTATAGCTTGAGATGTGATATCCAACTCCTTCCCATTCCAATTCTGAGACCCTTCCCATAGCATGAGATGTGATATCTCAATGCTTCTAATACCAAACCTGAGACCCTTCCTATAACATGAGATGTGATATCCAAGTCCTTCCCATTCCAATCCTGAGACCCTTCCTATAGCATGAGATGTGATATCTCAATGCTTCTAATACCAAACCTGAGACCCTTCCTATAACATGAGATGTGATATCCAAGTCCTTCCCATTCCAATCCTGAGACCCTTCCTATAGCTTGAGATGTGATATCCAACTCCTTCCCATTCCAATTCTGAAACCCTTCCCATAGCATGAGATGTGATATCTCAATGCTTCTAATACCAAACCTGAGACCCTTCCTATAACGAGATGGGATATCCAACTCCTTCCCATTCCAATCCTGAGACCCTTCCGATAGCAGAGATGTGATATCTCAATGCTTATACCAAACCTGAGACCCTTCCTATGGCATGAGATGTCATATACAACTCCTTCCGATTCCAAACCTGAGACCCTTCCTATAGAATGAGATGGGATATCTCAATGCTTATACCAAACCTGAGACCCTTCCTATAGCATGAGATGTGATATCCAACTCCTTCCCATTCCAATTCTGAGACCCTTCCTATAGCTTGAGATGTGATATCCAACTCCTTCCGATTCCAATCCTGAGACCCTTCCTATAGCTTGAGATGTGATATCCAACTCCTTCCCATTCCAATCCTGAGACCCTTCCTATAGCATGAGATGTGATATCTCAATGCTTCTAATACCAAACCTGAGATCCTTCCTATAACATGAGATGTGATATCCAAATCCTTCCACTTCCAAACCTGAGGCCCTCCATTTAGCATGAGATGTGATATCCGACTCCTTCCCATTCCAATCCTGAGACCCTTCGGATAGCATGAGATGTGATATCTCAATGCCTCTAATACCAAACCTGAGATCCTTCCGATAGCATGAGATGTGATATCTCAATGCTTCTAATACCAAACCTGAGATCCTTCCTATAACATGAGATGTGATCTCCAAATCCTTCCCCTTCCAAACCTGAGACCCTCCCTTTAGCATGAGATGTGATATCCAACTCCTTCCCATTCCAATCCTGAGACCCTTCTGATAGCATGAGATGTGATATCTCAATGCCTCTAATACCAAACCTGAGATCCTTCCTCTAACATGAAATGTGATATCCAACTCCTTCCCCTTCCAAACCTGAGAGCCTTCCTATAGCATGAGATGTGATATCCAAGTCCTTCCCATTCCAATCCTGAGACCCTTCCTATAACATGAGATGTGATATCCAACTCCTTCCCATTCCAACCTGAGACCCTTCCTATAGCATGAGATGGGATATCCAACTCCTTCCAGATCCAATCCTGATACCCTTCCGATAGCATGAGATGTGATATCCCAATGCTTCTACAAAACCTGAGACCCATACATGGCATGAGATGTGATATCAAACTCCTTCCCATTCCAATCCTGAGACCCTTCCTATAGCTTGAGATGTGATATCCAACTCCTTCCCATTCCAATTCTGAGACCCGTCCTATACCATGAGACTTGATATCTCAATGCTTCTAATACCAAACCTGAGACCGGTCCTATAACATGAGATGTGATATCCAAATCCTTCCCCTTCCAAACCTTAGACCCTTCCTTTATCATGAGATGTGATATCCAAGACCTTCCCATTCCAATCCTGAGACCCTTCTGATAGCATGAGATGGGATATCCAACTCCTTCCAGATCCAATCCTGATACCCTTCCGATAGCATGAGATGTGATATCCCAATGCTTCTACAAAACCTGAGACCCATACATGGCATGAGATGTGATATCAAACTCCTTCCCATTCCAATCCTGAGACCCTTCCTATAGCTTGAGATGTGATATCCAACTCCTTCCCATTCCAATTCTGAGACCCGTCCTATACCATGAGACTTGATATCTCAATGCCTCTAATACCAAACCTGAGATCCTTCCTCTAACATGAAATGTGATATCCAACTCCTTCCAGATCCAATCCTGATACCCTTCCGATAGCATGAGATGTGATATCCCAATGCTTCTACAAAACCTGAGACCCATACATGGCATGAGATGTGATATCAAACTCCTTCCCATTCCAATCCTGAGACCCTTCCTTTAGCATGAGATGTGATATCCAACTCCTTCCCATTCCAATCCTGAGACCCTTCTGATAGCATGAGATGTGATATCTCAATGCCTCTAATACCAAACCTGAGATCCTTCCTCTAACATGAAATGTGATATCCAACTCCTTCCCCTTCCAAACCTGAGAGCCTTCCTATAGCATGAGATGTGATATCCAAGTCCTTCCCGTTCCAATCCTGAGACCCTTCCTATAACATGAGATGTGATATCCAACTCCTTCCCATTCCAACCTGAGACCCTTTCTATAGCATGAGATGGGATATCCAACTCCTTCCAGATCCAATCCTGATACCCTTCCGATAGCATGAGATGTGATATCCCAATGCTTCTACAAAACCTGAGACCCATACATGGCATGAGATGTGATATCAAACTCCTTCCCATTCCAATCCTGAGACCCTTCCTATAGCTTGAGATGTGATATCCAACTGCTTCCCATTCCAATTCTGAGACCCGTCCTATACCATGAGACTTGATATCTCAATGCTTCTAATACCAAACCTGAGACCGGTCCTATAACATGAGATGTGATATCCAAATCCTTCCCCTTCCAAACCTTAGACCCTTCCTTTATCATGAGATGTGATATCCAAGTCCTTCCCATTCCAATCCAGAGACCCTTCCTTTAGCATGAGATGTGATATCTCAATGCTTCTAATACCAAACCTGAGACCCTTCCTATAACATGAGATGTGATATCCAAGTCCTTCCCATTCCAATCCTGAGACCCTTCCTATAGCATGAGATGTGATATCTTAATGCTTCTAATACCAAACCTGAGACCCTTCCTATAACATGAGATGTGATATCCAAGTCCTTCCCATTCCAATCCGGAGACCCTTCCTATAGTTTGAGATGTGATATCCAACTCCTTCCCATTCCAATTCTGAGACCCGTCCTATACCATGAGATGTGATATCTCAATGCTTCTAATACCAAACCTGAGATCCTTCCTATAACGAGATGGGATATCCAACTCCTTCCCATTCCAATCCTGAGACCCTTCCGATAGCAGAGATGTCATATACAACTCCTTCCGATTCCAAACCTGAGACCCTTCCTATAGCATCAGATGGGATATCTCAATGCTTATACCAAACCTGAGACCCTTCCTATGGCATGAGATGTCATATACAACTCCTTCCGATTCCAAACCTGAGACCCTTCCTATAGCATCAGATGGGATATCTCAATGCTAATACCAAACCTGAGATCCTTCCTATAACATGAGATGTGATATCCAAATCCTTCCCCTTCCAAACTCGAGACCCTCCCTTTAGCATGAGATGTGATATCCAACTCCTTCCCATTCCAATCCCGAGACCGTTCTGATAGCATGAGATGTGATATCTCAATGCCTCTAATACCAAACCTGAGATCCTTCCGATAGCATGAGATGTGATATCTCAATGCTTTTAATACCAAACCTGAGATCCTTCCTATAACATGAGATGTGATATCCAAATCCTTCCCCTTCCAAACCTGAGACCCTCCCTTTAGCATGAGATGTGATATCCGACTCCTTCCCATTCCAATCCTGAGACCCTTCTGATAGCATGAGATGTGATATCTCAATGCCTCTAATACCAAACCTGAGTTCCTTCCTATAACATGAGATGTGATATCTCAATGCTTCTAATAGTAAACCTGAGACCCTCCCTTTAGCATGAGATGTGATATCCGACTCCTTCCCATTCCAATCCTGAGACCCTTCTGATAGCATGAGATGTGATATCTCAATGCCTCTAATACCAAACCTGAGATCCTTCCGATAGCATGAGATGTGATATCTCAATGTGTCTAATACCAAACCTGAGATCCTTCCTATAACATGAGATGTGATATCCAAATCCTTCCCCTTCCAAACCTGACACCCTCCCTTTAGCATGAGATGTGACATCCAACTCCTTCCCATTCCGATCCTGAGATCCTTCTGATAGCATGAGATGTGATATCTCAATGCCTCTAATACCAAACCTGAGATCCTACCTCTAACATGTAGTGTGATATCCAACTCCTTCCCCTTCCAAACCTGAGAGCCTTCCTATAGCATGAGATGTGATATCCAAGTCCTTCCCATTCCATTCCTGAGACCCTTCCTATAACATGAGATGTGATATCCAAATCCTTCCCATTCCAACCTGAGACCCTTCCTATATCATGAGATGGGATATCCAACTCCTTCCAAATCCAATCCTGATACCCTTCCGATAGCATGAGATGTGATATCCCAATGCTTCTACAAAACCTGAGACCCATACATCGCATGAGATGTGATATCAAACTCCTTCCCATTCCAATCCTGAGACCCTTCCTATAGCTTGAGATGTGATATCCAACTCCTTCCCATTCCAATTCTGAGACCCTTCCTATAGCATGAGATGTGATATCTCAATGCTTCTAATACCAAACCTGAGACCCTTCCTATAACATGAGATGTGTTATCCAAGTCCTTCCCATTCCAATCCTGAGACCCTTCCTATAGCATGAGATGTGATATCTCAATGCTTCTAATACCAAACCTGAGACCCTTCCTATATCATGAGATGTGATATCCAAGTCCTTCCCATTCCAATCCTGAGACCCTTCCTATAGCTTGAGATGTGATATATAACTCCTTCCCATTCCAATCCTAAGACCCTTCCTATAGCATGAGATGTGATATCTCAATGCTTCTAATACCAAACCTGAGACCCTTCCTATAACATGAGATGTGATATCCAAGTCCTTCCCATTCCAATCCTGCGACCCTTCCTATAGCTTGAGATGTGATATCCAACTCCTTCCCATTCCAATTCTGAGACCCGTCCTATACCATGAGATGTGATATCTCAATGCTTCTAATACCAAACCTGAGACCCTTCCTATAACGAGATGGGATATCCAACTCCTTCCCATTCCAATCCTGAGACCCTTCCGATAGCAGAGATGTGATATCTCAATGCTTATACCAAACCTGACACCCTACCTATGGCATGAGATGTCATATACAACTCCTTCCGATTCCAAACCCGAGACCCTTCCTATAGCATGAGATGGGATATCTCAATGCTAATACCAAACCTGAGCCCCTTCCTATAGCATGAGATGTGATATCCAACTCCTTCCCATACCAATCCTGAGACCCTTACTATAGCTTGAGATGTGATATCCAACTCCTTCCCATTCCAATCCTGAGACCCTTTCTATAGCTTGAGATGTGATATCCAACTCCTTCCCATTCCAATCCTGAGACCCTTCCTATAGCATGAGATGTGATATCTCAATGCTTCTAATACCAAACCTGAGATCCTTCCTATAACATGAGATGTGATATCCAAATCCTTCCACTTCCAAACCTGAGACCCTCCCTTTAGCATGAGATGTGATATCCGACTCCTTCCCATTCCAATCCTGAGACCCTTCTGATAACATGAGATGTGATATCTCAATGCCTCTAATACCAAACCTGAGATCCTTCCGATAGCATGAGATGTGATATCTCAATGCTTCTAATACCAAACCTGAGATCCTTCCTATAACATGAGATGTGATATCCAAATCCTTCCCCTTCCAAACCTGAGACCCTCCCTTTAGCATGAGATGTGATATCCAACTCCTTCCCATTCCAATCCTGAGACCCTTCCTATAGCATGAGATGTGATATCTCAATGCTTCTAATACCAAACCTGAGATCCTTCCTATAACATGAAATGTGATATCCAACTCCTTCCCCTTCCAAACCTGAGAGCCTTCCTATAGCATGAGATGTGATATCCAAGTCCTTCCCATTCCAATCCTGAGACCCTTCCTATAACATGAGATGTGATATCCAACTCCTTCCAAATCCAATCCTGATACCCTTCCGATAGCATGAGATGTGATATCCCAATGCTTCTACAAAACCTGAGACCCATACATGGCATGAGATGTGATATCAAACTCCTTCCCATTCCAATCCTGAGACACTTCCTATAGCATCAGATGTGATATCTCAATGCTTCTAATACCAAACCTGAGACTCTTCCTATAACATGAGATGGGATATCCAACTCCTTCCCATTCCAATCCTGAGACCCTTCCAATAGCAGAGATGTGATATCTCAATGCTTATACCAAACCTGAGACCCTTCCTATGGCATGAGATGTCATATACAACTCCTTCCCATTCCAATCCTGAGACCCTTCCTATAGCATGAGATGTGATATCTCAATGCTTCTAATACCAAACCTGAGATCCTTCCTATAACATGAGATGTGATATCCAACTCCTTCCCATTCCAATCCTGAGACCCTTCCTATAGCATGAGATGTGACATCTCAATGCTTATACCACACCTGAGACCCTTCCTATAGCATGAGATGTGATATCCAACTCCTTCCCATTCCAATCCTGAGACCCTTCCTATAGCATGAGATGTGATATCTCAATGCCTCTAATACCAAACCTGAGATCCTTCCTCTAACATGAAATGTGATATCCAACTCCTTCCCTTTCCAAACCTGAGAGCCTACCTATAGCATGAGATGTGATATTCAAGTCCTTCCCATTCCAATCCTTAGACCCTTCCTACAGCATGCAATATGATATCTCAATGATTCTAATAACAAACCTGAGACCCGTCCTATAACATGAGATGGGATATCCAACTCCTTCCCATTCCAATCCTGAGACACTTCCGATAGCAGAGATGTGATATTTCAATGCTTATACCAAACCTGAGACCCTTCCTATAGCATGAGATGTAATATCCAACTCCTTCCCATTCCAATCCTGAGACCCTTCCTACAGCATGCGATGTGATATCTCAATGCTTCTAATACCAAACCTGAGACCCGTCCTATAACATGAGATGGGATATCCAACTCCTTCCCGTTCCAAACCTGAGACCCTTCCTATAGCATGAGATGTGATATCCAACTCCTTCCCATCCCAATCCTGAGACACTTCCGATTGCAGAGATGTGATATCTCAATGCTTATACCAAACCTGAGACTCTTCCTATAACATGAGATGTGATATCCAACTCCTTCCCGTTCCAAACCTGAGACCCTTCCTATAGCATGAGATGTGATATCCAACTCCTTCCCATTCCAATCCTGAGACCCTTCTGATAGCATGAGATGTGATATCTCAATGCTTCTAATACCAAACCTGAGATCCTTCTTATAACATGTGATGTGATATCCAAATCCTTCCCCTTCCAAACCTGAGACCCTCCCTTTAGCATGAGAAGTGATATCCAACTCCTTCCCATTCCAATCCTGAGACCCTTATGATAGCATGAGATGTGATATCTCAATGCCTCTAATACCAAACCTGAGATACTTCCGATAGCATGAGATGTGATATCTCAATGATTCTAATACCAAACCTGAGATCCTTCCTATAACATGCGATGTGATATCCAAATCCTTCCCCTTCCAAACCTGAGACCCTCCCTTTAGCATGAGATGTGATATCCAACTCCTTCCCATTCCAATCCTGAGACCCTTCTGATAGCATGAGATGTGATACCTCAATGCCTCTAATACCAAACCTGAGATCCTACCTCTAACATGAAATGTGATATCCAACTCCTTCCCTTACCAAACCTGAGATCCTTCCTATAACATGCGATGTGATATCCAAATCCTTCCCCTTCCAAACCTGAGACCTTCCCTATAGCATGAGATGTGATATCCAAGTCCGTCCCATTCCAATCCTGAGACCCTTCCTATAGCATGAGATGTGATATCTCAATGCTTATTCCAAACCTGAGACCCTTCCTATGGCATGAGATGTCATATACAACTCCTTCCCATTCCAATCCTGAGACCCTTCCTATAGCATGAGATGTGATATCTCAATGCTTATACCAAACCTGAGACCCTTCCTATAGCATGAGATGTGATAGCCAACTTCTTCCCATTCCAATCCTGAGACCCTTCCTATAACATGAGATGTGATGTCGCAATGCTTCTAATACCAAACCTGAGATCTTTCCTATAACATGAGATGTGATATCCAACACCTTCCCATTCCAATCCTCAGACCCTTCCTATAGCATGAGATGTGATATCTCAATGCTTATACCAAACGTGAGACCCTTCCTATAGCTTGAGATGTGATATCCAACTCCTTCCCATTCCAATCCTGAGACCCTTCCTATAGCATGAGATGTGATATCTCAATGCTTATACCAAACGTGAGACCCTTCCTATAACATGAGATGTGATATCTTAATGCCTCTAATACCAAACCTGAGATCCTTCCTCTAACATGAAATGTGATATCCAACTCCTTCCCGTTCCAAACCTGAGAGCCTTCCTATAGCATGAGATATGATATCCAAGTCCTTCCCATTCCAATCCTGGGACCCTTCCTATAACATGAGATGTGATATCCAACTCCTTCCCATTCCAACCTGAGACCCTTTCTATAGCATGAGATGGGATATCCAACTCCTTCCAAATCAAATCCTGATACCCTTCCGATAGCATGAGATGTGATATCCCAATGTTTCTACCAAACCTGAGACCCATACTATGGCATGAGTTGTGATATCAAACCCCTTCCCATTCCAATCCTGAGACCCTTCCTATAGCTTGAGATATCCAACTCCTTCCCATTCCAATTCTGAGACCCTTCCTATACCATGAGACTTGATATCTCAATGCTTCTAATACCAAACCTGAGACCCTTCCTATAGCATGAGATGTGATATCTCAATGCTTCTAATACCAAACCTGAGATCCTTCCGATAACATGAGATGTGATATCCAAATCCTTCCGCTTCCAAACCTGAGACCCTCCCTTTAGCATGAGATGTGATATCCAACTCCTTCCCATTCCCATCCTGAGACCCTTCTGATAGCATGAGATGTGATATCTCAATGCCTCCAATACCAAACCTGAGATCCTACCTCTAACATGAAATGTGATATCCACATCCTTCCCCTTCCAAACCTGAGACCCTCCCTTTAGCATGAGATGTGATATCCAACTCCGTCCCATTCCAATCCTGAGACCCTTCCGATAGCATGAGATGTGATATCTCAATGCTTCTAATACCAAACCTGTGATCCTTCCTATAACAAGAGATGTGATATCCAAATCCTTCCCCTTCCAAACCTGAGACCCTCCCTTTAGCATGAGATGTGATATCTCAATGCCTCTAATACCAAACCTGAGATCCTTCCGATAGCATGAGATGTGATATCTCAATGCTTCTAATACCAAACCTGAGATCCTTCCTATAACATGAGACGTGATATCCAAACCCTTCCCCTTCCAAACCTGAGACCCTCCCTTTAGCATGAGATGTGATATCCAACTCCTTCCCATTCCAATCCTGAGACCCTTCTGATAGCATGAGATGTGATATCTCAATGCCTCTAATACCAAACCTGAGATCCTACCTCTAACATGAAATGTGATATCCAACTCCTTCCCCTTCCAAACCTGAGAGCCTTCCTATAGCATGAGATGTGATATCCAAGTCCTTCCCTTTCCAATCCTGAGACCCTTCCTATAACATGAGATGTGATATCCAACTCCTTCCAAATCCAATCCTGATACCCTTCCGATAGCATGAGATGTGATATCCCAATGCTTCTACAAAACCTGAGACCCATACATGGCATGAGATGTGATATCAAACTCCTTCCCATTCCAATCCTGAGACACTTCCTATAGCATCAGATGTGATATCTCAATGCTTCTAATACCAAACCTGAGACTCTTCCTATAACATGAGATGGGATATCCAACTTCTTCCCATTCCAATCCTGAGACCCTTCCGATAGCAGAGATGTGATATCTCAATGCTTATACCAAACCTGAGACCCTTCCTATGGCATGAGATGTCATATACAACTCCTTCCCATTCCAACCCTGAGACCCTTCCTATAGCATGAGATGTGATATCTCAATGCTTCTAATACCAAACCTGAGATCCTTCCTATAACATGAGATGTGATATCCAACTCCTTCCCATTCCAATCCTGAGACCCTTCCTATAGCATGAGATGTGACATCTCAATGCTTATACCAAACCTGAGACCCTTCCTATAGCATGAAATGTGATATCCAAATCCTTCCCATTCCAATCCTGAGACCCTTCCTATAGCATGAGATGTGATATCTCAATGCCTCTAATACCAAACCTGAGATCCTTCCTCTAACATGAAATGTGATATCCAACTCCTTCCCTTTCCAAACCTGAGAGCCTACCTATAGCATGAGATGTGATATTCAAGTCCTTCCCATTCCAATCCTTAGACCCTTCCTACAGCATGCAATATGATATCTCAATGATTCTAATAACAAACCTGAGACCCGTCCTATTACATGAGATGGGATATCCAACTCCTTCCCATTCCAATCCTGAGACACTTCCGATAGCAGAGATGTGATATCTCAATGCTTATACCAAACCTGAGACCCTTCCTATAGCATGAGATGTAATATCCAACTCCTTCCCATTCCAATCCTGAGACCCTTCCTACAGCATGCGATGTGATATCTCAATGCTTCTAATACCAAACCTGAGACCCGTCCTATAACATGAGATGGGATATCCAACTCCTTCCCGTTCCAAACCTGAGACCCTTCCTATAGCATGAGATGTGATATCCAACTCCTTCCCATCCCAATCCTGAGACACTTCCGATTGCAGAGATGTGATATCTCAATGCTTATACCAAACCTGAGACTCTTCCTATAACATGAGATGTGATATCCAACTCCTTCCCGTTCCAAACCTGAGACCCTTCCTATAGCATGAGATGTGATATCCAACTCCCTCCCATTCCAATCCTGAGACCCTTCTGATAGCATGAGATGTGATATCTCAATGCTTCTAATACCAAACCTGAGATCCTTCTTATAACATGTGATGTGATATCCAAATCCTTCCCCTTCCAAACCTGAGACCCTCCCTTTAGCATGAGAAGTGATATCCAACTCCTTCCCATTCCAATCCTGAGACCCTTATGATAGCATGAGATGTGATATCTCAATGCCTCTAATACCAAACCTGAGATACTTCCGATAGCATGAGATGTGATATCTCAATGATTCTAATACCAAACCTGAGATCCTTCCTATAACATGCGATGTGATATCCAAATCCTTCCCCTTCCAAACCTGAGACCCTCCCTTTAGCATGAGATGTGATATCCAACTCCTTCCCATTCCAATCCTGAGACCCTTCCTATAGCTTGAGAAGTGATATCTAACTCCTTCCCATTCCAATTCTGAGACCCGTCCTATACCATGAGATGTGATATCTCAATGCTTCTTATACCAAACCTGAGACCCTTCCTATAACGAGATGGGATATCCAACTCCTTCCCATTCCAATCCTGAGACCCTTCCGATAGCAGAGATGTGATATCTCAATGCTTATACCAAACCTGAGACCCTACCTATGGCATGAGATGTCATATACAACTCCTTCCGATTCCAAACCTGAGACCCTTCCTATAGCATGAGATGGGATATCTCAATGCTAATACCAAACCTGAGACCCTTCCTATAGCATGAGATGTGATATCCAACTCCTTCCCATTCCAATCCTGAGACCCTTACTATAGCTTGAGATGTGATATCCAACTCCTTCCCATTCCAATCCTGAGACCCTTTCTATAGCTTGAGATGTGATATCCAACTCCTTCCCATTCCAATACTGAGACCCTTCCTATAGCATGAGATGTGATATCTCAATGCTTCTAATACCAAACCTGAGATCCTTCCTATAACATGAGATGGGATATCCAAATCCTTCCACTTCCGAACCTGAGACCCTCCCTTTAGCATGAGATGTGATATCCGACTCCTTCCCATTCCAATCCTGAGACCCTTCTGATAGCATGAGATGTGATATCTCAATGCCTCTAATACCAAACCTGAGATCCTTCCGATAGCATGAGATGTGATATCTCATTGCTTCTAATACCAAACCTGAGATCCTTCCTATAACATGAGATGTGATATCCAAATCCTTCCCCTTCCAAACCTGAGACCCTCCCTTTAGCATGAGACGTGATATCCAACTCCTTCCCATTCCAATCCTGAGACCCTTCTGATAGCATGAGATGTGATATCTCAATGCCTCTAATACCAAACCTGAGATCCTACCTCTAACATGAAATGTGATATCCAACTCCTTCCCCTTCCAAACCTGAGAGCCTTCCTATAGCATGAGATGTGATATCCAAGTCCTTCCCATTCCAATCCTGAGACCCTTCCTATAACATGAGATGTGATATCCAACTCCTTCCAAATCCAATCCTGATACCCTTCCGATAGCATGAGATGTGATATCCCAATGATTCTACAAAACCTGAGACCCATACATGGCATGAGATGTGATATCAAACTCCTTCCCATTCCAATCCTGAGACACTTGATATAGCATCAGATGTGATATCTCAATGCTTCTAATACCAAACCTGAGACTCTTCCTATAACATGAGATGGGATATCCAACTCCTTCCCATTCCAATCCTGAGACCCTTCCGATAGCAGAGATGTGATATCTCAATGCTTATACCAAACCTGAGACCCTTCCTATGGCATGAGATGTCATATACAACTCCTTCCCATTCCAATCCTGAGACCCTTCCTATAGCATGAGATGTGATATCTCAATGCTTCTAATACCAAACCTGAGATCCTTCCTATAACATGAGATGTGATATCCAACTCCTTCCCATTCCAATCCTGAGACCCTTCCTATAGCATGAGATGTGACATCTCAATGCTTATACCACACCTGAGACCCTTCCTATAGCATGAGATGTGATATCCAACTCCTTCCCATTCCAATCCTGAGACCCTTCCTATAGCATGAGATGTGATATCTCAATGCCTCTAATACCAAACCTGAGATCCTTCCTCTAACATGAAATGTGATATCCAACTCCTTCCCTTTCCAAACCTGAGAGCCTACCTATAGCATGAGATGTGATATTCAAGTCCTTCCCATTCCAATCCTTAGACCCTTCCTACAGCATGCAATATGATATCTCAATGATTCTAATAACAAACCTGAGACCCGTCCTATAACATGAGATGGGATATCCAACTCCTTCCCATTCCAATCCTGAGACACTTCCGATAGCAGAGATGTGATATCTCAATGCTTATACCAAACCTGAGACCCTTCCTATGGCATGAGATGTCATATACAACTCCTTCCCATTCCAACCCTGAGACCCTTCCTATAGCATGAGATGTGATATCTCAATGCTTCTAATACCAAACCTGAGATCCTTCCTATAACATGAGATGTGATATCCAACTCCTTCCCATTCCAATCCTGAGACCCTTCCTATTGCATGAGATGTGACATCTCAATGCTTATACCAAACCTGAGACCCTTCCTATAGCATGAAATGTGATATCCAACTCCTTCCCATTCCAATCCTGAGACCCTTCCTATAGCATGAGATGTGATATCTCAATGCCTCTAATACCAAACCTGAGATCCTTCCTATAACATGCAATGTGATATCCAAATCCTTCCCCTTCCAAACCTGAGACCCTCCCTTTAGCATGAGATGTGATATCCAACTCCTTCCCATTCCAATCCTGAGACCCTTCCTATAGCTTGAGAAGTGATATCTAACTCCTTCCCATTCCAATTCTGAGACCCGTCCTATACCATGAGATGTGATATCTCAATGCTTCTTATACCAAACCTGAGACCCTTCCTATAACGAGATGGGATATCCAACTCCTTCCCATTCCAATCCTGAGACCCTTCCGATAGCAGAGATGTGATATCTCAATGCTTATACCAAACCTGAGACCCTACCTATGGCATGAGATGTCATATACAACTCCTTCCGATTCCAAACCTGAGACCCTTCCTATAGCATGAGATGGGATATCTCAATGCTAATACCAAACCTGAGACCCTTCCTATAGCATGAGATGTGATATCCAACTCCTTCCCATTCCAATCCTGAGACCCTTACTATAGCTTAAGATGTGATATCCAACTCCTTCCCATTCCAATCCTGAGACCCTTTCTATAGCTTGAGATGTGATATCCAACTCCTTCCCATTCCAATACTGAGACCCTTCCTATAGCATGAGATGTGATATCTCAATGCTTCTAATACCAAACCTGAGATCCTTCCTATAACATGAGATGTGATATCCAAATCCTTCCACTTCCAAACCTGAGACCCTCCCTTTAGCATGAGATGTGATATCCGACTCCTTCCCATTCCAATCCTGAGACCCTTCTGATAGCATGAGATGTGATATCTCAATGCCTCTAATACCAAACCTGAGATCCTTCCGATAGCATGAGATGTGATATCTCATTGCTTCTAATACCAAACCTGAGATCCTTCCTATAACATGAGATGTGATATCCAAATCCTTCCCCTTCCAAACCTGAGACCCTCCCTTTAGCATGAGATGTGATATCCAACTCCTTCCCATTCCAATCCTGAGACCCTTCTGATAGCATGAGATGTGATATCTCAATGCCTCTAATACCAAAACTGAGATCCTACCTCTAACATGAAATGTGATATTCAACTCCTTCCCCTTCCAAACCTGAGAGCCTTCCTATAGCATGAGATGTGATATCCAAGTCCTTCCCATTCCAATCCTGAGACCCTTCCTATAACATGAGATGTGATATCCAACTCCTTCCAAATCCAATCCTGATACCCTTCCGATAGCATGAGATGTGATATCCCAATGATTCTACAAAACCTGAGACCCATACATGGCATGAGATGTGATATCAAACTCCTTCCCATTCCAATCCTGAGACACTTCCTATAGCATCAGATGTGATATCTCAGTGCTTCTAATACCAAACCTGAGACTCTTCCTATAACATGAGATGGGATATCCAACTCCTTCCCATTCCAATCCTGAGACCCTTCCGATAGCAGAGATGTGATATCTCAATGCTTATACCAAACCTGAGACCCTTCCTATGGCATGAGATGTCATATACAACTCCTTCCCATTCCAATCCTGAGACCCTTCCTATAGCATGAGATGTGATATCTCAATGCTTCTAATACCAAACCTGAGATCCTTCCTATAACATGAGATGTGATATCCAACTCCTTCCCATTCCAATCCTGAGACCCTTCCTATAGCATGAGATGTGACATCTCAATGCTTATACCACACCTGAGACCCTTCCTATAGCATGAGATGTGAAATCCAACTCCTTCCCATTCCAATCCTGAGACCCTTCCTATAGCATGAGATGTGATATCTCAATGCCTCTAATACCAAACCTGAGATCCTTCCTCTAACATGAAATGTGATATCCAACTCCTTCCCTTTCCAAACCTGAGAGCCTACCTATAGCATGAGATGTGATATTCAAGTCCTTCCCATTCCAATCCTTAGACCCTTCCTACAGCATGCAATATGATATCTCAATGATTCTAATAACAAACCTGAGACCCGTCCTATAACATGAGATGGGATATCCAACTCCTTCCCATTCCAATCCTGAGACACTTCCGATAGCAGAGATGTGATATCTCAATGCTTATGCCAAACCTGAGACCCTTCCTATAGCATGAGATGTAATATCCAACTCCTTCCCATTCCAATCCTGAGACCCTTCCTACAGCATGCGATGTGATATCTCAATGCTTCTAATACCAAACCTGAGACCCGTCCTATAACATGAGATGGGATATCCAACTCCTTCCCGTTCCAAACCTGAGACCCTTCCTATAGCATGAGATGTGATATCCAACTCCTTCCCATCCCAATCCTGAGACACTTCCGATTGCAGAGATGTGATATCTCAATGCTTATACCAAACCTGAGACTCTTCCTATAACATGAGATGTGATATCCAACTCCTTCCCGTTCCAAACCTGAGACCCTTCCTATAGCATGAGATGTGATATCCAACTCCTTCCCATTCCAATCCTGAGACCCTTCTGATAGCATGAGATGTGATATCTCAATGCTTCTAATACCAAACCTGAGATCCTTCTTATAACATGTGATGTGATATCCAAAGCCTTCCCCTTCCAAACCTGAGACCCTCCCTTTAGCATGAGAAGTGATATCCAACTCCTTCCCATTCCAATCCTGAGACCCTTCTGATAGCATGAGATGTGATATCTCAATGCCTCTAATACCAAACCTGAGATCCTTCCGATAGCATGAGATGTGATATCTCATTGCTTCTAATACCAAACCTGAGATCCTTCCTATAACATGAGATGTGATATCCAAATCCTTCCCCTTCCAAACCTGAGACCCTCCCTTTAGCATGAGATGTGATATCCAACTCCTTCCCATTCCAATCCTGAGACCCTTCTGATAGCATGAGATGTGATATCTCAATGCCTCTAATACCAAACCTGCGATCCTACCTCTAACATGAAATGTGATATCCAACTCCTTCCCCTTCCAAACCTGAGAGCCTTCCTATAGCATGAGATGTGATATCCAAGTCCTTCCCATTCCAATCCTGAGACCCTTCCTATAACATGAGATGTGATATCCAACTCCTTCCAAATCCAATCCTGATACCCTTCCGATAGCATGAGATGTGATATCCCAATGATTCTACAAAACCTGAGACCCATACATGGCATGAGATGGGATATCCAACTCCTTCCCATTCCAATCCTGAGACCCTTCCGATAGCAGAGATGTGATATCTCAATGCTTATACCAAACCTGAGACCCTTCCTATGGCATGAGATGTCATATACAACTCCTTCCCATTCCAATCCTGAGACCCTTCCTATAGCATGAGATGTGATATCTCAATGCTTCTAATACCAAACCTGAGATCCTTCCTATAACATGAGATGTGATATCCAACTCCTTCCCATTCCAATCCTGAGACCCTTCCTATAGCATGAGATGTGACATCTCAATGCTTATACCACACCTGAGACCCTTCCTATAGCATGAGATGTGATATCCAACTCCTTCCCATTCCAATCCTGAGACCCTTCCTATAGCATGAGATGTGATATCTCAATGCCTCTAATACCAAACCTGAGATCCTTCTTATAACATGTGATGTGATATCCAAAGCCTTCCCCTTCCAAACCTGAGACCCTCCCTTTAGCATGAGAAGTGATATCCAACTCCTTCCCATTCCAATCCTGAGACCCTTCTGATAGCATGAGATGTGATATCTCAATGCCTCTAATACCAAACCTGAGATCCTTCCGATAGCATGAGATGTGATATCTCATTGCTTCTAATACCAAACCTGAGATCCTTCCTATAACATGAGATGTGATATCCAAATCCTTCCCCTTCCAAACCTGAGACCCTCCCTTTAGCATGAGATGTGATATCCAACTCCTTCCCATTCCAATCCTGAGACCCTTCTGATAGCATGAGATGTGATATCTCAATGCCTCTAATACCAAACCTGCGATCCTACCTCTAACATGAAATGTGATATCCAACTCCTTCCCCTTCCAAACCTGAGAGCCTTCCTATAGCATGAGATGTGATATCCAAGTCCTTCCCATTCCAATCCTGAGACCCTTCCTATAACATGAGATGTGATATCCAACTCCTTCCAAATCCAATCCTGATACCCTTCCGATAGCATGAGATGTGATATCCCAATGATTCTACAAAACCTGAGACCCATACATGGCATGAGATGGGATATCCAACTCCTTCCCATTCCAATCCTGAGACCCTTCCGATAGCAGAGATGTGATATCTCAATGCTTATACCAAACCTGAGACCCTTCCTATGGCATGAGATGTCATATACAACTCCTTCCCATTCCAATCCTGAGACCCTTCCTATAGCATGAGATGTGATATCTCAATGCTTCTAATACCAAACCTGAGATCCTTCCTATAACATGAGATGTGATATCCAACTCCTTCCCATTCCAATCCTGAGACCCTTCCTATAGCATGAGATGTGACATCTCAATGCTTATACCACACCTGAGACCCTTCCTATAGCATGAGATGTGATATCCAACTCCTTCCCATTCCAATCCTGAGACCCTTCCTATAGCATGAGATGTGATATCTCAATGCCTCTAATACCAAACCTGAGATCCTTCCTCTAACATGAAATGTGATATCCAACCCCTTCCCTTTCCAAACCTGAGAGCCTACCTATAGCATGAGATGTGATATTCAAGTCCTTCCCATTCCAATCCATAGACCCTTCCTACAGCATGCAATATGATATCTCAATGATTCTAATAACAAACCTGAGACCCGTCCTATAACATGAGATGGGATATCCAACTCCTTCCCATTCCAATCCTGAGACACTTCCGATAGCAGAGATGTGATATCTCAATGCTTATACCAAACCTGAGACCCTTCCTATGGCATGAGATGTCATATACAACTCCTTCCCATTCCAACCCTGAGACCCTTCCTATAGCATGAGATGTGATATCTCAATGCTTCTAATACCAAACCTGAGATCCTTCCTATAACATGAGATGTGATATCCAACTCCTTCCCATTCCAATCCTGAGACCCTTCCTATAGCATGAGATGTGACATCTCAATGCTTATACCAAACCTGAGACCCTTCCTATAGCATGAAATGTGATATCCAACTCCTTCCCATTCCAATCCTGAGACCCTTCCTATAGCATGAGATGTGATATCTCAATGCCTCTAATACCAAACCTGAGATCCTTCCTCTAACATGAAATGTGATATCCAACTCCTTCCCTTTCCAAACCTGAGAGCCTACCTATAGCATGAGATGTGATATTCAAGTCCTTCCCATTCCAATCCTTCGACCCTTCCTACAGCATGCAATATGATATCTCAATGATTCTAATAACAAACCTGAGACCCGTCCTATAACATGAGATGGGATATCCAACTCCTTCCCATTCCAATCCTGAGACACTTCCGATAGCAGAGATGTGATATCTCAATGCTTATACCAAACCTGAGACCCTTCCTATAGCATGAGATGTAATATCCAACTCCTTCCCATTCCAATCCTGAGACCCTTCCTACAGCATGCGATGTGATATCTCAATGCTTCTAATACCAAACCTGAGACCGGTCCTATAACATGAGATGGGATATCCAACCCCTTCCCGTTCCAAACCTGAGACCCTTCCTATAGCATGAGATGTGATATCCAACTCCTTCCCATCCCAATCCTGAGACACTTCCGATTGCAGAGATGTGATATCTCAATGCTTATACCAAACCTGAGACTCTTCCTATAACATGAGATGTGATATCCAACTCCTTCCCGTTCCAAACCTGAGACCCTTCCTATAGCATGAGATGTGATATCCAACTCCTTCCCATTCCAATCCTGAGACCCTTCTGATAGCATGAGATGTGATATCTCAATGCTTCTAATACCAAACCTGAGATCCTTCTTATAACATGTGATGTGATATCCAAATCCTTCCCCTTCCAAACCTGAGACCCTCCCTTTAGCATGAGAAGTGATATCCAACTCCTTCCCATTCCAATCCTGAGACCCTTATGATAGCATGAGATGTGATATCTCAATGCCTCTAATACCAAACCTGAGATACTTCAGATAGCATGAGATGTGATATCTCAATGATTCTAATACCAAACCTGAGATCCTTCCTATAACATGCGATGTGATATCCAAATCCTTCCCCTTCCAAACCTGAGACCCTCCCTTTAGCATGAGATGTGATATCCAACTCCTTCCCATTCCAATCCTGAGACCCTTCTGATAGCATGAGATGTGATACCTCAATGCCTCTAATACCAAACCTGAGATCCTACCTCTAACATGAAATGTGATATCCAACTCCTTCCCTTACCAAACCTGAGATCCTTCCTATAACATGCGATGTGATATCCAAATCCTTCCCCTTCCAAACCTGAGACCCTCCCTATAGCATGAGATGTGATATCCAAGTCCGTCCCATTCCAATCCTGAGACCCTTCCTATAGCATGAGATGTGATATCTCAATGCTTATTCCAAACCTGAGACCCTTCCTATGGCATGAGATGTCATATACAACTCCTTCCCATTCCAATCCTGAGACCCTTCCTATAGCATGAGATGTGATATCTCAATGCTTATACCAAACCTGAGACCCTTCCTATAGCATGAGATGTGATAGCCAACTTCTTCCCATTCCAATCCTGAGACCCTTCCTATAACATGAGATGTGATGTCGCAATGCTTCTAATACCAAACCTGAGATCTTTCCTATAACATGAGATGTGATATCCAACACCTTCCCATTCCAATCCTGAGACCTTTCCTATAGCATGAGATGTGATATCTCAATGCTTATACCAAACGTGAGACCCTTCCTATAGCTTGAGATGTGATATCCAACTCCTTCCCATTCCAATCCTGAGACCCTTCCTATAGCATGAGATGTGATATCTCAATGCTTATACCAAACGTGAGACCCTTCCTATAACATGAGATGTGATATCTTAATGCCTCTAATACCAAACCTGAGATCCTTCCTCTAACATGAAATGTGATATCCAACTCCTTCCCCTTCCAAACCTGAGAGCCTTCCTATAGCATGAGATATGATATCCAAGTCCTTCCCATTCCAATCCTGGGACCCTTCCTATAACATGAGATGTGATATCCAACTCCTTCCCATTCCAACCTGAGACCCTTCCTATAGCATGAGATGGGATATCCAACTCCTTCCAAATCAAATCCTGATACCCTTCCGATAGCATGAGATGTGATATCCCAATGTTTCTACCAAACCTGAGATCCATACTATGGCATGAGTTGTGATATCAAACCCCTTCCCATTCCAATCCTGAGACCCATCCTAAAGCTTGAGATATCCAACTCCTTCCCATTCCAATTCCGAGACCCTTCCTATACCATGAGACTTGATATCTCAATGCTTCTAATACCAAACCTGAGACCCTTCCTATAGCATGAGATGTGATATCTCAATGCTTCTAATACCAAACCTGAGATCCTTCCGATAACATGAGATGTGATATCCAAATCCTTCCCCTTCCAAACCTGAGACCCTCCCTTTAGCATGAGATGTGATATCCAACTCCTTCCCATTCCCATCCTGAGACCCTTCTGATAGCATGAGATGTGATATCTCAATGCCTCCAATACCAAACCTGAGATCCTACCTCTAACATGAAATGTGATATCCACATCCTTCCCCTTCCAAACCTGAGACCCTCCCTTTAGCATGAGATGTGATATCCAACTCCGTCCCATTCCAATCTTGAGACCCTTCCGATAGCATGAGATGTGATATCTCAATGCTTCTAATACCAAACCTGAAATCCTTCCGATAACATGAGATGTGATATCCAAATCCTTCCCCTTCCAAACCTGAGACCCTCCCTTTAGCATGAGATGTGATATCTCAATGCCTCTAATACCAAACCACCAAACCTGAGATCCTTCCGATAGCATGAGATGTGATATCTCAATGCTTCTAATACCAAACCTGAGATCCTTCCTATAACATGAGACGTGATATCCAAATCCTTCCCCTTCCAAACCTGAGACCCTCCCTTTAGCATGAGATGTGATATCCAACTCCTTCCCATTCCAATCCTGAGACCCTTCTGATAGCATGAGATGTGATATCTCAATGCCTCTAATACCAAACCTGAGATCCTACCTCTAACATGAAATGTGATATCCAACTCTTTCCCCTTCCAAACCTGAGAGCCTTCCTATAGCATGAGATGTGATATCCGACTCCTTCCCGTTCCAATCCTGAGACCCTTCCGATAGCATGAGATGTGATATCTCAATGCTTCTAATACCAAACCTGAGATCCTTCTTATAACATGTGATGTGATATCCAAATCCTTCCCCTTCCAAACCTGAGACCCTCCCTTTAGCATGAGATGTGATATCCAACTCCTTCCCATTCCAATCCTGAGACCCTTATGATAGATAGCATGAGATGTGATATCTCAATGCCTCTAATACCAAACCTGAGATCCTTCCTATAACATGAGATGTGATATCCAAATCCTTCCCCTTCCAAACCTGAGACCCTCCGTTTAGCATGAGATGTGATATCCAACTCCTTCCCATTCCAATCCTGAGACCCTTCCGATAGCATGAGATGTGATATCTCAATGCTTCTAATACCAAACCTGTGATCCTTCCTATAACAAGAGATGTGATATCCAAATCCTTCCCCTTCCAAACCTGAGACCCTCCCTTTAGCATGAGATGTGATATCCCAATGCCTCTAATACCAAACCTGAGATCCTTCCGATAGCATGAGATGTGATATCTCAATGCTTCTAATACCAAACCTGAGATCCTTCCTATAACATGAGACGTGATATCCAAATCCTTCCCCTTCCAAACCTGAGACCCTCCCTTTAGCATGAGATGTGATATCCAACTCCTTCCCATTCCAATCCTGAGACACTTCCTATAGCATCAGATGTGATATCTTAATGCTTCTAATACCAAACCTGAGACTCTTCCTATAACCTGAGATGGGATATCCAACTCCTTCCCATTCCAATCCTGAGACCCTTCCGATAGCAGAGATGTGATATCTCAATGCTTATACCAAACCTGAGACCCTTCCTATGGCATGAGATGTCATATACAACTCCTTCCCATTCCAATCCTGAGACCCTTCCTATAGCATGAGATGTGATATCTCAATGCTTCTAATACCAAACCTGAGATCCTTCCTATAACATGAGATGTGATATCCAACTCCTTCCCATTCCAATCCTGAGACCCTTCCTATAGCATGAGATGTGACATCTCAATGCTTATACCAAACCTGAGACCCTTCCTATAGCATGAAATGTGATATCCAACTCCTTCCCATTCCAATCCTGAGACCCTTCCTATAGCATGAGATGTGATATCTCAATGCCTCTAATACCAAACCTGAGATCCTTCCTCTAACATGAAATGTGATATCCAACTCCTTCCCTTTCCAAACCTGAGAGCCTACCTATAGCATGAGATGTGATATTCAAGTCCTTCCCATTCCAATCCTTAGACCCTTCCTACAGCATGCAATATGATATCTCAATGATTCTAATAACAAACCTGAGACCCGTCCTATAACATGAGATGTGATATCTCAATGCTTCTAATACCAAACCTGAGATCCTTCCTATAACATGAGATGTGATATCCAACTCCTTCCCATTCCAATCCTGAGACACTTCCTATAGCATGAGATGTGATATCTCACTGCTTATACCAAACCTGAGACCCTTCCTATAGCATGAGATGTGATATCCAACTCCTTCCCATTCCAATCCTGAGACCCTTCCTATAGCATGAGATGTGATATCTCAATGCTTCTAATATCAAACTTTAGAGCCTCCCTATAGCATGAGATGTGATATCCAAGTCCTTCCCATTCCAATCCTGAGACACTTCCTATAGCATGAGATGTGATATCTCAATGCTTCTAATACCAAACCTGAGACTCTTCCTATAACATGAGATGGGATATCCAACTCCTTCCCATTCCAATCCTGAGACACTTCCGATTGCAGAGATGTGATATCTCAATGCTTATACCAAACCTGAGACTCTTCCTATAACATGAGATGTGATATCCAACTCCTTCCCGTTCCAAACCTGAGACCCTTCCTATAGCATGAGATGTGATATCCAACTCCTTCCCATTCCAATCCTGAGACCCTTCTGATAGCATGAGATGTGATATCTCAATGCTTCTAATACCAAACCTGAGATCCTTCTTATAACATGTGATGTGATATCCAAATCCTTCCCCTTCCAAACCTGAGACCCTCCCTTTAGCATGAGAAGTGATATCCAACTCCTTCCCATTCCAATCCTGAGACCCTTATGATAGCATGAGATGTGATATCTCAATGCCTCTAATACCAAACCTGAGATACTTCAGATAGCATGAGATGTGATATCTCAATGATTCTAATACCAAACCTGAGATCCTTCCTATAACATGCGATGTGATATCCAAATCCTTCCCCTTCCAAACCTGAGACCCTCCCTTTAGCATGAGATGTGATATCCAACTCCTTCCCATTCCAATCCTGAGACCCTTCTGATAGCATGAGATGTGATACCTCAATGCCTCTAATACCAAACCTGAGATCCTACCTCTAACATGAAATGTGATATCCAACTCCTTCCCTTACCAAACCTGAGATCCTTCCTATAACATGCGATGTGATATCCAAATCCTTCCCCTTCCAAACCTGAGACCCTCCCTATAGCATGAGATGTGATATCCATGTCCGTCCCATTCCAATCCTGAGACCCTTCCTATAGCATGAGATGTGATATCTCAATGCTTATTCCAAACCTGAGACCCTTCCTATGGCATGAGATGTCATATACAACTCCTTCCCATTCCAATCCTGAGACCCTTCCTATAGCATGAGATGTGATATCTCAATGCTTATACCAAACCTGAGACCCTTCCTATAGCATGAGATGTGATAGCCAACTTCTTCCCATTCCAATCCTGAGACCCTTCCTATAACATGAGATGTGATGTCGCAATGCTTCTAATACCAAACCTGAGATCTTTCCTATAACATGAGATGTGATATCCAACACCTTCCCATTCCAATCCTGAGACCTTTCCTATAGCATGAGATGTGATATCTCAATGCTTATACCAAACGTGAGACCCTTCCTATAGCTTGAGATGTGATATCCAACTCCTTCCCATTCCAATCCTGAGACCCTTCCTATAGCATGAGATGTGATATCTCAATGCTTATACCAAACGTGAGACCCTTCCTATAACATGAGATGTGATATCTTAATGCCTCTAATACCAAACCTGAGATCCTTCCTCTAACATGAAATGTGATATCCAACTCCTTCCCCTTCCAAACCTGAGAGCCTTCCTATAGCATGAGATATGATATCCAAGTCCTTCCCATTCCAATCCTGGGACCCTTCCTATAACATGAGATGTGATATCCAACTCCTTCCCATTCCAACCTGAGACCCTTCCTATAGCATGAGATGGGATATCCAACTCCTTCCAAATCAAATCCTGATACCCTTCCGATAGCATGAGATGTGATATCCCAATGTTTCTACCAAACCTGAGATCCATACTATGGCATGAGTTGTGATATCAAACCCCTTCCCATTCCAATCCTGAGACCCATCCTAAAGCTTGAGATATCCAACTCCTTCCCATTCCAATTCCGAGACCCTTCCTATACCATGAGACTTGATATCTCAATGCTTCTAATACCAAACCTGAGACCCTTCCTATAGCATGAGATGTGATATCTCAATGCTTCTAATACCAAACCTGAGATCCTTCCGATAACATGAGATGTGATATCCAAATCCTTCCCCTTCCAAACCTGAGACCCTCCCTTTAGCATGAGATGTGATATCCAACTCCTTCCCATTCCCATCCTGAGACCCTTCTGATAGCATGAGATGTGATATCTCAATGCCTCCAATACCAAACCTGAGATCCTACCTCTAACATGAAATGTGATATCCACATCCTTCCCCTTCCAAACCTGAGACCCTCCCTTTAGCATGAGATGTGATATCCAACTCCGTCCCATTCCAATCTTGAGACCCTTCCGATAGCATGAGATGTGATATCTCAATGCTTCTAATACCAAACCTGAAATCCTTCCGATAACATGAGATGTGATATCCAAATCCTTCCCCTTCCAAACCTGAGACCCTCCCTTTAGCATGAGATGTGATATCTCAATGCCTCTAATACCAAACCACCAAACCTGAGATCCTTCCGATAGCATGAGATGTGATATCTCAATGCTTCTAATACCAAACCTGAGATCCTTCCTATAACATGAGACGTGATATCCAAATCCTTCCCCTTCCAAACCTGAGACCCTCCCTTTAGCATGAGATGTGATATCCAACTCCTTCCCATTCCAATCCTGAGACCCTTCTGATAGCATGAGATGTGATATCTCAATGCCTCTAATACCAAACCTGAGATCCTACCTCTAACATGAAATGTGATATCCAACTCTTTCCCCTTCCAAACCTGAGAGCCTTCCTATAGCATGAGATGTGATATCCGACTCCTTCCCGTTCCAATCCTGAGACCCTTCCGATAGCATGAGATGTGATATCTCAATGCTTCTAATACCAAACCTGAGATCCTTCTTATAACATGTGATGTGATATCCAAATCCTTCCCCTTCCAAACCTGAGACCCTCCCTTTAGCATGAGATGTGATATCCAACTTCTTCCCATTCCAATCCTGAGACCCTTATGATAGATAGCATGAGATGTGATATCTCAATGCCTCTAATACCAAACCTGAGATCCTTCCTATAACATGAGATGTGATATCCAAATCCTTCCCCTTCCAAACCTGAGACCCTCCGTTTAGCATGAGATGTGATATCCAACTCCTTCCCATTCCAATCCTGAGACCCTTCCGATAGCATGAGATGTGATATCTCAATGCTTCTAATACCAAACCTGTGATCCTTCCTATAACAAGAGATGTGATATCCAAATCCTTCCCCTTCCAAACCTGAGACCCTCCCTTTAACATGAGATGTGATATCCCAATGCCTCTAATACCAAACCTGAGATCCTTCCGATAGCATGAGATGTGATATCTCAATGCTTCTAATACCAAACCTGAGATCCTTCCTATAACATGAGACGTGATATCCAAATCCTTCCCCTTCCAAACCTGAGACCCTCCCTTTAGCATGAGATGTGATATCCAACTCCTTCCCATTCCAATCCTGAGACACTTCCTATAGCATCAGATGTGATATCTTAATGCTTCTAATACCAAACCTGAGACTCTTCCTATAACCTGAGATGGGATATCCAACTCCTTCCCATTCCAATCCTGAGACCCTTCCGATAGCAGAGATGTGATATCTCAATGCTTATACCAAACCTGAGACCCTTCCTATGGCATGAGATGTCATATACAACTCCTTCCCATTCCAATCCTGAGACCCTTCCTATAGCATGAGATGTGATATCTCAATGCTTCTAATACCAAACCTGAGATCCTTCCTATAACATGAGATGTGATATCCAACTCCTTCCCATTCCAATCCTGAGACCCTTCCTATAGCATGAGATGTGACATCTCAATGCTTATACCAAACCTGAGACCCTTCCTATAGCATGAAATGTGATATCCAACTCCTTCCCATTCCAATCCTGAGACCCTTCCTATAGCATGAGATGTGATATCTCAATGCCTCTAATACCAAACCTGAGATCCTTCCTCTAACATGAAATGTGATATCCAACTCCTTCCCTTTCCAAACCTGAGAGCCTACCTATAGCATGAGATGTGATATTCAAGTCCTTCCCATTCCAATCCTTAGACCCTTCCTACAGCATGCAATATGATATCTCAATGATTCTAATAACAAACCTGAGACCCGTCCTATAACATGAGATGTGATATCTCAATGCTTCTAATACCAAACCTGAGATCCTTCCTATAACATGAGATGTGATATCCAACTCCTTCCCATTCCAATCCTGAGACACTTCCTATAGCATGAGATGTGATATCTCACTGCTTATACCAAACCTGAGACCCTTCCTATAGCATGAGATGTGATATCCAACTCCTTCCCATTCCAATCCTGAGACCCTTCCTATAGCATGAGATGTGATATCTCAATGCTTCTAATATCAAACTTTAGAGCCTCCCTATAGCATGAGATGTGATATCCAAGTCCTTCCCATTCCAATCCTGAGACACTTCCTATAGCATGAGATGTGATATCTCAATGCTTCTAATACCAAACCTGAGACTCTTCCTATAACATGAGATGGGATATCCAACTCCTTCCCATTCCAATCCTGAGACCCTTCCGATAGCAGAGATGTGATATCTCAATGCTTATACCAAACCTGAGAACCTTCCTACGGCATGAGATGTCATATACAACTCCTTCCCATTCCAATCCTGAAACCCTTCCTATAGCATGAGATGTGATATCTCAATGCTTATACCAAACCTGAGACCCTTCCTATAGCATGAGATGTGATATCCAACTCCTTCCCATTCCAATCCTGAGACCCTTCCTATAGCATGAGATGTGATATCTCAATGCTTATACCAAACCTGAGACCCTTCCTACGGCATGAGATGTCATATACAACTCCTTCCCATTCCAATCCTGAGACCCTTCCTATAGCATGAGATGTGATATCTCAATGCTTATACCAAACCTGAGACCCTTCCTATAGCATGAGATGTGATATCAAACTCCTTCCCATTCCAATCCTGAGACCCTTCCTATAGCATGAGATGTGATATCTCAATGCTTCTACCAAACCTGAGACCCTTCCTTTAGCATGAGATGTGATATCCAACTCCTTCCCATTCCAATCCTGAGACCCTTCCTATAGCATGAGATGTGATATCTCAATTCTTCTAATACCAAACCTGAGATCCTTCCGATAACATGAGATGTGATATCCAAATCCTTCCCCTTCCAAACCTGAGACCCTTCTGATAGCATGAGATGTGATATCTCAATGCTTCTAATACCAATCCTGAGATCCTTCCAATAGCATGAGATGTGATATCTCAATGCTTCTAATACCAAACCTGAGATCCTTCCTATAACATGAGATGTGATATCCAAATCCTTCCCCTTCCAAACCTGAGACCCTCCCTTTAGCATGAGATGTGATATCCAACTCCTTCCCATTCCAATTCTGAGCCCCTTCCTATACCATGAGACTTGATATCCAACTCCTTCCCATTCCAATTCTGAGCCCCTTCCTATACCATGAGACTTGATATCTCAATGCTTCTAATACCAAACCTGAGACCCGTCCTATAACATGAGATGTGATATCCAAATCCTTCCCCTTCCAAACCTTAGACCCTTCCTTTATCATGAGATGTGATATCCAACTCCTTCCCATTCCAATCCTGAGACCCTTCCGATATCATGAGATGTGATATCTCAATGCTTCTAATATCAAACTTGAGACCCTCCCTATAGCATGAGATGTGATATCCAAGTCCTTCCCATTCCAATCCTGAGACCCTTCCTATAGCTTGAGATGTGACATCCAACTCCTTCCCATTCCAATTCTGATCCCCTTCCTATAACATGAGACTTGATATCTCAATGCTTCTAATACCAAACCTGAGACCCGTCCTATAACATGAGATGTGATATCCAAATCCTTCCCCTTCCAAACCTTAGACCCTTCCTTTATCATGAGATGTGATATCCAACTCCTTCCCATTCAAATCCTGAGACCCTTCCGATATCATGAGATGCAATATCTCAATGCTTCTAATATCAATCTTGAGACCCTCCCTATAGCATGAGATGTGATATCCAAGTCCTTCCCATTCCAATCATGAGACCCTTCCTATAGCCTTCTACAAAACCTGAGACCCATACATGGCATGAGATGTGATATCAAACTCCTTCCCATTCCAATCCTGAGACACTTCCTATAGCATCAGATGTGATATCTCAATGCTTCTAATACCAAACCTTAGACTTTTCCTATAACATGAGATGGGATATCCAACTCCTTCCCATTCCAATCCTGAGACCCTTCCAATAGCAGAGATGTGATATCTCAATGCTTATACCAAACCTGAGACCCTTCCTATGGCATGAGATGTCATATACAACTCCTTCCCATTCCAATCCTGAGACCCTTCCTATAGCATGAGATGTGATATCTCAATGCTTCTAATACCAAACCTGAGATCCTTCCTATAACATGAGATGTGATATCCAACTCCTTCCCATTCCAATCCTGAGACCCTTCCTATAGCATGAGATGTGACATCTCAATGCTTATACCACACCTGAGACCCTTCCTATAGCATGAGATGTGATATCCAACTCCTTCCCATTCTAATCCTGAGACCCTTCCTATAGCATGAGATGTGATATCTCAATGCCTCTAATACCAAACCTGAGATCCTTCCTCTTACATGAAATGTGATATCCAACTCCTTCCCTTTCCAAACCTGAGAGCCTACCTATAGCATGAGATGTGATATTCAAGTCCTTCCCATTCCAATCCTTAGACCCTTCCTACAGCATGCAATATGATATCTCAATGATTCTAATAACAAACCTGAGACCCGTCCTATAACATGAGATGGGATATCCAACTCCTTCCCATTCCAATCCTGAGACACTTCCGATAGCAGAGATGTGATATTTCAATGCTTATACCAAACCTGAGACCCTTCCTATAGCATGAGATGTAATATCCAACTCCTTCCCATTCCAATCCTGAGACCCTTCCTACAGCATGCGATGTGATATCTCAATGCTTCTAATACCAAACCTGAGAACCTTCCTATAGCATGAGACGTGATATCCAACTCCTTCCCTTTCCAAACCTGAGACCCTTCCGATAGCAGAGATGTGATATCTCAATGCTTGTACCAAACCTGAGACCCTTCCTATGGCATGAGAGGTCATATACTACTCCTTCCCATTCCAATCCTGAGACCCTTCCTATAGCATGAGATGTGATATCTCAATGCTTCTACCAAACCTGAGACCCTTCCTATAGCATGAGATGTGATATCTCAATGCTTCTAATACCAAACTTGATATCCTTCCTATAACACGAGATGTGATATCCAACTCCATCACATTCCAATCCTGAGACCCTTCCTATAGCATGAGATGTAATATCACAATGCTTGTAATACCAAACCTGAGACCCTTCCTATAGCATGTGTGATATCCAACTCCTTCCCATTCCAATCCTTAGACCCTTCCTATAGCATGAGATGTGATATCTCAATGCTTCTAATACCAAACCTGAGACCCTTCTTAAAGCATGAGATGGGATATCCAACTCCTTCCTATTCCAATCCTGAGACCCTTACGATAGCATGAGATGTGATATCCAACTCCTTCCCATTTCAATCCTGAGACCCTTCCTATAGCATGAGATGTGTTATCTCAATGTTTCTAATACCAAACCTGAGATCCTTCCTATAACATGAGATGTGATATCCAACTCCTTCCCATTCCAAACCGGAGACCCTTCCTTTAGCATGAGATGTGATATCAAACTCCTTCCCATGCCAATCTTGAGACCCTTACTATAGCATGAGATGTGATATCTCAATGCTTCTAATACCAAACCTGAGAGCCTTCATATAACATGATATGTGATATCCAACTCCTTCTCATTCCAAACCTGAGATCCTTCCTATAGCCTGAGATGTGATATCCAACTCCTTCCCATTCCAAACCTGAGACCCTTCCTATAGCATGAGATGTGATATCTCAATGCTTCTGATACCAAACCTGAGACCCTTGTTATAGCATGAGATGTGATATCCAACTCCTTCCCATCCCAAACCAGAGACCCTTCCTATAGTATGAAATGTGATATCTCAAAGCTTCTAATACCAAACCTGAGACCCTTCATATAGCATGAGATGTTATCTCCAACTCCTTCCCATCCCAAAACAGAGACCCTTCCTATAGCATGAGATGTGATATCTCAATGCTTCTAATACCAAACCTGATATCCTTCCTATAACATGAGATGTGATATCCAACTCCTTCCCATTCCAATCCTGAGATCCTTCCTATACCATGAGATGTGATATCTCAATGTTTCTCATACCAAACCTGAGGCCCTTCCTATAGCAAGAGATGTGATATACAAATCCTCCCCATTCCAAACCTGAGACCCTTCCTATAGCCTGAGATGTAATATCGCAATGCTTGTAATACCAAACCTGAGACCCTTCCTATAGCATGAGATGTGATATCCAACTCCTTCCCATTCCAATCCTGAGACCCTTCCTAGAGCATGAGATGTGATATCTCAATGCTTCTAATACCAAAACTGAGACCCTTCTTAAAGCATGAGATGTGATATCCAACTCCTTCCCGTTCCAAACCTGAGACCCTTCCTATAGCAAGAATGTAATATCCAACTCCTTCCCATTCCAATCCTGAGACCATTCCTATAGCATGAGATGTGATATCTCAGTGCTTCTAATAGCAAACCTGAGATCCTTCCTATGACATGAGATGGGATATCCAACTCCTTCCCGTTCCAAACCTGAGACCCTTCCTATAGCAAGAATGTAATATCCAACTCCTTCCCATTCCAATCCCGACACCCTTCCGATAGCAGAGATGTGATATCTCAATGCTTATACCAAACCTGAGACCCTTCCTATGGCATGAGATGTCATATACTACTCCTTCCCATTCCAATCCTGAGACCCTTCCTATAGCATGAGATGTGATATCTTAATGCTTCTACCAAACCTGAGACCCTTCCTATAGCATGAGATGTGATATCCAACTCCTTCCCATTCCAATCCTGAGACCCTTCCTATAGCATGAGATGTGATATCTCAATGCTTCTAATACCAAACCTGATATCCTTCCTATAACATGAGATGTGATATCCAACCCCTTTCCATTCCAATACTGAGATCCTTCCTATACCATGAGATGTGATATCTCAATGTTTCTGATACCAAACCTGAGGCCCTTCCTATAGCAAGAGATGTGATATACAAATCATTCCCATTCCAAACCTGAGACCTTTCCTATAGCATGGGATGTGATATCCGACTCCTTCCCAATCCAATCCTGAGACCCTTCCTATAGCATGAGATGTGATATCCAACTCGTTCCCATTCCAATCCTGAGACCCTTCCTATAGCATGAGATGTGATATCTCAATGCTTCTAATACCAAAACTGAGACCCTTCTTAAAGCATGAGATGTGATATCCAACTCCTTCCCGTGTTCCAAACCTGAGACCCTTCCTATAGCATATGTGCTACCCTTCCTATGGCATGAGATGTCATATACAACTACTTCCCATTCCAATCCGGAGACCCTTCCTATAGCATGAGATGTGATATCTCAATGCTTCTACCAAACCTGAGACCCTTCCTATAGCATGAGATGTGATATCCAACTCCTTCCCATTCCAATCCTGAGACCCTTCCTATATCATGAGATGTGATATCTCAATGCTTCTAATACCAAACCTGATATCCTTCCTATAACATGAGATGTGATATCTCAATGTTTCTCATACCAAACCTGAGGCCCTTCCAATAGCAAGAGATGTGATGTACAAACCCTTCCCATTCCAAACCTGAGACCCTTCCTATAGCATGAGATGTGATATCCAACTCCTTCCCAATCCAATCCTGAGACCCTTCCTATAGCATGAGATATAATATCACAATGCTTGTAATACCAAACCTGAGACCCTTCCTATAGCATAAGATGTGATATCCAACTCCTTCCCATTCCAATCCTTAGACCCTTCCTATAGCATGAGATGTGATATCTCAATGCTTCTAATACCAAACCTGAGACCCTTCTTAAAGCATGAGATGGGATATCCAACTCCTTCCTATTCCAATCCTGAGACCCTTACGATAGCAGAGATGTGATATCTCAATGCTTATACCAAACCTGAGACTCTTCCTATGGCATGAGATGTGATATCCAACTCCTTCCCTTTCCAAACCTGAGAGCCTACCTATAGCATGAGATGTGATATTCAAGTCCTTCCCATTCCAATCCTTAGACCCTTCCTACAGCATGCAATATGATATCTCAATGATTCTAATAACAAACCTGAGACCCGTCCTATAACATGAGATGGGATATCCAACTCCTTCCCATTCCAATCCTGAGACACTTCCGATAGCAGAGATGTGATATCTCAATGCTTATACCAAACCTGAGACCCTTCCTATGGCATGAGATGTCATATACAACTCCTTCCCATTCCAACCCTGAGACCCTTCCTATAGCATGAGATGTGATATCTCAATGCTTCTAATACCAAACCTGAGATCCTTCCTATAACATGAGATGTGATATCCAACTCCTTCCCATTCCAATCCTGAGACCCTTCCTATTGCATGAGATGTGACATCTCAATGCTTATACCAAACCTGAGACCCTTCCTATAGCATGAAATGTGATATCCAACTCCTTCCCATTCCAATCCTGAGACCCTTCCTATAGCATGAGATGTGATATCTCAATGCCTCTAATACCAAACCTGAGATCCTTCCTCTAACATGAAATGTGATATCCAACTCCTTCCCTTTCCAAACCTGAGAGCCTACCTATAGCATGAGATGTGATATTCAAGTCCTTCCCATTCCAATCCTTAGACCCTTCCTACAGCATGCAATATGATATCTCAATGATTCTAATAACAAACCTGAGACCCGTCCTATAACATGAGATGGGATATCCAACTCCTTCCCATTCCAATCCTGAGACACTTCCGATAGCAGAGATGTGATATCTCAATGCTTATACCAAACCTGAGACCCTTCCTATAGCATGAGATGTAATATCCAACTCCTTCCCATTCCAATCCTGAGACCCTTCCTACAGCATGCGATGTGATATCTCAATGCTTCTAATACCAAACCTGAGACCCGTCCTATAACATGAGATGGGATATCCAACTCCTTCCCGTTCCAAACCTGAGACCCTTCCTATAGCATGAGATGTGATATCCAACTCCTTCCCATCCCAATCCTGAGACACTTCCGATTGCAGAGATGTGATATCTCAATGCTTATACCAAACCTGAGACTCTTCCTATAACATGAGATGTGATATCCAACTCCTTCCCGTTCCAAACCTGAGACCCTTCCTATAGCATGAGATGTGATATCCAACTCCCTCCCATTCCAATCCTGAGACCCTTCTGATAGCATGAGATGTGATATCTCAATGCTTCTAATACCAAACCTGAGATCCTTCCTATAACATGCAATGTGATATCCAAATCCTTCCCCTTCCAAACCTGAGACCCTCCCTTTAGCATGAGATGTGATATCCAACTCCTTCCCATTCCAATCCTGAGACCCTTCCTATAGCTTGAGAAGTGATATCTAACTCCTTCCCATTCCAATTCTGAGACCCGTCCTATACCATGAGATGTGATATCTCAATGCTTCTTATACCAAACCTGAGACCCTTCCTATAACGAGATGGGATATCCAACTCCTTCCCATTCCAATCCTGAGACCCTTCCGATAGCAGAGATGTGATATCTCAATGCTTATACCAAACCTGAGACCCTACCTATGGCATGAGATGTCATATACAACTCCTTCCGATTCCAAACCTGAGACCCTTCCTATAGCATGAGATGGGATATCTCAATGCTAATACCAAACCTGAGACCCTTCCTATAGCATGAGATGTGATATCCAACTCCTTCCCATTCCAATCCTGAGACCCTTACTATAGCTTAAGATGTGATATCCAACTCCTTCCCATTCCAATCCTGAGACCCTTTCTATAGCTTGAGATGTGATATCCAACTCCTTCCCATTCCAATACTGAGACCCTTCCTATAGCATGAGATGTGATATCTCAATGCTTCTAATACCAAACCTGAGATCCTTCCTATAACATGAGATGTGATATCCAAATCCTTCCACTTCCAAACCTGAGACCCTCCCTTTAGCATGAGATGTGATATCCGACTCCTTCCCATTCCAATCCTGAGACCCTTCTGATAGCATGAGATGTGATATCTCAATGCCTCTAATACCAAACCTGAGATCCTTCCGATAGCATGAGATGTGATATCTCATTGCTTCTAATACCAAACCTGAGATCCTTCCTATAACATGAGATGTGATATCCAAATCCTTCCCCTTCCAAACCTGAGACCCTCCCTTTAGCATGAGATGTGATATCCAACTCCTTCCCATTCCAATCCTGAGACCCTTCTGATAGCATGAGATGTGATATCTCAATGCCTCTAATACCAAAACTGAGATCCTACCTCTAACATGAAATGTGATATCCAACTCCTTCCCCTTCCAAACCTGAGAGCCTTCCTATAGCATGAGATGTGATATCCAAGTCCTTCCCATTCCAATCCTGAGACCCTTCCTATAACATGAGATGTGATATCCAACTCCTTCCAAATCCAATCCTGATACCCTTCCGATAGCATGAGATGTGATATCCCAATGATTCTACAAAACCTGAGACCCATACATGGCATGAGATGTGATATCAAACTCCTTCCCATTCCAATCCTGAGACACTTCCTATAGCATCAGATGTGATATCTCAGTGCTTCTAATACCAAACCTGAGACTCTTCCTATAACATGAGATGGGATATCCAACTCCTTCCCATTCCAATCCTGAGACCCTTCCGATAGCAGAGATGTGATATCTCAATGCTTATACCAAACCTGAGACCCTTCCTATGGCATGAGATGTCATATACAACTCCTTCCCATTCCAATCCTGAGACCCTTCCTATAGCATGAGATGTGATATCTCAATGCTTCTAATACCAAACCTGAGATCCTTCCTATAACATGAGATGTGATATCCAACTCCTTCCCATTCCAATCCTGAGACCCTTCCTATAGCATGAGATGTGACATCTCAATGCTTATACCACACCTGAGACCCTTCCTATAGCATGAGATGTGATATCCAACTCCTTCCCATTCCAATCCTGAGACCCTTCCTATAGCATGAGATGTGATATCTCAATGCCTCTAATACCAAACCTGAGATCCTTCCTCTAACATGAAATGTGATATCCAACTCCTTCCCTTTCCAAACCTGAGAGCCTACCTATAGCATGAGATGTGATATTCAAGTCCTTCCCATTCCAATCCTTAGACCCTTCCTACAGCATGCAATATGATATCTCAATGATTCTAATAACAAACCTGAGACCCGTCCTATAACATGAGATGGGATATCCAACTCCTTCCCATTCCAATCCTGAGACACTTCCGATAGCAGAGATGTGATATCTCAATGCTTATGCCAAACCTGAGACCCTTCCTATAGCATGAGATGTAATATCCAACTCCTTCCCATTCCAATCCTGAGACCCTTCCTACAGCATGCGATGTGATATCTCAATGCTTCTAATACCAAACCTGAGACCCGTCCTATAACATGAGATGGGATATCCAACTCCTTCCCGTTCCAAACCTGAGACCCTTCCTATAGCATGAGATGTGATATCCAACTCCTTCCCATCCCAATCCTGAGACACTTCCGATTGCAGAGATGTGATATCTCAATGCTTATACCAAACCTGAGACTCTTCCTATAACATGAGATGTGATATCCAACTCCTTCCCGTTCCAAACCTGAGACCCTTCCTATAGCATGAGATGTGATATCCAACTCCTTCCCATTCCAATCCTGAGACCCTTCTGATAGCATGAGATGTGATATCTCAATGCTTCTAATACCAAACCTGAGATCCTTCTTATAACATGTGATGTGATATCCAAAGCCTTCCCCTTCCAAACCTGAGACCCTCCCTTTAGCATGAGAAGTGATATCCAACTCCTTCCCATTCCAATCCTGAGACCCTTCTGATAGCATGAGATGTGATATCTCAATGCCTCTAATACCAAACCTGAGATCCTTCCGATAGCATGAGATGTGATATCTCATTGCTTCTAATACCAAACCTGAGATCCTTCCTATAACATGAGATGTGATATCCAAATCCTTCCCCTTCCAAACCTGAGACCCTCCCTTTAGCATGAGATGTGATATCCAACTCCTTCCCATTCCAATCCTGAGACCCTTCTGATAGCATGAGATGTGATATCTCAATGCCTCTAATACCAAACCTGCGATCCTACCTCTAACATGAAATGTGATATCCAACTCCTTCCCCTTCCAAACCTGAGAGCCTTCCTATAGCATGAGATGTGATATCCAAGTCCTTCCCATTCCAATCCTGAGACCCTTCCTATAACATGAGATGTGATATCCAACTCCTTCCAAATCCAATCCTGATACCCTTCCGATAGCATGAGATGTGATATCCCAATGATTCTACAAAACCTGAGACCCATACATGGCATGAGATGGGATATCCAACTCCTTCCCATTCCAATCCTGAGACCCTTCCGATAGCAGAGATGTGATATCTCAATGCTTATACCAAACCTGAGACCCTTCCTATGGCATGAGATGTCATATACAACTCCTTCCCATTCCAATCCTGAGACCCTTCCTATAGCATGAGATGTGATATCTCAATGCTTCTAATACCAAACCTGAGATCCTTCCTATAACATGAGATGTGATATCCAACTCCTTCCCATTCCAATCCTGAGACCCTTCCTATAGCATGAGATGTGACATCTCAATGCTTATACCACACCTGAGACCCTTCCTATAGCATGAGATGTGATATCCAACTCCTTCCCATTCCAATCCTGAGACCCTTCCTATAGCATGAGATGTGATATCTCAATGCCTCTAATACCAAACCTGAGATCCTTCCTCTAACATGAAATGTGATATCCAACTCCTTCCCTTTCCAAACCTGAGAGCCTACCTATAGCATGAGATGTGATATTCAAGTCCTTCCCATTCCAATCCATAGACCCTTCCTACAGCATGCAATATGATATCTCAATGATTCTAATAACAAACCTGAGACCCGTCCTATAACATGAGATGGGATATCCAACTCCTTCCCATTCCAATCCTGAGACACTTCCGATAGCAGAGATGTGATATCTCAATGCTTATACCAAACCTGAGACCCTTCCTATGGCATGAGATGTCATATACAACTCCTTCCCATTCCAACCCTGAGACCCTTCCTATAGCATGAGATGTGATATCTCAATGCTTCTAATACCAAACCTGAGATCCTTCCTATAACATGAGATGTGATATCCAACTCCTTCCCATTCCAATCCTGAGACCCTTCCTATAGCATGAGATGTGACATCTCAATGCTTATACCAAACCTGAGACCCTTCCTATAGCATGAAATGTGATATCCAACTCCTTCCCATTCCAATCCTGAGACCCTTCCTATAGCATGAGATGTGATATCTCAATGCCTCTAATACCAAACCTGAGATCCTTCCTCTAACATGAAATGTGATATCCAACTCCTTCCCTTTCCAAACCTGAGAGCCTACCTATAGCATGAGATGTGATATTCAAGTCCTTCCCATTCCAATCCTTCGACCCTTCCTACAGCATGCAATATGATATCTCAATGATTCTAATAACAAACCTGAGACCCGTCCTATAACATGAGATGGGATATCCAACTCCTTCCCATTCCAATCCTGAGACACGTCCGATAGCAGAGATGTGATATCTCAATGCTTATACCAAACCTGAGACCCTTCCTATAGCATGAGATGTAATATCCAACTCCTTCCCATTCCAATCCTGAGACCCTTCCTACAGCATGCGATGTGATATCTCAATGCTTCTAATACCAAACCTGAGACCCGTCCTATAACATGAGATGGGATATCCAACCCCTTCCCGTTCCAAACCTGAGACCCTTCCTATAGCATGAGATGTGATATCCAACTCCTTCCCATCCCAATCCTGAGACACTTCCGATTGCAGAGATGTGATATCTCAATGCTTATACCAAACCTGAGACTCTTCCTATAACATGAGATGTGATATCCAACTCCTTCCCGTTCCAAACCTGAGACCCTTCCTATAGCATGAGATGTGATATCCAACTCCTTCCCATTCCAATCCTGAGACCCTTCTGATAGCATGAGATGTGATATCTCAATGCTTCTAATACCAAACCTGAGATCCTTCTTATAACATGTGATGTGATATCCAAATCCTTCCCCTTCCAAACCTGAGACCCTCCCTTTAGCATGAGAAGTGATATCCAACTCCTTCCCATTCCAATCCTGAGACCCTTATGATAGCATGAGATGTGATATCTCAATGCCTCTAATACCAAACCTGAGATACTTCAGATAGCATGAGATGTGATATCTCAATGATTCTAATACCAAACCTGAGATCCTTCCTATAACATGCGATGTGATATCCAAATCCTTCCCCTTCCAAACCTGAGACCCTCCCTTTAGCATGAGATGTGATATCCAACTCCTTCCCATTCCAATCCTGAGACCCTTCTGATAGCATGAGATGTGATACCTCAATGCCTCTAATACCAAACCTGAGATCCTACCTCTAACATGAAATGTGATATCCAACTCCTTCCCTTACCAAACCTGAGATCCTTCCTATAACATGCGATGTGATATCCAAATCCTTCCCCTTCCAAACCTGAGACCCTCCCTATAGCATGAGATGTGATATCCAAGTCCGTCCCATTCCAATCCTGAGACCCTTCCTATAGCATGAGATGTGATATCTCAATGCTTATTCCAAACCTGAGACCCTTCCTATGGCATGAGATGTCATATACAACTCCTTCCCATTCCAATCCTGAGACCCTTCCTATAGCATGAGATGTGATATCTCAATGCTTATACCAAACCTGAGACCCTTCCTATAGCATGAGATGTGATAGCCAACTTCTTCCCATTCCAATCCTGAGACCCTTCCTATAACATGAGATGTGATGTCGCAATGCTTCTAATACCAAACCTGAGATCTTTCCTATAACATGAGATGTGATATCCAACACCTTCCCATTCCAATCCTGAGACCTTTCCTATAGCATGAGATGTGATATCTCAATGCTTATACCAAACGTGAGACCCTTCCTATAGCTTGAGATGTGATATCCAACTCCTTCCCATTCCAATCCTGAGACCCTTCCTATAGCATGAGATGTGATATCTCAATGCTTATACCAAACGTGAGACCCTTCCTATAACATGAGATGTGATATCTTAATGCCTCTAATACCAAACCTGAGATCCTTCCGATAACATGAGATGTGATATCCAAATCCTTCCCCTTCCAAACCTGAGACCCTCCCTTTAGCATGAGATGTGATATCCAACTCCTTCCCATTCCCATCCTGAGACCCTTCTGATAGCATGAGATGTGATATCTCAATGCCTCCAATACCAAACCTGAGATCCTACCTCTAACATGAAATGTGATATCCACATCCTTCCCCTTCCAAACCTGAGACCCTCCCTTTAGCATGAGATGTGATATCCAACTCCGTCCCATTCCAATCTTGAGACCCTTCCGATAGCATGAGATGTGATATCTCAATGCTTCTAATACCAAACCTGAAATCCTTCCGATAACATGAGATGTGATATCCAAATCCTTCCCCTTCCAAACCTGAGACCCTCCCTTTAGCATGAGATGTGATATCTCAATGCCTCTAATACCAAACCACCAAACCTGAGATCCTTCCGATAGCATGAGATGTGATATCTCAATGCTTCTAATACCAAACCTGAGATCCTTCCTATAACATGAGACGTGATATCCAAATCCTTCCCCTTCCAAACCTGAGACCCTCCCTTTAGCATGAGATGTGATATCCAACTCCTTCCCATTCCAATCCTGAGACCCTTCTGATAGCATGAGATGTGATATCTCAATGCCTCTAATACCAAACCTGAGATCCTACCTCTAACATGAAATGTGATATCCAACTCTTTCCCCTTCCAAACCTGAGAGCCTTCCTATAGCATGAGATGTGATATCCGACTCCTTCCCGTTCCAATCCTGAGACCCTTCCGATAGCATGAGATGTGATATCTCAATGCTTCTAATACCAAACCTGAGATCCTTCTTATAACATGTGATGTGATATCCAAATCCTTCCCCTTCCAAACCTGAGACCCTCCCTTTAGCATGAGATGTGATATCCAACTCCTTCCCATTCCAATCCTGAGACCCTTATGATAGATAGCATGAGATGTGATATCTCAATGCCTCTAATACCAAACCTGAGATCCTTCCTATAACATGAGATGTGATATCCAAATCCTTCCCCTTCCAAACCTGAGACCCTCCGTTTAGCATGAGATGTGATATCCAACTCCTTCCCATTCCAATCCTGAGACCCTTCCGATAGCATGAGATGTGATATCTCAATGCTTCTAATACCAAACCTGTGATCCTTCCTATAACAAGAGATGTGATATCCAAATCCTTCCCCTTCCAAACCTGAGACCCTCCCTTTAGCATGAGATGTGATATCCCAATGCCTCTAATACCAAACCTGAGATCCTTCCGATAGCATGAGATGTGATATCTCAATGCTTCTAATACCAAACCTGAGATCCTTCCTATAACATGAGACGTGATATCCAAATCCTTCCCCTTCCAAACCTGAGACCCTCCCTTTAGCATGAGATGTGATATCCAACTCCTTCCCATTCCAATCCTGAGACACTTCCTATAGCATCAGATGTGATATCTTAATGCTTCTAATACCAAACCTGAGACTCTTCCTATAACCTGAGATGGGATATCCAACTCCTTCCCATTCCAATCCTGAGACCCTTCCGATAGCAGAGATGTGATATCTCAATGCTTATACCAAACCTGAGACCCTTCCTATGGCATGAGATGTCATATACAACTCCTTCCCATTCCAATCCTGAGACCCTTCCTATAGCATGAGATGTGATATCTCAATGCTTCTAATACCAAACCTGAGATCCTTCCTATAACATGAGATGTGATATCCAACTCCTTCCCATTCCAATCCTGAGACCCTTCCTATAGCATGAGATGTGACATCTCAATGCTTATACCAAACCTGAGACCCTTCCTATAGCATGAAATGTGATATCCAACTCCTTCCCATTCCAATCCTGAGACCCTTCCTATAGCATGAGATGTGATATCTCAATGCCTCTAATACCAAACCTGAGATCCTTCCTCTAACATGAAATGTGATATCCAACTCCTTCCCTTTCCAAACCTGAGAGCCTACCTATAGCATGAGATGTGATATTCAAGTCCTTCCCATTCCAATCCTTAGACCCTTCCTACAGCATGCAATATGATATCTCAATGATTCTAATAACAAACCTGAGACCCGTCCTATAACATGAGATGTGATATCTCAATGCTTCTAATACCAAACCTGAGATCCTTCCTATAACATGAGATGTGATATCCAACTCCTTCCCATTCCAATCCTGAGACACTTCCTATAGCATGAGATGTGATATCTCACTGCTTATACCAAACCTGAGACCCTTCCTATAGCATGAGATGTGATATCCAACTCCTTCCCATTCCAATCCTGAGACCCTTCCTATAGCATGAGATGTGATATCTCAATGCTTCTAATATCAAACTTTAGAGCCTCCCTATAGCATGAGATGTGATATCCAAGTCCTTCCCATTCCAATCCTGAGACACTTCCTATAGCATGAGATGTGATATCTCAATGCTTCTAATACCAAACCTGAGACTCTTCCTATAACATGAGATGGGATATCCAACTCCTTCCCATTCCAATCCTGAGACCCTTCCGATAGCAGAGATGTGATATCTCAATGCTTATACCAAACCTGAGAACCTTCCTACGGCATGAGATGTCATATACAACTCCTTCCCATTCCAATCCTGAAACCCTTCCTATAGCATGAGATGTGATATCTCAATGCTTATACCAAACCTGAGACCCTTCCTATAGCATGAGATGTGATATCCAACTCCTTCCCATTCCAATCCTGAGACCCTTCCTATAGCATGAGATGTGATATCTCAATGCTTATACCAAACCTGAGACCCTTCCTACGGCATGAGATGTCATATACAACTCCTTCCCATTCCAATCCTGAGACCCTTCCTATAGCATGAGATGTGATATCTCAATGCTTATACCAAACCTGAGACCCTTCCTATAGCATGAGATGTGATATCAAACTCCTTCCCATTCCAATCCTGAGACCCTTCCTATAGCATGAGATGTGATATCTCAATGCTTCTACCAAACCTGAGACCCTTCCTTTAGCATGAGATGTGATATCCAACTCCTTCCCATTCCAATCCTGAGACCCTTCCTATAGCATGAGATGTGATATCTCAATTCTTCTAATACCAAACCTGAGATCCTTCCGATAACATGAGATGTGATATCCAAATCCTTCCCCTTCCAAACCTGAGACCCTTCTGATAGCATGAGATGTGATATCTCAATGCTTCTAATACCAATCCTGAGATCCTTCCAATAGCATGAGATGTGATATCTCAATGCTTCTAATACCAAACCTGAGATCCTTCCTATAACATGAGATGTGATATCCAAATCCTTCCCCTTCCAAACCTGAGACCCTCCCTTTAGCATGAGATGTGATATCCAACTCCTTCCCATTCCAATTCTGAGCCCCTTCCTATACCATGAGACTTGATATCCAACTCCTTCCCATTCCAATTCTGAGCCCCTTCCTATACCATGAGACTTGATATCTCAATGCTTCTAATACCAAACCTGAGACCCGTCCTATAACATGAGATGTGATATCCAAATCCTTCCCCTTCCAAACCTTAGACCCTTCCTTTATCATGAGATGTGATATCCAACTCCTTCCCATTCCAATCCTGAGACCCTTCCGATATCATGAGATGTGATATCTCAATGCTTCTAATATCAAACTTGAGACCCTCCCTATAGCATGAGATGTGATATCCAAGTCCTTCCCATTCCAATCCTGAGACCCTTCCTATAGCTTGAGATGTGACATCCAACTCCTTCCCATTCCAATTCTGATCCCCTTCCTATAACATGAGACTTGATATCTCAATGCTTCTAATACCAAACCTGAGACCCGTCCTATAACATGAGATGTGATATCCAACTCCTTCCCATTCCAAACCGGAGACCCTTCCTTTAGCATGAGATGTGATATCAAACTCCTTCCCATGCCAATCTTGAGACCCTTACTATAGCATGAGATGTGATATCTCAATGCTTCTAATACCAAACCTGAGAGCCTTCATATAACATGATATGTGATATCCAACTCCTTCTCATTCCAAACCTGAGATCCTTCCTATAGCCTGAGATGTGATATCCAACTCCTTCCCATTCCAAACCTGAGACCCTTCCTATAGCATGAGATGTGATATCTCAATGCTTCTGATACCAAACCTGAGACCCTTGTTATAGCATGAGATGTGATATCCAACTCCTTCCCATCCCAAACCAGAGACCCTTCCTATAGTATGAAATGTGATATCTCAAAGCTTCTAATACCAAACCTGAGACCCTTCATATAGCATGAGATGTTATCTCCAACTCCTTCCCATCCCAAAACAGAGACCCTTCCTATAGCATGAGATGTGATATCTCAATGCTTCTAATACCAAACCTGATATCCTTCCTATAACATGAGATGTGATATCCAACTCCTTCCCATTCCAATCCTGAGATCCTTCCTATACCATGAGATGTGATATCTCAATGTTTCTCATACCAAACCTGAGGCCCTTCCTATAGCAAGAGATGTGATATACAAATCCTCCCCATTCCAAACCTGAGACCCTTCCTATAGCCTGAGATGTAATATCGCAATGCTTGTAATACCAAACCTGAGACCCTTCCTATAGCATGAGATGTGATATCCAACTCCTTCCCATTCCAATCCTGAGACCCTTCCTAGAGCATGAGATGTGATATCTCAATGCTTCTAATACCAAAACTGAGACCCTTCTTAAAGCATGAGATGTGATATCCAACTCCTTCCCGTTCCAAACCTGAGACCCTTCCTATAGCAAGAATGTAATATCCAACTCCTTCCCATTCCAATCCTGAGACCATTCCTATAGCATGAGATGTGATATCTCAGTGCTTCTAATAGCAAACCTGAGATCCTTCCTATGACATGAGATGGGATATCCAACTCCTTCCCGTTCCAAACCTGAGACCCTTCCTATAGCAAGAATGTAATATCCAACTCCTTCCCATTCCAATCCCGACACCCTTCCGATAGCAGAGATGTGATATCTCAATGCTTATACCAAACCTGAGACCCTTCCTATGGCATGAGATGTCATATACTACTCCTTCCCATTCCAATCCTGAGACCCTTCCTATAGCATGAGATGTGATATCTTAATGCTTCTACCAAACCTGAGACCCTTCCTATAGCATGAGATGTGATATCCAACTCCTTCCCATTCCAATCCTGAGACCCTTCCTATAGCATGAGATGTGATATCTCAATGCTTCTAATACCAAACCTGATATCCTTCCTATAACATGAGATGTGATATCCAACCCCTTTCCATTCCAATACTGAGATCCTTCCTATACCATGAGATGTGATATCTCAATGTTTCTGATACCAAACCTGAGGCCCTTCCTATAGCAAGAGATGTGATATACAAATCATTCCCATTCCAAACCTGAGACCTTTCCTATAGCATGGGATGTGATATCCGACTCCTTCCCAATCCAATCCTGAGACCCTTCCTATAGCATGAGATGTGATATCCAACTCGTTCCCATTCCAATCCTGAGACCCTTCCTATAGCATGAGATGTGATATCTCAATGCTTCTAATACCAAAACTGAGACCCTTCTTAAAGCATGAGATGTGATATCCAACTCCTTCCCGTGTTCCAAACCTGAGACCCTTCCTATAGCATATGTGCTACTCTTCCTATGGCATGAGATGTCATATACAACTACTTCCCATTCCAATCCGGAGACCCTTCCTATAGCATGTGATGTGATATCTCAATGCTTCTACCAAACCTGAGACCCTTCCTATAGCATGAGATGTGATATCCAACTCCTTCCCATTCCAATCCTGAGACCCTTCCTATATCATGAGATGTGATATCTCAATGCTTCTAATACCAAACCTGATATCCTTCCTATAACATGAGATGTGATATCTCAATGTTTCTCATACCAAACCTGAGGCCCTTCCAATAGCAAGAGATGTGATGTACAAACCCTTCCCATTCCAAACCTGAGACCCTTCCTATAGCATGAGATGTGATATCCAACTCCTTCCCAATCCAATCCTGAGACCCTTCCTATAGCATGAGATATAATATCACAATGCTTGTAATACCAAACCTGAGACCCTTCCTATAGCATAAGATGTGATATCCAACTCCTTCCCATTCCAATCCTTAGACCCTTCCTATAGCATGAGATGTGATATCTCAATGCTTCTAATACCAAACCTGAGACCCTTCTTAAAGCATGAGATGGGATATCCAACTCCTTCCTATTCCAATCCTGAGACCCTTACGATAGCAGAGATGTGATATCTCAATGCTTATACCAAACCTGAGACTCTTCCTATGGCATGAGATGTGATATCCAACTCCTTCCCTTTCCAAACCTGAGAGCCTACCTATAGCATGAGATGTGATATTCAAGTCCTTCCCATTCCAATCCTTAGACCCTTCCTACAGCATGCAATATGATATCTCAATGATTCTAATAACAAACCTGAGACCCGTCCTATAACATGAGATGGGATATCCAACTCCTTCCCATTCCAATCCTGAGACACTTCCGATAGCAGAGATGTGATATCTCAATGCTTATACCAAACCTGAGACCCTTCCTATGGCATGAGATGTCATATACAACTCCTTCCCATTCCAACCCTGAGACCCTTCCTATAGCATGAGATGTGATATCTCAATGCTTCTAATACCAAACCTGAGATCCTTCCTATAACATGAGATGTGATATCCAACTCCTTCCCATTCCAATCCTGAGACCCTTCCTATTGCATGAGATGTGACATCTCAATGCGTATACCAAACCTGAGACCCTTCCTATAGCATGAAATGTGATATCCAACTCCTTCCCATTCCAATCCTGAGACCCTTCCTATAGCATGAGATGTGATATCTCAATGCCTCTAATACCAAACCTGAGATCCTTCCTCTAACATGAAATGTGATATCCAACTCCTTCCCTTTCCAAACCTGAGAGCCTACCTATAGCATGAGATGTGATATTCAAGTCCTTCCCATTCCAATCCTTAGACCCTTCCTACAGCATGCAATATGATATCTCAATGATTCTAATAACAAACCTGAGACCCGTCCTATAACATGAGATGGGATATCCAACTCCTTCCCATTCCAATCCTGAGACACTTCCGATAGCAGAGATGTGATATCTCAATGCTTATACCAAACCTGAGACCCTTCCTATAGCATGAGATGTAATATCCAACTCCTTCCCATTCCAATCCTGAGACCCTTCCTACAGCATGCGATGTGATATCTCAATGCTTCTAATACCAAACCTGAGACCCGTCCTATAACATGAGATGGGATATCCAACTCCTTCCCGTTCCAAACCTGAGACCCTTCCTATAGCATGAGATGTGATATCCAACTCCTTCCCATCCCAATCCTGAGACACTTCCGATTGCAGAGATGTGATATCTCAATGCTTATACCAAACCTGAGACTCTTCCTATAACATGAGATGTGATATCCAACTCCTTCCCGTTCCAAACCTGAGACCCTTCCTATAGCATGAGATGTGATATCCAACTCCCTCCCATTCCAATCCTGAGACCCTTCTGATAGCATGAGATGTGATATCTCAATGCTTCTAATACCAAACCTGAGATCCTTCTTATAACATGTGATGTGATATCCAAATCCTTCCCCTTCCAAACCTGAGACCCTCCCTTTAGCATGAGAAGTGATATCCAACTCCTTCCCATTCCAATCCTGAGACCCTTATGATAGCATGAGATGTGATATCTCAATGCCTCTAATACCAAACCTGAGATACTTCCGATAGCATGAGATGTGATATCTCAATGATTCTAATACCAAACCTGAGATCCTTCCTATAACATGCAATGTGATATCCAAATCCTTCCCCTTCCAAACCTGAGACCCTCCCTTTAGCATGAGATGTGATATCCAACTCCTTCCCATTCCAATCCTGAGACCCTTCCTATAGCTTGAGAAGTGATATCTAACTCCTTCCCATTCCAATTCTGAGACCCGTCCTATACCATGAGATGTGATATCTCAATGCTTCTTATACCAAACCTGAGACCCTTCCTATAACGAGATGGGATATCCAACTCCTTCCCATTCCAATCCTGAGACCCTTCCGATAGCAGAGATGTGATATCTCAATGCTTATACCAAACCTGAGACCCTACCTATGGCATGAGATGTCATATACAACTCCTTCCGATTCCAAACCTGAGACCCTTCCTATAGCATGAGATGGGATATCTCAATGCTAATACCAAACCTGAGACCCTTCCTATAGCATGAGATGTGATATCCAACTCCTTCCCATTCCAATCCTGAGACCCTTACTATAGCTTAAGATGTGATATCCAACTCCTTCCCATTCCAATCCTGAGACCCTTTCTATAGCTTGAGATGTGATATCCAACTCCTTCCCATTCCAATACTGAGACCCTTCCTATAGCATGAGATGTGATATCTCAATGCTTCTAATACCAAACCTGAGATCCTTCCTATAACATGAGATGTGATATCCAAATCCTTCCACTTCCAAACCTGAGACCCTCCCTTTAGCATGAGATGTGATATCCGACTCCTTCCCATTCCAATCCTGAGACCCTTCTGATAGCATGAGATGTGATATCTCAATGCCTCTAATACCAAACCTGAGATCCTTCCGATAGCATGAGATGTGATATCTCATTGCTTCTAATACCAAACCTGAGATCCTTCCTATAACATGAGATGTGATATCCAAATCCTTCCCCTTCCAAACCTGAGACCCTCCCTTTAGCATGAGATGTGATATCCAACTCCTTCCCATTCCAATCCTGAGACCCTTCTGATAGCATGAGATGTGATATCTCAATGCCTCTAATACCAAAACTGAGATCCTACCTCTAACATGAAATGTGATATCCAACTCCTTCCCCTTCCAAACCTGAGAGCCTTCCTATAGCATGAGATGTGATATCCAAGTCCTTCCCATTCCAATCCTGAGACCCTTCCTATAACATGAGATGTGATATCCAACTCCTTCCAAATCCAATCCTGATACCCTTCCGATAGCATGAGATGTGATATCCCAATGATTCTACAAAACCTGAGACCCATACATGGCATGAGATGTGATATCAAACTCCTTCCCATTCCAATCCTGAGACACTTCCTATAGCATCAGATGTGATATCTCAGTGCTTCTAATACCAAACCTGAGACTCTTCCTATAACATGAGATGGGATATCCAACTCCTTCCCATTCCAATCCTGAGACCCTTCCGATAGCAGAGATGTGATATCTCAATGCTTATACCAAACCTGAGACCCTTCCTATGGCATGAGATGTCATATACAACTCCTTCCCATTCCAATCCTGAGACCCTTCCTATAGCATGAGATGTGATATCTCAATGCTTCTAATACCAAACCTGAGATCCTTCCTATAACATGAGATGTGATATCCAACTCCTTCCCATTCCAATCCTGAGACCCTTCCTATAGCATGAGATGTGACATCTCAATGCTTATACCACACCTGAGACCCTTCCTATAGCATGAGATGTGATATCCAACTCCTTCCCATTCCAATCCTGAGACCCTTCCTATAGCATGAGATGTGATATCTCAATGCCTCTAATACCAAACCTGAGATCCTTCCTCTAACATGAAATGTGATATCCAACTCCTTCCCTTTCCAAACCTGAGAGCCTACCTATAGCATGAGATGTGATATTCAAGTCCTTCCCATTCCAATCCTTAGACCCTTCCTACAGCATGCAATATGATATCTCAATGATTCTAATAACAAACCTGAGACCCGTCCTATAACATGAGATGGGATATCCAACTCCTTCCCATTCCAATCCTGAGACACTTCCGATAGCAGAGATGTGATATCTCAATGCTTATGCCAAACCTGAGACCCTTCCTATAGCATGAGATGTAATATCCAACTCCTTCCCATTCCAATCCTGAGACCCTTCCTACAGCATGCGATGTGATATCTCAATGCTTCTAATACCAAACCTGAGACCCGTCCTATAACATGAGATGGGATATCCAACTCCTTCCCGTTCCAAACCTGAGACCCTTCCTATAGCATGAGATGTGATATCCAACTCCTTCCCATCCCAATCCTGAGACACTTCCGATTGCAGAGATGTGATATCTCAATGCTTATACCAAACCTGAGACTCTTCCTATAACATGAGATGTGATATCCAACTCCTTCCCGTTCCAAACCTGAGACCCTTCCTATAGCATGAGATGTGATATCCAACTCCTTCCCATTCCAATCCTGAGACCCTTCTGATAGCATGAGATGTGATATCTCAATGCTTCTAATACCAAACCTGAGATCCTTCTTATAACATGTGATGTGATATCCAAAGCCTTCCCCTTCCAAACCTGAGACCCTCCCTTTAGCATGAGAAGTGATATCCAACTCCTTCCCATTCCAATCCTGAGACCCTTCTGATAGCATGAGATGTGATATCTCAATGCCTCTAATACCAAACCTGAGATCCTTCCGATAGCATGAGATGTGATATCTCATTGCTTCTAATACCAAACCTGAGATCCTTCCTATAACATGAGATGTGATATCCAAATCCTTCCCCTTCCAAACCTGAGACCCTCCCTTTAGCATGAGATGTGATATCCAACTCCTTCCCATTCCAATCCTGAGACCCTTCTGATAGCATGAGATGTGATATCTCAATGCCTCTAATACCAAACCTGCGATCCTACCTCTAACATGAAATGTGATATCCAACTCCTTCCCCTTCCAAACCTGAGAGCCTTCCTATAGCATGAGATGTGATATCCAAGTCCTTCCCATTCCAATCCTGAGACCCTTCCTATAACATGAGATGTGATATCCAACTCCTTCCAAATCCAATCCTGATACCCTTCCGATAGCATGAGATGTGATATCCCAATGATTCTACAAAACCTGAGACCCATACATGGCATGAGATGGGATATCCAACTCCTTCCCATTCCAATCCTGAGACCCTTCCGATAGCAGAGATGTGATATCTCAATGCTTATACCAAACCTGAGACCCTTCCTATGGCATGAGATGTCATATACAACTCCTTCCCATTCCAATCCTGAGACCCTTCCTATAGCATGAGATGTGATATCTCAATGCTTCTAATACCAAACCTGAGATCCTTCCTATAACATGAGATGTGATATCCAACTCCTTCCCATTCCAATCCTGAGACCCTTCCTATAGCATGAGATGTGACATCTCAATGCTTATACCACACCTGAGACCCTTCCTATAGCATGAGATGTGATATCCAACTCCTTCCCATTCCAATCCTGAGACCCTTCCTATAGCATGAGATGTGATATCTCAATGCCTCTAATACCAAACCTGAGATCCTTCCTCTAACATGAAATGTGATATCCAACTCCTTCCCTTTCCAAACCTGAGAGCCTACCTATAGCATGAGATGTGATATTCAAGTCCTTCCCATTCCAATCCATAGACCCTTCCTACAGCATGCAATATGATATCTCAATGATTCTAATAACAAACCTGAGACCCGTCCTATAACATGAGATGGGATATCCAACTCCTTCCCATTCCAATCCTGAGACACTTCCGATAGCAGAGATGTGATATCTCAATGCTTATACCAAACCTGAGACCCTTCCTATGGCATGAGATGTCATATACAACTCCTTCCCATTCCAACCCTGAGACCCTTCCTATAGCATGAGATGTGATATCTCAATGCTTCTAATACCAAACCTGAGATCCTTCCTATAACATGAGATGTGATATCCAACTCCTTCCCATTCCAATCCTGAGACCCTTCCTATAGCATGAGATGTGACATCTCAATGCTTATACCAAACCTGAGACCCTTCCTATAGCATGAAATGTGATATCCAACTCCTTCCCATTCCAATCCTGAGACCCTTCCTATAGCATGAGATGTGATATCTCAATGCCTCTAATACCAAACCTGAGATCCTTCCTCTAACATGAAATGTGATATCCAACTCCTTCCCTTTCCAAACCTGAGAGCCTACCTATAGCATGAGATGTGATATTCAAGTCCTTCCCATTCCAATCCTTCGACCCTTCCTACAGCATGCAATATGATATCTCAATGATTCTAATAACAAACCTGAGACCCGTCCTATAACATGAGATGGGATATCCAACTCCTTCCCATTCCAATCCTGAGACACGTCCGATAGCAGAGATGTGATATCTCAATGCTTATACCAAACCTGAGACCCTTCCTATAGCATGAGATGTAATATCCAACTCCTTCCCATTCCAATCCTGAGACCCTTCCTACAGCATGCGATGTGATATCTCAATGCTTCTAATACCAAACCTGAGACCCGTCCTATAACATGAGATGGGATATCCAACCCCTTCCCGTTCCAAACCTGAGACCCTTCCTATAGCATGAGATGTGATATCCAACTCCTTCCCATCCCAATCCTGAGACACTTCCGATTGCAGAGATGTGATATCTCAATGCTTATACCAAACCTGAGACTCTTCCTATAACATGAGATGTGATATCCAACTCCTTCCCGTTCCAAACCTGAGACCCTTCCTATAGCATGAGATGTGATATCCAACTCCTTCCCATTCCAATCCTGAGACCCTTCTGATAGCATGAGATGTGATATCTCAATGCTTCTAATACCAAACCTGAGATCCTTCTTATAACATGTGATGTGATATCCAAATCCTTCCCCTTCCAAACCTGAGACCCTCCCTTTAGCATGAGAAGTGATATCCAACTCCTTCCCATTCCAATCCTGAGACCCTTATGATAGCATGAGATGTGATATCTCAATGCCTCTAATACCAAACCTGAGATACTTCAGATAGCATGAGATGTGATATCTCAATGATTCTAATACCAAACCTGAGATCCTTCCTATAACATGCGATGTGATATCCAAATCCTTCCCCTTCCAAACCTGAGACCCTCCCTTTAGCATGAGATGTGATATCCAACTCCTTCCCATTCCAATCCTGAGACCCTTCTGATAGCATGAGATGTGATACCTCAATGCCTCTAATACCAAACCTGAGATCCTACCTCTAACATGAAATGTGATATCCAACTCCTTCCCTTACCAAACCTGAGATCCTTCCTATAACATGCGATGTGATATCCAAATCCTTCCCCTTCCAAACCTGAGACCCTCCCTATAGCATGAGATGTGATATCCAAGTCCGTCCCATTCCAATCCTGAGACCCTTCCTATAGCATGAGATGTGATATCTCAATGCTTATTCCAAACCTGAGACCCTTCCTATGGCATGAGATGTCATATACAACTCCTTCCCATTCCAATCCTGAGACCCTTCCTATAGCATGAGATGTGATATCTCAATGCTTATACCAAACCTGAGACCCTTCCTATAGCATGAGATGTGATAGCCAACTTCTTCCCATTCCAATCCTGAGACCCTTCCTATAACATGAGATGTGATGTCGCAATGCTTCTAATACCAAACCTGAGATCTTTCCTATAACATGAGATGTGATATCCAACACCTTCCCATTCCAATCCTGAGACCTTTCCTATAGCATGAGATGTGATATCTCAATGCTTATACCAAACGTGAGACCCTTCCTATAGCTTGAGATGTGATATCCAACTCCTTCCCATTCCAATCCTGAGACCCTTCCTATAGCATGAGATGTGATATCTCAATGCTTATACCAAACGTGAGACCCTTCCTATAACATGAGATGTGATATCTTAATGCCTCTAATACCAAACCTGAGATCCTTCCGATAACATGAGATGTGATATCCAAATCCTTCCCCTTCCAAACCTGAGACCCTCCCTTTAGCATGAGATGTGATATCCAACTCCTTCCCATTCCCATCCTGAGACCCTTCTGATAGCATGAGATGTGATATCTCAATGCCTCCAATACCAAACCTGAGATCCTACCTCTAACATGAAATGTGATATCCACATCCTTCCCCTTCCAAACCTGAGACCCTCCCTTTAGCATGAGATGTGATATCCAACTCCGTCCCATTCCAATCTTGAGACCCTTCCGATAGCATGAGATGTGATATCTCAATGCTTCTAATACCAAACCTGAAATCCTTCCGATAACATGAGATGTGATATCCAAATCCTTCCCCTTCCAAACCTGAGACCCTCCCTTTAGCATGAGATGTGATATCTCAATGCCTCTAATACCAAACCACCAAACCTGAGATCCTTCCGATAGCATGAGATGTGATATCTCAATGCTTCTAATACCAAACCTGAGATCCTTCCTATAACATGAGACGTGATATCCAAATCCTTCCCCTTCCAAACCTGAGACCCTCCCTTTAGCATGAGATGTGATATCCAACTCCTTCCCATTCCAATCCTGAGACCCTTCTGATAGCATGAGATGTGATATCTCAATGCCTCTAATACCAAACCTGAGATCCTACCTCTAACATGAAATGTGATATCCAACTCTTTCCCCTTCCAAACCTGAGAGCCTTCCTATAGCATGAGATGTGATATCCGACTCCTTCCCGTTCCAATCCTGAGACCCTTCCGATAGCATGAGATGTGATATCTCAATGCTTCTAATACCAAACCTGAGATCCTTCTTATAACATGTGATGTGATATCCAAATCCTTCCCCTTCCAAACCTGAGACCCTCCCTTTAGCATGAGATGTGATATCCAACTCCTTCCCATTCCAATCCTGAGACCCTTATGATAGATAGCATGAGATGTGATATCTCAATGCCTCTAATACCAAACCTGAGATCCTTCCTATAACATGAGATGTGATATCCAAATCCTTCCCCTTCCAAACCTGAGACCCTCCGTTTAGCATGAGATGTGATATCCAACTCCTTCCCATTCCAATCCTGAGACCCTTCCGATAGCATGAGATGTGATATCTCAATGCTTCTAATACCAAACCTGTGATCCTTCCTATAACAAGAGATGTGATATCCAAATCCTTCCCCTTCCAAACCTGAGACCCTCCCTTTAGCATGAGATGTGATATCCCAATGCCTCTAATACCAAACCTGAGATCCTTCCGATAGCATGAGATGTGATATCTCAATGCTTCTAATACCAAACCTGAGATCCTTCCTATAACATGAGACGTGATATCCAAATCCTTCCCCTTCCAAACCTGAGACCCTCCCTTTAGCATGAGATGTGATATCCAACTCCTTCCCATTCCAATCCTGAGACACTTCCTATAGCATCAGATGTGATATCTTAATGCTTCTAATACCAAACCTGAGACTCTTCCTATAACCTGAGATGGGATATCCAACTCCTTCCCATTCCAATCCTGAGACCCTTCCGATAGCAGAGATGTGATATCTCAATGCTTATACCAAACCTGAGACCCTTCCTATGGCATGAGATGTCATATACAACTCCTTCCCATTCCAATCCTGAGACCCTTCCTATAGCATGAGATGTGATATCTCAATGCTTCTAATACCAAACCTGAGATCCTTCCTATAACATGAGATGTGATATCCAACTCCTTCCCATTCCAATCCTGAGACCCTTCCTATAGCATGAGATGTGACATCTCAATGCTTATACCAAACCTGAGACCCTTCCTATAGCATGAAATGTGATATCCAACTCCTTCCCATTCCAATCCTGAGACCCTTCCTATAGCATGAGATGTGATATCTCAATGCCTCTAATACCAAACCTGAGATCCTTCCTCTAACATGAAATGTGATATCCAACTCCTTCCCTTTCCAAACCTGAGAGCCTACCTATAGCATGAGATGTGATATTCAAGTCCTTCCCATTCCAATCCTTAGACCCTTCCTACAGCATGCAATATGATATCTCAATGATTCTAATAACAAACCTGAGACCCGTCCTATAACATGAGATGTGATATCTCAATGCTTCTAATACCAAACCTGAGATCCTTCCTATAACATGAGATGTGATATCCAACTCCTTCCCATTCCAATCCTGAGACACTTCCTATAGCATGAGATGTGATATCTCACTGCTTATACCAAACCTGAGACCCTTCCTATAGCATGAGATGTGATATCCAACTCCTTCCCATTCCAATCCTGAGACCCTTCCTATAGCATGAGATGTGATATCTCAATGCTTCTAATATCAAACTTTAGAGCCTCCCTATAGCATGAGATGTGATATCCAAGTCCTTCCCATTCCAATCCTGAGACACTTCCTATAGCATGAGATGTGATATCTCAATGCTTCTAATACCAAACCTGAGACTCTTCCTATAACATGAGATGGGATATCCAACTCCTTCCCATTCCAATCCTGAGACCCTTCCGATAGCAGAGATGTGATATCTCAATGCTTATACCAAACCTGAGAACCTTCCTACGGCATGAGATGTCATATACAACTCCTTCCCATTCCAATCCTGAAACCCTTCCTATAGCATGAGATGTGATATCTCAATGCTTATACCAAACCTGAGACCCTTCCTATAGCATGAGATGTGATATCCAACTCCTTCCATTCCAATCCTGAGACCCTTCCTATAGCATGAGATGTGATATCTCAATGCTTATACCAAACCTGAGACCCTTCCTACGGCATGAGATGTCATATACAACTCCTTCCCATTCCAATCCTGAGACCCTTCCTATAGCATGAGATGTGATATCTCAATGCTTATACCAAACCTGAGACCCTTCCTATAGCATGAGATGTGATATCAAACTCCTTCCCATTCCAATCCTGAGACCCTTCCTATAGCATGAGATGTGATATCTCAATGCTTCTACCAAACCTGAGACCCTTCCTTTAGCATGAGATGTGATATCCAACTCCTTCCCATTCCAATCCTGAGACCCTTCCTATAGCATGAGATGTGATATCTCAATTCTTCTAATACCAAACCTGAGATCCTTCCGATAACATGAGATGTGATATCCAAATCCTTCCCCTTCCAAACCTGAGACCCTTCTGATAGCATGAGATGTGATATCTCAATGCTTCTAATACCAATCCTGAGATCCTTCCAATAGCATGAGATGTGATATCTCAATGCTTCTAATACCAAACCTGAGATCCTTCCTATAACATGAGATGTGATATCCAAATCCTTCCCCTTCCAAACCTGAGACCCTCCCTTTAGCATGAGATGTGATATCCAACTCCTTCCCATTCCAATTCTGAGCCCCTTCCTATACCATGAGACTTGATATCCAACTCCTTCCCATTCCAATTCTGAGCCCCTTCCTATACCATGAGACTTGATATCTCAATGCTTCTAATACCAAACCTGAGACCCGTCCTATAACATGAGATGTGATATCCAAATCCTTCCCCTTCCAAACCTTAGACCCTTCCTTTATCATGAGATGTGATATCCAACTCCTTCCCATTCCAATCCTGAGACCCTTCCGATATCATGAGATGTGATATCTCAATGCTTCTAATATCAAACTTGAGACCCTCCCTATAGCATGAGATGTGATATCCAAGTCCTTCCCATTCCAATCCTGAGACCCTTCCTATAGCTTGAGATGTGACATCCAACTCCTTCCCATTCCAATTCTGATCCCCTTCCTATAACATGAGACTTGATATCTCAATGCTTCTAATACCAAACCTGAGACCCGTCCTATAACATGAGATGTGATATCCAAATCCTTCCCCTTCCAAACCTTAGACCCTTCCTTTATCATGAGATGTGATATCCAACTCCTTCCCATTCAAATCCTGAGACCCTTCCGATATCATGAGATGCAATATCTCAATGCTTCTAATATCAATCTTGAGACCCTCCCTATAGCATGAGATGTGATATCCAAGTCCTTCCCATTCCAATCATGAGACCCTTCCTATAGCCTTCTACAAAACCTGAGACCCATACATGGCATGAGATGTGATATCAAACTCCTTCCCATTCCAATCCTGAGACACTTCCTATAGCATCAGATGTGATATCTCAATGCTTCTAATACCAAACCTTAGACTTTTCCTATAACATGAGATGGGATATCCAACTCCTTCCCATTCCAATCCTGAGACCCTTCCAATAGCAGAGATGTGATATCTCAATGCTTATACCAAACCTGAGACCCTTCCTATGGCATGAGATGTCATATACAACTCCTTCCCATTCCAATCCTGAGACCCTTCCTATAGCATGAGATGTGATATCTCAATGCTTCTAATACCAAACCTGAGATCCTTCCTATAACATGAGATGTGATATCCAACTCCTTCCCATTCCAATCCTGAGACCCTTCCTATAGCATGAGATGTGACATCTCAATGCTTATACCACACCTGAGACCCTTCCTATAGCATGAGATGTGATATCCAACTCCTTCCCATTCTAATCCTGAGACCCTTCCTATAGCATGAGATGTGATATCTCAATGCCTCTAATACCAAACCTGAGATCCTTCCTCTTACATGAAATGTGATATCCAACTCCTTCCCTTTCCAAACCTGAGAGCCTACCTATAGCATGAGATGTGATATTCAAGTCCTTCCCATTCCAATCCTTAGACCCTTCCTACAGCATGCAATATGATATCTCAATGATTCTAATAACAAACCTGAGACCCGTCCTATAACATGAGATGGGATATCCAACTCCTTCCCATTCCAATCCTGAGACACTTCCGATAGCAGAGATGTGATATTTCAATGCTTATACCAAACCTGAGACCCTTCCTATAGCATGAGATGTAATATCCAACTCCTTCCCATTCCAATCCTGAGACCCTTCCTACAGCATGCGATGTGATATCTCAATGCTTCTAATACCAAACCTGAGAACCTTCCTATAGCATGAGACGTGATATCCAACTCCTTCCCTTTCCAAACCTGAGACCCTTCCGATAGCAGAGATGTGATATCTCAATGCTTGTACCAAACCTGAGACCCTTCCTATGGCATGAGAGGTCATATACTACTCCTTCCCATTCCAATCCTGAGACCCTTCCTATAGCATGAGATGTGATATCTCAATGCTTCTACCAAACCTGAGACCCTTCCTATAGCATGAGATGTGATATCTCAATGCTTCTAATACCAAACTTGATATCCTTCCTATAACACGAGATGTGATATCCAACTCCATCACATTCCAATCCTGAGACCCTTCCTATAGCATGAGATGTAATATCACAATGCTTGTAATACCAAACCTGAGACCCTTCCTATAGCATGTGTGATATCCAACTCCTTCCCATTCCAATCCTTAGACCCTTCCTATAGCATGAGATGTGATATCTCAATGCTTCTAATACCAAACCTGAGACCCTTCTTAAAGCATGAGATGGGATATCCAACTCCTTCCTATTCCAATCCTGAGACCCTTACGATAGCATGAGATGTGATATCCAACTCCTTCCCATTTCAATCCTGAGACCCTTCCTATAGCATGAGATGTGTTATCTCAATGTTTCTAATACCAAACCTGAGATCCTTCCTATAACATGAGATGTGATATCCAACTCCTTCCCATTCCAAACCGGAGACCCTTCCTTTAGCATGAGATGTGATATCAAACTCCTTCCCATGCCAATCCTGAGACCCTTACTATAGCATGAGATGTGATATCTCAATGCTTCTAATACCAAACCTGAGAGCCTTCATATAACATGATATGTGATATCCAACTCCTTCTCATTCCAAACCTGAGATCCTTCCTATAGCCTGAGATGTGATATCCAACTCCTTCCCATTCCAAACCTGAGACCCTTCCTATAGCATGAGATGTGATATCTCAATGCTTCTGATACCAAACCTGAGACCCTTGTTATAGCATGAGATGTGATATCCAACTCCTTCCCATCCCAAACCAGAGACCCTTCCTATAGTATGAAATGTGATATCTCAAAGCTTCTAATACCAAACCTGAGACCCTTCATATAGCATGAGATGTTATCTCCAACTCCTTCCCATCCCAAAACAGAGACCCTTCCTATAGCATGAGATGTGATATCTCAATGCTTCTAATACCAAACCTGATATCCTTCCTATAACATGAGATGTGATATCCAACTCCTTCCCATTCCAATCCTGAGATCCTTCCTATACCATGAGATGTGATATCTCAATGTTTCTCATACCAAACCTGAGGCCCTTCCTATAGCAAGAGATGTGATATACAAATCCTCCCCATTCCAAACCTGAGACCCTTCCTATAGCCTGAGATGTAATATCGCAATGCTTGTAATACCAAACCTGAGACCCTTCCTATAGCATGAGATGTGATATCCAACTCCTTCCCATTCCAATCCTGAGACCCTTCCTAGAGCATGAGATGTGATATCTCAATGCTTCTAATACCAAAACTGAGACCCTTCTTAAAGCATGAGATGTGATATCCAACTCCTTCCCGTTCCAAACCTGAGACCCTTCCTATAGCAAGAATGTAATATCCAACTCCTTCCCATTCCAATCCTGAGACCATTCCTATAGCATGAGATGTGATATCTCAGTGCTTCTAATAGCAAACCTGAGATCCTTCCTATGACATGAGATGGGATATCCAACTCCTTCCCGTTCCAAACCTGAGACCCTTCCTATAGCAAGAATGTAATATCCAACTCCTTCCCATTCCAATCCCGACACCCTTCCGATAGCAGAGATGTGATATCTCAATGCTTATACCAAACCTGAGACCCTTCCTATGGCATGAGATGTCATATACTACTCCTTCCCATTCCAATCCTGAGACCCTTCCTATAGCATGAGATGTGATATCTTAATGCTTCTACCAAACCTGAGACCCTTCCTATAGCATGAGATGTGATATCCAACTCCTTCCCATTCCAATCCTGAGACCCTTCCTATAGCATGAGATGTGATATCTCAATGCTTCTAATACCAAACCTGATATCCTTCCTATAACATGAGATGTGATATCCAACCCCTTTCCATTCCAATACTGAGATCCTTTCCTATACCATGAGATGTGATATCTCAATGTTTCTGATACCAAACCTGAGGCCCTTCCTATAGCAAGAGATGTGATATACAAATCATTCCCATTCCAAACCTGAGACCTTTCCTATAGCATGGGATGTGATATCCGACTCCTTCCCAATCCAATCCTGAGACCCTTCCTATAGCATGAGATGTGATATCCAACTCGTTCCCATTCCAATCCTGAGACCCTTCCTATAGCATGAGATGTGATATCTCAATGCTTCTAATACCAAAACTGAGACCCTTCTTAAAGCATGAGATGTGATATCCAACTCCTTCCCGTGTTCCAAACCTGAGACCCTTCCTATAGCATATGTGCTACCCTTCCTATGGCATGAGATGTCATATACAACTACTTCCCATTCCAATCCGGAGACCCTTCCTATAGCATGAGATGTGATATCTCAATGCTTCTACCAAACCTGAGACCCTTCCTATAGCATGAGATGTGATATCCAACTCCTTCCCATTCCAATCCTGAGACCCTTCCTATATCATGAGATGTGATATCTCAATGCTTCTAATACCAAACCTGATATCCTTCCTATAACATGAGATGTGATATCTCAATGTTTCTCATACCAAACCTGAGGCCCTTCCTATAGCAAGAGATGTGATGTACAAACCCTTCCCATTCCAAACCTGAGACCCTTCCTATAGCATGAGATGTGATATCCAACTCCTTCCCAATCCAATCCTGAGACCCTTCCTATAGCATGAGATATAATATCACAATGCTTGTAATACCAAACCTGAGACCCTTCCTATAGCATAAGATGTGATATCCAACTCCTTCCCATTCCAATCCTTAGACCCTTCCTATAGCATGAGATGTGATATCTCAATGCTTCTAATACCAAACCTGAGACCCTTCTTAAAGCATGAGATGGGATATCCAACTCCTTCCTATTCCAATCCTGAGACCCTTACGATAGCAGAGATGTGATATCTCAATGCTTATACCAAACCTGGGACTCTTCCTATGGCATGAGATGTGATATCCAACTCCTTCCCATTCCAATCCTGAGACCCTTCCTATAGCATGAGATGTGATATCTCAATGCTTCTATCAAACCTGAGACCCTTCCTATTGCATGAGATGTGATATCCAACTCCTTCCCATTCCAATCCTGAAACCCTTCCTATACCATGAGATGTGATATCTCAATGTTTCTAATACCAAACCTGAGACCCGTCCTAAAACATGAGATGTGAAATCCAAATCCTTCCCCTTCCAAACTTGAGACCCTTCCTATAGCTTGAGATGTGATATCAAACTCCTTTCCATTCCAATCCTGAGATAGCTTGAGATGTGATATCCAACTCCTTCCCATTCCAATACTGAGACCCTTCCGATAGCATGAGATGTGATATCTTAATGTTTCTCTTACCAAACCTGAGGCCCTTCCTATAGCAAGAGATGTGATGTACAAATCCTTCCCATTCCAAACCTGAGACCCTTCCTATAGCATGAGATGTGATATCCAACTCCTTCCCAATCCAATCCTGAAACCCTTCCTATAGCATGAGATGTAATATCACAATGTTTGTAATACCAAACCTGAGACCCTTCCTATAGCATGAGATGTGATATCCAACTCCTTCCCATTCCAATCCTGAGACCCTTCCTATAGCATGAGATGTGATATCTCAATGCTTCTAATACCAAACCTGAGATCCTTCTGATAGCATGAGATGTGATATCTCAATGCTTCTAATACCAAACCTGAGATCTTCCTATAACATGAGATGTGATATCCAAATCCTTCCACTTCCAAACCTGAAACCCTCCCTTTAGCATGAGATGTGATATCCGACTCCTTCCCATTCCAATCCTGAGACCCTTCTGGTAGCATGAGATGTGATATCTCAATGCTTCTAATACCAAACCTGAGATCCTTCCGATAGCATGAGATCTGATATCTCAATGCTTCTAACACCAAACCTGAGATCCTTCCTATAGCATGAGATGTGATATCCAACTCCTTCCCATTCCAAACCTGAGACCCTTCCTATAGCATGAGATGTGATATCTCAATGCTTCTAATACCAAATCTGAGATCCTTCCTATAACATGAGATGTGATATCTCAATGCTTCTAAAACCAAACATGAGAACTATCCTGTAACATGTGAAATCCAAATCATTCCCTTTCCAAACCTGAGACCCTTCCTATAGCTTGAGATGTGATATCAAACTCCTTCCCATTGCAATCCTGAGATAGCTTGAGATGTGCTATCCAACTCCTTCCCATTCCAATCCTGAGACCCTTCCTATACCATGAGATGTGATATCTCAATGCTTCTAATACCAAACCTGACACCCGTCCTAAAACATATGTGAGATCCAAATCCTTCCCCTTCCAAACCTGAGACCTTTCCTTTAGCATGTGTTGTGATATCCAACTCCTTCCCATTCCAATCCTGAGACCTTTCCTATAGCATGATATGTGATATCTCAATGCTTCTAATACCAAACCTGAGATCCTTCCTATAACATGAGATTTGTATCCAACTCCTTCCCATTCCAAACCTGAGACCCTTCCGATAGCATGAGATGTGATATCTCAGTGCTTCTAATAGCAAACCTGAGATCCTTCCTATGACATGAGATGGGATATCCAAATCCTTCCCCTTCCAAACCTGAGACCTTTCCTTTAGCATGTGATGTGATATCCAACTCCTTCCCATTCCAATCCTGAGACCTTTCCTATAACATGAGATGTGATATCTTACTGCTTCTAAAACCAAACCTGAGAACCATCCTATAACATATGTGAAATCCAAATCCTTCCCTTTCCAAACCTGAGACCCTTCCGATAGCATGAGATGTGATATCTCAATGCTTCTAAAACCAAACATGAGAACCATCCTACAACATGAGATGTGAAATCCAAATCCTTCCCTTTCCAAACCTGAGACCCTTCCTATAGCTTGAGAAGTGATATCTCAATGCTTCTAATAGCAAACCTGAGATCCTTCCTATGACATGAGATGTGATATCCAATTCCTTCCCATTCCAAACCTGAGACCCTTCCTACAGCATGCGATGTGATATCTCAATCCTTCTAATACCACACCTGAGACCCGTCCTATAACATGAGATGAGATATCCAAGTCCTTCCCATCCCAATCCTGAGACCTTTCCTATAGCATGAGATGTGATATCTCAATGCTTCTAATACCAAACCTGAGACCCTTCCTATAACATGAGATGGGATATCCAACTCCTTCCCATTCCAATCCTGAGACCCTTCCGATAGCAGAGATGTGATATCTCAATGCTTATACCAAACCTGAGACCCTTCCTATGGCATGAGATGTAATATACAACTACTACCCATTCCAATGCGGAGACCCTTCCTATAGCATGAGATGTGATATCTCAATGCTTCTACCAAACCTGAGACCCTTCCTATAGCATGAGATGTGATATCCAACTCCTTCCCACTCCAAACCTGAGACCCTTCCTATGGCATGAGATGTGATATCACAATGCTTCTAATACCAGACCTGAGATCCTTCCTATAACATGAGATGTGATATCCAATTCCTTCCCATTCCAAACCTGAGACCCTTCCTGTAGCATGAGATGTGATATCCAACTCCTTCCCATTCCAATACTGAGACCCTTCCTATAGCATGAGATGTGATATCTCAATGCTTCTAATACCAAACCTGAGAACCTTCCTATAGCATGAGACGTGATATCCAACTCCTTCCCTTTCCAAACCTGAGACCCTTCCGATAGCAGAGATGTGATATCTCAATGCTTGTACCAAACCTGAGACCATTCCTATGGCATGAGAGGTCATATACTACTCCTTCCCATTCCAATCCTGAGACCCTTCCTATAGCATGAGATGTGATATCTCAATGCTTCTACCAAACCTGAGACCCTTCCTATAGCATGAGATGTGATATCTCAATGCTTCTAATACCAAACTTGATATCCTTCCTATAACACGAGATGTGATATCCAACTCCTTCACATTCCAATCCTGAGATCCTTCCTATACCATGAGATGTGATATTTCAATGTTTCTCATACCAAACCTGAGGCCCTTCCTATAGCAAGAGATGTGATGTACAAATCCTTCCCATTCCAAACCTGAGACCCTTCCTATAGCATCAGATGTGATATCCAACTACTTCCCAATCCAATCCTGAGACCCTTCCTATAGCAGGAGATGTAATATCACAATGCTTGTAATACCAAACCTGAGACCCTTCCTATAGCATGTGTGATATCCAACTCCTTCCCATTCCAATCCTTAGACCCTTCCTATAGCATGAGATGTGATATCTCAATGCTTCTAATACCAAACCTGAGACCCTTCTTAAAGCATGAGATGGGATATCCAACTCCTTCCTATTCCAATCCTGAGACCCTTACGATAGCATGAGATGTGATATCCAACTCCTTCCCATTTCAATCTTGAGACCCTTCCTATAGCATGAGATGTGTTATCTCAATGTTTCTAATACCAAACCTGAGATCCTTCCTATAACATGAGATGTGATATCCAACTCCTTCCCATCCCAAACCGGAGACCCTTCCTTTAGCATGAGATGTGATATCAAACTCCTTCCCATGCCAATCCTGAGACCCTTACTATAGCATGAGATGTGATATCTCAATGCTTCTAATACCAAACCTGAGAGCCTTCATATAACATGATATGTGATATCCAACTCCTTCTCATTCCAAAACTGAGATCCTTCCTATAGCCTGAGATGTGATATCCAACTCCTTCCCATTCCAAACCTGAGACCCTTCCTATAGCATGAGATGTGATATCTCAATGCTTCTAATACCAAACCTGAGACCCTTGTTATAGCATGAGATGTGATATCCAACTCCTTCCCATCCCAAACCAGAGACCCTTCCTATAGTATGAAATGTGATATCTCAAAGCTTCTAATACCAAACCTGAGACCCTTCATATAGCATGAGATGTTATCTCCAACTCCTTCCCATCCCAAAACAGAGACACTTCCTATAGCATGAGATGTGATATCTCAATGCTTCTAATACCAAACCTGATATCCTTCCTATAACATGAGATGTGATATCCAACTCCTTCCCATTCCAATCCTGAGATCCTTCCTATACCATGAGATGTGATATCTCAATGTTTCTCATACCAAACCTGAGGCCCTTCCTATAGCAAGAGATGTGATATACAAATCCTCCCCATTCCAAACCTGAGACCCTTCCTATAGCATGAGATGTAATATCGCAATGCTTGTAATACCAAACCTGAGACCCTTCCTATAGCATGAGATGTGATATCCAACTCCTTCCCATTCCAATCCTGAGACCCTTCCTATAGCATGAGATGTGATATCTCAATGCTTCTAATACCAAAACTGAGACCCTTCTTAAAGCATGAGATGTGATATCCAACTCCTTCCCGTTCCAAACCTGAGACCCTTCCTATAGCAAGAATGTAATATCCAACTCCTTCCCATTCCAATCCTGAGACCATTCCTATAGCATGAGATGTGATATCTCAGTGCTTCTAATAGCAAACCTGAGATCCTTCCTATGACATGAGATGGGATATCCAACTCCTTCCCATTCCAAACCTGAGACCCTTCCTATAGCAAGAATGTAATATCCAACTCCTTCCCATTCCAATCCTGAGACCATTCCTATAGCATGAGATGTGATATCTCAGTGCTTCTAATAGCAAACCTGAGATCCTTCCTATGACATGAGATGGGATATCCAATTCCTTCCCATTCCAATCCTGAGACACTTCCGATAGCAGAGATGTGATATCTCAATGCTTATACCAAACCTGAGACCCTTCCTATGGCATGAGATGTCATATACTACTCCTTCCCATTCCAATCCTGAGACCCTTCCTATAGCATGAGATGTGATATCTCAATGCTTCTACCAAACCTGAGACCCTTCCTATAGCATGAGATGTGATATCCAACTCCTTCCCATTCCAATCCTGAGACCCTTCCTATAGCATGAGATGTGATATCTCAATGCTTCTAATACCAAACCTGATATCCTTCCTATAACATGAGATGTGATATCCAACCCCTTTCCATTCCAATACTGAGATCCTTCCTATACCATGAGATGTGATATCTCAATGTTTCTGATACCAAACCTGAGGCCCTTCCTATAGCAAGAGATGTGATATACAAATCATTCCCATTCCAAACCTGAGACCTTTCCTATAGCATGGGATGTGATATCCGACTCCTTCCCAATCCAATCCTGAGACCCTTCCTATAGCATGAGATGTGATATCCAACTCGTTCCCATTCCAATCCTGAGACCCTTCCTATAGCATGAGATGTGATATCTCAATGCTTCTAATACCAAAACTGAGAACCATCCTATAACATATGTGAAATCCAAATCCTTCCCTTTCCAAACCTGAGACCCTTCCGATAGCATGAGATGTGATATCTCAATGCTTCTAAAACCAAACATGAGAACCATCCTACAACATGAGATGTGAAATCCAAATCCTTCCCATTCCAAACCTGAGACCCTTCCTATAGCATGAGATGTGATATCTCAATGCTTCTAATACCAAAACTGAGAACCATCCTATAACATATGTGAAATCCAAATCCTTCCCATTCCAAACCTGAGACCCTTCCTACAGCATGCGATGTGATATCTCAATCCTTCTAATACCACACCTGAGACCCGTCCTATAACATGAGATGAGATATCCAAGTCCTTCCCATCCCAATCCTGAGACCTTTCCTATAGCATGAGATGTGATATCTCAATGCTTCTAATACCAAACCTGAGACCCTTCCTATAACATGAGATGGGATATCCAACTCCTTCCCATTACAATCCTGAGACCCTTCCGATAGCAGAGATGTGATATCTCAATGCTTATACCAAACCTGAGACCCTTCCTATGGCATGAGATGTAATATACAACTACTACCCATTCCAATCCGGAGACCCTTCCTATAGCATGAGATGTGATATCTCAATGCTTCTACCAAACCTGAGACCCTTCCTATAGCATGAGATGTGATATCCAACTCCTTCCCACTCCAAACCTGAGACCCTTCCTATGGCATGAGATGTGATATCACAATGCCTCTAATACCAGACCTGAGATCCTTCCTATAACATGAGATGTGATATCAAATTCCTTCCCATTCCAAACCTGAGACCCTTCCTGTAGCATGAGATGTGATATCCAACTCCTTCCCATTCCAATACTGAGACCCTACCTATAGCATGAGATGTGATATCTCAATGCTTCTAATACCAAACCTGAGAACCTTCCTATAGCATGAGACGTGATATCCAACTCCTTCCCTTTCCAAACCTGAGACCCTTCCGATAGCAGAGATGTGATATCTCAATGCTTGTACCAAACCTGAGACCATTCCTATGGCATGAGAGGTCATATACTACTCCTTCCCATTCCAATCCTGAGACCCTTCCTATAGCATGAGATGTGATATCTCAATGCTTCTACCAAACCTGAGACCATTCCTATAGCATGAGATGTGATATCTCAATGCTTCTAATACCAAACTTGATATCCTTCCTATAACACGAGATGTGATATCCAACTCCTTCACATTCCAATCCTGAGATCCTTCCTATACCATGAGATGTGATATTTCAATGTTTCTCATACCAAACCTGAGGCCCTTCCTATAGCAAGAGATGTGATGTACAAATCCTTCCCATTCCAAACCTGAGACCCTTCCTATAGCATCAGATGTGATATCCAACTACTTCCCAATCCAATCCTAAGACCCTTCCTATAGCATGAGATGTAATATCACAATGCTTGTAATACCAAACCTGAGACCCTTCCTATAGCATGTGTGATATCCAACTCCTTCCCATTCCAATCCTTAGACCCTTCCTATAGCATGAGATGTGATATCTCAATGCTTCTAAAACCAAACATGAGAACCATCCTACAACATGAGATGTGAAATCCAAATCCTTTCCTTTCCAAACCTGAGACCCTTCCTATAGCTTGAGAAGTGATATCTCAATGCTTCTAATAGCAAACCTGAGATCCTTCCTATGACATGAGATGTGATATCCAATTCCTTCCCATTCCAAACCTGAGACCCTTCCTACAGCATGCGATGTGATATCTCAATCCTTCTAATACCACACCTGAGACCCGTCCTATAACATGAGATGAGATATCCAAGTCCTTCCCATCCCAATCCTGAGACCTTTCCTATAGCATGAGATGTGATATCTCAATGCTTCTAATACCAAACCTGAGACCCTTCCTATAACATGAGATGGGATATCCAACTCCTTCCCATTCCAATCCTGAGACCCTTCCGATAGCAGAGATGTGATATCTCAATGCTTATACCAAACCTGAGACCCTTCCTATGGCATGAGATGTAATATACAACTACTACCCATTCCAATCCGGAGACCCTTCCTATAGCATGAGATGTGATATCTCAATGCTTCTACCAAACCTGAGACCCTTCCTATAGCATGAGATGTGATATCCAACTCCTTCCCACTCCAAACCTGAGACCCTTCCTATGGCATGAGATGTGATATCACAATGCTTCTAATACCAGACCTGAGATCCTTCCTATAACATGAGATGTGATATCCAATTCCTTCCCATTCCAAACCTGAGACCCTTCCTGTAGCATGAGATGTGATATCCAACTCCTTCCCATTCCAATACTGAGACCCTACCTATAGCATGAGATGTGATATCTCAATGCTTCTAATACCAAACCTGAGAACCTTCCTATAGCATGAGACGTGATATCCAACTCCTTCCCTTTCCAAACCTGAGACCCTTCCGATAGCAGAGATGTGATATCTCAATGCTTGTACCAAACCTGAGACCATTCCTATGGCATGAGAGGTCATATACTACTCCTTCCCATTCCAATCCTGAGACCCTACCTATAGCATGAGATGTGATATTCAAGTCCTTCCCATTCCAATCCTTCGACCCTTCCTACAGCATGCAATATGATATCTCAATGATTCTAATAACAAACCTGAGACCCGTCCTATAACATGAGATGGGATATCCAACTCCTTCCCATTCCAATCCTGAGACACTTCCGATAGCAGAGATGTGATATCTCAATGCTTATACCAAACCTGAGACCCTTCCTATAGCATGAGATGTAATATCCAACTCCTTCCCATTCCAATCCTGAGACCCTTCCTACAGCATGCGATGTGATATCTCAATGCTTCTAATACCAAACCTGAGACCCGTCCTATAACATGAGATGGGATATCCAACCCCTTCCCGTTCCAAACCTGAGACCCTTCCTATAGCATGAGATGTGATATCCAACTCCTTCCCATCCCAATCCTGAGACACTTCCGATTGCAGAGATGTGATATCTCAATGCTTATACCAAACCTGAGACTCTTCCTATAACATGAGATGTGATATCCAACTCCTTCCCGTTCCAAACCTGAGACCCTTCCTATAGCATGAGATGTGATATCCAACTCCTTCCCATTCCAATCCTGAGACCCTTCTGATAGCATGAGATGTGATATCTCAATGCTTCTAATACCAAACCTGAGATCCTTCTTATAACATGTGATGTGATATCCAAATCCTTCCCCTTCCAAACCTGAGACCCTCCCTTTAGCATGAGAAGTGATATCCAACTCCTTCCCATTCCAATCCTGAGACCCTTATGATAGCATGAGATGTGATATCTCAATGCCTCTAATACCAAACCTGAGATACTTCAGATAGCATGAGATGTGATATCTCAATGATTCTAATACCAAACCTGAGATCCTTCCTATAACATGCGATGTGATATCCAAATCCTTCCCCTTCCAAACCTGAGACCCTCCCTTTAGCATGAGATGTGATATCCAACTCCTTCCCATTCCAATCCTGAGACCCTTCTGATAGCATGAGATGTGATACCTCAATGCCTCTAATACCAAACCTGAGATCCTACCTCTAACATGAAATGTGATATCCAACTCCTTCCCTTACCAAACCTGAGATCCTTCCTATAACATGCGATGTGATATCCAAATCCTTCCCCTTCCAAACCTGAGACCCTCCCTATAGCATGAGATGTGATATCCAAGTCCGTCCCATTCCAATCCTGAGACCCTTCCTATAGCATGAGATGTGATATCTCAATGCTTATTCCAAACCTGAGACCCTTCCTATGGCATGAGATGTCATATACAACTCCTTCCCATTCCAATCCTGAGACCCTTCCTATAGCATGAGATGTGATATCTCAATGCTTATACCAAACCTGAGACCCTTCCTATAGCATGAGATGTGATAGCCAACTTCTTCCCATTCCAATCCTGAGACCCTTCCTATAACATGAGATGTGATGTCGCAATGCTTCTAATACCAAACCTGAGATCTTTCCTATAACATGAGATGTGATATCCAACACCTTCCCATTCCAATCCTGAGACCTTTCCTATAGCATGAGATGTGATATCTCAATGCTTATACCAAACGTGAGACCCTTCCTATAGCTTGAGATGTGATATCCAACTCCTTCCCATTCCAATCCTGAGACCCTTCCTATAGCATGAGATGTGATATCTCAATGCTTATACCAAACGTGAGACCCTTCCTATAACATGAGATGTGATATCTTAATGCCTCTAATACCAAACCTGAGATCCTTCCTCTAACATGAAATGTGATATCCAACTCCTTCCCCTTCCAAACCTGAGAGCCTTCCTATAGCATGAGATATGATATCCAAGTCCTTCCCATTCCAATCCTGGGACCCTTCCTATAACATGAGATGTGATATCCAACTCCTTCCCATTCCAACCTGAGACCCTTCCTATAGCATGAGATGGGATATCCAACTCCTTCCAAATCAAATCCTGATACCCTTCCGATAGCATGAGATGTGATATCCCAATGTTTCTACCAAACCTGAGATCCATACTATGGCATGAGTTGTGATATCAAACCCCTTCCCATTCCAATCCTGAGACCCATCCTAAAGCTTGAGATATCCAACTCCTTCCCATTCCAATTCCGAGACCCTTCCTATACCATGAGACTTGATATCTCAATGCTTCTAATACCAAACCTGAGACCCTTCCTATAGCATGAGATGTGATATCTCAATGCTTCTAATACCAAACCTGAGATCCTTCCGATAACATGAGATGTGATATCCAAATCCTTCCCCTTCCAAACCTGAGACCCTCCCTTTAGCATGAGATGTGATATCCAACTCCTTCCCATTCCCATCCTGAGACCCTTCTGATAGCATGAGATGTGATATCTCAATGCCTCCAATACCAAACCTGAGATCCTACCTCTAACATGAAATGTGATATCCACATCCTTCCCCTTCCAAACCTGAGACCCTCCCTTTAGCATGAGATGTGATATCCAACTCCGTCCCATTCCAATCTTGAGACCCTTCCGATAGCATGAGATGTGATATCTCAATGCTTCTAATACCAAACCTGAAATCCTTCCGATAACATGAGATGTGATATCCAAATCCTTCCCCTTCCAAACCTGAGACCCTCCCTTTAGCATGAGATGTGATATCTCAATGCCTCTAATACCAAACCACCAAACCTGAGATCCTTCCGATAGCATGAGATGTGATATCTCAATGCTTCTAATACCAAACCTGAGATCCTTCCTATAACATGAGACGTGATATCCAAATCCTTCCCCTTCCAAACCTGAGACCCTCCCTTTAGCATGAGATGTGATATCCAACTCCTTCCCATTCCAATCCTGAGACCCTTCTGATAGCATGAGATGTGATATCTCAATGCCTCTAATACCAAACCTGAGATCCTACCTCTAACATGAAATGTGATATCCAACTCTTTCCCCTTCCAAACCTGAGAGCCTTCCTATAGCATGAGATGTGATATCCGACTCCTTCCCGTTCCAATCCTGAGACCCTTCCGATAGCATGAGATGTGATATCTCAATGCTTCTAATACCAAACCTGAGATCCTTCTTATAACATGTGATGTGATATCCAAATCCTTCCCCTTCCAAACCTGAGACCCTCCCTTTAGCATGAGATGTGATATCCAACTCCTTCCCATTCCAATCCTGAGACCCTTATGATAGATAGCATGAGATGTGATATCTCAATGCCTCTAATACCAAACCTGAGATCCTTCCTATAACATGAGATGTGATATCCAAATCCTTCCCCTTCCAAACCTGAGACCCTCCGTTTAGCATGAGATGTGATATCCAACTCCTTCCCATTCCAATCCTGAGACCCTTCCGATAGCATGAGATGTGATATCTCAATGCTTCTAATACCAAACCTGTGATCCTTCCTATAACAAGAGATGTGATATCCAAATCCTTCCCCTTCCAAACCTGAGACCCTCCCTTTAGCATGAGATGTGATATCCCAATGCCTCTAATACCAAACCTGAGATCCTTCCGATAGCATGAGATGTGATATCTCAATGCTTCTAATACCAAACCTGAGATCCTTCCTATAACATGAGACGTGATATCCAAATCCTTCCCCTTCCAAACCTGAGACCCTCCCTTTAGCATGAGATGTGATATCCAACTCCTTCCCATTCCAATCCTGAGACACTTCCTATAGCATCAGATGTGATATCTTAATGCTTCTAATACCAAACCTGAGACTCTTCCTATAACCTGAGATGGGATATCCAACTCCTTCCCATTCCAATCCTGAGACCCTTCCGATAGCAGAGATGTGATATCTCAATGCTTATACCAAACCTGAGACCCTTCCTATGGCATGAGATGTCATATACAACTCCTTCCCATTCCAATCCTGAGACCCTTCCTATAGCATGAGATGTGATATCTCAATGCTTCTAATACCAAACCTGAGATCCTTCCTATAACATGAGATGTGATATCCAACTCCTTCCCATTCCAATCCTGAGACCCTTCCTATAGCATGAGATGTGACATCTCAATGCTTATACCAAACCTGAGACCCTTCCTATAGCATGAAATGTGATATCCAACTCCTTCCCATTCCAATCCTGAGACCCTTCCTATAGCATGAGATGTGATATCTCAATGCCTCTAATACCAAACCTGAGATCCTTCCTCTAACATGAAATGTGATATCCAACTCCTTCCCTTTCCAAACCTGAGAGCCTACCTATAGCATGAGATGTGATATTCAAGTCCTTCCCATTCCAATCCTTAGACCCTTCCTACAGCATGCAATATGATATCTCAATGATTCTAATAACAAACCTGAGACCCGTCCTATAACATGAGATGTGATATCTCAATGCTTCTAATACCAAACCTGAGATCCTTCCTATAACATGAGATGTGATATCCAACTCCTTCCCATTCCAATCCTGAGACACTTCCTATAGCATGAGATGTGATATCTCACTGCTTATACCAAACCTGAGACCCTTCCTATAGCATGAGATGTGATATCCAACTCCTTCCCATTCCAATCCTGAGACCCTTCCTATAGCATGAGATGTGATATCTCAATGCTTCTAATATCAAACTTTAGAGCCTCCCTATAGCATGAGATGTGATATCCAAGTCCTTCCCATTCCAATCCTGAGACACTTCCTATAGCATGAGATGTGATATCTCAATGCTTCTAATACCAAACCTGAGACTCTTCCTATAACATGAGATGGGATATCCAACTCCTTCCCATTCCAATCCTGAGACACTTCCGATTGCAGAGATGTGATATCTCAATGCTTATACCAAACCTGAGACTCTTCCTATAACATGAGATGTGATATCCAACTCCTTCCCGTTCCAAACCTGAGACCCTTCCTATAGCATGAGATGTGATATCCAACTCCTTCCCATTCCAATCCTGAGACCCTTCTGATAGCATGAGATGTGATATCTCAATGCTTCTAATACCAAACCTGAGATCCTTCTTATAACATGTGATGTGATATCCAAATCCTTCCCCTTCCAAACCTGAGACCCTCCCTTTAGCATGAGAAGTGATATCCAACTCCTTCCCATTCCAATCCTGAGACCCTTATGATAGCATGAGATGTGATATCTCAATGCCTCTAATACCAAACCTGAGATACTTCAGATAGCATGAGATGTGATATCTCAATGATTCTAATACCAAACCTGAGATCCTTCCTATAACATGCGATGTGATATCCAAATCCTTCCCCTTCCAAACCTGAGACCCTCCCTTTAGCATGAGATGTGATATCCAACTCCTTCCCATTCCAATCCTGAGACCCTTCTGATAGCATGAGATGTGATACCTCAATGCCTCTAATACCAAACCTGAGATCCTACCTCTAACATGAAATGTGATATCCAACTCCTTCCCTTACCAAACCTGAGATCCTTCCTATAACATGCGATGTGATATCCAAATCCTTCCCCTTCCAAACCTGAGACCCTCCCTATAGCATGAGATGTGATATCCAAGTCCGTCCCATTCCAATCCTGAGACCCTTCCTATAGCATGAGATGTGATATCTCAATGCTTATTCCAAACCTGAGACCCTTCCTATGGCATGAGATGTCATATACAACTCCTTCCCATTCCAATCCTGAGACCCTTCCTATAGCATGAGATGTGATATCTCAATGCTTATACCAAACCTGAGACCCTTCCTATAGCATGAGATGTGATAGCCAACTTCTTCCCATTCCAATCCTGAGACCCTTCCTATAACATGAGATGTGATGTCGCAATGCTTCTAATACCAAACCTGAGATCTTTCCTATAACATGAGATGTGATATCCAACACCTTCCCATTCCAATCCTGAGACCTTTCCTATAGCATGAGATGTGATATCTCAATGCTTATACCAAACGTGAGACCCTTCCTATAGCTTGAGATGTGATATCCAACTCCTTCCCATTCCAATCCTGAGACCCTTCCTATAGCATGAGATGTGATATCTCAATGCTTATACCAAACGTGAGACCCTTCCTATAACATGAGATGTGATATCTTAATGCCTCTAATACCAAACCTGAGATCCTTCCTCTAACATGAAATGTGATATCCAACTCCTTCCCCTTCCAAACCTGAGAGCCTTCCTATAGCATGAGATATGATATCCAAGTCCTTCCCATTCCAATCCTGGGACCCTTCCTATAACATGAGATGTGATATCCAACTCCTTCCCATTCCAACCTGAGACCCTTCCTATAGCATGAGATGGGATATCCAACTCCTTCCAAATCAAATCCTGATACCCTTCCGATAGCATGAGATGTGATATCCCAATGTTTCTACCAAACCTGAGATCCATACTATGGCATGAGTTGTGATATCAAACCCCTTCCCATTCCAATCCTGAGACCCATCCTAAAGCTTGAGATATCCAACTCCTTCCCATTCCAATTCCGAGACCCTTCCTATACCATGAGACTTGATATCTCAATGCTTCTAATACCAAACCTGAGACCCTTCCTATAGCATGAGATGTGATATCTCAATGCTTCTAATACCAAACCTGAGATCCTTCCGATAACATGAGATGTGATATCCAAATCCTTCCCCTTCCAAACCTGAGACCCTCCCTTTAGCATGAGATGTGATATCCAACTCCTTCCCATTCCCATCCTGAGACCCTTCTGATAGCATGAGATGTGATATCTCAATGCCTCCAATACCAAACCTGAGATCCTACCTCTAACATGAAATGTGATATCCACATCCTTCCCCTTCCAAACCTGAGACCCTCCCTTTAGCATGAGATGTGATATCCAACTCCGTCCCATTCCAATCTTGAGACCCTTCCGATAGCATGAGATGTGATATCTCAATGCTTCTAATACCAAACCTGAAATCCTTCCGATAACATGAGATGTGATATCCAAATCCTTCCCCTTCCAAACCTGAGACCCTCCCTTTAGCATGAGATGTGATATCTCAATGCCTCTAATACCAAACCACCAAACCTGAGATCCTTCCGATAGCATGAGATGTGATATCTCAATGCTTCTAATACCAAACCTGAGATCCTTCCTATAACATGAGACGTGATATCCAAATCCTTCCCCTTCCAAACCTGAGACCCTCCCTTTAGCATGAGATGTGATATCCAACTCCTTCCCATTCCAATCCTGAGACCCTTCTGATAGCATGAGATGTGATATCTCAATGCCTCTAATACCAAACCTGAGATCCTACCTCTAACATGAAATGTGATATCCAACTCTTTCCCCTTCCAAACCTGAGAGCCTTCCTATAGCATGAGATGTGATATCCGACTCCTTCCCGTTCCAATCCTGAGACCCTTCCGATAGCATGAGATGTGATATCTCAATGCTTCTAATACCAAACCTGAGATCCTTCTTATAACATGTGATGTGATATCCAAATCCTTCCCCTTCCAAACCTGAGACCCTCCCTTTAGCATGAGATGTGATATCCAACTCCTTCCCATTCCAATCCTGAGACCCTTATGATAGATAGCATGAGATGTGATATCTCAATGCCTCTAATACCAAACCTGAGATCCTTCCTATAACATGAGATGTGATATCCAAATCCTTCCCCTTCCAAACCTGAGACCCTCCGTTTAGCATGAGATGTGATATCCAACTCCTTCCCATTCCAATCCTGAGACCCTTCCGATAGCATGAGATGTGATATCTCAATGCTTCTAATACCAAACCTGTGATCCTTCCTATAACAAGAGATGTGATATCCAAATCCTTCCCCTTCCAAACCTGAGACCCTCCCTTTAACATGAGATGTGATATCCCAATGCCTCTAATACCAAACCTGAGATCCTTCCGATAGCATGAGATGTGATATCTCAATGCTTCTAATACCAAACCTGAGATCCTTCCTATAACATGAGACGTGATATCCAAATCCTTCCCCTTCCAAACCTGAGACCCTCCCTTTAGCATGAGATGTGATATCCAACTCCTTCCCATTCCAATCCTGAGACACTTCCTATAGCATCAGATGTGATATCTTAATGCTTCTAATACCAAACCTGAGACTCTTCCTATAACCTGAGATGGGATATCCAACTCCTTCCCATTCCAATCCTGAGACCCTTCCGATAGCAGAGATGTGATATCTCAATGCTTATACCAAACCTGAGACCCTTCCTATGGCATGAGATGTCATATACAACTCCTTCCCATTCCAATCCTGAGACCCTTCCTATAGCATGAGATGTGATATCTCAATGCTTCTAATACCAAACCTGAGATCCTTCCTATAACATGAGATGTGATATCCAACTCCTTCCCATTCCAATCCTGAGACCCTTCCTATAGCATGAGATGTGACATCTCAATGCTTATACCAAACCTGAGACCCTTCCTATAGCATGAAATGTGATATCCAACTCCTTCCCATTCCAATCCTGAGACCCTTCCTATAGCATGAGATGTGATATCTCAATGCCTCTAATACCAAACCTGAGATCCTTCCTCTAACATGAAATGTGATATCCAACTCCTTCCCTTTCCAAACCTGAGAGCCTACCTATAGCATGAGATGTGATATTCAAGTCCTTCCCATTCCAATCCTTAGACCCTTCCTACAGCATGCAATATGATATCTCAATGATTCTAATAACAAACCTGAGACCCGTCCTATAACATGAGATGTGATATCTCAATGCTTCTAATACCAAACCTGAGATCCTTCCTATAACATGAGATGTGATATCCAACTCCTTCCCATTCCAATCCTGAGACACTTCCTATAGCATGAGATGTGATATCTCACTGCTTATACCAAACCTGAGACCCTTCCTATAGCATGAGATGTGATATCCAACTCCTTCCCATTCCAATCCTGAGACCCTTCCTATAGCATGAGATGTGATATCTCAATGCTTCTAATATCAAACTTTAGAGCCTCCCTATAGCATGAGATGTGATATCCAAGTCCTTCCCATTCCAATCCTGAGACACTTCCTATAGCATGAGATGTGATATCTCAATGCTTCTAATACCAAACCTGAGACTCTTCCTATAACATGAGATGGGATATCCAACTCCTTCCCATTCCAATCCTGAGACCCTTCCGATAGCAGAGATGTGATATCTCAATGCTTATACCAAACCTGAGAACCTTCCTACGGCATGAGATGTCATATACAACTCCTTCCCATTCCAATCCTGAAACCCTTCCTATAGCATGAGATGTGATATCTCAATGCTTATACCAAACCTGAGACCCTTCCTATAGCATGAGATGTGATATCCAACTCCTTCCCATTCCAATCCTGAGACCCTTCCTATAGCATGAGATGTGATATCTCAATGCTTATACCAAACCTGAGACCCTTCCTACGGCATGAGATGTCATATACAACTCCTTCCCATTCCAATCCTGAGACCCTTCCTATAGCATGAGATGTGATATCTCAATGCTTATACCAAACCTGAGACCCTTCCTATAGCATGAGATGTGATATCAAACTCCTTCCCATTCCAATCCTGAGACCCTTCCTATAGCATGAGATGTGATATCTCAATGCTTCTACCAAACCTGAGACCCTTCCTTTAGCATGAGATGTGATATCCAACTCCTTCCCATTCCAATCCTGAGACCCTTCCTATAGCATGAGATGTGATATCTCAATTCTTCTAATACCAAACCTGAGATCCTTCCGATAACATGAGATGTGATATCCAAATCCTTCCCCTTCCAAACCTGAGACCCTTCTGATAGCATGAGATGTGATATCTCAATGCTTCTAATACCAATCCTGAGATCCTTCCAATAGCATGAGATGTGATATCTCAATGCTTCTAATACCAAACCTGAGATCCTTCCTATAACATGAGATGTGATATCCAAATCCTTCCCCTTCCAAACCTGAGACCCTCCCTTTAGCATGAGATGTGATATCCAACTCCTTCCCATTCCAATTCTGAGCCCCTTCCTATACCATGAGACTTGATATCCAACTCCTTCCCATTCCAATTCTGAGCCCCTTCCTATACCATGAGACTTGATATCTCAATGCTTCTAATACCAAACCTGAGACCCGTCCTATAACATGAGATGTGATATCCAAATCCTTCCCCTTCCAAACCTTAGACCCTTCCTTTATCATGAGATGTGATATCCAACTCCTTCCCATTCCAATCCTGAGACCCTTCCGATATCATGAGATGTGATATCTCAATGCTTCTAATATCAAACTTGAGACCCTCCCTATAGCATGAGATGTGATATCCAAGTCCTTCCCATTCCAATCCTGAGACCCTTCCTATAGCTTGAGATGTGACATCCAACTCCTTCCCATTCCAATTCTGATCCCCTTCCTATAACATGAGACTTGATATCTCAATGCTTCTAATACCAAACCTGAGACCCGTCCTATAACATGAGATGTGATATCCAAATCCTTCCCCTTCCAAACCTTAGACCCTTCCTTTATCATGAGATGTGATATCCAACTCCTTCCCATTCAAATCCTGAGACCCTTCCGATATCATGAGATGCAATATCTCAATGCTTCTAATATCAATCTTGAGACCCTCCCTATAGCATGAGATGTGATATCCAAGTCCTTCCCATTCCAATCATGAGACCCTTCCTATAGCCTTCTACAAAACCTGAGACCCATACATGGCATGAGATGTGATATCAAACTCCTTCCCATTCCAATCCTGAGACACTTCCTATAGCATCAGATGTGATATCTCAATGCTTCTAATACCAAACCTTAGACTTTTCCTATAACATGAGATGGGATATCCAACTCCTTCCCATTCCAATCCTGAGACCCTTCCAATAGCAGAGATGTGATATCTCAATGCTTATACCAAACCTGAGACCCTTCCTATGGCATGAGATGTCATATACAACTCCTTCCCATTCCAATCCTGAGACCCTTCCTATAGCATGAGATGTGATATCTCAATGCTTCTAATACCAAACCTGAGATCCTTCCTATAACATGAGATGTGATATCCAACTCCTTCCCATTCCAATCCTGAGACCCTTCCTATAGCATGAGATGTGACATCTCAATGCTTATACCACACCTGAGACCCTTCCTATAGCATGAGATGTGATATCCAACTCCTTCCCATTCTAATCCTGAGACCCTTCCTATAGCATGAGATGTGATATCTCAATGCCTCTAATACCAAACCTGAAATCCTTCCTCTTACATGAAATGTGATATCCAACTCCTTCCCTTTCCAAACCTGAGAGCCTACCTATAGCATGAGATGTGATATTCAAGTCCTTCCCATTCCAATCCTTAGACCCTTCCTACAGCATGCAATATGATATCTCAATGATTCTAATAACAAACCTGAGACCCGTCCTATAACATGAGATGGGATATCCAACTCCTTCCCATTCCAATCCTGAGACACTTCCGATAGCAGAGATGTGATATTTCAATGCTTATACCAAACCTGAGACCCTTCCTATAGCATGAGATGTAATATCCAACTCCTTCCCATTCCAATCCTGAGACCCTTCCTACAGCATGCGATGTGATATCTCAATGCTTCTAATACCAAACCTGAGAACCTTCCTATAGCATGAGACGTGATATCCAACTCCTTCCCTTTCCAAACCTGAGACCCTTCCGATAGCAGAGATGTGATATCTCAATGCTTGTACCAAACCTGAGACCCTTCCTATGGCATGAGAGGTCATATACTACTCCTTCCCATTCCAATCCTGAGACCCTTCCTATAGCATGAGATGTGATATCTCAATGCTTCTACCAAACCTGAGACCCTTCCTATAGCATGAGATGTGATATCTCAATGCTTCTAATACCAAACTTGATATCCTTCCTATAACACGAGATGTGATATCCAACTCCATCACATTCCAATCCTGAGACCCTTCCTATAGCATGAGATGTAATATCACAATGCTTGTAATACCAAACCTGAGACCCTTCCTATAGCATGTGTGATATCCAACTCCTTCCCATTCCAATCCTTAGACCCTTCCTATAGCATGAGATGTGATATCTCAATGCTTCTAATACCAAACCTGAGACCCTTCTTAAAGCATGAGATGGGATATCCAACTCCTTCCTATTCCAATCCTGAGACCCTTACGATAGCATGAGATGTGATATCCAACTCCTTCCCATTTCAATCCTGAGACCCTTCCTATAGCATGAGATGTGTTATCTCAATGTTTCTAATACCAAACCTGAGATCCTTCCTATAACATGAGATGTGATATCCAACTCCTTCCCATTCCAAACCGGAGACCCTTCCTTTAGCATGAGATGTGATATCAAACTCCTTCCCATGCCAATCTTGAGACCCTTACTATAGCATGAGATGTGATATCTCAATGCTTCTAATACCAAACCTGAGAGCCTTCATATAACATGATATGTGATATCCAACTCCTTCTCATTCCAAACCTGAGATCCTTCCTATAGCCTGAGATGTGATATCCAACTCCTTCCCATTCCAAACCTGAGACCCTTCCTATAGCATGAGATGTGATATCTCAATGCTTCTGATACCAAACCTGAGACCCTTGTTATAGCATGAGATGTGATATCCAACTCCTTCCCATCCCAAACCAGAGACCCTTCCTATAGTATGAAATGTGATATCTCAAAGCTTCTAATACCAAACCTGAGACCCTTCATATAGCATGAGATGTTATCTCCAACTCCTTCCCATCCCAAAACAGAGACCCTTCCTATAGCATGAGATGTGATATCTCAATGCTTCTAATACCAAACCTGATATCCTTCCTATAACATGAGATGTGATATCCAACTCCTTCCCATTCCAATCCTGAGATCCTTCCTATACCATGAGATGTGATATCTCAATGTTTCTCATACCAAACCTGAGGCCCTTCCTATAGCAAGGGTTGAGATATACAAATCCTCCCCATTCCAAACCTGAGACCCTTCCTATAGCCTGAGATGTAATATCGCAATGCTTGTAATACCAAACCTGAGACCCTTCCTATAGCATGAGATGTGATATCCAACTCCTTCCCATTCCAATCCTGAGACCCTTCCTAGAGCATGAGATGTGATATCTCAATGCTTCTAATACCAAAACTGAGACCCTTCTTAAAGCATGAGATGTGATATCCAACTCCTTCCCGTTCCAAACCTGAGACCCTTCCTATAGCAAGAATGTAATATCCAACTCCTTCCCATTCCAATCCTGAGACCATTCCTATAGCATGAGATGTGATATCTCAGTGCTTCTAATAGCAAACCTGAGATCCTTCCTATGACATGAGATGGGATATCCAACTCCTTCCCGTTCCAAACCTGAGACCCTTCCTATAGCAAGAATGTAATATCCAACTCCTTCCCATTCCAATCCCGACACCCTTCCGATAGCAGAGATGTGATATCTCAATGCTTATACCAAACCTGAGACCCTTCCTATGGCATGAGATGTCATATACTACTCCTTCCCATTCCAATCCTGAGACCCTTCCTATAGCATGAGATGTGATATCTTAATGCTTCTACCAAACCTGAGACCCTGCCTATAGCATGAGATGTGATATCCAACTCCTTCCCATTCCAATCCTGAGACCCTTCCTATAGCATGAGATGTGATATCTCAATGCTTCTAATACCAAACCTGATATCCTTCCTATAACATGAGATGTGATATCCAACCCCTTTCCATTCCAATACTGAGATCCTTCCTATACCATGAGATGTGATATCTCAATGTTTCTGATACCAAACCTGAGGCCCTTCCTATAGCAAGAGATGTGATATACAAATCATTCCCATTCCAAACCTGAGACCTTTCCTATAGCATGGGATGTGATATCCGACTCCTTCCCAATCCAATCCTGAGACCCTTCCTATAGCATGAGATGTGATATCCAACTCGTTCCCATTCCAATCCTGAGACCCTTCCTATAGCATGAGATGTGATATCTCAATGCTTCTAATACCAAAACTGAGACCCTTCTTAAAGCATGAGATGTGATATCCAACTCCTTCCCGTGTTCCAAACCTGAGACCCTTCCTATAGCATATGTGCTACCCTTCCTATGGCATGAGATGTCATATACAACTACTTCCCATTCCAATCCGGAGACCCTTCCTATAGCATGAGATGTGATATCTCAATGCTTCTACCAAACCTGAGACCCTTCCTATAGCATGAGATGTGATATCCAACTCCTTCCCATTCCAATCCTGAGACCCTTCCTATATCATGAGATGTGATATCTCAATGCTTCTAATACCAAACCTGATATCCTTCCTATAACATGAGATGTGATATCTCAATGTTTCTCATACCAAACCTGAGGCCCTTCCAATAGCAAGAGATGTGATGTACAAACCCTTCCCATTCCAAACCTGAGACCCTTCCTATAGCATGAGATGTGATATCCAACTCCTTCCCAATCCAATCCTGAGACCCTTCCTATAGCATGAGATATAATATCACAATGCTTGTAATACCAAACCTGAGACCCTTCCTATAGCATAAGATGTGATATCCAACTCCTTCCCATTCCAATCCTTAGACCCTTCCTATAGCATGAGATGTGATATCTCAATGCTTCTAATACCAAACCTGAGACCCTTCTTAAAGCATGAGATGGGATATCCAACTCCTTCCTATTCCAATCCTGAGACCCTTACGATAGCAGAGATGTGATATCTCAATGCTTATACCAAACCTGAGACTCTTCCTATGGCATGAGATGTGATATCCAACTCCTTCCCTTTCCAAACCTGAGAGCCTACCTATAGCATGAGATGTGATATTCAAGTCCTTCCCATTCCAATCCTTAGACCCTTCCTACAGCATGCAATATGATATCTCAATGATTCTAATAACAAACCTGAGACCCGTCCTATAACATGAGATGGGATATCCAACTCCTTCCCATTCCAATCCTGAGACACTTCCGATAGCAGAGATGTGATATCTCAATGCTTATACCAAACCTGAGACCCTTCCTATGGCATGAGATGTCATATACAACTCCTTCCCATTCCAACCCTGAGACCCTTCCTATAGCATGAGATGTGATATCTCAATGCTTCTAATACCAAACCTGAGATCCTTCCTATAACATGAGATGTGATATCCAACTCCTTCCCATTCCAATCCCGAGACCCTTCCTATTGCATGAGATGTGACATCTCAATGCTTATACCAAACCTGAGACCCTTCCTATAGCATGAAATGTGATATCCAACTCCTTCCCATTCCAATCCTGAGACCCTTCCTATAGCATGAGATGTGATATCTCAATGCCTCTAATACCAAACCTGAGATCCTTCCTCTAACATGAAATGTGATATCCAACTCCTTCCCTTTCCAAACCTGAGAGCCTACCTATAGCATGAGATGTGATATTCAAGTCCTTCCCATTCCAATCCTTAGACCCTTCCTACAGCATGCAATATGATATCTCAATGATTCTAATAACAAACCTGAGACCCGTCCTATAACATGAGATGGGATATCCAACTCCTTCCCATTCCAATCCTGAGACACTTCCGATAGCAGAGATGTGATATCTCAATGCTTATACCAAACCTGAGACCCTTCCTATAGCATGAGATGTAATATCCAACTCCTTCCCATTCCAATCCTGAGACCCTTCCTACAGCATGCGATGTGATATCTCAATGCTTCTAATACCAAACCTGAGACCCGTCCTATAACATGAGATGGGATATCCAACTCCTTCCCGTTCCAAACCTGAGACCCTTCCTATAGCATGAGATGTGATATCCAACTCCTTCCCATCCCAATCCTGAGACACTTCCGATTGCAGAGATGTGATATCTCAATGCTTATACCAAACCTGAGACTCTTCCTATAACATGAGATGTGATATCCAACTCCTTCCCGTTCCAAACCTGAGACCCTTCCTATAGCATGAGATGTGATATCCAACTCCCTCCCATTCCAATCCTGAGACCCTTCTGATAGCATGAGATGTGATATCTCAATGCTTCTAATACCAAACCTGAGATCCTTCTTATAACATGTGATGTGATATCCAAATCCTTCCCCTTCCAAACCTGAGACCCTCCCTTTAGCATGAGAAGTGATATCCAACTCCTTCCCATTCCAATCCTGAGACCCTTATGATAGCATGAGATGTGATATCTCAATGCCTCTAATACCAAACCTGAGATACTTCCGATAGCATGAGATGTGATATCTCAATGATTCTAATACCAAACCTGAGATCCTTCCTATAACATGCAATGTGATATCCAAATCCTTCCCCTTCCAAACCTGAGACCCTCCCTTTAGCATGAGATGTGATATCCAACTCCTTCCCATTCCAATCCTGAGACCCTTCCTATAGCTTGAGAAGTGATATCTAACTCCTTCCCATTCCAATTCTGAGACCCGTCCTATACCATGAGATGTGATATCTCAATGCTTCTTATACCAAACCTGAGACCCTTCCTATAACGAGATGGGATATCCAACTCCTTCCCATTCCAATCCTGAGACCCTTCCGATAGCAGAGATGTGATATCTCAATGCTTATACCAAACCTGAGACCCTACCTATGGCATGAGATGTCATATACAACTCCTTCCGATTCCAAACCTGAGACCCTTCCTATAGCATGAGATGGGATATCTCAATGCTAATACCAAACCTGAGACCCTTCCTATAGCATGAGATGTGATATCCAACTCCTTCCCATTCCAATCCTGAGACCCTTACTATAGCTTAAGATGTGATATCCAACTCCTTCCCATTCCAATCCTGAGACCCTTTCTATAGCTTGAGATGTGATATCCAACTCCTTCCCATTCCAATACTGAGACCCTTCCTATAGCATGAGATGTGATATCTCAATGCTTCTAATACCAAACCTGAGATCCTTCCTATAACATGAGATGTGATATCCAAATCCTTCCACTTCCAAACCTGAGACCCTCCCTTTAGCATGAGATGTGATATCCGACTCTTTCCCATTCCAATCCTGAGACCCTTCTGATAGCATGAGATGTGATATCTCAATGCCTCTAATACCAAACCTGAGATCCTTCCGATAGCATGAGATGTGATATCTCATTGCTTCTAATACCAAACCTGAGATCCTTCCTATAACATGAGATGTGATATCCAAATCCTTCCCCTTCCAAACCTGAGACCCTCCCTTTAGCATGAGATGTGATATCCAACTCCTTCCCATTCCAATCCTGAGACCCTTCTGATAGCATGAGATGTGATATCTCAATGCCTCTAATACCAAAACTGAGATCCTACCTCTAACATGAAATGTGATATCCAACTCCTTCCCCTTCCAAACCTGAGAGCCTTCCTATAGCATGAGATGTGATATCCAAGTCCTTCCCATTCCAATCCTGAGACCCTTCCTATAACATGAGATGTGATATCCAACTCCTTCCAAATCCAATCCTGATACCCTTCCGATAGCATGAGATGTGATATCCCAATGATTCTACAAAACCTGAGACCCATACATGGCATGAGATGTGATATCAAACTCCTTCCCATTCCAATCCTGAGACACTTCCTATAGCATCAGATGTGATATCTCAGTGCTTCTAATACCAAACCTGAGACTCTTCCTATAACATGAGATGGGATATCCAACTCCTTCCCATTCCAATCCTGAGACCCTTCCGATAGCAGAGATGTGATATCTCAATGCTTATACCAAACCTGAGACCCTTCCTATGGCATGAGATGTCATATACAACTCCTTCCCATTCCAATCCTGAGACCCTTCCTATAGCATGAGATGTGATATCTCAATGCTTCTAATACCAAACCTGAGATCCTTCCTATAACATGAGATGTGATATCCAACTCCTTCCCATTCCAATCCTGAGACCCTTCCTATAGCATGAGATGTGACATCTCAATGCTTATACCACACCTGAGACCCTTCCTATAGCATGAGATGTGATATCCAACTCCTTCCCATTCCAATCCTGAGACCCTTCCTATAGCATGAGATGTGATATCTCAATGCCTCTAATACCAAACCTGAGATCCTTCCTCTAACATGAAATGTGATATCCAACTCCTTCCCTTTCCAAACCTGAGAGCCTACCTATAGCATGAGATGTGATATTCAAGTCCTTCCCATTCCAATCCTTAGACCCTTCCTACAGCATGCAATATGATATCTCAATGATTCTAATAACAAACCTGAGACCCGTCCTATAACATGAGATGGGATATCCAACTCCTTCCCATTCCAATCCTGAGACACTTCCGATAGCAGAGATGTGATATCTCAATGCTTATGCCAAACCTGAGACCCTTCCTATAGCATGAGATGTAATATCCAACTCCTTCCCATTCCAATCCTGAGACCCTTCCTACAGCATGCGATGTGATATCTCAATGCTTCTAATACCAAACCTGAGACCCGTCCTATAACATGAGATGGGATATCCAACTCCTTCCCGTTCCAAACCTGAGACCCTTCCTATAGCATGAGATGTGATATCCAACTCCTTCCCATCCCAATCCTGAGACACTTCCGATTGCAGAGATGTGATATCTCAATGCTTATACCAAACCTGAGACTCTTCCTATAACATGAGATGTGATATCCAACTCCTTCCCGTTCCAAACCTGAGACCCTTCCTATAGCATGAGATGTGATATCCAACTCCTTCCCATTCCAATCCTGAGACCCTTCTGATAGCATGAGATGTGATATCTCAATGCTTCTAATACCAAACCTGAGATCCTTCTTATAACATGTGATGTGATATCCAAAGCCTTCCCCTTCCAAACCTGAGACCCTCCCTTTAGCATGAGAAGTGATATCCAACTCCTTCCCATTCCAATCCTGAGACCCTTCTGATAGCATGAGATGTGATATCTCAATGCCTCTAATACCAAACCTGAGATCCTTCCGATAGCATGAGATGTGATATCTCATTGCTTCTAATACCAAACCTGAGATCCTTCCTATAACATGAGATGTGATATCCAAATCCTTCCCCTTCCAAACCTGAGACCCTCCCTTTAGCATGAGATGTGATATCCAACTCCTTCCCATTCCAATCCTGAGACCCTTCTGATAGCATGAGATGTGATATCTCAATGCCTCTAATACCAAACCTGCGATCCTACCTCTAACATGAAATGTGATATCCAACTCCTTCCCCTTCCAAACCTGAGAGCCTTCCTATAGCATGAGATGTGATATCCAAGTCCTTCCCATTCCAATCCTGAGACCCTTCCTATAACATGAGATGTGATATCCAACTCCTTCCAAATCCAATCCTGATACCCTTCCGATAGCATGAGATGTGATATCCCAATGATTCTACAAAACCTGAGACCCATACATGGCATGAGATGGGATATCCAACTCCTTCCCATTCCAATCCTGAGACCCTTCCGATAGCAGAGATGTGATATCTCAATGCTTATACCAAACCTGAGACCCTTCCTATGGCATGAGATGTCATATACAACTCCTTCCCATTCCAATCCTGAGACCCTTCCTATAGCATGAGATGTGATATCTCAATGCTTCTAATACCAAACCTGAGATCCTTCCTATAACATGAGATGTGATATCCAACTCCTTCCCATTCCAATCCTGAGACCCTTCCTATAGCATGAGATGTGACATCTCAATGCTTATACCACACCTGAGACCCTTCCTATAGCATGAGATGTGATATCCAACTCCTTCCCATTCCAATCCTGAGACCCTTCCTATAGCATGAGATGTGATATCTCAATGCCTCTAATACCAAACCTGAGATCCTTCCTCTAACATGAAATGTGATATCCAACTCCTTCCCTTTCCAAACCTGAGAGCCTACCTATAGCATGAGATGTGATATTCAAGTCCTTCCCATTCCAATCCATAGACCCTTCCTACAGCATGCAATATGATATCTCAATGATTCTAATAACAAACCTGAGACCCGTCCTATAACATGAGATGGGATATCCAACTCCTTCCCATTCCAATCCTGAGACACTTCCGATAGCAGAGATGTGATATCTCAATGCTTATACCAAACCTGAGACCCTTCCTATGGCATGAGATGTCATATACAACTCCTTCCCATTCCAACCCTGAGACCCTTCCTATAGCATGAGATGTGATATCTCAATGCTTCTAATACCAAACCTGAGATCCTTCCTATAACATGAGATGTGATATCCAACTCCTTCCCATTCCAATCCTGAGACCCTTCCTATAGCATGAGATGTGACATCTCAATGCTTATACCAAACCTGAGACCCTTCCTATAGCATGAAATGTGATATCCAACTCCTTCCCATTCCAATCCTGAGACCCTTCCTATAGCATGAGATGTGATATCTCAATGCCTCTAATACCAAACCTGAGATCCTTCCTCTAACATGAAATGTGATATCCAACTCCTTCCCTTTCCAAACCTGAGAGCCTACCTATAGCATGAGATGTGATATTCAAGTCCTTCCCATTCCAATCCTTCGACCCTTCCTACAGCATGCAATATGATATCTCAATGATTCTAATAACAAACCTGAGACCCGTCCTATAACATGAGATGGGATATCCAACTCCTTCCCATTCCAATCCTGAGACACTTCCGATAGCAGAGATGTGATATCTCAATGCTTATACCAAACCTGAGACCCTTCCTATAGCATGAGATGTAATATCCAACTCCTTCCCATTCCAATCCTGAGACCCTTCCTACAGCATGCGATGTGATATCTCAATGCTTCTAATACCAAACCTGAGACCCGTCCTATAACATGAGATGGGATATCCAACCCCTTCCCGTTCCAAACCTGAGACCCTTCCTATAGCATGAGATGTGATATCCAACTCCTTCCCATCCCAATCCTGAGACACTTCCGATTGCAGAGATGTGATATCTCAATGCTTATACCAAACCTGAGACTCTTCCTATAACATGAGATGTGATATCCAACTCCTTCCCGTTCCAAACCTGAGACCCTTCCTATAGCATGAGATGTGATATCCAACTCCTTCCCATTCCAATCCTGAGACCCTTCTGATAGCATGAGATGTGATATCTCAATGCTTCTAATACCAAACCTGAGATCCTTCTTATAACATGTGATGTGATATCCAAATCCTTCCCCTTCCAAACCTGAGACCCTCCCTTTAGCATGAGAAGTGATATCCAACTCCTTCCCATTCCAATCCTGAGACCCTTATGATAGCATGAGATGTGATATCTCAATGCCTCTAATACCAAACCTGAGATACTTCAGATAGCATGAGATGTGATATCTCAATGATTCTAATACCAAACCTGAGATCCTTCCTATAACATGCGATGTGATATCCAAATCCTTCCCCTTCCAAACCTGAGACCCTCCCTTTAGCATGAGATGTGATATCCAACTCCTTCCCATTCCAATCCTGAGACCCTTCTGATAGCATGAGATGTGATACCTCAATGCCTCTAATACCAAACCTGAGATCCTACCTCTAACATGAAATGTGATATCCAACTCCTTCCCTTACCAAACCTGAGATCCTTCCTATAACATGCGATGTGATATCCAAATCCTTCCCCTTCCAAACCTGAGACCCTCCCTATAGCATGAGATGTGATATCCAAGTCCGTCCCATTCCAATCCTGAGACCCTTCCTATAGCATGAGATGTGATATCTCAATGCTTATTCCAAACCTGAGACCCTTCCTATGGCATGAGATGTCATATACAACTCCTTCCCATTCCAATCCTGAGACCCTTCCTATAGCATGAGATGTGATATCTCAATGCTTATACCAAACCTGAGACCCTTCCTATAGCATGAGATGTGATAGCCAACTTCTTCCCATTCCAATCCTGAGACCCTTCCTATAACATGAGATGTGATGTCGCAATGCTTCTAATACCAAACCTGAGATCTTTCCTATAACATGAGATGTGATATCCAACACCTTCCCATTCCAATCCTGAGACCTTTCCTATAGCATGAGATGTGATATCTCAATGCTTATACCAAACGTGAGACCCTTCCTATAGCTTGAGATGTGATATCCAACTCCTTCCCATTCCAATCCTGAGACCCTTCCTATAGCATGAGATGTGATATCTCAATGCTTATACCAAACGTGAGACCCTTCCTATAACATGAGATGTGATATCTTAATGCCTCTAATACCAAACCTGAGATCCTTCCGATAACATGAGATGTGATATCCAAATCCTTCCCCTTCCAAACCTGAGACCCTCCCTTTAGCATGAGATGTGATATCCAACTCCTTCCCATTCCCATCCTGAGACCCTTCTGATAGCATGAGATGTGATATCTCAATGCCTCCAATACCAAACCTGAGATCCTACCTCTAACATGAAATGTGATATCCACATCCTTCCCCTTCCAAACCTGAGACCCTCCCTTTAGCATGAGATGTGATATCCAACTCCGTCCCATTCCAATCTTGAGACCCTTCCGATAGCATGAGATGTGATATCTCAATGCTTCTAATACCAAACCTGAAATCCTTCCGATAACATGAGATGTGATATCCAAATCCTTCCCCTTCCAAACCTGAGACCCTCCCTTTAGCATGAGATGTGATATCTCAATGCCTCTAATACCAAACCACCAAACCTGAGATCCTTCCGATAGCATGAGATGTGATATCTCAATGCTTCTAATACCAAACCTGAGATCCTTCCTATAACATGAGACGTGATATCCAAATCCTTCCCCTTCCAAACCTGAGACCCTCCCTTTAGCATGAGATGTGATATCCAACTCCTTCCCATTCCAATCCTGAGACCCTTCTGATAGCATGAGATGTGATATCTCAATGCCTCTAATACCAAACCTGAGATCCTACCTCTAACATGAAATGTGATATCCAACTCTTTCCCCTTCCAAACCTGAGAGCCTTCCTATAGCATGAGATGTGATATCCGACTCCTTCCCGTTCCAATCCTGAGACCCTTCCGATAGCATGAGATGTGATATCTCAATGCTTCTAATACCAAACCTGAGATCCTTCTTATAACATGTGATGTGATATCCAAATCCTTCCCCTTCCAAACCTGAGACCCTCCCTTTAGCATGAGATGTGATATCCAACTCCTTCCCATTCCAATCCTGAGACCCTTATGATAGATAGCATGAGATGTGATATCTCAATGCCTCTAATACCAAACCTGAGATCCTTCCTATAACATGAGATGTGATATCCAAATCCTTCCCCTTCCAAACCTGAGACCCTCCGTTTAGCATGAGATGTGATATCCAACTCCTTCCCATTCCAATCCTGAGACACTTCCTATAGCATCAGATGTGATATCTTAATGCTTCTAATACCAAACCTGAGACTCTTCCTATAACCTGAGATGGGATATCCAACTCCTTCCCATTCCAATCCTGAGACCCTTCCGATAGCAGAGATGTGATATCTCAATGCTTATACCAAACCTGAGACCCTTCCTATGGCATGAGATGTCATATACAACTCCTTCCCATTCCAATCCTGAGACCCTTCCTATAGCATGAGATGTGATATCTCAATGCTTCTAATACCAAACCTGAGATCCTTCCTATAACATGAGATGTGATATCCAACTCCTTCCCATTCCATTCCTGAGACCCTTCCTATAGCATGAGATGTGACATCTCAATGCTTATACCAAACCTGAGACCCTTCCTATAGCATGAAATGTGATATCCAACTCCTTCCCATTCCAATCCTGAGACCCTTCCTATAGCATGAGATGTGATATCTCAATGCCTCTAATACCAAACCTGAGATCCTTCCTCTAACATGAAATGTGATATCCAACTCCTTCCCTTTCCAAACCTGAGAGCCTACCTATAGCATGAGATGTGATATTCAAGTCCTTCCCATTCCAATCCTTAGACCCTTCCTACAGCATGCAATATGATATCTCAATGATTCTAATAACAAACCTGAGACCCGTCCTATAACATGAGATGTGATATCTCAATGCTTCTAATACCAAACCTGAGATCCTTCCTATAACATGAGATGTGATATCCAACTCCTTCCCATTCCAATCCTGAGACACTTCCTATAGCATGAGATGTGATATCTCACTGCTTATACCAAACCTGAGACCCTTCCTATAGCATGAGATGTGATATCCAACTCCTTCCCATTCCAATCCTGAGACCCTTCCTATAGCATGAGATGTGATATCTCAATGCTTCTAATATCAAACTTTAGAGCCTCCCTATAGCATGAGATGTGATATCCAAGTCCTTCCCATTCCAATCCTGAGACACTTCCTATAGCATGAGATGTGATATCTCAATGCTTCTAATACCAAACCTGAGACTCTTCCTATAACATGAGATGGGATATCCAACTCCTTCCCATTCCAATCCTGAGACCCTTCCGATAGCAGAGATGTGATATCTCAATGCTTATACCAAACCTGAGAACCTTCCTACGGCATGAGATGTCATATACAACTCCTTCCCATTCCAATCCTGAAACCCTTCCTATAGCATGAGATGTGATATCTCAATGCTTATACCAAACCTGAGACCCTTCCTATAGCATGAGATGTGATATCCAACTCCTTCCCATTCCAATCCTGAGACCCTTCCTATAGCATGAGATGTGATATCTCAATGCTTATACCAAACCTGAGACCCTTCCTACGGCATGAGATGTCATATACAACTCCTTCCCATTCCAATCCTGAGACCCTTCCTATAGCATGAGATGTGATATCTCAATGCTTATACCAAACCTGAGACCCTTCCTATAGCATGAGATGTGATATCAAACTCCTTCCCATTCCAATCCTGAGACCCTTCCTATAGCATGAGAAGTGATATCTCAATGCTTCTACCAAACCTGAGACCCTTCCTTTAGCATGAGATGTGATATCCAACTCCTTCCCATTCCAATCCTGAGACCCTTCCTATAGCATGAGATGTGATATCTCAATTCTTCTAATACCAAACCTGAGATCCTTCCGATAACATGAGATGTGATATCCAAATCCTTCCCCTTCCAAACCTGAGACCCTTCTGATAGCATGAGATGTGATATCTCAATGCTTCTAATACCAATCCTGAGATCCTTCCAATAGCATGAGATGTGATATCTCAATGCTTCTAATACCAAACCTGAGATCCTTCCTATAACATGAGATGTGATATCCAAATCCTTCCCCTTCCAAACCTGAGACCCTCCCTTTAGCATGAGATGTGATATCCAACTCCTTCCCATTCCAATTCTGAGCCCCTTCCTATACCATGAGACTTGATATCCAACTCCTTCCCATTCCAATTCTGAGCCCCTTCCTATACCATGAGACTTGATATCTCAATGCTTCTAATACCAAACCTGAGACCCGTCCTATAACATGAGATGTGATATCCAAATCCTTCCCCTTCCAAACCTTAGACCCTTCCTTTATCATGAGATGTGATATCCAACTCCTTCCCATTCCAATCCTGAGACCCTTCCGATATCATGAGATGTGATATCTCAATGCTTCTAATATCAAACTTGAGACCCTCCCTATAGCATGAGATGTGATATCCAAGTCCTTCCCATTCCAATCCTGAGACCCTTCCTATAGCTTGAGATGTGACATCCAACTCCTTCCCATTCCAATTCTGATCCCCTTCCTATAACATGAGACTTGATATCTCAATGCTTCTAATACCAAACCTGAGACCCGTCCTATAACATGAGATGTGATATCCAAATCCTTCCCCTTCCAAACCTTAGACCCTTCCTTTATCATGAGATGTGATATCCAACTCCTTCCCATTCAAATCCTGAGACCCTTCCGATATCATGAGATGTAATATCTCAATGCTTCTAATATCAATCTTGAGACCCTCCCTATAGCATGAGATGTGATATCCAAGTCCTTCCCATTCCAATCATGAGACCCTTCCTATAGCCTTCTACAAAACCTGAGACCCATACATGGCATGAGATGTGATATCAAACTCCTTCCCATTCCAATCCTGAGACACTTCCTATAGCATCAGATGTGATATCTCAATGCTTCTAATACCAAACCTTAGACTTTTCCTATAACATGAGATGGGATATCCAACTCCTTCCCATTCCAATCCTGAGACCCTTCCAATAGCAGAGATGTGATATCTCAATGCTTATACCAAACCTGAGACCCTTCCTATGGCATGAGATGTCATATACAACTCCTTCCCATTCCAATCCTGAGACCCTTCCTATAGCATGAGATGTGATATCTCAATGCTTCTAATACCAAACCTGAGATCCTTCCTATAACATGAGATGTGATATCCAACTCCTTCCCATTCCAATCCTGAGACCCTTCCTATAGCATGAGATGTGACATCTCAATGCTTATACCACACCTGAGACCCTTCCTATAGCATGAGATGTGATATCCAACTCCTTCCCATTCTAATCCTGAGACCCTTCCTATAGCATGAGATGTGATATCTCAATGCCTCTAATACCAAACCTGAGATCCTTCCTCTTACATGAAATGTGATATCCAACTCCTTCCCTTTCCAAACCTGAGAGCCTACCTATAGCATGAGATGTGATATTCAAGTCCTTCCCATTCCAATCCTTAGACCCTTCCTACAGCATGCAATATGATATCTCAATGATTCTAATAACAAACCTGAGACCCGTCCTATAACATGAGATGGGATATCCAACTCCTTCCCATTCCAATCCTGAGACACTTCCGATAGCAGAGATGTGATATTTCAATGCTTATACCAAACCTGAGACCCTTCCTATAGCATGAGATGTAATATCCAACTCCTTCCCATTCCAATCCTGAGACCCTTCCTACAGCATGCGATGTGATATCTCAATGCTTCTAATACCAAACCTGAGAACCTTCCTATAGCATGAGACGTGATATCCAACTCCTTCCCTTTCCAAACCTGAGACCCTTCCGATAGCAGAGATGTGATATCTCAATGCTTGTACCAAACCTGAGACCCTTCCTATGGCATGAGAGGTCATATACTACTCCTTCCCATTCCAATCCTGAGACCCTTCCTATAGCATGAGATGTGATATCTCAATGCTTCTACCAAACCTGAGACCCTTCCTATAGCATGAGATGTGATATCTCAATGCTTCTAATACCAAACTTGATATCCTTCCTATAACACGAGATGTGATATCCAACTCCATCACATTCCAATCCTGAGACCCTTCCTATAGCATGAGATGTAATATCACAATGCTTGTAATACCAAACCTGAGACCCTTCCTATAGCATGTGTGATATCCAACTCCTTCCCATTCCAATCCTTAGACCCTTCCTATAGCATGAGATGTGATATCTCAATGCTTCTAATACCAAACCTGAGACCCTTCTTAAAGCATGAGATGGGATATCCAACTCCTTCCTATTCCAATCCTGAGACCCTTACGATAGCATGAGATGTGATATCCAACTCCTTCCCATTTCAATCCTGAGACCCTTCCTATAGCATGAGATGTGTTATCTCAATGTTTCTAATACCAAACCTGAGATCCTTCCTATAACATGAGATGTGATATCCAACTCCTTCCCATTCCAAACCGGAGACCCTTCCTTTAGCATGAGATGTGATATCAAACTCCTTCCCATGCCAATCCTGAGACCCTTACTATAGCATGAGATGTGATATCTCAATGCTTCTAATACCAAACCTGAGAGCCTTCATATAACATGATATGTGATATCCAACTCCTTCTCATTCCAAACCTGAGATCCTTCCTATAGCCTGAGATGTGATATCCAACTCCTTCCCATTCCAAACCTGAGACCCTTCCTATAGCATGAGATGTGATATCTCAATGCTTCTGATACCAAACCTGAGACCCTTGTTATAGCATGAGATGTGATATCCAACTCCTTCCCATCCCAAACCAGAGACCCTTCCTATAGTATGAAATGTGATATCTCAAAGCTTCTAATACCAAACCTGAGACCCTTCATATAGCATGAGATGTTATCTCCAACTCCTTCCCATCCCAAAACAGAGACCCTTCCTATAGCATGAGATGTGATATCTCAATGCTTCTAATACCAAACCTGATATCCTTCCTATAACATGAGATGTGATATCCAACTCCTTCCCATTCCAATCCTGAGATCCTTCCTATACCATGAGATGTGATATCTCAATGTTTCTCATACCAAACCTGAGGCCCTTCCTATAGCAAGAGATGTGATATACAAATCCTCCCCATTCCAAACCTGAGACCCTTCCTATAGCCTGAGATGTAATATCGCAATGCTTGTAATACCAAACCTGAGACCCTTCCTATAGCATGAGATGTGATATCCAACTCCTTCCCATTCCAATCCTGAGACCCTTCCTAGAGCATGAGATGTGATATCTCAATGCTTCTAATACCAAAACTGAGACCCTTCTTAAAGCATGAGATGTGATATCCAACTCCTTCCCGTTCCAAACCTGAGACCCTTCCTATAGCAAGAATGTAATATCCAACTCCTTCCCATTCCAATCCTGAGACCATTCCTATAGCATGAGATGTGATATCTCAGTGCTTCTAATAGCAAACCTGAGATCCTTCCTATGACATGAGATGGGATATCCAACTCCTTCCCGTTCCAAACCTGAGACCCTTCCTATAGCAAGAATGTAATATCCAACTCCTTCCCATTCCAATCCCGACACCCTTCCGATAGCAGAGATGTGATATCTCAATGCTTATACCAAACCTGAGACCCTTCCTATGGCATGAGATGTCATATACTACTCCTTCCCATTCCAATCCTGAGACCCTTCCTATAGCATGAGATGTGATATCTTAATGCTTCTACCAAACCTGAGACCCTTCCTATAGCATGAGATGTGATATCCAACTCCTTCCCATTCCAATCCTGAGACCCTTCCTATAGCATGAGATGTGATATCTCAATGCTTCTAATACCAAACCTGATATCCTTCCTATAACATGAGATGTGATATCCAACCCCTTTCCATTCCAATACTGAGATCCTTTCCTATACCATGAGATGTGATATCTCAATGTTTCTGATACCAAACCTGAGGCCCTTCCTATAGCAAGAGATGTGATATACAAATCATTCCCATTCCAAACCTGAGACCTTTCCTATAGCATGGGATGTGATATCCGACTCCTTCCCAATCCAATCCTGAGACCCTTCCTATAGCATGAGATGTGATATCCAACTCGTTCCCATTCCAATCCTGAGACCCTTCCTATAGCATGAGATGTGATATCTCAATGCTTCTAATACCAAAACTGAGACCCTTCTTAAAGCATGAGATGTGATATCCAACTCCTTCCCGTGTTCCAAACCTGAGACCCTTCCTATAGCATATGTGCTACCCTTCCTATGGCATGAGATGTCATATACAACTACTTCCCATTCCAATCCGGAGACCCTTCCTATAGCATGAGATGTGATATCTCAATGCTTCTACCAAACCTGAGACCCTTCCTATAGCATGAGATGTGATATCCAACTCCTTCCCATTCCAATCCTGAGACCCTTCCTATATCATGAGATGTGATATCTCAATGCTTCTAATACCAAACCTGATATCCTTCCTATAACATGAGATGTGATATCTCAATGTTTCTCATACCAAACCTGAGGCCCTTCCTATAGCAAGAGATGTGATGTACAAACCCTTCCCATTCCAAACCTGAGACCCTTCCTATAGCATGAGATGTGATATCCAACTCCTTCCCAATCCAATCCTGAGACCCTTCCTATAGCATGAGATATAATATCACAATGCTTGTAATACCAAACCTGAGACCCTTCCTATAGCATAAGATGTGATATCCAACTCCTTCCCATTCCAATCCTTAGACCCTTCCTATAGCATGAGATGTGATATCTCAATGCTTCTAATACCAAACCTGAGACCCTTCTTAAAGCATGAGATGGGATATCCAACTCCTTCCTATTCCAATCCTGAGACCCTTACGATAGCAGAGATGTGATATCTCAATGCTTATACCAAACCTGAGACTCTTCCTATGGCATGAGATGTGATATCCAACTCCTTCCCATTCCAATCCTGAGACCCTTCCTATAGCATGAGATGTGATATCTCAATGCTTCTATCAAACCTGAGACCCTTCCTATTGCATGAGATGTGATATCCAACTCCTTCCCATTCCAATCCTGAAACCCTTCCTATACCATGAGATGTGATATCTCAATGTTTCTAATACCAAACCTGAGACCCGTCCTAAAACATGAGATGTGAAATCCAAATCCTTCCCCTTCCAAACTTGAGACCCTTCCTATAGCTTGAGATGTGATATCAAACTCCTTTCCATTCCAATCCTGAGATAGCTTGAGATGTGATATCCAACTCCTTCCCATTCCAATACTGAGACCCTTCCGATAGCATGAGATGTGATATCTTAATGTTTCTCTTACCAAACCTGAGGCCCTTCCTATAGCAAGAGATGTGATGTACAAATCCTTCCCATTCCAAACCTGAGACCCTTCCTATAGCATGAGATGTGATATCCAACTCCTTCCCAATCCAATCCTGAAACCCTTCCTATAGCATGAGATGTAATATCACAATGTTTGTAATACCAAACCTGAGACCCTTCCTATAGCATGAGATGTGATATCCAACTCCTTCCCATTCCAATCCTGAGACCCTTCCTATAGCATGAGATGTGATATCTCAATGCTTCTAATACCAAACCTGAGATCCTTCTGATAGCATGAGATGTGATATCTCAATGCTTCTAATACCAAACCTGAGATCTTCCTATAACATGAGATGTGATATCCAAATCCTTCCACTTCCAAACCTGAAACCCTCCCTTTAGCATGAGATGTGATATCCGACTCCTTCCCATTCCAATCCTGAGACCCTTCTGGTAGCATGAGATGTGATATCTCAATGCTTCTAATACCAAACCTGAGATCCTTCCGATAGCATGAGATCTGATATCTCAATGCTTCTAACACCAAACCTGAGATCCTTCCTATAGCATGAGATGTGATATCCAACTCCTTCCCATTCCAAACCTGAGACCCTTCCTATAGCATGAGATGTGATATCTCAATGCTTCTAATACCAAATCTGAGATCCTTCCTATAACATGAGATGTGATATCTCAATGCTTCTAAAACCAAACATGAGAACTATCCTGTAACATGTGAAATCCAAATCATTCCCTTTCCAAACCTGAGACCCTTCCTATAGCTTGAGATGTGATATCAAACTCCTTCCCATTGCAATCCTGAGATAGCTTGAGATGTGCTATCCAACTCCTTCCCATTCCAATCCTGAGACCCTTCCTATACCATGAGATGTGATATCTCAATGCTTCTAATACCAAACCTGACACCCGTCCTAAAACATATGTGAGATCCAAATCCTTCCCCTTCCAAACCTGAGACCTTTCCTTTAGCATGTGTTGTGATATCCAACTCCTTCCCATTCCAATCCTGAGACCTTTCCTATAGCATGATATGTGATATCTCAATGCTTCTAATACCAAACCTGAGATCCTTCCTATAACATGAGATTTGTATCCAACTCCTTCCCATTCCAAACCTGAGACCCTTCCGATAGCATGAGATGTGATATCTCAGTGCTTCTAATAGCAAACCTGAGATCCTTCCTATGACATGAGATGGGATATCCAAATCCTTCCCCTTCCAAACCTGAGACCTTTCCTTTAGCATGTGATGTGATATCCAACTCCTTCCCATTCCAATCCTGAGACCTTTCCTATAACATGAGATGTGATATCTTACTGCTTCTAAAACCAAACCTGAGAACCATCCTATAACATATGTGAAATCCAAATCCTTCCCTTTCCAAACCTGAGACCCTTCCGATAGCATGAGATGTGATATCTCAATGCTTCTAAAACCAAACATGAGAACCATCCTACAACATGAGATGTGAAATCCAAATCCTTCCCTTTCCAAACCTGAGACCCTTCCTATAGCTTGAGAAGTGATATCTCAATGCTTCTAATAGCAAACCTGAGATCCTTCCTATGACATGAGATGTGATATCCAATTCCTTCCCATTCCAAACCTGAGACCCTTCCTACAGCATGCGATGTGATATCTCAATCCTTCTAATACCACACCTGAGACCCGTCCTATAACATGAGATGAGATATCCAAGTCCTTCCCATCCCAATCCTGAGACCTTTCCTATAGCATGAGATGTGATATCTCAATGCTTCTAATACCAAACCTGAGACCCTTCCTATAACATGAGATGGGATATCCAACTCCTTCCCATTCCAATCCTGAGACCCTTCCGATAGCAGAGATGTGATATCTCAATGCTTATACCAAACCTGAGACCCTTCCTATGGCATGAGATGTAATATACAACTACTACCCATTCCAATGCGGAGACCCTTCCTATAGCATGAGATGTGATATCTCAATGCTTCTACCAAACCTGAGACCCTTCCTATAGCATGAGATGTGATATCCAACTCCTTCCCACTCCAAACCTGAGACCCTTCCTATGGCATGAGATGTGATATCACAATGCTTCTAATACCAGACCTGAGATCCTTCCTATAACATGAGATGTGATATCCAATTCCTTCCCATTCCAAACCTGAGACCCTTCCTGTAGCATGAGATGTGATATCCAACTCCTTCCCATTCCAATACTGAGACCCTTCCTATAGCATGAGATGTGATATCTCAATGCTTCTAATACCAAACCTGAGAACCTTCCTATAGCATGAGACGTGATATCCAACTCCTTCCCTTTCCAAACCTGAGACCCTTCCGATAGCAGAGATGTGATATCTCAATGCTTGTACCAAACCTGAGACCATTCCTATGGCATGAGAGGTCATATACTACTCCTTCCCATTCCAATCCTGAGACCCTTCCTATAGCATGAGATGTGATATCTCAATGCTTCTACCAAACCTGAGACCCTTCCTATAGCATGAGATGTGATATCTCAATGCTTCTAATACCAAACTTGATATCCTTCCTATAACACGAGATGTGATATCCAACTCCTTCACATTCCAATCCTGAGATCCTTCCTATACCATGAGATGTGATATTTCAATGTTTCTCATACCAAACCTGAGGCCCTTCCTATAGCAAGAGATGTGATGTACAAATCCTTCCCATTCCAAACCTGAGACCCTTCCTATAGCATCAGATGTGATATCCAACTACTTCCCAATCCAATCCTGAGACCCTTCCTATAGCATGAGATGTAATATCACAATGCTTGTAATACCAAACCTGAGACCCTTCCTATAGCATGTGTGATATCCAACTCCTTCCCATTCCAATCCTTAGACCCTTCCTATAGCATGAGATGTGATATCTCAATGCTTCTAATACCAAACCTGAGACCCTTCTTAAAGCATGAGATGGGATATCCAACTCCTTCCTATTCCAATCCTGAGACCCTTACGATAGCATGAGATGTGATATCCAACTCCTTCCCATTTCAATCTTGAGACCCTTCCTATAGCATGAGATGTGTTATCTCAATGTTTCTAATACCAAACCTGAGATCCTTCCTATAACATGAGATGTGATATCCAACTCCTTCCCATCCCAAACCGGAGACCCTTCCTTTAGCATGAGATGTGATATCAAACTCCTTCCCATGCCAATCCTGAGACCCTTACTATAGCATGAGATGTGATATCTCAATGCTTCTAATACCAAACCTGAGAGCCTTCATATAACATGATATGTGATATCCAACTCCTTCTCATTCCAAAACTGAGATCCTTCCTATAGCCTGAGATGTGATATCCAACTCCTTCCCATTCCAAACCTGAGACCCTTCCTATAGCATGAGATGTGATATCTCAATGCTTCTAATACCAAACCTGAGACCCTTGTTATAGCATGAGATGTGATATCCAACTCCTTCCCATCCCAAACCAGAGACCCTTCCTATAGTATGAAATGTGATATCTCAAAGCTTCTAATACCAAACCTGAGACCCTTCATATAGCATGAGATGTTATCTCCAACTCCTTCCCATCCCAAAACAGAGACACTTCCTATAGCATGAGATGTGATATCTCAATGCTTCTAATACCAAACCTGATATCCTTCCTATAACATGAGATGTGATATCCAACTCCTTCCCATTCCAATCCTGAGATCCTTCCTATACCATGAGATGTGATATCTCAATGTTTCTCATACCAAACCTGAGGCCCTTCCTATAGCAAGAGATGTGATATACAAATCCTCCCCATTCCAAACCTGAGACCCTTCCTATAGCATGAGATGTAATATCGCAATGCTTGTAATACCAAACCTGAGACCCTTCCTATAGCATGAGATGTGATATCCAACTCCTTCCCATTCCAATCCTGAGACCCTTCCTATAGCATGAGATGTGATATCTCAATGCTTCTAATACCAAAACTGAGACCCTTCTTAAAGCATGAGATGTGATATCCAACTCCTTCCCGTTCCAAACCTGAGACCCTTCCTATAGCAAGAATGTAATATCCAACTCCTTCCCATTCCAATCCTGAGACCATTCCTATAGCATGAGATGTGATATCTCAGTGCTTCTAATAGCAAACCTGAGATCCTTCCTATGACATGAGATGGGATATCCAACTCCTTCCCATTCCAAACCTGAGACCCTTCCTATAGCAAGAATGTAATATCCAACTCCTTCCCATTCCAATCCTGAGACCATTCCTATAGCATGAGATGTGATATCTCAGTGCTTCTAATAGCAAACCTGAGATCCTTCCTATGACATGAGATGGGATATCCAATTCCTTCCCATTCCAATCCTGAGACACTTCCGATAGCAGAGATGTGATATCTCAATGCTTATACCAAACCTGAGACCCTTCCTATGGCATGAGATGTCATATACTACTCCTTCCCATTCCAATCCTGAGACCCTTCCTATAGCATGAGATGTGATATCTCAATGCTTCTACCAAACCTGAGACCCTTCCTATAGCATGAGATGTGATATCCAACTCCTTCCCATTCCAATCCTGAGACCCTTCCTATAGCATGAGATGTGATATCTCAATGCTTCTAATACCAAACCTGATATCCTTCCTATAACATGAGATGTGATATCCAACCCCTTTCCATTCCAATACTGAGATCCTTCCTATACCATGAGATGTGATATCTCAATGTTTCTGATACCAAACCTGAGGCCCTTCCTATAGCAAGAGATGTGATATACAAATCATTCCCATTCCAAACCTGAGACCTTTCCTATAGCATGGGATGTGATATCCGACTCCTTCCCAATCCAATCCTGAGACCCTTCCTATAGCATGAGATGTGATATCCAACTCGTTCCCATTCCAATCCTGAGACCCTTCCAATAGCATGAGATGTGATATCTCAATGCTTCTAATACCAAAACTGAGAACCATCCTATAACATATGTGAAATCCAAATCCTTCCCTTTCCAAACCTGAGACCCTTCCGATAGCATGAGATGTGATATCTCAATGCTTCTAAAACCAAACATGAGAACCATCCTACAACATGAGATGTGAAATCCAAATCCTTCCCATTCCAAACCTGAGACCCTTCCTATAGCATGAGATGTGATATCTCAATGCTTCTAATACCAAAACTGAGAACCATCCTATAACATATGTGAAATCCAAATCCTTCCCATTCCAAACCTGAGACCCTTCCTACAGCATGCGATGTGATATCTCAATCCTTCTAATACCACACCTGAGACCCGTCCTATAACATGAGATGAGATATCCAAGTCCTTCCCATCCCAATCCTGAGACCTTTCCTATAGCATGAGATGTGATATCTCAATGCTTCTAATACCAAACCTGAGACCCTTCCTATAACATGAGATGGGATATCCAACTCCTTCCCATTACAATCCTGAGACCCTTCCGATAGCAGAGATGTGATATCTCAATGCTTATACCAAACCTGAGACCCTTCCTATGGCATGAGATGTAATATACAACTACTACCCATTCCAATCCGGAGACCCTTCCTATAGCATGAGATGTGATATCTCAATGCTTCTACCAAACCTGAGACCCTTCCTATAGCATGAGATGTGATATCCAACTCCTTCCCACTCCAAACCTGAGACCCTTCCTATGGCATGAGATGTGATATCACAATGCCTCTAATACCAGACCTGAGATCCTTCCTATAACATGAGATGTGATATCCAATTCCTTCCCATTCCAAACCTGAGACCCTTCCTGTAGCATGAGATGTGATATCCAACTCCTTCCCATTCCAATACTGAGACCCTACCTATAGCATGAGATGTGATATCTCAATGCTTCTAATACCAAACCTGAGAACCTTCCTATAGCATGAGACGTGATATCCAACTCCTTCCCTTTCCAAACCTGAGACCCTTCCGATAGCAGAGATGTGATATCTCAATGCTTGTACCAAACCTGAGACCATTCCTATGGCATGAGAGGTCATATACTACTCCTTCCCATTCCAATCCTGAGACCCTTCCTATAGCATGAGATGTGATATCTCAATGCTTCTACCAAACCTGAGACCATTCCTATAGCATGAGATGTGATATCTCAATGCTTCTAATACCAAACTTGATATCCTTCCTATAACACGAGATGTGATATCCAACTCCTTCACATTCCAATCCTGAGATCCTTCCTATACCATGAGATGTGATATTTCAATGTTTCTCATACCAAACCTGAGGCCCTTCCTATAGCAAGAGATGTGATGTACAAATCCTTCCCATTCCAAACCTGAGACCCTTCCTATAGCATCAGATGTGATATCCAACTACTTCCCAATCCAATCCTAAGACCCTTCCTATAGCATGAGATGTAATATCACAATGCTTGTAATACCAAACCTGAGACCCTTCCTATAGCATGTGTGATATCCAACTCCTTCCCATTCCAATCCTTAGACCCTTCCTATAGCATGAGATGTGATATCTCAATGCTTCTAAAACCAAACATGAGAACCATCCTACAACATGAGATGTGAAATCCAAATCCTTTCCTTTCCAAACCTGAGACCCTTCCTATAGCTTGAGAAGTGATATCTCAATGCTTCTAATAGCAAACCTGAGATCCTTCCTATGACATGAGATGTGATATCCAATTCCTTCCCATTCCAAACCTGAGACCCTTCCTACAGCATGCGATGTGATATCTCAATCCTTCTAATACCACACCTGAGACCCGTCCTATAACATGAGATGAGATATCCAAGTCCTTCCCATCCCAATCCTGAGACCTTTCCTATAGCATGAGATGTGATATCTCAATGCTTCTAATACCAAACCTGAGACCCTTCCTATAACATGAGATGGGATATCCAACTCCTTCCCATTCCAATCCTGAGACCCTTCCGATAGCAGAGATGTGATATCTCAATGCTTATACCAAACCTGAGACCCTTCCTATGGCATGAGATGTAATATACAACTACTACCCATTCCAATCCGGAGACCCTTCCTATAGCATGAGATGTGATATCTCAATGCTTCTACCAAACCTGAGACCCTTCCTATAGCATGAGATGTGATATCCAACTCCTTCCCACTCCAAACCTGAGACCCTTCCTATGGCATGAGATGTGATATCACAATGCTTCTAATACCAGACCTGAGATCCTTCCTATAACATGAGATGTGATATCCAATTCCTTCCCATTCCAAACCTGAGACCCTTCCTGTAGCATGAGATGTGATATCCAACTCCTTCCAATTCCAATACTGAGACCCTACCTATAGCATGAGATGTGATATCTCAATGCTTCTAATACCAAACCTGAGAACCTTCCTATAGCATGAGACGTGATATCCAACTCCTTCCCTTTCCAAACCTGAGACCCTTCCGATAGCAGAGATGTGATATCTCAATGCTTGTACCAAACCTGAGACCATTCCTATGGCATGAGAGGTCATATACTACTCCTTCCCATTCCAATCCTGAGACCCTTCCTATAGCATGAGATGTGATATCTCAATGCTTCTACCAAACCTGAGACCATTCCTATAGCATGAGATGTGATATCTCAATGCTTCTAATAGCAAACCTGAGATCCTTCCTATGACATGAGATGTGATATCCAATTCCTTCCCATTCCAAACCTGAGACCCTTCCTACAGCATGCGATGTGATATCTCAATCCTTCTAATACCACACCTGAGACCCGTCCTATAACATGAGATGAGATATCCAAGTCCTTCCCATCCCAATCCTGAGACCTTTCCTATAGCATGAGATGTGATATCTCAATGCTTCTAATACCAAACCTGAGACCCTTCCTATAACATGAGATGGGATATCCAACTCCTTCCCATTCCAATCCTGAGACCCTTCCGATAGCAGAGATGTGATATCTCAATGCTTATACCAAACCTGAGACCCTTCCTATGGCATGAGATGTAATATACAACTACTACCCATTCCAATCCGGAGACCCTTCCTATAGCATGAGATGTGATATCTCAATGCTTCTACCAAACCTGAGACCCTTCCTATAGCATGAGATGTGATATCCAACTCCTTCCCACTCCAAACCTGAGACCCTTCCTATGGCATGAGATGTGATATCACAATGCTTCTAATACCAGACCTGAGATCCTTCCTATAACATGAGATGTGATATCCAATTCCTTCCCATTCCAAACCTGAGACCCTTCCTGTAGCATGAGATGTGATATCCAACTCCTTCCCATTCCAATACTGAGACCCTACCTATAGCATGAGATGTGATATCTCAATGCTTCTAATACCAAACCTGAGAACCTTCCTATAGCATGAGACGTGATATCCAACTCCTTCCCTTTCCAAACCTGAGACCCTTCCGATAGCAGAGATGTGATATCTCAATGCTTGTACCAAACCTGAGACCATTCCTATGGCATGAGAGGTCATATACTACTCCTTCCCATTCCAATCCTGAGACCCTTCCTATAGCATGAGATGTGATATCTCAATGCTTCTACCAAACCTGAGACCATTCCTATAGCATGAGATGTGATATCTCAATGCTTCTAATACCAAACTTGATATCCTTCCTATAACACGAGATGTGATATCCAACTCCTTCACATTCCAATCCTGAGATCCTTCCTATACCATGAGATGTGATATTTCAATGTTTCTCATACCAAACCTGACGCCCTTCCTATAGCAAGAGATGTGATGTACAAATCCTTCCCATTCCAAACCTGAGACCCTTCCTATAGCATCAGATGTGATATCCAACTACTTCCCAATCCAATCCTAAGACCCTTCCTATAGCATGAGATGTAATATCACAATGCTTGTAATACCAAACCTGAGACCCTTCCTATAGCATGTGTGATATCCAACTCCTTCCCATTCCAATCCTTAGACCCTTCCTATAGCATGAGATGTGATATCTCAATGCTTCTAAAACCAAACATGAGAACCATCCTACAACATGAGATGTGAAATCCAAATCCTTTCCTTTCCAAACCTGAGACCCTTCCTATAGCTTGAGAACTGATATCTCAATGCTTCTAATAGCAAACCTGAGATCCTTCCTATGACATGAGATGTGATATCCAATTCCTTCCCATTCCAAACCTGAGACCCTTCCTACAGCATGTGATGTGATATCTCAATCCTTCTAATACCACACCTGAGACCCGTCCTATAACATGAGATGAGATATCCAAGTCCTTCCCATCCCAATCCTGAGACCTTTCCTATAGCATGAGATGTGATATCTCAATGCTTCTAATACCAAACCTGAGACCCTTCCTATAACATGAGATGGGATATCCAACTCCTTCCCATTCCAATCATGAGACCCTTCCGATAGCAGAGATGTGATATCTCAATGCTTATACCAAACCTGAGACCCTTCCTATGGCATGAGATGTAATATACAACTACTACCCATTCCAATCCGGAGACCCTTCCTATAGCATGAGATGTGATATCTCAATGCTTCTACCAAACCTGAGACCCTTCCTATAGCATGAGATGTGATATCCAACTCCTTCCCACTCCAAACCTGAGACCCTTCCTATGGCATGAGATGTGATATCACAATGCTTCTAATAACAGACCTGAGATCCTTCCTATAACATGAGATGTGATATCCAATTCCTTCCCATTCCAAACCTGAGACCCTTCCTGTAGCATGAGATGTGATATCCAACTCCTTCCCATTCCAATACTGAGACCCTACCTATAGCATGAGATGTGATATCTCAATGCTTCTAATACCAAACCTGAGAACCTTCCTATAGCATGAGACGTGATATCCAACTCCTTCCCTTTCCAAACCTGAGACCCTTCCGATAGCAGAGATGTGATATCTCAATGCTTGTACCAAACCTGAGACCATTCCTATGGCATGATAGGTCATATACTACTCCTTCCCATTCCAATCCTGAGACCCTTCCTATAGCATGAGATGTGATATCTCAATGATTCTACCAAACCTGAGACCATTCCTATAGCATGAGATGTGATATCTCAATGCTTCTAATACCAAACTTGATATCCTTCCTATAACACGAGATGTGATATCCAACTCCTTCACATTCCAATCCTGAGATCCTTCCTATACCATGAGATGTGATATTTCAATGTTTCTCATACCAAACCTGAGGCCCTTCCTATAGCAAGAGATGTGATGTACAAATCCTTCCCATTCCAAACCTGAGACCCTTCCTATAGCATCAGATGTGATATCCAACTACTTCCCAATCCAATCCTAAGACCCTTCCTATAGCATGAGATGTAATATCACAATGCTTGTAATACCAAACCTGAGACCCTTCCTATAGCATGTGTGATATCCAACTCCTTCCCATTCCAATCCTTAGACCCTTCCTATAGCATGAGATGTGATATCTCAATGCTTCTAAGACCAAACCTGAGACCCTTCTTAAAGCATGAGATGGGATATCCAACTCCTTCTTATTCCAATCCTGAGACCCTTACGATAGCATGAGATGTGATATCCAACTCCTTCCCATTTCAATCCTGAGACCCTTCCTATAGCATGAGATGTGTTATCTCAATGTTTCTAATACCAAACCTGAGATCCTTCCTATAACATGAGATGTGATATCCAACTCCTTCCCATTCCAAACCGGAGACCCTTCCTTTAGCATGAGATGTGATATCAAACTCCTTCCCATGCCAATCCTGAGACCCTTCCTATAGCATGAGATGTGATATCTCAATGCTTCTAATACCAAACCTGAGACCCTTGTTATAGCATGAGATGTGATATCCAACTCCTTCCCATCCCAAACCAGAGACCCTTCCTATAGTATGAAATGTGATATCTCAAAGCTTCTAATACCAAACCTGAGACCCTTCATATAGCATGAGATGTTATCTCCAACTCCTTCCCATCCCAAAACAGAGACACTTCCTATAGCATGAGATGTGATATCTCAATGCTTCTAATACCAAACCTGATATCCTTCCTATAACATGAGATGTGATATCCAACTCCTTCCCATTCCAATCCTGAGATCCTTCCTATACCATGAGATGTGATATCCAACTCCTTCCCATTCCAAACCTGAGACCCTTCCTATAGCATGAGATGTGATATCTCAATGCTTCTAATACCAAACCTGAGACCCTTGTTATAGCATGAGATGTGATATCCAACTCCTTCCCATCCCAAACCAGAGACCCTTCCTATAGTATGAAATGTGATATCTCAAAGCTTCTAATACCAAACCTGAGACCCTTCATATAGCATGAGATGTTATCTCCAACTCCTTCCCATCCCAAAACAGAGACACTTCCTATAGCATGAGATGTGATATCTCAATGCTTCTAATACCAAACCTGATATCCTTCCTATAACATGAGATGTGATATCCAACTCCTTCCCATTCCAATCCTGAGATCCTTCCTATACCATGAGATGTGATATCTCAATGTTTCTCATACCAAACCTGAGGCCCTTCCTATAGCAAGAGATGTGATATACAAATCCTCCCCATTCCAAACCTGAGACCCTTCCTATAGCATGAGATGTAATATCGCAATGCTTGTAATACCAAACCTGAGACCCTTCCTATAGCATGAGATGTGATATCCAACTCCTTCCCATTCCAATCCTGAGACCCTTCCTATAGCATGAGATGTGATATCTCAATGCTTCTAATACCAAAACTGAGACCCTTCTTAAAGCATGAGATGTGATATCCAACTCGTTCCCGTTCCAAACCTGAGACCCTTCCTATAGCAAGAATGTAATATCCAACTCCTTCCCATTCCAATCCTGAGACCATTGCTATAGCATGAGATGTGATATCTCAGTGCTTCTAATAGCAAACCTGAGATCCTTCCTATGACATGAGATGGGATATCCAACTCCTTCCCATTCCAAACCTGAGACCCTTCCTATAGCAAGAATGTAATATCCAACTCCTTCCCATTCCAATCCCGAGACCCTTCCGATAGCAGAGATGTGATATCTCAATGCTTATACCAAACCTGAGACCCTTCCTATGGCATGAGATGTCATATACTACTCCTTCCCATTCCAATCCTGAGACCCTTCCTATAGCATGAGATGTGATATCTCAATGCTTCTAATACCAAACCTGATATCCTTCCTATAACATGAGATGTGATATCCAACCCCTTTCCATTCCAATACTGAGATCCTTCCTATACCATGAGATGTGATATCTCAATGTTTCTGATACCAAACCTGAGGCCCTTCCTATAGCAAGAGATGTGATATACAAATCATTCCCATTCCAAACCTGAGACCTTTCCTATAGCATGAGATGTGATATCCAACTCGTTCCCATTCCAATCCTGAGACCCTTCCTATAGCATGAGATGTGATATCTCAATGCTTCTAATACCAAAACTGAGACCCTTCTTAAAGCATGAGATGTGATATCCAACTCCTTCCCGTGTTCCAAACCTGAGACCCTTCCTATAGCATATGTGCTACCCATCCTATGGCATGAGATGTCATATACAACTACTTCCCATTCCAATCCGGAGACCCTTCCTATAGCATGAGATGTGATATCTCAATGCTTCTACCAAACCTGAGACCCTTCCTATAACATGAGATGTGATATCTCAATGTTTCTCATACCAAACCTGAGGCCCTTCCTATAGCAAGAGATGTGATGTACAAACCCTTCCCATTCCAAACCTGAGACCCTTCCTATAGCATGAGATGTGATATCCAACTCCTTCCCAATCCAATCCTGAGACCCTTCCTATAGCATGAGATATAATATCACAATGCTTGTAATACCAAACCTGAGACCCTTCCTATAGCATAAGATGTGATATCCAACTCCTTCCCATTCCAATCCTTAGACCCTTCCTATAGCATGAGATGTGATATCTCAATGCTTCTAATACCAAACCTGAGACCCTTCTTAAAGCATGAGATGGGATATCCAACTCCTTCCTATTCCAATCCTGAGACCCTTACGATAGCAGAGATGTGATATCTCAATGCTTATACCAAACCTGAGACTCTTCCTATGGCATGAGATGTGATATCCAACTCCTTCCCATTCCAATCCTGAGACCCTTCCTATAGCATGAGATGTGATATCTCAATGCTTCTATCAAACCTGAGACCCTTCCTATTGCATGAGATGTGATATCCAACTCCTTCCCATTCCAATCCTGAAACCCTTCCTATACCATGAGATGTGATATCTCAATGTTTCTAATACCAAACCTGAGACCCGTCCTAAAACATGAGATGTGAAATCCAAATCCTTCCCCTTCCAAACTTGAGACCCTTCCTATAGCTTGAGATGTGATATCAAACTCCTTCCCATTCCAATCCTGAGATAGCTTGAGATGTGATATCCAACTCCTTCCCATTCCAATCCTGAGACCCTTCCGATAGCATGAGATGTGATATCTTAATGTTTCTCTTACCAAACCTGAGGCCCTTCCTATAGCAAGAGATGTGATGTACAAATCCTTCCCATTCCAAACCTGAGACCCTTCCTATAGCATGAGATGTGATATCCAACTCCTTCCCAATCCAATCCTGAAACCCTTCCTATAGCATGAGATGTAATATCACAATGTTTGTAATACCAAACCTGAGACCCTTCCTATAGCATGAGATGTGATATCCAACTCCTTCCCATTCCAATCCTGAGACCCTTCCTATAGCATGAGATGTGATATCTCAATGCTTCTAATACCAAACCTGAGATCCTTCCGATAGCATGAGATGTGATATCTCAATGCTTCTAATACCAAACCTGAGATCTTCCTATAACATGAGATGTGATATCCAAATCCTTCCACTTCCAAACCTGAAACCCTCCCTTTAGCATGAGATGTGATATCCGACTCCTTCCCATTCCAATCCTGAGACCCTTCTGGTAGCATGAGATGTGATATCTCAATGCTTCTAATACCAAACCTGAGATCCTTCCGATAGCATGAGATCTGATATCTCAATGCTTCTAACACCAAACCTGAGATCCTTCCTATAGCATGAGATGTGATATCCAACTCCTTCCCATTCCAAACCTGAGACCCTTCCTATAGCATGAGATGTGATATCTCAATGCTTCTAATACCAAACCTGAGATCCTTCCTATAACATGAGATGTGATATCTCAATGCTTCTAAAACCAAACATGAGAACTATCCTGTAACATGTGAAATCCAAATCATTCCCTTTCCAAACCTGAGACCCTTCCTATAGCTTGAGATGTGATATCAAACTCCTTCCCATTCCAATCCTGAGATAGCTTGAGATGTGCTATCCAACTCCTTCCCATTCCAATCCTGAGACCCTTCCTATACCATGAGATGTGATATCTCAATGCTTCTAATACCAAACCTGACACCCGTCCTAAAACATATGTGAGATCCAAATCCTTCCCCTTCCAAACCTGAGACCTTTCCTTTAGCATGTGATGTGATAGCCAACTCCTTCCCATTCCAATCCTGAGACTTTTCCTATAGCATGATATGTGATATCTCAATGCTTCTAATACCAAACCTGAGATCCTTCCTATAACATGAGATTTGTATCCAACTCCTTCCCATTCCAAACCTGAGACCCTTCCTATAGCATGAGATGTGATATCTTACTGCTTCTAAAACCAAACCTGAGAACCATCCTATAACATATGTGAAATACAAATCCTTCCCTTTCCAAACCTGAGACCCTTCCGATAGCATGAGATGTGATATCTCAATGCTTCTAAAACCAAACATGAGAACCATCCTACAACATGAGATGTGAAATCCAAATCCTTCCCTTTCCAAACCTGAGACCCTTCCTATAGCTTGAGATGTGATATCAAACTCCTTCCCATTCCAATCCTGAGATAGCTTGAGATGTGATATCCAACTCCTTCCCATTCCAATCCTGGGACCCTTCCGATAGCATGAGATGTGATATCTCAATGCTTCTAATATCAAAACTGAGACCCTCCCTATAGCATGAGATGTGATATCTAAGTCCTTCCCATTCCTATCCTGAGACCCTTCCGATAGCAGAGATGTGATATCTCAATGCTTATACCAAATCTGAGACCCTTCCTATGGCATGAGATGTGATATCCAACTCCTTCCCATTCCAATCCTGAGACCCTTCCTATAGCATGAGATGTGAAATCTCAATGCTTCTATCAAACCTGAGACCCTTCCTTTAGCATGACATGTGATATCCAACTCCTTCCCATTCAAATCCTGAGACCCTTCCTATAGCATGAGTTGTGATATCTCAATGCTTCTAATACCAAACCTGGGACCCGTCCTATAACATGAGATGTGATATCCAAATCCTTCCCCTTCCAAACCTAAGACCCTTCCTTTAGCATGAGATGTGATATCCAAATCCGATCGCTACCTTGATTGGTCTGGTTCGTCCAGAGGTTACCCTGTTCCAAGTAATTAGGTTGGCCTTCTGAACTTCTGCGCCACCAGGACAGAGTTCAGAAATCCGTCTTAACAGCATGAGATGTCATATACAACTCCTTCCGATTCCAATCCTGAGACCCTTCCTATAGCATGAGATGTGATATCTCAATGCTTCTAATACCAAACCTGAGATCCTTCCTATAGCATGAGATGTGATATCAAACTCCTTCCCATTCCAAACCTGAGACCCTTCTGATAGCATGAGATGTGATATCTCAATGCTTCTAAAACCAAACATGAGAACCATCCTATAACATGAGATGTGAAATCCAAATCATTCCCTTTCCAAACCTGAGACCCTTCCTATAGCTTGAGATGTGATATCAAACTCCTTCCCATTCAATGTGATATCCAACTCCTTCCCATTCCAAACCTGAGACCCTTCCTATAGCATGAGATGTTATATCGTAATGCTTCTAAAACCAAACCTGAGAACCATCCTATAACATGTGAACTGCAAATCCTTCCCTTTCCAAACCTGAGACCCTTCCTATAGCTTGAGAAGTGATATCTCAATGCTTCTAATAGCAAACCTGAGATCCTTCCTATGACATGAGATGTGATATCCAATTCCTTCCCATTCCAAACCTGAGACCCTTCCTACAGCATGCGATGTGATATCTCAATCCTTCTAATACCACACCTGAGACCCGTCCTATAACATGAGATGAGATATCCAAGTCCTTCCCATCCCAATCCTGAGACCTTTCCTATAGCATGAGATGTGATATCTCAATGCTTCTAATACCAAACCTGAGACCCTTCCTATAACATGAGATGGGATATCCAACTCCTTCCCATTCCAATCCTGAGACCCTTCCGATAGCAGAGATGTGATATCTCAATGCTTATGCCAAACCTGAGACCCTTCCTATGGCATGAGATGTAATATACAACTACTACCCATTCCAATCCGGAGACCCTTCCTATAGCATGAGATGTGATATCTCAATGCTTCTACCAAACCTGAGACCCTTCCTATAGCATGAGATGTGATATCCAACTCCTTCCCACTCCAAACCTGAGACCCTTCCTATGGCATGAGATGTGATATCACAATGCTTCTAATACCAGACCTGAGATCCTTCCTATAACATGAGATGTGATATCCAATTCCTTCCCATTCCAAACCTGAGACCCTTCCTGTAGCATGAGATGTGATATCCAACTCCTTCCCATTCCAATACTGAGACCCTTCCTATAGCATGAGATGTGATATCTCAATGCTTCTAATACCAAACCTGAGACCCTTCCGATAGCAGAGATGTGATATCTCAATGCTTGTACCAAACCTGAGACCATTCCTATGGCATGAGAGGTCATATACTACTCCTTCCCATTCCAATCCTGAGACCCTTCCTATAGCATGAGATGTGATATCTCAATGCTTCTACCAAACCTGAGACCCTTCCTATAGCATGAGATGTGATATCTCAATGCTTCTAATACCAAACTTGATATCCTTCCTATAACACGAGATGTGATATCCAACTCCTTCACATTCCAATCCTGAGATCCTTCCTATACCATGAGATGTGATATTTCAATGTTTCTCATACCAAACCTGAGGCCCTTCCTATAGCAAGAGATGTGATGTACAAATCCTTCCCATTCCAAACCTGAGACCCTTCCTATAGCATCAGATGTGATATCCAACTACTTCCCAATCCAATCCTGAGACCCTTCCTATAGCATGAGATGTAATATCACAATGCTTGTAATACCAAACCTGAGACCCTTCCTATAGCATGTGTGATATCCAACTCCTTCCCATTCCAATCCTTAGACCCTTCCTATAGCATGAGATGTGATATCTCAATGCTTCTAATACCAAACCTGAGACCCTTCTTAAAGCATGAGATGGGATATCCAACTCCTTCCTATTCCAATCCTGAGACCCTTACGATAGCATGAGATGTGATATCCAACTCCTTCCCATTTCAATCCTGAGACCCTTCCTATAGCATGAGATGTGTTATCTCAATGTTTCTAATACCAAACCTGAGATCCTTCCTATAACATGAGATGTGATATCCAACTCCTTCCCATCCCAAACCGGAGACCCTTCCTTTAGCATGAGATGTGATATCAAACTCCTTCCCATGCCAATCCTGAGACCCTTACTATAGCATGAGATGTGATATCTCAATGCTTCTAATACCAAACCTGAGAGCCTTCATATAACATGATATGTGATATCCAACTCCTTCTCATTCCAAAACTGAGATCCTTCCTATAGCCTGAGATGTGATATCCAACTCCTTCCCATTCCAAACCTGAGACCCTTCCTATAGCATGAGATGTGATATCTCAATGCTTCTAATACCAAACCTGAGACCCTTGTTATAGCATGAGATGTGATATCCAACTCCTTCCCATCCCAAACCAGAGACCCTTCCTATAGTATGAAATGTGATATCTCAAAGCTTCTAATACCAAACCTGAGACCCTTCATATAGCATGAGATGTTATCTCCAACTCCTTCCCATCCCAAAACAGAGACACTTCCTATAGCATGAGATGTGATATCTCAATGCTTCTAATACCAAACCTGATATCCTTCCTATAACATGAGATGTGATATCCAACTCCTTCCCATTCCAATCCTGAGATCCTTCCTATACCATGAGATGTGATATCTCAATGTTTCTCATACCAAACCTGAGGCCCTTCCTATAGCAAGAGATGTGATATACAAATCCTCCCCATTCCAAACCTGAGACCCTTCCTATAGCATGAGATGTAATATCGCAATGCTTGTAATACCAAACCTGAGACCCTTCCTATAACATGAGATGGGATATCCAACTCCTTCCCATTCCAATCCTGAGACCCTTCCGATAGCAGAGATGTGATATCTCAATGCTTATACCAAACCTGAGACCCTTCCTATGGCATGAGATGTAATATACAACTACTACCCATTCCAATCCGGAGACCCTTCCTATAGCATGAGATGTGATATCTCAATGCTTCTACCAAACCTGAGACCCTTCCTATAGCATGAGATGTGATATCCAACTCCTTCCCGCTCCAAACCTGAGACCCTTCCTATGGCATGAGATGTGATATCACAATGCTTCTAATACCAGACCTGAGATCCTTCCTATAACATGAGATGTGATATCCAATTCCTTCCCATTCCAAACCTGAGACCCTTCCTGTAGCATGAGATGTGATATCCAACTCCTTCCCATTCCAATACTGAGACCCTACCTATAGCATGAGATGTGATATCTCAATGCTTCTAATACCAAACCTGAGAACCTTCCTATAGCATGAGACGTGATATCCAACTCCTTCCCTTTCCAAACCTGAGACCCTTCCGATAGCAGAGATGTGATATCTCAATGCTTGTACCAAACCTGAGACCATTCCTATGGCATGAGAGGTCATATACTACTCCTTCCCATTCCAATCCTGAGACCCTTCCTATAGCATGAGATGTGATATCTCAATGCTTCTACCAAACCTGAGACCATTCCTATAGCATGAGATGTGATATCTCAATGCTTCTAATACTATAACACGAGATGTGATATCCAACTCCTTCACATTCCAATCCTGAGATCCTTCCTATACCATGAGATGTGATATTTCAATGTTTCTCATACCAAACCTGAGGCCCTTCCTATAGCAAGAGATGTGATGTACAAATCCTTCCCATTCCAAACCTGAGACCCTTCCTATAGCATCAGATGTGATATCCAACTACTTCCCAATCCAAACCTGAGACCCTTCCTATAGCATGAGATGTGATATCTCAATGCTTCTAATACCAAACCTGAGACCCTTGTTATAGCATGAGATGTGATATCCAACTCCTTCCCATCCCAAACCAGAGACCCTTCCTATAGTATGAAATGTGATATCTCAAAGCTTCTAATACCAAACCTGAGACCCTTCATATAGCATGAGATGTTATCTCCAACTCCTTCCCATCCCAAAACAGAGACACTTCCTATAGCATGAGATGTGATATCTCAATGCTTCTAATACCAAACCTGATATCCTTCCTATAACATGAGATGTGATATCCAACTCCTTCCCATTCCAATCCTGAGATCCTTCCTATACCATGAGATGTGATATCTCAATGTTTCTCATACCAAACCTGAGGCCCTTCCTATAGCAAGAGATGTGATATACAAATCCTCCCCATTCCAAACCTGAGACCCTTCCTATAGCATGAGATGTAATATCGCAATGCTTGTAATACCAAACCTGAGACCCTTCCTATAGCATGAGATGTGATATCCAACTCGTTCCCGTTCCAAACCTGAGACCCTTCCTATAGCAAGAATGTAATATCCAACTCCTTCCCATTCCAATCCTGAGACCATTCCTATAGCATGAGATGTGATATCTCAGTGCTTCTAATAGCAAACCTGAGATCCTTCCTATGACATGAGATGGGATATCCAACTCCTTCCCATTCCAAACCTGAGACCCTTCCTATAGCAAGAATGTAATATCCAACTCCTTCCCATTCCAATCCCGAGACCCTTCCGATAGCAGAGATGTGATATCTCAATGCTTATACCAAACCTGAGACCCTTCCTATGGCATGAGATGTCATATACTACTCCTTCCCATTCCAATCCTGAGACCCTTCCTATAGCATGAGATGTGATATCTCAATGCTTCTAATACCAAACCTGATATCCTTCCTATAACATGAGATGTGATATCCAACCCCTTTCCATTCCAATACTGAGATCCTTCCTATACCATGAGATGTGATATCTCAATGTTTCTGATACCAAACCTGAGGCCCTTCCTATAGCAAGAGATGTGATATACAAATCATTCCCATTCCAAACCTGAGACCTTTCCTATAGCATGAGATGTGATATCCAACTCGTTCCCATTCCAATCCTGAGACCCTTCCTATAGCATGAGATGTGATATCTCAATGCTTCTAATACCAAAACTGAGACCCTTCTTAAAGCATGAGATGTGATATCCAACTCCTTCCCGTGTTCCAAACCTGAGACCCTTCCTATAGCATATGTGCTACCCTTCCTATGGCATGAGATGTCATATACAACTACTTCCCATTCCAATCCGGAGACCCTTCCTATAGCATGAGATGTGATATCTCAATGCTTCTACCAAACCTGAGACCCTTCCTATAACATGAGATGTGATATCTCAATGTTTCTCATACCAAACCTGAGGCCCTTCCTATAGCAAGAGATGTGATGTACAAACCCTTCCCATTCCAAACCTGAGACCCTTCCTATAGCATGAGATGTGATATCCAACTCCTTCCCAATCCAATCCTGAGACCCTTCCTATAGCATGAGATATAATATCACAATGCTTGTAATACCAAACCTGAGACCCTTCCTATAGCATAAGATGTGATATCCAACTCCTTCCCATTCCAATCCTTAGACCCTTCCTATAGCATGAGATGTGATATCTCAATGCTTCTAATACCAAACCTGAGACCCTTCTTAAAGCATGAGATGGGATATCCAACTCCTTCCTATTCCAATCCTGAGACCCTTACGATAGCAGAGATGTGATATCTCAATGCTTATACCAAACCTGAGACTCTTCCTATGGCATGAGATGTGATATCCAACTCCTTCCCATTCCAATCCTGAGACCCTTCCTATAGCATGAGATGTGATATCTCAATGCTTCTATCAAACCTGAGACCCTTCCTATTGCATGAGATGTGATATCCAACTCCTTCCCATTCCAATCCTGAAACCCTTCCTATACCATGAGATGTGATATCTCAATGTTTCTAATACCAAACCTGAGACCCGTCCTAAAACATGAGATGTGAAATCCAAATCCTTCCCCTTCCAAACTTGAGACCCTTCCTATAGCTTGAGATGTGATATCAAACTCCTTCCCATTCCAATCCTGAGATAGCTTGAGATGTGATATCCAACTCCTTCCCATTCCAATCCTGAGACCCTTCCGATAGCATGAGATGTGATATCTTAATGTTTCTCTTACCAAACCTGAGGCCCTTCCTATAGCAAGAGATGTGATGTACAAATCCTTCCCATTCCAAACCTGAGACCCTTCCTATAGCATGAGATGTGATATCCAACTCCTTCCCAATCCAATCCTGAAACCCTTCCTATAGCATGAGATGTAATATCACAATGTTTGTAATACCAAACCTGAGACCCTTCCTATAGCATGAGATGTGATATCCAACTCCTTCCCATTCCAATCCTGAGACCCTTCCTATAGCATGAGATGTGATATCTCAATGCTTCTAATACCAAACCTGAGATCCTTCCGATAGCATGAGATGTGATATCTCAATGCTTCTAATACCAAACCTGAGATCTTCCTATAACATGAGATGTGATATCCAAATCCTTCCACTTCCAAACCTGAAACCCTCCCTTTAGCATGAGATGTGATATCCGACTCCTTCCCATTCCAATCCTGAGACCCTTCTGGTAGCATGAGATGTGATATCTCAATGCTTCTAACACCAAACCTGAGATCCTTCCTATAGCATGAGATGTGATATCCAACTCCTTCCCATTCCAAACCTGAGACCCTTCCTATAGCATGAGATGTGATATCTCAATGCTTCTAATACCAGACCTGAGATCCTTCCTATAACATGACATGTGATATCCAATTCCTTCCCATTCCAAACCTGAGACCCTTCCTGTAGCATGAGATGTGATATCCAACTCCTTCCCATTCCAATACTGAGACCCTACCTATAGCATGAGATGTGATATCTCAATGCTTCTAATACCAAACCTGAGAACCTTCCTATAGCATGAGACGTGATATCCAACTCCTTCCCTTTCCAAACCTGAGACCCTTCCGATAGCAGAGATGTGATATCTCAATGCTTGTACCAAACCTGAGACCATTCCTATGGCATGAGAGGTCATATACTACTCCTTCCCATTCCAATCCTGAGACCCTTCCTATAGCATGAGATGTGATATCTCAATGCTTCTACCAAACCTGAGACCATTCCTATAGCATGAGATGTGATATCTCAATGCTTCTAATACTATAACACGAGATGTGATATCCAACTCCTTCACATTCCAATCCTGAGATCCTTCCTATACCATGAGATGTGATATTTCAATGTTTCTCATACCAAACCTGAGGCCCTTCCTATAGCAAGAGATGTGATGTACAAATCCTTCCCATTCCAAACCTGAGACCCTTCCTATAGCATCAGATGTAATATCGCAATGCTTGTAATACTAAACCTGAGACCCTTCCTATAGCATGAGATGTGATATCCAACTCCTTCCCATCCCAAAACAGAGACACTTCCTATAGCATGAGATGTGATATCTCAATGCTTCTAATACCAAACCTGATATCCTTCCTATAACATGAGATGTGATATCCAACTCCTTCCCATTCCAATCCTGAGATCCTTCCTATACCATGAGATGTGATATCTCAATGTTTCTCATACCAAACCTGAGGCCCTTCCTATAGCAAGAGATGTGATATACAAATCCTCCCCATTCCAAACCTGAGACCCTTCCTATAGCATGAGATGTAATATCGCAATGCTTGTAATACTAAACCTGAGACCCTTCCTATAGCATGAGATGTGATATCCAACTCGTTCCCGTTCCAAACCTGAGACCCTTCCTATAGCAAGAATGTAATATCCAACTCCTTCCCATTCCAATCCTGAGACCATTCCTATAGCATGAGATGTGATATCTCAGTGCTTCTAATAGCAAACCTGAGATCCTTCCTATGACATGAGATGGGATATCCAACTCCTTCCCATTCCAAACCTGAGACCCTTCCTATAGCAAGAATGTAATATCCAACTCCTTCCCATTCCAATCCCGAGACCCTTCCGATAGCAGAGATGTGATATCTCAATGCTTATACCAAACCTGAGACCCTTCCTATGGCATGAGATGTCATATACTACTCCTTCCCATTCCAATCCTGAGACCCTTCCTATAGCATGAGATGTGATATCTCAATGCTTCTAATACCAAACCTGATATCCTTCCTATAACATGAGATGTGATATCCAACCCCTTTCCATTCCAATACTGAGATCCTTCCTATACCATGAGATGTGATATCTCAATGTTTCTGATACCAAACCTGAGACCCTTCCTATAGCAAGAGATGTGATATCCAACTCGTTCCCATTCCAATCCTGAGACCCTTCCTATAGCATGAGATGTGATATCTCAATGCTTCTAATACCAAAACTGAGACCCTTCTTAAAGCATGAGATGTGATATCCAACTCCTTCCCGTGTTCCAAACCTGAGACCCTTCCTATAGCATATGTGCTACCCTTCCTATGGCATGAGATGTCATATACAACTACTTCCCATTCCAATCCGGAGACCCTTCCTATAGCATGAGATGTGATATCTCAATGCTTCTACCAAACCTGAGACCCTTCCTATAACATGAGATGTGATATCTCAATGTTTCTCATACCAAACCTGAGGCCCTTCCTATAGCAAGAGATGTGATGTACAAACCCTTCCCATTCCAAACCTGAGACCCTTCCTATAGCATGAGATGTGATATCCAACTCCTTCCCAATCCAATCCTGAGACCCTTGTTATAGCATGAGATATAATATCACAATGCTTGTAATACCAAACCTGAGACCCTTCCTATAGCATAAGATGTGATATCCAACTCCTTCCCATTCCAATCCTTAGACCCTTCCTATAGCATGAGATGTGATATCTCAATGCTTCTAATACCAAACCTGAGACCCTTCTTAAAGCATGAGATGGGATATCCAACTCCTTCCTATTCCAATCCTGAGACCCTTACGATAGCAGAGATGTGATATCTCAATGCTTATACCAAACCTGAGACTCTTCCTATGGCATGAGATGTGATATCCAACTCCTTCCCATTCCAATCCTGAGACCCTTCCTATAGCATGAGATGTGATATCTCAATGCTTCTATCAAACCTGAGACCCTTCCTATTGCATGAGATGTGATATCCAACTCCTTCCCATTCCAATCCTGAAACCCTTCCTATACCATGAGATGTGATATCTCAATGTTTCTAATACCAAACCTGAGACCCGTCCTAAAACATGAGATGTGAAATCCAAATCCTTCCCCTTCCAAACTTGAGACCCTTCCTATAGCTTGAGATGTGATATCAAACTCCTTCCCATTCCAATCCTGAGATAGCTTGAGATGTGATATCCAACTCCTTCCCATTCCAATCCTGAGACCCTTCCGATAGCATGAGATGTGATATCTTAATGTTTCTCTTACCAAACCTGAGGCCCTTCCTATAGCAAGAGATGTGATGTACAAATCCTTCCCATTCCAAACCTGAGACCCTTCCTATAGCATGAGATGTGATATCCAACTCCTTCCCAATCCAATCCTGAAACCCTTCCTATAGCATGAGATGTAATATCACAATGTTTGTAATACCAAACCTGAGACCCTTCCTATAGCATGAGATGTGATATCCAACTCCTTCCCATTCCAATCCTGAGACCCTTCCTATAGCATGAGATGTGATATCTCAATGCTTCTAATACCAAACCTGAGATCCTTCCGATAGCATGAGATGTGATATCTCAATGCTTCTAATACCAAACCTGAGATCTTCCTATAACATGAGATGTGATATCCAAATCCTTCCACTTCCAAACCTGAAACCCTCCCTTTAGCATGAGATGTGATATCCGACTCCTTCCCATTCCAATCCTGAGATAGCTTGAGATGTGCTATCCAACTCCTTCCCATTCCAATCCTGAGACCCTTCCTATAGCATGAGATGTGATATCTCAATGCTTCTAATACCAAACCTGAGATCCTTCCTATAACATGAGATGTGATATCTCAATGCTTCTAAAACCAAACATGAGAACTATCCTGTAACATGTGAAATCCAAATCATTCCCTTTCCAAACCTGAGACCCTTCCTATAGCTTGAGATGTGATATCAAACTCCTTCCCATTCCAATCCTGAGATAGCTTGAGATGTGCTATCCAACTCCTTCCCATTCCAATCCTGAGACCCTTCCTATACCATGAGATGTGATATCTCAATGCTTCTAATACCAAACCTGACACCCGTCCTAAAACATATGTGAGATCCAAATCCTTCCCCTTCCAAACCTGAGACCTTTCCTTTAGCATGTGATGTGATATCCAACTCCTTCCCATTCCAATCCTGAGACCTTTCCTATAGCATGATATGTGATATCTCAATGCTTCTAATACCAAACCTGAGATCCTTCCTATAACATGAGATTTGTATCCAACTCCTTCCCATTCCAAACCTGAGACCCTTCCTATAGCATGAGATGTGATATCTTACTGCTTCTAAAACCAAACCTGAGAACCATCCTATAACATATGTGAAATACAAATCCTTCCCTTTCCAAACCTGAGACCCTTCCGATAGCATGAGATGTGATATCTCAATGCTTCTAAAACCAAACATGAGAACCATCCTACAACATGAGATGTGAAATCCAAATCCTTCCCTTTCCAAACCTGAGACCCTTCCTATAGCTTGAGATGTGATATCAAACTCCTTCCCATTCCAATCCTGAGATAGCTTGAGATGTGATATCCAACTCCTTCCCATTCCAATCCTGGGACCCTTCCGATAGCATGAGATGTGATATCTCAATGCTTCTAATATCAAAACTGAGACCCTCCCTATAGCATGAGATGTGATATCTAAGTCCTTCCCATTCCTATCCTGAGACCCTTCCGATAGCAGAGATGTGATATCTCAATGCTTATACCAAATCTGAGACCCTTCCTATGGCATGAGATGTGATATCCAACTCCTTCCCATTCCAATCCTGAGACCCTTCCTATAGCATGAGATGTGAAATCTCAATGCTTCTATCAAACCTGAGACCCTTCCTTTAGCATGACATGTGATATCCAACTCCTTCCCATTCAAATCCTGAGACCCTTCCTATAGCATGAGTTGTGATATCTCAATGCTTCTAATACCAAACCTGGGACCCGTCCTATAACATGAGATGTGATATCCAAATCCTTCCCCTTCCAAACCTAAGACCCTTCCTTTAGCATGAGATGTGATATCCAAATCCGATCGCTACCTTGATTGGTCTGGTTCGTCCAGAGGTTACCCTGTTCCAAGTAATTAGGTTGGCCTTCTGAACTTCTGCGCCACCAGGACAGAGTTCAGAAATCCGTCTTAACAGCATGAGATGTCATATACAACTCCTTCCGATTCCAATCCTGAGACCCTTCCTATAGCATGAGATGTGATATCTCAATGCTTCTAATACCAAACCTGAGATCCTTCCTATAGCATGAGATGTGATATCAAACTCCTTCCCATTCCAAACCTGAGACCCTTCTGATAGCATGAGATGTGATATCTCAATGCTTCTAAAACCAAACATGAGAACCATCCTATAACATGAGATGTGAAATCCAAATCATTCCCTTTCCAAACCTGAGACCCTTCCTATAGCTTGAGATGTGATATCAAACTCCTTCCCATTCAATGTGATATCCAACTCCTTCCCATTCCAAACCCGAGACCCTTCCTATAGCATGAGATGTTATATCGTAATGCTTCTAAAACCAAACCTGAGAACCATCCTATAACATGTGAACTGCAAATCCTTCCCTTTCCAAACCTGAGACCCTTCCGATAGCATGAGATGTGATATCTCAATGCTTCTAATACCAAACCTGAGACCCGTCCTAAAACATGAGATGTGAGATCCAAATACTTCCCCTTCCAAACCTGAGACCCTTCCTATAGCTTGAGAAGTGATATCAAACTCCTTCCCATTCCAATCCTGATAGCTTGAGATGTTGTATCCAACTCCATCCCATTCCAATCCTGAGACCCTTCCGATAGCATGAGATGTGATAGCTCAATGCTTCTAATATCAAAACTGAGACCCTCCCTATAGTATGAGTATCTAAGTCCTTCCCATTCCTATCCTGAGACCCTTCCGATAGCAGAGATGTGATATCTCAATGCTTATACCAAACCTGATGACCCATCCTATGGCATGATATGTGATATCCAACTACTTCCCATTGCAATCCTGAGTTCCTTCCTATAGCATGAGATGTGATCTCAATGCTTCTATCAAACCTGAGACCCTTCCTTTAGCATGAGATGTGATATCCAACTCCTTGCCATTCCAATCCTGAGACCCTTCCTATAACATGAGACGTGATATCCAACTCCTTCCCATTCCAATCCTGAGACACCTCCTATAGCATGAGATGTGATATCTCAATGCTTCTAATACCAAACCTGGGACCCGTCCTATAACATGAGATATGATATCCAAATCCTTCCCCTTCCAAACCTGAGACCCTTCAATTAGCATGAGATGTGATATCCAAATCCTTCCATTCCAATTCTGAAACCCTTCCTATAGCATGAGATGTGATGGCTCAATGTTTCTAATAAAAAACCTGAGACCCTTCCTATAGCAAGAGATGTGATATCCAAATCCTTCCCATTCCAATTCTGAGACCCTTCCTATAACGAGATGTGATATCCAACTCCTTCCCATTCCAACCTGACCTTCCTTTAGCATGAGAAGGGATATCCAACTCCTTCCCATTCCAATCCTGAAACCATTCCTATAGCATGAGATGTGATATCCAACTCCTTCCCATTCCAACCTGATACCCTTCCTATAGCATAAGGGATATCCAACTCCTTCCCAATCCAATCCTGAGACCCTTCCGATAGCAGAGATGTGATATCTCAATGCTTATACCAAACCTGAGACCCTACCTTTAGCATGATGTGATATCCAAATCCTTCACATTCCAATCCTGAGACCCTTCCTATAGCATGAGATGTGATATCTCAATGCTTCTAATACCAAAGCTGAGAACCATCCTATAACATGAGATGTGAAATCCCAATCCTTCCCTTCCCAAACCTGAGACCCTTCCTATAGCTCGAGATGTGATATCAAACTCTTTCCCATTCCAATCCTGAGATAGCTTGAGATGTGATGTCCAACTCCTTCCCTTTCCAATCCTGAGACCCTTATCATACCATATGTGATATCTCAAGGGTTCTAATACCAAACCTGAGACCCGTCCTAAAACATGAGATGTGAGATCTAAATCCTTCCCCTTCCAAACCTGAGACCTTTCCTTTAGCATATGTGATATCCTACTCCTTCCCATTCCAATCCTGAGACCCTTCCCATAGCATGAGATGTGATATCTCAATGCTTCTAATATCAAACCTGAGAACCTCCCTATAGCATGAGATGTGATATCCAACTCCTTCCAATTCCAATACTGAGACCCTTCCAATAGCATATGTGATATCTCAGTGCTTCTAATATCAAAACTGAGACCCTCCCTATAGCATGAGATGTGATATCCAACTCCTTCCCATTCCAATCGAGACCCTTCCTATAACGAGATGTGATATCTCTTTGCTACTAATACCAAACCTGTGCCCCTTCATGTGATATCCAACTCCTTCCCATTCCAAACTTGTGACCCTTCCTGTAGCATGAAATGTGATTTCTCACCCCTTCCAATGCCAAACCCGAGACCATTCTCACAGCCTGAGATTTGAAATCTCATTTCTTCCAATACCAAACCCGAGACCCTTCCGATAGGATGAGATTTACTATCTCACTCCTTAAAATACCAAACTCGAGTCCCTTCCTAAAGGATGTGATTCTAATACCAAACCTGAGACTCTCCCTACAACAAGAGATGTCATATCCAACTCCTTCCCATTCCAATCCTGAGACTCTTCCTATAGCATGACATGTGATATCGAACTTCCCATTCCAATCCTGAGACTCAGACCTCCCCGTCTAACCTTCTCACTACTCCTAGCTCCCGGATTGATCATGAACTCCTGCTGTCTCTTCGCTCCCTTCTTCTGCTTCCTTTCCTCTCTCCTTCCTCATCTCCTTCTACACCTCCGCAGTGATTACTGATTTGTACCCCTCCCCACTCTCAACTCTCACTCAGTTTCAAACACTCATCTGACATCTGCCATTTCCTGGAAGTACCCGACCTTGATGTTCTTGGTCTAACCGAGACATGGTTGACGGCCAGCGCTATCTCGAGCTTTGACACTTTCCTCCCTGATGACAAGTTCCTCTCCATGCCCAGATCCAACCGTTCTTGAGGGGGAGTATCCTTGATTCCTGTAGTAAATTGCTTTCCTTTGCAGGCCGACTCCTCTCACGAATGCCTTGTCTGCATGCATTCTCTCTTTCCTGGCGAATCTCTCACCGTGGCTATTTGCCTACCCCCTTCCTCTCTCAGTGGATGGACTTCTCCATCCTAGCCTCCTACCACTCAACTCCGCCTACTTGGAGAATTCCACATGAACCTGTATGCTTCCCGACCTGGACTTTTACGAGATCTGCAACTCTTCATGTATCTGGCCCTACACACTGCAGGGAATACTCAGGATTTTCAGATCTCAGACCTCCCCCTCTGTAACCCTCTCAACAATCCTCTCCCGTGGTGATCAAGTTCTCATCTCCAAAGAAGGCTAACTGCCAGCTGTTCCTCCTCAGTGGAGTTCTCCCTTTCTGTCCCTGCTCCCTGCACCGTTTCGCGTTGCAAGTACTCGCTTCCCAGCTCTCTGGTTTCGACGCGTGTTCCCTGCCTTCTCTCCTCTTCCCGCTGCCTTCAAATCAACAAATGAGCTTCAAAAGATACACGGTGTATGTACTGTGTCCGTGCGTTTGTTGTCGAATCCTGAAGTTTTTAACCACTATTCTCCAATACAAGGGGGGGTCCAACATCTACTGCTGTTCACAGGCTGATTGTATACAGCTGAAATCTTCAAGGCATTATCAGCTTTCCTGACTGTTTTGGAACGTGTATTTGCCATCTGTTAATGCAGTCGCCGTGTTCATCGTCCCTTCTACTTTACAGGCTGCACTCCCCTGGAGATCACATTCTCCTCTCCAGAGCAGGTTAACTACCAGCTGCTCCTCCTCATAGGCGTTCATCCTTTCTGTCGCTGATCCCTGCTCCGTTTCGCGTTGCAAACACTCGCTTCCCTGCTCTCTGGTTTAGACGCTGTTCCTCCTCAGAGGCGTTCTTCTTTCTGTCCCTGCTCCCTGCACAGTTTCGCGTTACAGTACTCGCTTCCCAGCTCTCTGGTTTAGAAGCGTGTTCCCTGCCTTCTCTCCTCTTCCCGCTGCCTTCAAATCAACAAATGAGCTTCAAAAGATACACATTGCTCAGAATGCTTTATAACACCCATTATTCATCATATAGCTGTAACCCGCTAGACGTATTGAAATGTGCTGTAAACTAGCAAAACCAGCTAGAAAATGTACTTTCCTCGCGTTTTTGTAAATGCGAATTCTGATGGGTTCCCATGTATGTACTGTGCCCGTGCGTTTGTTGTCGAATCCTGAAGTGTTTAACCACTGTTCTCCCATACAAGGGGGGTTCAACATCTACTGCTGTTCACAGGCTGAATGTATACGGCTGAAATCTTCAAGGCATTATCAGCTTTCCTGACTGTTTTGGAACGTGTATTTGCCATCTGTTAATGCAGTCGCTTTGTGGTCATCGTCCCTTTTAGTTTACAGGCTGCACTCCCCTGGTGATCACATTCTCTTCTCCAGGGCAGGCTAACTACCAGCTGCTCCTCCTCAGAGGCGTTCCTTCTTTCTGTCCCTGCTCCCTGCACCGTTTCGCGTTGCATGTACTCGCTTCCCACCTCTCTGGTTTAGATGCGTGTTCCCTGCCTTCTCTCCTCTTCCTACAGCCTTCCAATGAGCTCCACAAGATAGTGTTCAGAATGCTTCATAAACCCATTATTCAACATATAGCTGTAACCCGCTAGACGTATTGAAACGTGCTAAAAACTAGCAAAAATAGCTAGAAAATGTACTTCCCTCCCGTTTTTGTAAATGCGAATTCTGGTGGGTTCCCATGTTGTATGTACTGTGTCCGTGCGTTTGTTGTCGAATCCTGAAGTTTTTAACCACTGTTCTCCCATACTAAGGGGGGGGGGGGTCAACATCTACTGCTGTTCACAGGCTGAATGTATACGGCTGAAATCTTCAAGGCATTATCAGCTTTCCTGACTGTTTTGGAACGTGTATTTGCCATCTGTTAATGCAGTCGCCTTGTGGTCATCGTCCCTTTTAGTTTACAGGCTGCACTCCCCTGGTGATCACATTCTCCTCTCCAGAGCAGGCTAACTACCAGCTGCTCCTCCTCAGAGGCGTTCCTTCTTTCTGTCCATGCTCCCTGCACCGTTTCGCGTTGCATGTACTCGCTTCCCACCTCTCTGGTTTAGATGCGTGTTCCCTGCCTTCTCTGCTCTTCCTAAAGCCTTCCAAGGAGCTCCACAAGATAGTGTTCAGAATGCTTTATAACACCCATTATTCAACATATAGCCGTAACCCGCTAGACGTATTGAAACGTGCTAAAAACTAGCAAACACAGCTAGAAAATGTACTTTCCCCGCGTTTTGGTAAATGCGAATTCTGGTGGATTCCCATTTTGTACTCTGTTCGTGCGTTTGTTCAGTCGAATCCTGTTCTTTTGAACCACTCTTCTCCCATAAAAGGGAGGATCAAAATGTGTTGTTCACAGGCTGAATTTATACTGCTGAAATGATCGCTTCCCTGCTCTCTGGTTTAGACGCGTGTACCCTGCATTTACCAAAACGCGAGGGAAGTACATTTTCTAGCTATTTTTGCAGGTTTTAGGACGTTTTAATACGTCTAGCGGGTTACAGCTATATGTTGAATAATGGGGTTATAAAGAATTCTGAACACTGTGTCTTGTGGAGCTCATTGGAAGGCTGTAGGAAGAGGAGAGAAGGCAGGAAACACGCATCTAAACCAGAGAGCTTGGAAGCGAGTACATGCAACACGGTGCAGGGAGCAGGAACAGAAAGGAGGAACGCCTCTGAGGAGGAGCAGCTGGTAGTTACCCTGCTCTGGAGAGGAGAATGTGATCACCAGGGGAGTGCAGCCTGTAAACTAAAAGGGAGGATGACCACAAGGCAACTGTATTAATAGATGGCAAATACACGTTCCAAAACTGTCAGGAAAGCTGATAATGCCTTGAAGATTTCAACCGTATACATTCAGCCTGTGAACCTGTGAACAGCAGTAGATGTTGAACCCCCCTTGTATGGGAGAACAGTGGTTAAAAACTTCAGGATTCGACAACAAACGCACGGACACAGTACATACATGGGAACCCATCAGAATTCGCATTTACAAAAACGCGAGGAAAGTACATTTTCTAGCTGGTTTTGCTAGTTTACAGCACATTTCAATACGTCTAGCGGGTTACGGCTATATGATGAATAATGGGTGTTATAAAGCATTCTGAGCACCGTGTATCTTTTGAAGCTCATTTGTTGATTTGAAGGCAGCGGGAAGAGGAGAGAAGGCAGGGAACACGCGTCTAAACCAGAGAGCTGGGAAGCGAGTGTTTGCAACGCGAAACGGTGCAGGGAGCAGGGACAGAAAGGGAGAACTCCACTGAGGAGGAACAGCTGGTAGGTAGCCTTCTTTGGAGATGAGAACTTGATCACCACGGGAGAGGATTGTTGAGAGGGTAACAGAGGGGGAGGTCTGAGATCAGAAAATCCTGAGTATTCCCTGCAGTGTGTAGGGCCAGTGACATGTATAGTTGCAGATCTCGTAAAAGTCCAGGTCAGGAAGCATACAGGTTCATGTTGAATTCTCCAAGTAGGCGGAGTTGAGTGGTAGGAGGCTAGGATGGAGAAGTCCATCCACTGAGAGAGGAAGGGGGTAGGCAAATAGCCACGGTGAGAGAATGGCCAGGAAAGAGAGAATGCATGCAGACAAGGCATTCGTGAGAGGAGTCGGCCTGCAAAGGAAAGCAATTCACTACAGGAATCAAGGATGCTCCCCCCTCAAGAACGGTTGGATCTGGGCATGGAGAGGAACTTGTCATCAGGGAGGAAAGTGTCAAAGCTCGAGACAGCGCTGGCCGTCAACCATGTCTCGGTTAGACCAAGAACATCAAGGTCGGGTTCTTCCAGGAAATGGCAGATGTCAGATGAGTTTTTGAAACTGAGTGAGAGTTGAGAGTGGGGAGGGGTACAAATCAGTAATCCCTGCGGAGGTGTAGAAGGAGCCTGACCTAGGGCAGATGAGGAAGGAGAGAGGAAAGGAAGCAGAAGAAGGGAGAGAGGAGACAGCAGGAGTGCATGATCCATCCGGGAGCTAGGAGTGGTGAGAAGGTTAGGCGGGGAGGTCTGAGTCTCAGGATTGGAATGGGAAGTTCGATATCACATGTCATGCTATAGGAAGAGTCTCATGATTGGAATGGGAAGGAGTTGGATATGACATCTCTTGTTATAGGGAGGGTCTCAGGTTTGGTATTAGAATCGCATCCTTTAGGAAGGGACTCGAGTTTGGTATTTTAAGGAGTGAGATAGTAAATCTCATCCTATCGGAAGGGTCTCGGGTTTGGTATTGGAAGAAATGAGATTTCAAATCTCAGGCTGTGGGAATGGTCTCGGGTTTGGTATTGGAAGGGGTGAAAATCACATTTCATGCTACAGGAAGGGTCACAAGTTTGGAATGGGAAGGAGTTGGATATCACATATACTACGAGAAGGGGCTCAGGTTTGGTATTAGAAGCATAGAGATATCACATCTCATGTTATAGGAAGGGTCTCGATTGGAATGGGAACGAGTTAGATATCACATCTCATGCTATAGGGAGGGTCTCAGTTTTGATATTAGAAGCATTGAGATATCACATATGCTATTGGAAGGGTCGCAGTATTTGAATTGGAAGGAGTTGGATATCCCTTCTCATGCTATAGGAAGGGTCTCAGGTTGGAATGGGAAGGATTTGGATATCACATCTCTTGCTATAGGAAGGGTCTCAGGTTTTTTATTAGAAACATTGAGATATCACATCTCATGCTATAGGAAGGGTTTAAGGATTGGAATGGGAAGGAGTTGGATATCCCTTCTCATGCTATAGGAAGGGTCTCAGGTTGGAATGGGAAGGATTTGGATATCACATCTCTTGCTATAGGAAGGGTCTCAGGTTTTTTATTAGAAACATTGAGATATCACATCTCATGCTATAGGAAGGGTTTAAGGATTGGAATGGGAAGGATTTGGATATCACATCTCATGCTAAAGGAAGGGTCTCAGGTTTGGAAGGGGAAGGATTTGGATATCACATCTCATGTTATTTGACCGGTCTCAGGTTTGGTATTAGAAGCATTGAGATATCAAGTCTCATGGTATAGGACGGGAGTTTGCCATCATGCCATGGTATGGGTCTCAGGTTTTGTAGAAGCATTGGGATATCACATCTCATGCTATCGGAAGGGTATCAGGATTGGATTTGGAAGGAGTTGTTGGATATCCCATCTCATGCTATAGGAAAGGTCTCAGGTTGGAATGGGAAAGAGTTGGATATCACATCTCATGTTATAGGAAGGGTCTCAAGATTGGAATGGGAAGGACTTGGATATCACATCTCATGCTGTAGGAAGGCAATCAGGTTTGGAAAGGGAAGGAGTTGGATATCACATTTCATGTTAGAGGTAGGATCTCAGGTTTGGTATTAGAGGCATTGAGATATCACATCTCATGCTATCAGAAGGGTATCAGGTTTGGATGGGGAAGGATTTGGATATTACATCTCATGTTATAGGAAGGATCTCAGGTTTGGTATTAGAAGCATTGAGATATCACATCTCATGCTATCGGAAGGATCTCAGGTTTGGTATTAGAAGCATTGAGATATCACATCTCATGCTATAGGAAGGGTCTCAGGATTGGAATGGGAAGGACTTGGATATCACATCTCATGCTAAAGGAAGGGTCTCAGTTTTGGTAGAAGCATTGCGATATCACATCTCATGCTATAGGAAGGGTCTCAGGATTGGAATCGGAAGGAGTTGGATATCACATCTCATGCTATAGGAAGGGTCTCAGGTTTGGTATAAGCATTGAGATATCACATCTCTGCTATCGGAAGGGTCTCAGGATTGGATTGGGAAGGAGTTGGATATCACATCTCATGTTATAGGAAGGGTCTCCGGATTGGAATGTGAAGGATTTGGATATCACATCTCATGCTAAAGGAAGGGTCTCAGGTTTGGAATGGGAAGGAGTTGGATATGACATCTCTTGTTATAGGGAGGGTCTCAGGATTTGAATGGCAAGGTGTTGGATATCACATCTCATGCCATAGGAAGGGTCTCAGGTTTGGTATAAGCATTGAGATATCACATCTCTGCTATCGGAAGGGTCTCAGGATTGGATTGGGAAGGAGTTGGATATCCCTTCTCATGCTATAGGAAGGGTCTCAGGTTGGAAAGGGAAGGAGTTGGATATCACATCTCATGCTATAGGGAGGGTTTCAGTTTTGATATTAGAAGCATTGAGATATCACATCTCATGCTATTGGAAGTGTCTCAGGATTGGAAGGGGAAGGAGCTGGATATTACATCTCATGCTAAAGGAAGGGTCTCAGGTTTGGAACGGGAAGGAGTTGGATATCCGATCTCATGTTATAGGAAGGGTCTCAGGTTTGGTATAAGCATTGAGATATCACATCTCTGCTATCGGAAGGGTCTCAGGATTGGATTGGGAAGTAGTTGGACATCCCTTCTCATGCTATAGGAAGGGTCTCATGTTGGAATGGGAAGGAGTTGGATATCATATCTCATGTTATAGGAAGGGTCTCAAGATTGAAATGGGAAGTATTTGGATATCACATCTCTTGCTATATGAAGGGTCTCAGGTTTTTTATTAGAAACATTGAGATATCACATCTCATGCTATCGGAAGGGTTTCAGGATTGGAATGGGAAGGATTTGGATATCATATCTCATGTTATAGGACGGGTCCCAGGTTTGGTATTAGAAGCATTGAGATATCACATCTTATGGTATAGGAAGGGTCTCAGGTTTGGAATGGGAAGTAGTTGGATATCACATCTCATCCAATCGGAAGGGTCTCAGGTTTGGAATGGGAAGGATTTGGATATCACATCTCTTGCTATAGGAAGGGTCTCAGGTTTTTTATTAGAAACATTGAGATATCACATCTCATGCTATAGGAAGGGTCTCAGGTTGGAATGGGAAGGATTTGGATATCACATCTCTTGCTATAGGAAGGGTCTCAGGTTTTTTATTAGAAACATTGAGATATCACATCTCATGCTATAGGAAGGGTTTAAGGATTGGAATGGGAAGGATTTGGATATCACATCTCATGCTAAAGGAAGGGTCTCAGGTTTGGAAGGGGAAGGATTTGGATATCACATCGCATGTTATTTGACCGGTCTCAGGTTTGGTATTAGAAGCATTGAGATATCAAGTCTCATGGTATAGGACGGGAGTTTGATATCACATCATGCCATGGTATGGGTCTCAGGTTTTGTAGAAGCATTGGGATATCACATCTCATGCTATCGGAAGGGTATCAGGATTGGCTTTGGAAGGAGTTGTTGGATATCCCATCTCATGCTATAGGAAAGGTCTCAGGTTGGAATGGGAAAGAGTTGGCTATCACATCTCATGTTATAGGAAGGGTCTCAAGATTGGAATGGGAATGACTTGGATATTACATCTCATGCTGTAGGAAGGCTCTCAGGTTTGGAAAGGGAAATAGTTGGATATCACATTTCATGTTAGAGGTAGGATCTCAGGTTTGGTATTAGAGGCATTGAGATATCACATCTCATGCTATCAGAAGGGTATCAGGATTGGAATGGGAAGGAGTTGGATATCACATCTCATGCTAAAGGGAGGGTCTCAGGTTTGGATGGGGAAGGATTTGGATATCACATCTCATGTTATAGGAAGGATCTCAGGTTTGGTATTATAAGCATTGAGATATCACATCTCATGCTATCGGAAGGATCTCAGGTTTGGTATTAGAAGCATTGAGATATCACATCTCATGCTATAGGAAGGGTCTCAGGATTGGAATGGGAAGGACTTGGATATCACATCTCATGCTAAAGGAAGGGTCTCAGTTTTGGTAGAAGCATTGCGATATCACATCTCATGCTATAGGAAGGGTCTCAGGATTGGAATCGGAAGGAGTTGGATATCACATCTCATGCTATAGGAAGGGTCTCAGGTTTGGTATAAGCATTGAGATATCACATCTCTGCTATCGGAAGGGTCTCAGGATTGGATTGGGAAGGAGTTGGATATCACATCTCATGTTATAGGAAGGGTCTCCGGATTGGAATGTGAAGGATTTGGATATCACATCTCATGCTAAAGGAAGGGTCTCAGGTTTGGAATGGGAAGGAGTTGGATATGACATCTCTTGTTATAGGGAGGGTCTCAGGATTTGAATGGCAAGGAGTTGGATATCACATCTCATGCCATAGGAAGGGTCTCAGGTTTGGTATAAGCATTGAGATATCACATCTCTGCTATCGGAAGTGTCTCAGGATTGGATTGGGAAGGAGTTGGATATCACATCTCATGTTATAGGAAGGGTCTCCGGATTGGAATGTGAAGGATTTGGATATCACATCTCATGCTAAAGGAAGGGTCTCAGGTTTGGAATGGGAAGGAGTTGGATATGACATCTCTTGTTATAGGGAGGGTCTCAGGATTTGAATGGCAAGGAGTTGGATATCACATCTCATGCCATAGGAAGGGTCTCAGGTTTGGTATAAGCATTGAGATATCACATCTCTGCTATCGGAAGTGTCTCAGGATTGGATTGGGAAGGAGTTCGATATCCCTTCTCATGCTATAGGAAGGGTCTCAGGTTGGAATGGGAATGAGTTGGATATCACATCTCATGCTAAAGGAAGGGTCTCAGGTTTGGTAGAAGCATTGAGATATCACATCTCATGCTATCGGAAGTGTCTCAGGATTGGAATGGGAAGGAGCTGGATATTACATCTCATGCTAAAGGAAGGGTCTCAGGTTTGGAACGGGAAGGAGTTGGATATCCGATCTCATGTTATAGGAAGGGTCTCAGGTTTGGTATAAGCATTGAGATATCACATCTCTGCTATAGGAAGTGTCTCAGGATTGGAATGGGAAGGAATTGGATATCCCATCTCATGTTATAGGACGGGTCTCAGGATTGTTATTAGAATCATAGAGATATCATATTGCATGCTGTATGAAGGGTCTAAAGATTGGAATGGGAAAGACTTGGATATCACATCTCATGCTATAGGAAGGGTCTCAGGTTTGGTATAAGCATTGAGATATCAAATCTCATGCTATAGGAAGGGTCTCAGGATTGGAATGGAAGGAGTTGGATATCACATCTCATGTTATAGGAAGGATCTCAGGTTTGGTATTAGAAGCATTGAGACATCACATCTCATGCTATAGGAAGGGTCTCAGGATTGGTATAAGCATTGAGATATCACATCTCTGCTATCGGAAGGGTCTCAGGATTGGATTGGGAAGGAGTTGGATATCCCTTCTCATGCTATAGGAAGGGTCTCAGGATTTGAATGGCAAGGAGTTGGATATCACATCTCATGCCATAGGAAGGGTCTCAGGTTTGGTATAAGCATTGAGATATCACATCTCTGCTATCGGAAGGGTCTCAGGATTGGATTGGGAAGGAGTTGGATATCCCTTCTCATGCTATAGGAAGGGTCTCAGGTTGGAAAGGGAAGGAGTTGGATATCACATCTCATGCTATAGGGAGGGTTTCAGTTTTGATATTAGAAGCATTGAGATATCACATCTCATGCAATCGGAAGTGTCTCAGGATTGGAATGGGAAGGAGCTGGATATTACATCTCATGCTAAAGGAAGGGTCTCAGGTTTGGAACGGGAAGGAGTTGGATATCCGATCTCATGTTATAGGAAGGGTCTCAGGTTTGGTATAAGCATTGAGATATCACATCTCTGCTATCGGAAGTGTCTCAGGATTGGAATGGGAAGGAGTTGGATATCCCATCTCATGTTATAGGACGGGTCTCAGGATTGTTATTAGAATCATTGAGATATCATATTGCATGCTGTAGGAAGGGTCTAAGGATTAGAATGGGAAAGACTTGGATATCACATCTCATGCTATAGGAAGGGTCTCAGGTTTGGTATAAGCATTGAGATATCAAATCTCATGCTATAGGAAGGGTCTCAGGATTGGAATGGAAGGAGTTGGATATCACATCTCATGTTATAGGAAGGATCTCAGGTTTGGTATTAAAAGCATTGAGACATCACATCTCATGCTATAGGAAAGGTCTCAGGATTGGAATGGGAAGGAGTTGGATATCACATCTCATGCTATAGGAAGGGTCTCAGGTTTGGTATAAGCATTGAGATATCACATCTCATGCTATAGGAAGGGTTTCAGGATTGGAATGGGAAGGAGTTGTATATGACATCTCATGCCGTAGGAAGGGTCTCAGGTTTGGTATAAGCATTGAGATATCACATCTCTGCTATCAGAAGAGTCTCAGGATTGGAATGGGAAGGAGTTGGATATCCCATCTCATGTTATAGGAAGAGTCTCAGGTTTGGTATTAGAAGCATTGAGATATCACATCTCATGCTATAGGAAGTGTCTCAGGATTGGAATGGGAAGGACTTGGATATCACATCTCATGCTATAGGGAGGGTCTCAAGTTTGATATTAGAAGCATTGAGATATCACATCTCATGCTATAGGAAGAGTCTCAGGTTTGGGAAGGGAAGGATTTGGATTTCACATCTCATGTTATAGGACGGTTCTCATGTTTGGTTTTTGAAGCATTGAGATATCACATCTCATGCTATCGGAAGGGTCTCAGGTTTGGTATTAGAAGCATTGAGATATCACATCTCATGCTATAGGATTGGTCCCTGGATTGGAATGTGAAGGATTTGGATATCACATCTCATGCTAAAGGAAGGGTCTCAGGTTTGGAATGGGAAGGAGTTGGATATGACATCTCTTGTTATAGGGAGGGTCTCAGGATTTGAATGGCAAGGAGTTGGATATCACATCTCATGCCATAGGAAGGGTCTCAGGTTTGGTATAAGCATTGAGATATCACATCTCTGCTATCGGAAGGGTCTCAGGATTGGATTGGGAAGGAGTTGGATATCACATCTCATGTTATAGGAAGGGTCTCCGGATTGGAATGTGAAGGATTTGGATATCACATCTCATGCTAAAGGAAGGGTCTCAGGTTTGGTATAAGCATTGAGATATCACATCTCTGCTATCGGAAGGGTCTCAGGATTGGATTGGGAAGGAGTTGGATATCACATCTCATGTTATAGGAAGGGTCTCCGGATTGGAATGTGAAGGATTTGGATATCACATCTCATGCTATAGGAAGGGTCTCAGGTTTGGTATAAGCATTGAGATATCAAATCTCATGCTATAGGAAGGGTCTCAGGATTGGAATGGAAGGAGTTGGATATCACATCTCATGTTATAGGAAGGATCTCAGGTTTGGTATTAGAAGCATTGAGACATCACATCTCATGCTATAGGAAGGGTCTCAGGATTGGAATGGGAAGGAGTTGGATATCACATCTCATGCTATAGGAAGGGTCTCAGGTTTGGTATAAGCATTGAGATATCACATCTCATGCTATAGGAAGGGTCTCAGGATTGGAATGGGAATGAGTTGTATATGACATCTCATGCCATAGGAAGGGTCTCAGGTTTGGTATAAGCATTGAGATATCACATCTCTGCTATCGGAAGGGTCTCAGGATTGGAATGGGAGGAGCTGGATATCACATCTCATGCTAAAGGAAGGGTTTCAGGTTTGGTAGAAGCATTGAGATATCACATCTCATGCTATAGGAAGAGTCTAAGGTTTGGGAAGGGAAGGATTTGGATTTCACATCTCATGTTATAGGATGGTTCTCATGTTTGGTTTTTGAAGCATTGAGATATCACATCTCATGCTATCGGAAGGGTCTCAGGTTTGGTATTAGAAGCATTGAGATAGCACATCTCATGCTATAGGATTGGTCTCTGGATTGGAATGTGAAGGATTTGGATATCACATCTCATGCTAAAGGAAGCGTCTCAGGTTTGGAATGGGAAGGAGTTGGATATGACATCTCTTGTTATAGGGAGGGTCTCAGGATTTGAATGGCAAGGAGTTGGATATCACATCTCATGCCATAGGAAGGGTCTCAGGTTTGGTATTAGAAGCCTTGAGATATCACATCTCATGGTATAATAAGGGTCTCAGGATTGGAATGGGAAGGAGTTGGATATCACATCTCAAGCTATTTCAGGATTGGAATGGGAAGGAGTTTGATATCACATCTCAAGCTATAGGAAGGGTCTCAGGTTTGGTATTAGAAGCATTGAGATATCACATCTCATGCTATAGGAAGGGTCTCAGGATTGGAATGTGAAGGATTTGGATATCAAATCTCATGCTAAAGGAAGGGTCTCAGGTTTGGTATAAGCATTGAGATATCACATCTCTGCTATCGGAAGGGTCTCAGGATTGGATTGGGAAGGAGTTGGACATCCCTTTTCATGCTATAGGAAGGGTCTCATGTTGGAATGGGAAGGAGTTGGATATCATATCTCATGTTATAGGAAGGGTCTCAAGATTGAAATGGGAAGGATTTGGATATCACATCTCTTGCTATATGAAGGGTCTCAGGTTTTTTATTAGAAACATTGAGATATCACATCTCATGCTATCGGAAGGGTTTCAGGATTGGAATGGGAAGGATTTGGATATCATATCTCATGTTATAGGACGGGTCCCAGGTTTGGTATTAGAAGCATTGAGATATCACATCTTATGGTATAGGAAGGGTCTCAGGTTTGGAATGGGAAGGAGTTGGATATCACATCTCATCCAATAGGAAGGGTCTCAGGTTTGGAATGGGAAGGAATTGGATATCACATCTCATGTTATAGGAAGGATCTCAGGATTGGAATGGGAAGGAGTTGGATATCCCTTCTCATGCTATAGGAAGGGTCTCAGGTTAGAATGGGAAGGATTTGGATATCACATCTCTTGCTATAGGAAGGGTCTCAGGTTTTTTATTAGAAACATTGAGATATCACATCTCATGCTATAGGAAGGGTTTAAGGATTGGAATGGGAAGGAGTTGGATATCCCTTCTCATGCTATAGGAAGGGTCTCAGGTTTTTTATTAGAAACATTGAGATATCACATCTCATGCTATAGGAAGGGTTTAAGGATTGGAATGGGAAGGATTTGGATATCACATCTCATGCTAAAGGAAGGGTCTCAGGTTTGGAAGGGGAAGGATTTGGATATCACATCTCATGTTATTTGACCGGTCTCAGGTTTGGTATTAGAAGCATTGAGATATCAAGTCTCATGGTATAGGACGGGAGTTTGATATCACATCATGCCATGGTATGGGTCTCAGGTTTTGTAGAAGCATTGGGATATCACATCTCATGCTATCGGAAGGGTATCAGGATTGGATTTGGAAGGAGTTGTTGGATATCCCATCTCATGCTATAGGAAAGGTCTCAGGTTGGAATGGGAAAGAGTTGGATATCACATCTCATGTTATAGGAAGGGTCTCAAGATTGGAATGGGAAGGACTTGGATATCACATCTCATGCTGTAGGAAGGCTCTCAGGTTTGGAAAGGGAAGGAGTTGGATATCACATTTCATGTTAGAGTTAGGATCTCAGGTTTGGTATTAGAGGCATTGAGATATCACATCTCATGCTATCAGAAGGGTATCAGGATTGGAATGGGAAGGAGTTGGATATCACATCTCATGCTAAAGGGAGGGTCTCAGGTTTGGATGGGGAAGGATTTGGATATCACATCGCATGTTATAGGAAGGATCTCAGGTTTGGTATTAGAAGCATTGAGATATCACATCTCATGCTATCGGAAGGATCTCAGGTTTGGTATTAGAAGCATTGAGATATCACATCTCATGCTATAGGAAGGGTCTCAGGATTGGAATGGGAAGGACTTGGATATCACATCTCATGCTAAAGGAAGGGTCTCAGTTTTAGTAGAAGCATTGCGATATCACATCTCATGCTATAGGAAGGGTCTCAGGATTGGAATCGAAAGGAGTTGGATATCACATCTCATGCTATAGGAAGGGTCTCAGGTTTGGTATAAGCATTGAGATATCACATCTCTGCTATCGGAATGGTCTCAGGATTGGATTGGGAAGGAGTTGGATATCACATCTCATGTTATAGGAAGGGTCTCCGGATTGGAATGTGAAGGATTTGGATATCACATCTCATGCTAAAGGAAGGGTCTCAGGTTTGGAATGGGAAGGAGTTGGATATGACATCTCTTGTTATAGGGAGGGTCTCAGGATTTGAATGGCAAGGTGTTGGATATCACATCTCATGCCATAGGAAGGGTCTCAGGTTTGGTATAAGCATTGAGATATCACATCTCTGCTATCGGAAGGGTCTCAGGTTTGGTATAAGCATTGAGATATCACATCTCTGCTATCGGAAGGGTCTCAGGATTGGATTGGGAAGGAGTTGGATATCACATCTCATGTTATAGGAAGGGTCTCCGGATTGGAATGTGAAGGATTTGGATATGACATCTCATGCTAAAGGAAGGGTCTCAGGTTTGGAATGGGAAGGAGTTGGATATCACATCTCATGTTATAGGAAGGGTCTCCGGATTGGAATGTGAAGGATTTGGATATCACATCTCATGCTAAAGGAAGGGTCTCAGGTTTGGAATGGGAAGGAGTTGGATATGACATCTCTTGTTATAGGGAGGGTCTCAGGATTTGAATGGCAAGGAGTTGGATATCACATCTCATGCCTTAGGAAGGGTCTCAGGTTTGGTATAAGCATTGAGATATCACATCTCTGCTATCGGAAGGGTCTCAGGATTGGATTGGGAAGGAGTTGGATATCCCTTCTCATGCTATAGGAAGGGTCTCAGGTTGGAATGGGAAGGAGTTGGATATCACATCTCATGCTAAAGGAAGGGTCTCAGGTTTGGTAGAAGCATTGAGATATCACATCTCATGCTATCGGAAGTGTCTCAGGATTGGAATGGGAAGGAGCTGGATATTACATCTCATGCTAAAGGAAGGGTCTCAGGTTTGGAACGGGAAGGAGTTGGATATCCGATCTCATGTTATAGGAAGGGTCTCAGGTTTGGTATAAGCATTGAGATATCACATCTCTGCTATCGGAAGTGTCTCAGGATTGGAATGGGAAGGAATTGGATATCCCATCTCATGTTATAGGACGGGTCTCAGGATTGTTATTAGAATCATTGAGATATCATATTGCATGCTGTAGGAAGGGTCTAAGGATTGGAATGGGAAAGACTTGGATATCACATCTCATGCTATAGGAAGGGTCTCAGGTTTGGTATAAGCATTGAGATATCAAATCTCATGCTATAGGAAGGGTCTCAGGATTGGAATGGAAGGAGTTGGATATCACATCTCATGTTATAGGAAGGATCTCAGGTTTGGTATTAGAAGCATTGAGACATCAAATCTCATGCTATAGGAAGGGTCTCAGGATTGGAATGGGAAGGAGTTGGATATCACATCTCATGCTATAGGAAGGGTCTCAGGTTTGGTATAAGCATTGAGATATCACATCTCATGCTATAGGAAGGGTCTCAGGATTGGAATGGGAAGGAGTTGTATATGACATCTCATGCCGTAGGAAGGGTCTCAGGTTTGGTATAAGCATCGAGATATCACATCTCTGCTATCAGAAGAGTCTCAGGATTGGAATGGGAAGGAGTTGGATATCCCATCTCATGTTATAGGAAGAGTCTCAGGTTTGGTATTAGAAGCATTGAGATATCACATCTCATGCTATAGGAAGTGTCTCAGGATTGGAATGGGAAGGACTTGGATATCACATCTCATGCTATAGGGAGGGTCTCAAGTTTGATATTAGAAGCATTGAGATATCACATCTCATGATATAGGAAGAGTCTCAGGTTTGGGAAGGGAAGGATTTGGATTTCACATCTCATGTTATAGGATGGTTCTCATGTTTGGTTTTTGAAGCATTGAGATATCACATCTCATGCTATCGGAAGGGTCTCAGGTTTGGTATTAGAAGCATTGAGATATCACATCTCATGCTATAGGATTGGTCTCCGGATTGGAATGTGAAGGATTTGGATATCACATCTCATGCTAAAGGAAGGGTCTCAGGTTTGGAATGGGAAGGAGTTGGATATGACATCTCTTGTTATAGGGAGGGTCTCAGGATTTGAATGGCAAGGAGTTGGATATCACATCTCATGCCATAGGAAGGGTCTCAGGTTTGGTATAAGCATTGAGATATCACATCTCTGCTATCGGAAGGGTCTCAGGATTGGAATGGGAAGGAGTTAGATATCACATCTCATGCTATAGGGAGGGTCTCAGTTTTGATATTAGAAGAATTGAGATATCACATCTCATGCTATCGGAAGGGTCTCAGGATTGGAATGGGAGGAGCTGGATATCACATCTCATGCTAAAGGAAGGGTCTCAGGTTTGGAAGGGGAAGGATTTGGATATCACATCTCATGTTATAGGATGGGTTTCAGGTTTGGTATTAGAAGCATTGTGATATCACATCTCATGCTATAGGAAGTGTCTCAGGATTGGAATGGGAAGGAGTTGGATATCACATCTCATGCTATCGGAAGGGTCTCAGGTTTGGTATTAGAAGCATTGAGATATCACATCTCATGCTATAGGATTGGTCTCTGGATTGGAATGTGAAGGATTTGGATATCACATCTCATGCTAAAGGAAGGGTCTCAGGTTTGGAATGGGAAGGAGTTGGATATGACATCTCTTGTTATAGGGAGGGTCTCAGGATTTGAATGGCAAGGAGTTGGATATCACATCTCATGCCATAGGAAGGGTCTCAGGTTTGGTATAAGCATTGAGATATTACATCTCTGCTATCGGAAGGGTCTCAGGATTGGATTGGGAAGGAGTTGGATATCACATCTCATGTTATAGGAAGGGTCTCCGGATTGGAATGTGAAGGATCTGGATATCACATCTCATGCTAAAGGAAGGGTCTCAGGTTTGGAATGGGAAGGAGTTGGATATGACATCTCTTGTTATAGGGAGGGTCTCAGGATTTGAATGGCAAGGAGTTGGATATCACATCTCATGCCATAGGAAGGGTCTCAGGTTTGGTATTAGAAGCCTTGAGATATCACATCTCATGGTATAATAAGGGTCTCAGGATTGGAATGGGAAGGAGTTGGATATCACATCTCAAGCTATTTCAGGATTGGAATGGGAAGGAGTTTGATATCACATCTCAAGCTATAGGAAGGGTCTCAGGTTTGGGATAAGCATTGAGATATCACATCTCATGCTATAGGAAGGGTCTCAGGATTGGAATGGGAAGGAGTTGGATATCCCATCTCATGTTATAGGAAGAGTCTCAGGTTTGGTATTAGAAGCATTGAGATATCACATCTCATGCTATAGGAAGTGTCTCAGGATTGGAATGGGAAGGACTTGGATATCACATCTCATGCTATAGGGAGGGTCTCAAGTTTGATATTAGAAGCATTGAGATATCACATCTCATGCTATAGGAAGAGTCTCAGGTTTGGGAAGTGAAGGATTTGGATTTCACATCTCATGTTATAGGATGGTTCTCATGTTTGGTTTTTGAAGCATTGAGATATTACATCTCATGCTATCGGAAGGGTCTCAGGTTTGGTATTAGAAGCATTGAGATATCACATCTCATGCTATAGGATTGGTCTCCGGATTGGAATGTGAAGGATTTGGATATCACATCTCATGCTAAAGGAATGGTCTCAGGTTTGGAATGGGAAGAAGTTGGATATGACATCTCTTGTTATAGGGAGGGTCTCAGGATTTGAATGGCAAGGAGTTGGATATCACATCTCATGCCATAGGAAGGGTCTCAGGTTTGGTATAAGCATTGAGATATCACATCTCTGCTATCGGAAGGGTCTCAGGATTGGAATGGGAAGGACTTAAATATCACATCTCATGCTATAGGGAGGGTCTCAGTTTTGATATTAGAAGCATTGAGATATCACATCTCATGCTATCGGAAGGGTCTCAGGATTGGAATGGGAGGAGCTGGATATCACATCTCATGCTAAAGGAAGGGTTTCAGGTTTGGTAGAAGCATTGAGATATCACATCTCATGCTATAGGAAGAGTCTCAGGTTTGGGAAGGGAAGGATTTGGATTTTACATCTCATGTTATAGGATGGTTCTCATGTTTGGTTTTTGAAGCATTGAGATATCACATCTCATGCTATCGGAAGGGTCTCAGGTTTGGTATTAGAAGCATTGAGATATCACATCTCATGCTATAGGATTGGTCTCTCGATTGGAATGTGAAGGATTTGGATATCACATCTCATGCTAAAGGAAGCGTCTCAGGTTTGGAATGGGAAGGAGTTGGATATGACATCTCTTGTTATAGGGAGGGTCTCAGGATTTGAATGGCAAGGAGTTGGATATCACATCTCATGCCATAGGAAGGGTCTCAGGTTTGGTATTAGAAGCCTTGAGATATCACATCTCATGGTATAATAAGGGTCTCAGGATTGGAATGGGAAGGAGTTGGATATCACATCTCAAGCTATTTCAGGATTGGAATGGGAAGGAGTTTGATATCACATCTCAAGCTATAGGAAGGGTCTCAGGTTTGGGAAGGGAAGGATTGGGATTTCACATCTCATGTTATAGGATGGTTCTCATGTTTGGTTTTAGAAGCATTGAGATATCACATCTCATGCTATCGGAAGGGTCTCAGGTTTGGAATGGGAAGGAGTTGGATATCACATCTCATGTTATAGGAAGCATCTCAGGTTTGGTATTAGAAGCATTGAGATATCACATCTCATGCTATAGGAAGGGTCTCAGGATTGGAATGTGAAGGATTTGGATATCAAATCTCATGCTAAAGGAAGGGTCTCAGGTTTGGTATAAGCATTGAGATATCACATCTCTGCTATCGGAAGGGTCTCAGGATTGGATTGGGAAGGAGTTGGACATCCCTTCTCATGCTATAGGAAGGGTCTCATGTTGGAATGGGAAGGAGTTGGATATCATATCTCATGTTATAGGAAGGGTCTCAAGATTGAAATGGGAAGGATTTGGATATCACATCTCTTGCTATATGAAGGGTCTCAGGTTTTTTATTAGAAACATTGAGATATCACATCTCATGCTATCGGAAGGGTTTCAGGATTGGAATGGTAAGGATTTGGATATCATATCTCATGTTATAGGACGGGTCCCAGGTTTGGTATTAGAAGCATTGAGATATCACATCTTATGGTATAGGAAGGGTCTCAGGTTTGCAATGGGAAGGAGTTGGATATCACATCTCATCCAATAGGAAGGGTCTCAGGTTTGGAATGGGAAGGAATTGGATATCACATCTCATGTTATAGGAAGGATCTCAGGATTGGAATGGGAAGGAGTTGAATATCCCTTCTCATGCTATAGGAAGGGTCTCAGGTTGGAATGGGAAGGATTTGGATATCACATCTCTTGCTATAGGAAGGGTCTCAGGTTTTTTATTAGAAACATTGAGATATCACATCTCATGCTATAGGAAGGGTTTAAGGATTGGAATGGGAAGGAGTTGGATATCCCTTCTCATGCTATAGGAAGGGTCTCAGGTTGGAATGGGAAGGATTTGGATATCACATCTCTTGCTATAGGAAGGGTCTCAGGTTTTTTATTAGAAACATTGAGATATCACATCTCATGCTATAGGAAGGGTTTAAGGATTGGAATGGGAAGGATTTGGATATCACATCTCATGCTAAAGGAAGGGTCTCAGGTTTGGAAGGGGAAGGATTTGGATATCACATCTCATGTTATTTGACCGGTCTCAGGTTTGGTATTAGAAGCATTGAGATATCAAGTCTCATGGTATAGGACGGGAGTTTGATATCACATCATGCCATGGTATGGGTCTCAGGTTTTGTAGAAGCATTGGGATATCACATCTCTGCTATCGGAAGGGTCTCAGGATTGGATTGGGAAGGAGTTGGATATCCCTTCTCATGCTATAGGAAGGGTCTCAGGTTGGAATGGGAAGGAGTTGGATATCACATCTCATGCTAAAGGAAGGGTCTCAGGTTTGGTAGAAGCATTGAGATATCACATCTCATGCTATCGGAAGTGTCTCAGGATTGGAATGGGAAGGAGCTGGATATTACATCTCATGCTAAAGGAAGGGTCTCAGGTTTGGAACGGGAAGGAGTTGGATATCCGATCTCATGTTATAGGAAGGGTCTCAGGTTTGGTATAAGCATTGAGATATCACATCTCTGCTATCGGAAGTGTCTCAGGATTGGAATGGGAAGGAATTGGATATCCCATCTCATGTTATAGGACGGGTCTCAGGATTGTTATTAGAATCATTGAGATATCATATTGCATGCTGTATGAAGGGTCTAAGGATTGGAATGGGAAAGACTTGGATATCACATCTCATGCTATAGGAAGGGTCTCAGGTTTGGTATAAGCATTGAGATATCAAATCTCATGCTATAGGAAGGGTCTCAGGATTGGAATGGAAGGAGTTGGATATCACATCTCATGTTATAGGAAGGATCTCAGGTTTGGTATTAGAAGCATTGAGACATCACATCTCATGCTATAGGAAGGGTCTCAGGATTGGAATGGGAAGGAGTTGGATATCACATCTCATGCTATAGGAAGGGTCTCAGGTTTGGTATAAGCATTGAGATATCACATCTCATGCTATAGGAAGGGTCTCAGGATTGGAATGGGAAGGAGTTGTATATGACATCTCATGCCGTAGGAAGGGTCTCAGGTATGGTATAAGCATTGAGATATCACATCTCTGCTATCAGAAGAGTCTCAGGATTGGAATGGGAAGGAGTTGGATATCCCATCTCATGTTATAGGAAGAGTCTCAGGTTTGGTATTAGAAGCATTGAGATATCACATCTCATGCTACAGGAAGTGTCTCAGGATTGGAATGGGAAGGACTTGGATATCACATCTCATGCTATAGGGAGGGTCTCAAGTTTGATATTAGAAGCATTGAGATATCACATCTCATGCTATAGGAAGAGTCTCAGGTTTGGGAAGGGAAGGATTTGGATTTCACATCTCATGTTATAGGATGGTTCTCATGTTTGGTTTTTGAAGCATTGAGATATCACATCTCATGCTATCGGAAGGGTCTCAGGTTTGGTATTAGAAGCATTGAGATATCACATCTCATGCTATAGGATTGGTCTCCGGATTGGAATGTGAAGGATTTGGATATCACATCTCATGCTAAAGGAAGGGTCTCAGGTTTGGAATGGGAAGGAGTTGGATATGACATCTCTTGTTATAGGGAGGGTCTCAGGATTTGAATGGCAAGGAGTTGGATATCACATCTCATGCCATAGGAAGGGTCTCAGGTTTGGTATAAGCATTGAGATATCACATCTCTGCTATCGGAAGGGTCTCAGGATTGGAATGGGAAGGACTTAGATATCACATCTCATGCTATAGGGAGGGTCTTAGTTTTGATATTAGAAGCATTGAGATATCACATCTCATGCTATCGGAAGGGTCTCAGGATTGGAATGGGAGGAGCTGGATATCACATCTCATGCTAAAGGAAGGGTCTCAGGTTTGGAAGGGGAAGGATTTGGATATCACATCTCATGTTATAGGATGGGTCTCAGGTTTGGTATTAGAAGCATTGTGATATCACATCTCATGCTATAGGAAGTGTCTCAGGATTGGAATGGGAAGGAGTTGGATATCACATCTCATGCTATAGGAAGGGTTTCAGGTTTGGTAGAAGCATTGAGATATCACATCTCATGCTATAGGAAGAGTCTCAGGTTTGGGAAGGGAAGGATTTGGATTTCACATCTCATGTTATAGGATGGTTCTCATGTTTGGTTTTTGAAGCATTGAGATATCTCATCTCATGCTATAGGAAGTGTCTCAGGATTGGAATGGGAAGGAGTTGGATATCACATCTCATGCTATAGGAAGGGTTTCAGGTTTGGTAGAAGCATTGAGATATCACATCTCTGCAAGGGTCTCAGGATTGGATTGGGAAGGAGTTGGATATCACATCTCATGTTATAGGAAGGGTGTCTGGATTGGAATGTGAAGGATTTGGATATCACATCTCATGCTAAAGGAAGGGTCTCAGGTTTGGAATGGGAAGGAGTTGGATATGACATCTCTTGTTATAGGGAGGGTCTCAGGATTTGAATGGCAAGGAGTTGGATATCACATCTCATGCCATAGGAAGGGTCTCAGGTTTGGTATAAGCATTGAGATATCACATCTCTGCTATCGGAAGGGTCTCAGGATTGGATTGGGAAGGAGTTGGATATCCCTTCTCATGCTATAGGAAGGGTCTCAGGTTGGAATGGGAAGGAGTTGGATATCACATCTCATGCTAAAGGAAGGGTCTCAGGTTTGGTAGAAGCATTGAGATATCACATCTCATGCTATAGGAAGGGTCTCAGGATTGGAATGGGAAGGACTTAGATATCACATATCATGCTATAGGGAGGGTTCCAGTTTTGATATTAGAAGCATTGAGATATCACATCTCATGCTATCGGAAGTGTCTCAGGATTGGAATGGGAAGGAGCTGGATATTACATCTCATGCTAAAGGAAGGGTCTCAGGTTTGGAACGGGAAGGAGTTGGATATCCGATCTCATGTTATAGGAAGGGTCTCAGGTTTGGTATAAGCATTGAGATATCACATCTCTGCTATCGGAAGTGTCTCAGGATTGGAATGGGAAGGAATTGGATATCCCATCTCATGGTAAAGGACGGGTCTCAGGATTGTTATTAGAATCATTGAGATATCATTTTGTATGCTGTAGGAAGGATCTAAGGATTGGAATGGGAAAGACTTGGATATCACATCTCATGCTATAGGAAGGGTCTCAGGTTTGGTATAAGCATTGAGATATCAAATCTCAGGCTATAGGAAGGGTCTCAGGATTGGAATGGAAGGAGTTGGATATCACATCTCATGTTATAGGAAGGGTGTCTGGATTGGAATGTGAAGGATTTGGATATCACATCTCATGCTAAAGGAAGGGTCTCAGGTTTGGAATGGGAAGGAGTTGGATATGACATCTCTTGTTATAGGGAGGGTCTCAGGATTTGAATGGCAAGGAGTTGGATATCACATCTCATGCCATAGGAAGGGTCTCAGGTTTGGTATAAGCATTGAGATATCACATCTCTGCTATCGGAAGGGTCTCAGGATTGGATTGGGAAGGAGTTGGATATCCCTTCTCATGCTATAGGAAGGGTCTCAGGTTGGAATGGGAAGGAGTTGGATATCACATCTCATGCTAAAGGAAGGGTCTCAGGTTTGGTAGAAGCATTGAGATATCACATCTCATGCTATAGGAAGGGTCTCAGGATTGGAATGGGAAGGACTTAGATATCACATATCATGCTATAGGGAGGGTTCCAGTTTTGATATTAGAAGCATTGAGATATCACATCTCATGCTATCGGAAGTGTCTCAGGATTGGAATGGGAAGGAGCTGGATATTACATCTCATGCTAAAGGAAGGGTCTCAGGTTTGGAACGGGAAGGAGTTGGATATCCGATCTCATGTTATAGGAAGGGTCTCAGGTTTGGTATAAGCATTGAGATATCACATCTCTGCTATCGGAAGTGTCTCAGGATTGGAATGGGAAGGAATTGGATATCCCATCTCATGGTAAAGGACGGGTCTCAGGATTGTTATTAGAATCATTGAGATATCATTTTGTATGCTGTAGGAAGGATCTAAGGATTGGAATGGGAAAGACTTGGATATCACATCTCATGCTATAGGAAGGGTCTCAGGTTTGGTATAAGCATTGAGATATCAAATCTCAGGCTATAGGAAGGGTCTCAGGATTGGAATGGAAGGAGTTGGATATCACATCTCATGTTATAGGAAGGATCTCAGGTTTGGTATTAGAAGCATTGAGACATCAAATCTCATGCTATAGGAAGGGTCTCAGGATTGGAATGGGAAGGAGTTGGATATCACATCTCATGCTATAGGAAGGGTCTCAGGTTTGGTATAAGCATTGAGATATCACATCTCATGCTATAGGAAGGGTCTCAGGATTGGAATGGGAAGGAGTTGTATATGACATCTCATGCCGTAGGAAGGGTCTCAGGTTTGGTATAAGCATTGAGATATCACATCTCTGCTATCAGAAGAGTCTCAGGATTGGAATGGGAAGGAGTTGGATATCCCATCTCATGTTATAGGAAGAGTCTCAGGTTTGGTATTAGAAGCATTGAGATATCACATCTCATGCTATAGGAAGTGTCTCAGGATTGGAATGGGAAGGACTTGGATATCACATCTCATGCTATAGGGAGGGTCTCAAGTTTGATATTAGAAGCATTGAGATATCACATCTCATGCTATAGGAAGAGCCTCAGGTTTGGGAAGGGAAGGATTTGGATTTCACATCTCATGTTATAGGATGGTTCTCATGTTTGGTTTTTGAAGCATTGAGATATCACATCTCATGCTATCGGAAGGGTCTCAGGTTTGGTATTAGAAGCATTGAGATATCACATCTCATGCTATAGGATTGGTCTCCGGATTGGAATGTGAAGGATTTGGATATCACATCTCATGCTAAAGGAAGGGTCTCAGGTTTGGAATGGGAAGGAGTTGGATATGACATCTCTTGTTATAGGGATGGTCTCAGGATTTGAATGGCAAGGAGTTGGATATCACATCTCATGCCATAGGAAGGGTCTCAGGTTTGGTATAAGCATTGAGATATCACATCTCTGCTATCGGAAGGGTCTCAGGATTGGAATGGCAAGGACTTAGATATCACATCTCATGCTATAGGGAGGGTCTCAGTTTTGATATTAGAAGCATTGAGATATCACATCTCATGCTATCGGAAGGGTCTCAGGTTTGGTATTAGAAGCATTGAGATATCACATCTCATGCTATAGGATTGGTCTCTGGATTGGAATGTGAAGGATTTGGATATCACATCTCATGCTAAAGGAAGGGTCTCAGGTTTGGAATGGGAAGGAGTTGGATATGACATCTCTTGTTATAGGGAGGGTCTCAGGATTTGAATGGCAAGGAGTTGGATATCACATCTCATGCCATAGGAAGGGTCTCAGGTTTGGTATAAGCATTGAGATATCACATCTCTGCTATCGGAAGGGTCTCAGGATTGGATTGGGAAGGAGTTGGATATCACATCTCATGTTATAGGAAGGGTCTCCGGATTGGAATGTGAAGGATTTGGATATCACATCTCATGCTAAAGGAAGGGTCTCAGGTTTGGAATGGGAAGGAGTTGGATATGACATCTCTTGTTATAGGGAGGGTCTCAGGATTTGAATGGCAAGGAGTTGGATATCACATCTCATGCCATAGGAAGGGTCTCAGGTTTGGTATAAGCATTGAGATATCACATCTCTGCTATCGGAAGGGTCTCAGGATTGGATTGGGAAGGAGTTGGATATCCCTTCTCATGCTATAGGAAGGGTCTCAGGTTGGAATGGGAAGGAGTTGGATATCACATCTCATGCTAAAGGAAGGGTCTCAGGTTTGGTAGAAGCATTGAGATATCACATCTCATGCTATAGGAAGGGTCTCAGGATTGGAATGGGAAGGACTTAGATATCACATATCATGCTATAGGGAGGGTTTCAGTTTTGATATTAGAAGCATTGAGATATCACATCTCATGCTATCGGAAGTGTCTCAGGATTGGAATGGGAAGGAGCTGGATATTACATCTCATGCTAAAGGAAGGGTCTCAGGTTTGGAACGGGAAGGAGTTGGATATCCGATCTCATGTTATAGGAAGGGTCTCAGGTTTGGTATCAGCATTGAGATATCACATCTCTGCTATCGGAAGTGTCTCAGGATTGGAATGGGAAGGAATTGGATATCCCATCTCATGTTATAGGACGGGTCTCAGGATTGTTATTAGAATCATTGAGATATCATATTGCATGCTGTAGGAAGGGTCTAAGGATTGGAATGGGAAAGACTTGGATATCACATCTCATGCTATAGGAAGAGTCTCAGGTTTGGTATAAGCATTGAGATATCAAATCTCATGCTATAGGAAGGGTCTCAGGATTGGAATGGAAGGAGTTGGATATCACATCTCATGTTATAGGAAGGGTCTCAGGTTTGGTATAAGTATTGAGATATCACATCTCATGCTATAGGAAGGGTCTCAGGATTGGAATGGGAAGGAGTTGTATATGACATCTCATGCCGTAGGAAGGGTCTCAGGTTTGGTATAAGCATTGAGATATCACATCTCTGCTATCAGAAGAGTCTCAGGATTGGAATGGGAAGGAGTTGGATATCCCATCTCATGTTATAGGAAGAGTCTCAGGTTTGGTATTAGAAGCATTGAGATATCACATCTCATGCTATAGGAAGTGTCTCAGGATTGGAATGGGAAGGACTTGGATATCACATCTCATGCTATAGGGAGGGTCTCAAGTTTGATATTAGAAGCATTGAGATATCACATCTCATGCTATAGGAAGAGTCTCAGGTTTGGGAAGGGAAGGATTTGGATTTCACATCTCATGTTATAGGATGGTTCTCATGTTTGGTTTTTGAAGCATTGAGATATTACATCTCATGCTATCGGAAGGGTCTCAGGTTTGGTATTAGAAGCATTGAGATATCACATCTCATGCTATAGGATTGGTCTAGGGGTTGGAATGTGAAGGATTTGGATATCACATCTCATGCTAAAGGAAGGGTCTCAGGTTTGGAATGGGAAGGAGTTGGATATGACATCTCTTGTTATAGGGAGGGTCTCAGGATTTGAATGGCAAGGAGTTGGATATCACATCTCATGCCATAGGAAGGGTCTCAGGTTTGGTATAAGCATTGAGATATCACATCTCTGCTATCGGAAGGGTCTCAGGATTGGAATGTGATATCTCAATGTTTCTAATAAAAAACCTGAGACCCTTCCTATAGCAAGAGATGTATTATCCAAATCCTTCCCATTCCAATCCTGAGACCCTTCCTATAACATGAGATGTGATATCCAACTCCTTCCCATTCCAATCCTGAAACCCTTCCTATAGCATGAGATGTGATATCTCAATTTTTCTAATAAAAAACCTGAGACCCTTCCAATAGCAAGAGATGTGATATCCAAATCCTTCCCATTCCAATCCTGAGACCCTTCCTATAACATGAGATGTGATATCCAACTCCTTCCCATTCCAAACTGAGACCCTTCCTATAGCATGAGAAGGGATATCCAACTCCTTCCCATTCCAATCCTGAAACCCTTCCTATAGCATGAGATGTGATATCTCAATTTTTCTAATAAAAAACCTGAGACCCTTCCAATAGCAAGAGATGTGATATCCAAATCCTTCCCATTCCAATCCTGAGACCCTTCCTATAGCATGAGAAGGGATATCCAACTCCTTCCCATTCCAATCCTGAGACCCTTCCTATAGCAAGAGAAGTGATATCCAATTCCTTCCCATTCCAATCCTGAGATCCTTCCTATAACATGAGATGTGATATCCAACACCTTCCCATTCCAATCCTGACACCCTTCCTATACCATGAGATGTGATATCTCAATGCTTCTAATACCAAACATGGGACCCGTCCTATAACATGAGATATGATATCCAAATCCTTCCCCTTCCAAACCTGAGACCCTTCCTTTAGCATGAGATGTGATATCCAACACCTTCCCATTCCAATCCTGACACCCTTCCTATACCATGAGATGTGATATCTCAATGCTTCTAATACCAAACATGGGACCCGTCCTATAACATGAGATATGATATCCAAATCCTTCCCCTTCCAAACCTGAGACCCTTCCTTTAGCATGAGATGTGATATCCAAATCCTTCCCATTCCAATCCTAAAACCCCTCCTATAGCATGAGATGTGATATCTCAATGTTTCTAATAAAAAACTGAGACCCTTCCTATAGCAAGAGATGTGATATCCAAATCCTTCGCATTTCAATCCTGAGACCCTACCTATAACATGAGATGTGATATCCAACTCCTTCCCATTCCAACCTGAGACCCTTCCTATAGCATGAGATGTGATGTCTCAATGCTTCTAATACCGAACCTGAGATCCTTCCTATAACATGAGATGTGATATCCAACTCCTTCCCATTCCAATCCTGAGGCCCTTCCTATAGCATGAGATGTGATATCTCACTGCTTATACCAAACCTGAGACCCTTCCTATAGCATGAGATGTGATATCCAACTCCTTCCCATTCTAATCCTGAGACCCTTCCTATAGCATGAGATGTGATATCTCAATGCTTCTAATATCAAACTTGAGACCCTCCCTATAGCACGAGACATGATATCCAACTCCTTCCCATTCCAATCCTGAGACCCTTCCTATAGCATGAGATGTGATATCTAAGTCCTTCCCATTCCAATCCTGAGACCCTTCCGATAGCAGAGATGTGATATCTCAATGCTTATACTAAACCTGAGACCCTTCCTATGGCATGAGATGTGATATCCAACTCCTTCCCATTTCAATCCTGAGACCCTTCCTATAGCATGAGATGTGATATCTCAATGCTTCTACCAAACATGAGACCCTTCCTTTAGCATGAGATGTGATATCCATCTCCTTCCCATTCCAATCCTGAGACCCTTCCTAGAGCATGAGATGTGATATCTCAATGTTTCTAATACCAAACCTGAGATCCTTCCGATAACATGAGATGTGATATCCAAATCCTTCCCCTTCCAAACCCGAGACCCTCCCTTTAGCATGAGATGTGATATCCAACTCCTTCCCATTCCAATCCTGAGACCCTTCTGATAGCATGAGATGTGATATCTCAATGCTTCTAATACTAAACCTGAGATCCTTCCGATAGCATGAGAAGTGATATCTCAATGCTTCTAATACCAAACCTGGGACCCGTCCTATAACATGAGATATGATATCCAAATCCTTCCCATTCCAATCCTGAAACCCTTCCTTTAGCATGAGATGTGATATCTCAATGTTTCTAATAAAAAACCTGAGACCGTTCCTATAGCAAGAGATGTGATATCCAAATCCTTCCCATTCCAATCCTGAGACCCTTCCTATAACATGAGATGTGATATCCAACTCCTTCCCATTCCAATCCTGAAACCCTTCCTATAGCATGAGATGTGATATCTCAATGTTTCTAATAAAAAACCTGAGACCCTTCCAAAAGCAAGACTTGTGATATCCAAATCCTTCCCATTCCAATCCTGAGACCCTTCCTATAGCATGAGATGTGATATCTCAATGTTTCTAATAAAAAACCTGAGACCCTTCCAATAGCAAGAGATGTGCTATCCAAATCCTTCCCATTCCAATCCTGAGACCCTTCCTATAACCTGAGATGTGATATCCAACTCCTTCCCATTCCAACCTGAGACGTTTCCTATAGCATGAGAAGGGATATCCAACTCCTTCCCATTCCAATCCTGAGACCCTTCCTATAGCAAGAGATGTGATATCCAAATCCTTCCCATTCCAATCCTGAGATCCTTCCTATAACATGAGATGTGATACCCAATGATTTCCTATTCCAAACCTGAGACCCTTCCTATTGGATGAGATGTGATATCCAACACCTTCCCATTCCAATCCTGACACCCTTCCTATACCATGAGATGTGATATCTCAATGCTTCTAATACCAAACCTGGGACCCGTCCTATAACATGAGATATGATATCCAAATCCTTCCCCTTCCAAACCTGAGACCCTTCCTTTAGCATGAGATGTGATATCCAAATCCTTCCCATTCCAATCCTGAAACCCCTCCTATAGCATGAGATGTGATATCTCAATGTTTCTAATAAAAAACTGAGACCCTTCCTATAGCAAGAGATGTGATATCCAAATCCTTCCCATTTCAATCCTGAGACCCTACCTATAACATGAGATGTGATATCCAACTCCTTCCCATTCCAACCTGAGACCCTTCCTATAACATGAGATGTGATATCCAACTCCTTCCCATTCCAATCCTGAAACCCTTCCTATAGCATGAGATGTGATATCTCAATGTTTCTAATAAAAAACCTGAGACCCTTCCAATAGCAAGAGATGTGATATCCAAATCCTTCCCATTCCAATCCTGAGACCCTTCCTATAACATGAGATGTGATATCCAACTCCTTCCCATACCAACCTGAGACCCTTCCTATTGCATGAGAAGGGATATCCAACTCCTTCCCATTCCAATCCTGAGACCCTTCCTATAGCAAGAGATGTGATATCCAAATCCTTCCCATTCCAATCCTGAGATCCTTCCTATAACATGAGATGTGATATCTCAATGCTTCTAATACCAAACCTGAGACCCTTCCTATGACATGAGATGGGATATCCAACTCCTTCCCATTCCAATCCTGAGACCCTTCGGATAGCATAGATGTGATATCTCAATGCTTATACCAATCCTGAGACCCTTCCTATGGCATGAGATGTGATATCTCAATGCTTCTAATATCAAACTTGAGACCATCCCTATAGCATGAGACGTGATATCCAACTCCTTACCATTCCAATCCTGAGACTCTTCCTATAGCATGAGATGTGATATCTCAATGCTTCTACCAAACCTGAGACCCTTCCTATAACATGAGATGGGATATCCAACTCCTTCCCACTCCAATCCTCAGACACTTCCTATAGCATGAGATGTGATATCTCAATGCTTCTAATACCAAACCTGAGACCCTTCCTATGGCATGAGATGTGATATCCAACTCCTTCCCATTCCAATCCTGAGACCCTTCCTATAGCATGAGATGTGATATCTCAATGCTTCTAATATCAAACTTGAGACCCTCCCTATAGCATGAGACGTGATATCCAACTCCTTCCCATTCCAATCCTGAGACTCTTCCTATAGCATGAGATGTGATATCTCAATGCTTCTACCAAACCTGAGACCCTTCCTATAACATGAGATGGGATATCCAACTCCTTCCCATTCCAATCCTCAGACACTTCCTATAGCATGAGATGTGATATCTCAATGCTTCTAATACCAAACCTGAGACCCTTCCTATGGCATGAGATTTGATATCAAACTCCTTCCCATTCCAATCCTGAGACCCTTCCTATAGCATGAGATATGATATCCAACTCCTTCCCATTCCAATCCTGAAACCCTTCCTATACCATGAGATGTGATATCTTAATGCTTCTAATTCCAAACCTGAGACCCGTCCTATAACATGAGATGTGATATCCAAATCCTTCCCCTTCCAAACCTGAGACCCTTCCTTTAGCATGAGATGTGATATCCAGCTCCTTCCCATTCCAATCCTGAGACCCTTCCGATAGCATGAGATGTGATATCTCAATGCTTCTAATATCAAAACTGAGACCCTCCCTATAGCATGAGATGTGATATCTAAGTCCTTCCCATTCCAATCCTGAGACCCTTCCGATAGCAGAGATGTGATATCTCAATGCTTATACCAAACCTGAGACCCTTCCTATGGCATGAGATGTGATATCCAACTCCTTCCCATTTCAATCCTGAGACCCTTCCTATAGCATGAGATGTGATATCTCAATGCTTCTACCAAACATGAGACCCTTCCTTTAGCATGAGATGTGATATCCATCTCCTTCCCATACCAATCCTGAGACCCTTCCTATAGCATGAGATGTGATATCTCAATGCTTCTAATACCAAACCTGAGATCCTTCCGATAACATGAGATGTGATATCCAAATCCTTCCCCTTCCAAACCTGAGACCCTCCCTTTAACATGAGATGTGATATCCAACTACTTCCCATTCCAATCCTGAGACCCTTCTGATAGCATGAGATGTGATATCTCAATGCTTCTAATACTAAACCTGAGATCCTTCCGATAGCATGAGAAGTGATATCTCAATGCTTCTAATACCAAACCTGGGACCCGTCCTATAACATGAGATATTATATCCAAATCCTTCCCATTCCAATCCTGAAACCCTTCCTTTAGCATGAGATGTGATATCTCAATGTTTCTAATAAAAAACCTGAGACCCTTCCTATAGCAAGAGATGTGTTATCCAAATCCTTCCCATTCCAATCCTGAGACCCTTCCTATAACATGAGATGTGATATCCAACTCCTTCCCATTCCAATCCTGAAACCCTTCCTATAGCATGAGATGTGATATCTCAATTTTTCTAATAAAAAACCTGAGACCCTTCCAATAGCAAGAGATGTGATATCCAAATCCTTCCCATTCCAATCCTGAGACCCTTCCTATAACATGAGATGTGATATCCAACTCCTTCCCATTCCAAACTGAGACCCTTCCTATAGCATGAGAAGGGATATCCAACTCCTTCCCATTCCAATCCTGAAACCCTTCCTATAGCATGAGATGTGATATCTCAATTCTTCTAATAAAAAACCTGAGACCCTTCCAATAGCAAGAGATGTGATATCCAAATCCTTCCCATTCCAATCCTGAAACCCTTCCTATAGCATGAGATGTGATATCTCAATTTTTCTAATAAAAAACCTGAGACCCTTCCAATAGCAAGAGATGTGATATCCAAATCCTTCCCATTCCAATCCTGAGACCCTTCCTATAGCATGAGAAGGGATATCCAACTCTTTCCCATTCCAATCCTGAGACCCTTCCTATAGCAAGAGAAGTGATATACAATTCCTTCCCATTCCAATCCTGAGATCCTTCCTATAACATGAGATGTGATACCCAATTATTTCCCATTCCAAACCTGAGACCCTTCCTATTGGATGAGATGTGATATCCAACACCTTCCCATTCCAATCCTGACACCCTTCCTATACCATGAGATGTGATATCTCAATGCTTCTAATACCAAACCTGGGACCCGTCCTATAACATGAGATATGATATCCAAATCCTTCCCCTTCCAAACCTGAGACCCTTCCTTTAGCATGAGATGTGATATCCAAATCCTTCCCATTCCAATCCTGAAACCCCTCCTATAGCATGAGATGTGATATCTCAATGTTTCTAATAAAAAACTGAGACCCTTCCTATAGCAAGAGATGTGATATCCAAATCCTTCCCATTTCAATCCTGAGACCCTACCTATAACATGAGATGTGATATCCAACTCCTTCCCATTCCAACCTGAGACCCTTCCTATAGCATGAGATGTGATGTCTCAATGCTTCTAATACCGAACCTGAGATCCTTCCTATAACATGAGATGTGATATCCAACTCCTTCCCATTCCAATCCTGAGGCCCTTCCTATAGCATGAGATGTGATACCTCACTGCTTATACCAAACCTGAGACCCTTCCTATAGCATGAGATGTGATATCCAACTCCTTCCCATTCCAATCCTGGGACCCTTCCTATAGCATGAGATGTGATATCTCAATGCTTCTAATATCAAACTTGAGACCCTCCCTATAGCATGAGACATGATATCCAACTCCTTCCCATTCCAATCCTGAGACTCTTCCTATAGCATGAGATGTGATATCTCAATGCTTCTACCAAACCTGAGACCCTTCCTATAACATGAGATGGGATTTCCAACTCCTTCCCATTCCAATCCTCAGACACTTCCTATAGCATGAGATGTGATATCTCAATGCTTCTAATACCAAACCTGAGACCCTTCCTATGGCATGAGATTTAATATCAAACTCCTTCCCATTCCAATCCTGAGACCCTTCCTATAGCATGAGATATGATATCCAACTCCTTCCCATTCCAATCCTGAAACCCTTCCTATACCATGAGATGTGATATCTTAATGCTTCTAATACCAAACCTGAGACCCGTCCTATAACATGAGATGTGATATCCAAATCCTTCCCCTTCCAAACCTGAGACCCTTCCTTTAGCATGAGATGTGATATCCAGCTCCTTCCCATTCCAATCCTGAGACCCTTCCGATAGCATGAGATGTGATATATCAAAGCTTCTAATATCAAAACTGAGACCCTCCCTATAGCATGAGATGTGATATCTAAGACCTTCCCATTCCAATCCTGAGACCCTTCCGATAGCAGAGATGTGATATCTCAATGCTTATACCAAACCTGAGACCCTTCCTATGGCATGAGATGTGATATCCAACTCCTTCCCATTTCAATCCTGAGACCCTTCCTATAGCATGAGATGTGATATCTCAATGCTTCTACCAAACATGAGACCCTTCCTTTAGCATGATATGTGATATCCAACTCCTTCCCATTCCAATCCTGAGACCCTTCTGATAGCATGAGATGTGATATCTCAATGCTTCTAATACTAAACCTGAGATCCTTCCGATAGCATGAGAAGTGATATCTCAATGCTTCTAATACCAAACCTGGGACCCGTCCTATAACATGAGATATTATATCCAAATCCTTCCCATTCCAATCCTGAAACCCTTCCTTTAGCATGAGATGTGATATCTCAATGTTTCTAATAAAAAACCTGAGACCCTTCCTATAGCAAGAGATGTGATATCCAGCTCCTTCCTATTCCAATCCTGAGACCCTTCCGATAGCATGAGATGTGATATCTCAATGCTTCTAATATCAAAACTGAGACCCTCCCTATAGCATGAGATGTGATATCTAAGTCCTTCGCATTCCAATCCTGAGACCCTTCCGATAGCAGAGATGTGATATCTCAATGCTTATACCAAACCTGAGACCCTTCCTATGGCATGAGATGTGATATCCAACTCCTTCCCATTTCAATCCTGAGACCCTTCCTATAGCATGAGATGTGATATCTCAATGCTTCTACCAAACATGAGACCCTTCCTTTAGCATGAGATGTGATATCAATCTCCTTCCCATTCCAATCCTGAGACCCTTCCTATAGCATGAGATGTGATATCTCAATGCTTCTAATACCAAACCTGAGATCCTTCCGATAACATGAGATGTGATATCCAAATCCTTCCCCTTCCAAACCTGAGACCCTCCCTTTAGCATGAGATGTGATATCCAACTCCTTCCCATTCCAATCCTGAGACCCTTCTGATAGCATGAGATGTGATATCTCAATGCTTCTAATACTAAACCTGAGATCCTTCCGATAGCATGAGAAGTGATATCTCAATGCTTCTAATACCAAACCTGGGACCCGTCCTATAACATGAGATATGATATCCAAATCCTTCCCATTCCAATCCTGAAACCCTTCCTTTAGCATGAGATGTGATATCTCAATGTTTCTAATAAAAAACCTGAGACCCTTCCTATAGCAAGAGATGTGATATCCAAATCCTTCCCATTCCAATCCTGAGACCCTTCCTATAACATGAGATGTGATATCCAACTCCTTCCCATTCCAATCCTGAAACCCTTCCTATAGCATGAGATGTGATATCTCAATGTTTCTAATAAAAAACCTGAGACCCTTCCAATAGCAAGAGATGTGATATCCAAATCCTTCCCATTCCAATCCTGAGACCCTTCCTATAACATGAGATGTGATATCCAACTCCTTCCCATTCCAACCTGAGACCCTTCCTATAGTATGAGAAGGGATATCCAACTCCTTCCCATTCCAATCCTGAGACCCTTCCTATAGCAAGAGATGTGATATCCAAATCCTTCCCATTCCAATCCTGAGATCCTTCCTATAACATTGTTAGGAAAGATTTCGTAATTGTAGGTAATTTTCCTTCCATGTGGCAACCCCTAAACTTTTTGCTGTTGTTTTTCACCTTGTTCTTGACTTTGCCAGAGAAGTGCAGCCTTCTGCCGCACTCCTCTGGGCTTTCGCTCCTTTCTTACGGGGAAACTGACATGCCCTTAAGACAGTCAGTACCGGGGAACGCTGTTTCCCGTAGTTTCTTTTATCATGTTGCGGCTTTCGTGCAACATGACACAAGAGGGCACTGTAAGCTAAATTACAGCTCTCTTGGGTCTCTAGCCTTCTACAGGCCCTAGATACTCGTTTAGGATTGTATTTGATCGGTGCAAGTCATTCAGGGACTGGAATGGTGGCAGCGATCGTTTTGTGTATTTTGAGCTCCTTTTGGCGTTCTGAGCGCGTTTTTCGCACTGAACCCAAAATGGTGGCCTGGCTCCCAAAATGGCCAGACCATGAGGCTCCTTTGTCCTGTCCACTGACCGTCTTGCTCCCTTCACCTTCCCCAGGTCGAGCGACCCGGGGCCTTCCTTATTTGGGCATGTACTTTCCCGCGAAACACGGATGCTTTCGCGGGCTTCTACATGTCGGTTGTGTGCCTCCAGGGTGTGGGCTGGGATGTCTGGTCCCAATACACATCCTGGGTGCCAGAGAGTCTAGGGTGGTGTGAATGCCTGGGACCACCGTGGTCCGTGATTGGTCCACGAATGGTGTGTGTGTTGATGAGCGGATCTCCCATTGGCTCCCCTCCGTTTTGGCGCGAAGGGAACCGTGGATAAGAGGGGGCTGGAAACACCACTACCATGTCGATCTCCTGAGTTCTCACGAACGAAGGAATACAGGAGCCAAGTATCCTGCAACCAAGAGGCTGGACCGAGGAATCGCTGGTGACCCGCTGAAGGACTCCTCCTTTGCACTGCTGTCGTCCTGTGAAACCCTTTCCTCCTTTGATCGAACCAGAAGGCCTGTACTGGTGCTTCGACCTTTGGAATAGCAGGAACAGCTATTCCTGGCATCTTCACCATCTCCTGCCAAGTAAGCCTTCGGAAGCGTCTCTGGGCCATCCAGTTGACTGACCAGCTTACACGGGAGTCTTGCTCTGTAACCGCCGCCAGGTTGTGTAGTATCTCGAGTCCTTGTCACTCTCCCACGCTTCGTGCACTTGGCGTTCCCAGGTCTGAAGGGAGGAGTGTACTTTTGGCTCAGATACACACGGCCGCTCCGTTGTCCTGCTGCGGCAACAAACTGTGCAGGTTTCTACGATGGGGACGTCTTTTTGCTCTACACGATGACGAGGCTTTCCCGGCTCTTCTGAACCTGCCAGCTGCTGAAACTGAAGTGGAGAAGCCTGGGTCTGCTTGCATCGGGGACCGGTGAGTAGCATAGCTAGGATCTGGTCGCCCTCCTGCAGTAGCCCATTGCTTTTCCCCGCTGTGTAAAACAGCACCCTTTTTGTCCGTACTCGCGCTCTGCTTCTGCCCGCTGTGGAGGCTGCGCTTGAGTCGCGGAACCTGTTCTTCTTCTATTGTGCACTAACCCGAACTGCCTGACTTCCTCCGAAGAGCTTCTCCTTTTGCCCGTTGGCACCAGCGCGTGCAGGTACTTTGAGCACAAGGCTCCACTCTTCGCAGGGCTCGGACTTCCATCTAGTTAGGTGCCTCTAAAGGCGAACTGAGTCGAAAGCATTATCGCACTGCCTGTTTTCCTTCCCTTTCAGGTGGACTACACATTTCGTGCATATAACGCTTGTGACTGTAGTATTTGTATATATATTGTGTGGATATGGTATGTGTTGGTTTAATATTGTGATATTGTGATTTTCTCGCTACGGTCATTGTTTTAAAGGCCTTAAAATAAATGTGTATATATTTTTGATATAACACCTGTTTGGAGTAGTTTGTGAGTGTTCTGGTTTTGTGTGCTCATTGCGGGCTTTCAGTCACCCTCACCCCTCTTGAGACCTAGTCTTGACCGCCGCGATCGCTACCTTGATTGGTCTGGCTCGTCCAGAGGTTACCCTGTTCCAAGTAATTAGGTTGGCCTTCTGAACTTCTGCGCCGCCAGGACAGAGTTCAGAAATCCGTCTTAACAAATTGGTGTACAGCGGTGGGATACGACTGAAGGTATCCAGTGTTGCGCACGAACTAAGGCATTTCAGGTTATTCCAACCAGTACACGTAGTGAATTGTTGTAATATAACTTTAAAAAGGCCATAGTCCTATCTAACAGTATGGAAACAAATACGTTGTTAACTTTAAATGCTTCCAAATCAGAAACGCTGAAAAAGATGTGTGCGGAGAGAGGTGTTTCCTCTCAAGGCACAAAATTGGAAATGATCCAGAGAATCGTGGCGTGGCAAGAAGCGCAGCTTGACGCTATAACTTCTGAGGACAGTGCAGAAGGTGGTGGGGCTGCTCTCACTGGCAGAACCGACGGTTCTGCCGCTGCACTGATCCATCGCGACCACGAGGACAGGGAGGACGAGATGTCTAATGTTTCCTCTGCCAGTGCTGATGGGGAGGCTATGCTTGAATTCAAGAAGCAAGAGCTGCGGTTTAGGCAGCAGGAGCTTGAATTCAGCATAGCCAAACTAAAAATCGAACAGGCAGAAAAACAAAAAGACAGGGATCACCAGTTGGAACTGGCCAAGCTTCAGGTTGCAAATGGGTCCAAGGGTCCTGGACATGGGTCTGGGGCCTCCACTCATCCACGGTTTCCGAAAGATCTGCTCAGTGTGTATGAAGAACGGAATGACATTATGGACTGGCTGAATGCGTTTGAGTATGCATGCGAAGTTCAACAAGTTGACAATGCTGATAAGATTGCCTGGCTACTCAGCAGACTGCCCCATTCTGGCTGTAGTGCCATTATGGAAATGTCGAAGGCTGAGCGAGCTGATTTCGCAATGCTAAAGCAAACTCTCATTTTAAAGTTTGGGAAGACTCCGGCCCAATATTTGAAACGTTTTAGAGAGTATAAGAAAAAGGAAGGTGGTACTTGGGTATCTTATGTCACTGAATCCTTGAAAAACTTAACTGGCTGGGTCGAAGGTTATAAGGTTTCTACCTTCGAAGGCATGATAAATCTTGTCATGCTGGAACACATTTTTGCTTCTTCTTCCCCGGAGCTTAAGCAGCATTTGGCCGATTCGAAGGAGATAGATCCTAAGAAGCTGGCCATTGCAGCAGACTTATGGGTGTCACATCGAGTGTCCCATAAGGACAAAACTCATCCTGGTAAGCAGGAGGAAGGGAAAAAGTCCAAAGATATGGAGGGTGGAGAATCTGCTAAATCTTCTTCCCATAAGGGCCACAAAAAGAAAAACAAGGGTAAGACACAAGAGAACTCACAGGGTAGTGGAGGTCCGCCTCCGAAACAGAACTCTGGTTACAATAAGCCTCCCTATGTAAACAGACCCATTGGATCTTGTTTTGCTTGTGGAGCAACTGACCATGTGAAGGGGGATCCCCGTTGTAAGGTTAGACCTTTGGGGGTCCACTCCGCTAATCTGGCCTTCTCCTCCTACGAGGAAGAAGAGATTACAGGAGCATCCTTCTCCTCAGACTCATTTCCCAGCGGAATAGAGGCTGAGGTAGTTTTAGTGTCCCTGGGTTCCTGGGAGCCTAAAGTCGCAGAGGCTTATGCTAGGATTCCGGATAATACCAAGCACTACTTTAAAGACAGTGTGCTGATCAATGGAGTAGATACTCCAGCTCTTAGGGATAGTGGGTGCAGTCGCACTGTAGTGGATTCTACCTTGGTAGACTCAGAGGAAGTTGCCAGAGCTACTCTGATGCCCACTAAGTTGGCTGACGGCCCCCTCCGTATGTTTCCAGTAATACCTGTAAATCTTACTTTAAATGGTACAGCAGTCAGGATTCCAGTGAGCATTCAGAGAAACGTCCCGGGAAAGGTCTTGTTAGGTAATGATCTCAGAGCTTTAGGGCTCGTAGGAGACACTGCCGAAAGACCCTACACACGGTCTCATCAACGACCTGCTCATAAACAACAAGCTCGACCTCCTCATCCTTACTGAAACCTGGCTGAATGAAAGCTCATGCCCAGTCTTATCACTCGCCATCCCACCTGGATATTCCATTTTTAGGAAAGACCGCACCTCTCAGAGAGGTGGAGGCGTTGCCCTCATCGCGAGGGACACCCTTACCATCAGAGAAGCTGAAGGCATCCTTGATAGCAATAGTGACTACCTCCCGCTAAAAATCAATTTCTCGCCCAACTGCACCATATCCATGCACATTGTATACAGACCCCCTGGCCCATGTACGGACTTCCATGACACCCTTATCCCTGCATTGTCTCACAACATCAAAAAGACCTCTCAGGTTCTACTCCTTGGTGACCTCAACCTAGGGCTGAATGACCCTAAAGACTCCCCAGCGAAACACCTCAAGAAGGCACTCTCCAACATCAGCTTTGTGCACTCCATTTCTGACACCACGCACATCAAAGGGCGCACCCTTGACTGGATCAGTCATCACAACTGCTCCCTTCTCATCACGGCCAATACCCCTATCCCCTGGTCTGACCATCACTACATCCAATTCAACCTCGGAACCAGAAAAGTGGCTCTCTCTCCGCCATCACCATGCCTCGCCACCTACGCCAGGAGCTCACGCCTCCTCACAGTCGAGAACCTAGCACCCTACCTCCTTAACCCAGCCCTTCAGGCACCTTCATCTAATAACCCTGACACCTTAGCTGACACCTTCAAGGATGTCATCACGTCAGCCGTGGACGCCATTGCTCCCCTGACTCAAAAAAGCTAAGAAAGCCAAACATGCTAACTCATGGTTCTCTAAAGAACTCCTTGACCAACGTGCGCAAAAGAGGATTGCACTATCCTCCTGGAAAGCAAACCCCTCTGAAGCCACTAAACAGAAGTTCAAAGCCATTTCCAAATCCTACAAGACTAACATCACACTGGCAAAGGCTGCCTCCTTCAACGCCAGGATCTCCGACGCCAAGTCAGGATCTAAGGAACTATTCACAATCTTCAGGGAACTTGAAAAACCATCTGCCCCCCCTCCTCAGTTATCAAAGATGACAAGTGGTGCAACAGCATTCAATCTGCCATGCTAGAGAAGCTCAACACCCTCCAAACAAAAATTTGTGGCCACCAAAAAGCCCTTTCCCATATCATAGCGAACATCCACGCCAAGCCACCCATCAAGTCCACGTCATCCCCGATGTTCGAATTCAAAGACATCACTGAGCAAGAGGTCATCATCCTCCTCAACTATATTAAACCCTCCAATTGTAAAGGCGATGCCTGCCCAGCCAGCCTCATCAAAGACTCCGCACATACTCTCGCCCCCTTCCTTACAGCCTTTATCAACTCCTCCTTCCAATCAGGCCATGTCCCATCAGGACTCAAGGAAGCGTGGGTACGCCCACTCCTCAAGAAACCCTCACTCGACCCAACCGTCCCGGGGAATTACAGGCCCATCACAACTGTACCATTCCTGCTCAAAATCTTGGCCAAAGCAGCCTACCTGCAGGTCCAAAAGTTCTTAGAGGACAACCGTCTCCTCGGCCTGCGGCAATCTGGGTTCCGCCCCCGACATGGCACTGAAACGGCCCTCCTAGATCTAAAGAACCAAATGGATGACCTCAGAGATGCAGGCAAACCTGCCCTCCTACTGCTCCTGGATCTATCCGCAGCGTTCGATCTGGTTGACCACAACACCTTGTGTCACCACCTAGCCACCCAAGCCAACTTCTCCCCGAAAGCCTGCCAGTGGATCACCTCCTTTCTCCAAGAAAGGGCCATGAAAGTCTTTTCTGAAGCTGCCGCCGCCACCCCTAGCCTCCTCACCTGCGGTGTCCCTCAGGGATCCTGTATCGCCCCAACACTCTATAACCTCTTTACAAGGCCCCTGTTTAGCATCTTGGATTCCCTTGGTATTTCATATACCAACTATGCTGACGATACGCAGGTACTGATCCCACTCACGAGCGACTACCTAGCAGATTCCAACACCCTCACCTCTATCTACACTACCATCCAATCCTGGATGGCGGAGAATTGGCTGTGCCTCAACAGCGAAAAGACCGAACTCCTCCTCATTGGGTCACCCTTCACTCTGGGTAACCTCGGAGATCAGTACGCCTCCTTCTCACTTGATAACATTCCAATCAAGGTCTCGAACCATGTTAAGACACTCGGAGTCTACCTTGACTCCGACCTGTCCATGGATAAACAGGTCAATGCTATCGCTGCATCCTCAGCCTACTACTCCAAAGTCCTCAATGCAGCCAGGCCCTTCTTGGCCCGTCAAAATTGCCTCACGATTGCCAGGGCAATTATCGGGTCAAGACTTGACTACTGTAATGCCCTTCTCGTGGGGACATCCAGCAAAAACCTGGCCAAATTGCAGCTAGCCCAGAACAATGCGCTAAGGGCAGCCACCGGTACCTCAAGAAGAAACCATATCTCCGAAATCAGAAGGCAAGCACACTGGCTCCCTGTCAAAGAGAGAATTGTCTTTAAAACTCTTGCTCTCACACACAAATGCCTTCACGAACTTGCCCCTCCTTACCTGACCAACAGAATTACTAGGCACACCGCCACGAGACCTCTCAGGTCCCCTTATGCCAACACAATTGTCACGCCTACTACTGGGAAAGTGCGCGCTGGTGGCTCCAGCTTCCCCACCCTAGCAGCCACGCACTGGAACGCTCTGCCACCTCACCTAAGACTCATTCAATCCCACCTAGCCTTCCGTAAGGCTATCAAAACCAGACTCTTTGTTTAACCTGAACCTGTATCGTCCACTGCATATATGCCTACCAATCTGTAACTAAGAGCCCTCCTGGCACCTGTCTGTAATCCTAAGTTTGCGTATCCTCTGTAACAGCGCCTCGATGCCTTACGGGCTGCAAGCGCGCTTAACAAATGCAAATAAATAAAAAATAAAAAAAAATATCTCAATGCTTCTAATACCAAACCTGAGACCCGTCCTAAAACATGAGATGTGAGATCCAAATCCTTCCCCTTCCAAACCTGAGACCCTTCCTATAGCTTGAGATGTGATATCAAACTCCTTCCCATTCCAATCCTGAGATAGCTTGAGATGTGATATCCAACTCCTTCCCATTCCAATCCTGAGACCCTTCCGATAGCATGAGATGTGATATCTCAATGCTTCTAATATCAAAACTGAGACCCTCCCTATAGCATGAGATGTGATATCTAAGTCCTTCCCATTCCTATCCTGAGACCCTTCCGATAGCAGAGATGTGATATCTCAATGCTTATACCAAACCTGAGACCCTTCCTATAGCATGAGATGTGATATCTCAATGCTTCTATCAAACCTGAGACCCTTCCTTTAGCATGAGATGTGATATCCAACTCCTTCCCATTCCAATCCTGAGACCCTTCCTATAGCATGAGCTGTAATATCTCAATGCTTCTATCAAACCTGAGACCCTTCCTTTACCATGAGTTGTGATATCCAACTCCTTCCCCTTCCAAACCTGAGACCCTTCCTTTAGCATGAGATGTGATATCCAAATCCTTCCCATTCCAATCCTGAAACCCTTCCTATAGCATGAGATGTGATATCTCAATGTTTCTAATAAAAAACTGAGACCCTTCCTATAGCAAGAGATGTGATATCCAAATCCTTCCCATTCCAATCCTGAGACCCTTCCTATAGCATGAGAAGGGATATCCAACTCCTTCCCAATCCAATCCTGAGACCCTTCCGATAGCAGAGATGTGATATCTCAATGCTTATACCAAACCTGAGACCCTTACTATGGCATGAGATGTGATATCCAAATCCTTCCCATTCCAATCCTGAGACCCTTCCTATAGCATGAGATGTGATATCTCAATGCTTCTGCCAAACCCGAGACCCTTCCTTTAGCATGAGATGTGATATCCAAATCCTTCACATTCCAATCCTGAGACCCTTCAAATAGCATGAGATATGATATCGCAATGCCTCTAATACCAAACCTGAGATCCTTCCTATAACATGAGATGTGATATCCAACTCCTTCCCATTCCAAACCTGAGACCTTTCCGATAGCATGAGATGTGATATCTCAATGCTTCTAAAACCAAACATGAGAACCATCCTATAACATGAGATGTGCTATCCAAATCCTTCCCTTCCCAAACCTGAGACCCTTCCTATAGCTTGAGATGTGATATCAAACTCCTTCCCATTCCAATCCTGAGACCCTTATTATACCATGAGATGTGATATCTCAATGCTTCTAATACCAAACCTGAGACCCGTCCTAAAACATGAGATGTGAGATCCAAATCCTTCCCCTTCCAAACCTGAGACCCTTCCTATAGCTTGAGATGTGATATCAAACTCCTTCCCATTCCAATCCTGAGATAGCTTGAGATGTGATATCCAACTCCTTCCCATTCCAATCCTGAGACCCTTCCGATAGCATGAGATGTGATATCTCAATGCTTCTAATATCAAAACTGAGACCCTCCCTATAGCATGAGATGTGATATCTAAGTCCTTCCCATTCCTATCCTGAGACCCTTCCGATAGCAGAGATGTGATATCTCAATGCTTCTACCAAAACTGAGACCCTTCCTATAGCATGAGATGTGATATCTCAATGCTTCCACCAAAACTGAGACCCTTCCTTTAGCATGAGATGTGATATCCAACTCCTTCCCATTCCAATCCTGAGACCCTTCCTATAGCATGAGATGTGATATCTCAATGCCTCTAATACCAAACCTGAGATCCTTCCTATAACATGTGATGTGATATTCAAATCCTTCCCCTTCCAAACCTGAGACCCTCCCTTTAGCATGAGATGTAATATCCGACTCCTTCCCATTCCAATCCTGAGACCCTTCTGATAGCATGAGATGTGATATCTCAATGCTTCTAATACCAAACCTGAGATCCTTCCGATAGCATGAGATGTGATATCTCAATGCTTCTAATACCAAACCTGAGATCTTCCTATAACATGAGATGTGATATCCAAATCCTTCCACTTCCAAACCTGAAACCCTCCCTTTAGCATGAGATGTGATATCCGACTCCTTCCCATTCCAATCCTGAGACCCTTCTGGTAGCATGAGATGTGATATCTCAATGCTTCTAATACCAAACCTGAGATCCTTCCGATAGCATGAGATCTGATATCTCAATGCTTCTAATACCAAACCTGAGATCCTTCCTATAGCATGAGATGTGATATCCAACTCCTTCCCATTCCAAACCTGAGACCCTTCCTATAGCATGAGATGTGATATCTCAATGCTTCTAATACCAAACCCGAGATCCTTCCTATAACATGAGATGTGATATCTTAATGCTTCTAAAACCAAACATGAGAACTATCCTGTAACATGTGAAATCCAAATCATTCCCTTTCCAAACCTGAGACCCTTCCTATAGCTTGAGATGTGATATCAAACTCCTTCCCATTCCAATCCTGAGATAGCTTGAGATGTGCTATCCAACTCCTTCCCATTCCAATCCTGAGACCCTTCCTATACCATGAGATGTGATATCTCAATGCTTCTAATACCAAACCTGACACCGGTCCTAAAACATTTGTGAGATCCAAATCCTTCCCCTTCCAAACCTGAGACCTTTCCTTTAGCATGAGATGTGATATCCAACTCCTTCCCATTCCAATCCTGAGACCTTTCCTATAGCATGATATGTGATATCTCAATGCTTCTAATACCAAACCTGAGATCCTTCCTATAACATGAGATGTGTATCCAACTCCTTCCCATTCCAAACCTGAGACCCTTCCTATAGCATGAGATGTGATATCTTAATGCTTCTAAAACCAAATCTGAGAACCATCCTATAACATATGTGAAATCCAAATCCTTCCCTTTCCAAACCCGAGACCCTTCCGATAGCATGAGATGTGATATCTCAATGCTTCTAAAACCAAACATGAGAACCATCCTACAACATGAGATGTGAAATCCAAATCCTTCCCTTTCCAAACCTGAGACCCTTCCTATAGCTTGAGATGTGATATCAAACTCCTTCCCATTCCAATCCTGAGATAGCTTGAGATGTGATATCCAACTCCTTCCCATTCCAATCCTGGGACCCTTCCGATAGCATGAGATGTGATATCTCAATGCCTCTAATATCAAAACTGAGACCCTCCCTATAGCATGAGATGTGATATCTAAGTCCTTCCCATTCCTATCCTGAGACCCTTCCGATAGCAGAGATGTTATATCTCAATGCTTATACCAAATCTGAGACCCTTCCTATGGCATGAGATGTGATATCCAACTCCTTCCCATTCCAATCCTGAGACCCTTCCTATAGCATGAGATGTGAAATCCCAATGCTTCTATCAAACCTGAGACCCTTCCTTTAGCATGACATGTGATATCCAACTCCTTCCCATTCCAATCCTGAGACCCTTCCTATAGCATGAGTTGTGATATCTCAATGCTTCTAATACCAAACCTGGGACCCGTCCTATAACATGAGATGTGATATCCAAATCCTTCCCCTTCCAAACCTAAGACCCTTCCTTTAGCATGAGATGTGATATCCAAATCCTTCCCATTCCAATCCTGAAACCCTTCCTATAGCATGAGATGTGATAACTCAATGTTTCTAATAAAAAACCTGAGACCCTTCCTATAGCAAGAGATGTGATATCCAAATCCTTCCCATTCCAATCCTGAGACCCTTCCTATAACATGAGATGTGTTATCCAAGTCCTTCCCATTCCAACCTGAGACCCTTCCTATAGCATGAGAAGGGAAATCGAACTCCTTCCCATTCCAATCCTGAGACCGTTCCTATAGCAAGAGATGTGATATCCAAATCCTTCCCATTCCAATCCTGAGATCCTTCCTATAACATGAGATGTGATATCCAATTATTTCCCATTCCAAACCTGAGACCCTTCCTATTGGATGAGATGTGATATCCAACTCCTTCCCATTCCAATCCTGAGACCCTTCCTATACCATGAGATGTGATATCTCAATGCTTCTAATACCAAACCTGGGACCCGTCCTATAACATGAGATATGATATCCAAATCCTTCCCCTTCCAAACCTGATACCCTTCCTTTAGCATGAGATGTGATATCCAAATCCTTCCCATTCCAATCCTGAAACCCTTCCTATAGCATGAGATGTGATATCTCAATGTTTCTAATAAAAACCCGAGACCCTTCCTATAGCAAGAGATGTGATATCCAAATCCTTCCCATTCCAATCCTGAGACCCTACCTATAACATGAGATGTGATATCCAAATCCTTCCCATTCCAACCTGAGACCCTTCCTATAGCATGAGAAGGGATATCCAACTCCTTCCCAATCCAATCCTGAGACCCTTCCGATAGCAGAGATGTGATATCTCAATGCTTATACCAAACCTGAGACCCTTACTATGGCATGAGATGTGATATCCAAATCCTTCCCATTCCAATCCTGAGACCCTTCCTATAGCATGAGATGTGATATCTCAATGCTTCTGCCAAACCTGAGACCCTTCCATTAGCATGAGATGTGATATCCAAATCCTTCACATTCCAATCCTGAGACCCTTCCTATAGCATGAGATATGATATCTCAATGCTTCTAATACCAAACCTGAGATCCTTCCTATAACATGAGATGTGATATCCAACTCCTTCCCATTCCAAACCTGAGACCTTTCCGATAGCATGAGATATGATATCTCAATGCTTCTAAAACCAAACATGAGAACCATCCTATAACATGAGATGTGCTATCCAAATCCTTCCCTTCCCAAACCCGAGACCCTTCCTATAGCTTGAGATGTGATATCAAACTCCTTCCCATTCCAATCCTGAGACCCTTATTATACCTGACAAACGAGGTGCGCCACTGAAGGAAAAGGGGAAAAGAAGGAGAAAATAAAGAAAAAAGAAGAAATTGGAAGAGCACCGGACTTTGAAAAGCTCTGTAGCGGGGAAGTGCAGTTGCACATAAAAATCTCCTCGCGGAAGTTTGGCCCGACCTAACGGTCCCCGCCGCAACTACACAACGCGAGAGCTGCCTCCCAGTTTACAAGAGCAGAGGAGAGACGCGTGAAGCTCTTAAGGAGGGGGCCCCAAGGCGCCGCGGACACCTCGTGCAACAAGTAAGGTGGTCGCGGGCGCTCCGCACAGCGGAGAGCACCTGTAGATTCGGCGGCTGTGGGCCCCCTCCCCCACCCCCCCGCCCCCCCTGCGCAGGGGCTGTCATTGCACAGGAGACTCTTGAGCCTCGGTGTGTCCGCGGCACAGAGTTTTGGGGGTGTCAAGCCAGGCGTCCCGTCCCCCTCCCTCCCGTCCCCCAGGGAAACCCGAATCACTCGACACCAAGGCCCGGCTGTTAACCCATCCACATAAGACTGCTGTATAACGGAGGCACGGGAAGCCCCGTCTCAGAAAACACCCCTATACAAACATACGCAAAGCGGGGGTCCAGCTTCCCAACGGTCCCAGGCACAAGAAGCACGACTCCACACGCTGCATCCAGAGCATATTGCAGCTCTAACCAAATATTAAACACCACGCGCCTCGCCATAAAATTCCCTCATGCTATGAGAGAGCTAAACGCGACACGCTGCACAATATATATTAACAGTTTCCCCTTCAGGGAATGAAGAATCTGCACTCTCTTGGTAGGAGTGGTGTCCCAGAAACTTAAGTTTCACCTCAGCCCAGACACCCAAGAACTGCCAGTTACTCCCCCAAGGCCGCATTTCTCTCTGCAGCTCTCCGCTGCTCGATGGCGCAGTTGGCGCCCCCACGCCTTGTTAAACCAGTACAAGGTAAGGCCATTAGCATTAATGCCCCCATGCTACAACCTTCATGTGCGCCTACCTTGCTAGCAAACACACGCCCTCTGCTGTACCACAGCAGGAATGCGCGACTACGGTCCCGCACTGTTAGGTTGGGCATAAGAAGCCAGCGGCCAGCACACACATGCTCTGCCACGGCACGACAGTTCATCATCAAGGGTCTTGTCAACAAACAATACTTCACGATCACCAACCCTACTATGAACTTTAACTTTGCCCCACAACCTTCGCCCTTCAGTCCTACTGCACCCATGCCTGTAGCGCATACTGTTGCCGCCCCCATGACCACACTTGATTTTGTGCAGCGCAATGATGTTTCTGTGCCTATTCATCCTACTGTTGCCACACCCATGACCACACTTGATTTTGTGCAGCTCAATGATGTTTCTGTGCCTATTCATCCTACTGTTGCCACACCCATGACCACACTTGATTTTGTGCAGCTCAATGATGTTTCTGTGCCTATTCATCCTACTGTTGCCACACCCATGACCACACTTGATTTTGTGCAGCTCAATGATGTTTCTGTGCCTATTCATCCTACTGTTGCCACACCCTCGACCACACCACCTAGTACTTCTGACACTCCATCCTCACCCACCAGCCCACCTATTCCCACGCCTCCCCATGCCTACATGCTAAGCTGCGCCCTGCTTAATGCCCGCTCCATACCAGCTCACGCCCTTGACATCAACGACCTGCTCATAAACAACAAGCTCGACCTCCTCATCCTTACTGAAACCTGGCTGAATGAAAGCTCAGGCCCAGTCTTATCACTCGCCATCCCACCTGGATATTCCATTTTTAGGAAAGACCGCACCTCTCAGAGAGGTGGAGGCGTTGCCCTCATCGCGAGGGACACCCTTACCATCAGAGAAGTTGAAGGCATCCTTGATAGCAATAGTGACTACCTCCCGCTAAAAATCAATGTCTCGCCCAACTGCACCATATCCATGCACATTGTATGCAGACCCCCTGGCCCATGTACGGACTTCCATGACACCCTTATCCCTGCATTGTCTCACAACATCAAAAAGACCTCTCAGGTTCTACTCCTTGGTGACCTCAACCTAGGGCTGAATGACCCTAAAGACTCCCCAGCGAAACACCTCAAGAAGGCACTCTCCAACATCAGCTTTGTGCACTCCATTTCTGACACCACGCACATCAAAGGGCGCACCCTTGACTGGATCAGTCATCACAACTGCTCCCTTCTCATCACGGCCAATACCCCTATCCCCTGGTCTGACCATCACTACATCCAATTCAACCTCGGAACCAGAAAAGTGGCTCTCTCTCCGCCATCACCATGCCTCGCCACCTACGCCAGGAGCTCACGCCTCCTCACAGTCGAGAACCTAGCACCCTACCTCCTTAACCCAGCCCTTCAGGCACCTTCATCTAATAACCCTGACACCTTAGCTGACACCTTCAAGGATGTCATCACGTCAGCCGTGGACGCCATTGCTCCCCTGACTCTCAAAAAAGCTAAGAAAGCCAAACATGCTAACTCATGGTTCTCTAAAGAACTCCTTGACCAACGTGCGCAAAAGAGGATTGCACTATCCTCCTGGAAAGCAAACCCCTCTGAAGCCACTAAACAGAAGTTCAAAGCCATTTCCAAATCCTACAAGACTAACATCACACTGGCAAAGGCTGCCTCCTTCAACGCCAGGATCTCCGACGCCAAGTCAGGATCTAAGGAACTATTCACAATCTTCAGGGAACTTGAAAAACCATCTGCCCCCCCCTCCTCAGTTATCAAAGATGACAAGTGGTGCAACAGCATTCAATCTGCCATGCTAGAGAAGCTCAACACCCTCCAAACAAAAATTTGTGGCCACCAAAAAGCCCTTTCCCATATCATAGCGAACATCCACGCCAAGCCACCCATCAAGTCCACGTCATCCCCGATGTTCGAATTCAAAGACATCACTGAGCAAGAGGTCATCATCCTCCTCAACTATATTAAACCCTCCAATTGTAAAGGCGATGCCTGCCCAGCCAGCCTCATCAAAGACTCCGCACATACTCTCGCCCCCTTCCTTACAGCCTTTATCAACTCCTCCTTCCAATCAGGCCATGTCCCATCAGGACTCAAGGAAGCGTGGGTACGCCCACTCCTCAAGAAACCCTCACTCGACCCAACCGTCCCGGGGAATTACAGGCCCATCACAACTGTACCATTCCTGCTCAAAATCTTGGCCAAAGCAGCCTACCTGCAGGTCCAAAAGTTCTTAGAGGACAACCGTCTCCTCGGCCTGCGGCAATCTGGGTTCCGCCCCCGACATGGCACTGAAACGGCCCTCCTAGATCTAAAGAACCAAATGGATGACCTCAGAGATGCAGGCAAACCTGCCCGCCTACTGCTCCTGGATCTATCCGCAGCGTTCGATCTGGTTGACCACAACACCTTGTGTCACCACCTAGCCACCCAAGCCAACTTCTCCCCGAAAGCCTGCCAGTGGATCACCTCCTTTCTTCAAGAAAGGGCCATGAAAGTCTTTTCTGAAGCTGCCGCCGCCACCCCTAGCCTCCTCACCTGCGGTGTCCCTCAGGGATCCTGTATCGCCCCAACACTCTATAACCTCTTTAGAAGGCCCCTGTTTAGCATCTTGGATTCCCTTGGTATTTCATATACCAACTATGCTGACAATACGCAGGTACTGATCTCACTCACGAGCGACTACCTAGCAGATTCCAACACCCTCACCTCTATCTACACTACCATCCAATCCTGGATGGCGGAGAATTGGCTGTGCCTCAACAGCGAAAAGACCGAACTCCTCCTCATTGGGTCACCCTTCACTCTGGGTAACCTCGGAGATCAGTACGCCTCCTTCTCACTTGATAACATTCCAATCAAGGTCTCGAACCATGTTAAGACACTCGGAGTCTACCTTGACTCCGACCTGTCCATGGATAAACAGGTCAATGCTATCGCTGCATCCTCAGCCTACTACTCCAAAGTCCTCAATGCAGCCAGGCCCTTCTTGGCCCGTCAAAATTGCCTCACGATTGCCAGGGCAATTATCGGGTCAAGACTTGACTACTGTAATGCCCTTCTCGTGGGGACATCCAGAAAAAACCTGGCCAAATTGCAGCTAGCCCAGAACAATGCGCTAAGGGCAGCCACCGGTACCTCAAGAAGAAACCATATCTCCGAAATCAGAAGGCAAGCACACTGGCTCCCTGTCAAAGAGAGAATTGTCTTTAAAACTCTTGCTCTCACACACAAATGCCTTCACGAACTTGCCCCTCCTTACCTGACCAACAGAATTACTAGGCACACCGCCACGAGACCTCTCAGGTCCCCTTATGCCAACACAATTGTCACGCCTACTACTGGGAAAGTGCGCGCTGGTGGCTCCAGCTTCCCCACCCTAGCAGCCACGCACTGGAACGCTCTGCCACCTCACCTAAGACTCATTCAATCCCACCTAGCCTTCCGTAAGGCTATCAAAACCAGACTCTTTGTTTAACCTGAACCTGTATCGTCCACTGCATATATGCCTACCAATCTGTAACTAAGAGCCCTCCTGGCACCTGTCTGTAATCGTAAGTTTGCGTATCCTCTGTAACAGCGCCTCGATGCCTTACGGGCTGCAAGCGCGCTTAACAAATGCAAATAAATAAAAAATAAAAGAAAATATCTCAATGCTTCTAATACCAAACCTGAGACCGTCCTAAAACATGAGATGTGAGATCCAAATCCTTCCCCTTCCAAACCTGAGACCCTTCCTATAGCTTGAGATGTGATATCAAACTCCTTCCCATTCCAATCCTGAGATAGCTTGAGATGTGATATCCAACTCCTTCCCATTCCAATCCTGAGACCCTTCCGATAGCATGAGATGTGATATCTCAATGCTTCTAATATCAAAACTGAGACCCTCCCTATAGCATGAGATGTGATATCTAAGTCCTTCCCATTCCTATCCTGAGACCCTTCCGATAGCAGAGATGTGATATCTCAATGCTTATACCAAACCTGAGACCCTTCCTATAGCATGAGATGTGATATCTCAATGCTTCTATCAAACCTGAGACCCTTCCTTTAGCATGAGATGTGATATCCAACTCCTTCCCATTCCAATCCTGAGACCCTTCCTATAGCATGAGCTGTAATATCTCAATGCTTCTATCAAACCTGAGACCCTTCCTTTACCATGAGTTGTGATATCCAACTCCTTCCCCTTCCAAACCTGAGACCCTTCCTTTAGCATGAGATGTGATATCCAAATCCTTCCCATTCCAATCCTGAAACCCTTCCTATAGCATGAGATGTGATATCTCAATGTTTCTAATAAAAAACTGAGACCCTTCCTATAGCAAGAGATGTGATATCCAAATCCTTCCCATTCCAATCCTGAGACCCTACCTATAACATGAGATGTGATATCCAACTCCTTCCCATTCCAACCTGAGACCCTTCCTATAGCATGAGAAGGGATATCCAACTCCTTCCCAATCCAATCCTGAGACCCTTCCGATAGCAGAGATGTGATATCTCAATGCTTATACCAAACCTGAGACCCTTACTATGGCATGAGATGTGATATCCAAATCCTTCCCATTCCAATCCTGAGACCCTTCCTATAGCATGAGATGTGATATCTCAATGCTTCTGCCAAACCCGAGACCCTTCCTTTAGCATGAGATGTGATATCCAAATCCTTCACATTCCAATCCTGAGACCCTTCATATAGCATGAGATATGATATCTCAATGCCTCTAATACCAAACCTGAGATCCTTCCTATAACATGAGATGTGATATCCAACTCCTTCCCATTCCAAACCTGAGACCTTTCCGATAGCATGAGATGTGATATCTCAATGCTTCTAAAACCAAACATGAGAACCATCCTATAACATGAGATGTGCTATCCAAATCCTTCCCTTCCCAAACCTGAGACCCTTCCTATAGCTTGAGATGTGATATCAAACTCCTTCCCATTCCAATCCTGAGACCCTTATTATACCATGAGATGTGATATCTCAATGCTTCTAATACCAAACCTGAGACCCGTCCTAAAACATGAGATGTGAGATCCAAATCCTTCCCCTTCCAAACCTGAGACCCTTCCTATAGCTTGAGATGTGATATCAAACTCCTTCCCATTCCAATCCTGAGATAGCTTGAGATGTGATATCCAACTCCTTCCCATTCCAATCCTGAGACCCTTCCGATAGCATGAGATGTGATATCTCAATGCTTCTAATATCAAAACTGAGACCCTCCCTATAGCATGAGATGTGATATCCAAGTCCGTCCCATTCCTATCCTGAGACCCTTCCGATAGCAGAGATGTGATATCTCAATGCTTATACCAAACCTGAGACCCTTCCTATAGCATGAGATGTGATATCTCAATGTTTCTATCAAACCTGAGACCCTTCCTTTAGCATGAGATGTGATATCCAACTCCTTCCCATTCCAATCCTGAGACCCTTCCTATAGCATGAGCTGTAATATTTCAATGCTTCTATCAAACCTGAGACCCTTCCTTTAGCATGAGATGTGATATCCAACTCCTTCCCCTTCCAAACCTGAGACCCTTCCTTTAGCATGAGATGTGATATCCAAATCCTTCCCATTCCAATCCTGAAACCCTTCCTATACCATGAGATGTGATATTTCTGTTTCTAATAAAAAAACATGAGACCCTTCCTATAGCAAGAGATATGATATCCAAATCCTTCCCATTCCAATCCCGAGACCCTTCCTATAACATGAGATGTGATATCCAACTCCTTCCCATTCTAACCTGAGACCCTTCCTATAGCATGAGAAGGGATATCCAACTCCTTCCCCTTCCAAACCTGAGACCCTTCCTTTAGCATGAGATGTGATATCCAAATCCTTCCCATTCCAATCCTGAAACCCTTCCTATAGCATGAGATGTGATATCTCAATGTTTCTAATAAAAAACTGAGACCCTTCCTATAGCAAGAGATGTGATATCCAAATCCTTCCCATTCCAATCCTGAGACCCTACCTATAACATGAGATGTGATATCCAACTCCTTCCCATTCCAACCTGAGACCCTTCCTATAGCATGAGAAGGGATATCCAACTCCTTCCCAATCCAATCCTGAGACCCTTCCGATAGCAGAGATGTGATATCTCAATGCTTATACCAAACCTGAGACCCTTACTATGGCATGAGATGTGATATCCAAATCCTTCCCATTCCAATCCTGAGACCCTTCCTATAGCATGAGATGTGATATCTCAATGCTTCTGCCAAACCCGAGACCCTTCCTTTAGCATGAGATGTGATATCCAAATCCTTCACATTCCAATCCTGAGACCCTTCATATAGCATGAGATATGATATCTCAATGCCTCTAATACCAAACCTGAGATCCTTCCTATAACATGAGATGTGATATCCAACTCCTTCCCATTCCAAACCTGAGACCTTTCCGATAGCATGAGATGTGATATCTCAATGCTTCTAAAACCAAACATGAGAACCATCCTATAACATGAGATGTGCTATCCAAATCCTTCCCTTCCCAAACCTGAGACCCTTCCTATAGCTTGAGATGTGATATCAAACTCCTTCCCATTCCAATCCTGAGACCCTTATTATACCATGAGATGTGATATCTCAATGCTTCTAATACCAAACCTGAGACCCGTCCTAAAACATGAGATGTGAGATCCAAATCCTTCCCCTTCCAAACCTGAGACCCTTCCTATAGCTTGAGATGTGATATCAAACTCCTTCCCATTCCAATCCTGAGATAGCTTGAGATGTGATATCCAACTCCTTCCCATTCCAATCCTGAGACCCTTCCGATAGCATGAGATGTGATATCTCAATGCTTCTAATATCAAAACTGAGACCCTCCCTATAGCATGAGATGTGATATCCAAGTCCGTCCCATTCCTATCCTGAGACCCTTCCGATAGCAGAGATGTGATATCTCAATGCTTATACCAAACCTGAGACCCTTCCTATAGCATGAGATGTGATATCTCAATGTTTCTATCAAACCTGAGACCCTTCCTTTAGCATGAGATGTGATATCCAACTCCTTCCCATTCCAATCCTGAGACCCTTCCTATAGCATGAGCTGTAATATTTCAATGCTTCTATCAAACCTGAGACCCTTCCTTTAGCATGAGATGTGATATCCAACTCCTTCCCCTTCCAAACCTGAGACCCTTCCTTTAGCATGAGATGTGATATCCAAATCCTTCCCATTCCAATCCTGAAACCCTTCCTATACCATGAGATGTGATATTTCTGTTTCTAATAAAAAAACATGAGACCCTTCCGATAGCAAGAGATATGATATCCAAATCCTTCCCATTCCAATCCCGAGACCCTTCCTATAACATGAGATGTGATATCCAACTCCTTCCCATTCTAACCTGAGACCCTTCCTATAGCATGAGAAGGGATATCCAACTCCTTCCCATTCCAATCCTGAGACCCTTCCTATACCATGAGATGTGATATCTCAGTGCTTCTAATACCAAACCTGGGACCCGTCCTATAACATGAGATATGATATCCAAATCCTTCCCATTCGAATCCTGAGACCCTTCCTATAACATGGATGTGATATCCAACTCCTTCCCATTCCATATTTGAGACCCTTCCTATACCATGAGAATTGATATCTCAATGCTTCTAATACCAAACCTGAGACCCTTCCTATAGCATGAGATGTGATATCCTACTCCTTCCCATTCCAATCCTGAGACCCTTCCTATAGCACGAGATGTGATATCTCAATGCTTCTAATACCAAACCTGACACCCTTCATATAGCATGAGATGGGATATCCAACTCCTTCCCAATCCAATCCTGAGACCCTTCCGATAGCATGAGATGTCATTTCTCAATGCTTCTACCAAAACTGAGACCCTTCCTATGGCATGAGATGTGATATCAAACTCCTTCCCATTCCAATCCTGAGACCCTTCCTATAGCTTGAGATGTGATATCCAATTCCTTCCCATTCCAATCCTGAGAACCTTCCTATACCATGAGATGTGATATCTCAATGCTTGTAGTACCAAACCTGAGACCCGTCCTACAACATGAGATGTGATATCCAAATCCTTCCCCTTCCAAGCCTGAGACCCTTCCTTTAGCATGAGATGTGATATCCAACTCCTTCCCATTCCAATCCTGAGACCCTTCCGATTGCATGAGATGTGATATCTCAATGCTTCTAATATCAAACCTGAGACCCTCCCTATAGCATGAGATGTGATATCCAAGTCCTTCCCATTCCAATCCTGAGATCCTTCCTATAGCATGAGATGTGATATCTCAATGCTTCTAATACCAAACATGATATCCTTCCTATAACATGAGATGTGATATATAAACTCCTTACCATTCCAATCCCGAGACCCTTCCGATAGCAGAGATGTGATATCTCAATGCTTATACCAAACCTGAGACCCTTCCTATGGCATGGGATGTCATATACTACTGCTTCCCATTCCAATCCTGAGACCCTTCCTATAGCATGAGATGTGATATCTCAATGCTTCTACCAAACTTGAGACCCTTCCTATAGCATGAGATGTGATATCCAACTCCTTCCCATTCCAATCCTGAGACCCTTCATATAGCATGAGATGTGATATCTCAATGCTTCTACCAAACTTGAGACCCTTCCTATAACATGAGATGTGATATCCAACTCCTTTCCATTCCAATACTGAGATCCTTCTTATACCATGAGATGTGATATCTCAATGTTTCTCATACCAAACCTGAGGCCCTTCCTATAGCAAGAGATGTGATATACAAATCCTTCCCATTCCAAACCTGAGACCCTTCCTATAGCATGAGATGTGATATCCGACTCTTTCCCAATCCAATCCTGAGACCCTTCCTATAGCATGAGATGTAATATCACAATGCTTGTAATACCAAACCTGAGACCATTCCTATAGCATGAGATGTGATATCCAACTCCTTCCCATTCCAATCCTGAGACCCTTCCTATAGCATGAGATGTGATATCTCAATGCTTCTAATACCAAAACTGAGACCCTTCTTAAAGCATGAGATGTGATATCCAACTACTTCCCGTTCCAAACCTGAGACCCTTCCTATAGCATATGTGACATCCAACTCCTTCCCATTCCAAACCTGAGACCCTTCATATAGCAAGAATGTAATATCCAACTCCTTCCCATTCCAATCCTGAGACCATTCCTATAGCATGAGAAGTGATATCTCAATGCTTCTAATAGCAAACCTGAGATCCTTCCTATGACATGAGATGTGATATCCAATTCCTTCCCATTCCAAACCTGAGACCCTTCCTACAGCATGCAATGTGATATCTCAATCCTTCTAATACCACACCTGAGACCCGTCCTATAACATGAGATGAGATATCCAAGTCCTTCCCATCCCAATCCTGAGACCTTTCCTATAGCATGAGATGTGATATCTCAATGCTTCTAAAACCAAACATGAGAACCATCCTATAACATGAGATGTGCTATCCAAATTCTTCACTTCCCAAACCTGAGACCCTTCCTATAGCTTGAGATGTGATATCAAACTCCTTCCCATTCCAATCCTGAGACCCTTATTATACCATGAGATGTGATATCTCAATGCTTCTAATACCAAACCTGAGACCCGTCCTAAAACATGAGATGTGAGATCCAAATCCTTCCCCTTCCAAACCTGAGACCCTTCCTATAGCTTGAGATGTGATATCAAACTCCTTCCCATTCCAATCCTGAGATAGCTTGAGATGTGATATCCAACTCCTTCCCATTCCAATCCTGAGACCCTTCCGATAGCATGAGATGTGATATCTCAATGCTTCTAATATCAAAACTGAGACCCTCCCTATAGCATGAGATGTGATATCTAAGTCCTTCCCATTCCTATCCTGAGACCCTTCCGATAGCAGAGATGTGATATCTCAATGCTTATACCAAACCTGAGACCCTTCCTATAGCATGAGATGTGATATCTCAATGCTTCTATCAAACCTGAGACCCTTCCTTTAGCATGAGATGTGATATCCAACTCCTTCCCATTCCAATCCTGAGACCCTTCCTATAGCATGAGCTGTAATATTTCAATGCTTCTATCAAACCTGAGACCCTTCCTTTAGCATGAGATGTGATATCCTACTCCTTCCCCTTCCAAACCTGAGACCCTTCCTTTAGCATGAGATGTGATATCCAAATCCTTCCAATTCCAATCCTGAAACCCTTCCTATACCATGAGATGTGATATTTCTGTTTCTAATAAAAAACATGAGACCCTTCCTATAGCAAGAGATATGATATCCAAATCCTTCCCATTCCAATCCCGAGACCCTTCCTATAACATGAGATGTGATATCCAACTCCTTCCCATTCCAACCTGAGACCCTTCCTATAGCATGAGAAGGGATATCCAACTCCTTCCCATTCCAATCCTGAGACCCTTCCTATACCATGAGATGTGATATCTCAGTGCTTCTAATACCAAACCTGGGACCCGTCCTATAACATGAGATATGATATCCAAATCCTTCCCATTCGAATCCTGAAACCCTTCCTTTAGCATGAGATGTGATATCTCAATGTGTCTAATAAAAAACCTGAGACCCTTCCTATAGCAAGAGATGTGATATCCAAATCCTTCGCATTCCAATCCTGAGACCCTTCCTATAACATGGATGTGATATCCAACTCCTTCCCATTCCAATTCTGAGACCCTTCCTATACCATGAGAATTGATATCTCAATGCTTCTAATACCAAACCTGAGACCCTTCCTATAGCATGAGATGTGATATCCTACTCCTTCCCATTCCAATCCTGAGACCCTTCCTATAGCACGAGATGTGATATCTCAATGCTTCTAATACCAAACCTGACACCCTTCATATAGCATGAGATGGGATATCCAACTCCTTCCCAATCCAATCCTGAGACCCTTCCGATAGCATGAGATGTCATTTCTCAATGCTTCTACCAAAACTGAGACCCTTCCTATGGCATGAGATGTGATATCAAACTCCTTCCCATTCCAATCCTGAGACCCTTCCTATAGCTTGAGATGTGATATCCAACTCCTTCCCATTCCAATCCTGAGACCCTTCCTATACCATGAGATGTGATATCTCAATGCTTGTAGTACCAAACCTGAGACCCGTCCTACAACATGAGATGTGATATCCAAATCCTTCCCCTTCCAAGCCTGAGACCCTTCCTTTAGCATGAGATGTGATATCCAACTCCTTCCCATTCCAATCCTGAGACCCTTCTGATAGCATGAGATGTGATATCTCAATGCTTCTAATATCAAACCTGAGACCCTCCCTATAGCATGAGATGTGATATCCAAGTCCTTCCCATTCCAATCCTGAGATCCTTCCTATAGCATGAGATGTGATATCTCAATGCTTCTAATACCAAACATGATATCCTTCCTATAACATGAGATGTGATATATAAACTCCTTACCATTCCAATCCCGAGACCCTTCCGATAGCAGAGATGTGATATCTCAATGCTTATACCAAACCTGAGACCCTTCCTATGGCATGAGATGTCATATACTACTGCTTCCCATTCCAATCCTGGGACCCTTCCTATAGCATGAGATGTGATATCTCAATGCTTCTACCAAACTTGAGACCCTTCCTATAGCATGAGATGTGATATCCAACTCCTTCCCATTCCAATCCTGAGACCCTTCCTATAGCATGAGATGTGATGTCTCAATGCTTCTAATACCAAACCTGATATCCTTCCTATAACATGAGATGTGATATCCAACTCCTTTCCATTCCAATACTGAGATCCTTCCTATACCATGAGATGTGATATCTCAATGTTTCTCATACCAAACCTGAGGCAATTCCTATAGCAAGAGATGTGATATACAAATCCTTCCCATTCCAAACCTGAGACCCTTCCTATAGCATGAGATGTGATATCCGACTCTTTCCCAATCCAATCCTGAGACCCTTCCTATAGCATGAGATGTAATATCACAATGCTTGTAATACCAAACCTGAGACCATTCCTATAGCATGAGATGTGATATCCAACTCCTTCCCATTCCAATCCTGAGACCCTTCCTATAGCATGAGATGTGATATCTCAATGCTTTTAATACCAAAACTGAGACCCTTCTTAAAGCATGAGATGTGATATCCAACTACTTCCCGTTCCAAACCTGAGACCCTTCCTATAGCATATGTGACATCCAACTCCTTCCCATTCCAAACCTGAGACCCTTCATATAGCAAGAATGTAATATCCAACTCCTTCCCATTCCAATCCTGAGACCATTCCTATAGCATGAGAAGTGATATCTCAATGCTTCTAATAGCAAACCTGAGATCCTTCCTATGACATGAGATGTGATATCCAATTCCTTCCCATTCCAAACCTGAGACCCTTCCTACAGCATGCGATGTGATATCTCAATCCTTCTAATACCACACCTGAGACCCGTCCTATAACATGAGATGAGATATCCAAGTCCTTCCCATCCCAATCCTGAGACCTTTCCTATAGCATGAGATGTGATATCTCAATGCTTCTAATACCAAACCTGAGACCCTTCCTATAACATGAGATGGGATATCCAACTCCTTCCCATTCCAATCCTGAGACCCTTCCGATAGCAGAGATGTGATATCTCAATGCTTATACCAAACCTGAGACCCTTCCTATGGCATGAGATGTAATATACAACTACTACCCATTCCAATCCGGAGACCCTTCCTATAGCATGAGATGTGATATCTCAATGCTTCTACCAAACCTGAGACCCTTCCTATAGCATGAGATGTGATATCCAACTCCTTCCCACTCCAAACCTGAGACCCTTCCTATGGCATGAGATGTGATATCACAATGCTTCTAATACCAGACCTGAGATCCTTCCTATAACATGAGATGCGATATCCAATTCCTTCCTATTCCAAACCTGAGACCTTTCCTGTAGCATGAGATGTGATATCCAACTCCTTCCCATTCCAATACTGAGACCCTTCCTATAGCATGAGATGTGATATCTCAATGCTTCTAATACCAAACCTGAGAACCTTCCTATAGCATGAGACGTGATATCCAACTCCTTCCCTTTCCAAACCTGAGACCCTTCCGATAGCAGAGATGTGATATCTCAATGCTTGTACCAAACCTGAGACCCTTCCTATGGCATGAGAGGTCATATACTACTCCTTCCCATTCCAATCCTGAGACCCTTCCTATAGCATGAGATGTGATATCTCAATGCTTCTACCAAACCTGAGACCCTTCCTATAGCATGAGATGTGATATCTCAATGCTTCTAATACCAAACTTGATATCCTTCCTATAACACGAGATGTGATATCCAACTCCTTCACATTCCAATCCTGAGATCCTTCCTATACCATGAGATGTGATATTTCAATGTTTCTCATACCAAACCTGAGGCCCTTCCTATAGCAAGAGATGTGATGTACAAATCCTTCCCATTCCAAACCTGAGACCTTTCCTATAGCATCAGATGTGATATCCAACTCCTTCCCAATCCAATCCTGAGACCCTTCCTATAGCATGAGATGTAATATCACAATGCTTGTAATACCAAACCTGAGACCCTTCCTATAGCATGTGTGATATCCAACTCCTTCCCATTCCAATCCTTAGACCCTTCCTATAGCATGAGATGTGATATCTCAATGCTTCTAATACCAAACCTGAGACCCTTCTTAAAGCATGAGATGGGATATCCAACTCCTTCCTATTCCAATCCTGAGACCCTTATGATAGCATGAGATGTGATATCCAACTCCTTCCCATTTCAATCCTGAGACCCTTCCTATAGCATGAGATGTGTTATCTCAATGTTTCTAATACCAAACCTGAGATCCTTCCTATAACATGAGATGTGATATCCAACTCCTTCCCATTCCAAACCGGAGACCCTTCCTTTAGCATGAGATGTGATATCAAACTCCTTCCCATGCCAATCCTGAGACCCTTACTATAGCATGAGATGTGATATCTCAATGCTTCTAATACCAAACCTGAGAGCCTTCATATACATGATATGTGATATCCAACTCCTTCCCATTCCAAACCTGAGACCCTTCCTATAGCATGAGATGTGATATCTCAATGCTTCTAATACCAAACCTGAGACCCTTGTTATAGCATGAGATGTGATATCCAACTCCTTCCCATCCCAAACCAGAGACCCTTCCTATAGTATGAAATGTGATATCTCAAAGCTTCTAATACCAAACCTGAGACCCTTCATATAGCATGAGATGTTATCTCCAACTCCTTCCCATCCCAAAACAGAGACCCTTCCTATAGCATGAGATGTGATATCTCAATGCTTCTAATACCAAACCTGATATCCTTCCTATAACATGAGATGTGATATCCAACTCCTTCCCATTCCAATCCTGAGATCCTTCCTATACCATGAGATGTGATATCTCAATGTTTCTCATACCAAACCTGAGGCCCTTCCTATAGCAAGAGATGTGATATACAAATCCTCCCCATTCCAAACCTGAGACCATTCCTATAGCATGAGATGTAATATCGCAATGCTTGTAATACCAAACCTGAGACCCTTCCTATAGCATGAGATGTGATATCCAACTCCTTCCCATTCCAATCCTGAGACCCTTCCTAGAGCATGAGATGTGATATCTCAATGCTTCTAATACCAAAACTGAGACCCTTCTTAAAGCATGAGATGTGATATCCAACTCCTTCCCGTTCCAAACCTGAGACCCTTCCTATAGCAAGAATGTAATATCCAACTCCTTCCCATTCCAATCCTGAGACCATTCCTATAGCATGAGATGTGATATCTCAGTGCTTCTAATAGCAAACCTGAGATCCTTCCTATGACATGAGATGGGATATCCAACTCCTTCCCGTTCCAAACCTGAGACCCTTCCTATAGCAAGAATGTAATATCCAACTCCTTCCCATTCCAATCCCGAGACCCTTCCGATAGCAGAGATGTGATATCTCAATGCTTATACCAAACCTGAGACCCTTCCTATGGCATGAGATGTCATATACTACTCCTTCCCATTCCAATCCTGAGACCCTTACTATAGCATGAGATGTGATATCTTAATGCTTCTACCAAACCTGAGACCCTTCCTATAGCATGAGATGTGATATCCAACTCCTTCCCATTCCAATCCTGAGACCCTTCCTATAGCATGAGATGTGATATCTCAATGCTTCTAATACCAAACCTGATATCCTTCCTATAACATGAGATGTGATATCCAACCCCTTTCCATTCCAATACTGAGATCCTTCCTATACCATGAGATGTGATATCTCAATGTTTCTGATATCAAACCTGAGGCCCTTCCTATAGCAAGAGATGTGAAATACAAATCATTCCCATTCCAAACCTGAGACCTTTCCTATAGCATGGGATGTGATATCCGACTCCTTCCCAATCCAATCCTGAGACCCTTCCTATAGCATAAGATGTGATATCCAACTCGTTCCCATTCCAATCCTGAGACCCTTCCTATAGCATGAGATGTGATATCTCAATGCTTCTAATACCAAAACTGAGACCCTTCTTAAAGCATGAGATGTGATATCCAACTCCTTCCCGTGTTCCAAACCTGAGACCCTTCCTATAGCATATGTGCTACCCTTCCTATGGCATGAGATGTCATATACAACTACTTCCCATTCCAATCCGGAGACCCTTCCTATAGCATGAGATGTGATATCTCAATGCTTCTACCAAACCTGAGACCCTTCCTATAGCATGAGATGTGATATCCAACTCCTTCCCATTCCAATCCTGAGACCCTTCCTATATCATGAGATGTGATATCTCAATGCTTCTAATACCAAACCTGATATCCTTCCTATAACATGAGATGTGATATCTCAATGTTTCTCATACCAAACCTGAGGCCCTTCCTATAGCAAGAGATGTGATGTACAAACCCTTCCCATTCCAAACCTGAGACCCTTCCTATAGCATGAGATGTGATATCCAACTCCTTCCCAATCCAATCCTGAGACCCTTCCTATAGCATGAGATATAATATCACAATGCTTGTAATTCCAAACCTGAGACCCTTCCTATAGCATAAGATGTGATATCCAACTCCTTCCCATTCCAATCCTTAGACCCTTCCTATAGCATGAGATGTGATATCTCAATGCTTCTAATACCAAACCTGAGACCCTTCTTAAAGCATGAGATGGGATATCCAACTCCTTCCTATTCCAATCCTGAGACCCTTACAATAGCAGAGATGTGATATCTCAATGCTTATACCAAACCTGAGACTCTTCCTATGGCATGAGATGTGATATCCAACTCCTTCCCATTCCAATCCTATGACCCTTCCTATAGCATGAGATGTGATATCTCAATGCTTCTATCAAACCTGAGACCCTTCCTATTGCATGAGATGTGATATCCAACTCCTTCCCATTCCAATCCTGAAACCCTTCCTATACCATGAGATGTGATATCTCAATGTTTCTAATACCAAACCTGAGACCCGTCCTAAAACATGAGATGTGAAATCCAAATCCTTCCCCTTCCAAACTTGAGACCCTTCCTATAGCTTGAGATGTGATATCAAACTCCTTCCCATTCCAATCCTGAGATAGCTTGAGATGTGATATCCAACTCCTTCCCATTCCAATCCTGAGACCCTTCCGATAGCATGAGATGTGATATCGTAATGTTTCTCTTACCAAACCTGAGGCCCTTCCTATAGCAAGAGATGTGATGTACAAATCCTTCCCATTCCAAACCTGAGACCCTTCCTATAGCATGAGATGTGATATCCAACTCCTTCCCAATCCAATCCTGAAACCCTTCCTATAGCATGAGATGTAATATCACAATGTTTGTAATACCAAACCTGAGACCCTTCCTATAGCATGAGATGTGATATCCAACTCCTTCCCATTCCAATCCTGAGACCCTTCCTATAGCATGAGATGTGATATCTCAATGCTTCTAATACCAAACCTGAGATCCTTCCGATAGCATGAGATGTGATATCTCAATGCTTCTAATACCAAACCTGAGATCTTCCTATAACATGAGATGTGATATCCAAATCCTTCCACTTCCAAACCTGAAACCCTCCCTTTAGCATGAGATGTGATATCCGACTCCTTCCCATTCCAATCCTGAGACCCTTCTGGTAGCATGAGATGTGATATCTCAATGCTTCTAATACCAAACCTGAGATCCTTCCGATAGCATGAGATCTGATATCTCAATGATTCTAACACCAAACCTGAGATCCTTCCTATAGCATGAGATGTGATATCCAACTCCTTCCCATTCCAAACCTGAGACCCTTCATATAGCATGAGATGTGATATCTCAATGCTTCTAATACCAAACCTGAGATCCTTCCTATAACATGAGATGTGATATCTCAATGCTTCTAAAACCAAACATGAGAACTATCCTGTAACATGTGAAATCCAAATCATTCCCTTTCCAAACCTGAGACCCTTCCTATAGCTTGAGATGTGATATCAAACTCCTTCCCATTCCAATCCTGAGATAGCTTGAGATGTGCTATCCAACTCCTTCCCATTCCAATCCTGAGACCCTTCCTATACCATGAGATGTGATATCTCAATGCTTCTAATACCAAACCTGACACCCGTCCTAAAACATATGTGAGATCCAAATCCTTCCCCTTCCAAACCTGAGACCTTTCCTTTAGCATGTGATGTGATATCCAACTCCTTCCCATTCCAATCCTGAGACCTTTCCTATAGCATGATATGTGATATCTCAATGCTTCTAATACCAAACCTGACATCCTTCCTATAACATGAGATTTGTATCCAACTCCTTCCCATTCCAAACCTGAGACCCTTCCTATAGCATGAGATGTGATATCTTACTGCTTCTAAAACCAAACCTGAGAACCATCCTATAACATATGTGAAATCCAAATCCTTCCCTTTCCAAACCTGAGACCCTTCCGATAGCATGAGATGTGATATCTCAATGCTTCTAAAACCAAACATGAGAACCATCCTACAACATGAGATGTGAAATCCAAATCCTTCCCTTTCCAAACCTGAGACCCTTCCTATAGCTTGAGAAGTAATATCTCAATGCTTCTAATAGCAAACCTGAGATCCTTCCTATGACATGAGATGTGATATCCAATTCCTTCCCATTCCAAACCTGAGACCCTTCCTACAGCATGCAATGTGATATCTCAATCCTTCTAATACCACACCTGAGACCCGTCCTATAACATGAGATGAGATATCCAAGTCCTTCCCATCCCAATCCTGAGACCTTTCCTATAGCATGAGATGTGATATCTCAATGCTTCTAATACCAAACCTGAGACCCTTCCTATAACATGAGATGGGATATCCAACTCCTTCCCATTCCAATCCTGAGACCCTTCCGATAGCAGAGATGTGATATCTCAATGCTTATACCAAACCTGAGACCCTTCCTATGGCATGAGATGTAATATACAACTACTACCCATTCCAATCCGGACACCCTTCCTATAGCATGATATGTGATATCTCAATGCTTCTACCAAACCTGAGACCCTTCCTATAGCATGAGATGTGATATCCAACTCCTTCCCACTCCAAACCTGAGACCCTTCCTATGGCATGAGATGTGATATCACAATGCTTCTAATACCAGACCTGAGATCCTTCCTATAACATGAGATGTGATATCCAATTCCTTCCCATTCCAAACCTGAGACCCTTCCTGTAGCATGAGATGTGATATCCAACTCCTTCCCATTCCAATACTGAGACCCTTCCTATAGCATGAGATGTGATATCTCAATGCTTCTAATACCAAACCTGAGAACCTTCCTATAGCATGGAACGTGATATCCAACTCCTTCCCTTTCCAAACCTGAGACCCTTCCGATAGCAGAGATGTGATATCTCAATGCTTGTACCAAACCTGAGACCATTCCTATGGCATGAGAGGTCATATACTACTCCTTCCCATTCCAATCCTGAGACCCTTCCTATAGCATGAGATGTGATATCTCAATGCTTCTACCAAACCTGAGACCCTTCCTATAGCATGAGATGTGATATCTCAATGCTTCTAATACCAAACTTGATATCCTTCCTATAACACGAGATGTGATATCCAACTCCTTCACATTCCAATCCTGAGATCCTTCCTATACCATGAGATGTGATATTTCAATGTTTCCCATACCAAACCTGAGGCCCTTCCTATAGCAAGAGATGTGATGTACAAATCCTTCCCATTCCAAACCTGAGACCCTTCCTATAGCATCAGATGTGATATCCAACTCCTTCCCAATCCAATCCTGAGACCCTTCCTATAGCATGAGATGTAATATCACAATGCTTGTAATACCAAACCTGAGACCCTTCCTATAGCATGTGTGATATCCAACTCCTTCCCATTCCAATCCTTAGACCCTTCCTATAGCATGAGATGTGATATCTCAATGCTTCTAATACCAAACCTGAGACCCTTCTTAAAGCATGAGATGGGATATCCAACTCCTTCCTATTCCAATCCTGAGACCCTTACGATAGCATGAGATGTGATATCCAACTCCTTCCCATTTCAATCCTGAGACCCTTCCTATAGCATGAGATGTGTTATCTCAAAGTTTCTAATACCAAACCTGAGATCCTTCCTATAACATGAGATGTGATATCCAACTCCTTCCCATTCCAAACCGGAGACCCTTCCTTTAGCATGAGATATGATATCAAACTCCTTCCCATGCCAATCCTGAGACCCTTACTATAGCATGAGATGTGATATCTCAATGCTTCTAATACCAAACCTGAGAGCCTTCATATAACATGATATGTGATATCCAACTCCTTCTCATTCCAAAACTGAGATCCTTCCTATAGCCTGAGATGTGATATCCAACTCCTTCCCATTCCAAACCTGAGACCCTTCCTATAGCATGAGATGTGATATCTCAATGCTTCTAATACCAAACCTGAGACCCTTGTTATAGCATGAGATGTGATATCCAACTCCTTCCCATCCCAAACCAGAGACCCTTCCTATAGTATGAAATGTGATATCTCAAAGCTTCTAATACCAAACCTGAGACCCTTCATATAGCATGAGATGTTATCTCCAACTCCTTCCCATCCCAAAACAGAGACCCTTCCTATAGCATGAGATGTGATATCTCAATGCTTCTAATACCAAACCTGATATCCTTCCTATAACATGAGATGTGATATCCAACTCCTTCCAATTCCAATCCTGAGATCCTTCCTATACCATGAGATGTGATATCTCAATGTTTCTCATACCAAACCTGAGGCCCTTCCTATAGCAAGAGATGTGATATACAAATCCTCCCCATTCCAAACCTGAGACCCTTCCTATAGCATGAGATGTAATATCGCAATGCTTGTAATACCAAACCTGAGACCCTTCCTATAGCATGAGATGTGATATCCAACTCCTTCCCATTCCAATCCTGAGACCCTTCCTATAGCATGAGATGTGATATCTCAATGCTTCTAATACCAAAACTGAGACCCTTCTTAAAGCATGAGATGTGATATCCAACTCCTTCCCGTTCCAAACCTGAGACCCTTCCTATAGCAAGAATGTAATATCCAACTCCTTCCCATTCCAATCCTGAGACCATTCCTATAGCATGAGATGTGATATCTCAGTGCTTCTAATAGCAAACCTGAGATCCTTCCTATGACATGAGATGGGATATCCAACTCCTTCCCGTTCCAAACCTGAGACCCTTCCTATAGCAAGAATGTAATATCCAACTCCTTCCCATTCCAATCCCGAGACCCTTCCGATAGCAGAGATGTGATATCTCAATGCTTATACCAAACCTGAGACCCTTCCTATGGCATGAGATGTCATATACTACTCCTTCCCATTCCAATCCTGAGACCCTTCCTATAGCATGAGATGTGATATCTCAATGCTTCTACCAAACCTGAGACCCTTCCTATAGCATGAGATGTGATATCCAACTCCTTCCCATTCCAATCCTGAGACCCTTCCTATAGCATGAGATGTGATATCTCAATGCTTCTAATACCAAACCTGATATCCTTCCTATAACATGAGATGTGATATCCAACCCCTTTCCATTCCAATACTGAGATCCTTCCTATACCATGAGATGTGATATCTCAATGTTTCTGATACCAAACCTGAGGGCCTTCCTATAGCAAGAGATGTGATATACAAATCATTCCCATTCCAAACCTGAGACCTTTCCTATAGCATGGGATGTGATATCCGACTCCTTCCCAATCCAATCCTGAGACCCTTCCTATAGCATGAGATGTGATTTCCAACTCGTTCCCATTCCAATCCTGAGACCCTTCCTATAGCATGAGATGTGATATCTCAATGCTTCTAATACCAAAACTGAGACCCTTCTTAAAGCATGAGATGTGATATCCAACTCCTTCCCGTGTTCCAAACCTGAGACCCTTCCTATAGCATATGTGCTACCCTTCCTATGGCATGAGATGTCATATACAACTACTTCCCATTCCAATCCGGAGACCCTTCCTATAGCATGAGATGTGATATCTCAATGCTTCTACCAAACATGAGACCCTTCCTTTAGCATGAGATGTGATATCCATCTCCTTCCCATTCCAATCCTGAGACCCTTCCTATAGCATGAGATGTGATATCTCAATGCTTCTAATACCAAACCTGAGATCCTTCCGATAACATGAGATGTGATATCCAAATCCTTCCCCTTCCAAACCTGAGACCCTCCCTTTAGCATGAGATGTGATATCCAACTCCTTCCCATTCCAATCCTGAGACCCTTCTGATAGCATGAGATGTGATATCTCAGTGCTTCTAATACCAAACCTGGGACCCGTCCTATAACATGAGATATGATATCCAAATCCTTCCCATTCGAATCCTGAAACCCTTCCTTTAGCATGAGATGTGATATCTCAATGTGTCTAATAAAAAACCTGAGACCCTTCCTATAGCAAGAGATGTGATATCCAAATCCTTCGCATTCCAATCCTGAGACCCTTCCTATAACATGGATGTGATATCCAACTCCTTCCCATTCCAATTCTGAGACCCTTCCTATACCATGAGAATTGATATCTCAATGCTTCTAATACCAAACCTGAGACCCTTCCTATAGCATGAGATGTTATATCCTACTCCTTCCCATTCCAATCCTGAGGCCCTTCCTATAGCACGAGATGTGATATCTCAATGCTTCTAATACCAAACCTGACACCCTTCATATAGCATGAGATGGGATATCCAACTCCTTCCCAATCCAATCCTGAGACCCTTCCGATAGCATGAGATGTCATTTCTCAATGCTTCTACCAAAACTGAGACCCTTCCTATGGCATGAGATGTGATATCAAACTCCTTCCCATTGCAATCCTGAGACCCTTCCTATAGCTTGAGATGTGATATCCAACTCCTTCCCATTCCAATCCTGAGACCCTTCCTATACCATGAGATGTGATATCTCAATGCTTGTAGTACCAAACCTGAGACCCGTCCTACAACATGAGATGTGATATCCAAATCCTTCCCCTTCCAAGCCTGAGACCCTTCCTTTAGCATGAGATGTGATATCCAACTCCTTCCCATTCCAATCCTGAGACCCTTCCGATAGCATGAGATGTGATATCTCAATGCTTCTAATATCAAACCTGAGACCCTCCCTATAGCATGAGATGTGATATCCAAGTCCTTCCCATTCCAATCATGAGATCCTTCCTATAGCATGAGATGTGATATCTCAATGCTTCTAATACCAAACATGATATCCTTCCTATAACATGAGATGTGATATATAAACTCCTTACCATTCCAATCCCGAGACCCTTCCGATAGCAGAGATGTGATATCTCAAAGCTTCTAATACCAAACCTGAGACCCTTCATATAGCATGAGATGTTATCTCCAACTCCTTCCCATCCCAAAACAGAGACCCTTCCTATAGCATGAGATGTGATATCTCAATGCTTCTAATACCAAACCTGATATCCTTCCTATAACATGAGATGTGATATCCAACTCCTTCCCATTCCAATCCTGAGATCCTTCCTATACCATGAGATGTGATATCTCAATGTTTCTCATACCAAACCTGAGGCCCTTCCTATAGCAAGAGATGTGATATACAAATCCTCCCCATTCCAAACCTGAGACCCTTCCTATAGCATGAGATGTAATATCGCAATGCTTGTAATACCAAACCTGAGACCCTTCCTATAGCATGAGATGTGATATCCAACTCCTTCCCATTCCAATCCTGAGACCCTTCCTAGAGCATGAGATGTGATATCTCAATGCTTCTAATACCAAAACTGAGACCCTTCTTAAAGCATGAGATGTGATATCCAACTCCTTCCCGTTCCAAACCTGAGACCCTTCCTATAGCAAGAATGTAATATCCAACTCCTTCCCATTCCAATCCTGAGACCATTCCTATGGCATGAGATGTGATATCACAATGCTTCTAATACCAGACCTGAGATCCTTCCTATAACATGAGATGTGATATCCAATTCCTTCCCATTCCAAACCTGAGACCCTTCCTGTAGCATGAGATGTGATATCCAACTCCTTCCCATTCCAATACTGAGACCCTTCCTATAGCATGAGATGTGATATCTCAATGCTTCTAATACCAAACCTGAGAACCTTCCTATAGCATGAGACGTGATATCCAACTCCTTCCCTTTCCAAACCTGAGACCCTTCCGATAGCAGAGATGTGATATCTCAATGCTTGTACCAAACCTGAGACCCTTCCTATGGCATGAGAGGTCATATACTACTCCTTCCCATTCCAATCCTGAGACCCTTCCTATAGCATGAGATGTGATATCTCAATGCTTCTACCAAACCTGAGACCCTTCCTATAGCATGAGATGTGATATCTCAATGCTTCTAATACCAAACTTGATATCCTTCCTATAACACGAGATGTGATATCCAACTCCTTCACATTCCAATCCTGAGATCCTTCCTATACCATGAGATGTGATATTTCAATGTTTCTCATACCAAACCTGAGGCCCTTCCTATAGCAAGAGATGTTATGTACAAATCCTTCCCATTCCAAACCTGAGACCTTTCCTATAGCATCAGATGTGATATCCAACTCCTTCCCAATCCAATCCTGAGACCCTTCCTATAGCATGAGATGTAATATCACAATGCTTGTAATACCAAACCTGAGACCCTTCCTATAGCATGTGTGATATCCAACTCCTTCCCATTCCAATCCTTAGACCCTTCCTATAGCATGAGATGTGATATCTCAATGCTTCTAATACCAAACCTGAGACCCTTCTTAAAGCATGAGATGGGATATCCAACTCCTTCCTATTCCAATCCTGAGACCCTTACGATAGCATGAGATGTGATATCCAACTCCTTCCCATTTCAATCCTGAGACCCTTCCTATAGCATGAGATGTGTTATCTCAATGTTTCTAATACCAAACCTGAGATCCTTCCTATAACATGAGATGTGATATCCAACTCCTTCCCATTCCAAACCGGAGACCCTTCCTTTAGCATGAGATGTGATATCAAACTCCTTCCCATGCCAATCCTGAGACCCTTACTATAGCATGAGATGTGATATCTCAATGCTTCTAATACCAAACCTGAGAGCCTTCATATAACATGATATGTGATATCCAACTCCTCATTCCAAACCTGAGATCCTTCCTATAGCCTGAGATGTGATATCCAACTCCTTCCCATTCCAAACCTGAGACCCTTCCTATAGCATGAGATGTGATATCTCAATGCTTCTAATACCAAACCTGAGACCCTTGTTATAGCATGAGATGTGATATCCAACTCCTTCCCATCCCAAACCAGAGACCCTTCCTATAGTATGAAATGTGATATCTCAAAGCTTCTAATACCAAACCTGAGACCCTTCATATAGCATGAGATGTTATCTCCAACTCCTTCCCATCCCAAAACAGAGACCCTTCCTATAGCATGAGATGTGATATCTCAATGCTTCTAATACCAAACCTGATATCCTTCCTATAACATGAGATGTGATATCCAACTCCTTCCCATTCCAATCCTGAGATCCTTCCTATACCATGAGATGTGATATCTCAATGTTTCTCATACCAAACCTGAGGCCCTTCCTATAGCAAGAGATGTGATATACAAATCCTCCCCATTCCAAACCTGAGACCCTTCCTATAGCATGAGATGTAATATCGCAATGCTTGTAATACCAAACCTGAGACCCTTCCTATAGCATGAGATGTGATATCCAACTCCTTCCCATTCCAATCCTGAGACCCTTCCTATAGCATGAGATGTGATATCTCAATGCTTCTAATACCAAAACTGAGACCCTTCTTAAAGCATGAGATGTGATATCCAACTCCTTCCCGTTCCAAACCTGAGACCCTTCCTATAGCAAGAATGTAATATCCAACTCCTTCCCATTCCAATCCTGAGACCATTCCTATAGCATGAGATGTGATATCTCAGTGCTTCTAATAGCAAACCTGAGATCCTTCCTATGACATGAGATGGGATATCCAACTCCTTCCCGTTCCAAACCTGAGACCCTTCCTATAGCAAGAATGTAATATCCAACTCCTTCCCATTCCAATCCCGAGACCCTTCCGATAGCAGAGATGTGATATCTCAATGCTTATACCAAACCTGAGACCCTTCCTATGGCATGAGATGTCATATACTACTCCTTCCCATTCCAATCCTGAGACCCTTCCTATAGCATGAGATGTGATATCTCAATGCTTCTACCAAACCTGAGACCCTTCCTATAGCATGAGATGTGATATCCAACTCCTTCCCATTCCAATCCTGAGACCCTTCCTATAGCATGAGATGTGATATCTCAATGCTTCTAATACCAAACCTGATATCCTTCCTATAACATGAGATGTGATATCCAACCCCTTTCCATTCCAATACTGAGATCCTTCCTATACCATGAGATGTGATATCTCAATGTTTCTGATACCAAACCTGAGGGCCTTCCTATAGCAAGAGATGTGATATACAAATCATTCCCATTCCAAACCTGAGACCTTTCCTATAGCATGGGATGTGATATCCGACTCCTTCCCAATCCAATCCTGAGACCCTTCTTATAGCATGAGATGTGATTTCCAACTCGTTCCCATTCCAATCCTGAGACCCTTCCTATAGCATGAGATGTGATATCTCAATGCTTCTAATACCAAAACTGAGACCCTTCTTAAAGCATGAGATGTGATATCCAACTCCTTCCCGTGTTCCAAACCTGAGACCCTTCCTATAGCATATGTGCTACCCTTCCTATGGCATGAGATGTCATGTACAACTACTTCCCATTCCAATCCGGAGACCCTTCCTATAGCATGAGATGTGATATCTCAATGCTTCTACCAAACATGAGACCCTTCCTTTAGCATGAGATGTGATATCCATCTCCTTCCCATTCCAATCCTGAGACCCTTCCTATAGCATGAGATGTGATATCTCAATGCTTCTAATACCAAACCTGAGATCCTTCCGATAACATGAGATGTGATATCCAAATCCTTCCCCTTCCAAACCTGAGACCCTCCCTTTAGCATGAGATGTGATATCCAACTCCTTCCCATTCCAATCCTGAGACCCTTCTGATAGCATGAGATGTGATATCTCAGTGCTTCTAATACCAAACCTGGGACCCGTCCTATAACATGAGATATGATATCCAAATCCTTCCCATTCGAATCCTGAAACCCTTCCTTTAGCATGAGATGTGATATCTCAATGTGTCTAATAAAAAACCTGAGACCCTTCCTATAGCAAGAGATGTGATATCCAAATCCTTCGCATTCCAATCCTGAGACCCTTCCTATAACATGGATGTGATATCCAACTCCTTCCCATTCCAATTCTGAGACCCTTCCTATACCATGAGAATTGATATCTCAATGCTTCTAATACCAAACCTGAGACCCTTCCTATAGCATGAGATGTGATATCCTACTCCTTCCCATTCCAATCCTGAGACCCTTCCTATAGCACGAGATGTGATATCTCAATGCTTCTAATACCAAACCTGAAACCCTTCATATAGCATGAGATGGGATATCCAACTCCTTCCCAATCCAATCCTGAGACCCTTCCGATAGCATGAGATGTCATTTCTCAATGCTTCTACCAAAACTGAGACCCTTCCTATGGCATGAGATGTGATATCAAACTCCTTCCCATTGCAATCCTGAGACCCTTCCTATAGCTTGAGATGTGATATCCAACTCCTTCCCATTCCAATCCTGAGACCCTTCCTATACCATGAGATGTGAAATCTCAATGCTTGTAGTACCAAACCTGAGACCCGTCCTACAACATGAGATGTGATATCCAAATCCTTCCCCTTCCAAGCCTGAGACCCTTCCTTTAGCATGAGATGTGATATCCAACTCCTTCCCATTCCAATCCTGAGACCCTTCCGATAGCATGAGATGTGATATCTCAATGCTTCTAATATCAAACCTGTGACCCTCCCTATAGCATGAGATGTGATATCCAAGTCCTTCCCATTCCAATCCTGAGATCCTTCCTATAGCATGAGATGTGATATCTCAATGCTTCTAATACCAAACATGATATCCTTCCTATAACATGAGATGTGATATATAAACTCCTTACCATTCCAATCCCGAGACCCTTCCGATAGCAGAGATGTGATATCTCAATGCTTATACCAAACCTGAGACCCTTCCTATGGCATGAGATGTCATATACTACTGCTTCCCATTCCAATCCTGAGACCCTTCCTATAGCATGAGATGTGATGTCTCAATGCTTCTAATACCAAACCTGATATCCTTCCTATAACATGAGATGTGATATCCAACTCCTTTCCATTCCAATACTGAGATCCTTCCTATACCATGAGATGTGATATCTCAATGTTTCTCATACCAAACCTGAGGCCCTTCCTATAGCAAGAGATGTGATATACAAATCCTTCCCATTCCAAACCTGAGACCCTTCCTATAGCATGAGATGTGATATCCGACTCTTTCCCAATCCAATCCTGAGACCCTTCCTATAGCATGAGATGTAATATCACAATGCTTGTAATACCAAACCTGAGACCATTCCTATAGCATGAGATGTGATATCCAACTCCTTCCCATTCCAATCCTGAGACCCTTCCTATAGCATGAGATGTGATATCTCAATGCTTTTAATACCAAAACTGAGACCCTTCTTAAAGCATGAGATGTGATATCCAACTACTTCCCGTTCCAAACCTGAGACCCTTCCTATAGCATATGTGACATCCAACTCCTTCCCATTCCAAACCTGAGACCCTTCATATAGCAAGAATGTAATATCCAACTCCTTCCCATTCCAATCCTGAGACCATTCCTATAGCATGAGAAGTGATATCTCAATGCTTCTAATAGCAAACCTGAGATCCTTCCTATGACATGAGATGTGATATCCAATTCCTTCCCATTCCAAACCTGAGACCCTTCCTACAGCATGCGATGTGATATCTCAATCCTTCTAATACCACACCTGAGACCCGTCCTATAACATGAGATGAGATATCCAACTCCTTCCCATTCCAATCCTGAGACCCTTCCGATAGCAGAGATGTGATATCTCAATGCTTATACCAAACCTGAGACCCTTCCTATGGCATGAGATGTAATATACAACTACTACCCATTCCAATCCGGAGACCCTTCCTATAGCATGAGATGTGATATCTCAATGCTTCTACCAAACCTGAGACCCTTCCTATAGCATGAGATGTGATATCCAACTCCTTCCCACTCCAAACCTGAGACCCTTCCTATGGCATGAGATGTGATATCACAATGCTTCTAATACCAGACCTGAGATCCTTCCTATAACATGAGATGTGATATCCAATTCCTTCCCATTCCAAACCTGAGACCCTTCCTGTAGCATGAGATGTGATATCCAACTCCTTCCCATTCCAATACTGAGACCCTTCCTATAGCATGAGATGTGATATCTCAATGCTTCTAATACCAAACCTGAGAACCTTCCTATAGCATGAGACGTGATATCCAGCTCCTTCCCTTTCCAAACCTGAGACCCTTCCGATAGCAGAGATGTGATATCTCAATGCTTGTACCAAACCTGAGACCCTTCCTATGGGATGAGAGGTCATATACTACTCCTTCCCATTCCAATCCTGAGACCCTTCCTATAGCATGAGATGTGATATCTCAATGCTTCTACCAAACCTGAGACCCTTCCTATAGCATGAGATGTGATATCTCAATGCTTCTAATACCAAACTTGATATCCTTCCTATAACACGAGATGTGATATCCAACTCCTTCACATTCCAATCCTGAGATCCTTCCTATACCATGAGATGTGATATTTCAATGTTTCTCATACCAAACCTGAGGCCCTTCCTATAGCAAGAGATGTGATGTACAAATCCTTCCCATTCCAAACCTGAGACCTTTCCTATAGCATCAGATGTGATATCCAACTCCTTCCCAATCCAATCCTGAGACCCTTCCTATAGCATGAGATGTAATATCACAATGCTTGTAATACCAAACCTGAGACCCTTCCTATAGCATGTGTGATATCCAACTCCTTCCCATTCCAATCCTTAGACCCTTCCTATAGCATGAGATGTGATATCTCAATGCTTCTAATACCAAACCTGAGACCCTTCTTAAAGCATGAGATGGGATATCCAACTCCTTCCTATTCCAATCCTGAGACCCTTACGATAGCATGAGATGTGATATCTCAATGTTTCTAATACCAAACCTGAGATCCTTCCTATAACATGAGATGTGATATCCAACTCCTTCCCATTCCAAACCGGAGACCCTTCCTTTAGCATGAGATGTGATATCAAACTCCTTCCCATGCCAATCCTGAGACCCTTACTATAGCATGAGATGTGATATCTCAATGCTTCTAATACCAAACCTGAGAGCCTTCATATAACATGATATGTGATATCCAACTCCTTCTCATTCCAAACCTGAGATCCTTCCTATAGCCTGAGATGTGATATCCAACTCCTTCCCATTCCAAACCTGAGACCCTTCCTATAGCATGAGATGTGATATCTCAATGCTTCTAATACCAAACCTGAGACCCTTGTTATAGCATGAGATGTGATATCCAACTCCTTCCCATCCCAAACCAGAGACCCTTCCTATAGTATGAAATGTGATATCTCAAAGCTTCTAATACCAAACCTGAGACCCTTCATATAGCATGAGATGTTATCTCCAACTCCTTCCCATCCCAAAACAGAGACCCTTCCTATAGCATGAGATGTGATATCTCAATGCTTCTAATACCAAACCTGATATCCTTCCTATAACATGAGATGTGATATCCAACTCCTTCCCATTCCAATCCTGAGATCCTTCCTATACCATGAGATGTGATATCTCAATGTTTCTCATACCAAACCTGAGGCCCTTCCTATAGCAAGAGATGTGATATACAAATCCTCCCCATTCCAAACCTGAGACCCTTCCTATAGCATGAGATGTAATATCGCAATGCTTGTAATACCAAACCTGAGACCCTTCCTATAGCATGAGATGTGATATCCAACTCCTTCCCATTCCAATCCTGAGACCCTTCCTAGAGCATGAGATGTGATATCTCAATGCTTCTAATACCAAAACTGAGACCCTTCTTAAAGCATGAGATGTGATATCCAACTCCTTCCCGTTCCAAACCTGAGACCCTTCCTATAGCAAGAATGTAATATCCAACTCCTTCCCATTCCAATCCTGAGACCATTCCTATAGCATGAGATGTGATATCTCAGTGCTTCTAATAGCAAACCTGAGATCCTTCCTATGACATGAGATGGGATATCCAACTCCTTCCCGTTCCAAACCTGAGACCCTTCCTATAGCAAGAATGTAATATCCAACTCCTTCCCATTCCAATCCCGAGACCCTTCCGATAGCAGAGATGTGATATCTCAATGCTTATACCAAACCTGAGACCCTTCCTATGGCATGAGATGTCATATACTACTCCTTCCCATTCCAATCCTGAGACCCTTCCTATAGCATGAGATGTGATATCTTAATGCTTCTACCAAACCTGAGACCCTTCCTATAGCATGAGATCTGATATCCAACTCCTTCCCATTCCAATCCTGAGACCCTTCCTATAGCATGAGATGTGATATCTCAATGCTTCTAATACCAAACCTGATATCCTTCCTATAACATGAGATGTGATATCCAACCCCTTTCCATTCCAATACTGAGATCCTTCCTATACCATGAGATGTGATATCTCAATGTTTCTGATACCAAACCTGAGGCCCTTCCTATAGCAAGAGATGTGATATACAAATCATTCCCATTCCAAACCTGAGACCTCTCCTATAGCATGGGATGTGATATCCGACTCCTTCCCAATCCAATCCTGAGACCCTTCCTATAGCATGAGATGTGATATCCAACTCGTTCCCATTCCAATCCTGAGACCCTTCCTATAGCATGAGATGTGATATCTCAATGCTTCTAATACCAAAACTGAGACCCTTCTTAAAGCATGAGATGTGATATCCAACTCCTTCCCGTGTTCCAAACCTGAGACCCTTCCTATAGCATATGTGCTACCCTTCCTATTGCATGAGATGTCATATACAACTACTTCCCATTCCAATCCAGAGACCCTTCCTATAGCATGAGATGTGATATCTCAATGCTTCTACCAAACCTGAGACCCTTCCTATAGCATGAGATGTGATATCCAACTCCTTCCCATTCCAATCCTGAGACCCCTCCTATATCATGAGATGTGATATCTCAATGCTTCTAATACCAAACCTGATATCCTTCCTATAACATGAGATGTGATATCTCAATGTTTCTCATACCAAACCTGAGGCCCTTCCTATAGCAAGAGATGTGATGTACAAACCCTTCCCATTCCAAACCTGAGACCCTTCCTATAGCATGAGATGTGATATCCAACTCCTTCCCAATCCAATCCTGAGACCCTTCCTATAGCATGAGATATAATATCACAATGCTTGTAATACCAAACCTGAGACCCTTCCTATAGCATAAGATGTGATATCCAACTCCTTCCCATTCCAATCCTTAGACCCTTCCTATAGCATGAGATGTGATATCTCAATGCTTCTAATACCAAACCTGAGACCCTTCTTAAAGCATGAGATGGGATATCCAACTCCTTCCTATTCCAATCCTGAGACCCTTACGATAGCAGAGATGTGATATCTCAATGCTTATACCAAACCTGAGACTCTTCCTATGGCATGAGATGTGATATCCAACTCCTTCCTATTCCACTCCTGAGACCCTTCCTATAGCATGAGATGTGATATCTCAATGCTTCTATCAAACCTGAGACCCTTCCTATTGCATGAGATGTGATATCCAACTCCTTCCCATTCCAATCCTGAAACCCTTCCTATACCATGAGATGTGATATCTCAATGTTTCTAATACCAAACCTGAGACCCATCCTAAAACATGAGATGTGAAATCCAAATCCTTCCCCTTCCAAACTTGAGACCCTTCCTATAGCTTGAGATGTGATATCAAACTCCTTCCCATTCCAATCCTGAGATAGCTTGAGATGTGATATCCAACTCCTTCCCATTCCAATCCTGAGACCCTTCCGATAGCATGAGATGTGACATCTTAATGTTTCTCTTACCAAACCTGAGGCCCTTCCTATAGCAAGAGATGTGATGTACAAATCCTTCCCATTCCAAACCTGAGACCCTTCCTGCATGAGATGTGATATCCAACTCCTTCCCAATCCAATCCTGAAACCCTTCCTATAGCATGAGATGTAATATCACAATGTTTGTAATACCAAACCTGAGACCCTTCCTATAGCATGAGATGTGATATCCAACTCCTTCCCATTCCAATCCTGAGACCCTTCCTATAGCATGAGATGTGATATCTCAATGCTTCTAATACCAAACCTGAGATCCTTCCGATAGCATGAGATGTGATATCTCAATGCTTCTAATACCAAACCTGAGAAGTTCCTATAACATGAGATGTGATATCCAAATCCTTCCACTTCCAAACCTGAAACCCTCCCTTTAGCATGAGATGTGATATCCGACTCCTTCCCATTCCAATCCTGAGACCCTTCTGGTAGCATGAGATGTGATATCTCAATGCTTCTAATACCAAACCTGAGATCCTTCCGATAGCATGAGATCTGATATCTCAATGCTTCTAACACCAAACCGGAGATCCTTCCTATAGCATGAGATGTGATATCCAACTCCTTCCCATTCCAAACCTGAGACCCTTCCTATAGCATGAGATGTGATATCTCAATGCTTCTAATACCAAACCTGAGATCCTTCCTATAACATGAGATGTGATATCTCAATGCTTCTAAAACCAAACATGAGAACTATCCTGTAACATGTGAAATCCAAATCATTCCCTTTCCAAACCTGAGACCCTTCCTATAGCTTGAGATGTGATATCAAACTCCTTCCCATTCCAATCCTGAGATAGCTTGAGATGTGCTATCCAACTCCTTCCCATTCCAATCCTGAGACCCTTCCTATACCATGAGATGTGATATCTCAATGCTTCTAATACCAAACCTGACACCCGTCCTAAAACATATGTGAGATCCAAATCCTTCCCCTTCCAAACCTGAGACCTTTCCTTTAGCATGTGATGTGACATCCAACTCCTTCCCATTCCAATCCTGAGACCTTTCCTATAGCATGATATGTGATATCTCAATGCTTCTAATACCAAACCTGAGATCCTTCCTATAACATGAGATTTGTATCCAACTCCTTCCCATTCCAAACCTGAGACCCTTCCGATAGCATGAGATGTGATATCTCAGTGCTTCTAATAGCAAACCTGAGATCCTTCCTATGACATGAGATGGGATATCCAAATCCTTCCCCTTCCAAACCTGAGACCTTTCCTTTAGCATGTGATGTGATATCCAACTCCTTCCCATTCCAATCCTGAGACCTTTCCTATAACATGAGATGTGATATCTTACTGCTTCTAAAACCAAACCTGAGAACCATCCTATAACATATGTGAAATCCAAATCCTTCCCTTTCCAAACCTGAGACCCTTCCGATAGCATGAGATGTGATATCTCAATGCTTCTAAAACCAAACATGAGAACCATCCTACAACATGAGATGTGAAATCCAAATCCTTCCCTTTCCAAACCTGAGACCCTTCCTATAGCTTGAGAAGTGATATCTCAATGCTTCTAATAGCAAACCTGAGATCCTTCCTATGACATGAGATGTGATATCCAATTCCTTCCCATTCCAAACCTGAGACCCTTCCTACAGCATGCGATGTGATATCTCAATCCTTCTAATACCACACCTGAGACCCGTCCTATAACATGAGATGAGATATCCAAGTCCTTCCCATCCCAATCCTGAGACCTTTCCTATAGCATGAGATGTGATATCTCAATGCTTCTAATACCAAACCTGAGACCCTTCCTATAACATGAGATGGGATATCCAACTCCTTCCCATTCCAATCCTGAGACCCCTCCGATAGCAGAGATGTGATATCTCAATGCTTATACCAAACCTGAGACCCTTCCTATGGCATGAGATGTAATATACAACTACTACCCATTCCAATCCGGAGACCCTTCCTATAGCATGAGATGTGATATCTCAATGCTTCTACCAAACCTGAGACCCTTCCTATAGCATGGGATGTGATATCCAACTCCTTCCCACTCCAAACCTGAGACCCTTCCTATGGCATGAGATGTGATATCACAATGCTTCTAATACCAGACCTGAGATCCTTCCTATAACATGAGATGTGATATCCAATTCCTTCCCATTCCAAACCTGAGACCCTTCCTGTAGCATGAGATGTGATATCCAACTCCTTCCCATTCCAATACTGAGACCCTTCCTATAGCATGAGATGTGATATCTCAATGCTTCTAATACCAAACCTGAGAACCTTCCTATAGCATGAGACGTGATATCCAACTCCTTCCCTTTCCAAACCTGAGACCCTTCCGATAGCAGAGATGTGATATCTCAATGCTTGTACCAAACCTGAGACCATTCCTATGGCATGAGAGGTCATATACTACTCCTTCCCATTCCAATCCTGAGACCCTTCCTATAGCATGGGATGTGATATCTCAATGCTTCTACCAAACCTGAGACCCTTCCTATAGCATGAGATGTGATATCTCAATGCTTCTAATACCAAACTTGATATCCTTCCTATAACACGAGATGTGATATCCAACTCCTTCACATTCCAATCCTGAGATCCTTCCTATACCATGAGATGTGATATTTCAATGTTTCTCATACCAAACCTGAGGCCCTTCCTATAGCAAGAGATGTGATGTACAAATCCTTCCCATTCCAAACCTGAGACCCTTCCTATAGCATCAGATGTGATATCCAACTACTTCCCAATCCAATCCTGAGACCCTTCCTATAGCATGAGAGGTAATATCACAATGCTTGTAATACCAAACCTGAGACCCTTCCTATAGCATGTGTGATATCCAACTCCTTCCCATTCCAATCCTTAGACCCTTCCTATAGCATGAGATGTGATATCTCAATGCTTCTAATACCAAACCTGAGACCCTTCTTAAAGCATGAGATGGGATATCCAACTCCTTCCTATTCCAATCCTGAGACCCTTACGATAGCATGAGATGTGATATCCAACTCCTTCCCATTTCAATCCTGAGACCCTTCCTATAGCATGAGATGTGTTATCTCAATGTTTCTAATACCAAACCTGAGATCCTTCCTATAACATGAGATGTGATATCCAACTCCTTCCCATTCCAAACCGGAGACCCTTCCTTTAGCATGAGATGTGATATCAAACTCCTTCCCATGCCAATCCTGAGACCCTTACTATAGCATGAGATGTGATATCTCAATGCTTCTAATACCAAACCTGAGAGCCTTCATATAACATGATATGTGATATCCAACTCCTTCTCATTCCAAAACTGAGATCCTTCCTATAGCCTGAGATGTGATATCCAACTCCTTCCCATTCCAAACCTGAGACCCTTCCTATAGCATGAGATGTGATATCTCAATGCTTCTAATACCAAACCTGAGACCCTTGTTATAGCATGAGATGTGATATCCAACTCCTTCCCATCCCAAACCAGAGACCCTTCCTATAGTATGAAATGTGATATCTCAAAGCTTCTAATACCAAACCTGAGACCCTTCATATAGCATGAGATGTTATCTCCAACTCCTTCCCATCCCAAAACAGAGACACTTCCTATAGCATGAGATGTGATATCTCAATGCTTCTAATACCAAACCTGATATCCTTCCTATAACATGAGATGTGATATCCAACTCCTTCCCATTCCAATCCTGAGATCCTTCCTATACCATGAGATGTGATATCTCAATGTTTCTCATACCAAACATGAGGCCCTTCCTATAGCAAGAGATGTGATATACAAATCCTCCCCATTCCAAACCTGAGACCCTTCCTATAGCATGAGATGTGATATCCAACTCCTTCCCATTCCAATCCTGAGACCCTTCCTATAGCATGAGATGTGATATCTCAATGCTTCTAATACCAAAACTGAGACCCTTCTTAAAGCATGAGATGTGATATCCAACTCCTTCCCGTTCCAAACCTGAGACCCTTCCTATAGCAAGAATGTAATATCCAACTCCTTCCCATTCCAATCCTGAGACCATTCCTATAGCATGAGATGTGATATCTCAGTGCTTCTAATAGCAAACCTGAGATCCTTCCTATGACATGAGATGGGATATCCAACTCCTTCCCATTCCAAACCTGAGACCCTTCCTATAGCAAGAATGTAATATCCAACTCCTTCCCATTCCAATCCTGAGACCATTCCTATAGCATGAGATGTGATATCTCAGTGCTTCTAATAGCAAACCTGAGATCCTTCCTATGACATGAGATGGGATATCCAATTCCTTCCCATTCCAATCCTGAGACCCTTCCTATAGCATGAGATGTGATATCCAACTCCTTCCCATTCCAATCATGAGACCCTTCCTATAGCATGAGATGTGATATCTCAATGCTTCTAATACCAAACCTGATATCCTTCCTATAACATGAGATGTGATATCCAACCCCTTTCCATTCCAATACTGAGATCCTTCCTATACCATGAGATGTGATATCTCAATGTTTCTGATACCAAACCTGAGGCCCTTCCTATAGCAAGAGATGTGATATACAAATCATTCCCATTCCAAACCTGAGACCTTTCCTATAGCATGGGATGTGATATCCGACTCCTTCCCAATCCAATCCTGAGACCCTTCCTATAGCATGAGATGTGATATCCAACTTGTTCCCATTCCAATCCTGAGACCCTTCCTATAGCATGAGATGTGATATCTCAATGCTTCTAATACCAAAACTGAGACCCTTCTTAAAGCATGAGATGTGATATCCAACTCCTTCCCGTGTTCCAAACCTGAGACCCTTCCTATAGCATATGTGCTACCCTTCCTATGGCATGAGATGTCATGTACAACTACTTCCCATTCCAATCCGGAGACCCTTCCTATAGCATGAGATGTGATATCTCAATGCTTCTACCAAACATGAGACCCTTCCTTTAGCATGAGATGTGATATCCATCTCCTTCCCATTCCAATCCTGAGACCCTTCCTATAGCATGAGATGTGATATCTCAATGCTTCTAATACCAAACCTGAGATCCTTCCTATAACATGAGATGTGATATCCAACTCCTTCCCATTCCAAACCGGAGACCCTTCCTTTAGCATGAGATGTGATATCAAACTCCTTCCCATGCCAATCCTGAGACCCTTACTATAGCATGAGATGTGATATCTCAATGCTTCTAATACCAAACCTGAGAGCCTTCCTATGGCATGAGATGTAATATACAACTACTACCCATTCCAATCCGGAGACCCTTCCCATAGCATGAGATGTGATATCTCAATGCTTCTACCAAACCTGAGACCCTTCCTATAGCATGGGATGTGATATCCAACTCCTTCCCACTCCAAACCTGAGACCCTTCCTATGGCATGAGATGTGATATCACAATGCTTCTAATACCAGACCTGAGATCCTTCCTATAACATGAGATGTGATATCCAATTCCTTCCCATTCCAAACCTGAGACCCTTCCTGTAGCATGAGATGTGATATCCAACTCCTTCCCATTCCAATACTGAGACCCTTCCTATAGCATGAGATGTGATATCTCAATGCTTCTAATACCAAACCTGAGAACCTTCCTATAGCATGAGACGTGATATCCAACTCCTTCCCTTTCCAAACCTGAGACCCTTCCGATAGCAGAGATGTGATATCTCAATGCTTGTACCAAACCTGAGACCATTCCTATAGCATATGTGCTACCCTTCCTATGGCATGAGATGTCATATACAACTACTTCCCATTCCAATCCGGAGACCCTTCCTATAGCATGAGATGTGATATCTCAATGCTTCTAATACCAAACCTGATATCCTTCCTATAACATGAGATGTGATATCTCAATGTTTGTCATACCAAACCTGAGGCCCTTCCTATAGCAAGAGATGTGATGTACAAACCCTTCCCATTCCAAACCTGAGACCCTTCCTATAGCATGAGATGTGATATCCAACTCCTTCCCAATCCAATCCTGAGACCCTTCCTATAGCATGAGATATAATATCACAATGCTTGTAATACCAAACCTGAGACCCTTCCTATAGCATAAGATGTGATATCCAACTCCTTCCCATTCCAATCCTTAGACCCTTCCTATAGCATGAGATGTGATATCTCAATGCTTCTAATACCAAACCTGAGACCCTTCTTTAAGCATGAGATGGGATATCCAACTCCTTCCTATTCCAATCCTGAGACCCTTACGATAGCAGAGATGTGATATCTCAATGCTTATACCAAACCTGAGACTCTTCCTATGGCATGAGATGTGATATCCAACTCCTTCCCATTCCAATCCTGAGACCCTTCCTATAGCATGAGATGTGATATCTCAATGCTTCTATCAAACCTGAGACCCTTCCTATTGCATGAGATGTGATATCCAACTCCTTCCCATTCCAATCCTGAAACCCTTCCTATACCATGAGATGTGATATCTCAATGTTTCTAATACCAAACCTGAGACCCGTCCTAAAACATGAGATGTGAAATCCAAATCCTTCCCCTTCCAAACTTGAGACCCTTCCTATAGCTTGAGATGTGATATCAAACTCCTTCCCATTCCAATCCTGAGATAGCTTGAGATGTGATATCCAACTCCTTCCCATTCTAATCCTGAGACCCTTCCGATAGCATGAGATGGGATATCTTAATGTTTCTCTTACCAAACCTGAGGCCCTTCCTATAGCAAGAGATGTGATGTACAAATCCATCCCATTCCAAACCTGAGACCCTTCCTATAGCATGAGATGTGATATCCAACTGCTTCCCAATCCAATCCTGAAACCCTTCCTATAGCATGAGATGTAATATCACAATGTTTGTAATACCAAACCTGAGACCCTTCCTATAGCATGAGATGTGATATCCAACTCCTTCCCATTCCAATCCTGAGACCCTTCCTATAGCATGAGATGTGATATCTCAATGCTTCTAATACCAAAGGAAGGGTCTCAGGTTTGGAAGGGGAAGGATTTGGATATCACATCTCATGTTATAGGATGGGTCTCAGGTTTGGTATTAGAAGCATTGTGATATCACATCTCATGCTATAGGAAGTGTCTCAGGATTGGAATGGGAAAGAGTTGGATATCACATCTCATGCTATAGGAAGGGTTTCAGGTTTGGTAGAAGCATTGAGATATCACATCTCATGCTATAGGAAGAGTCTCAGGTTTGGGAAGGGAAGGATTTGGATTTCACATCTCATGTTATAGGATGGTTCTCATGTTTGGTTTTTGAAGCATTGAGATATCACATCTCATGCTATCGGAAGGGTCTCAGGTTTGGTATTAGAAGCATTGAGATATCACATCTCATGCTATAGGATTGGTCTCCGGATTGGAATGTGAAGGATTTGGATATCACATCTCATGCTAAAGGAAGGGTCTCAGGATTGGAATGGGAAGAAGTTGGATATGACATCTCTTGTTATAGGGAGGGTCTCAGGATTTGAATGGCAAGGAGTTGGATATCACATCTCATGCCATAGGAAGGGTCTCAGGTTTGGTATAAGCATTGAGATATCACATCTCTGCTATCGGAAGGGTCTCAGGATTGGATTGGGAAGGAGTTGGATATCACATCTCATGTTATAGGAAGGGTCTCCGGATTGGAATGTGAAGGATTTGGATATCACATCTCATGCTAAAGGAAGGGTCTCAGGTTTGGAATGGGAAGGAGTTGGATATGACATCTCTTGTTATAGGGAGGGTCTCAGGATTTGAATGGCAAGGAGTTGGATATCACATCTCATGCCATAGGAAGGGTCTCAGGTTTGGTATAAGCATTGAGATATCACATCTCTGCTATCGGAAGGGTCTCAGGATTGGATTGGGAAGGAGTTGGATATCCCTTCTCATGCTATAGGAAGGGTCTCAGGTTGGAATGGGAAGGAGTTGGATATCACATCTCATGCTAAAGGAAGGGTCTCAGGTTTGGTAGAAGCATTGAGATATCACATCTCATGCTATAGGAAGGGTCTCAGGATTGGAATGGGAAGGACTTAGATATCACATATCATGCTATAGGGAGGGTTTCAGTTTTGATATTAGAAGCATTGAGATATCACATCTCATGCTATCGGAAGTGTCTCAGGATTGGAATGGGAAGGAGCTGGATATTACATCTCATGCTAAAGGAAGGGTCTCAGGTTTGGAACGGGAAGGAGTTGGATATCCGATCTCATGTTATAGGAAGGGTCTCAGGTTTGGTATAAGCATTGAGATATCACATCTCTGCTATCGGAAGTGTCTCAGGATTGGAATGGGAAGGAATTGGATATCCCATCTCATGTTATAGGACGGGTCTCAGGATTGTTATTAGAATCATTGAGATATCATATTGCATGCTGTAGGAAGGGTCTAAGGATTGGAATGGGAAAGACTTGGATATCACATCTCATGCTATAGGAAGGGTCTCAGGTTTGGTATAAGCATTGAGATATCAAATCTCATGCTATAGGAAGGGTCTCAGGATTGGAATGGAAGGAGTTGGATATCACATCTCATGTTATAGGAAGGATCTCAGGTTTGGTATTAGAAGCATTGAGACATCAAATCTCATGCTATAGGAAGGGTCTCAGGATTGGAATGGGAAGGAGTTGGATATCTCATCTCATGCTATAGGAAGGGTCTCAGGTTTGGTATAAGCATTGAGATATCACATCTCATGCTATAGGAAGGGTCTCAGGATTGGAATGGGAAGGAGTTGTATATGACATCTCATGCCGTAGGAAGGGTCTCAGGTTTGGTATAAGCATTGAGATATCACATCTCAGCTATCAGAAGAGTCTCAGGATTGGAATGGGAAGGAGTTGGATATCCCATCTCATGTTATAGGAAGAGTCTCAGGTTTGGTATTAGAAGCATTGAGATATCACATCTCATGCTATAGGAAGTGTCTCAGGATTGGAATGGGAAGGACTTGGATATCACATCTCATGCTATAGGGAGGGTCTCAAGTTTGATATTAGAAGCATTGAGATATCACATCTCATGCTATAGGAAGAGTCTCAGGTTTGGGAAGGGAAGGATTTGGATTTCACATCTCATGTTATAGGATGGTTCTCATGTTTGGTTTTTGAAGCATTGAGATATCACATCTCATGCTATCGGAAGGGTCTCAGGTTTGGTATTAGAAGCATTGAGATATCACATCTCATGCTATAGGATTGGTCTCCGGATTGGAATGTGAAGGATTTGGATATCACATCTCATGCTAAAGGAAGGGTCTCAGGTTTGGAATGGGAAGGAGTTGGATATGCCATCTCTTGTTATAGGGAGGGTCTCAGGATTTGAATGGCAAGGAGTTGGATATCACATCTCATGCCATAGGAAGGGTCTCAGGTTTGGTGTAAGCATTGAGATACCACATCTCTGCTATCGGAAGGGTCTCAGGATTGGAATGCGAAGGACTTAGATATCACATCTCATGCTATAGGGAGGGTCTCAGTTTTGATATTAGAAGCATTGAGATATCACATCTCATGCTATCGGAAGGGTCTCAGGATTGGAATGGGAGGAGCTGGATATCACATCTCATGCTAACGGAAGGGTCTCAGGTTTGGAACGGGAAGGAGTTGGATATCCGATCTCATGTTATAGGAAGGGTCTCAGGTTTGGTATAAGCATTGAGATATCACATCTCTGCTATCGGAAGTGTCTCAGGATTGGAATGGGAAGGAATTGGATATCCCATCTCATGTTATAGGACGGGTCTCAGGATTGTTATTAGAATCATTGAGATATCATAGTGCATGCTGTAGGAAGGGTCTAAGGATTGGAATGGGAAAGACTTGGATATCACATCTCATGCTATAGGAAGAGTCTCAGGTTTGGTATAAGCATTGAGATATCAAATCTCATGCTATAGGAAGGGTCTCAGGATTGGAATGGAAGGAGTTGGATATCACATCTCATGTTATAGGAAGGATCTCAGGTTTGGTATTAGAAGCTTTGAGACATCACATCTCATGCTATAGGAAGGGTCTCAGGATTGGAATGGGAAGGAGTTGGATATCACATCTCATGCTATAGGAAGGGTCTCAGGTTTGGTATAAGCATTGAGATATCACATCTCATGCTATAGGAAGGGTCTCAGGATTGGAATGGGAAGGAGTTGTATATGACATCTCATGCCGTAGGAAGGGTCTCAGGTTTGGTATAAGCATTGAGATATCACATCTCTGCTATCAGAAGAGTCTCAGGATTGGAATGGGAAGGAGTTGGATATCCCATCTCATGTTATAGGAAGAGTCTCAGGTTTGGTATTAGAAGCATTGAGATATCACATCTCATGCTATAGGAAGTGTCTCAGGATTGGAATGGGAAGGACTTGGATATCACATCTCATGCTATAGGGAGGGTCTCAAGTTTGATATTAGAAGCATTGAGATATCACATCTCATGCTATAGGAAGAGTCTCAGGTTTGGGAAGGGAAGGATTTGGATTTCACATCTCTTGTTATAGGATGGTTCTCATGTTTGGTTTTTGAAGCATTGAGATATTACATCTCATGCTATCGGAAGGGTCTCAGGTTTGGTATTAGAAGCATTGAGATATCACATCTCATGCTATAGGATTGGTCTCCGGATTGGAATGTGAAGGATTTGGATATCACATCTCATGCTAAAGGAAGGGTCTCAGGTTTGGAATGGGAAGGAGTTGGATATGACATCTCTGGTTATAGGGAGGGTCTCAGGATTTGAATGGCAAGGAGTTGGATATCACATCTCATGCCATAGGAAGGGTCTCAGGTTTGGTATAAGCATTGAGATATCACATCTCTGCTATCGGAAGGGTCTCAGGATTGGAATGGGAAGGACTTAGATATCACATCTCATGCTATAGGGAGGGTCTCAGTTTTGATATTAGAAGCATTGAGATATCACATCTCATGCTATCGGAAGGGTCTCGGGATTGGAATGGGAGGAGCTGGATATCACATCTCATGCTAAAGGAAGGGTCTCAGGTTTGGAAGGGGAAGGATTTGGATATCACATCTCATGTTATAGAATGGGCCTCAGGTTTGGTATTAGAAGCATTGTGATATCACATCTCATGCTATAGGAAGTGTCTCAGGATTGGAATGGGAAGGAGTTGTATATCACATCTCATGCTATAGGAAGGGTTTCAGGTTTGGTAGAAGCATTGAGATATCACATCTCATGCTATAGGAAGAGTCTCAGGTTTGGGAAGGGAAGGATTTGGATTTCACATCTCATGTTATAGGATGGTTCTCATGTTTGGTTTTTGAAGCATTGAGATATCACATCTCATGCTATCGGAAGGGTCTCAGGTTTGGTATTAGAAGCATTGAGATATCACATCTCATGCTATAGGATTGGTCTCTGGATTGGAATGTGAAGGATTTGGATATCACATCTCATGCTAAAGGAAGGGTCTCAGGTTTGGAATGGGAAGGAGTTGGATATGACATCTCTTGTTATAGGGAGGGTCTCAGGATTTGAATGGCAAGGAGTTGGATATCACATCTCATGCCATAGGAAGGGTCTCAGGTTTGGTATTAGAAGCCTTGAGATATCACATCTCATGGTATAATAAGGGTCTCAGGATTGGAATGGGAAGGAGTTGGATATCACATCTCAAGCTATTTCAGGATTGGAATGGGAAGGAGTTTGATATCACATCTCAAGCTATAGGAAGTGTCTCAGGTTTGGGAAGGGAAGGATTGGGATTTCACATCTCATGTTATAGGATGGTTCTCATGTTTGGTTTTAGAAGCATTGAGATATCACATCTCATGCTATCGGAAGGGTCTCAGGTTTGGAATGGGAAGGAGTTGGATATCACATCTCATGTTATAGGAAGCATCTCAGGTTTGGTATTAGAAGCATTGAGATATCACATCTCATGCTATAGGAAGGGTCTCAGGATTGGAATGTGAAGGATTTGGATATCAAATCTCATGCTAAAGGAAGGGTCTCAGGTTTGGTATAAGCATTGAGATATCACATCTCTGCTATCGGAAGGGTCTCAGGATTGGATTGGGAAGGAGTTGGACATCCCTTCTCATGCTATAGGAAGGGTCTCATGTTGGAATGGGAAGGAGTTGGATATCATATCTCATGTTATAGGAAGGGTCTCAAGATTGAAATGGGAAGTATTTGGATATCACATCTCTTGCTATATGAAGGGTCTCAGGTTTTTTATTAGAAACATTGAGATATCACATCTCATGCTATCGGAAGGGTTTCAGGATTGGAATGGGAAGGATTTGGATATCATATCTCATGTTATAGGACGGGTCCCAGGTTTGGTATTAGAAGCATTGAGATATCACATCTTATGGTATAGGAAGGGTCTCAGGTTTGGAATGGGAAGGAGTTGGATATCACATCTCATCCAATAGGAAGGGTCTCAGGTTTGGAATGGGAAGGAATTGGATATCACATCTCATGTTATAGGAAGGATCTCAGGATTGAAATGGGAAGGAGTTGGATATCCCTTCTCATGCTATAGGAAGGGTCTCAGGTTGGAATGGGAAGGATTTGGATATCACATCTCTTGCTATAGGAAGGGTCTCAGGTTTTTTATTAGAAACATTGAGATATCACATCTCATGCTATAGGAAGGGTTTAAGGATTGGAATGGGAAGGAGTTGGATATCCCTTCTCATGCTATAGGAAGGGTCTCAGGTTGGAATGGGAAGGATTTGGATATCACATCTCTTGCTATAGGAAGGGTCTCAGGTTTTTTATTAGAAACATTGAGATATCACATCTCATGCTATAGGAAGGGTTTAAGGATTGGAATGGGAAGGATTTGGATATCACATCTCATGCTAAAGGAAGGGTCTCAGGTTTGGAAGGGGAAGGATTTGGATATCACATCTCATGTTATTTGACCGGTCTCAGGTTTGGTATTAGAAGCATTGAGATATCAAGTCTCATGGTATAGGACGGGAGTTTGATATCACATCATGCCATGGTATGGGTCTCAGGTTTTGTAGAAGCATTGGGATATCACATCTCATGCTATCGGAAGGGTATCAGGATTGGATTTGGAAGGAGTTGTTGGATATCCCATCTCATGCTATAGGAAGGCTCTCAGGTTTGGAAAGGGAAGGAGTTGGATATCACATTTCATGTTAGAGGTAGGATCTCAGGTTTGGTATTAGAGGCATTGAGATATCACATCTCATGCTATCAGAAGGGTATCAGGATTGGAATGGGAAGGAGTTGGATATCACATCTCATGCTAAAGGGAGGGTCTCAGGTTTGGATGGGGAAGGATTTGGATATCACATCTCATGTTATAGGAAGGATCTCAGGTTTGGTATTAGAAGCATTGAGATATCACATCTCATGCTATCGGAAGGATCTCAGGTTTGGTATTAGAAGCATTGAGATATCACATCTCATGCTATAGGAAGGGTCTCAGGATTGGAATGGGAAGGACTTGGATATCACATCTCATGCTAAAGGAAGGGTCTCAGTTTTGGTAGAAGCATTGCGATATCACATCTCATGCTATAGGAAGGGTCTCAGGATTGGAATCGGAAGGAGTTGGATATCACATCTCATGCTATAGGAAGGGTCTCAGGTTTGGTATAAGCATTGAGATATCACATCTCTGCTATTGGAAGGGTCTCAGGATTGGATTGGGAAGGAGTTGGATATCACATCTCATGTTATAGGAAGGGTCTCCGGATTGGAATGTGAAGGATTTGGATATCACATCTCATGCTAAAGGAAGGGTCTCAGGTTTGGAATGGGAAGGAGTTGGATATGACATCTCTTGTTATAGGGAGGGTCTCGGGATTTGAATGGCAAGGTGTTGGATATCATATCTCATGCCATAGGAAGGGTCTCAGGTTTGGTATAAGCATTGAGATATCACATCTCTGCTATCGGAAGGGTCTCAGGATTGGATTGGGACGGAGTTGGATATCCCTTCTCATGCTATAGGAAGGGTCTCAGGTTGGAATGGGAAGGAGTTGGATATCACATCTCATGCTATAGGGAGGGTTTCAGTTTTGATATTAGAAGCATTGAGATATCACATCTCATGCTATCGGAAGTGTCTCAGGATTGGAATGGGAAGGAGCTGGATATTACATCTCATGCTAAAGGAAGGGTCTCAGGTTTGGAACTGGAAGGAGTTGGATATCCGATCTCATGTTATAGGAAGGGTCTCAGGTTTGGTATAAGCATTGAGATATCACATCTCTGCTATCGGAAGTGTCTCAGGATTGGAATGGGAAGGAGTTGGATATCCCATCTCATGTTATAGGACGGGTCTCAGGATTGTTATTAGAATCATTGAGATATCATATTGCATGCTGTAGGAAGGGTCTAAGGATTGGAATGGGAAAGACTTGGATATCACATCTCATGCTATAGGAAGGGTCTCAGGTTTGGTATAAGCATTGAGATATAAAATCTCATGCTATAGGAAGGGTCTCAGGATTGGAATGGAAGGAGTTGGATATCACATCTCATGTTATAGGAAGGATCTCAGGTTTGGTATTAGAAGCATTGAGACATCATATCTCATGCTATAGGAAGGGTCTCAGGATTGGAATGGGAAGGAGTTGGATATCACATCTCATGCTATAGGAAGGGTCTCAGGTTTGGTATAAGCATTGAGATATCACATCTCATGCTATAGGAAGGGTCTCAGGATTGGAATGGGAAGGAGTTGTATATGACATCTCATGCCGTAGGAAGGGTCTCAGGTTTGGTATAAGCATTGAGATATCACATCTCTGCTATCAGAAGAGTCTCAGGATTGGAATGGGAAGGAGTTGGATATCCCATCTCATGTTATAGGAAGAGTCTCAGGTTTGGTATTAGAAGCATTGAGATATCACATCTCATGCTATAGGAAGTGTCTCAGGATTGGAATGGGAAGGACTTGGATATCACATCTCATGCTATAGGGAGGGTCTCAAGTTTGATATTAGAAGCATTGAGATATCACATCTCATGCTATAGGAAGAGTCTCAGGTTTGGGAAGGGAAGGATTTGGATTTCACATCTCATGTTATAGGACGGTTCTCATGTTTGGTTTTTGAAGCATTGAGATATCACATCTCATGCTATCGGAAGGGTCTCAGGTTTGGTATTAGAAGCATTGAGATATCACATCTCATGCTATAGGATTGGTCTCTGGATTGGAATGTGAAGGATTTGGATATCACATCTCATGCTAAAGGAAGGGTCTCAGGTTTGGAATGGGAAGGAGTTGGATATGACATCTCTTGTTATAGGGAGGGTCTCAGGATTTGAATGGCAAGGAGTTGGATATCACATCTCATGCCATAGGAAGGGTCTCAGGTTTGGTATAAGCATTGAGATATCACATCTCTGCTATCGGAAGGGTCTCAGGATTGGATTGGGAAGGAGTTGGATATCACATCTCATGTTATAGGAAGGGTCTCCGGATTGGAATGTGAAGGATTTGGATATCGCATCTCATGCTAAAGGAAGGGTCTCAGGTTTGGAATGGGAAGGAGTTGGATATGACATCTCTTGTTATAGGGAGGGTCTCAGGATTTGAATGGCAAGGAGTTGGATATCACATCTCATGCCATAGGAAGGGTCTCAGGTTTGGTATAAGCATTGAGATATCACATCTCTGCTATCGGAAGGGTCTCAGGATTGGATTGGGAAGGAGTTGGATATCCCTTCTCATGCTATAGGAAGGGTCTCAGGTTGGAATGGGAAGGAGTTGGATATCACATCTCATGCTAAAGGAAGGGTCTCAGGTTTGGTAGAACCATTGAGATATCACATCTCATGCTATCGGAAGTGTCTCAGGATTGGAATGGGAAGGAGCTGGATATTACATCTCATGCTAAAGGAAGGGTCTCAGGTTTGGAACGGGAAGGAGTTGGATATCCGATCTCATGTTATAGGAAGGGTCTCAGGTTTGGTATAAGCATTGAGATATCACATCTCTGCTATCGGAAGTGTCTCAGGATTGGAATGGGAAGGAATTGGATATCCCATCTCATGTTATAGGACGGGTCTCAGGATTGTTATTAGAATCATTGAGATATCATATTGCATGCTGTATGAAGGGTCTAAGGATTGGAATGGGAAAGACTTGGATATCACATCTCATGCTATAGGAAGGGTCTCAGGTTTGGTATAAGCATTGAGATATCAAATCTCATGCTATAGGAAGGGTCTCAGGATTGGAATGGAAGGAGTTGGATATCACATCTCATGTTATAGGAAGGATCTCAGGTTTGGTATTAGAAGCATTGAGACATCACATCTCATGCTATAGGAAGGGTCTCAGGATTGGAATGGGAAGGAGTTGGATATCACATCTCATGCTATAGGAAGGGTCTCAGGTTTGGTATAAGCACTGAGATATCACATCTCATGCTATAGGAAGGGTCTCAGGATTGGAATGGGAAGGAGTTGTATATGACATCTCATGCCGTAGGAAGGGTCTCAGGTTTGGTATAAGCATTGAGATATCACATATCTGCTATCAGAAGCGTCTCAGGATTGGAATGGGAAGGAGTTGGATATCCCATCTCATGTTATAGGAAGAGTCTCAGGTTTGGTATTAGAAGCATTGAGATATCACATCTCATGCTATAGGAAGTGTCTCAGGATTGGAATGGGAAGGACTTGGATATCACATCTCATGCTATAGGGAGGGTCTCAAGTTCGATATTAGAAGCATTGAGATATCACATCTCATGCTATAGGAAGAGTCTCAGGTTTGGGAAGGGAAGGATTTGGATTTCACATCTCATGTTATAGGATGGTTCTCATGTTTGGTTTTTGAAGCATTGAGATATCACATCTCATGCTATCGGAAGGGTCTCAGGTTTGGTATTAGAAGCATTGAGATATCACATCTCATGCTATAGGATTGGTCTCCGGATTGGAATGTGAAGGATTTGGATATCACATCTCATGCTAAAGGAAGGGTCTCAGGTTTGGAATGGGAAGGAGTTGGATATGACATCTCTTGTTATAGGGAGGGTCTCAGGATTTGAATGGCAAGGAGTTGGATATCACATCTCATGCCATAGGAAGGGTCTCAGGTTTGGTATAAGCATTGAAATATCACATCTCTGCTATCGGAAGGGTCTCAGGATTGGAATGGGAAGGACTTAGATATCACATCTCATGCTATAGGGAGGGTCTCAGTTTTGATATTAGAAGCATTGAGATATCACATCTCATGCTATCGGAAGGGTCTCAGGATTGGAATGGGAGGATCTGGATATCACATCTCATGCTAAAGGAAGGGTCTCAGGTTTGGAAGGGGAAGGATTTGGATATCACATCTCATGTTATAGGATGGGTCTCAGGTTTGGTATTTGAAGCATTATGATATCACATCTCATGCTATAGGAAGTGTCTCAGGATTGGAATGGGAAGGAGTTGGATATCACATCTCATGCTATAGGAAGGGTTTCAGGTTTGGTAGAAGCATTGAGATATCACATCTCATGCTATAGGAAGAGTCTCAGGTTTGGGAAGGGAAGGATTTGGATTTCACATCTCATGTTATAGGATGGTTCTCATGTTTGGTTTTTGAAGCATTGAGATATCACATCTCATGCTATCGGAAGGGTCTCAGGTTTGGTATTAGAAGCATTGAGATATCACATCTCATGCTATAGGATTGGTCTCCGGATTGGAATGTGAAGGATTTGGATATCACATCTCATGCTAAAGGAAGGGTCTCAGGTTTGGAATGGGAAGGAGTTGGATATGACATCTCTTGTTATAGGGAGGGTCTCAGGATTTGAATGGCAAGGAGTTGGATATCACATCTCATGCCATAGGAAGGGTCTCAGGTTTGGTATAAGCATTGAGATATCACATCTCTGCAATCGAAAGGGTCTCAGGATTGGATTGGGAAGGAGTTGGATATCACGTCTCATGTTATAGGAAGGGTCTCCGGATTGGAATGTGAAGGATTTGGATATCACATCTCATGCTAAAGGAAGGGTCTCAGGTTTGGAATGGGAAGGAGTTGGATATGACATCTCTTGTTATAGGGAGGGTCTCAGGATTTGAATGGCAAGGAGTTGGATATCACATCTCATGCCATAGGAAGGGTCTCAGGTTTGGTATAAGCATTGAGATATCACATCTCTGCTATCGAAAGGGTCTAAGGATTGGATTGGGAAGGAGTTGGATATCCCTTCTCATGCTATAGGAAGGGTCTCAGGTTGGAATGGGAAGGAGTTGGATATCACATCTCATGCTAAAGGAAGGGTCTCAGGTTTGGTAGAAGCATTGAGATATCACATCTCATGCTATAGGAAGGGTCTCAGGGTTGGAATGGGAAGGACTTAGATATCACATATCATGCTATAGGGAGGGTTTCAGTTTTGATATTAGAAGCATTGAGATATCACATCTCATGCTATCGGAAGTGTCTCAGGATTGGAATGGGAAGGAGCTGGATATTACATCTCATGCTAAAGGAAGGGTCTCAGGTTTGGAACGGGAAGGAGTTGGATATCCGATCTCATGTTATAGGAAGGGTCTCAGGTTTGGTATAAGCATTGAGATATCACATCTCTGCTATCGGAAGTGTCTCAGGATTGGAATGGGAAGGAATTGGATATCCCATCTCATGTTATAGGACGGGTATCAGGATTGTTATTAGAATCATTGAGATATCATTTTGCATCTTGTAGGAAGGGTCTAAGGATTGGAATGGGAAAGACTTGGATATCACATCTCATGCTATAGGAAGGGTCTCAGGTTTGGTATAAGCATTGAGATATCAAATCTCATGCTATAGGAAGGGTCTCAGGATTGGAATGGAAGGAGTTGGATATCACATCTCATGTTATAGGAAGGATCTCAGGTTTGGTATTGGAAGCATTGATACATCAAATCTCATGCTATAGGAAGGGTCTCAGGATTGGAATGGGAAGGAGTTGGATATCACATCTCATGCTAAAGGAAGGGTCTCAGGTTTGGTATAAGCATTGAGATATCACATCTCATGCTATAGGAAGGGTCTCAGGATTGGAATGGGAAGGAGTTGTATATGACATCTCATGCCGTAGGAAGGGTCTCAGGTTTGGTATAAGCATTGAGATATCACATCTCTGCTATCAGAAGAGTCTCAGGATTGGAATGGGAAGGAGTTGGATATCCCATCTCATGTTATAGGAAGAGTCTCAGGTTTGGTATTAGAAGCATTGAGATATCACATCTCATGCTATAGGAAGTGTCTCAGGATTGGAATGGGAAGGACTTGGATATCACATCTCATGCTATAGGGAGGGTCTCAAGTTTGATATTAGAAGCATTGAGATATCACATCTCATGCTATAGGAAGGGTCTCAGGTTTGGTATAAGCATTGAGATATAAAATCTCATGCTATAGGAAGGGTCTCAGGATTGGAATGGAAGGAGTTGGATATCACATCTCATGTTATAGGAAGGATCTCAGGTTTGGTATTAGAAGCATTGAGACATCATATCTCATGCTATAGGAAGGGTCTCAGGATTGGAATGGGAAGGAGTTGGATATCACATCTCATGCTATAGGAAGGGTCTCAGGTTTGGTATAAGCATTGAGATATCACATCTCATGCTATAGGAAGGGTCTCAGGATTGGAATGGGAAGGAGTTGTATATGACATCTCATGCCGTAGGAAGGGTCTCAGGTTTGGTATAAGCATTGAGATATCACATCTCTGCTATCAGAAGAGTCTCAGGATTGGAATGGGAAGGAGTTGGATATCCCATCTCATGTTATAGGAAGAGTCTCAGGTTTGGTATTAGAAGCATTGAGATATCACATCTCATGCTATAGGAAGTGTCTCAGGATTGGAATGGGAAGGACTTGGATATCACATCTCATGCTATAGGGAGGGTCTCAAGTTTGATATTAGAAGCATTGAGATATCACATCTCATGCTATAGGAAGAGTCTCAGGTTTGGGAAGGGAAGGATTTGGATTTCACATCTCATGTTATAGGACGGTTCTCATGTTTGGTTTTTGAAGCATTGAGATATCACATCTCATGCTATCGGAAGGGTCTCAGGTTTGGTATTAGAAGCATTGAGATATCACATCTCATGCTATAGGATTGGTCTCTGGATTGGAATGTGAAGGATTTGGATATCACATCTCATGCTAAAGGAAGGGTCTCGGGTTTGGAATGGGAAGGAGTTGGATATGACATCTCTTGTTATAGGGAGGGTCTCAGGATTTGAATGGCAAGGAGTTGGATATCACATCTCATGCCATAGGAAGGGTCTCAGGTTTGGTATAAGCATTGAGATATCACATCTCTGCTATCGGAAGGGTCTCAGGATTGGATTGGGAAGGAGTTGGATATCACATCTCATGTTATAGGAAGGGTCTCCGGATTGGAATGTGAAGGATTTGGATATCGCATCTCATGCTAAAGGAAGGGTCTCAGGTTTGGAATGGGAAGGAGTTGGATATGACATCTCTTGTTATAGGGAGGGTCTCAGGATTTGAATGGCAAGGAGTTGGATATCACATCTCATGCCATAGGAAGGGTCTCAGGTTTGGTATAAGCATTGAGATATCACATCTCTGCTATCGGAAGGGTCTCAGGATTGGATTGGGAAGGAGTTGGATATCCCTTCTCATGCTATAGGAAGGGTCTCAGGTTGGAATGGGAAGGAGTTGGATATCACATCTCATGCTAAAGGAAGGGTCTCAGGTTTGGTAGAACCATTGAGATATCACATCTCATGCTATCGGAAGTGTCTCAGGATTGGAATGGGAAGGAGCTGGATATTACATCTCATGCTAAAGGAAGGGTCTCAGGTTTGGAACGGGAAGGAGTTGGATATCCGATCTCATGTTATAGGAAGGGTCTCAGGTTTGGTATAAGCATTGAGATATCACATCTCTGCTATCGGAAGTGTCTCAGGATTGGAATGGGAAGGAATTGGATATCCCATCTCATGTTATAGGACGGGTCTCAGGATTGTTATTAGAATCATTGAGATATCATATTGCATGCTGTATGAAGGGTCTAAGGATTGGAATGGGAAAGACTTGGATATCACATCTCATGCTATAGGAAGGGTCTCAGGTTTGGTATAAGCATTGAGATATCAAATCTCATGCTATAGGAAGGGTCTCAGGATTGGAATGGAAGGAGTTGGATATCACATCTCATGTTATAGGAAGGATCTCAGGTTTGGTATTAGAAGCATTGAGACATCACATCTCATGCTATAGGAAGGGTCTCAGGATTGGAATGGGAAGGAGTTGGATATCACATCTCATGCTATAGGAAGGGTCTCAGGTTTGGTATAAGCACTGAGATATCACATCTCATGCTATAGGAAGGGTCTCAGGATTGGAATGGGAAGGAGTTGTATATGACATCTCATGCCGTAGGAAGGGTCTCAGGTTTGGTATAAGCATTGAGATATCACATATCTGCTATCAGAAGCGTCTCAGGATTGGAATGGGAAGGAGTTGGATATCCCATCTCATGTTATAGGAAGAGTCTCAGGTTTGGTATTAGAAGCATTGAGATATCACATCTCATGCTATAGGAAGTGTCTCAGGATTGGAATGGGAAGGACTTGGATATCACATCTCATGCTATAGGGAGGGTCTCAAGTTCGATATTAGAAGCATTGAGATATCACATCTCATGCTATAGGAAGAGTCTCAGGTTTGGGAAGGGAAGGATTTGGATTTCACATCTCATGTTATAGGATGGTTCTCATGTTTGGTTTTTGAAGCATTGAGATATCACATCTCATGCTATCGGAAGGGTCTCAGGTTTGGTATTAGAAGCATTGAGATATCACATCTCATGCTATAGGATTGGTCTCCGGATTGGAATGTGAAGGATTTGGATATCACATCTCATGCTAAAGGAAGGGTCTCAGGTTTGGAATGGGAAGGAGTTGGATATGACATCTCTTGTTATAGGGAGGGTCTCAGGATTTGAATGGCAAGGAGTTGGATATCACATCTCATGCCATAGGAAGGGTCTCAGGTTTGGTATAAGCATTGAAATATCACATCTCTGCTATCGGAAGGGTCTCAGGATTGGAATGGGAAGGACTTAGATATCACATCTCATGCTATAGGGAGGGTCTCAGTTTTGATATTAGAAGCATTGAGATATCACATCTCATGCTATCGGAAGGGTCTCAGGATTGGAATGGGAGGATCTGGATATCACATCTCATGCTAAAGGAAGGGTCTCAGGTTTGGAAGGGGAAGGATTTGGATATCACATCTCATGTTATAGGATGGGTCTCAGGTTTGGTATTTGAAGCATTATGATATCACATCTCATGCTATAGGAAGTGTCTCAGGATTGGAATGGGAAGGAGTTGGATATCACATCTCATGCTATAGGAAGGGTTTCAGGTTTGGTAGAAGCATTGAGATATCACATCTCATGCTATAGGAAGAGTCTCAGGTTTGGGAAGGGAAGGATTTGGATTTCACATCTCATGTTATAGGATGGTTCTCATGTTTGGTTTTTGAAGCATTGAGATATCACATCTCATGCTATCGGAAGGGTCTCAGGTTTGGTATTAGAAGCATTGAGATATCACATCTCATGCTATAGGATTGGTCTCCGGATTGGAATGTGAAGGATTTGGATATCACATCTCATGCTAAAGGAAGGGTCTCAGGTTTGGAATGGGAAGGAGTTGGATATGACATCTCTTGTTATAGGGAGGGTCTCAGGATTTGAATGGCAAGGAGTTGGATATCACATCTCATGCCATAGGAAGGGTCTCAGGTTTGGTATAAGCATTGAGATATCACATCTCTGCAATCGAAAGGGTCTCAGGATTGGATTGGGAAGGAGTTGGATATCACGTCTCATGTTATAGGAAGGGTCTCCGGATTGGAATGTGAAGGATTTGGATATCACATCTCATGCTAAAGGAAGGGTCTCAGGTTTGGAATGGGAAGGAGTTGGATATGACATCTCTTGTTATAGGGAGGGTCTCAGGATTTGAATGGCAAGGAGTTGGATATCACATCTCATGCCATAGGAAGGGTCTCAGGTTTGGTATAAGCATTGAGATATCACATCTCTGCTATCGAAAGGGTCTAAGGATTGGATTGGGAAGGAGTTGGATATCCCTTCTCATGCTATAGGAAGGGTCTCAGGTTGGAATGGGAAGGAGTTGGATATCACATCTCATGCTAAAGGAAGGGTCTCAGGTTTGGTAGAAGCATTGAGATATCACATCTCATGCTATAGGAAGGGTCTCAGGGTTGGAATGGGAAGGACTTAGATATCACATATCATGCTATAGGGAGGGTTTCAGTTTTGATATTAGAAGCATTGAGATATCACATCTCATGCTATCGGAAGTGTCTCAGGATTGGAATGGGAAGGAGCTGGATATTACATCTCATGCTAAAGGAAGGGTCTCAGGTTTGGAACGGGAAGGAGTTGGATATCCGATCTCATGTTATAGGAAGGGTCTCAGGTTTGGTATAAGCATTGAGATATCACATCTCTGCTATCGGAAGTGTCTCAGGATTGGAATGGGAAGGAATTGGATATCCCATCTCATGTTATAGGACGGGTCTCAGGATTGTTATTAGAATCATTGAGATATCATTTTGCATCTTGTAGGAAGGGTCTAAGGATTGGAATGGGAAAGACTTGGATATCACATCTCATGCTATAGGAAGGGTCTCAGGTTTGGTATAAGCATTGAGATATCAAATCTCATGCTATAGGAAGGGTCTCAGGATTGGAATGGAAGGAGTTGGATATCACATCTCATGTTATAGGAAGGATCTCAGGTTTGGTATTGGAAGCATTGATACATCAAATCTCATGCTATAGGAAGGGTCTCAGGATTGGAATGGGAAGGAGTTGGATATCACATCTCATGCTAAAGGAAGGGTCTCAGGTTTGGTATAAGCATTGAGATATCACATCTCATGCTATAGGAAGGGTCTCAGGATTGGAATGGGAAGGAGTTGTATATGACATCTCATGCCGTAGGAAGGGTCTCAGGTTTGGTATAAGCATTGAGATATCACATCTCTGCTATCAGAAGAGTCTCAGGATTGGAATGGGAAGGAGTTGGATATCCCATCTCATGTTATAGGAAGAGTCTCAGGTTTGGTATTAGAAGCATTGAGATATCACATCTCATGCTATAGGAAGTGTCTCAGGATTGGAATGGGAAGGACTTGGATATCACATCTCATGCTATAGGGAGGGTCTCAAGTTTGATATTAGAAGCATTGAGATATCACATCTCATGCTATAGGAAGAGTCTCAGGTTTGGGAAGGGAAGGATTTGGATTTCACATCTCATGTTATAGGATGGTTCTCATGTTTGGTTTTTGAAGCATTGAGATATCACATCTCATGCTATCGGAAGGGTCTCAGGTTTGGTATTAGAAGCATTGAGATATCACATCTCATGCTATAGGATTGGTCTCCGGATTGGAATGTGAAGGATTTGGATATCACATCTCATGCTAAAGGAAGGGTCTCAGGTTTGGAATGGGAAGGAGTTGGATATGACATCTCTTGTTATAGGGAGGGTCTCAGGATTTGAATGGCAAGGAGTTGGATATCACATCTCATGTCATAGGAAGGGTCTCAGGTTTGGTATAAGCATTGAGATATCACATCTCTGCTATCGGAAGGGTCTCAGGATTGGAATGGGAAGGACTTAGATATCACATCTCATGCTATAGGGAGGGTCTCAGTTTTGATATTAGAAGCATTGAGATATCACATCTCATGCTATCGGAAGGGTCTCAGGATTGGAATGGGAGGAGCTGGATATCACATCTCATGCTAAAGGAAGGGTCTCAGGTTTGGAAGGGGAAGGATTTGGATATCACATCTCATGTTATAGGATGGGTTTCAGGTTTGGTATTAGAAGCATTGTGATATCACATCTCATGCTATAGGAAGTGTCTCAGGATTGGAATGGGAAGGAGTTGGATATCACATCTCATGCTATAGGAAGGGTTTCAGGTTTGGTAGAAGCATTGAGATATCACATCTCATGCTATAGGAAGAGTCTCAGGTTTGGGAAGGGAAGGATTTGGATTTCACATCTCATGTTATAGGATGGTTCTCATGTTTGGTTTTCGAAGCATTGAGATATCACATCTCATGCTATCGGAAGGGTCTCAGGTTTGGTATTAGAAGCATTGAGATATCACATCTCATGCTATAAGATTGGTCTCTGGATTGGAATGTGAAGGATTTGGATATCACATCTCATGCTAAAGGAAGGGTCTCAGGTTTGGAATGGGAAGGAGTTGGATTTGACATCTCTTGTTATAGGGAGGGTCTCAGGATTTGAATGGCAAGGAGTTGGATATCACATCTCATGCCATAGGAAGGGTCTCAGGTTTGGTATAAGCATTGAGATATCACATCTCTGCTATCGGAAGGGTCTCAGGATTGGATTGGGAAGGAGTTGGATATCACATCTCATGTTATAGGAAGGGTCTCCGGATTGGAATGTGAAGGATTTGGATATCACATCTCATGCTAAAGGAAGGGTCTCAGGTTTGGAATGGGAAGGAGTTGGATATGACATCTCTTGTTATAGGGAGGGTCTCAGGATTTGAATGGCAAGGAGTTGGATATCACATCTCATGCCATAGGAAGGGTCTCAGGTTTGGTATTAGAAGCTATAGCATGAGATGTGATATCTCAATGCTTATACCAAACATGAGACCCTTCCTATAGCTTGAGATGTGATATCCAACTCCTTCCCATTCCAGTCCTGAGACCCTTCCTATAGCATGAGATGTGATATCTCAATGCTTATACCAAACGTGAGACCCTTCCTATAACATGAGATGTGATATCTTAATGCCTCTAATACCAAACCTGAGATCCTTCCTCTAACATGAAATGTGATATCCAACTCCTTCCCGTTCCAAACCTGAGAGCCTTCCTATAGCATGAGATATGATATCCAAGTCCTTCCCATTCCAATCCTGGGACCCTTCCTATAACATGAGATGTGATATCCAACTCCTTCCCATTCCAACCTGAGACCCTTCCTATAGCATGAGATGGGATATCCAACTCCTTCCAAATCAAATCCTGATACCCTTCCGATAGCATGAGATGTGATATCCCAATGTTTCTACCAAACCTGAGACCCATACTATGGCATGAGTTGTGATATCAAACCCCTTCCCATTCCAATCCTGAGACCCTTCCTATAGCTTGAGATATCCAACTCCTTCCCATTCCAATTCTGAGACCCTTCCTATACCATGAGACTTGATATCTCAATGCTTCTAATACCAAACCTGAGACCCTTCCTATAGCATGAGATGTGATATCTCAATGCTTCTAATACCAAACCTGAGATCCTTCCGATAACATGAGATGTGATATCCAAATCCTTCCCCTTCCAAACCTGAGACCCTCCCTTTAGCATGAGATGTGATATCCAACTCCTTCCCATTCCCATCCTGAGACCCTTCTGATAGCATGAGATGTGATATCTCAATGCCTCCAATACCAAACCTGAGATCCTACCTCTAACATGAAATGTGATATCCACATCCTTCCCCTTCCAAACCTGAGACCCTCCCTTTAGCATGAGATGTGATATCCAACTCCGTCCCATTCCAATCCTGAGACCCTTCCGATAGCATGAGATGTGATATCCAACTCCTTCCCATTCCAATCCTGAGACCCTTCTGATAGCATGAGATGTGATATCTCAATGCTTCTAATACCAAACCTGAGATCCTTCTTATAACATGTGATGTGAAATCCAAATCCTTCCCCTTCCAAACCTGAGACCCTCCCTTTAGCATGAGAAGTGATATCCAACTCCTTCCCATTCCAATCCTGAGACCCTTATGATAGCATGAGATGTGATATCTCAATGCCTCTAATACCAAACCTGAGATACTTCCGATAGCATGAGATGTGATATCTCAATGATTCTAATACCAAACCTGAGATCCTTCCTATAACATGCGATGTGATATCCAAATCCTTCCCCTTCCAAACCTGAGACCCTCCCTTTAGCATGAGATGTGATATCCAACTCCTTCCCATTCCAATCCTGAGACCCTTCTGATAGCATGAGATGTGATACCTCAATGCCTCTAATACCAAACCTGAGATCCTACCTCTAACATGAAATGTGATATCCAACTCCTTCCCTTACCAAACCTGAGATCCTTCCTATAACATGCGATGTGATATCCAAATCCTTCCCCTTCCAAACCTGAGACCCTCCCTATAGCATGAGATGTGATATCCAAGTCCGTCCCATTCCAATCCTGAGACCCTTCCTATAGCATGAGATGTGATATCTCAATGCTTATTCCAAACCTGAGACCCTTCCTATGGCATGAGATGTCATATACAACTCCTTCCCATTCCAATCCTGAGACCCTTCCTATAGCATGAGATGTGATATCTCAATGCTTATACCAAACCTGAGACCCTTCCTATAGCATGAGATGTGATAGCCAACTTCTTCCCATTCCAATCCTGAGACCCTTCCTATAACATGAGATGTGATGTCGCAATGCTTCTAATACCAAACCTGAGATCTTTCCTATAACATGAGATGTGATATCCAACACCTTCCCATTCCAATCCTCAGACCCTTCCTATAGCATGAGATGTGATATCTCAATGCTTATACCAAACGTGAGACCCTTCCTATAGCTTGAGATGTGATATCCAACTCCTTCCCATTCCAATCCTGAGACCCTTCCTATAGCATGAGATGTGATATCTCAATGCTTATACCAAACGTGAGACCCTTCCTATAACATGAGATGTGATATCTTAATGCCTCTAATACCAAACCTGAGATCCTTCCTCTAACATGAAATGTGATATCCAACTCCTTCCCGTTCCAAACCTGAGAGCCTTCCTATAGCATGAGATATGATATCCAAGTCCTTCCCATTCCAATCCTGGGACCCTTCCTATAACATGAGATGTGATATCCAACTCCTTCCCATTCCAACCTGAGACCCTTCCTATAGCATGAGATGGGATATCCAACTCCTTCCAAATCAAATCCTGATACCCTTCCGATAGCATGAGATGTGATATCCCAATGTTTCTACCAAACCTGAGACCCATACTATGGCATGAGTTGTGATATCAAACCCCTTCCCATTCCAATCCTGAGACCCTTCCTATAGCTTGAGATATCCAACTCCTTCCCATTCCAATTCTGAGACCCTTCCTATACCATGAGACTTGATATCTCAATGCTTCTAATACCAAACCTGAGACCCTTCCTATAGCATGAGATGTGATATCTCAATGCTTCTAATACCAAACCTGAGATCCTTCCGATAACATGAGATGTGATATCCAAATCCTTCCCCTTCCAAACCTGAGACCCTCCCTTTAGCATGAGATGTGATATCCAACTCCTTCCCATTCCCATCCTGAGACCCTTCTGATAGCATGAGATGTGATATCTCAATGCCTCCAATACCAAACCTGAGATCCTACCTCTAACATGAAATGTGATATCCACATCCTTCCCCTTCCAAACCTGAGACCCTCCCTTTAGCATGAGATGTGATATCCAACTCCGTCCCATTCCAATCCTGAGACCCTTCCGATAGCATGAGATGTGATATCTCAATGCTTCTAATACCAAACCTGTGATCCTTCCTATAACAAGAGATGTGATATCCAAATCCTTCCCCTTCCAAACCTGAGACCCTCCCTTTAGCATGAGATGTGATATCCAACTCCGTCCCATTCCAATCCTGAGACCCTTCCGATAGCATGAGATGTGATATCTCAATGCTTCTAATACCAAACCTGAGATCCTTCCTATAACATGAGACGTGATATCCAAATCCTTCCCCTTCCAAACCTGAGACCCTCCCTTTAGCATGAGATGTGATATCCAACTCCTTCCCATTCCAATCCTGAGACCCTTCTGATAGCATGAGATGTGATATCTCAATGCCTCTAATACCAAACCTGAGATCCTACCTCTAACATGAAATGTGATATCCAACTCTTTCCCCTTCCAAACCTGAGAGCCTTCCTATAGCATGAGATGTGATATCCGACTCCTTCCCGTTCCAATCCTGAGACCCTTCCGATAGCATGAGATGTGATATCTCAATGCTTCTAATACCAAACCTGAGATCCTTCTTATAACATGTGATGTGATATCCAAATCCTTCCCCTTCCAAACCTGAGACCCTCCCTTTAGCATGAGATGTGATATCCAACTCCTTCCCATTCCAATCCTGAGACCCTTATGATAGATAGCATGAGATGCGATATCTCAATGCCTCTAATACCAAACCTGAGATCCTTCCTATTACATGAGATGTGATATCCAAATCCTTCCCCTTCCAAACCTGAGACCCTCCCTTTAGCATGAGATGTGATATCCAACTCCTTCCCATTCCAATCCTGAGACCCTTCCGATAGCATGAGATGTGATATCTCAATGCTTCTAATACCAAACCTGTGATCCTTCCTATAACAAGAGATGTGATATCCAAATCCTTCCCCTTCCAAACCTGAGACCCTCCCTTTAGCATGAGATGTGATATCTCAATGCCTCTAATACCAAACCTGAGATCCTTCCGATAGCATGAGATGTGATATCTCAATGCTTCTAATACCAAACCTGAGATCCTTCCTATAACATGAGACGTGATATCCAAATCCTTCCCCTTCCAAACCTGAGACCCTCCCTTTAGCATGAGATGTGATATCCAACTCCTTCCCATTCCAATCCTGAGACCCTTCTGATAGCATGAGATGTGATATCTCAATGCCTCTAATACCAAACCTGAGATCCTACCTCTAACATGAAATGTGATATCCAACTCCTTCCCCTTCCAAACCTGAGAGCCTTCCTATAGCATGAGATGTGATATCCAAGTCCTTCCCATTCCAATCCTGAGACCCTTCCTATAACATGAGATGTGATATCCAACTCCTTCCAAATCCAATCCTGATACCCTTCCGATAGCATGAGATGTGATATTCCAATGCTTCTACAAAACCTGAGACCCATACATGGCATGAGATGTGATATCAAACTCCTTCCCATTCCAATCCTGAGACACTTCCTATAGCATCAGATGTGATATCTCAATGCTTCTAATACCAAACCTGAGACTCTTCCTATAACATGAGATGGGATATCCAACTCCTTCCCATTCCAATCCTGAGACCCTTCCGATAGCAGAGATGTGATATCTCAATGCTTATACCAAACCTGAGACCCTTCCTATGGCATGAGATGTCATATACAACTCCTTCCCATTCCAACCCTGAGACCCTTCCTATAGCATGAGATGTGATATCTCAATGCTTCTAATACCAAACCTGAGATCCTTCCTATAACATGAGATGTGATATCCAACTCCTTCCCATTCCAATCCTGAGACCCTTCCTATAGCATGAGATGTGACATCTCAATGCTTATACCAAACCTGAGACCCTTCCTATAGCATGAAATGTGATATCCAACTCCTTCCCATTCCAATCCTGAGACCCTTCCTATAGCATGAGATGTGATATCTCAATGCCTCTAATACCAAACCTGAGATCCTTCCTCTAACATGAAATGTGATATCCAACTCCTTCCCTTTCCAAACCTGAGAGCCTACCTATAGCATGAGATGTGATATTCAAGTCCTTCCCATTCCAATCCTTAGACCCTTCCTACAGCATGCAATATGATATCTCAATGATTCTAATAACAAACCTGAGACCCGTCCTATAACATGAGATGGGATATCCAACTCCTTCCCATTCCAATCCTGAGACACTTCCGATAGCAGAGATGTGATATCTCAATGCTTATACCAAACCTGAGACCCTTCCTATAGCATGAGATGTAATATCCAACTCCTTCCCATTCCAATCCTGAGACCCTTCCTACAGCATGCGATGTGATATCTCAATGCTTCTAATACCAAACCTGAGACCCGTCCTATAACATGAGATGGGATATCCAACTCCTTCCCGTTCCAAACCTGAGACCCTTCCTATAGCATGAGATGTGATATCCAACTCCTTCCCATCCCAATCCTGAGACACTTCCGATTGCAGAGATGTGATATCTCAATGCTTATACCAAACCTGAGACTCTTCCTATAACATGAGATGTGATATCCAACTCCTTCCCGTTCCAAACCTGAGACCCTTCCTATAGCATGAGATGTGATATCCAACTCCCTCCCATTCCAATCCTGAGACCCTTCTGATAGCATGAGATGTGATATCTCAATGCTTCTAATACCAAACCTGAGATCCTTCTTATAACATGTGATGTGATATCCAAATCCTTCCCCTTCCAAACCTGAGACCCTCCCTTTAGCATGAGAAGTGATATCCAACTCCTTCCCATTCCAATCCTGAGACCCTTATGATAGCATGAGATGTGATATCTCAATGCCTCTAATACCAAACCTGAGATACTTCCGATAGCATGAGATGTGATATCTCAATGATTCTAATACCAAACCTGAGATCCTTCCTATAACATGCGATGTGATATCCAAATCCTTCCCCTTCCAAACCTGAGACCCTCCCTTTAGCATGAGATGTGATATCCAACTCCTTCCCATTCCAATCCTGAGACCCTTCCTATAGCTTGAAAAGTGATATCTAACTCCTTCCCATTCCAATTCTGAGACCCGTCCTATACCATGAGATGTGATATCTCAATGCTTCTTATACCAAACCTGAGACCCTTCCTATAACGAGATGGGATATCCAACTCCTTCCCATTCCAATCCTGAGACCCTTCCTATAGCATGAGATGGGATATCTCAATGCTAATACCAAACCTGAGACCCTTCCTATAGCATGAGATGTGATATCCAACTCCTTCCCATTCCAATCCTGAGACCCTTACTATAGCTTGAGATGTGATATCCAACTCCTTCCCATTCCAATCCTGAGACCCTTTCTATAGCTTGAGATGTGATATCCAACTCCTTCCCATTCCAATACTGAGACCCTTCCTATAGCATGAGATGTGATATCTCAATGCTTCTAATACCAAACCTGAGATCCTTCCTATAACATGAGATGTGATATCCAAATCCTTCCACTTCCAAACCTGAGACCCTCCCTTTAGCATGAGATGTGATATCCGACTCCTTCCCATTCCAATCCTCAGACCCTTCTGATAGCATGAGATGTGATATCTCAATGCCTCTAATACCAAACATGAGATCCTTCCGATAGCATGAGATGTGATATCTCATTGCTTCTAATACCAAACCTGAGATCCTTCCTATAACATGAGATGTGATATCCAAATCCTTCCCCTTCCAAACCTGAGACCCTCCCTTTAGCATGAGATGTGATATCCAACTCCTTCCCATTCCAATCCTGAGACCCTTCTGATAGCATGAGATGTGATATCTCAATGCCTCTAATACCAAACCTGAGATCCTACCTCTAACATGAAATGTGATATCCAACTCCTTCCCCTTCCAAACCTGAGAGCCTTCCTATAGCATGAGATGTGATATCCAAGTCCTTCCCATTCAAATCCTGAGACCCTTCCTATAACATGAGATGTGATATCCAACTCCTTCCAAATCCAATCCTGATACCCTTCCGATAGCATGAGATGTGATATCCCAATGATTCTACAAAACCTGAGACCCATACATGGCATGAGATGTGATATCAAACTCCTTCCCATTCCAATCCTGAGACACTTCATATAGCATCAGATGTGATATCTCAATGCTTCTAATACCAAACCTGAGACTCTTCCTATAACATGAGATGGGATATCCAACTCCTTCCCATTCCAATCCTGAGACCCTTCCGATAGCAGAGATGTGATATCTCAATGCTTATACCAAACCTGAGACCCTTCCTATGGCATGAGATGTCATATACAACTCCTTCCCATTCCAATCCTGAGACCCTTCCTATAGCATGAGATGTGATATCTCAATGCTTCTAATACCAAACCTGAGATCCTTCCTATAACATGAGATGTGATATCCAACTCCTTCCCATTCCAATCCTGAGACCCTTCCTATAGCATGAGATGTGACATCTCAATGCTTATACCACACCTGAGACCCTTCCTATAGCATGAGATGTGATATCCAACTCCTTCCCATTCCAATCCTGAGACCCTTCCTATAGCATGAGATGTGATATCTCAATGCCTCTAATACCAAACCTGAGATCCTTCCTCTAACATGAAATGTGATATCCAACTCCTTCCCTTTCCAAACCTGAGAGCCTACCTATAGCATGAGTTGTGATATTCAAGTCCTTCCCATTCCAATCCTTAGACCCTTCCTACAGCATGCAATATGATATCTCAATGATTCTAATAACAAACCTGAGACCCGTCCTATAACATGAGATGGGATATCCAACTCCTTCCCATTCCAATCCTGAGACACTTCCGATAGCAGAGATGTGATATCTCAATGCTTATACCAAACCTGAGACCCTTCCTATGGCATGAGATGTCATATACAACTCCTTCCCATTCCAACCCTGAGACCCTTCCTATAGCATGAGATGTGATATCTCAATGCTTCTAATACCAAACCTGAGATCCTTCCTATAACATGAGATGTGATATCCAACTCCTTCCCATTGCAATCCTGAGACCCTTCCTATAGCATGAGATGTGACATCTCAATGCTTATACCAAACCTGAGACCCTTCCTATAGCATGAAATGTGATATCCAACTCCTTCCCATTCCAATCCTGAGACCCTTCCTATAGCATGAGATGTGATATCTCAATGCCTCTAATACCAAACCTGAGATCCTTCCTCTAACATGAAATGTGATATCCAACTCCTTCCCTTTCCAAACCTGAGAGCCTACCTATAGCATGAGATGTGATATTCAATTCCTTCCCATTCCAATCCTTAGACCCTTCCTACAGCATGCAATATGATATCTCAATGATTCTAATAACAAACCTGAGACCCGTCCTATAACATGAGATGGGATATCCAACTCCTTCCCATTCCAATCCTGAGACACTTCCGATAGCAGAGATGTGATATCTCAATGCTTATACCAAACCTGAGACCCTTCCTATAGCATGAGATGTAATATCCAACTCCTTCCCATTCCAATCCTGAGACCCTTCCTACAGCATGCGATGTGATATCTCAATGCTTCTAATACCAAACCTGAGACCCGTCCTATAACATGAGATGGGATATCCAACTCCTTCCCGTTCCAAACCTGAGACCCTTCCTATAGCATGAGATGTGATATCCAACTCCTTCCCATCCCAATCCTGAGACACTTCCGATTGCAGAGATGTGATATCTCAATGCTTATACCAAACCTGAGACTCTTCCTATAACATGAGATGTGATATCCAACTCCTTCCCGTTCCAAACCTGAGACCCTTCCTATAGCATGAGATGTGATATCCAACTCCCTCCCATTCCAATCCTGAGACCCTTCTGATAGCATGAGATGTGATATCTCAATGCTTCTAATACCAAACCTGAGATCCTTCTTATAACATGTGATGTGTTATCCAAATCCTTCCCCTTCCAAACCTGAGACCCTCCCTTTAGCATGAGAAGTGATATCCAACTCCTTCCCATTCCAATCCTGAGACCCTTATGATAGCATGAGATGTGATATCTCAATGCCTCTAATTCCAAACCTGAGATACTTCCGATAGCATGAGATGTGATATCTCAATGATTCTAATACCAAACCTGAGATCCTTCCTATAACATGCGATGTGATATCCAAATCCTTCCCCTTCCAAACCTGAGACCCTCCCTTTAGCATGAGATGTGATATCCAACTCCTTCCCATTCCAATCCTGAGACCCTTCCTATAGCTTGAGAAGTGATATCTAACTCCTTCCCATTCCAATTCTGAGACCCCTCCTATACCATGAGATGTGATATCTCAATGCTTCTTATACCAAACCTGAGACCCTTCCTATAACGAGATGGGATATCCAACTCCTTCCCATTCCAATCCTGAGACCCTTCCGATAGCAGAGATGTGATATCTCAATGCTTATACCAAACCTGAGACCCTACCTATGGCATGAGATGTCATATACAACTCCTTCCGATTCCAAACCTGAGACCCTTCCTATAGCATGAGATGGGATATCTCAATGCTAATACCAAACCTGAGACCCTTCCTATAGCATGAGATGTGATATCCAACTCCTTCCCATTCCAATCCTGAGACCCTTACTATAGCTTGAGATGTGATATCCAACTCCTTCCCATTCCAATCCTGAGACCCTTTCTATAGCTTGAGATGTGATATCCAACTCCTTCCCATTCCAATACTGAGACCCTTCCTATAGCATGAGATGTGATATCTCAATGCTTCTAATACCAAACCTGAGATCCTTCCTATAACATGAGATGTGATATCCAAATCCTTCCACTTCCAAACCTGAGACCCTCCCTTTAGCATGAGATGTGATATCCGACTCCTTCCCATTCCAATCCTGAGACCCTTCTGATAGCATGAGATGTGATATCTCAATGCCTCTAATACCAAACCTGAGATCCTTCCGATAGCATGAGATGTGATATCTCATTGCTTCTAATACCAAACCTGAGATCCTTCCTATAACATGAGATGTGATATCCAAATCCTTCCCCTTCCAAACCTGAGACCCTCCCTTTAGCATGAGCTGTGATATCCAACTCCTTCCCATTCCAATCCTGAGACCCTTCTGATAGCATGAGATGTGATATCTCAATGCCTCTAATACCAAACCTGAGATCCTACCTCTAACATGAAATGTGATATCCAACTCTTTCCCCTTCCAAACCTGAGAGCCTTCCTATAGCATGAGATGTGATATCCGACTCCTTCCCGTTCCAATCCAGAGACCCTTCCTATAACATGAGATGTGATATCCAGCTCCTTCCAAATCCAATCCTGATACCCTTCCGATAGCATGAGATGTGATATCCCAATGATTCTACAAAACCTGAGACCCATACATGGCATGAGATGTGATATCAAACTCCTTCCCATTCCAATCCTGAGACACTTCCTATAGCATCAGATGTGATATCTCAATGCTTCTAATACCAAACCTGAGACTCTTCCTATAACATGAGATGGGATATCCTACTCCTTCCCATTCCAATCCTGAGACCCTTCCGATAGCAGAGATGTGATATCTCAATGCTTATACCAAACCTGAGACCCTTCCTATGGCATGAGATGTCATATACAACTCCTTCCCATTCCAATCCTGAGACCCTTCCTATAGCATGAGATGTGATATCTCAATGCTTCTAATACCAAACCTGAGATCCTTCCTATAACATGAGATGTGATATCCAACTCCTTCCCATTCCAATCCTGAGACCCTTCCTATAGCATGAGATGTGACATCTCAATGCTTATACCACACCTGAGACCCTTCCTATAGCATGAGATGTGATATCCAACTCCTTCCCATTCCAATCCTGAGACCCTTCCTATAGCATGAGATGTGATATCTCAATGCCTCTAATACCAAACCTGAGATCCTTCCTCTAACATGAAATGTGATATCCAACTCCTTCCCTTTCCAAACCTGAGAGCCTACCTATAGCATCACATCTCTGCTATCGGAAGGGTCTCAGGATTGGATTGGGAAGGAGTTGGATATCCCTTCTCATGCTATAGGAAGGGTCACAGGTTGGAATGGGAAAGAGTTGGATATCACATATGTTATAGGTAGGGTCTCAGGATTGAAATGGGAAGGATTTGGATATCACATCTCTTGCTATAGGAAGGGTCTCAGTTTTGTATTAGAAACATTGAGATATCACATCTCATGGTATAGGAAGGGTGTCAGGATTGGAATGGGAAGGTGTTGAATATCACATCTCATCCAATAGGAAGGGTCTCAGGTTTGGAATGGGAAATAATTGGGTATCACATCTCATGTTATAGGAAGCATCTCAGGATTGGAATGGGAAGGATTTGGATATCACATCTCTTGCGATAGGAAGGGTCTCAGGATTGGAATGGGAAGGAGTTGGATATCCCTTCTCATGCTATAGGAAGGGTCTCAGGTTGGAATGGGAAGGAGTTGGATATCACATCTCATGTTATAGGAAGGGTCTCAGGATTGGAATGGGAAGGATTTGGATATCACATCTCTTGCTATTGGAAGGGTCTCACGTTTTTTATTAGAAACATTGAGATATCACATCTCATGCTATAGGAGGGGTTTCAGGATTGGAATGGGAAGGATTTGGATATCACATCTCATGTTATAGGAAGGGTCCCAGGTTTGGTATTAGAAGCATTGAGATATCACATCTCATGGTATAGGAAGGGTGTCAGGATTGGAATGGGAAGGTGTTGGATATCACATCTCATCCAATAGGAAGGTTCTCAGGTTTGGAATGGGAAATAATTGGGTATCACATCTCATGTTATAGGAAGGATCTCAGGATTGGAATGGGAAGGATTTGGATATCACATCTCTTGCTATAGGAAGGGTCTCAGGATTGGAATGGGAAGGAGTTGGATATCCCTTCTCATGCTATAGGAAGGGTCTCAGGTTGGAATGGGAAGGAGTTGGATATCACATCTCATGTTATAGAAAGGGTCTCAGGATTGGAATGGGAAGGATTTGGATATCACATCTCTTGCTATTGGAAGGGTTTCAGGATTGGAATGGGAAGGAGTTGGATATCACATCTCATGTTATAGGAAGGGTCTCAGGATGGGAATGGGAAGGATTTGGATATCACATCTCTTGCTATAGGAAGGGTCTCAGGTTTTTTATTAGAAACATTGAGATATCACATCTCATGCTAAAGGAAGGGTTTCAGGATTGGAATGGGAAGGATTTGGATATCATATCTCATGTTATAGGACGGGTCCCAGGTTTGGTATTAGAAGCATTGAGATATCACTTCTCATGCTATCGGAAGGATCTCAGGTTTAGTATTAGAAGCATTGAGATATCACATCTCATGCTATCAGAAGGGTCTCAGGATTGGAATGGGAAGGAGTTGGATATCACATCTCATGCTAAAGGGAGGGTCTCAGGTTGGAATGGGAAGGAGTTGGATATCACATCTCATGTTATAGGTAGGGTCTCAGGATTGAAATGGGAAGGATTTGGATATCACATCTCTTGCTATAGGAAGGGTCTCAGTTTTTTATTAGAAACATTGAGATATCAGATCTCATGCTTTAGGAGGGGTTTCAGGATTGAAATGGGAAGGATTTGGATATCACATCTCTTGCTATAGGAAGGGTCTCAGTTTTGTATTAGAAACATTGAGATATCACATCTCATGGTATAGGAAGGGTGTCAGGATTGGAATGGGAAGGTGTTGAATATCACATCTCATCCAATAGGAAGGGTCTCAGGTTTGGAATGGTAAATAATTGGGTATCACATCTCATGTTATAGGAAGGATCTCAGGATTGGAATGGGAAGGATTTGGATATCACATCTCTTGCTATAGGAAGGGTTTTAGGATTGGAATGGGAAGGAGTTGGATATCCCTTCTCATGCTATAGGAAGGGTCTCAGGTTGGAATGGGAAGGAGTTGGATATCACATCTCATGTTATAGGAAGGGTCTCAGGATTGGAATGGGAAGGATTTGGATATCACATCTCTTGCTATTGGAAGGGTCTCAGGTTTTTTATTAGAAACATTGAGATATCACATCTCATGCTATAGGAGGGGTTTCAGGATTGGAATGGGAAGGATTTGGATATCACATCTCATGCTAAAGGAAGGGTCTCAGGTTTGGAAGGGGAAGGATTTGGATATCATATCTCATGTTATAGGACGTGTCCCAGGTTTGGTATTAGAAGCATTGAGATATCACATCTCATGGTATAGGAAGGGTGTCAGGATTGGAATGGGAAGGTGTTGGATATCACATCTCATCCAATAGGAAGGGTCTCAGGTTTGGAATGGGAAATAATTGGGTATCACATCTCATGTTATAGGAAGGATCTCAGGATTGGAATGGGAAGGATTTGGATATCACATCTCTTGCTATAGGAAGGGTCTCAGGATTAGAATGGGAAGGAGTTGGATATCCCTTCTCATACTATAGGAAGGGTCTCAGGTTGGAATGGGAAGGAGTTGGATATCACATCTCATGTTATAGGAAGGGTCTCAGGATTGGAATGGTAAGGATTTGGATATCACATCTCTTGCTATTGGAAGGGTCTCAGGTTTTTTATTAGAAACATTGAGATATCACATCTCATGCTATAGGAAGGGTTTCAGGATTGGAATGGGAAGGAGTTGGATATCACATCTCATGTTATAGGAAGGGTCTCAGGATTGGAATGGGAAGGATTTGGATATCACATCTCTTGCTATAGGAAGGGTCTCAGGATTGGAATGGGAAGGAGTTGGATATCCCTTCTCATGCTATAGGAAGGGTCTCAGGTTGGAATGGGAAGGAGTTGGATATCACATCTCATGTTATAGAAAGGGTCTCAGGATTGGAATGGGAAGGATTTGGATATCACATCTCTTGCTATTGGAAGGGTTTCAGGATTGGAATGGGAAGGAGTTGGATATCACATCTCATGTTATAGGAAGGGTCTCAGGATGGGAATGGGAAGGATTTGGATATCACATCTCTTGCTATAGGAAGGGTCTCAGGTTTTTTTTTAGAAACATTGAGATATCACATCTCATGCTAAAGGAAGGGTTTCAGGATTGGAATGGGAGGGATTTGGATATCATATCTCATGTTATAGGACGGGTCCCAGGTTTGGTATTAGAAGCATTGAGATATCACTTCTCATGCTATCGGAAGGATCTCAGGTTTAGTATTAGAAGCATTGAGATATCACATCTCATGCTATCAGAAGGGTCTCAGGATTGGAATGGGAAGGAGTTGGATATCACATCTCATGCTAAAGGGAGGGTCTCAGGTTGGAATGGGAAGGAGTTGGATATCACATCTCATGTTATAGGTAGGGTCTCAGGATTGAAATGGGAAGGATTTGGATATCACATCTCTTGCTATAGGAAGGGTCTCAGTTTTTTATTAGAAACATTGAGATATCAGATCTCATGCTTTAGGAGGGGTTTCAGGATTGAAATGGGAAGGATTTGGATATCACATCTCTTGCTATAGGAAGGGTCTCAGTTTTGTATTAGAAACATTGAGATATCACATCTCATGGTATAGGAAGGGTGTCAGGATTGGAATGGGAAGGTGTTGAATATCACATCTCATCCAATAGGAAGGGTCTCAGGTTTGGAATGGTAAATAATTGGGTATCACATCTCATGTTATAGGAAGGATCTCAGGATTGGAATGGGAAGGATTTGGATATCACATCTCTTGCTATAGGAAGGGTTTTAGGATTGGAATGGGAAGGAGTTGGATATCCCTTCTCATGCTATAGGAAGGGTCTCAGGTTGGAATGGGAAGGAGTTGGATATCACATCTCATGTTATAGGAAGGGTCTCAGGATTGGAATGGGAAGGATTTGGATATCACATCTCTTGCTATTGGAAGGGTCTCAGGTTTTTTATTAGAAACATTGAGATATCACATCTCATGCTATAGGAGGGGTTTCAGGATTGGAATGGGAAGGATTTGGATATCACATCTCATGCTAAAGGAAGGGTCTCAGGTTTGGAAGGGGAAGGATTTGGATATCACATCTCATGCTAAAGGGAGGGTCTCTGGTTTGGAAGGGGAAGGATTTGGATATCACATCTCATGTTATCGGAAGGATCTCAGGTTTGGTATTAGAAGCATTGAGATATCACATCTCATGCTATCAGAAGGGTCTCAGGATTGGAATGGGAAGGAGTTGGATATCACATCTCATGCTAAAGGGAGGGTCTCTGGTTTGGAAGGGGAAGGATTTGGATATCACATCTCATGTTATCGGAAGGATCTCAGGTTTGGTATTAGAAGCATTGAGATATCACATCTCATGCTATAGGAAGGGTCTCAGGATTGGAATGGGAAGGAGATGGATATCACATCTCATGCTAAAGGAAGGGTCTCATGTTTGGTAGAAGCATTGAGATATCACATCTCATGCTATAGGAAGGGTCTCAGGATTGAAATGGGAAGGAGTTGGATATCACATCTCATGCCATAGGAAGGGTCTCAGGTTTGGTATAAGCATTGAGATATCACATCTCTGCTATCGGAAGGGTCTCAGGATTGGAATGCGAAGGACTTAGATATCACATCTCATGCTATAGGGAGGGTCTCAGTTTTGATATTAGAAGCATTGAGATATCACATCTCATGCTATCGGAAGGGTCTCAGGATTGGAATGGGAAGGAGCTGGATATCACATCTCTTGCTATAGGAAGGGTCTCAGGTTTTTTATTAGAAACATTGAGATATCACATCTCATGCTAAAGGAAGGGTTTCAGGATTCGAATGGGAAGGATTTTGATATAATATCTCATGTTATAGGACGGGTCCCAGATTTGGTATTAGAAGCATTGAGATATCACTTCTCATGCTATCGGAAGGATCTCAGGTTTAGTATTAGAAGCATTGAGATATCACATCTCATGCTATCAGAAGGGTCTCGGGATTGGAATGGGAAGGAGTTGGATATCACATCTCATGCTAAAGGGAGGGTCTCAGGTTTGGAAGGGGAAGGATTTGGATATCACATCTCATGTTATCGGAAGGATCTCAGGTTTGGTATTAGAAGCATTGAGATATCACATCTCATGCTATAGGAAGGGTCTCAGGATTGGAATGGGAAGGAGATGGATATCACATCTCATGCCATAGGAAGGGTCTCAGGTTTGGTATAAGCACTGAGATATCACATCTCTGCTATCGGAAGGGTCTCAGGATTGGAATGGGAAGGTCTTAGATATCACATCTCATGCTATAGGGAGGGTCTCAGTTTTGATATTAGAAGCATTGATATATCACATCTCATGCTATCGGAAGGGTCTCAGGATTGGAATGGGAAGGAGCTGGATATCACATCTCATGCTAAAGGAAGGGTCTCAGTTTTGGAAGGGGAAGGATTTGGATATCACATCTCATGTTATAGGACGGGTCTCAGGTTTGGTATTAGAAGCATTAAGATATCACATCTCATGGTATAGGAAGGGTTTCAGGATTGGAATGGGAAGGAGTTGGATATCATATCTCATGCTATAGGAAGGGTCTCAGGATTGGAATGGGAAGGAGTTTGATATCAAATCTCATGCCATAGGAAGGGTCTCAGGTTTGGTATTAGAAGCATTGAGATATCACATCTCATGCTATAGGAAGTGTCTGAGGATTGGAATGGGAAGGAGTTGGATATCCCATCTCATGCTAAAGGGAGGGTCTCAGGTTTGGAAGGGGAAGGATTTGGATATCACATCTCATGTTATCGGAAGGATCTCAGGTTTGGTATTAGAAGCATTGAGATATCACATCTCATGCTATAGGAAGGGTCTCAGGATTGGAATGGGAAGGAGATGGATATCATATCTCATGCTATAGGAAGGGTCTCAGGATTGGAATGGGAAGGAGTTTGATATCAAATCTCATGCCATAGGAAGGGTCTCAGGTTTGGTATTAGAAGCATTGAGATATCACATCTCATGCTATAGGAAGTGTCTGAGGATTGGAATGGGAAGGAGTTGGATATCCCATCTCATGCTAAAGGGAGGGTCTCAGGTTTGGAAGGGGAAGGATTTGGATATCACATCTCATGTTATCGGAAGGATCTCAGGTTTGGTATTAGAAGCATTGAGATATCACATCTCATGTTATAGGACGGGTCTCAGGTTTGGTATTAGAAGCATTAAGATATCACATCTCATGGTATAGGAAGGGTTTCAGGATTGGAATGGGAAGGAGTTGGATATCATATCTCATGCTATAGGAAGGGTCTCAGGATTGGAATGGGAAGGAGTTTGATATCAAATCTCATGCCATAGGAAGGGTCTCAGGTTTGGTATTAGAAGCATTGAGATATCACATCTCATGCTATAGGAAGTGTCTGAGGATTGGAATGGGAAGGAGTTGGATATCCCATCTCATGCTAAAGGGAGGGTCTCAGGTTTGGAAGGGGAAGGATTTGGATATCACATCTCATGTTATCGGAAGGATCTCAGGTTTGGTATTAGAAGCATTGAGATATCACATCTCATGTTATAGGAAGGGTCTCAGGTTTGGTAGAAGCATTGAGATATCACATCTCATGCTATAGGAAGAGTCTCAGGATTGGAATGGGAAGGAGTTGGATATCACGTCTCATGCTATAGGGAGGGTCTCAAGTTTGATATTAGAAGCATTGAGATATCACATCTCATGCTATGGGAAGGGTCTCAGGATTGGAATGGGAAGGAGTTGGATATCACATCTCATGCTATAGGAAGGGTCTCAGGTTTGGTATAAGCAGTGAGATATCACATATCATGCTATAGGAAGGGCCTCAGGATTGGAATGGGAAGGAGTTGGATATCACATCTCTTGCTATAGGAAGGGTCTCAGGTTTTTTATTAGAAACATTGAGATATCACATCTTATGCTAAAGGAAGGGTTTCAGGATTGGAATGGGAAGGATTTGGATATCATATCTCATGTTATAGGACGGGTCCCAGGTTTGGTATTAGAAGCATTGAGATATCACTTCTCATGCTATCAGAAGGATCTCAGGTTTAGTATTAGAAGCATTGAGATATCACATCTCATGCTATCAGAAGGGTCTCAGGATTGGAATGGGAAGGAGTTGGATATCACATCTCATGCTAAAGGGAGGGTCTCAGGTTTGGAAGGGGAAGGATTTGGATATCACATCTCATGTTATCGGAAGGATCTCAGGTTTGGTATTAGAAGCATTGAGATATCACATCTCATGCTATAGGAAGGGTCTCAGGATTGGAATGGGAAGGAGATGGATATCACATCTCATGCTAAAGGAAGGGTCTCATGTTTGGTAGAAGCATTGAGATATCACATCTCATGCTATAGGAAGGGTCTCAGGATTGAAATGGGAAGGAGTTGGATTTCACATCTCATGCCATAGGAAGGGTCTCAGGTTTGGTATAAGCATTGAGATATCACATCTCTGCTATCGGAAGGGTCTCAGGATTGGAATGCGAAGGACTTAGATATCACATCTCATGCTATAGGGAGGGTCTCAGTTTTGACATTAGAAGCATTGAGATATCACATCTCATGCTATCGGAAGGGTCTCAGGATTGGAATGGGAAGGAGCTGGATATCACATCTCTTGCTATAGGAAGGGTCTCAGGTTTTTTATTAGAAACATTGAGATATCACATCTCATGCTAAAGGAAGGGTTTCAGGATTCGAATGGGAAGGATTTTGATATAATATCTCATGTTATAGGACGGGTCCCAGGTTTGGTATTAGAAGCATTGAGATATCACTTCTCATGCTATCGGAAGGATCTCAGGTTTAGTATTAGAAGCATTGAGATATCACATCTCATGCTATCAGAAGGGTCTCGGGATTGGAATGGGAAGGAGTTGGATATCACATCTCATGCTAAAGGGAGGGTCTCAGGTTTGGAAGGGGAAGGATTTGGATATCACATCTCATGTTATCGGAAGGATCTCAGGTTTGGTATTAGAAGCATTGAGATATCACATCTCATGCTATAGGAAGGGTCTCAGGATTGGAATGGGAAGGAGATGGATATCACATCTCATGCTAAAGGAAGGGTCTCAGGATTGAAATGGGAAGGAGTTGGATATCACATCTCATGCCATAGGAAGGGTCTCAGGTTTGGTATAAGCACTGAGATATCACATCTCTGCTATCGGAAGGGTCTCAGGATTGGAATGGGAAGGTCTTAGATATCACATCTCATGCTATAGGGAGGGTCTCAGTTTTGATATTAGAAGCATTGATATATCACATCTCATGCTATCGGAAGGGTCTCAGGATTGGAATGGGAAGGAGCTGGATATCACATCTCATGCTAAAGGAAGGGTCTCAGTTTTGGAAGGGGAAGGATTTGGATATCACATCTCATGTTATAGGACGGGTCTCAGGTTTGGTATTAGAAGCATTAAGATATCACATCTCATGGTATAGGAAGGGTTTCAGGATTGGAATGGGAAGGAGTTGGATATCATATCTCATGCTATAGGAAGGGTCTCAGGATTGGAATGGGAAGGAGTTTGATATCAAATCTCATGCCATAGGAAGGGTCTCAGGTTTGGTATTAGAAGCATTGAGATATCACATCTCATGCTATAGGAAGTGTCTGAGGATTGGAATGGGAAGGAGTTGGATATCCCATCTCATGCCATAGGAAGGGTCTCAGTTTTGATATTAGAAGCATTGAGATATCACATATGCTATTGGAAGGGTCTCAGTATTGGAATTGGAAGGAGTTGGATATCACATATGCTATAGGGAGGTTCTCAGGTTTGATATTAGAAGCATTGAGATATCACATCTCATGCTATCGGAAGGGTCTCAGGATTGGAATGGGAAGGAGTTGGATATCACATATGCTAAAGGAAAGGTCTCAGGTTTGGAAGGGGAAGGATTTGGATCTCACATCTCATGTTTTAGGACGGGTCTCAGGTTTGGTATTAGAAGCCTTGAGATATCACATCTCATGGTATAATAAGGGTCTCAGAATTGGAATGGGAAGGAGTTGGATATCACATCTAAAGCTATCTCAGGATTGGAATGGGAAGGAGTTGGATATCCCATCTCATGCCATAGGAAGGGTCTCAGTTTTGATATTAGAAGCATTGAGATATCACATATGCTATTGGAAGGGTCTCAGTATTGGAATTGGAAGGAGTTGGATATCACATATGCTATAGGGAGGTTCTCAGGTTTGATATTAGAAGCATTGAGATATCACATCTCATGCTATCGGAAGGGTCTCAGGATTGGAATGGGAAGGAGTTGGATATCACATATGCTAAAGGAAAGGTCTCAGGTTTGGAAGGGGAAGGATTTGGATCTCACATCTCATGTTTTAGGACGGGTCTCAGGTTTTTTATTAGAAACATTGAGATATCACATCTCATGCTATAGGAAGGGTTTCAGGATTGGAATGGGAAGGATTTGGATATCACATCTCATGCTAAAGGAAGGGTCTCAGGTTTGGAAGGGGAAGAATTTGGATATCATATCTCATGTTATAGGGCGGGTCTCAGGTTTGGTTTTAGAAGCATTGAGATATCAAGTCTCATGGTATAGGACGGGTATCAGAATTGGAATGGGAAGGAGTTGGATATTACTCATGTTATAGGACGGGTCTCAGATTTGGAATGGGAAGGATTTGGATATTATCTCATGTTATAGGAAGGGTCTCAGGTTTGGTAGAAGCATTGAGATATCACATCTCATGCTATAGGAAGAGTCTCAGGATTGGAATGTGAAGGATTTGGATATCACATCTCATGCTGTAGGAAGGCTCTCAGGTTTGGAAAGGGAAGGAGTTGGATATCACATTTCATGTTAGAGGTAGGATCTCAGGTTTGGTATTAGAGGCATTGAGATATCACATCTCATGCTATCAGAAGGGTATCAGGATTGGAATTGGAAGGAGTTGGATATCACATCTCATTCTAAAGGGAGGGTCTCAGGTTTGGAAGGCGAAGGATTTGGATATCACATCTCATGTTATAGGAAGGATCTCAGGTTTGGTATTAGAAGCATTGAGATATCACATCTCATGCTATCGGAAGGATTTCAGGTTTGGTATAAGAAGCATTGAGATATCACATCTCATGCTATAGGAAAGGTCTCAGGTTTGGAAGGGGAAGGATTTGGATCTCACATCTCATGTTTTAGGACGGGTCTCAGGTTTGGTATTAGAAGCATTGAAATATCACATCTCATGGTATAGGAAGGGTCTCAGGATTGGAATGGGAAGGAGTTGGATATCACATTGAATGGGAAGGAGTTTGATATCACATCTCAATCTATAGGAAGGGTCTCAGGTTTGGAAAGGGAATGATTTGGATTTCACATCTCATGTTATAGGATGGTTCTCATGTTTGGTTTTAGAAGCATTGTGATATCACATATCATGCTATCGGAAGGGTCTCAGGTTTGGAATGGGAAGGAGTTTGATATCACATCTCATTTTATAGGAAGGATCTCAGGTTTGGTATTAGAAGCATTGAGATATCACATCTCATGCTATAGGAAGGGTCTCAGGATTGGAATCGGAAGGAGTTGTATATGACATCTCATGCCATAGGAAGGGTCTCAGGTTTGGTATAAGCATTGAGATATCACATCTCTGCTATCGGAAGGGTCTCAGGATTGGAATGGGAAGGAGTTGGATATCCCATCTCGTTATAGGAAGGGTCTCAGGTTTGGTATTAGAAGCATTGAGATATCACATCTCATGCTATAGGAAGGGTCTATGGTTTGGAAGGGGAAGGATTTGGGTATCACATCTCATGTTATAGGACCGGTCTCAGGTTTGGTATTAGAAGCATTGAGATATCAAGTCTCATGGTATAGGACGGGTCTCAGAATTGGAATGGGAAGGAGTTGGATATTATTCATGTTGTAGGACGGGTCTCAGAATTGGAATGGGAAGGATTTGGATACTATCTCATGTTATAGGAAGGGTCTCAGGTTTGGTAGAAGCATTGAGATATCACATCTCATGCTATAGGAAGAGTCTCAGGATTGGAATGTGAAGGATTTGGATATCACATCTCATGCTGTAGGAAGGCTCTCAGGTTTGGAAAGGGAAGGAGTTGGATATCACATTTCATGTTAGAGGTAGGATCTCAGGTTTGGTATTAGAGGCATTGAGATATCACATCTCATGCTATCAGAAGGGTATCAGGATTGGAATTGGAAGGAGTTGGATATCACATCTCATTCTAAAGGGAGGGTCTCAGGTTTGGAAGGCGAAGGATTTGGATATCACATCTCATGTTATAGGAAGGATCTCAGGTTTGGTATTAGAAGCATTGAGATATCACATCTCATGCTATCGGAAGGATTTCAGGTTTGGTATAAGAAGCATTGAGATATCACATCTCATGCTATAGGAAAGGTCTCAGGTTTGGAAGGGGAAGGATTTGGATCTCACATCTCATGTTTTAGGACGGGTCTCAGGTTTGGTATTAGAAGCATTGAAATATCACATCTCATGGTATAGGAAGGGTCTCAGGATTGGAATGGGAAGGAGTTGGATATCACATTGAATGGGAAGGAGTTTGATATCACATCTCAATCTATAGGAAGGGTCTCAGGTTTGGAAAGGGAATGATTTGGATTTCACATCTCATGTTATAGGATGGTTCTCATGTTTGGTTTTAGAAGCATTGTGATATCACATATCATGCTATCGGAAGGGTCTCAGGTTTGGAATGGGAAGGAGTTTGATATCACATCTCATTTTATAGGAAGGATCTCAGGTTTGGTATTAGAAGCATTGAGATATCACATCTCATGCTATAGGAAGGGTCTCAGGATTGGAATCGGAAGGAGTTGTATATGACATCTCATGCCATAGGAAGGGTCTCAGGTTTGGTATAAGCATTGAGATATCACATCTCTGCTATCGGAAGGGTCTCAGGATTGGAATGGGAAGGAGTTGGATATCCCATCTCGTTATAGGAAGGGTCTCAGGTTTGGTATTAGAAGCATTGAGATATCACATCTCATGCTATAGGAAGGGTCTATGGTTTGGAAGGGGAAGGATTTGGGTATCACATCTCATGTTATAGGACCGGTCTCAGGTTTGGTATTAGAAGCATTGAGATATCAAGTCTCATGGTATAGGACGGGTCTCAGAATTGGAATGGGAAGGAGTTGGATATTATTCATGTTGTAGGACGGGTCTCAGAATTGGAATGGGAAGGATTTGGATACTATCTCATGTTATAGGAAGGGTCTCAGGTTTGGTAGAAGCATTGAGATATCACATCTCATGCTATAGGAAGAGTCTCAGGATTGGAATGTGAAGGATTTGGATATCACATCTCATGCTGTAGGAAGGCTCTCAGGTTTGGAAAGGGAAGGAGTTGGATATCACATTTCATGTTAGAGGTAGGATCTCAGGTTTGGTATTAGAGGCATTGAGATATCACATCTCATGCTATCAGAAGGGTATCAGGATTGGAATTGGAAGGAGTTGGATATCACATCTCATTCTAAAGGGAGGGTCTCAGGTTTGGAAGGCGAAGGATTTGGATATCACATCTCATGTTATAGGAAGGATCTCAGGTTTGGTATTAGAAGCATTGAGATATCACATCTCATGCTATCGGAAGGATTTCAGGTTTGGTATAAGAAGCATTGAGATATCACATCTCATGCTATAGGAAAGGTCTCAGGTTTGGAAGGGGAAGGAAATGGATCTCACATCTCATGTTTTAGGACGGGTCTCAGGTTTGGTATTAGAAGCATTGAAATATCACATCTCATGGTATAGGAAGCGTCTCAGGATTGGAATGTGAAGGATTTGGATATCACATCTCATGCTGTAGGAAGGCTCTCAGGTTTGGAAATGGAAGGAGTTGGATATCACATTTCATGTTAGAGGTAGGATCTCAGGTTTGGTATTAGAGGCATTGAGATATCACATCTCATGCTATCAGAAGGGTATCAGGATTGGAATTGGAAGGAGTTGGATATCACATCTCATTCTAAAGGGAGGGTCTCAGGTTTGGAAGGCGAAGGATTTGGATATCACATCTCATGTTATAGGAAGGATCTCAGGTTTGGTATTAGAAGCATTGAGATATCACATCTCATGCTATCGGAAGGATTTCAGGTTTGGTATAAGAAGCATTGAGATATCACATCTCATGCTATAGGAAAGGTCTCAGGTTTGGAAGGGGAAGGAAATGGATCTCACATCTCATGTTTTAGGACGGGTCTCAGGTTTGGTATTAGAAGCATTGAAATATCACATCTCATGGTATAGGAAGCGTCTCAGGATTGGAATGGGAAGGAGTTGGATATCACATTGAATGGGAAGGAGTTTGATATCACATCTCAAGCTATAGGAAGGGTCTTAGGTTTGGAAAGGGAATGATTTGGATTTCACATCTCATGTTATAGGATGGTTCTCATGTTTGGTTTTAGAAGCATTGTGATATCACATATCATGCTATCGGAAGGGTCTCAGGTTTGGAATGGGAAGGAGTTTGATATCACATCTCATGTTATAGGAAGGATCTCAGGTTTGGTATTAGAAGCATTGAGATATCACATCTCATGCTATAGGAAGGGTCTCAGGATTGGAATCGGAAGGAGTTGTATATGACATCTCATGCCATAGGAAGGGTCTCAGGTTTGGTATAAGCATTGAGATATCACATCTCTGCTATCGGAAGGGTCTCAGGATTGGAATGGGAAGGAGTTGGATATCCCATCTCGTTATAGGAAGGGTCTCAGGTTTGGTATTAGAACATTGAGATATCACATCTCATGCTATAGGAAGGGTCTATGGTTTGGAAGGGGAAGGATTTGGGTATCACATCTCATGTTATAGACCGGTCTCAGGTTTGGTATTAGAAGCATTGAGATATCAAGTCTCATGGTATAGGACGGGTCTCAGAATTGGAATGGGAAGGAGTTGGATATTACTCATGTTATAGGACGGGTCTCAGAATTGGAATGGGAAGGATTTGGATATTATCTCATGTTATAGGAAGGGTCTCAGGTTTGGTAGAAGCATTGAGATATCACATCTCATGCTATAGGAAGAGTCTCAGGATTGGAATGGGAAGGAGTTGGATATCCCGTCTCATGTTATAGGAAGGATCTCAGCTTTGGTATTAGAAGCATTGAGATATCATATCTCATGCTATAGGAAGGGTCTCAGGATTGGAATGTGAAGGATTTGGATATCACATCTCATGCTAAAGGAAGGGTCTCAGGTTTGGCAGAAGCATTGAGATATCACATCTCATGCAATAGGAAGGGTCTCAGGATTGCTATAAACATTGAGATATCACATCTCTGCTATCGGAAGGGTCTCAGGATTGGATTGGGAAGGAGTTGGATATCCCTTCTCATGCTATAGGAAGGGTCACAGGTTGGAATGGGAAAGAGTTGGATATCACATATGTTATAGGTAGGGTCTCAGGATTGAAATGGGAAGGATTTGGATATCACATCTCTTGCTATAGGAAGGGTCTCAGTTTTGTATTAGAAACATTGAGATATCACATCTCATGGTATAGGAAGGGTGTCAGGATTGGAATGGGAAGGTGTTGAATATCACATCTCATCCAATAGGAAGGGTCTCAGGTTTGGAATGGGAAATAATTGGGTATCACATCTCATGTTATAGGAAGGATCTCAGGATTGGAATGGGAAGGATTTGGATATCACATCTCTTGCGATAGGAAGGGTCTCAGGATTGGAATGGGAAGGAGTTGGATATCCCTTCTCATGCTATAGGAAGGGTCTCAGGTTGGAATGGGAAGGAGTTGGATATCACATCTCATGTTATAGGAAGGGTCTCAGGATTGGAATGGGAAGGATTTGGATATCACATCTCTTGCTATTGGAAGGGTCTCACGTTTTTTATTAGAAACATTGAGATATCACATCTCATGCTATAGGAGGGGTTTCAGGATTGGAATGGGAAGGATTTGGATATCACATCTCATGTTATAGGAAGGGTCCCAGGTTTGGTATTAGAAGCATTGAGATATCACATCTCATGGTATAGGAAGGGTGTCAGGATTGGAATGGGAAGGTGTTGGATATCACATCTCATCCAATAGGAAGGGTCTCAGGTTTGGAATGGGAAATAATTGGGTATCACATCTCATGTTATAGGAAGGATCTCAGGATTGGAATGGGAAGGATTTGGATATCACATCTCTTGCTATAGGAAGGGTCTCAGGATTGGAATGGGAAGGAGTTGGATATCCCTTCTCATGCTATAGGAAGGGTCTCAGGTTGGAATGGGAAGGAGTTGGATATCACATCTCATGTTATAGAAAGGGTCTCAGGATTGGAATGGGAAGGATTTGGATATCACATCTCTTGCTATTGGAAGGGTTTCAGGATTGGAATGGGAAGGAGTTGGATATCACATCTCATGTTATAGGAAGGGTCTCAGGATGGGAATGGGAAGGATTTGGATATCACATCTCTTGCTATAGGAAGGGTCTCAGGTTTTTTATTAGAAACATTGAGATATCACATCTCATGCTAAAGGAAGGGTTTCAGGATTGGAATGGGAAGGATTTGGATATCATATCTCATGTTATAGGACGGGTCCCAGGTTTGGTATTAGAAGCATTGAGATATCACTTCTCATGCTATCGGAAGGATCTCAGGCTTAGTATTAGAAGCATTGAGATATCACATCTCATGCTATCAGAAGGGTCTCAGGATTGGAATGGGAAGGAGTTGGATATCACATCTCATGCTAAAGGGAGGGTCTCAGGTTGGAATGGGAAGGAGTTGGATATCACATCTCATGTTATAGGTAGGGTCTCAGGATTGAAATGGGAAGGATTTGGATATCACATCTCTTGCTATAGGAAGGGTCTCAGTTTTTTATTAGAAACATTGAGATATCAGATCTCATGCTTTAGGAGGGGTTTCAGGATTGAAATGGGAAGGATTTGGATATCACATCTCTTGCTATAGGAAGGGTCTCAGTTTTGTATTAGAAACATTGAGATATCACATCTCATGGTATAGGAAGGGTGTCAGGATTGGAATGGGAAGGTGTTGAATATCACATCTCATCCAATAGGAAGGGTCTCAGGTTTGGAATGGTAAATAATTGGGTATCACATCTCATGTTATAGGAAGGATCTCAGGATTGGAATGGGAAGGATTTGGATATCACATCTCTTGCTATAGGAAGGGTTTTAGGATTGGAATGGGAAGGAGTTGGATATCCCTTCTCATGCTATAGGAAGGGTCTCAGGTTGGAATGGGAAGGAGTTGGATATCCCATCTCATGTTATAGGAAGGGTCTCAGGATTGGAATGGGAAGGATTTGGATATCACATCTCTTGCTATTGGAAGGGTCTCAGGTTTTTTATTAGAAACATTGAGATATCACATCTCATGCTATAGGAGGGGTTTCAGGATTGGAATGGGAAGGATTTGGATATCACATCTCATGCTAAAGGAAGGGTCTCAGGTTTGGAAGGGGAAGGATTTGGATATCATATCTCATGTTATAGGACGTGTCCCAGGTTTGGTATTGGAAGCATTGAGATATCACATCTCATGGTATAGGAAGGGTGTCAGGATTGGAATGGGAAGGTGTTGGATATCACATCTCATCCAATAGGAAGGGTCTCAGGTTTGGAATGGGAAATAATTGGGTATCACATCTCATGTTATAGGAAGGATCTCAGGATTGGAATGGGAAGGATTTGGATATCACATCTCTTGCTATAGGAAGGGTCTCAGGATTAGAATGGGAAGGAGTTGGATATCCCTTCTCATACTATAGGAAGGGTCTCAGGTTGGAATGGGAAGGAGTTGGATATCACATCTCATGTTATAGGAAGGGTCTCAGGATTGGAATGGTAAGGATTTGGATATCACATCTCTTGCTATTGGAAGGGTCTCAGGTTTTTTATTAGAAACATTGAGATATCACATCTCATGCTATAGGAAGGGTTTCAGGATTGGAATGGGAAGGAGTTGGATATCACATCTCATGTTATAGGAAGGGTCTCAGGATTGGAATGGGAAGGATTTGGATATCACATCTCTTGCTATAGGAAGGGTCTCAGGATTGGAATGGGAAGGAGTTGGATATCCCTTCTCATGCTATAGGAAGGGTCTCAGGTTGGAATGGGAAGGAGTTGGATATCACATCTCATGTTATAGAAAGGGTCTCAGGATTGGAATGGGAAGGATTTGGATATCACATCTCTTGCTATTGGAAGGGTTTCAGGATTGGAATGGGAAGGAGTTGGATATCACATCTCATGTTATAGGAAGGGTCTCAGGATGGGAATGGGAAGGATTTGGATATCACATCTCTTGCTATAGGAAGGGTCTCAGGTTTTTTTTTAGAAACATTGAGATATCACATCTCATGCTAAAGGAAGGGTTTCAGGATTGGAATGGGAAGGATTTGGATATCATATCTCATGTTATAGGACGGGTCCCAGGTTTGGTATTAGAAGCATTGAGATATCACTTCTCATGCTATCGGAAGGATCTCAGGTTTAGTATTAGAAGCATTGAGATATCACATCTCATGCTATCAGAAGGGTCTCAGGATTGGAATGGGAAGGAGTTGGATATCACATCTCATGCTAAAGGGAGGGTCTCAGGTTGGAATGGGAAGGAGTTGGATATCACATCTCATGTTATAGGTAGGGTCTCAGGATTGAAATGGGAAGGATTTGGATATCACATCTCTTGCTATAGGAAGGGTCTCAGTTTTTTATTAGAAACATTGAGATATCAGATCTCATGCTTTAGGAGGGGTTTCAGGATTGAAATGGGAAGGATTTGGATATCACATCTCTTGCTATAGGAAGGGTCTCAGTTTTGTATTAGAAACATTGAGATATCACATCTCATGGTATAGGAAGGGTGTCAGGATTGGAATGGGAAGGTGTTGAATATCACATCTCATCCAATAGGAAGGGTCTCAGGTTTGGAATGGTAAATAATTGGGTATCACATCTCATGTTATAGGAAGGATCTCAGGATTGGAATGGGAAGGATTTGGATATCACATCTCTTGCTATAGGAAGGGTTTTAGGATTGGAATGGGAAGGAGTTGGATATCCCTTCTCATGCTATAGGAAGGGTCTCAGGTTGGAATGGGAAGGAGTTGGATATCACATCTCATGTTATAGGAAGGGTCTCAGGATTGGAATGGGAAGGATTTGGATATCACATCTCTTGCTATTGGAAGGGTCTCAGGTTTTTTATTAGAAACATTGAGATTTCACATCTCATGCTATAGGAGGGGTTTCAGGATTGGAATGGGAAGGATTTGGATATCACATCTCATGCTAAAGGAAGGGTCTCAGGTTTGGAAGGGGAAGGATTTGGATATCATATCTCATGTTATAGGACGTGTCCCAGGTTTGGTATTAGAAGCATTGAGATATCACATCTCATGGTATAGGAAGGGTGTCAGGATTGGAATGGGAAGGTGTTGGATATCACATCTCATCCAATAGGAAGGGTCTCAGGTTTGGAATGGGAAATAATTGGGTATCACATCTCATGTTATAGGAAGGATCTCAGGATTGGAATGGGAAGGATTTGGATATCACATCTCTTGCTATAGGAAGGGTCTCAGGATTAGAATGGGAAGGAGTTGGATATCCCTTCTCATACTATAGGAAGGGTCTCAGGTTGGAATGGGAAGGAGTTGGATATCACATCTCATGTTATAGGAAGGGTCTCAGGATTGGAATGGTAAGGATTTGGATATCACATCTCTTGCTATTGGAAGGGTCTCAGGTTTTTTATTAGAAACATTGAGATATCACATCTCATGCTATAGGAAGGGTTTCAGGATTGGAATGGGAAGGAGTTGGATATCACATCTCATGTTATAGGAAGGGTCTCAGGATTGGAATGGGAAGGATTTGGATATCACATCTCTTGCTATAGGAAGGGTCTCAGGATTGGAATGGGAAGGAGTTGGATATCCCTTCTCATGCTATAGGAAGGGTCTCAGGTTGGAATGGGAAGGAGTTGGATATCACATCTCATGTTATAGAAAGGGTCTCAGGATTGGAATGGGAAGGATTTGGATATCACATCTCTTGCTATTGGAAGGGTTTCAGGATTGGAATGGGAAGGAGTTGGATATCACATCTCATGTTATAGGAAGGGTCTCAGGATGGGAATGGGAAGGATTTGGATATCACATCTCTTGCTATAGGAAGGGTCTCAGGTTTTTTTTTAGAAACATTGAGATATCACATCTCATGCTAAAGGAAGGGTTTCAGGATTGGAATGGGAAGGATTTGGATATCACATCTCTTGCTATTGGAAGGGTCTCAGGTTTTTTATTAGAAACATTGAGATATCACATCTCATGCTATCAGAAGGGTCTCAGGATTGGAATGGGAAGGAGTTGGATATCACATCTCATGCTAAAGGGAGGGTCTCTGGTTTGGAAGGGGAAGGATTTGGATATCACATCTCATGTTATCGGAAGGATCTCAGGTTTGGTATTAGAAGCATTGAGATATCACATCTCATGCTATAGGAAGGGTCTCAGGATTGGAATGGGAAGGAGATGGATATCACATCTCATGCTAAAGGAAGGGTCTCATGTTTGGTAGAAGCATTGAGATATCACATCTCATGCTATAGGAAGGGTCTCAGGATTGAAATGGGAAGGAGTTGGATATCACATCTCATGCCATAGGAAGGGCCTCAGGTTTGGTATAAGCATTGAGATATCACATCTCTGCTATCGGAAGGGTCTCAGGATTGGAATGCGAAGGACTTAGATATCACATCTCATGCTATAGGGAGGGTCTCAGTTTTGATATTAGAAGCATTGAGATATCACATCTCATGCTATCGGAAGGGTCTCAGGATTGGAATGGGAAGGAGCTGGATATCACATCTCTTGCTATAGGAAGGGTCTCAGGTTTTTTATTAGAAACATTGAGATATCACATCTCATGCTAAAGGAAGGGTTTCAGGATTCGAATGGGAAGGATTTTGATATAATATCTCATGTTATAGGACGGGTCCCAGATTTGGTATTAGAAGCATTGAGATATCACTTCTCATGCTATCGGAAAGATCTCAGGTTTAGTATTAGAAGCATTGAGATATCACATCTCATGCTATCAGAAGGGTCTCGGGATTGGAATGGGAAGGAGTTGGATATCACATCTCATGCTAAAGGGAGGGTCTCAGGTTTGGAAGGGGAAGGATTTGGATATCACATCTCATGTTATCGGAAGGATCTCAGGTTTGGTATTAGAAGCATTGAGATATCACATCTCATGCTATAGGAAGGGTCTCAGGATTGGAATGGGAAGGAGATGGATATCACATCTCATGCCATAGGAAGGGTCTCAGGTTTGGTATAAGCACTGAGATATCACATCTCTGCTATCGGAAGGGTCTCAGGATTGGAATGGGAAGGTCTTAGATATCACATCTCATGCTATAGGGAGGGTCTCAGTTTTGATATTAGAAGCATTGATATATCACATCTCATGCGATCGGAAGGGTCTCAGGATTGGAATGGGAAGGAGCTGGATATCACATCTCATGCTAAAGGAAGGGTCTCAGTTTTGGAAGGGGAAGGATTTGGATATCACATCTCATGTTATAGGACGGGTCTCAGGTTTGGTATTAGAAGCATTAAGATATCACATCTCATGGTATAGGAAGGGTTTCAGGATTGGAATGGGAAGGAGTTGGATATCATATCTCATGCTATAGGAAGGGTCTCAGGATTGGAATGGGAAGGAGTTTGATATCAAATCTCATGCCATAGGAAGGGTCTCAGGTTTGGTATTAGAAGCATTGAGATATCACATCTCATGCTATAGGAAGTGTCTGAGGATTGGAATGGGAAGGAGTTGGATATCCCATCTCATGCTAAAGGGAGGGTCTCAGGTTTGGAAGGGGAAGGATTTGGATATCACATCTCATGTTATCGGAAGGATCTCAGGTTTGGTATTAGAAGCATTGAGATATCACATCTCATGCTATAGGAAGGGTCTCAGGATTGGAATGGGAAGGAGATGGATATCATATCTCATGCTATAGGAAGGGTCTCAGGATTGGAATGGGAAGGAGTTTGATATCAAATCTCATGCCATAGGAAGGGTCTCAGGTTTGGTATTAGAAGCATTGAGATATCACATCTCATGCTATAGGAAGTGTCTGAGGATTGGAATGGGAAGGAGTTGGATATCCCATCTCATGCTAAAGGGAGGGTCTCAGGTTTGGAAGGGGAAGGATTTGGATATCACATCTCATGTTATCGGAAGGATCTCAGGTTTGGTATTAGAAGCATTGAGATATCACATCTCATGTTATAGGACGGGTCTCAGGTTTGGTATTAGAAGCATTAAGATATCACATCTCATGGTATAGGAAGGGTTTCAGGATTGGAATGGGAAGGAGTTGGATATCATATCTCATGCTATAGGAAGGGTCTCAGGATTGGATTGGGAAGGAGTTTGATATCAAATCTCATGCCATAGGAAGGGTCTCAGGTTTGGTATTAGAAGCATTGAGATATCACATCTCATGCTATAGGAAGTGTCTGAGGATTGGAATGGGAAGGAGTTGGATATCCCATCTCATGCTAAAGGGAGGGTCTCAGGTTTGGAAGGGGAAGGATTTGGATATCACATCTCATGTTATCGGAAGGATCTCAGGTTTGGTATTAGAAGCATTGAGATATCACATCTCATGTTATAGGAAGGGTCTCAGGTTTGGTAGAAGCATTGAGATATCACATCTCATGCTATAGGAAGAGTCTCAGGATTGGAATGGGAAGGAGTTGGATATCACGTCTCATGCTATAGGGAGGGTCTCAAGTTTGATATTAGAAGCATTGAGATATCACATCTCATGCTATAGGAAGGGTCTCAGGATTGGAATGGGAAGGAGTTGGATATCACATCTCATGCTATAGGAAGGGTCTCAGGTTTGGTATAAGCAGTGAGATATCACATATCATGCTATAGGAAGGGCCTCAGGATTGGAATGGGAAGGAGTTGGATATCACATCTCTTGCTATAGGAAGGGTCTCAGGTTTTTTATTAGAAACATTGAGATATCACATCTTATGCTAAAGGAAGGGTTTCAGGATTGGAATGGGAAGGATTTGGATATCATATCTCATGTTATAGGACGGGTCCCAGGTTTGGTATTAGAAGCATTGAGATATCACTTCTCATGCTATCAGAAGGATCTCAGGTTTAGTATTAGAAGCATTGAGATATCACATCTCATGCTATCAGAAGGGTCTCAGGATTGGAATGGGAAGGAGTTGGATATCACATCTCATGCTAAAGGGAGGGTCTCAGGTTTGGAAGGGGAAGGATTTGGATATCACATCTCATGTTATCGGAAGGATCTCAGGTTTGGTATTAGAAGCATTGAGATATCACATCTCATGCTATAGGAAGGGTCTCAGGATTGGAATGGGAAGGAGATGGATATCACATCTCATGCTAAAGGAAGGGTCTCATGTTTGGTAGAAGCATTGAGATATCACATCTCATGCTATAGGAAGGGTCTCAGGATTGAAATGGGAAGGAGTTGGATATCACATCTCATGCCATAGGAAGGGTCTCAGGTTTGGTATAAGCATTGAGATATCACATCTCTGCTATCGGAAGGGTCTCAGGATTGGAATGCGAAGGACTTAGATATCACATCTCATGCTATAGGGAGGGTCTCAGTTTTGATATTAGAAGCATTGAGATATCACATCTCATGCTATCGGAAGGGTCTCAGGATTGGAATGGGAAGGAGCTGGATATCACATCTCTTGCTATAGGAAGGGTCTCAGGTTTTTTATTAGAAACATTGAGATATCACATCTCATGCTAAAGGAAGGGTTTCAGGATTCGAATGGGAAGGATTTTGATATAATATCTCATGTTATAGGACGGGTCCCAGGTTTGGTATTAGAAGCATTGAGATATCACTTCTCATGCTATCGGAAGGATCTCAGGTTTAGTATTAGAAGCATTGAGATATCACATCTCATGCTATCAGAAGGGTCTCGGGATTGGAATGGGAAGGAGTTGGATATCACATCTCATGCTAAAGGGAGGGTCTCAGGTTTGGAAGGGGAAGGATTTGGATATCACATCTCATGTTATCGGAAGGATCTCAGGTTTGGTATTAGAAGCATTGAGATATCACATCTCATGCTATAGGAAGGGTCTCAGGATTGGAATGGGAAGGAGATGGATATCACATCTCATGCTAAAGGAAGGGTCTCAGGATTGAAATGGGAAGGAGTTGGATATCACATCTCATGCCATAGGAAGGGTCTCAGGTTTGGTATAAGCACTGAGATATCACATCTCTGCTATCGGAAGGGTCTCAGGATTGGAATGGGAAGGTCTTAGATATCACATCTCATGCTATAGGGAGGGTCTCAGTTTTGATATTAGAAGCATTGATATATCACATCTCATGCTATCGGAAGGGTCTCAGGATTGGAATGGGAAGGAGCTGGATATCACATCTCATGCTAAAGGAAGGGTCTCAGTTTTGGAAGGGGAAGGATTTGGATATCACATCTCATGTTATAGGACGGGTCTCAGGTTTGGTATTAGAAGCATTAAGATATCACATCTCATGGTATAGGAAGGGTTTCAGGATTGGAATGGGAAGGAGTTGGATATCATATCTCATGCTATAGGAAGGGTCTCAGGATTGGAATGGGAAGGAGTTTGATATCAAATCTCATGCCATAGGAAGGGTCTCAGGTTTGGTATTAGAAGCATTGAGATATCACATCTCATGCCATAGGAAGTGTCTGAGGATTGGAATGGGAAGGAGTTGGATATCCCATCTCATGTTATAGGAAGGGTCTCAGGTTTGGTAGAAGCATTGAGATATCACATCTCATGCTATAGGAAGAGTCTCAGGATTGGAATGGGAAGGAGTTGGACATCACGTCTCATGCTATAGGGAGGGTCTCAAGTTTGATATTAGAAGCATTGAGATATCACATCTCATGCTATAGGAAGGGTCTCAGGATTGGAATGGGAAGGAGTTGGATATCACATCTCATGCTATAGGAAGGGTCTCAGGTTTGGTATAAGCAGTGAGATATCACATATCATGCTATAGGAAGGGCCTCAGGATTGGAATGGGAAGGAGTTGGATATCACATCTCATGTTATAGGAAGGATCTCAGGTTTGGTATTAGAAGCATTGAGACATCACATCTCATGCTATAGGAAGGGTCTCAGGTTGGAATGGGAAGGAGTTGGATATCACATCTCATGTTATAGGTAGGGTCTCAGGATTGAAATGGGAAGGATTTGGATATCACATCTCTTGCTATAGGAAGGGTCTCAGTTTTTTATTAGAAACATTGAGATATCACATCTCATGCTATAGGAGGGGTTTCAGGATTGGAAGGGGAAGGATTTGGATATCATATCTCATGTTATAGGACGGGTCCCAGGTTTGGTATTAGAAGCATTGAGATATCACATCTCATGGTATAGGAAGGGTGTCAGGATTGGAATGGGAAGGTGTTGGATATCACATCTCATCCAATAGGAAGGGTCTCAGGTTTGGAATGGGAAATAATTGGGTATCACATCTCATGTTATAGGAAGGATCTCAGGATTGGAATGGGAAGGATTTGGATATCACATCTCTTGCTATAGGAAGGGTCTCAGGATTGGAATGGGAAGGAGTTGGATATCCCTTCTCATGTTATAGGAAGGGTCTCAGGTTGGAATGGGAAGGAGTTGGATATCACATCTCATGTTATAGGAAGGTTCTCAGGATTGGAATGGGAAGGATTTGGATATCACATCTCTTGCTATTGGAAGGGTCTCAGGTTTTTTATTAGAAAAATTGAGATATCACATCTCATGCTATAGGAAGGGTTTCAGGATTGGAATGGGAAGGAGTTGGATATCACATCTCATGTTATAGGAAGGGTCTCAGGATTGGAATGGGAAGGATTTGGATATCACATCTCTTGCTATAGGAAGGGTCTCAGGTTTTTTATTAGAAACATTGAGATATCACATCTCATGCTAAAGGAAGGGTTTCAGGATTGGAATGGGAAGGATTTGGATATAATATCTCATGTTATAGGACGGGTCCCAGGTTTGGTATTAGAAGCATTGAGATATCACTTCTCATGCTATCGGAAGGATCTCAGGTTTAGTATTAGAAGCATTGAGATATCACATCTCATGCTATCAGAAGGGTCTCAGGATTGGAATGGGAAGGAGTTGGATATCACATCTCATGCTAAAGGGAGGGTCTCAGGTTGGAATGGGAAGGAGTTGGATATCACATCTCATGTTATAGGTAGGGTCTCAGGATTGAAATGGGAAGGATTTGGATATCACATCTCTTGCGATAGGAAGGGTCTCAGGATTGGAATGGGAAGGAGTTGGATATCCCTTCTCATGCTATAGGAAGGGTCTCAGGTTGGAATGGGAAGGATTTGGATATCACATCTCTTGCGATAGGAAGGGTCTCAGGATTGGAATGGGAAGGAGTTGGATATCCCTTCTCATGCTATAGGAAGGGTCTCAGGTTGGAATGGGAAGGAGTTGGATATCACATCTCATGTTATAGGAAGGGTCTCAGGATTGGAATGGGAAGGATTTGGATATCACATCTCTTGCTATAGGAAGGGTCCCAGGTTTGGTATTAGAAGCATTGAGATATCACATCTCATGGTATAGGAAGGGTGTCAGGATTGGAATGGGAAGGTGTTGGATATCACATCTCATCCAATAGGAAGGGTCTCAGGTTTGGAATGGGAAATAATTGGGTATCACATCTCATGTTATAGGAAGGATCTCAGGATTGGAATGGGAAGGATTTGGATATCACATCTCTTGCTATAGGAAGGGTCTCAGGATTGGAATGGGAAGGAGTTGGATATCCCTTCTCATGCTATAGGAAGGGTCTCAGGTTGGAATGGGAAGGAGTTGGATATCACATCTCATGTTATAGAAAGGGTCTCAGTATTGGAATGGGAAGGATTTGGATATCACATCTCTTGCTATTGGAAGGGTTTCAGGATTGGAATGGGAAGGAGTTGGATATCACATCTCATGTTATAGGAAGGGTCTCAGGATGGGAATGGGAAGGATTTGGATATCACATCTCTTGCTATAGGAAGGGTCTCAGGTTTTTTATTAGAAACATTGAGATATCACATCTCATGCTAAAGGAAGGGTTTCAGGATTGGAATGGGAAGGATTTGGATATCATATCTCATGTTATAGGACGGGTCCCAGGTTTGGTATTAGAAGCATTGAGATATCACTTCTCATGCTATCGGAAGGATCTCAGGTTTAGTATTAGAAGCATTGAGATATCACATCTCATGCTATCAGAAGGGTCTCAGGATTGGAATGGGAAGGAGTTGGATATCACATCTCATGCTAAAGGGAGGGTCTCAGGTTGGAATGGGAAGGAGTTGGATATCACATCTCATGTTATAGGTAGGGTCTCAGGATTGAAATGGGAAGGATTTGGATATCACATCTCTTGCTATAGGAAGGGTCTCAGTTTTTTATTAGAAACATTGAGATATCAGATCTCATGCTTTAGGAGGGGTTTCAGGATTGAAATGGGAAGGATTTGGATATCACATCTCTTGCTATAGGAAGGGTCTCAGTTTTGTATTAGAAACATTGAGATATCACATCTCATGGTATAGGAAGGGTGTCAGGATTGGAATGGGAAGGTGTTGAATATCACATCTCATCCAATAGGAAGGGTCTCAGGTTTGGAATGGTAAATAATTGGGTATCACATCTCATGTTATAGGAAGGATCTCAGGATTGGAATGGGAAGGATTTGGATATCACATCTCTTGCTATAGGAAGGGTTTTAGGATTGGAATGGGAAGGAGTTGGATATCCCTTCTCATGCTATAGGAAGGGTCTCAGGTTGGAATGGGAAGGAGTTGGATATCACATCTCATGTTATAGGAAGGGTCTCAGGATTGGAATGGGAAGGATTTGGATATCACATCTCTTGCTATTGGAAGGGTCTCAGGTTTTTTATTAGAAACATTGAGATATCACATCTCATGCTATAGGAGGGGTTTCAGGATTGGAATGGGAAGGATTTGGATATCACATCTCATGCTAAAGGAAGGGTCTCAGGTTTGGAAGGGGAAGGATTTGGATATCATATCTCATGTTATAGGACGTGTCCCAGGTTTGGTATTAGAAGCATTGAGATATCACATCTCATGGTATAGGAAGGGTGTCAGGATTGGAATGGGAAGGTGTTGGATATCACATCTCATCCAATAGGAAGGGTCTCAGGTTTGGAATGGGAAATAATTGGGTATCACATCTCATGTTATAGGAAGGATCTCAGGATTGGAATGGGAAGGATTTGGATATCACATCTCTTGCTATAGGAAGGGTCTCAGGATTAGAATGGGAAGGAGTTGGATATCCCTTCTCATACTATAGGAAGGGTCTCAGGTTGGAATGGGAAGGAGTTGGATATCACATCTCATGTTATAGGAAGGGTCTCAGGATTGGAATGGTAAGGATTTGGATATCACATCTCTTGCTATTGGAAGGGTCTCAGGTTTTTTATTAGAAACATTGAGATATCACATCTCATGCTATAGGAAGGGTTTCAGGATTGGAATGGGAAGGAGTTGGATATCACATCTCATGTTATAGGAAGGGTCTCAGGATTGGAATGGGAAGGATTTGGATATCACATCTCTTGCTATAGGAAGGGTCTCAGGATTGGAATGGGAAGGAGTTGGATATCCCTTCTCATGCTAAAGGAAGGGTCTCAGGTTGGAATGGGAAGGAGTTGGATATCACATCTCTTGCTATAGGAAGGGTCTCAGGATTGGAATGGGAAGGAGTTGGATATCCCTTCTCATGCTATAGGAAGGGTCTCAGGTTGGAATGGGAAGGAGTTGGATATCACATCTCATGTTATAGAAAGGGTCTCAGGATTGGAATGGGAAGGATTTGGATATCACATCTCTTGCTATTGGAAGGGTTTCAGGATTGGAATGGGAAGGAGTTGGATATCACATCTCATGTTATAGGAAGGGTCTCAGGATGGGAATGGGAAGGATTTGGATATCACATCTCTTGCTATAGGAAGGGTCTCAGGTTTTTTTTTAGAAACATTGAGATATCACATCTCATGCTAAAGGAAGGGTTTCAGGATTGGAATGGGAAGGATTTGGATATCATATCTCATGTTATAGGACGGGTCCCAGGTTTGGTATTAGAAGCATTGAGATATCACTTCTCATGCTATCGGAAGGATCTCAGGTTTAGTATTAGAAGCATTGAGATATCACATCTCATGCTATCAGAAGGGTCTCAGGATTGGAATGGGAAGGAGTTGGATATCACATCTCATGCTAAAGGGAGGGTCTCAGGTTGGAATGGGAAGGAGTTGGATATCACATCTCATGTTATAGGTAGGGTCTCAGGATTGAAATGGGAAGGATTTGGATATCACATCTCTTGCTATAGGAAGGGTCTCAGTTTTTTATTAGAAACATTGAGATATCAGATCTCATGCTTTAGGAGGGGTTTCAGGATTGAAATGGGAAGGATTTGGATATCACATCTCTTGCTATAGGAAGGGTCTCAGTTTTGTATTAGAAACATTGAGATATCACATCTCATGGTATAGGAAGGGTGTCAGGATTGGAATGGGAAGGTGTTGAATATCACATCTCATCCAATAGGAAGGGTCTCAGGTTTGGAATGGTAAATAATTGGGTATCACATCTCATGTTATAGGAAGGATCTCAGGATTGGAATGGGAAGGATTTGGATATCACATCTCTTGCTATAGGAAGGGTTTTAGGATTGGAATGGGAAGTGTTAAGACGGATTTCTGAACTCTGTCCTGGTGGCGCAGAGGTTCAGAAGGCCAACCTAATTACTTGGAACAGGGTAACCTCTGGACAAGCCAGACCAATCAAGGTAGCGATCGCGGCGGTCAAGACTAGGTCTCAAGAGGGGTGAGGGTGACTGAAAGCCCGCAATGAGCACACAAAGCAAGAGCGCTTACAAACTACTCCAAACAGTTGTTTATATCAAAAATAGATACACATTTATTATAAGGCCTTGAAACTAATAACCACAGTAAAAGCAGCAATATACAACGATATTAAACCAACACATACACTATCCACCCAATATATATACAGAATACACAGTTTCACAGCATTAGCAGCACGAAATGTTATCCACCTGCAGGGGAAGGAAAACAGGCAGTGCGAACCAATGCGAGTGATATGTCCGCCTTCTGAGGCCCCTAACTGGATGGTAGTCCAATCCCTACGAAGAGTGGAGCCTAGCGCTCAAAAGTACCTGCACACGCCGGTGCCAATGGGCAGAAGGTGAAGCTCTTCGGAGGACGTTGAACAGCTCTGTAGGGAGCTCTAATGAAGGAGAACACGGTCCGCGACTCTAGCGCAGCCTCCACTGTGAGGCAGAAGCAGGGCGCGAGTACGGACAAGGGGTGCTGTATTTACAGCGGGGAAAAGCAAGAGGCACTGCAGGAGGGCGACCAGATCCTAGCTAATCTACTCACCGGTCCCCGAAGCAAGCAGGCCCGAGCTCCTCCTCGATAGATGCAGCTTCTGGCAGGTTCTGAAGAGCAGGGAACGTCTCGTCGTCGTGCAGAGTAAAAAGACGTCCCGATCGAAGAAACAAGCACAGTTTTGTCGCCACAGCAGGGCAACGGAACGGCCGGGTGTATTCAAGACAAACGAGCACTGCTCACCTCTAGCTTAGGACTGCTAAGCAAACGAAGCGTGTGAGCATGCCCCGGACTCAGAATACCACCCAACCTGTCGGCGATTACAGAGCAGGCCTCCTTAGTAAGCTGGTCAGTCAACTGGATGGCCCAGAGACACTTCCGAAGGCTTACAGCAGGAGTTGATGAAGGTGCCGGGAATAGCTGGTCCTGCTATTCCAATAGGTCGAAGCGCCAGTACAGGCCTTCTTGTTCGATCTTAGGTGGAAAGGGCTTCACCGGACGACAGCAATGAGGAGCAGAAGTTCTTCAGGGGGTCACCAGCGATTCCTCGGTCCAGCCTCGTGTTCGCAGGATACTTGGCTCCTGTATCCCTGGGTTCGTAAGAACTCAGGAGATCGACATGGTAGTGGTGTTTCCAGCTCCCTCTTATCCACGGTTCCCTTCGCGCCAAAACGGAGGGGAGCCAATGGGAGATCCGCTCATCAACACACATACCATACGTGGACCAATCACGGACCACAGTGGTCCCAGGCATTCACACCACCCTAGACTCTCTGGCACCCAGGATGTGTATTGGGACCAGACAGCCCAGCCCACATCCTGGGGGCACTCAAACGACATGTAGAAGCCCGCGAAAGCAACCGTGTTTCGCGGGAAACTACATGCCCAAATAAGGAAGGCCCCGGGTCGCCTGACCTGGGGGAAGGTAAAGGGAGCAAGACGGACAGTGGACGAGACAAAGGAGCCTCGTGGTCCGGCCATTTTGTGTAGCCGGGCCACCCTTTTGTGTTCGCGGCAAAAACGTGCTCAGAACGGCAAAAGGAGCTCAAAATAAACCAAATGATCGCTGCCACCAGCCCAGTCCCTGAATGACTTGCACCGATCCAAAAACCATCCTACAAGAGTGTCTAGGGTCTGTAGAAGGCTAGAGACCCAAGAGAGCTGTAACTTAGCTTACAGTGCCCTCTTGTGTCGTGTTGCACTAAAATGGCGACACGATAAGAGAAACTACGGGAAACAGCGTTCCCCGGTACTGACTGTCTTAAGGGCATGTCAGTTTCCCCGTAAGAAAGGAGCGAAAGCCCAGAGGAGTACAGCAGAAGGCTGCACTTCTCTGGCAAAGTCAAGAAAACAGGTTGAAAACAATAGCAAAAAGTTTAGGGGTTGCCACATGGAAGGAAAGTTCCCTACAATAACGAAATCTTTCCTAACACTCGCCCCTCCCAGACTATGGACAGGGGGAACTAATCCACCCCTGGATGAGTCTCTTGTTCAGGTCGGTAAAACATTCGGGACAACCCATCAGCATTGCTATGTTGGACACCTGGCCTATGCTCAATAGTGAAGTCGAAGCCTTGTAGACTTATGGACCACCTAAGCAACTTTGGATTCTCCCCCTTCATGTTCATTAGCCACTTTAACGGCTTATGGTCAGTCTGCACAGTGAAGTGGGTCCCATAGAGGTAGGGCCGCAGCTTCCTTAGGGCCCACACAACAGAGAAACATTCTTTCTCTACCGTGGACCATCTGAGCTCTCTGTCCTTAAGCTGGCGACTAATAAAACCGATAGGGTGTTCCTTACCCTTCTCATCTACTTGTGATAGTACAGCTCCTATCCCAGTGTCAGAGGCATCCGTCTGCACGATAAAAGGTCTTTGATAATCAGGGGCCCTGAGCACAGGGGCCTGGCACAAGGAGTCTTTCAAGCCATTGAAGGCCTTCTCACACTCGTCAGTCCAAGTTACCTTCTTGGGTTTCTTCGGAGTTGTGAGGGCAGTCAGAGGAGCAGCTATGGTGCCATAGTCTGCCACAAAATTGCGGTAATAACCCGTGAGTCCTAAGAAGGCTCTCACTTGGGTTTGCGTAGTGGGGGTAGGCCAGTCTTGTACGGCTTGTACCTGACTGAGTAGAGGCTGTCTCCTCCCTCCAACTACTTCATGTCCAAGGTAAACCACTGAGCCTTGTCCATTTTGGTGAGGGGCCACTCGGACACCCTCAAAAGAGCTAACTGAAGGACTGCTTGGGAACAGGTCGGGGAGAGGTTCAGACTCCTCTTCCTCAACATCTGAAGCCAGGAGCAGTGCTACGATTTCGACGCTTGGGCCGAAAGCCTTCAGCCTATTCACGGGAAGCACTTTGGGAGCCTGTCCAGGCCTTCCAAGGTCCACTGAATAGTTAACCTCACCCAGGGGCTCCACCACTGGGTAAGGGCCTGACCATTTGTCCTGTAAAGCTCGAGGCCTTATGAGATTCATGATCAGGACTTGCTGACCAAGTGTAAAGTTGATGAGGGAAGCTTTCTGGTCGTACCAAGGTTTCACCAGCGCTTGCCCTGCCTTCAATTTATCACTAGTCAAGCCTATCAGAAGTACCATCCGTTTTCTGAGCCCTAGCACATAATCAACTACATTGGTAGTAACAGGGGGAGTGGGCATCTCCCATCCCTCTTTGATGATGGCTAAGGGTCCCCGTACGGGATGACCGAACAGAAGTTCGAAGGGGCTGAAGCCAACACCCTCCTGTGGTACCTCTCGGTAGGCAAACGGTAAGCATGAAACAAGAAGATCCCATTTTCTTCTCTGAGGCTCCTCCAGAGCCCCAATCATGCTTTTTAACGTCCTGTTAAGACGCCCCCCCAGACCATCGGTCTGGGGGCGGTATGCAGAAGAGAACCTGTAGGTGACCCCACATTCTTTCCACATAGCCTGCCTATACTTCGACATAAAGTTGCTGCCATGATCCGACACAACTTCTTTAGGGAAGCCAACCCTAGTGAACATGCCGAGTAAAGCTTCTGCAACTGGCTTGGCAGTTACAGTTGTAAATGGGACGGCCTCAGGATACCTGGTTGCATGGTCGACCAGCACCAGGATAAACCTATTGCCTGAGGATGTTTGCGGGTCAAGGGGACCAACCATGTCGATCCCTACCCTTTCAAATGGTACCCCCACAACTGGGAGCGGTACCAACGGAGCTTGGATTGTCGCGCCAACCTTACCAGACAACTGGCAGGAGGCACAACTCCTGCAGTGACTTTCTACTTGCACCCCCATCTTGGGCCAGTAGAAGTGCATGGATAACCTTTGCTTGGTCCTCCTCATACCAAGGTGACCAGCAAGGTGAACGACATGCGCCAACTGCAGGAGGAAGGGCCTAACAGCAAGGGAAACCACCAACCTCCTATGGTCTCCTTCTGTAGACTCTGTGGGCTCACTATAAAGGAGTCCACCTTCCTGGTAAATCCTTTGCAACCCAGGAGGTTCACCCTCAAGCTGGGAGCAGGCCTGTCTCCTTAGGCCTTCCAGAGATGGGCACTCACGTTGGCCCTTACTGAAGTCGTCCCTATCAGGACCTCCTTCAACTAACAAGTCTTTTAGTTCAGGATGGTCGTTGGGGTCGAACACTTCAGGCATCGCCACCTCCTCGTCAGGCTCGGGCGATTGACCAACTCCCTCCACCGCAGTGGTAGGCGAGTTCGGGGGAATATTCTCTTTCCCCCGTCGGGACTTGTTGACTCCTTTCGCCTTGGGTTTCCCCTTCGGCTGGGGCGGCGTATTGGACTTGGCCAATGCTGCCCGTGCTTGAGACCGTGTGTAGGGTCTTTCGGCAGTGTCTCCTACGAGCCCTAGAGCTCTGAGATCATTGCCCAACAAGACCTTTCCCGGGACGTTTCTCTGAATGCTCACTGGAATCCTAACTGCTGTACCATTTAAAGTTAGATTAACAGGGATCACGGGAAACATACGGAGGGGGCCGTCAGCCAACTTAGTGGGCATCAGAGTAGCTCTGGCAACTTCCTCTGAGTCTACCAAGGTAGAATCCACTACAGTTCGACTGCACCCACTATCCCTAAGAGCTGGAGTATCCACTCCATTGATCAGCACACTGTCTTTAAAGTAGTGCTTGGTATTATCCGGAATCCTAGCATACGCCTCTGCGACTTTAGGCTCCCAGGAACCCAGGGACACTAAAACTACCTCAGCCTCTATTCCGCTGGGAAATGAGTCTGAGGAGAAGGATGCTCCTGTAATCTCTTCTTCCTCGTAGGAGGAGAAGGCCAGATTAGCGGAGTGGACCCCCAAAGGTCTAACCTTACAACGGGGATCCCCCTTCACATGGTCAGTTGCTCCACAAGAAAAACAAGCCCCATTGGGTCTGTTTACGTAGGGAGGCTTATTATAACCAGAGTTCTGTTTCGGAGGCGAACCTCCACTACCCTGTGAGTTCTCGGATGGCTTACCCTTATTTTTCTTTTTGTGGCCCTTATGGGAAGAAGATTTAGCAGTTTCCCCACCCTCCACATCTTTGGACTTTTTCCCTTCCTCCTGCTTACCAGGATGAGTTTTGTCCTTATGGGACACTCGATGTGACACCCATAAATCTGCTGCAATGGCCAGCTTCTTAGGATCTATCTCCTTCGAATCGGCCAAATGCTGCTTAAGCTCCGGGGAAGAAGAAGCAAAAATGTGTTCCAGCATGACCAGATTGATCATGCCTTCGAAGGTAGAAACCTTATAACCTTCAACCCAGCCAGTCAAGTTTTTCAGGGACTCAGCTACATACGACACCCAAGTACCACCTTCCTTTTTCTTATACTCTCTAAACCTTTTCAAATATTGGGTCGGAGTCTTCCCAAACTTTAAAATGAGAGTCTGCTTCAACATTGCAAAATCAGCGCGCTCAGCCTTCGACATTTCCATAATGGCACTGCAACCAGAATGGGGCAGTCTGCTGAGTAACCATGCAATCTTATCCGCATTATCAACCTCTTGAACCTCGCATGCATATTCAAACGCATTCAACCAGTCCATAATGTCATTTCGTTCCTCATACACACTGAGCAGATCTTTTGGAAACCGTGGATGAGAGGAAGCCCCAGAACCATGTCCAGGACCCTTGGACCCATTTGCGAACTGAAGCTTGGCCAGTTCCAACTGGTGATCCCTGTCTTTTTGTTTTTCTGCCTGGTCGATTTTCAGTTTGGCTATGCTGAATTCAAGCTCCTGCTGCCTAAACCGCAGCTCTTGCTTCTTGAATTCAAGCATAGCCTCCCCATCAACACTGGCAGAGGAAACGTTAGACATTACATCCTCCCTGTCCTCGTGGTCGTGATGGATCAGTGCAGCGGCAGAACCGTCGGTTCTGCCAGTGAGAGCAGCCCCACCACCTTCTGCACTGTCCTCGGAAGTTATAGCGTCAAGCTGCGCTTCTTGCCACGCCACGATTCTCTGGATCATTTCCAATTTAGTGCCTTGAGAGGAAACCCCTCTCTCCGCACACATCTTCTTCAATGTTTCAGATTTCGAAGCATTTAAGGTTAATAAAGTATTCGTTTCCATACTGTTGATAGGACTATGGCCTTTTTAACGTTATATTCAATACTTTACTGCGTGTCCTGGTTGGAATAACCTGAAAACGCCTTAGCTCGTGCGCAACACTGGATACCTTCAGTCGTATCCCACCGCTGTACACCAATTTGTTAAGACGGATTTCTGAACTCTGTCCTGGTGGCGCAGAGGTTCAGAAGGCCAACCTAATTACTTGGAACAGGGTAACCTCTGGACAAGCCAGACCAATCAAGGTAGCGATCGCGGCGGTCAAGACTAGGTCTCAAGAGGGGTGAGGGTGACTGAAAGCCCGCAATGAGCACACAAAGCAAGAGCGCTTACAAACTACTCCAAACAGTTGTTTATATCAAAAATAGATACACATTTATTATAAGGCCTTGAAACTAATAACCACAGTAAAAGCAGCAATATACAACGATATTAAACCAACACATACACTATCCACCCAATATATATACAGAATACACAGTTTCACAGCATTAGCAGCACGAAATGTTATCCACCTGCAGGGGAAGGAAAACAGGCAGTGCGAACCAATGCGAGTGATATGTCCGCCTTCTGAGGCCCCTAACTGGATGGTAGTCCAATCCCTACGAAGAGTGGAGCCTAGCGCTCAAAAGTACCTGCACACGCCGGTGCCAATGGGCAGAAGGTGAAGCTCTTCGGAGGACGTTGAACAGCTCTGTAGGGAGCTCTAATGAAGGAGAACACGGTCCGCGACTCTAGCGCAGCCTCCACTGTGAGGCAGAAGCAGGGCGCGAGTACGGACAAGGGGTGCTGTATTTACAGCGGGGAAAAGCAAGAGGCACTGCAGGAGGGCGACCAGATCCTAGCTAATCTACTCACCGGTCCCCGAAGCAAGCAGGCCCGAGCTCCTCCTCGATAGATGCAGCTTCTGGCAGGTTCTGAAGAGCAGGGAACGTCTCGTCGTCGTGCAGAGTAAAAAGACGTCCCGATCGAAGAAACAAGCACAGTTTTGTCGCCACAGCAGGGCAACGGAACGGCCGGGTGTATTCAAGACAAACGAGCACTGCTCACCTCTAGCTTAGGACTGCTAAGCAAACGAAGCGTGTGAGCATGCCCCGGACTCAGAATACCACCCAACCTGTCGGCGATTACAGAGCAGGCCTCCTTAGTAAGCTGGTCAGTCAACTGGATGGCCCAGAGACACTTCCGAAGGCTTACAGCAGGAGTTGATGAAGGTGCCGGGAATAGCTGGTCCTGCTATTCCAATAGGTCGAAGCGCCAGTACAGGCCTTCTTGTTCGATCTTAGGTGGAAAGGGCTTCACCGGACGACAGCAATGAGGAGCAGAAGTTCTTCAGGGGGTCACCAGCGATTCCTCGGTCCAGCCTCGTGTTCGCAGGATACTTGGCTCCTGTATCCCTGGGTTCGTAAGAACTCAGGAGATCGACATGGTAGTGGTGTTTCCAGCTCCCTCTTATCCACGGTTCCCTTCGCGCCAAAACGGAGGGGAGCCAATGGGAGATCCGCTCATCAACACACATACCATACGTGGACCAATCACGGACCACAGTGGTCCCAGGCATTCACACCACCCTAGACTCTCTGGCACCCAGGATGTGTATTGGGACCAGACAGCCCAGCCCACATCCTGGGGGCACTCAAACGACATGTAGAAGCCCGCGAAAGCAACCGTGTTTCGCGGGAAACTACATGCCCAAATAAGGAAGTCCCCGGGTCGCCTGACCTGGGGGAAGGTAAAGGGAGCAAGACGGACAGTGGACGAGACAAAGGAGCCTCGTGGTCCGGCCATTTTGTGTAGCCGGGCCACCCTTTTGTGTTCGCGGCAAAAACGTGCTCAGAACGGCAAAAGGAGCTCAAAATAAACCAAATGATCGCTGCCACCAGCCCAGTCCCTGAATGACTTGCACCGATCCAAAAACCATCCTACAAGAGTGTCTAGGGTCTGTAGAAGGCTAGAGACCCAAGAGAGCTGTAACTTAGCTTACAGTGCCCTCTTGTGTCGTGTTGCACTAAAATGGCGACACGATAAGAGAAACTACGGGAAACAGCGTTCCCCGGTACTGACTGTCTTAAGGGCATGTCAGTTTCCCCGTAAGAAAGGAGCGAAAGCCCAGAGGAGTACAGCAGAAGGCTGCACTTCTCTGGCAAAGTCAAGAAAACAGGTTGAAAACAATAGCAAAAAGTTTAGGGGTTGCCACATGGAAGGAAAGTTCCCTACAATAACGAAATCTTTCCTAACAGGAAGGAGTTGGATATCCCTTCTCATGCTATAGGAAGGGTCTCAGGTTGGAATGGGAAGGAGTTGGATATCACATCTCATGTTATAGGAAGGGTCTCAGGATTGGAATGGGAAGGATTTGGATATCACATCTCTTGCTATTGGAAGGGTCTCAGGTTTTTTATTAGAAACATTGAGATATCACATCTCATGCTATAGGAGGGGTTTCAGGATTGGAATGGGAAGGATTTGGATATCACATCTCATGCTAAAGGAAGGGTCTCAGGTTTGGAAGGGGAAGGATTTGGATATCATATCTCATGTTATAGGACGTGTCCCAGGTTTGGTATTAGAAGCATTGAGATATCACATCTCATGGTATAGGAAGGGTGTCAGGATTGGAATGGGAAGGTGTTGGATATCACATCTCATCCAATAGGAAGGGTCTCAGGTTTGGAATGGGAAATAATTGGGTATCACATCTCATGTTATAGGAAGGATCTCAGGATTGGAATGGGAAGGATTTGGATATCACATCTCTTGCTATAGGAAGGGTCTCAGGATTAGAATGGGAAGGAGTTGGATATCCCTTCTCATACTATAGGAAGGGTCTCAGGTTGGAATGGGAAGGAGTTGGATATCACATCTCATGTTATAGGAAGGGTCTCAGGATTGGAATGGTAAGGATTTGGATATCACATCTCTTGCTATTGGAAGGGTCTCAGGTTTTTTATTAGAAACATTGAGATATCACATCTCATGCTATAGGAAGGGTTTCAGGATTGGAATGGGAAGGAGTTGGATATCACATCTCATGTTATAGGAAGGGTCTCAGGATTGGAATGGGAAGGATTTGGATATCACATCTCTTGCTATAGGAAGGGTCTCAGGATTGGAATGGGAAGGAGTTGGATATCCCTTCTCATGCTATAGGAAGGGTCTCAGGTTGGAATGGGAAGGAGTTGGATATCACATCTCATGTTATAGAAAGGGTCTCAGGATTGGAATGGGAAGGATTTGGATATCACATCTCTTGCTATTGGAAGGGTTTCAGGATTGGAATGGGAAGGAGTTGGATATCACATCTCATGTTATAGGAAGGGTCTCAGGATGGGAATGGGAAGGATTTGGATATCACATCTCTTGCTATAGGAAGGGTCTCAGGTTTTTTTTTAGAAACATTGAGATATCACATCTCATGCTAAAGGAAGGGTTTCAGGATTGGAATGGGAAGGATTTGGATATCACATCTCTTGCTATTGGAAGGGTCTCAGGTTTTTTATTAGAACCATTGAGATATCACATCTCATGCTATCAGAAGGGTCTCAGGATTGGAATGGGAAGGAGTTGGATATCACATCTCATGCTAAAGGGAGGGTCTCTGGTTTGGAAGGGGAAGGATTTGGATATCACATCTCATGTTATCGGAAGGATCTCAGGTTTGGTATTAGAAGCATTGAGATATCACATCTCATGCTATAGGAAGGGTCTCAGGATTGGAATGGGAAGGAGATGGATATCACATCTCATGCTAAAGGAAGGGTCTCATGTTTGGTAGAAGCATTGAGATATCACATCTCATGCTATAGGAAGGGTCTCAGGATTGAAATGGGAAGGAGTTGGATATCACATCTCATGCCATAGGAAGGGTCTCAGGTTTGGTATAAGCATTGAGATATCACATCTCTGCTATCGGAAGGGTCTCAGGATTGGAATGCGAAGGACTTAGATATCACATCTCATGCTATAGGGAGGGTCTCAGTTTTGATATTAGAAGCATTGAGATATCACATCTCATGCTATCGGAAGGGTCTCAGGATTGGAATGGGAAGGAGCTGGATATCACATCTCTTGCTATAGGAAGGGTCTCAGGTTTTTTATTAGAAACATTGAGATATCACATCTCATGCTAAAGGAAGGGTTTCAGGATTCGAATGGGAAGGATTTTGATATAATATCTCATGTTATAGGACGGGTCCCAGATTTGGTATTAGAAGCATTGAGATATCACTTCTCATGCTATCGGAAGGATCTCAGGTTTAGTATTAGAAGCATTGAGATATCACATCTCATGCTATCAGAAGGGTCTCGGGATTGGAATGGGAAGGAGTTGGATATCACATCTCATGCTAAAGGGAGGGTCTCAGGTTTGGAAGGGGAAGGATTTGGATATCACATCTCATGTTATCGGAAGGATCTCAGGTTTGGTATTAGAAGCATTGAGATATCACATCTCATGCTATAGGAAGGGTCTCAGGATTGGAATGGGAAGGAGATGGATATCACATCTCATGCCATAGGAAGGGTCTCAGGTTTGGTATAAGCACTGAGATATCACATCTCTGCTATCGGAAGGGTCTCAGGATTGGAATGGGAAGGTCTTAGATATCACATCTCATGCTATAGGGAGGGTCTCAGTTTTGATATTAGAAGCATTGATATATCACATCTCATGCTATCGGAAGGGTCTCAGGATTGGAATGGGAAGGAGCTGGATATCACATCTCATGCTAAAGGAAGGGTCTCAGTTTTGGAAGGGGAAGGATTTGGATATCACATCTCATGTTATAGGACGGGTCTCAGGTTTGGTATTAGAAGCATTAAGATATCACATCTCATGGTATAGGAAGGGTTTCAGGATTGGAATGGGAAGGAGTTGGATATCATATCTCATGCTATAGGAAGGGTCTCAGGATTGGAATGGGAAGGAGTTTGATATCAAATCTCATGCCATAGGAAGGGTCTCAGGTTTGGTATTAGAAGCATTGAGATATCACATCTCATGCTATAGGAAGTGTCTGAGGATTGGAATGGGAAGGAGTTGGATATCCCATCTCATGCTAAAGGGAGGGTCTCAGGTTTGGAAGGGGAAGGATTTGGATATCACATCTCATGTTATCGGAAGGATCTCAGGTTTGGTATTAGAAGCATTGAGATATCACATCTCATGCTATAGGAAGGGTCTCAGGATTGGAATGGGAAGGAGATGGATATCATATCTCATGCTATAGGAAGGGTCTCAGGATTGGAATGGGAAGGAGTTTGATATCAAATCTCATGCCATAGGAAGGGTCTCAGGTTTGGTATTAGAAGCATTGAGATATCACATCTCATGCTATAGGAAGTGTCTGAGGATTGGAATGGGAAGGAGTTGGATATCCCATCTCATGCTAAAGGGAGGGTCTCAGGTTTGGAAGGGGAAGGATTTGGATATCACATCTCATGTTATCGGAAGGATCTCAGGTTTGGTATTAGAAGCATTGAGATATCACATCTCATGTTATAGGACGGGTCTCAGGTTTGGTATTAGAAGCATTAAGATATCACATCTCATGGTATAGGAAGGGTTTCAGGATTGGAATGGGAAGGAGTTGGATATCATATCTCATGCTATAGGAAGGGTCTCAGGATTGGAATGGGAAGGAGTTTGATATCAAATCTCATGCCATAGGAAGGGTCTCAGGTTTGGTATTAGAAGCATTGAGATATCACATCTCATGCTATAGGAAGTGTCTGAGGATTGGAATGGGAAGGAGTTGGATATCCCATCTCATGCTAAAGGGAGGGTCTCAGGTTTGGAAGGGGAAGGATTTGGATATCACATCTCATGTTATCGGAAGGATCTCAGGTTTGGTATTAGAAGCATTGAGATATCACATCTCATGTTATAGGAAGGGTCTCAGGTTTGGTAGAAGCATTGAGATATCACATCTCATGCTATAGGAAGAGTCTCAGGATTGGAATGGGAAGGAGTTGGATATCACGTCTCATGCTATAGGGAGGGTCTCAAGTTTGATATTAGAAGCATTGAGATATCACATCTCATGCTATAGGAAGGGTCTCAGGATTGGAATGGGAAGGAGTTGGATATCACATCTCATGCTATAGGAAGGGTCTCAGGTTTGGTATAAGCAGTGAGATATCACATATCATGCTATAGGAAGGGCCTCAGGATTGGAATGGGAAGGAGTTGGATATCACATCTCTTGCTATAGGAAGGGTCTCAGGTTTTTTATTAGAAACATTGAGATATCACATCTTATGCTAAAGGAAGGGTTTCAGGATTGGAATGGGAAGGATTTGGATATCATATCTCATGTTATAGGACGGGTCCCAGGTTTGGTATTAGAAGCATTGAGATATCACTTCTCATGCTATCAGAAGGATCTCAGGTTTAGTATTAGAAGCATTGAGATATCACATCTCATGCTATCAGAAGGGTCTCAGGATTGGAATGGGAAGGAGTTGGATATCACATCTCATGCTAAAGGGAGGGTCTCAGGTTTGGAAGGGGAAGGATTTGGATATCACATCTCATGTTATCGGAAGGATCTCAGGTTTGGTATTAGAAGCATTGAGATATCACATCTCATGCTATAGGAAGGGTCTCAGGATTGGAATGGGAAGGAGATGGATATCACATCTCATGCTAAAGGAAGGGTCTCATGTTTGGTAGAAGCATTGAGATATCACATCTCATGCTATAGGAAGGGTCTCAGGATTGAAATGGGAAGGAGTTGGATATCACATCTCATGCCATAGGAAGGGTCTCAGGTTTGGTATAAGCATTGAGATATCACATCTCTGCTATCGGAAGGGTCTCAGGATTGGAATGCGAAGGACTTAGATATCACATCTCATGCTATAGGGAGGGTCTCAGTTTTGATATTAGAAGCATTGAGATATCACATCTCATGCTATCGGAAGGGTCTCAGGATTGGAATGGGAAGGAGCTGGATATCACATCTCTTGCTATAGGAAGGGTCTCAGGTTTTTTATTAGAAACATTGAGATATCACATCTCATGCTAAAGGAAGGGTTTCAGGATTCGAATGGGAAGGATTTTGATATAATATCTCATGTTATAGGACGGGTCCCAGGTTTGGTATTAGAAGCATTGAGATATCACTTCTCATGCTATCGGAAGGATCTCAGGTTTAGTATTAGAAGCATTGAGATATCACATCTCATGCTATCAGAAGGGTCTCGGGATTGGAATGGGAAGGAGTTGGATATCACATCTCATGCTAAAGGGAGGGTCTCAGGTTTGGAAGGGGAAGGATTTGGATATCACATCTCATGTTATCGGAAGGATCTCAGGTTTGGTATTAGAATTGAGATATCACATCTCATGCTATAGGAAGGGTCTCAGGATTGGAATGGGAAGGAGATGGATATCACATCTCATGCTAAAGGAAGGGTCTCAGGATTGAAATGGGAAGGAGTTGGATATCACATCTCATGCCATAGGAAGGGTCTCAGGTTTGGTATAAGCACTGAGATATCACATCTCTGCTATCGGAAGGGTCTCAGGATTGGAATGGGAAGGTCTTAGATATCACATCTCATGCTATAGGGAGGGTCTCAGTTTTGATATTAGAAGCATTGATATATCACATCTCATGCTATCGGAAGGGTCTCAGGATTGGAATGGGAAGGAGCTGGATATCACATCTCATGCTAAAGGAAGGGTCTCAGTTTTGGAAGGGGAAGGATTTGGATATCACATCTCATGTTATAGGACGGGTCTCAGGTTTGGTATTAGAAGCATTAAGATATCACATCTCATGGTATAGGAAGGGTTTCAGGATTGGAATGGGAAGGAGTTGGATATCATATCTCATGCTATAGGAAGGGTCTCAGGATTGGAATGGGAAGGAGTTTGATATCAAATCTCATGCCATAGGAAGGGTCTCAGGTTTGGTATTAGAAGCATTGAGATATCACATCTCATGCTATAGGAAGTGTCTGAGGATTGGAATGGGAAGGAGTTGGATATCCCATCTCATGTTATAGGAAGGGTCTCAGGTTTGGTAGAAGCATTGAGATATCACATCTCATGCTATAGGAAGAGTCTCAGGATTGGAATGGGAAGGAGTTGGATATCACGTCTCATGCTATAGGGAGGGTCTCAAGTTTGATATTAGAAGCATTGAGATATCACATCTCATGCTATAGGAAGGGTCTCAGGATTGGAATGGGAAGGAGTTGGATATCACATCTCATGCTATAGGAAGGGTCTCAGGTTTGGTATAAGCAGTGAGATATCACATATCATGCTATAGGAAGGGCCTCAGGATTGGAATGGGAAGGAGTTGGATATCACATATCATGTTATAGGAAGGATCTCAGGTTTGGTATTAGAAGCATTGAGACATCACATCTCATGCTATAGGAAGGGTCTCAGGTTGGAATGGGAAGGAGTTGGATATCACATCTCATGTTATAGGTAGGGTCTCAGGATTGAAATGGGAAGGATTTGGATATCACATCTCTTGCTATAGGAAGGGTCTCAGTTTTTTATTAGAAACATTGAGATATCACATCTCATGCTATAGGAGGGGTTTCAGGATTGGAAGGGGAAGGATTTGGATATCATATCTCATGTTATAGGACGGGTCCCAGGTTTGGTATTAGAAGCATTGAGATATCACATCTCATGGTATAGGAAGGGTGTCAGGATTGGAATGGGAAGGTGTTGGATATCACATCTCATACAATAGGAAGGGTCTCAGGTTTGGAATGGGAAATAATTGGGTATCACATCTCATGTTATAGGAAGGATCTCAGGATTGGAATGGGAAGGATTTGGATATCACATCTCTTGCTATAGGAAGGGTCTCAGGATTGGAATGGGAAGGAGTTGGATATCCCTTCTCATGTTATAGGAAGGGTCTCAGGTTGGAATGGGAAGGAGTTGGATATCACATCTCATGTTATAGGAAGGTTCTCAGGATTGGAATGGGAAGGATTTGGATATCACATCTCTTGCTATTGGAAGGGTCTCAGGTTTTTTATTAGAAAAATTGAGATATCACATCTCATGCTATAGGAAGGGTTTCAGGATTGGAATGGGAAGGAGTTGGATATCACATCTCATGTTATAGGAAGGGTCTCAGGATTGGAATGGGAAGGATTTGGATATCACATCTCTTGCTATAGGAAGGGTCTCAGGTTTTTTATTAGAAACATTGAGATATCACATCTCATGCTAAAGGAAGGGTTTCAGGATTGGAATGGGAAGGATTTGGATATAATATCTCATGTTATAGGACGGGTCCCAGGTTTGGTATTAGAAGCATTGAGATATCACTTCTCATGCTATCGGAAGGATCTCAGGTTTAGTATTAGAAGCATTGAGATATCACATCTCATGCTATCAGAAGGGTCTCAGGATTGGAATGGGAAGGAGTTGGATATCACATCTCATGCTAAAGGGAGGGTCTCAGGTTGGAATGGGAAGGAGTTGGATATCACATCTCATGTTATAGGTAGGGTCTCAGGATTGAAATGGGAAGGATTTGGATATCACATCTCTTGCTATAGGAAGGGTCTCAGTTTTTTATTAGAAACATTGAGATATCAGATCTCATGCTTTAGGAGGGGTTTCAGGATTGAAATGGGAAGGATTTGGATATCACATCTCTTGCTATAGGAAGGGTCTCAGTTTTGTATTAGAAACATTGAGATATCACATCTCATGGTATAGGAAGGGTGTCAGGATTGGAATGGGAAGGTGTTGAATATCACATCTCATCCAATAGGAAGGGTCTCAGGTTTGGAATGGGAAATAATTGGGTATCACATCTCATGTTATAGGAAGGATCTCAGGATTGGAATGGGAAGGATTTGGATATCACATCTCTTGCTATAGGAAGGGTCTCAGGATTGGAATGGGAAGGAGTTGGATATCCCTTCTCCTGCTATAGGAAGGGTCTCAGGTTGGAATGGGAAGGAGTTGGATATCACATCTCATGTTATAGGAAGGGTCTCAGGATTGGAATGGGAAGGATTTGGATATCACATCTCTTGCTATTGGAAGGGTCTCAGGTTTTTTATTAGAAACATTGAGATATCACATCTCATGCTATAGGAGGGGTTTCAGGATTGGAATGGGAAGGATTTGGATATCACATCTCATGCTAAAGGAAGGGTCTGAGGTTTGGAAGGGGAAGGATTTGGATATCATATCTCATGTTATAGGACGGGTCCCAGGTTTGGTATTAGAAGCATTGAGATATCACATCTCATGGTATAGGAAGGGTGTCAGGATTGGAATGGGAAGGTGTTGGATATCACATCTCATCCAATAGGAAGGGTCTCAGGTTTGGAATGGGAAATAATTGGGTATCACATCTCATGTTATAGGAAGGATCTCAGGTTTGGAATGGGAAGGATTTGGATATCACATCTCTTGCTATAGGAAGGGTCTCAGGATTGGAATGGGAAGGAGTTGGATATCACATCTCATGTTATAGGAAGGGTCTCAGGATTGGAATGGGAAGGATTTGGATATCACATCTCGTGCTATTGGAAGGGTCTCAGGTTTTTTATTAGAAACATTGAGATATCACATCTCATGCTATAGGAAGGGTTTCAGGATTGGAATGGGAAGGAGTTGGATATCACATCTCATGTTATAGGAAGGGTCTCAGGATTGGAATGGGAAGGATTTGGATATCACATCTCTTGCTATAGGAAGGGTCTCAGGTTTTTTATTAGAAACATTGAGATATCACATCTCATGCTAAAGGAAGGGTTTCAGGATTGGAATGGGAAGGATTTTGATATAATATCTCATGTTATAGGACGGGTCCCAGGTTTGGTATTAGAAGCATTGAGATATCACTTCTCATGCTATCGGAAGGATCTCAGGTTTAGTATTAGAAGCATTGAGATATCACATCTCATGCTATCAGAAGGGTCTCGGGATTGGAATGGGAAGGAGTTGGATATCACATCTCATGCTAAAGGGAGGGTCTCAGGTTTGGAAGGGGAAGGATTTGGATATCACATCTCATGTTATCGGAAGGATCTCAGGTTTGGTATTAGAAGCATTGAGATATCACATCTCATGCTATAGGAAGGGTCTCAGGATTGGAATGGGAAGGAGATGGATATCACATCTCATGCTAAAGGAAGGGTCTCAGGATTGAAATGGGAAGGAGTTGGATATCACATCTCATGCCATAGGAAGGGTCTCAGGTTTGGTATAAGCACTGAGATATCACATCTCTGCTATCGGAAGGGTCTCAGGATTGGAATGGGAAGGTCTTAGATATCACATCTCATGCTATAGGGAGGGTCTCAGTTTTGATATTAGAAGCATTGATATATCACATCTCATGCTATCGGAAGGGTCTCAGGATTGGAATGGGAAGGAGCTGGATATCACATCTCATGCTAAAGGAAGGGTCTCAGTTTTGGAAGGGGAAGGATTTGGATATCACATCTCATGTTATAGGACGGGTCTCAGGTTTGGTATTAGAAGCATTAAGATATCGCATCTCATGGTATAGGAAGGGTTTCAGGATTGGAATGGGAAGGAGTTGGATATCATATCTCATGCTATAGGAAGGGTCTCAGGATTGGAATGGGAAGGAGTTTGATATCAAATCTCATGCCATAGGAAGGGTCTCAGGTTTGGTATTAGAAGCATTGAGTTATCACATCTCATGCTATAGGAAGTGTCTGAGGATTGGAATGGGAAGGAGTTGGATATCCCATCTCATGTTATAGGAAGGGTCTCAGGTTTGGTAGAAGCATTGAGATATCACATCTCATGCTATAGGAAGAGTCTCAGGATTGGAATGGGAAGGAGTTGGATATCACGTCTCATGCTATAGGGAGGGTCTCAAGTTTGATATTAGAAGCATTGAGATATCACATCTCATGCTATAGGAAGGGTCTCAGGATTGGAATGGGAAGGAGTTGGATATCACATCTCATGCTATAGGAAGGGTCTCAGGTTTGGTATAAGCAGTGAGATATCACATATCATGCTATAGGAAGGGCCTCAGGATTGGAATGGGAAGGAGTTGGATATCACATCTCATGTTATAGGAAGGATCTCAGGTTTGGTATTAGAAGCATTGAGACATCACATCTCATGCTATAGGAAGGGTCTCAGGTTGGAATGGGAAGGAGTTGGATATCACATCTCATGTTATAGGTAGGGTCTCAGGATTGAAATGGGAAGGATTTGGATATCACATCTCTTGCTATAGGAAGGGTCTCAGTTTTTTATTAGAAACATTGAGATATCACATCTCATGCTATAGGAGGGGTTTCAGGATTGGAAGGGGAAGGATTTGGATATCATATCTCATGTTATAGGACGGGTCCCAGGTTTGGTATTAGAAGCATTGAGATATCACATCTCATGGTATAGGAAGGGTGTCAGGATTGGAATGGGAAGGTGTTGGATATCACATCTCATCCAATAGGAAGGGTCTCAGGTTTGGAATGGGAAATAATTGGGTATCACATCTCATGTTATAGGAAGGATCTCAGGATTGGAATGGGAAGGATTTGGATATCACATCTCTTGCTATAGGAAGGGTCTCAGGATTGGAATGTGAAGGAGTTGGATATCCCTTCTCATGTTATAGGAAGGGTCTCAGGTTGGAATGGGAAGGAGTTGGATATCACATCTCATGTTATAGGAAGGTTCTCAGGATTGGAATGGGAAGGATTTGGATATCACATCTCTTGCTATTGGAAGGGTCTCAGGTTTTTTATTAGAAAAATTGAGATATCACATCTCATGCTATAGGAAGGGTTTCAGGATTGGAATGGGAAGGAGTTGGATATCACATCTCATGTTATAGGAAGGGTCTCAGGATTGGAATGGGAAGGATTTGGATATCACATCTCTTGCTATAGGAAGGGTCTCAGGTTTTTTATTAGAAACATTGAGATATCACATCTCATGCTAAAGGAAGGGTTTCAGGATTGGAATGGGAAGGATTTGGATATAATATCTCATGTTATAGGACGGGTCCCAGGTTTGGTATTAGAAGCATTGAGATATCACTTCTCATGCTATCGGAAGGATCTCAGGTTTAGTATTAGAAGCATTGAGATATCACATCTCATGCTATCAGAAGGGTCTCAGGATTGGAATGGGAAGGAGTTGGATATCACATCTCATGCTAAAGGGAGGGTCTCAGGTTGGAATGGGAAGGAGTTGGATATCACATCTCATGTTATAGGTAGGGTCTCAGGATTGAAATGGGAAGGATTTGGATATCACATCTCTTGCTATAGGAAGGGTCTCAGTTTTTTATTAGAAACATTGAGATATCAGATCTCATGCTTTAGGAGGGGTTTCAGGATTGAAATGGGAAGGATTTGGATATCACATCTCTTGCTATAGGAAGGGTCTCAGTTTTGTATTAGAAACATTGAGATATCACATCTCATGGTATAGGAAGGGTGTCAGGATTGGAATGGGAAGGTGTTGAACATCACATCTCATCCAATAGGAAGGGTCTCAGGTTTGGAATGGGAAATAATTGGGTATCACATCTCATGTTATAGGAAGGATCTCAGGATTGGAATGGGAAGGATTTGGATATCACATCTCTTGCTATAGGAAGGGTCTCAGGATTGGAATGGGAAGGAGTTGGATATCCCTTCTCCTGCTATAGGAAGGGTCTCAGGTTGGAATGGGAAGGAGTTGGATATCACATCTCATGTTATAGGAAGGGTCTCAGGATTGGAATGGGAAGGATTTGGATATCACATCTCTTGCTATTGGAAGGGTCTCAGGTTTTTTATTAGAAACATTGAGATATCACATCTCATGCTATAGGAGGGGTTTCAGGATTGGAATGGGAAGGATTTGGATATCACATCTCATGCTAAAGGAAGGGTCTGAGGTTTGGAAGGGGAAGGATTTGGATATCATATCTCATGTTATAGGACGGGTCCCAGGTTTGGTATTAGAAGCATTGAGATATCACATCTCATGGTATAGGAAGGGTGTCAGGATTGGAATGGGAAGGTGTTGGATATCACATCTCATCCAATAGGAAGGGTCTCAGGTTTGGAATGGGAAATAATTGGGTATCACATCTCATGTTATAGGAAGGATCTCAGGTTTGGAATGGGAAGGATTTGGATATCACATCTCTTGCTATAGGAAGGGTCTCAGGATTGGAATGGGAAGGAGTTGGATATCACATCTCATGTTATAGGAAGGGTCTCAGGATTGAAATGGGAAGGATTTGGATATCACATCTCGTGCTATTGGAAGGGTCTCAGGTTTTTTATTAGAAACATTGAGATATCACATCTCATGCTATAGGAAGGGTTTCAGGATTGGAATGGGAAGGAGTTGGATATCACATCTCATGTTATAGGAAGGGTCTCAGGATTGGAATGGGAAGGATTTGGATATCACATCTCTTGCTATAGGAAGGGTCTCAGGTTTTTTATTAGAAACATTGAGATATCACATCTCATGCTAAAGGAAGGGTTTCAGGATTGGAATGGGAAGGATTTGGATATCATATCTCATGTTATAGGACGGGTCCCAGGTTTGGTATTAGAAGCATTGAGATATCACTTCTCATGCTATCGGAAGGATCTCAGGTTTAGTATTAGAAGCATTGAGATATCACATCTCATGCTATCAGAAGGGTCTCAGGATTGGAATGGGAAGGAGTTGGATATCACATCTCATGCTAAAGGGAGGGTCTCAGGTTTGGAAGGGGAAGGATTTGGATATCACATCTCATGTTATCGGAAGGATCTCAGGTTTGGTATTAGAAGCATTGAGATATCACATCTCATGCTATAGGAAGGGTCTCAGGATTGGAATGGGAAGGAGATGGATATCACATCTCATGCTAAAGGAAGGGTCTCATGTTTGTTAGAAGCATTGAGATATCACATCTCATGCTATAGGAAGGGTCTCAGGATTGAAATGGGAAGGAGTTGGATATCACATCTCATGCCATAGGAAGGGTCTCAAGTTTGGTATAAGCATTGAGATATCACATCTCTGCTATCGGAAGGGTCTCAGGATTGGAATGCGAAGGACTTAGATATCACATCTCATGCTATAGGGAGGGTCTCAATTTTGATATAAAAAGCATTGAGATATCACATCTCATGCTATCGGAAGGGTCTCAGGATTGGAATGGGAAGGAGCTGGATATCACATCTCTTGCTATAGGAAGGGTCTCAGGCATTTTATTAGAAACATTGAGATATCACATCTTATGCTAAAGGAAGGGTTTCAGGATTGGAATGGGAAGGATTTGGATATAATATCTCATGTTATAGGACGGGTCCCAGGTTTGGTATTAGAAGCATTGAGATATCACTTCTCATGCTATCGGAAGGATCTCAGGTTTAGTATTAGAAGCATTGAGATATCACATCTCATGCTATCAGAAGGGTCTCAGGATTGGAATGGGAAGGAGTTGGATATCACATCTCATGCTAAAGGGAGGGTCTCAGGTTTGGAAGGGGAAGGATTTGATTATCACATCTCATGTTATCGGAAGGATCTCAGGTTTGGTATTAGAAGCATTCCAATCAATTTTCGTCCGATTGCCTTGATGGATGCAAGTGCCAAGACATTAGCTATCTTGTTATTACAACAGATGAAGGCGGTAATTAAGCAACGGAACATTCTATCGAAATTTCAGATTGGCTTTCGCGCCGGAATGGGAACTGCTTTAAATGCAACTGTTTTGGCGCACCTAATTGCACAAACGAATATCCCAAACATGGGTCCACTATATATGGCATCCGTGGATTTAACAGCAGCCTTCGACTGTGTAATTAGGAATCTTCTCTGGGCAAAGATGGATGAAATGGGGTTTCCGCTTCATTTAATAGCAATGTTGGCCAAATTGCATTATAACACCTCATATTTGGTCCGCATTAATAGCTCTGGTTCAACTACAGTTCCGATTACTACCGAGGTGGGGGTAAAGCAGGGGTGCAATTTGGCAGCTACCCTATTTAACCTATACATCTCTGATATAGAGTCAATATGGAACTCGGAATTAAGCTATCCAGCAAGACTGGCACATTTGCATATTCAGTGGATTGCATTTGCAGATGATGTTCTAATTTTTGACCGAACCCCTTATGGCCTACAAAGAAAACTGGAAATATTTGCAGTATATCTTTTTAAAAACAACCTTACATGCAATGTTGAGAAGTCAAGTATATTCATACTAAAAAATTTAAAAAAGAAATCTCCCAAAATGCAATGGTCGATAAATACCATCCACATGCCCACTGCATTAAATATGAGATATCTGGGATATGATATTATTGACTCACCTTCAAGAAAAACATGGTCCGCAAATTTAAATGCAAAAAAAAAATGTTCTAGTGACACAAATGCGGATGGTATTTGCAAAGCATTGTAAATTTTCAATGGAACCACTTATTCAATTCTATATGCTGAAAGTGGAAGCAATTCTACTTTATGGATTGGATCTATGTCTATGCAACATAGACTTAATATTAGATCAAATCCAAGGGCAGCTGTGGAAAGCGACTTTGAGACTGCCAAAATCACTCCCAAGTTGTATCTTACGACAGGAGTTAGGAATTTCTGCTCTATCAACCAGGTACCATTGGCGACAGTTAACAAATTACGGAAAGATGTTGTTCCCACAGCAACACTCATTGTACGGGGAATTTCTAATCATGATCGGGAAACGAATACCCAAATCATTGTTGGAGTTCTCGGAATGTATGATAAAAATACTGGCCGAATGTGGTTTAAAACCAACAGATTTAGAATTCTGTATGGGACTTGTAAAAAAACGCCTATACGAGCAGGATTGGGTATTAACAATAGAAGATATGCAAGAAAAGAAGTTATATACTGAAGCGGCAAAATTTGCAACAGCAAGAGTGCCTCGTAAATCTTATTTGATAAAATTCCCGGCGAACAAACAGAGACAAGTCTATCTGAGATTTAAACTCAATTTGTTTCACACCCTTGAGAATACCATTAAATGGAAAAAAAACTTTAATGTTGGACAAAAACCATGGTGTAGATTTTGTGGGGGTAAAATCTGGATAGAAAATCTGAAACACCTTACAGTATATTGTGAATACTTTGAAACTTTGCGATATATCTTAATTGGTCCACAGGTGCTAGGCATGACTGAGGAAGCAAGGGAATGGTGTTGGAAAAAATTTATGTGGGGATACTCAATGAAAGTAATTGTCTTATTGTGCGCATTTCTTGAAAAACTGGAATTCGAATTGGAGGAGAAAGAAAATATGAATTAACTTCTAATGTTAAGCTTGTTAATAATCTAATTGTAGAAGAAAAGTATGAATTTGCCTACATATTAGTAAGCCAAACGCGTGACCAAAGTATGATTTTGTTCTATCTGATTGGATTTAATTCTCAAATACGTATGATGATGCACAATGATGATTTTAATTTAACATAGTAAGAACGTGAGTTAATTTTCTATGAAATGATTTTAATAATGGAATATGATGATGCTGTAAACGTTTGTTAATCAAACTTTAAAAACAACTTTTAATAAAAAAAAAAAAAAAAAAAAAATTAGAAGCATTGAGATATCACATCTCATGCTATAGGAAGGGTCTCAGGATTGGAATGGGAAGGAGATGGATATCACATCTCATGCTAAAGGAAGGGTCTCATGTTTGGTAGAAGCATTGAGATATCACATCTCATGCTATAGGAAGGGTCTCAGGATTGAAATGGGAAGGAGTTGGATATCACATCTCATGCCATAGGAAGGGTCTCAGGTTTGGTATAAGCATTGAGATATCACATCTCTGCTATCGGAAGGGTCTCAGGATTGGAATGCGAAGGACTTAGATATCACATCTCATGCTATAGGGAGGGTCTCAATTTTGATATAAAAAGCATTGAGATATCAGATCTCATGCTATCGGAAGGGTCTCAGGATTGGAATGGGAAGGAGCTGGATATCACATCTCTTGCTATAGGAAGGGTCTCAGGTTTTTTATTAGAAACATTGAGATATCACATCTCATGCTAAAGGAAGGGTTTCAGGATTGGAATGGGAAGGATTTGGATATAATATCTCATGTTATAGGACGGGTCCCAGGTTTGGTATTAGAAGCATTGAGATATCACTTCTCATGCTATCGGAAGGATCTCAGGTTTAGTATTAGAAGCATTGAGATATCACATCTCATGCTATCAGAAGGGTCTCAGGATTGGAATGGGAAGGAGTTGGATATCACATCTCATGCTAAAGGGAGGGTCTCAGGTTTGGAAGGGGAAGGATTTGGATATCACATCTCATGTTATCGGAAGGATCTCAGGTTTGGTATTAGAAGCATTGAGATATCACATCTCATGCTATAGGAAGGGTCTCAGGATTGGAATGGGAAGGAGATGGATATCACATCTCATGCTAAAGGAAGGGTCTCATGTTTGGTAGAAGCATTGAGATATCACATCTCATGCTATAGGAAGGGTCTCAGGATTGAAATGGGAAGGAGTTGGATATCACATCTCATGCCATAGGAAGGGTCTCAGGTTTGGTATAAGCATTGAGATATCACATCTCTGCTATCGGAAGGGTCTCAGGATTGGAATGGGAAGGTCTTAGATATCACATCTCATGCTATAGGGAGGGTCTCAGTTTTGATATTAGAAGCATTGATATATCACATCTCATGCTATCGGAAGGGTCTCAGGATTGGAATGGGAAGGAGCTGGATATCACATCTCAAGCTAAAGGAAGGGTGTCAAGTTTGGAAGGGGAAGGATTTGGATATCACATCTCATGTTATAGGACGGGTCTCAGGTTTGGTATTAGAAGCATTAAGATATCACATCTCATGGTATAGGAAGGGTTTCAGGATTGGAATGGGAAGGAGTTGGATATCATATCTCATGCTATAGGAAGGGTCTCAGGATTGGAATGGGAAGGAGTTTGATATCAAATCTCATGCCATAGGAAGGGTCTCAGGTTTGGTATTAGAAGCATTGAGATATCACATCTCATGCTATAGGAAGTGTCTGAGGATTGGAATGGGAAGGAGTTGGATATCCCATCTCATGTTATAGGAAGGGTCTCAGGTTTGGTAGAAGCATTGAGATATCACATCTCATGCTATAGGAAGAGTCTCAGGATTGGAATGGGAAGGAGTTGGATATCACGTCTCATGCTATAGGGAGGGTCTCAAGTTTGATATTAGAAGCATTGAGATATCACATCTCATGCTATAGGAAGGGTCTCAGGATTGGAATGGGAAGGAGTTGGATATCACATCTCATGCTATAGGAAGGGTCTCAGGTTTGGTATAAGCAGTGAGATATCACATCTCATGCTATAGGAAGGGCCTCAGGATTGGAATGGGAAGGAGTTGGATATCACATCTCATGTTATAGGAAGGATCTCAGGTTTGGTATTAGAAGCATTGAGACATCACATCTCATGCTATAGGAAGGGTCTCAGGTTGGAATGGGAAGGAGTTGGATATCACATCTCATGTTATAGGTAGGGTCTCAGGATTGAAATGGGAAGGATTTGGATATTACATCTCTTGCTATAGGAAGGGTCTCAGTTTTTTATTAGAAACATTGAGATATCACATCTCATGCTATAGGAGGGGTTTCAGGATTGGAATGGGAAGGATTTGGATATCACATCTCATGCTAAAGGAAGGGTCTCAGGTTTGGAAGGGGAAGGATTTGGATATCATATCTCATGTTATAGGAAGGGTCCCAGGTTTGGTATTAGAAGCATTGAGATATCACATCTCATGGTATAGGAAGGGTGTCAGGATTGGAATGGGAAGGTGTTGGATATCATCCAATAGGAAGGGTCTCAGGTTTGGAATGGGAAATAATTGGGTATCACATCTCATGTTATAGGAAGGATCTCAGGATTGGAATGGGAAGGAATTGGATATCACATCTCTTGCTATAGGAAGGGTCTCAGGATTGGAATGGGAAGGCGTTGGATATCCCTTCTCATGCTATAGGAAGGGTCTCAGGTTGGAATGGGAAGGAGTTGGATATCACATCTCATGTTATAGGAAGGGTCTCAGGATTGGAATGGGAAGGATTTGGATATCACATCTCTTGCTATTGGAAGGGTCTCAGGTTTTTTATTAGAAAAATTGAGATATCACATCTCATGCTATAGGAAGGGTTTCAGGATTGGAATGGGAATGAGTTGGATATCACATCTCATGTTATAGGAAGGGTCTCAGGATTGGAATGGGAAGGATTTGGATATCACATCTCTTGCTATAGGAAGGGTCTCAGGTTTTTTATTAGAAACATTGAGATATCACATCTCATGCTAAAGGAAGGGTTTCAGGATTGGAATGGGAAGGATTTGGATATAATATCTCATGTTATAGGACGGGTCCCAGGTTTGGTATTAGAAGCATTGAGATATCACTTCTCATGCTATCGGAAGGATCTCAGGTTTAGTATTAGAAGCATTGAGATATCACATCTCATGCTATCAGAAGGGTCTCAGGATTGGAATGGGAAGTAGTTGGATATCACTTCTCATGCTAAAGGGAGGGTCTCAGGTTTGGAAGGGGAAGGATTTGGATATCACATCTCATGTTATCGGAAGGATCTCAGGTTTGGTATTAGAAGCATTGAGATATCACATCTCATGCTATAGGAAGGGTCTCAGGATTGGAATGGGAAGGAGATGGATATCACATCTCATGCTAAAGGAAGGGTCTCATGTTTGGTAGAAGCATTGAGATATCACATCTCATGCTATAGGAAGGGTCTCAGGATTGAAATGGGAAGGAGTTAGATATCACATCTCATGCCATAGGAAGGGTCTCAGGTTTGGTATAAGCATTGAGATATCACATCTCTGCTATTGGAAGGGTCTCAGGATTGGTATTAGAAGCATTGAGATATCACATCTCATGCTATAGGAAGTGTCTAAGGATTGGAATGGGAAGTGTTAAGACGGATTTCTGAACTCTGTCCTGGTGGCGCAGAGGTTCAGAAGGCCAACCTAATTACTTGGAACAGGGTAACCTCTGGACAAGCCAGACCAATCAAGGTAGCGATCGCGGCGGTCAAGACTAGGTCTCAAGAGGGGTGAGGGTGACTGAAAGCCCGCAATGAGCACACAAAGCAAGAGCGCTTACAAACTACTCCAAACAGTTGTTTATATCAAAAATAGATACACATTTATTATAAGGCCTCAAAACTAATGACCACAGTAAAAGCAGCAACATACAACGATATTAAACCAACACATACACTATCCACCCAATATATATACAGAATACACAGTTTCACAGCATTAGCAGCACGAAATATGTTATCCACCTGCAGGGGAAGGAAAACAGGCAGTGCGAACCAATGCTTGTGATATGTCCGCCTTCTGAGGCCCCTAACTAGATGGTAGTCCAATCCCTACGAAGAGTGGAGCCTAGCGCTCAAAAGTACCTGCACACGCCGGTGCCAATGGGCAGAAGGTGAAGCTCTTCGGAGGACGTTGGACGCTCTGTAGGGAGCTCTAATGAAGGAGAACACGGTCCGCGACTCTAGCGCAGCCTCCACTGTGAGGCAGAAGCAGGGCGCGAGTACGGACAAGGGGTGCTGTATTTACAGCGGGGAAAAGCAAGGGGCACTGCAGGAGGGCGACCAGATCCTAGCTAATCTACTCACCGGTCCCCGAAGCAAGCAGGCCCGAGCTTCTCCTCGATAGATGCAGCTTCTGGCAGGTTCTGAAGAGCAGGGAACGTCTCGTCGTCGTGCAGAGTAAAAAGACGTCCCGATCGAAGAAACAAGCACAGTTTTGTCGCCACAGCAGGGCAACGGAACGGCCGGGTGTATTCAAGCCAAACGAGCACTGCTCACCTCTAGCTTAGGACTGCTAAGCAAACGAAGCGTGTGAGCATGCCCCGGACTCAGAATACCACCCAACCTGTCGGCGATTACAGAGCAGGCCTCCTTAGTAAGCTGGTCAGTCAACTGGATGGCCCAGAGACACTTCCGAAGGCTTACAGCAGGAGTTGATGAAGGTGCCGGGAATAGCTGGTCCTGCTATTCCAATAGGTCGAAGCGCCAGTACAGGCCTTCTTGTTCGATCTTAGGTGGAAAGGGCTTCACCGGACGACAGCAATGAGGAGCAGAAGTTCTTCAGGGGGTCACCAGCGATTCCTCGGTCCAGCCTCGTGTTCGCAGGATACTTGGCTCCTGTATCCCTGGGTTCGTAAGAACTCAGGAGATCGACCTGGTAGTGGTGTTTCCAGCTCCCTCTTATCCACGGTTCCCTTCGCGCCAAAACGGAGGGGAGCCAATGGGAGATCCGCTCATCAACACACATACCATACGTGGACCAATCACGGACCACAGTGGTCCCAGGCATTCACACCACCCTAGACTCTCTGGCACCCAGGATGTGTATTGGGACCAGACAGCCCATCCCACATCCTGGGGGCACTCAAACGACATGTAGAAGCCCGCGAAAGCAACCGTGTTTCGCGGGAAACTACATGCCCAAATAAGGAAGGCCCCGGGTCGCCTGACCCGGGGGAAGGTAAAGGGAGCAAGACGGACAGTGGACTAGACAAAGGAGCCTCGTGGTCCGGCCATTTTGTGTAGCCGGGCCACCCTTTTGTGTTCGCGGCAAAAACGTGCTCAGAACGGCAAAAGGAGCTCAAAATAAACCAAATGATCGCTGCCACCAGCCCAGTCCCTGAATGACTTGCACCGATCCAGAAACCATCCTACAAGAGTGTCTAGGGTCTGTAGAAGGCTAGAGACCCAAGAGAGCTGTAACTTAGCTTACAGTGCCCTCTTGTGTCGTGTTGCACTAAAATGGCGACACGATAAAAGAAACTACGGGAAACAGCGTTCCCCGGTACTGACTGTCTTAAGGGCATGTCAGTTTCCCCGTAAGAAAGGAGCGAAAGCCCAGAGGAGTACAGCAGAAGGCTGCACTTCTCTGGCAAAGTCAAGAAAACAGGTTGAAAACAATAGCAAAAAGTTTAGGGGTTGCCACATGGAAGGAAAGTTCCCTACAATAACGAAATCTTTCCTAACACTCGCCCCTCCCAGACTATGGACAGGGGGAACTAATCCACCCCTGGATGAGTCTCTTGTTCAGGTCGGTAAAACATTCTGGACAACCCATCAGCATTGCTATGTTGGACACCTGGCCTATGCTCAATAGTGAAGTCGAAGCCTTGTAGACTTATGGACCACCTAAGCAACTTTGGATTCTCCCCCTTCATGTTCATTAGCCACTTTAACGGCTTATGGTCAGTCTGCACAGTGAAGTGGGTCCCATAGAGGTAGGGCCGCAGCTTCCTTAGGGCCCACACAACAGAGAAACATTCTTTCTCTACCGTGGACCATCTGAGCTCTCTGTCCTTAAGCTGGCGACTAATAAAACCGATAGGGTGTTCCTTACCCTTCTCATCTACTTGTGATAGTACAGCTCCTATCCCAGTGTCAGAGGCATCCGTCTGCACGATAAAAGGTCTTTGATAATCAGGGGCCCTGAGCACAGGGGCCTGGCACAAGGAGTCTTTCAAGCCATTGAAGGCCTTCTCACACTCGTCAGTCCAAGTTACCTTCTTGGGTTTCTTCGGAGTTGTGAGGGCAGTCAGAGGAGCAGCTATGGTGCCATAGTCTGCCACAAAATTGCGGTAATAACCCGTGAGTCCTAAGAAGGCTCTCACTTGGGTTTGTGTAGTGGGGGTAGGCCAGTCTTGTACTGCTTGTACTTTACTGGGGAGAGGCTGTATCCTTCCTCCACCTACTTCATGCCCAAGGTAAACCACTGAGCCTTGTCCAATCTGGCATTTACTCGCCTTTATGGTCAAGTGGGCTTTCTGAAGAGCCTGGAGCACAATCCCGAGGTGTTTCACATGGTCTTCCCAGGTGGCACTGAAAACTGCTATATCGTCCAGATATGCAAGACAGAATTCGTCCAACCCATTCAACACATGATTCACAAGCCTCTGGAAAGTGGCAGGTGCATTCTTCAATCCGAACGGCATTACCCGGAATTGGTAAAGCCCGTCGGGAGTTGAAAATGCTGTCTTCTCCTTGGCATGTTCTGCTAAAGCTATTTGCCAATAGCCCGCAGTCAGGTCAAACGTGCTGAGGTACTTGGAGGCACCCAAGGTATCCACCAGCTCGTCAGTTCGAGGCAAGGGGTGAGCGTCTGTCTTGGTGACAGCATTCAGAGCCCTGTAATCCACGCAGAACCTCAATTCAGAAGTGCCTGCTTTTGGAACCAGAACCACAGGACTGGACCAAGGACTACTAGAGGGTTCAATCACCCCAAGGTCTAACATCTTGTTGACCTCGGTCTTAATATAAGACCGTACTTTATCCGACATCCTGTATCCCCTACTTTTGGTAGGTACACTGTCTCCTGTGTCAATGTTATGTTTGCACCAAGGTGTCAAACCAGGCGACTGTGAAAACAGGGGGGAAAACTGCCTAAGCAAACTTTTCACCTCAGCCTGCTGATCAGAAGTCAGGTGAGGGGCCACTCGGACACCCTCAACGGAGCTATCTGAAGGACCGCTTTGGAACAGGTCGGGAAGAGGTTCTGACTCCTCTTCCTCAACGTCTGACGCCAGTAGCAGTGCTGCGATTTCGACTCTTGGGACGAAAGCCTTCAGCCTATTTACGTGGAACACTTTTGGAGCCTGTCCAGGCCTTCCAAGGTCCACTAAATAGTTCACCTCACCCAGGGGCTCCACCACTGTGTAAGGGCCTGACCATTTGTCCTGTAAAGCGCGAGGCCTTATGGGGTTCATGATCAGGACTTGCTGACCAGGTGTAAAGTGAATTAAGGAAGCTTTCTGGTCGTACCAATGTTTCACCAGCGCTTGTCCTGCTTTCAACTTTTCACTAGCCAAGCCCATCAGGAGTACCATCCGTTTTCTGAGCCCTAGCACATAGTCAACTACATTGGTAGTAACAGGGGGAGTGGGCATCTCCCATCCCTCTTTGACGATGGCTAAGGGTCCCCGTACGGGATGACCGAACAGAAGTTCGAAGGGGCTGAAGCCAACACCCTCCTGTGGTACCTCTCTGTAGGCAAACAGCAAGCATGGTAACAGAAGATCCCATTTTCTTCTCTGGGGCTCCTCCAGAGCCCCAATCATGCTCTTTAACGTTCTGTTGAAACGTTCCACCAGACCATTGGTCTGGGGGTGATATGCAGAAGAGAACTTGTAGGTGACCCCACATTCTTTCCACATAGCCTGCATATACTTCGACATAAAGTTGCTGCCACGATCTGACACAACTTCTTTAGGGAAGCCAACCCTAGTAAATATGCCGAGTAAAGCTTTTGCAACTGACTTGGCAGTTACAGTCTTTAATGGGATGGCCTCAGGATACCTGGTTGCATGGTCGACCAGCACCAGGATAAACCTATTGCCTGAGGATGTTTGCGGGTCAAGGGGACCAACGATGTCGATCCCTACCCTTTCAAATGGTACCCCCACAACTGGGAGCGGTACCAACGGAGCTTGGATTGTCGCGCCAACCTTACCAGACAACTGGCAGGAGGCACAACTCCTGCAGTGACTTTCTACTTGCACCCCCATCTTGGGCCAGTAGAAGTGCATAGATAACCTTTGCTTGGTCCTCTTCATTCCAAGGTGACCAGCAAGGGGAACTTCATGCGCCAACTGCAGGAGGAAGGGTCTAACAGCAAGGGGAACCACCAACCTCCTATGGTCTCCTTCTGTAGACTCTGTGGGCTCACTATACAGGAGTCCACCTTCCCAATAAATCCTATGCTTCCCAGGAGGTTCACCCTCAAGCTGGGAGCAGGCCTGTCTCCTTAGGCCTTCCAGAGATGGGCACTCACGTTGGCCCTTACTGAAGTCGTCCCTATCAGGACCTCCTTCAACTAACAAGTCTTTTAGTTCAGGATGGTCGTTGGGGTCGAACACTTCAGGCATCGCCACCTCCTCGTCAGGCTCGGGCGATTGACCAACTCCCTCCACCGCAGTGGTAGGCGAGCTCGGGGGAATATTCTCTTTCCCCCGTCGGGACTTGTTGACTCCTTTCGCCTTGGGTTTCCCCTTCGGCTGGGGCGGCGCATTGGGCTTGGCCAATGCTGCCCGTGCTTGAGACCGTGTGTAGGGTCTTTCGGCAGTGTCTCCTACGAGCCCTAGAGCTCTGAGATCATTGCCCAACAAGACCTTTCCCGGGACGTTTCTCTGAATGCTCACTGGAATCCTAACTGCTGTACCATTTAAAGTTAGATTAACAGGGATCACGGGAAACATACGGAGGGGGCCGTCAGCCAACTTAGTGGGCATCAGAGTAGCTCTGGCAACTTCCTCTGAGTCTACCAAGGTAGAATCCACTACAGTTCGACTGCACCCACTATCCCTAAGAGCTGGAGTATCCACTCCATTGATCAGCACACTGTCTTTAAAGTAGTGCTTGGTATTATCCGGAATCCTAGCATACGCCTCTGCGACTTTAGGCTCCCAGGAACCCAGGGACACTAAAACTACCTCAGCCTCTATTCCGCTGGGAAATGAGTCTGAGGAGAAGGATGCTCCTGTAATCTCTTCTTCCTCGTAGGAGGAGAAGGCCAGATTAGCGGAGTGGACCCCCAAAGGTCTAACCTTACAACGGGGATCCCCCTTCACATGGTCAGTTGCTCCACAAGAAAAACAAGCCCCATTGGGTCTGTTTACGTAGGGAGGCTTATTATAACCAGAGTTCTGTTTCGGAGGCGAACCTCCACTACCCTGTGAGTTCTCGGATGGCTTACCCTTATTTTTCTTTTTGTGGCCCTTATGGGAAGAAGATTTAGCAGATTCCCCACCCTCCACATCTTTGGACTTTTTCCCTTCCTCCTGCTTACCAGGATGAGTTTTGTCCTTATGGGACACTCGATGTGACACCCATAAATCTGCTGCAATGGCCAGCTTCTTAGGATCTATCTCCTTCGAATCGGCCAAATGCTGCTTAAGCTCCGGGGAAGAAGAAGCAAAAATGTGTTCCAGCATGACCAGATTGATCATGCCTTCGAAGGTAGAAACCTTATAACCTTCAACCCAGCCAGTCAAGTTTTTCAGGGACTCAGCTACATACGACACCCAAGTACCACCTTCCTTTTTCTTATACTCTCTAAACCTTTTCAAATATTGGGTCGGAGTCTTCCCAAACTTTAAAATGAGAGTCTGCTTCAACATTGCAAAATCAGCGCGCTCAGCCTTCGACATTTCCATAATGGCACTGCAACCAGAATGGGGCAGTCTGCTGAGTAACCATGCAATCTTATCCGCATTATCAACCTCTTGAACCTCGCATGCATACTCAAACGCATTTAACCAGTCCATAATGTCATTTCGTTCCTCATACACACTGAGCAGATCTTTTGGAAACCGTGGATGAGAGGAAGCCCCAGAACCATGTCCAGGACCCTTGGACCCATTTGCGAACTGAAGCTTGGCCAGTTCCAACTGGTGATCCCTGTCTTTTTGTTTTTCTGCCTGGTCGATTTTCAGTTTGGCTATGCTGAATTCAAGCTCCTGCTGCCTAAACCGCAGCTCTTGCTTCTTGAATTCAAGCATAGCCTCCCCATCAACACTGGCAGAGGAAACGTTAGACATTACATCCTCCCTGTCCTCGTGGTCGTGATGGATCAGTGCAGCGGCAGAACCGTCGGTTCTGCCAGTGAGAGCAGCCCCACCACCTTCTGCACTGTCCTCGGAAGTTATAGCGTCAAGCTGCGCTTCTTGCCACGCCACGATTCTCTGGATCATTTCCAATTTAGTGCCTTGAGAGGAAACCCCTCTCTCCGCACACATCTTCTTCAATGTTTCAGATTTCGAAGCATTTAAGGTTAATAAAGTATTCGTTTCCATACTGTCGATAGGACTATGGCCTTTTTAACGTTATATTCAATACTTTACTGCGTGTCCTGGTTGGAATAACCTGAAAACGCCTTAGCTCGTGCGCAACACTGGATACCTTCAGTCGTATCCCACCGCTGTACACCAATTTGTTAAGACGGATTTCTGAACTCTGTCCTGGTGGCGCAGAGGTTCAGAAGGCCAACCTAATTACTTGGAACAGGGTAACCTCTGGACAAGCCAGACCAATCAAGGTAGCGATCGCGGCGGTCAAGACTAGGTCTCAAGAGGGGTGAGGGTGACTGAAAGCCCGCAATGAGCACACAAAGCAAGAGCGCTTACAAACTACTCCAAACAGTTGTTTATATCAAAAATAGATACACATTTATTATAAGGCCTCAAAACTAATGACCACAGTAAAAGCAGCAACATACAACGATATTAAACCAACACATACACTATCCACCCAATATATATACAGAATACACAGTTTCACAGCATTAGCAGCACGAAATATGTTATCCACCTGCAGGGGAAGGAAAACAGGCAGTGCGAACCAATGCTTGTGATATGTCCGCCTTCTGAGGCCCCTAACTAGATGGTAGTCCAATCCCTACGAAGAGTGGAGCCTAGCGCTCAAAAGTACCTGCACACGCCGGTGCCAATGGGCAGAAGGTGAAGCTCTTCGGAGGACGTTGGACGCTCTGTAGGGAGCTCTAATGAAGGAGAACACGGTCCGCGACTCTAGCGCAGCCTCCACTGTGAGGCAGAAGCAGGGCGCGAGTACGGACAAGGGGTGCTGTATTTACAGCGGGGAAAAGCAAGGGGCACTGCAGGAGGGCGACCAGATCCTAGCTAATCTACTCACCGGTCCCCGAAGCAAGCAGGCCCGAGCTTCTCCTCGATAGATGCAGCTTCTGGCAGGTTCTGAAGAGCAGGGAACGTCTCGTCGTCGTGCAGAGTAAAAAGACGTCCCGATCGAAGAAACAAGCACAGTTTTGTCGCCACAGCAGGGCAACGGAACGGCCGGGTGTATTCAAGCCAAACGAGCACTGCTCACCTCTAGCTTAGGACTGCTAAGCAAACGAAGCGTGTGAGCATGCCCCGGACTCAGAATACCACCCAACCTGTCGGCGATTACAGAGCAGGCCTCCTTAGTAAGCTGGTCAGTCAACTGGATGGCCCAGAGACACTTCCGAAGGCTTACAGCAGGAGTTGATGAAGGTGCCGGGAATAGCTGGTCCTGCTATTCCAATAGGTCGAAGCGCCAGTACAGGCCTTCTTGTTCGATCTTAGGTGGAAAGGGCTTCACCGGACGACAGCAATGAGGAGCAGAAGTTCTTCAGGGGGTCACCAGCGATTCCTCGGTCCAGCCTCGTGTTCGCAGGATACTTGGCTCCTGTATCCCTGGGTTCGTAAGAACTCAGGAGATCGACCTGGTAGTGGTGTTTCCAGCTCCCTCTTATCCACGGTTCCCTTCGCGCCAAAACGGAGGGGAGCCAATGGGAGATCCGCTCATCAACACACATACCATACGTGGACCAATCACGGACCACAGTGGTCCCAGGCATTCACACCACCCTAGACTCTCTGGCACCCAGGATGTGTATTGGGACCAGACAGCCCATCCCACATCCTGGGGGCACTCAAACGACATGTAGAAGCCCGCGAAAGCAACCGTGTTTCGCGGGAAACTACATGCCCAAATAAGGAAGGCCCCGGGTCGCCTGACCCGGGGGAAGGTAAAGGGAGCAAGACGGACAGTGGACTAGACAAAGGAGCCTCGTGGTCCGGCCATTTTGTGTAGCCGGGCCACCCTTTTGTGTTCGCGGCAAAAACGTGCTCAGAACGGCAAAAGGAGCTCAAAATAAACCAAATGATCGCTGCCACCAGCCCAGTCCCTGAATGACTTGCACCGATCCAGAAACCATCCTACAAGAGTGTCTAGGGTCTGTAGAAGGCTAGAGACCCAAGAGAGCTGTAACTTAGCTTACAGTGCCCTCTTGTGTCGTGTTGCACTAAAATGGCGACACGATAAAAGAAACTACGGGAAACAGCGTTCCCCGGTACTGACTGTCTTAAGGGCATGTCAGTTTCCCCGTAAGAAAGGAGCGAAAGCCCAGAGGAGTACAGCAGAAGGCTGCACTTCTCTGGCAAAGTCAAGAAAACAGGTTGAAAACAATAGCAAAAAGTTTAGGGGTTGCCACATGGAAGGAAAGTTCCCTACAATAACGAAATCTTTCCTAACAGGAAGGAGTTGGATATCCCATCTCATGTTATAGGAAGGGTCTCAGGTTTGGTAGAAGCATTGAGATATCACATCTCATGCTATAGGAAGAGTCTCAGGATTGGAATGGGAAGGAGTTGGATATCACGTCTCATGCTATAGGGAGGGTCTCAAGTTTGATATTAGAAGCATTGAGATATCACATCTCATGCTATAGGAAGGGTCTCAGGATTGGAATGGGAAGGAGTTGGATATCACATCTCATGCTATAGGAAGGGTCTCAGGTTTGGTATAAGCAGTGAGATATCACATCTCATGCTATAGGAAGGGCCTCAGGATTGGAATGGGAAGGAGTTGGATATCACATCTCATGTTATAGGAAGGATCTCAGGTTTGGTATTAGAAGCATTGAGACATCACATCTCATGCTATAGGAAGGGTCTCAGGTTGGAATGGGAAGGAGTTGGATATCACATCTCATGTTATAGGTAGGGTCTCAGGATTGAAATGGGAAGGATTTGGATATTACATCTCTTGCTATAGGAAGGGTCTCAGTTTTTTATTAGAAACATTGAGATATCACATCTCATGCTATAGGAGGGGTTTCAGGATTGGAATGGGAAGGATTTGGATATCACATCTCATGCTAAAGGAAGGGTCTCAGGTTTGGAAGGGGAAGGATTTGGATATCATATCTCATGTTATAGGAAGGGTCCCAGGTTTGGTATTAGAAGCATTGAGATATCACATCTCATGGTATAGGAAGGGTGTCAGGATTGGAATGGGAAGGTGTTGGATATCATCCAATAGGAAGGGTCTCAGGTTTGGAATGGGAAATAATTGGGTATCACATCTCATGTTATAGGAAGGATCTCAGGATTGGAATGGGAAGGAATTGGATATCACATCTCTTGCTATAGGAAGGGTCTCAGGATTGGAATGGGAAGGCGTTGGATATCCCTTCTCATGCTATAGGAAGGGTCTCAGGTTGGAATGGGAAGGAGTTGGATATCACATCTCATGTTATAGGAAGGGTCTCAGGATTGGAATGGGAAGGATTTGGATATCACATCTCTTGCTATTGGAAGGGTCTCAGGTTTTTTATTAGAAAAATTGAGATATCACATCTCATGCTATAGGAAGGGTTTCAGGATTGGAATGGGAATGAGTTGGATATCACATCTCATGTTATAGGAAGGGTCTCAGGATTGGAATGGGAAGGATTTGGATATCACATCTCTTGCTATAGGAAGGGTCTCAGGTTTTTTATTAGAAACATTGAGATATCACATCTCATGCTAAAGGAAGGGTTTCAGGATTGGAATGGGAAGGATTTGGATATAATATCTCATGTTATAGGACGGGTCCCAGGTTTGGTATTAGAAGCATTGAGATATCACTTCTCATGCTATCGGAAGGATCTCAGGTTTAGTATTAGAAGCATTGAGATATCACATCTCATGCTATCAGAAGGGTCTCAGGATTGGAATGGGAAGTAGTTGGATATCACATCTCATGCTAAAGGGAGGGTCTCAGGTTTGGAAGGGGAAGGATTTGGATATCACATCTCATGTTATCGGAAGGATCTCAGGTTTGGTATTAGAAGCATTGAGATATCACATCTCATGCTATAGGAAGGGTCTCAGGATTGGAATGGGAAGGAGATGGATATCACATCTCATGCTAAAGGAAGGGTCTCATGTTTGGTAGAAGCATTGAGATATCACATCTCATGCTATAGGAAGGGTCTCAGGATTGAAATGGGAAGGAGTTAGATATCACATCTCATGCCATAGGAAGGGTCTCAGGTTTGGTATAAGCATTGAGATATCACATCTCTGCTATTGGAAGGGTCTCAGGATTGGAATGGGAAGGACTTAGATATCACATCTCATGCTATAGGGAGGGTCTCAGTTTTGATATTAGAAGCATTGAGATATCACATCTCATGCTATCGGAAGGGTCTCAGGATTGGAATGGGAAGGAGCTGGATATCACATCTCATGCTAAAGGAAGGGTCTCAGGTTTGGAAGGGTAAGGATTTGGATATCACATCTCATGTTATAGGACGGGTCTCAGGTTTGGTTTTAGAAGCATTAAGATATCACATCTCATGGTATAGGAAGGGTTTCAGGATTGGAATGGGAAGGAGTTGGATATCATATCTCATGCTATAGGAAGGGTCTCAGGATTGGAATGGGAAGGAGTTTGATATCAAATCTCATGCCATAGGAAGGGTCTCAGGTTTGGTATTAGAAGCATTGAGATATCACATCTCATGCTATAGGAAGTGTCTGAGGATTGGAATGGGAAGGAGTTGGATATCCCATCTCATGTTATAGGAAGGGTCTCAGGTTTGGTAGAAGCATTGAGATATCACATCTCATGCTATAGGAAGGGTCTCAGGATTGGAATGGGAAGGAGTTGGATATCACATCTCATGTTATAGGAAGGATCTCAGGTTTGGTATTAGAAGCATTGAGACATCACATCTCATGCTATAGGAAGGGTCTCAGGATTGGAATGGGAAGGAGTTGGATATCACATCTCATGCCATAAGAAGGGTCTCAGGCTTGGTATAAGCATTGAGATATCACATCTCATGCTACCCGAAGGGTCTCAGGATTGGAATGGGAAGGAGTTGGATATCCCATCTCATGTCATAGGAAGGGTCTCAGGTTTGGTATTAGAAGCATTGAGATATCACATCTCATGTTATAGGAAGGATCTCAGGATTGGAATGGGAAGGATTTGGATATCACATCTCTTGCTATAGGAAGGGTCTCAGGATTGGAATGGGAAGGAGTTGGATATCCCTTCTCATGCAATAGGAAGGGTCTCAGGTTGGTATGGGAAGGAGTTTTATATCACATCTCATGTTATAGGAAGGGTCTCAGGATTGGAATGGGAAGGGTTTGGATATCACATCTCTTGCTATTGGAAGGGTCTCAGGTTTTTTATTAGAAACATTGAGATATCACATCTCATGCTATAGGAAGGGTTTCAGGATTGGAATGGGAAGGAGTTGGATATCACATCTCATGTTATAGGAAGGGTCTCAGGTTGGAATGGGAAGGAGTTGGATATCACATCTCATGCTATAGGTAGGGTCTCAGGATTGAAATGGGAAGGATTTGGATATCACATCTCTTGCTATAGGAAGGGTCTCAGTTTTTTATTAGAAACATTGAGATATCACATCTCATGCTATAGGAGGGGTTTCAGGATTGGAATGGGAAGGATTTGGATATCACATCTCATGCTAAAGGAAGGGTCTCAGGTTTGGAAGGGGAAGGATTTGGATATCATATCAAATGTTATAGGACGGGTCCCAGGTTTGGTATTAGAAGCATTGAGATATCACATCTCATGGTATAGGAAGGGTGTCAGGATTGGAATGGGAAGGTGTTGGATATCACATCTCATCCAATAGGAAGGGTCTCAGGTTTGGAATGGGAAATAATTGGGTATCACATCTCATGTTATAGGAAGGATCTCAGGATTGGAATGGGAAGGATTTGGATATCACATCTCTTGCTATAGGAAGGGTCTCAGGATTGGAATTGCAAGGAGTTGGATATCCCTTCTCATGCTATAGGAAACGTCTCAGGTTGGAATGGGAAGGAGTTGGATATCACATCTCATGTTATAGGAAGGGTCTCAGGATTGGAATGGGAAGGATTTGGATAGCACATCTCTTGCTATTGGAAGGGTCTCAGGTTTTTTATTAGAAACATTGAGATATCACATCTCATGCTATAGGAAGGGTTTCAGGATTGGAATGGGAAGGAGTTGGATATCACATCTCATGTTATAGGAAGGGTCTCAGGTTGGAATGGGAAGGAGTTGGATATCACATCTCATGTTATAGGTAGGGTCTCAGGATTGAAATGGGAAGGATTTGGATATCACATCTCTTGCTATAGGAAGGGTCTCAGTTTTTTATTAGAAACATTGAGATATCACATCTCATGCTATAGGAGGGGTTTCAGGATTGGAATGGGAAGGATTTGGATATCACATCTCATGCTAAAGGAAGGGTCTCAGGTTTGGAAGGGGAAGGATTTGGATATCATATCTCATGTTATAGGACGAGTCCCAGGTTTGGTATTAGACGCATTGAGATATCACATCTCATGGTATAGGAAGGGTGTCAGGATTGGAATGGGAAGGTGTTGGATATCACATCTCATCCAATAGGAAGGGTCTCAGGTTTGGAATGGGAAATAATTGGGTATCACATCTCATGTTATAGGAAGCATCTCAGGATTGGAATGGGAAGGATTTGGATATCACATCTCTTGCTATAGGAAGGGTCTCAGGATTGGAATGGGAAGGAGTTGGATATCCCTTCTCATGCTATAGGAACGGTCTCAGGTTGGAATGGGAAGGAGTTGGATATCACATCTCATGCTATAGGTAGGGTCTCAGGATTGAAATGGGAAGGATTTGGATATCACATCTCTTGCTATAGGAAGGGTCTCAGTTTTTTATTAGAAACATTGAGATATCACATCTCATGCTATAGGAGGGGTTTCAGGATTGGAATGGGAAGGATTTGGATATCACATCTCATGCTAAAGGAAGGGTCTCAGGTTTGGAAGGGGAAGGATTTGGATATCATATCTCATGTTATAGGACGGGTCCCAGGTTTGGTATTAGAAGCATTGAGATATCACATCTCATGGTATAGGAAGGGTGTCAGGATTGGAATGGGAAGGTGTTGGATATCACATCTCATCCAATAGGAAGGGTCTCAGGTTTGGAATGGGAAATAATTGGGTATCACATCTCATGTTATAGGAAGGATCTCAGGAATGGAATGGGAAGGATTTGGATATCACATCTCTTGCTATAGGAAGGGTCTCAGGATTGGAATGGGAAGGAGTTGGATATCCCTTCTCATGCTATAGGAAACGTCTCAGGTTGGAATGGGAAGGAGTTGGATATCACATCTCATGTTATAGGAAGGGTCTCAGGATTGGAATGAGAAGGACTTGGATAGCACATCTCTTGCTATTGGAAGGGTCTCAGGTTTTTTATTAGAAACATTGAGATATCACATCTCATGCTATAGGAAGGGTTTCAGGATTGGAATGGGAAGGAGTTGGATATCACATCTCATGTTATAGGAAGGGTCTCAGGTTGGAATGGGAAGGAGTTGGATATCACATCTCATGTTATAGGTAGGGTCTCAGGATTGAAATGGGAAGGATTTGGATATCACATCTCTTGCTATAGGAAGGGTCTCAGTTTTTTATTAGAAACATTGAGATATCACATCTCATGCTATAGGAGGGGTTTCAGGATTGGAATGGGAAGGGTTTGGATATCACATCTCATGCTAAAGGAAGGGTCTCAGGTTTGGAAGGGGAAGGATTTGGATATCATATCTCATGTTATAGGACGAGTCCCAGGTTTGGTATTAGACGCATTGAGATATCACATCTCATGGTATAGGAAGGGTGTCAGGATTGGAATGGGAAGGTGTTGGATATCACATCTCATCCAATAGGAAGGGTCTCAGGTTTGGAATGGGAAATAATTGGGTATCACATCTCATGTTATAGGAAGGATCTCAGGAATGGAATGGGAAGGATTTGGATATCACATCTCTTGCTATAGGAAGGGTCTCAGGATTGGAATGGGAAGGAGTTGGATATCCCTTCTCATGCTATAGGAAACGTCTCAGGTTGGAATGGGAAGGAGTTGGATATCACATCTCATGTTATAGGAAGGGTCTCAGGATTGGAATGAGAAGGACTTGGATAGCACATCTCTTGCTATTGGAAGGGTCTCAGGTTTTTTATTAGAAACATTGAGATATCACATCTCATGCTATAGGAAGGGTTTCAGGATTGGAATGGGAAGGAGTTGGATATCACATCTCATGTTATAGGAAGGGTCTCAGGTTGGAATGGGAAGGAGTTGGATATCACATCTCATGTTATAGGTAGGGTCTCAGGATTGAAATGGGAAGGATTTGGATATCACATCTCTTGCTATAGGAAGGGTCTCAGTTTTTTATTAGAAACATTGAGATATCACATCTCATGCTATAGGAGGGGTTTCAGGATTGGAATGGGAAGGGTTTGGATATCACATCTCATGCTAAAGGAAGGGTCTCAGGTTTGGAAGGGGAAGGATTTGGATATCATATCTCATGTTATAGGACGAGTCCCAGGTTTGGTATTAGACGCATTGAGATATCACATCTCATGGTATAGGAAGGGTGTCAGGATTGGAATGGGAAGGTGTTGGATATCACATCTCATCCAATAGGAAGGGTCTCAGGTTTGGAATGGGAAATAATTGGGTATCACATCTCATGTTATAGGAAGCATCTCAGGATTGGAATGGGAAGGATTTGGATATCACATCTCTTGCTATAGGAAGGGTCTCAGGATTGGAATGGGAAGGAGTTGGATATCCCTTGTCATGCTATAGGAACGGTCTCAGGTTTTTTATTAGAAACATTGAGATATCACATCTCATGCTAAAGGAAGGGTTTCAGGATTGGAATGGGAAGGATTTGGATATCATATCTCATGTTATAGGACGGGTCCCAGGTTTGGTATTAGAAGCATTGAGATATCACTTCTCATGCTATCGGAAGGATCTCAGGTTTAGTATTAGAAGCATTGAGATATCACATCTCATGCTATCAGAAGGGTCTCAGGATTGGAATGGGAAGGAGTTGGATATCACATCTCATACTAAAGGGAGGGTCTCGGGTTTGGAAGGGGAAGGATTTGGATATCACATCTCATGTTATCGGAAGGATCTCAGGTTTGGTATTAGAAGCATTGAGATATCACATCTCATGCTATAGGAAGGGTCTCAGGATTGGAATGGGAAGGAGATGGATATCACATCTCATGCTAAAGGAAGGGTCTCATGTTTGGTAGAAGCATTGAGATATCACATCTCATGCCATAGGAAGGGTCTCAGGTTTAGTATAAGCATTGAGATATCACATCTCTGCTATCGGAAGGGTCTCAGGATTGGAATGGGAAGGACTTAGATATCACATCTCATGCTATAGGGAGGGTTTCAGTTTTGATATTAGAAGCATTGAGATATCACATCTCATGCTATCGGAAGGGTCTCAGGATTGGAATGGGAAGGAGCTGGATATCACATCTCATGCTAAAGGAAGGGTCTCAGGTTTGGAAGGGGAAGGATTTGGATATCACATCTCATGTTATAGGACGGGTCTCAGGTTTGGTATTAGAAGCATTAAGATATCACATCTCATGGTATAGGAAGGGTTTCAGGAATGGAATGGGAAGGAGTTGGATATCATATCTCATGCTATAGGAAGGGTCTCAGGATTGGAATGGGAAGGAGTTTGATATCAAATCTCATGCCATAGGAAGGGTCTCAGGTTTGGTATTAGAAGCATTGAGATATCACATCTCATGCTATAGGAAGTGTCTGAGGATTGGAATGGGAAGGAGTTGGATATCCCATCTCATGTTATAGGAAGGGTCTCAGGTTTGGTAGAAGCATTGAGATATCACATCTCATGCTATAGGAAGAGTCTCAGGATTGGAATGGGAAGGAGTTGGATATCACGTCTCATGCTATAGGGAGGGTCTCAAGTTTGATATTAGAAGCATTGAGATATCACATCTCATGCTATAGGAAGGGTCTCAGGATTGGAATGGGAAGGAGTTGGATATCACATCTCATGCTATAGGAAGGGTCTCAGGTTTGGTATAAGCAGTGAAATATCACATCTCATGCTATAGGAAGGGTCTCAGGATTGGAATGGGAAGGAGTTGGATATCACATCTCATGTTATAGGAAGGATCTCAGGTTTGGTATTAGAAGCATTGAGACATCACATCTCATGCTATAGGAAGGGTCTCAGGATTGGAATGGGAAGGAGTTGGATATCCCATCTCATGTCATAGGAAGGGTCTCAGGTTTGGTATTAGAAGCATTGAGATATCACATCTCATGCTATAGGAAGGGTCTCAGGATTGGAATGGGAAGGACTTGGATATCACATCTCATGCTGTAGGAAGGGTCTCAGGCTTGGTATAAGCATTGAGATATCATATCTCTGCTATCCGAAGGGTCACAGGATTGGAATGGGAAGGAGTTGGATATCCCATCTCATGTCATAGGAAGGGTCTCAGGTTTGGTATTAGAAGCATTGAGATATCACATCTCATGCTATCGTAAGGGTATCAGGATTGGATTTGGAAGTAGTTGGATATCCCATCTCATGCTATAGGAAGGGGCTCAGGTTTGGAAGGGGAAGGAGTTGGATATCACATTTCATGTTAGAGGTAGAATCTCAGGTTTGATATTAGAAGCATTGAGATAGCACATCTCATGCTATCGGAAGGGTCTCAGGATTGGAATGGTAAGGAGTTGGATATCACATCTCATGCTAAAGGAAAGGTCTCAGGTTTGGAAGGGGAAGGATTTGGATCTCACATCTCATGTTTTAGGACGGGTCTCAGGTTTGGTATTAGAAGCATTGAGATATGACATCTCATGGTATAATAAGGGTCTCAGGATTGGAATGGGAAGGAGTTGGATATCACATCTCATGCTATAGGAAGGCTCTCAGGTTTGGAAGGGGAAGGAGTTGGATATCACATTTCCCATCTCATGCTATAGGAAGGGTCTCAGGTTTGGTATTAGAAGCATTGAGATATCACATCTCATGCTATAGGAAGGGTCTCAGGATTGGAATGGGAAGGAGTTGGATATCACATCTCATGCTAAAGGAAGGGTCTCAGGTTTGGTAGATAGCATGAGATGGGATATCCAACTACTTCCAAATCCAATCCTGATACCCTTCCGATAGCATGAGATGTGATGTTTCAATGCCTCTAATACTAAACCTGAGATCCTTCCGATAGCATGAGAAGTGATATCTCAATGCTTCTAATACCAAACCTGAGATCCTTCCTATAACATGAGATGTGATATCCAAATCCTTCCCCTTCCAAATCTGAGACCCTCCCTTTAGCATGAGATGTGATATCCAACGCCTTCCCATCCCAATCCTGAGACCCTTCTGATAGCATGAGATGTGATATCTCAATGCCTCTAATTCCAAACCTGCGATTCTACCTCTAACATGAAATGTGGTATCCAACTCCTTCCCCTTCCAATCCTGAGACCCTTCCTATAGCATGAGATGTGATGTCTCAATGCTTCTAATACCAAACCTGAGACTCTTCCTATAACATGAGATGGGATATCCAACTCCTTCCCATTCCAATCCTGATACCCTTCCGATAGCAGAGATGTGATATCTCAATGCTTATACCAAACCTGAGATCCTTCCTATGGCATGAGATGTCATATACAACTTCCAATTCCAATCCTGAGACCCTTCCTATAGCATGGGATGTGGTGATATCTCAATGCTTATACCAAACCTGAGACCCTTCCTATAGCATGAGATGTGATGTCTCAATGCTTCTAATACCAAACCTGAGATCCTTCCCATAGCATGAGATGTGATATCTCAATGTTTATACCAAACCTGATAACCCTTCCTATGGCATGAGATGTGATATCCAACTCCTTCCCATTCCAATCCTGAGTTCCTTCCTATAGCATGAGATGTGATATCTCAATGCTTCTATCAAACCTGAGACCCTTCCTTTAGCATGAGATGTGATATCCAACTCCTTGCCATTCCAATCCTGAGACCCTTCCTATAGCATGAGATGTGATATTCAATGCTTCTAATACCAAACCTGAGATCCTTCCTATAACATGAGATGTGATATCCAACTCCTTCCCATTCCAAACCTGAGACCCTTCCGATAGCATGAGATGTGATATCTCAATGCTTCAAAAACCAAACATGAGAACCATCCTATAACATGAGATGTGAAATCCAAATCCTTCCCTTCCCAAACCTGAGACTCTTCCCATAGCATGAGATGTGATATCTCAATGCTTCTACCAAACCTGAAACCCTTCCTATAGCATGAGATGTGATATCCAACTCCTTCCCATTCCAATCCTGAGACACTTCCTATAGCATGAGATGTGATATCACAATGCTTCTAATACCAAACCTGAGACCCGTCCTATAACATGAGATGTGATATCCAAATCCTTCCCCTTCCAAACCTGAGACCCTTCCTTTAGCATGAGATGTGATATCCAGCTCCTCCCATTCCAATCCTGAGACCCTTCCGATAGCATGAGATGTGATATCTCAATGCTTCTGATATCAAAACTGAGACCCTCCCTATAGCATGAGATGTGACATCTAAGTCCTTCCCATTCCAATCTTGAGACCCTTCCGATAGCAGAGATGTGATATTTCAATGCTTATACCAAACCTGAGACCCTTCCTATAGCATGAGATGTGATATCCAACTCCTTCCGATTCCAATCCTGAGACCCTTCCTATAGCATGAGATGTGATATCGCAATGCTTCTACCAAAACTGAGAACCTTCCTTTAGCATGAGATGTGATATCCAACTCCTTCCCATTCCAATCCTGAGACCCTTCCTTTAGCATGAGATGTGATATCTCAATGCTTCTAATACCAAACCTGAGATCCTTCCTATAACATGAGATGTGATATCCAACTCCTTCCCATTCCAATCCTGAGACCCTTCCTATAGCATGAGATGTGATATCTCAATGCTTTTAATACCAAACCTGAGATCCTTCCGATAGCATGAGATGTGATATCTCAATGCTTCTAATACCAAACCTGAGATCCTTCCTATAACATGAGATGTGATATCCAAATCCTTCCCCTTCCAAACCTGAGACCCTCCCTTTAGCATGAGATGTGATATCCAACTCCTTCCCATTCCAATCCTGATACCCTTCTTGTTAAGACGGATTTCTGAACTCTGTCCTGGTGGCGCAGAAGTTCAGAAGGCCAACCTAGTTACTTGGAACAGGGTAACCTCTGGACGAGCCAGACCAATCAAGGTAGCGATCGCGGCGGGCAAGACTAGGTCTCAAGAGGGGTGAGGGTGACTGAAAGCTCGTAATGAGCCCACAAAGCAAGATCACTTACAAACTACTCCAAACAGTTGTTATATAAAAAATATATACACATTTATTTTAAGGCCTTTAAAACAATGACCGTAGCGAGAAAATCACAATATCACAATATTAAACCAACACATACCATATCCACACAATATATATACAAATACGACAGTCGCAAGCGTTATAGGCACGAAATGTGTAGTCCACCTAAAAGGGAAGGAAAACAGGCAGTGCGATATAATGCTTAGACTCAGTTCGCCTTCAGAGGCACCTAACTAGATGGAAGTCCGAGCCCTGCGAAGAGTGGAGCCTTGTGCTCAAAGTACCTGCACGCGCTGGTGCCAACGGGCAAAAGGAGAAGCTCTTTGAAGGAAGTCAGGCAGTTCAGTTTAGTGCACGAAAGAAGAAGAACAAGTTCCGCGACTCAAGCGCAGCCTCCACAGTGGGCAGAAGCAGAGCGCGAGTACGGACAAGGGTGCTGTTTTACACAGCGGGGAAAAGCAATGGGCTCCTGCAGGAGGGCGACCAGATCCTAGCTATGCTACTCACCGGTCCCCGATGCAAGCAGACCCAGGCTTCTCCGCGTCAGTTTCAGCAGCTGGCAGGTTCAGAAGAGCAGGGAACGCCTCGTCGTCGTGTAGAGCAAAAAGACGTCCCAATCGAAGAAACCTGCACAGTTTGTTGCCGCAGCAGGGCAACGGAGCGGCCGTGTGTATCTGAGCCAAATGTCCACTCCTCCCTTCAGACCTGGGAACGCCAAGAGTACGAAGCGTGGGAGAGTGACAAGGACTCGAGATACTACACAACCTGGCGGCGGTTACAGAGCAGGACTCCCGTGTAAGCTGGTCAGTCAACTGGATGGCCCAGAGACGCTTCCGAAGGCTTACTGGCAGGAGATGATGAAGTTGCCGAGAATAGCTGTTCCTGCTATTCCAAAGGTCGAAGCACCAGTACAGGCCTTCTGGTTCGATCAAAGGAGGAAAGGGTTTCACAGGACGACAGCAGTGCAAAGGAGGAGTCCTTCAGCGGGTCACCAGCGATTCCTCGGTCCAGCCTCTTGGTTGCAGGATACTTGGCTCCTGTATTCCTTCGTTCGTGAGAACTCAGGAGATCGACATGGTAGTGGTGTTTCCAGCCCCCTCTTATCCACGGTTCCCTTCGCGCCAAATGGAGGGGACCCGATGGGAGATCCGCTCATCAACACTCACACCATTCGTGGACCAATCACGGACCACGGTGGTCCCAGGCATTCACACCACCCTAGACTCTCTGGCACCCAGGATGTGTATTGGGACCAGACATCCCAGCCCACATCCTGGAGGCACACACACGACATGTAGAAGGCCGCAAAAGCATCCGTGTTTCGCGGGAAAGTACATGCCCAAATAAGGAAGGCCCCGGGTCGGCTCGACCTGGGAAAGGTGAAGGGAGCAAGACGGTCAGCGGACAGGACAAAGGAGCCTCGTGGTCTGGCCATTTTGGGAGCCAGGCCACCATTTTGGGTTAAGCGCGAGAAATGCGCTTAGAACGCCAAAAGGAGCTCAAAACACAAGAAAACGATCGCTGCCACCATTCCCGTCCCTGAATTACTTGCACCGATCAGATACAATCCTAAACGAGTATCTAGGGCCCGTAGAAGGCTAGAGACCCAAGAGAGCTGTAACTTAGCTTACAGTGCCCTCTTGTGTCATGTTGCACTAAAGCCGCAACATGATAAAAGAAACTACGGGAAACAGCGTTCCCCGGTACTGACTGTCTTAAGGGCATGTCAGTTTCCCCATGAGAAAAGGAGCGAAAGCCCAGAGGAGTGCAGCAGAAGGCTGCACTTCTCTGGCAAAGTCAAGAACAAGGTGAAAAACAACAGCAAAAAGTTTAGGGGTTGCCACATGGAAGGAAAATTACCTACAATTACGAAATCTTTCCTAACACTTCTGATAGCATGAGGTGTGATATCTCAATGTCTCTAATACCAAACCTGAGATCCTACCTCTAACATGAAATGTGATATCCAACTCCTTCCCTTTCCAAACCTGAGAGCCTTCCTACAGCATGAGATGTGATATCCAAGTCCTTCCCATTCCAATCCTGATACCCTTCCTATAGCATGAGATGGGATATCCAACTCCTTCCAAATCCAATCCTGATACCCTTCCGATAGCATGAGATGTGATATGCCAATGCTTCTACAAAACCTGAGACCCATACCATGGCATGAGATGTGATATCAAACTCCCGTCCTATACCATGAGACTTGATATCTCAATGCTTCTAATACCAAACCTGAGACCGGTCCAATAACATGAGATGTGATATCCAAATCCTTCATGTTCCAAAACTGATACCCTTCCTATAGCATGAGATGTGATATCCAATTCCTTCCCATCCCAACCCTGAGACACCTCTGATAGCAGAGATGTGATATCTCAATGCTTATACCAAACCTGAGACTCTTCCTATAACATGAGATGTGATATCCAACTCCTTCCCGTTCCAAACCTGAGACCCTTCCTATAGCATGAGATGTGATATCCAACTCCTTCCCATTCCAATCCTGAGACCCTTCCGATAGCATGAGATGTGATATCTCAATGCTTCTAATACCAAACCTGTGATCCTTCCTATAACAAGAGATGTGATATCCAAATCCTTTCCCTTCCAAACCCGAGACCCTCCCTTTAGCATGAGATGAGATATCTCAATGCCTCTAATACCAAACCTGAGATCCTTCCGATAGCATGAGATGTGATATCTCAATGCTTCTAATACCAAACCTGAGATCCTTCCTATAACATGAGATGTGATATCCAAATCCTTCCCCTTCCATTCCTGAGACCCTCCCTTTAGCATGAGATGTGATATCCAACTCCTTCCCATTCCAATCCTGAGACCCTTCTGATAGCATGAGATGTGATATCTCAATGCCTCTAATAACAAACCTGAGATCCTACCTCTAACATGAAATGTGATATCCAACTCCTTCCCTTTCCAAACGTGAGACCCTCCCTATAGCATGAGATGTGATATCCAAGTCCTTCCCATTCCAATCCTGAGACCCTTCCTATAGCATGAGATGTGATATCTCAATGCTTCTAATACCAAACCTGAGACGCTTCCTATAACATAAGATGGGATATCCAACTCCTTCCCATTGTAATCCTGAGACCCTTCCGATAGCAGAGATGTGATATCTCAATGCTTATACCAAACCTGAGACCCTTCCTGTGGCATGAGATGTCATATACAACTCCTTCCCATTCCAATCCTGAGACCCTTCCTATAGCATGAGATGTGATATCTCAATGCTTATATCAAACCTGAGACCCTTCCTATAGCATGAGATGTGATATCCAACTCCTTCCCATTCCAATCCTGAGACCCTTCCTATAACATGAGATGTGATGTCTCAATGCTTCTAAAACCAAAACTGAGATCCTTCCTATGGCATGAGATGTCATATAAAACTCCTTCCCATTCCAATCCTGAGACCCTTCCTATAGCATGAGATGTGATATCGAACTCCTTCCCATTCCAATCCTGAGATCCTTCCGGTAGCATGAGATGTGATATCTCAATGCTTCTAATACCAAACCTGAGATCATTCCTATAACACAAGATATAATATCCAAATCCTTCCCCTTCCAAACCTGAGACCCTCCCTTTAGCATGAGATGTGATATCCAACTCCTTCCCATTCCAATCCTGAGACCCTTCCTATAGCATGAGATGTGATGTCTCAATGCTTCTAATACCAAACCTGAGATCCTTCCTATAACATGAGATGTGATATCCAACTCCTTCCCATTCCAATCCTGAGACACTTCCTATAGCATGAGAAGTGATATCTCCATGCTTATACCAAACCTGAGACCCTTCCTATAGCATGAGATGTGATATCCAAATCCTTCCCATTCCAATCCCGAGACCCTTCCTATAGCATGAGATGTGATATCTCAATGCTTATACCAAACCTGAGAGCCTAGCTATAGCATGAGATGTGATATCCAAGTCCATCCCATTCCAATCCTTAGACCCTTCCTACAGCATGCGATGTGATATCTCAATGATTCTAATACCAAACCAGAGACCCGTCCTATAACATGAGATGGGATATCCAACTCCTTCCCATTCCAATCCTGAGCCACCTCCGATAGCAGAGATGTGATATCTCAATGCTTATACCAAACCTGAGACCCTTCCTATAACATGAGATGTGATATCCAACTCCTTCCCGTTCCAAACCTGAGACCCTTCCTATAGCATATGTGATATCCAACTCCTTCCCATTCCAAACATGAGACCCTTCCTATAGCAAGAATGTAATATCCAACTCCTACCCATTCCAATCCTGAGACCATTCCTATAGCATGAGATGTGATATCTCAATGCTTCTAATACCAAACCTGAGATACTTCCTATGACATGAGATGTGATATCCAATTCCTTCCCATTCCAAACCTGAGATCCTTCCTACAGCATGCGATGTGATATCTCAATGCTTCTAATACCAAACCTGAGACCCGTCCTATAACATGAGATGGGATATCCAACTCCTTCCCGTTCCATACCTGATACCCTTCCTATAGCATGAGATGTAATATCCAACTCCTTCCCATCCCAATCCTGAGACACCGCCGATAGCAGAGATGTGATATCTCAATGCTTATACCAAACCTGAGACTCTTCCTATAACATGAGATGTGATATCCAACTCCTTCCCGTTCCAAACCTGAGACCCTTCCTATAGCATGAGATGTGATATCCAACTCCTTCCCATTCCAATCCTGAGACCCTTCCGATAGCATGAGATGTGATATCTCAATGCTTCTAATACCAAACCTGTGATCCTTCCTATAACATGAGATGTGATATCCAAATCCTTCCCCTTCCAAACCTGAGACCCTCCCTTTAGCATGAGATGTGATATCCAACTCCTTCCCATTCCAATCCTGAGACCCTTCATACAGCATGAGATGTGATATCTCAATGCTTCTAATACCAAACCTGAGACCCTTCCTATAACATGAGATGGGAATATCCAACTCCTTCCCATTCCAATCCTGAGACCCTTCCGATAGCAGAGATGTGATATCTCAATGCTTATACCAAACCTGATATCCTTCCTATAACATGAGATGTGATATCCAACTCCTTCCCATTCCAATCCTGAGACCCTTCCTATAGCATGAGATGTGATATCTCACTGCTTACACCAAACGTGAGACCCTTCCTATAGCATGAGATGTGATATCCAACTCCTTCCCATTCCAATCCTGAGACCCTTCCTATAGCATGAGATGTGATATCTCAATGCTTCTAATATCAAACTTGAGACCCTCCCTATAGCATGAGTAGTGATTCCAAGTACTTCCCATTCCAATCCTGAGACACTTCCTATAGCATGAGATGTGATATCTCAATGCTTCTAATACCAAACCTGAGACTCTTCCTATAACACGAGATGGGATATCCAACTCCTTCCCATTCCCATTCCAATCCCGAGACCCTTCCGATAGCAGAGATGTGATATCTCAATGCTTATACCAAACCTGAGATCCTTCCTATAACATGAGATGTGATATCCAACTCCTTCCCATTCCAATCCTGAGACCCTTCCTATAGCATGAGATGTGAAATCTCAATGCTTATACCAAACCTGAGACCCTTCCTATAGCATGAGATGTGATACCCAACTCCTTCCCATTCCAATCCTGAGACCCTTCCTATAGCATGAGATGTGATATCTCAATGCCTCTAATACCGAACCTGAGATCCTTCCTCTAACATGAAATGTGATATCCAACTCCTTCCCTTTCCAAACCTGAGAGCCTATCTATAGATGAGATGTGATATCCAAGTCCTTCCCATTCCAATCCTTAGACCCTTCCTACAGCATGCAATATGATATCTCAATGATTCTAATAACAAACCTGAGACCAGTCCTATAACATGAGATGGGATATCCAAGTCCTTCCCATTCCAATCCTGAGACACTTCCGATAGCAGAGATGTGATATCTCAATGCTTATACCAAACCTGAGACCCTTCCTATAACATGAGATGTGATATCCAACTCCTTCCCGTTCCAAACCTGAGACTCTTCCTTTAGCATGAGATGTGATATCCAGCTCCTTCCCATTCCAATCCTGAGACACTCACGATAGCATGAGATGTGATATCTCAATGCTTCTAATATCAAAACTGAGACCCTCCCTATAGTATGATATGTGATATCTAAGTCCTTCCCATTCCAATCCTGAGACCCTTCCTATAGCATGAGATGTGATATCTCAATGCTTCTACCAAACCTGAGACCCTTCCTTTAGCATGAGATGTGATATCCAACTCCTTCCCATTCCAATCCTGAGACCCTTCCTATAGCATGAGATGTGATATCTCAATACTTCTAATACCAAACCTGAGATCCTTCCGATAACATGAGATGTGATATCCAAATCCTTCCCCTTCCAAACCTGAGACCCTCCCTTTAGCATGAGATGTGATATCCAACTCCTTCCCATTCCAATCCTGAGACCCTTCTGATAGCATGAGATGTGATATCTCAATGCTTCTAATACCAAACCTGAGACCCTTCCTACAGCATGCGATGTGATATCTCAATGCTTCTAATATCAAACCTGAGACCCGTCCTATAACATGAGATGGGATATCCAACTCCTTCCCGTTCCAAACCTGATACCCTTCCTATAGCATGAGATGTGATATCCAATTCCTTCCCATCCCAATCCTGAGACACCTCTGATAGCACAGATGTGATATCTCAATGCTTATACCAAACCTGAGACTCTTCCTATAACATGAGATGTGATATCCAACTCCTTCCCGTTCCAAACCTGAGACCCTTCCTATAGCATGAGATGTGATATCCAACTCCTTCCCGTTCCAAACCTGAGACCATTCCTTTAGCATGAGATGTGATATCCAGCTCCTTCCCATTCCAATCCTGAGACACTTCCGATAGCATGAGATGTGATATCTCAATGCTTCTAATATCAAAAATGAGACCCTCCCTACAGCATGATATGTGATATCTAAGTCCTTCCCATTCCAATCCTGAGACCCTTCCTATAGCATGAGATGTGATATCTCAATGCTTCTACCAAACCTGAGACCCTTCCTTTAGCATGAGATGTGATATCCAACTCCTTCCCATTCCAATCCTGAGACCCTTCCTATAGCCTGAGATGTGATATCTCAATACTTCTAATACCAAACCTGAGATCCTTCCGATAACATGAGATGTGATATCCAAATCCTTTCCCTTCCAAACCTGAGACCCTCCCTTTAGCATGAGATGTGATATCCAACTCCTTCCCATTCCAATCCTGAGACTGTTCTGATAGCATGAGATGTGATATCTCAATGCTTCTAATACCAAACCTGAGACCCTTCCTACAGCATGCAATGTGATATCTCAATGCTTCTAATATCAAACCTGAGACCCGTCCTATAACATGAGATGGGATATCCAACTCCTTCCCGTTCCAAACCTGATACCCTTCCTATAGCATGAGATGTGATATCCAATTCCTTCCCATCCCAATCCTGAGACACCTCCGATAGCAGAGATGTGATATCTCAATGCTTATACCAAACCTGAGACTCTTCCTATAACATAAGATGTGATATCCAACTCCTTCCCGTTCAAAACCTGAGACCCTTCCGATAGCATGAGATGTGATATCTCAATGCTTCTAATACCAAACCTGAGACCCTTCCTATAACATGAGATGGGATATCCAACTCCTTCCCATTCCAATCCTGAGACACTTCCGATAGCAGAGATGTGATATCTCAATGCTTATACCAGACCTTAGACCCTTCCTATAACATGAGATCGGACATCCAACTCCTTCCCGTTCCAAACCTGAGACCCTTCCTTTAGCATGAGATGTGATATCCAGCTCCTTCCCATTCCAATCCTGAGACACTTCCGATAGCATGAGATGTGATATCTCAATGCTTCTAATATCAAAACTGAAACCCTCCCTATAGCATGATATGTGATATCTAAGTCCTTCCCATTCCAATCCTGAGACCCTTCCTATAGCATGAGATGTGATATCTCAATACTTCTAATACCAAACCTGAGATCCTTCCGATAACATGAGATGTGATATCCAAATCCTTCCCCTTCCAAACCTGAGACCCTCCCTTTAGCATGAGATGTGATATCCAACTCCTTCCCATTCCAATCCTGAGACCCTTCTGATAGCATGAGATGTGATATCTCAATGCTTCTAATACCAAACCTGAGATCCTTCCGATAGCATGAGATGTGATATCTCAATGCTTCTAATACTAAACCTGAGATCCTTCCTATAACATGAGATGTGATATCCAAATCCTTCCCCTTCCAATTCTGAGACCCTCCCTTTAACATGAGATGTGATATCCAACTCCTTCCCATTCCAATCCTGAGACCCTTCTGATAGCATGAGATGTGATATCTCAATGCCTCTAATACCAAACCTGAGATCCTACCTCTAACATGAAATGTGATATCCAACTCTTTCCCCTTCCAAACCTGAGAGCCTTCCTATAACATGAGATGTGATATCCAACTCCTTCCCATTCCAACCTGAGACCCTTCCTATAGCATGAGATGTGATATCTCAATGCCTCTAATACCAAACCTGAGATCCTTCCTCTAACATGAAATGTGATATCCAACTCCTTCCCTTTCCAAACCTGAGAGCCTATCTATAGCATGAGATGTGATATCCAAGTCCTTCCCATTCCAATCCTTAGACCCTTCCTACAGCATGCAATATGATATCTCAATGATTCTAATAACAAACCTGAGACCCGTCCTATAACATGAGATGGGATATCCAAGTCCTTCCCATTCCAATCCTGAGACACTTCCGATAGCAGAGATGTGATATCTCAATGCTTATACCAAACCTGAGACCCTTCCTATAACATGAGATGTGATATCCAACTCCTTCCCGTTCCAAACCTGAGACTCTTCCTTTAGCATGAGATGTGATATCCAGCTCCTTCCCATTCCAATCCTGAGACACTCACGATAGCATGAGATGTGATATCTCAATGCTTCTAATATCAAAACTGAGACCCTCCCTATAGTATGATATGTGATATCTAAGTCCTTCCCATTCCAATCCTGAGACCCTTCCTATAGCATGAGATGTGATATCTCAATGCTTCTACCAAACCTGAGACCCTTCCTTTAGCATGAGATGTGATATCCAACTCCTTCCCATTCCAATCCTGAGACCCTTCCTATAGCATGAGATGTGATATCTCAATACTTCTAATACCAAACCTGAGATCCTTCCGATAACATGAGATGTGATATCCAAATCCTTCCCCTTCCAAACCTGAGACCCTCCCTTTAGCATGAGATGTGATATCCAACTCCTTCCCATTCCAATCCTGAGACCCTTCTGATAGCATGAGATGTGATATCTCAATGCTTCTAATACCAAACCTGAGACCCTTCCTACAGCATGCGATGTGATATCTCAATGCTTCTAATATCAAACCTGAGACCCGTCCTATAACATGAGATGGGATATCCAACTCCTTCCCGTTCCAAACCTGATACCCTTCCAATAGCATGAGATGTGATATCCAATTCCTTCCCATCCCAATCCTGAGACACCTCTGATAGCACAGATGTGATATCTCAATGCTTATACCAAACCTGAGACTCTTCCTATAACATGAGATGTGATATCCAACTCCTTCCCGTTCCAAACCTGAGACCCTTCCTATAGCATGAGATGTGATATCCAACTCCTTCCCGTTCCAAACCTGAGACCCTTCCTTTAGCATGAGATGTGATATCTCAATACTTCTAATACCAAACCTGAGATCCTTCCGATAACATGAGATGTGATATCCAACTCTTTCCCCTTCCAAACCTGAGAGCCTTCCTATAACATGAGATGTGATATCCAACTCCTTCCCATTCCAACCTGAGACCCTTCCTATAGCATGAGATGTGATATCTCAATGCCTCTAATACCAAACCTGAGATCCTTCCTCTAACATGAAATGTGATATCCAACTCCTTCCCTTTCCAAACCTGAGAGCCTATCTATAGCATGAGATGTGATATCCAAGTCCTTCCCATTCCAATCCTTAGACCCTTCCTACAGCATGCAATATGATATCTCAATGATTCTAATAACAAACCTGAGACCCGTCCTATAACATGAGATGGGATATCCAAGTCCTTCCCATTCCAATCCTGAGACACTTCCGATAGCAGAGATGTGATATCTCAATGCTTATACCAAACCTGAGACCCTTCCTATAACATGAGATGTGATATCCAACTCCTTCCCGTTCCAAACCTGAGACTCTTCCTTTAGCATGAGATGTGATATCCAGCTCCTTCCCATTCCAATCCTGAGACACTCACGATAGCATGAGATGTGATATCTCAATGCTTCTAATATCAAAACTGAGACCCTCCCTATAGTATGATATGTGATATCTAAGTCCTTCCCATTCCAATCCTGAGACCCTTCCTATAGCATGAGATGTGATATCTCAATGCTTCTACCAAACCTGAGACCCTTCCTTTAGCATGAGATGTGATATCCAACTCCTTCCCATTCCAATCCTGAGACCCTTCCTATAGCATGAGATGTGATATCTCAATACTTCTAATACCAAACCTGAGATCCTTCCGATAACATGAGATGTGATATCCAAATCCTTCCCCTTCCAAACCTGAGACCCTCCCTTTAGCATGAGATGTGATATCCAACTCCTTCCCATTCCAATCCTGAGACCCTTCTGATAGCATGAGATGTGATATCTCAATGCTTCTAATACCAAACCTGAGACCCTTCCTACAGCATGCGATGTGATATCTCAATGCTTCTAATATCAAACCTGAGACCCGTCCTATAACATGAGATGGGATATCCAACTCCTTCCCGTTCCAAACCTGATACCCTTCCAATAGCATGAGATGTGATATCCAATTCCTTCCCATCCCAATCCTGAGACACCTCTGATAGCACAGATGTGATATCTCAATGCTTATACCAAACCTGAGACTCTTCCTATAACATGAGATGTGATATCCAACTCCTTCCCGTTCCAAACCTGAGACCCTTCCTATAGCATGAGATGTGATATCCAACTCCTTCCCGTTCCAAACCTGAGACCCTTCCTTTAGCATGAGATGTGATATCTCAATACTTCTAATACCAAACCTGAGATCCTTCCGATAACATGAGATGTGATATCCAAATCCTTCCCCTTCCAAACCTGAGACCCTCCCTTTAGCATGAGATGTGATATCCAACTCCTTCCCATTCCAATCCTGAGACCGTTCTGATAGCATGAGATGTGATATCTCAATGCTTCTAATACCAAACCTGAGACCCTTCCTACAGCATGCAATGTGATATCTCAATGCTTCTAATATCAAACCTGAGACCCGTCCTATAACATGAGATGGGATATCCAACTCCTTCCCGTTCCAAACCTGATACCCTTCCTATAGCATGAGATGTGATATCCAATTCCTTCCCATCCCAATCCTGAGACACCTCCGATAGCAGAGATGTGATATCTCAATGCTTATACCAAACCTGAGACTCTTCCTATAACATAAGATCTGATATCCAACTCCTTCCCGTTCAAAACCTGAGACCCTTCCGATAGCATGAGATGTGATATCTCAATGCTTCTAATACCAAACCTGTGATCCTTCCTATAACAAGAGATGTGATATCAACATCCTTCCCCTTCCAAACCTGAGACCCTCCCTTTAGCATGAGATGTGATATCTCAATGCCTCTAATACCAAACCTGAGATCCTTCCGATAGCATGAGATGTGATATCTCAATGCTTCTAATACCAAACCTGAGATCCTTCCTATAACATGAGATGTGATATCCAAATCCTTCCCCTTCCATTCCTGAGACCCTCCCTTTAGCATGAGATGTGATATCCAAGTCCTTCCCATTCCAATCCTGAGACCCTTCCTCTAGCGTGAGATGTGATATCTCAATGCTTCTAATACCAAACCTGAGACCCTTCCTATAACATAAGATGGGATATCCAACTCCTTCCCATTCCAATCCTGAGACCCTTCCGATAGCAGAGATGTGATATCTCAATGCTTATACCAAACCTGAGACCCTTCCTGTGGCATGAGATGTCATATACAACTCCTTCCCATTCCAATCCTGAGACCCTTCCTATAGCATGAGATGTGATATCGAACTCCTTCCCATTCCAATCCTGAGACCCTTCCTATAGCATGAGTTTTGATATCTCAATGCTTCTAATACCAAACCTGAGATCCTTCCGATAGCATGAGATGTGATATCTCAATGCTTCTAATACCAAACCTGAGATCATTCCTATAACACGAGATGTAATATCCAAATCCTTCCCCTTCCAAACCTGAGACCCTCCCTTTAGCATGAGATGTGATATCCAACTCCTTCCCATTCCAATCCTGAGACCCTTCCTATAGCATGAGATGTGATGTCTCAATGCTTCTAATACCAAACCTGAGATCCTTCCTATAACATGAGATGTGATATCCAACTCCTTCCCATTCCAATCCTGAGACACTTCCTATAGCATGAGAAGTGATATCTCCATGCTTATACCAAACCTGAGACCCTTCCTATAGCATGAGATGTGATATCCAAATCCTTCCCATTCCAATCCTGAGACCCTTCCTATAGCATGAGATGTGAAATCACAATACTTCTAATACCAAACCTGAGATCCTTCCGATAACATGAGATGTGATATCCAAATCCTTCCCCTTCCAAACCTGAGACCCTCCCTTTAGCATGAAATGTGTTATCCAACTCCTTCCCATTCCAATCCTGAGACCCTTCTGATAGCATGAGATGTGATATCTCAATACTTCTAATACCAAACCTGAGATCCTTCCGATAACATGAGATGTGATATCCAAATCCTTCCCCTTCCAAACCTGAGACTCTCCCTTTAGCATGAGATGTGATATCCAACTCCTTCCCATTCCAATCCTGAGTCCCTTCTGATAGCATGAGATGTGATATCTCAATGCCTCTAATACCAAACCTGAGATCCTACCTCTAACATGAAATGTGATATCCAACTCTTTCCCCTTCCAAACCTGAGAGCCTTCCTATAACATGAGATGTGATATCCAACTCCTTCCCATTCCAACCTGAGACCCTCCCTATAGCATGAGATGTGATATCTCAATGCCTCTAATACCAAACCTGAGATCCTTCCTCTAACATGAAATGTGATATCCAACTCCTTCCCTTTCCAAACATGAGAGCCTATCTATAGCATGAGATGTGATATCCAAGTCCTTCCCATTCCAATCCTTAGGCCCTTCCTACAGCATGCAATATGATATCTCAATGATTCTAATAACAAACCTGAGACCCGTCCTATAACATGAGATGTGTTAAGACGGATTTCTGAACTCTGTCCTGGTGGCGCAGAAGTTCAGAAGGCCAACCTAATTACTTGGAACAGGGTAACCTCTGGACGAGCCAGACCAATCAAGGTAGCGATCGCGGCGGTCAAGACTAGGTCTCAAGAGCGGTGAGGGTGACTGAAAGCCCGCAATGAGCACACAAAACAAGATCACTTACAAACTACTCCAAACAGGTGTTATATAAAAAATATATACACGTTTATTTTAAGGCCTTTAAAACAATGACCGTAGCGAGAAAATCACAATATCACAATATTAAACCAACACATACCGGTGTCCTGTCAATTGGTCGACTGCAATTTGGTCGACTGCAATTTGGTCGACACCATTTGGTCGAATGCCAAATGGTCGAATTTTTTTTTTTTTATTTATATATTTTTTTTGTGGGTTTTCGTGTGGGGAAAGAAAAAAAAAGGAAAAAAAAGGGGTTTGGGTGGGGGACCCCCCCAAAAAAAACCAAAAAAGGGGTAAAAAAAAAAAAAAAAAAATTCGACCATTTGGCATTCGACCAAATGGTGTCGACCAATTGTCCTGTCGACCAAATGTTTTCGACCAATTGACTGGTAACCACACATACCATATCAACACAATATATATACAAATACGACAGTCGCAAGCGTTATATGCACGAAATGTGTAGTCCACCTGAAAGGGAAGGAAAACAGGCAGTGCGATACAATGCTTTAGACTCAGTTCGCCTTCAGAGACACCTAACTAGATGGAAGTCCGAGCCCTGCGAAGAGTGGAGCCTTGTGCTCAAAGTACCTGCACGCGCTGGTGCCAACGGGCAAAAGGAGAAGCTCTTCGAAGGAAGTCAGGCAGTTCAGTTTAGTGCATACAGAATAAGAACAAGTTCCGCGACTCAAGCGCAGCCTCCACAGTGGGCAGAAGCAGAGCGCGAGTACGGACAAACGGGTGCTGTTTTACACAGCGGGGAAAAGCAATGGGCTCCTGTAGGAGGGCGACCAGATCCTAGCTATACTACTCACCGGTCCCCTATGCAAGCAGACCCAGGCTTCTCCGCGTCAGTTTCAGCAGCTGGCAGGTTCAGAAGAGCAGGGAACGCCTCGTCGTCGTGTTGAGTAAAAAGACGTCCCAATCGAAGAAACCTGCACAGTTTTGTCACCACAGCAGGGCAACGGAGCGGCCGTGTGTATCTGAGCCAAATGTACACTACTCACTTCCGACCTGGGAACGCCAAGTGTACGAAGCGTGTGAGAGTGACAAGGACTCGAAATACTACACAACCTGGCGGCGGTTACAGAGCAAGGCTCCCGGGTAAGCTGGTCAGTCAACTGGATGGCCCAGAGACGCTTCCGAAGGCTTACTGGCAGGAGATGGTGAAGATGCCGAGAATAGCTGTTCCCGCTATTCCAAGGGTCGAAGTACCAGTACAGGCCTTCTGGTTCGATCAAAGGTGAAAAGGGTTTCACAAGGCGACAGCAGTGCAGAGGAGGAGTCCTTCAGCGGGTCACCAGCGATTCCTCGGTCCAGCCTCTTGGTTGCAGGATACTTGGCTCCTGTATTCCTTCGTTCGTGAGAACTCAGGAGATCGACATGGTAGTGGTGTTTCCAGCCCCCTCTTATCCACGGTTCCCTTCGCGCCAAAACGGAGGGGACCCAATGGGAGATCCGCTCATCAACACTCACACCATTCGTGGACCAATCACGGACCACGGTGGTCCCAGGCATTCACACTACCCTAGACTCTCTGGCACCCAGGATGTGTATTGGGACCAGACATCCCAGCCCACACCCTGGAGGCACACACAAGACATGTAGAAGCCCGCGAAAGCATCTGTGTTTCGCGGGAAAGTACATGCCCAAATAAGGAAGGCCCCGGGTCGGCTCGACCTGGGGAAGTTGAAGGGAGCAAGACGGTCAGCGGACAGGACAAAGGAGTCTCATGGTCTGGCCATTTTGGGAGCCAGGCCACCATTTTGGGTTTAGCGCAGAAAACGCGCTTAGAACGCCAAAAGGAGCTCAAAATACAAAGAAACGATCGCTGCCACCATTCCCGTCCCTGAATCACTTGCACCGATCAAATACAATCCTAAACGAGTATCTAGGGCCTGTAGAAGGCTAGAGACCCAAGAGAGCTGTAACTTAGCTTACAGTGCCCTCCTGTGTCATGTTGCACTAAAGCCGCAACATGATAAAAGAAACTACGGGAAACAGCGTTCCCCGGTACTGACTGTCTTAAGGGCATGTCAGTTTCCCCGTAAGAAAGGAGCGAAAGCCCAGAGGAGTGCGGCAGAAGGCTGCACTTCTCTGGCAAAGTCAAGAACAAGGTGAAAAACAACAGCAAAAAGTTTAGGGGTTGCCACATGGAAGGAAAATTACCTACAATTACGAAATCTTTCCTAACAAGATGTGATATCCAAATCTTTCCCATTCCAATCCTGAGACCCTTCTGATAGCATGAGATGTGATATCTCAATGCCTCTAATACCAAACCTGAGATCCTACCTCTAACATGAAATGTGATATCCAACTCTCTCCCCTTCCAAACCTGAGAGCCTTCCTATAGCATGAGATGTGATATCCAAGTCCTTCCCATTCCAATCCTGAGACCCTTCCTATAATATGAGATGTGATATCCAACTCCTTCCCATTCCAACCTGAGACCCTTCCTATAGCATGAGATGGGATATCCAACTCCTTCCAAATCCAATCCTGATACCCTTCCGATAGCATGAGATGTGATATCCCAATGCTTCTACCAAACCTGAGACCCATACTATGGCATGAGATGTGATATCAAACTCCTTCCCATTCCAATCCTGAGACCCTTCCTATAGCTTGAGATGTGATATCCAACTCCTTCCCATTCCAATCCTGAGACCCTTCCGATATCATGAGATGTGATATCTCAATGCTTCTAATATCAAACTTGAGACCCTCCCTATAGCATGAGATGTGATATCCAAGTCCTTCCCATTCCAATCCTGAGACCCTTCCTATAGCATGAGATGTGATATCTCAATGCTTCTAATACCAAACCTGAGACCCTTCCTATAACATGAGATGGGAATATCCAACTCCTTACCATTCCAATCCTGAGACCCTTCCGATAGCAGAGATGTGATATCTCAATGCTTATACCAAACCTGAGATCCTTCCTATAACATGAGATGTGATATCCAACTCCTTCCCATTCCAATACTGAGACACTTCCTATAGCATGAGATGTGATATCTCACTGCTTATACCAAACCTGAGACCCTTCCTATAGCATGAGATGTGATATCCAACTCCTTCCCATTCCAATCCTGAGACCCTTCCTATAGCATGAGATGTGATATCTCAATGCTTCTTATATCAAACTTGAGACCCTCCCTATAGCATGAGATGTGATATCCAAGTCCTTCCCATTCCAATCCTGAGACACTTCCTATAACATGAGATGTGATATCTCAATGCTTCTAATACCAAACCTGAGACTCTTCCTATAACATGAGATGGGATATCCAACTCCTTCCCATTCAAATCCTGAGACCCTTCCGATAGCAGAGATGTGATATCTCAATGCTTATACCAAACCTGAGACCCTTCCTACGGCATGAGATGTCATATACAACTCCTTCCCATTCCAATCCTGAGACCCTTCCTATAGCATGAGATGTGATATCTCAATGCTTATACCAAACCTGAGACCCTTCCTATAGCATGAGATGTGATATCCAACTCCTTCCCATTCCAATCCTGAGACCCTTCCTATAGCATGAGATGTGATGTCTCAATGCTTCTAATACCAAACCTGAGATCCTTCCTATAACATGAGATGTGATATCCAACTCCTTCCATTCCAATCCTGAGACCCTTCCTATAGAATGAGATTTGATATCTCAATGCTTATGCCAAACCTGAGACCCTTCCTATAGCATGAGATGTGATACCCAAGTCCTTCCCATTCCAATCCTTAGACCCTTCCTACAGCATGCAATATGATATCTCAATGATTCTAATAACAATCCTGAGACCCGTCCTATAACGTGAGATGGGATATCCAATTCCTTCCCATTCCAATCCTGAGACACTTCCGATAGCAGAGATGTGATATCTCAATGCTTATACCAAACCTGAGACCCTTCCTATAACATGAGATCGGATATCCTACTCCTTCCCGTTCCAAACCTGAGACCCTTCCTTTAGCATGAGATGTGATATCCAGCTCCTTCCCATTCCAATCCTGAGACACTTCCGATAGCATGAGATGTGATATCTCAATGCTTCTAATATCAAAACTGAAACCCTCCCTATAGCATGATATGTGATATCTAAGTCCTTCCCATTCCAATCCTAAGACCCTTCCTATAGCATGATATGTGATATCTCAATGCTTCTACCAAACCTGAGACCCTTCCTTTAGCATGAGATGTGATATCCAACTCCTTCCCATTCCAATCCTGAGACCCTTCCGATAGCATGAGATGTGATATCTCAATACTTCTAATACCAAACCTGAGATCCTTCCGATAACATGAGATGTGATATCCAAATCCTTCCCCTTACAAACCTGAGACCCTCCCTTTAGCATGAGATGTGATATCCAACTCCTTCCCATTCCAATCCTGAGACCCTTCTGATAGCATGAGATGTGATATCTCAATGTTTCTAATACCAAACCTGAGATCCTTCCGATAGCATGAGATGTGATATCTCAATGCTTCTAATACCAAACCTGAGATCCTTCCTATAACATGAGATGTGATATCCAAATCCTTCCCCTTCCAAACCTGAGACCCTCCTATTAGCATGAGATGTGATATCCAACTCCTTCCCATTCCAATCCTGAGACCCTTCTGATAGCATGAGATGTGATATCTCAATGCCTCTAATACCAAACCTGAGATCCTACCTCTAACATGAAATGTGATATCCAACTCTTTCCCCTTCCAAACCTGAGAGCCTTCCTATAACATGAGATGTGATATCCAACTCCTTCCCATTCCAACCTGAGACCCTTCCTATAGCATGAGATGTGATATCTCAATGCCTCTAATACCAAACCTGAGATCCTTCCTGTAACATGAAATGTGATATCCAACTCCTTCCCTTTCCAAACCTGAGAGCCTATCTATAGCATGAGATGTGATATCCAAGTCCTTCCCATTCCAATCCTTAGACCCTTCCTACAGCATGCAATATGATATCTCAATGATTCTAATAACAAACCTGAGACCCGTCCTATAACATGAGATGGGATATCCAACTCCTTCCCATTCCAATCCTGAGACACTTCCGATAGCAGAGATGTGATATCTCAATGCTTATACCAAACCTGAGACCCTTCCTATAACATGAGATATGATATCCAACTCCTTCCCGTTCCAAACCTGAGACCCTTCCTTTAGCATGAGATGTGATATCCAGCTCCTTCCCATTCCAATACTGAGACACTTCTGATAGCATGAGATGTGATATCTCAATGCTTCTAATATCAAAACTGAGACCAACAAAAATGATATGTGATATCTAAGTCCTTCCCATTCCAATCCTGAGACCCTTCCTATAGCATGAGATGTGATATCTCAATGCTTCTAATATCAAACTTGAGACCCTCCCTATAGCATGAGAAGTGATATCCAAGTCCTTCCCATTCCAATCCTGAGACACTTCCTATAGCATGAGATGTGATATCTCAATGCTTATACCAAACCTGAGACCCTTCCTACGGCATGAGATGTCATATACAACTCCTTCCCATTCCAATCCTGAGACCCTTCCTATAGCATGAGATGTGATATCTCAATTCTTATACCAAACCTGAGACCCTTCCTATAGCATGAGATGTGATATCCAACTCCTTCCCATTCCAATCCTGAGACCCTTCCTATAGCATGAGATGTGATGTCTCAATGCTTCTAATACCAAACCTGAGATCCTTCCTATAACATGAGATGTGATATCCAACTCCTTCCATTCCAATCCTGAGACCCTTCCTATAGCATGAGATTTGATATCTCAATGCTTACACCAAACCTGAGACCCTTCCTATAGCATGAGATGTGATATCCAACTCCTTCCCGTTCCAAACCTGAGACCCTTCCTTTAGCATGAGATGTGATATCCAGCTCCTTCCCATTCCAATACTGAGACACTTCCGATAGCATGAGATGTGATATCTCAATGCTTCTAATATCAAAACTGAGACCAACAAAAATGATATGTGATATCTAAGTCCTTCCCATTCCAATCCTGAGACCCTCCCTATAGCATGAGATGTGATATCTAAGTCCTTCCCATTCCAATCCTGAGACCCTCCCTATAACATGAGATGGGAATATCCAACTCCTTACCATTCTAATCCTGAGACCCTTCCGATAGCAGAGATGTGATATCTCAATGCTTATACCAAACCTGAGATCCTTCCTATAACATGAGATGTGATATCCATTTCCTTCCCATTCCAATGCTGAGACACTTCCTATAGCATGAGATGTGATATCTCACTGCTTATACCAAACCTGAGACCCTTCCTATAGCATGAGATGTGATATCCAACTCCTTCCCATTCCAATCCTGAGACCCTTCCTATAGCATGAGATGTGATATCTCAATGCTTCTAATATCAAACTTGAGACCCTCCCCATAGCATGAGATGTGATATCCAAGTCCTTCCCATTCCAATCCTGAGACACTTCCTATAGCATGAGATGTGATATCTCAATGCTTCTAATACCAAACCTGAGACTCTTCCTATAACATGAGATGGGATATCCAACTCCTTCCCATTCCAATCCTGAGACCCTTCCGATAGCAGAGATGTGATATCTCAATGCTTATACCAAACCTGAGACCCTTCCTACGGCATGAGATGTCATATACAACTCCTTCCCATTCCAATCCTGAGACCCTTCCTATAGCATGAGATGTGATATCTCAATGCTTATACCAAACCTGAGACCCTTCCTATAGCATGAGATGTGATATCCAACTCCTTCCCATTCCAATCCTGAGACCCTTCCTATAGCATGAGATGTGATGTCTCAATGCTTCTAATACCAAACCTGAGATCCTTCCTATAACATGAGATGTGATATCCAACTCCTTCCATTCCAATCCTGAGACCCTTCCTATAGCATGAGATTTGATATCTCAATGCTTATACCAAACCTGAGACCCTTCCTATAGCATGAGATGTGATACCCAAGTCCTTCCCATTCCAATCCTTAGACCCTTCCTACAGCATGCAATATGATATCTCAATGATTCTAATAACAATCCTGAGACCCGTCCTATAACGTGAGATGGGATATCCAATTCCTTCCCATTCCAATCCTGAGACACTTCCGATAGCAGAGATGTGATATCTCAATGCTTATACCAAACCTGAGACCCTTCCTATAACATGAGATCGGATATCCAACTCCTTCCCGTTCCAAACCTGAGACCCTTCCTTTAGCATGAGATGTGATATCCAGCTCCTTCCCATTCCAATCCTGAGACACTTCAGATAGCATGAGATGTGATATCTCAATGCTTCTAATATCAAAACTGAAACCCTCCCTATAGCATGATATGTGATATCTAAGTCCTTCCCATTCCAATCCTAAGACCCTTCCTATAGCATGAGATGTGATATCTCAATGCTTCTACCAAACCTGAGACCCTTCCTTTAGCATGAGATGTGATATCCAACTCCTTCCCATTCCAATCCTTAGACCCTTCCTATAGCATGAGATGTGATATCTCAATACTTTTAATACCAAACCTGAGATCCTTCCGATAACATGAGATGTGATATCCAAATCCTTCCCATTCCAATCCTGAGACCCTTCTGATAGCATGAAATGTGATATCTCAATGTTTCTAATACCAAACCTGAGATCCTTCCGATAGCATGAGATGTGATATCTCAATGCTTCTAATGCCAAACCTGAGATCCTTCCTATAACATGAGATGTGATATCCAAATCCTTCCCCTTCCAAACCTGAGACCCTCCCTTTAGCATGAGATGTGATATCCAACTCCTTCCCATTCCAATCCTGAGACCCTTCTGATAGCATGAGATGTGATATCTCAATGCCTCTGATACCAAACCTGAGATCCTACCTCTAACATGAAATGTGATATCCAACTCTTTCCCCTTCCAAACCTGAGAGCCTTCCTATAACATGAGATGTGATATCCAACTCCTTCCCATTCCAACCTGAGACCCTTCCTATAGCATGAGATGTGATATCTCAATGCCTCTAATACCAAACCTGAGATCCTTCCTCTAACATGAAATGTGATATCCAACTCCTTCCCTTTCCAAACATGAGAGCCTATCTATAGCATGAGATGTGATATCCAAGTCCTTCCCATTCCAATCCTTAGACCCTTCCTACAGCATGCAATATGATATCTCAATGATTCTAATAACAAACCTGAGACCCGTCCTATAACATGAGATGGGATATCCAACTCCTTCAAATTCCAATCCTGAGACACTTCCGATAGCAGAGATGTGATATCTCAATGCTTATACCAAACCTGAGACGCTTCCTATAACATGAGATGTGATATCCAACTCCTTCCCGTTCCAAACCTGAGACCCTTCCTTTAGCATGAGATGTGATATCCAGCTCCTTCCCATTCCAATACTGAGACACTTCCGATAGCAGAGATGTGATATCTCAATGCTTATACCAAACCTGAGACCCTTCCTATAACATGAGATGTGATATCCAACTCCTTCCCGTTCCAAACCTGAGACCCTTCCTTTAGCATGGGATGTGATATCCAGCTCCTTCCCATTCCAATACTGAGACACTTCCAATAGCATGAGATGTGATATCTCAATGCTTCTAATATCAAAACTGAGACCAACAAAAATGATATGTGATATCTAAGTCCTTCCCATTCCAATCCTGAGACCCTTCCTATAGCATGAGATGTGATATCTCATTGCTTCTAATATCAAACTTGAGACCCTCCCTATAGCATGAGAAGTGATATCCAAGTCCTTCCCATTCCAATCCTGAGACACTTCCTATAGCATGAGATGTGATATCTCAATGCTTATACCAAACCTGAGACCCTTCCTACGGCATGAGATGTCATATACAACTCCTTCCCATTCCAATCCTGAGACCCTTCCTATAGCATGAGATGTGATATCTCAATGCTTATACCAAACCTGAGACCCTTCCTATAGCATGAGATGTGATATCCAACTCCTTCCCATTCCAATCCTGAGACCCTTCCTATAGCATGAGATGTGATGTCTCAATGCTTCTAATACCAAACCTGAGATCCTTCCTATAACATGAGATGTGATATCCAACTCCTTCCATTCCAATCCTGAGACCCTTCCTATAGCATGAGATTTGATATCTCAATGCTTATACCAAACCTGAGACCCTTCCTATAGCATGAGAAGTGATATCCAACTCCTTCCCGTTCCAAACCTGAGACCCTTCCTTTAGCATTAGATGTGATATCCAGCTCCTTCCCATTCCAATACTGAGACACTTCCGATAGCATGAGATGTGATATCTCAATGCTTCTAATATCAAAACTGAGACCAACAAAAATGATATGTGATATCTAAGTCCTTCCCATTCCAATCCTGAGACCCTCCCTATAGCATGAGATGGGATATCCAAGTCCTTCCCATTCCAATCCTGAGACCCTTCCTATAGCATGAGATGTGATATCTCAATGCTTCTAATACCAAACCTGAGACCCTTCCTATAACATGAGATGGGAATATCCAACTCCTTACCATTCTAATCCTGAGACCCTTCCGATAGCAGAGATGTGATATCTCAATGCTTATACCAAACCTGAGATCCTTCCTATAACATGAGATGTGATATCCAACTCCTTCCCATTCCAATACTGAGACACTTCCTATAGCATGAGATGTGATATCTCACTGCTTATACCAAACCTGAGACCCTTCCTATAGCATGAGATGTGATATCCAACTCCTTCCCATTCCAATCCTGAGACCCTTCCTATAGCATGAGATGTGATATCTCAATGCTTCTAATATCAAACTTGAGACCCTCCCTATAGCATGAGATGTGATATCCAAGTCCTTCCCATTCCAATCCTGAGACACTTCCTATAGCATGAGATGTGATATCTCAATGCTTCTAATACCAAACCTGAGACTCTTCCTATAACATGAGATGGGATATCCAACTCCTTCCCATTCCAATCCTGAGACCCTTCCGATAGCAGAGATGTGATATCTCAATGCTTATACCAAACCTGAGACCCTTCCTACGGCATGAGATGTCATATACAACTCCTTCCCATTCGAATCCTGAGACCCTTCCTATAGCATGAGATGTGATATCTCAATGCTTATACCAAACCTGAGACCCTTCCTATAGCATGAGATGTGATATCCAACTCCTTCCCATTCCAATCCTGAGACCCTTCCTATAGCATGAGATGTGATGTCTCAATGCTTCTAATACCAAACCTGAGATCCTTCCTATAACATGAGATGTGATATCCAACTCCTTCCATTCCAATCCTGAGACCCTTCCTATAGCATGAGATTTGATATCTCAATGCTTATACCAAACCTGAGACCCTTCCTATAGCATGAGATGTGATACCCAAGTCCTTCCCATTCCAATCCTTAGACCCTTCCTACAGCATGCAATATGATATCTCAATGATTCTAATAACAATCCTGAGACCCGTCCTATAACGTGAGATGGGATATCCAATTCCTTCCCATTCCAATCCCGAGACACTTCCGATAGCAGAGATGTGATATCTCAATGCTTATACCTAACCTGAGACCCTTCCTATAACATGAGATCGGATATCCAACTCCTTCCCGTTCCAAACCTGAGACCCTTCCTTTAGCATGAGATGTGATATCCAGCTCCTTCCCATTCCAATCCTGAGACACTTCCGATAGCATGAGATGTGATATCTCAATGCTTCTAATATCAAAACTGAAACCCTCCCTATAGCATGATATGTGATATCTAAATCCTTCCCATTCCAATCCTAAGACCCTTCCTATAGCATGAGATGTGATATCTCAATGCTTCTACCAAACCTGAGACCCTTCCTTTAGCATGAGATGTGATATCCAACTCCTTCCCATTCCAATCCTGAGACCCTTCCTATAGCATGAGATGTGATATCTCAATACTTCTAATACCAAACCTGAGATCCTTCCGATAACATGAGATGTGATATCCAAATCCTTCCCATTCCAATCCTGAGACCCTTCTGATAGCATGAGATGTGATATCTCAATGTTTCTAATACCAAACCTGAGATCCTTCCGATAGCATGAGATGTGATATCTCAATGCTTCTAATACCAAACCTGAGATCCTTCCTATAACATGAGATGTGATATCCAACTCCTTCCCATTCCAATCCTGAGACCCTTCTGATAGCATGAGATGTGATATCTCAATACTTCTAATACCAAACCTGAGATCCTTCCGATAACATGAGATGTGATATCCAAATCCTTCCCCTTCCAAACCTGAGACTCTCCCTTTAGCATGAGATGTGATATCCAACTCCTTCCCATTCCAATCCTGAGACCCTTCTGATAGCATGAGATGTGATATCTCAATGCCTCTAATACCAAACCTGAGATCCTACCTCTAACATGAAATGTGATATCCAACTCTTTCCCCTTCCAAACCTGAGAGCCTTCCTATAACATGAGATGTGATATCCAACTCCTTCCCATTCCAACCTGAGACCCTTCCTATAGCATGAGATGTGATATCTCAATGCCTCTAATACCAAACCTGAGATCCTTCCTCTAACATGAAATGTGATATCCAACTCCTTCCCTTTCCAAACCTGAGAGCCTATCTATAGCATGAGATGTGATATCCAAGTCCTTCCCATTCCAATCCTTAGGCCCTTCCTACAGCATGCAATATGATATCTCAATGATTCTAATAACAAACCTGAGACCCGTCCTATAACATGAGATGTGTTAAGACGGATTTCTGAACTCTGTCCTGGTGGAGCAGAAGTTCAGAAGGCCAACCTAATTACTTGGAACAGGGTAACCTCTGGACGAGCCAGACCAATCAAGGTAGCGATCGCGGCGGTCAAGACTAGGTCTCAAGAGGGGTGAGGGTGACTGAAAGCCCGCAATGAGCACACAAAACAAGATCCCTTACAAACTACTCCAAACAGGTGTTATATAAAAAATATATACACGTTTATTTTAAGGCCTTTAAAACAATGACCGTAGCGAGAAAATCACAATATCACAATATTAAACCAACACATACCATATCAACACAATATATATACAAATACGACAGTCGCAAGCGTTATATGCACGAAATGTGTAGTCCACCTGAAAGGGAAGGAAAACAGGCAGTGCGATACAATGCTTTAGACTCAGTTCGCCTTCACAGACACCTAACTAGATGGAAGTCCGAGCCCTGCGAAGAGTGGAGCCTTGTGCTCAAAGTACCTGCACGCGCTGGTGCCAACGGGCAAAAGGAGAAGCTCTTCGAAGGAAGTCAGGCAGTTCAGTTTAGTGCATACAGAAGAAGAACAAGTTCCGCGACTCAAGCGCAGCCTCCACAGTGGGCAGAAGCAGAGCGCGAGTACGGACAAACGGGTGCTGTTTTACACAGCGGGGAAAAGCAATGGGCTCCTGCAGGAGGGCGACCAGATCCTAGCTATACTACTCACCGGTCCCCGATGCAAGCAGACCCAGGCTTCTCCGCGTCAGTTTCAGCAGCTGGCAGGTTCAGAAGAGCAGGGAACGCCTCGTCGTCGTGTTGAGTAAAAAGACGTCCCAATCGAAGAAACCTGCACAGTTTTGTCACCACAGCAGGGCAACGGAGCGGCCGTGTGTATCTGAGCCAAATGTACACTACTCGCTTCTAATACCAAACCTGAGACCCTTCCGATAGCATGAGATGTGATATCTCAATGCTTCAAAAACCAAACATGAGAACCATCCTATAACATGAGATGTGAAATCCAAATCCTTCCCTTCCCAAACCTGAGACTCTTCCTATAGCATGAGATGTGATATCTCAATGCTTCTAATATCAAACTTGAGACCCTCCCTATAGCATGAGATGTGATATCCAAGTACTTCCCATTCCAATCCTGAGACACTTCCTATAGCATGAGATGTGATATCTCAATGCTTCTAATACCAAACCTGAGACTCTTCCTATAACATGAGATGGGATATCCAACTCCTTCCCATTCCAATCCTGAGACTCTTCTGATAGCAGAGATGTGATATCTCAATGCTTATACCAAACCTGAGACCCTTCCTACGGCATGAGATGTCATATACAACTCCTTCCCATTCCAATCCTGAGACCCTTCCTATAGCATGAGATGTGATATCTCAATGCTTATACCAAACCTGAGACCCTTCCTATAGCATGAGATGTGATATCCAACTCCTTCCCATTCCAATCCTGAGACCCTTCCTATAGCATGAGATGTGATGTCTCAATGCTTCTAATACCAAACCTGAGATCCTTCCTATAACATGAGATGTGATATCCAACTCCTTCCATTCCAATCCTGAGACCCTTCCTATAGCATGAGATTTGATATCGCAATGCTTATACCAAACCTGAGACCCTTCCTATAGCATGAGATGTGATATCCAAGTCTTTCCCATTCCAATCCTTAGACCCTTCATACAGCATGCAATATGATATCTCAATGATTCTAATAACAATCCTGAGACCCGTCCTATAACATGAGATGGGATATCCAATTCCTTCCCATTCCAATCCTGAGACACTTCCGATAGCAGAGATGTGATATCTCAATGCTTATACCAAACCTGAGACCCTTCCTATAACATGAGATCGGATATCCAACTCCTTCCCGTTCCAAACCTGAGACCCTTCCTTTAGCATGAGATGTAATATCCAGCTCCTTCCCATTCCAATCCTGAGACACTTCCGATAGCATGAGATGTGATATCTCAATGCTTCTACCAAACCTGAGACCCTTCCTTTAGCATGAGATGTGATATCCAACTCCTTCCCATTCCAACCTGAGACCCTTCCTATAGCATGAGAAGGGATATCCAACTCCTTCCCAATCCAATCCTGAGACCCTTCCGATAGCAGAGATGTGATATCTCAATGCTTATACCAAACCTGAGACCCTTCCTATGGCATGAGATGTGATATCCAACTCCTTGCCATTCAAATCCTGAGACCCTCCCTATAACAAGAGATGTCATATCCAACTCCTTCCCATTCCAAACCTGAGACCCTTCCTTTAGCATGAGATGTGATATCCAAATCCTTCACATTCCAATCCGGAGACCCTTCCTATAACATGAGATGTGATATCCAACTCCTTCCCAATCCAATCCTGAGACCCTTCCGATAGCAGAGATGTGATATCTCAATGCTTATACCAAACCTGAGACCCTTCCTATGGCATGAGATGTGATATCCAACTCCTTGCCATTCAAATCCTGAGACCCTCCCTATAACAAGAGATGTCATATCCAACTCCTTCCCATTCCAAACCTGAGACCCTTCCTTTAGCATGAGATGTGATATCCAAATCCTTCACATTCCAATCCAGAGACCAATCCTATAGCATGAGATGTGATATCTCAATGCTTCTAATACCAAACCTGAGACCCTTCCGATAGCATGAGATGTGATATCTCAATGCTTCAAAAACCAAACATGAGAACCGTCCTATAACATGAGATGTGAAATCCAAATCCTTCCCTTCCCAAACCTGAGACTCTTCCTATAGCATGAGATGTGATATCTCAATGCTTCTAATATCAAACTTGAGACCCTCCCTATAGCATGAGATGTGATATCCAAGTCCTTCCCATTCCAATCCTGAGACACTTCCTATAGCATGAGATGTGATATCTCAATGCTTCTAATACCAAACCTGAGACTCTTCCTATAACATGAGATGGGATATCCAACTCCTTCCCATTCCAATCCTGAGACTCTTCTGATAGCAGAGATGTGATATCTCAATGCTTATACCAAACCTGAGACCCTTCCTACGGCATGAGATGTCATATACAACTCCTTCCCATTCCAATCCTGAGACCCTTCCTATAGCATGAGATGTGATATCTCAATGCTTATACCAAACCTGAGACCCTTCCTATAGCATGAGATGTGATATCCAACTCCTTCCCATTCCAATCCTGAGACCCTTCCTATAGCATGAGATGTGATGTCTCAATGCTTCTAATACCAAACCTGAGATCCTTCCTATAACATGAGATGTGATATCCAACTCCTTCCATTCCAATCCTGAGACCCTTCCTATAGCATGAGATTTGATATCTCAATGCTTATACCAAACCTGAGACCCTTCCTATAGCATGAGATGTGATATCCAAGTCTTTCCCATTCCAATCCTTAGACCCTTCCTACAGCATGCAATATGATATCTCAATGATTCTAATAACAATCCTGAGACCCGTCCTATAACATGAGATGGGATATCCAACTCCTTCCCATTCCAATCCTGAGACACTTCCGATAGCAGAGATGTGATATCTCAATGCTTATACCAAACCTGAGACCCTTCCTATAACATGAGATCGGATATCCAACTCCTTCCAGTTCCAAACCTGAGACCCTTCCTTTAGCATGAGATGTAATATCCAGCTCCTTCCCATTCCAATCCTGAGACACTTCCGATAGCATGAGATGTGATATCTCAATGCTTCTAATATCAAAACTGAAACCCTCCCTATAGCATGAGATGTGATATCCAACTCCTTCCCATTCCAACCTGAGACCCTTCCTATAGCATGAGAAGGGATATCCAACTCCTTCCCAATCCAATCCTGAGACCCTTCCGATAGCAGAGATGTGATATCTCAATGCTTATACCAAACCTGAGACCCTTCCTATGGCATGAGATATGATATCCAACACCTTGCCATTCAAATCCCGACACCCTCCCTATAACAAGAGATGTCATATCCAACTCCTTCCCATTCCAAACCTGAGACCCTTCCTTTAGCATGAGATGTGATATCCAAATCCTTCACATTCCAATCCGGAGACCCTTCCTATAACATGAGATGTGATATCCAACTCCTTCCCAATCCAATCCTGAGATCCTTCCGATAGCAGAGATGTGATATCTCAATGCTTATACCAAACCTGAGACCCTTCCTATAGCATGAGATGTGATATCCAACTCCTTCCGATTCCAATCCTGAGACCCTTCCTATAGCATGAGATGTGATATCGCAATGCTTCTACCAAAACTGAGACCCTTCCTTTAGCATGAGATGTGATATCCAAGTCCTTCCCATTCCAATCCTGAGACCCTTCCTATAGCATGAGATGTGATATCTCAATGCTTCTAATACCAAACCTGAGATCCTTCCGATAGCATGAGATGTGATATCTCAATGCTTCTAATACCAAACCTGAGATCCTTCCTATAACATGAGATGTGATATCCAAATCCTTCCCCATCCAAACCTGAGACCCTCCCTTTAGCATGAGATGTGATATCCAACTCCTTCCCATTCCAATCCTGATACCCTTCTGATAGCATGAGATGTGATATCTCAATGCCTCTAATACCAAACCTGAGATCCTACCTCTAACATGAAATGTGATATCCAACTCCTTCCCTTTCCAAACCTGAGAGCCTTCCTACAGCATGAGATGTGATATCCAAGTCCTTCCCATTCCAATCTTGAGACCCTTCCTATAACATGAGATGTGATATCCAACTCTTTCCCATTCCAACCTGAGACCTTTCCTATAGCATGAGATGGGATATCCAACAACTCCTTCCAAATCCAATCCTGATACCCTTCCGATAGCATGAGATGTGATATCCCAATGCTTCTACAAAACCTGAGACCCATACCATGGCATGATGTGATATCAAACTCCCGTCCTATACCATGAGACTTGATATCTCAATGCTTCTAATACCAAACCTGAGACCGGTCAAATAACATGAGATGTGATATCCAAATCCTTCCCCTTCCAAACCTGAGACCCTTCCTTTAGCATGAGATGTGATATCCAAATCCTTCCCATTCCAATCCTTAAACCCTTCCTATAGCATGAGATGTGATATCTCAATGTTTCTAATAAAAAACCTGAGACCCTTCCTATAGCAAGAGATGTGATATCCAAATCCTTCCCATTCCAACCTGAGACCCTTCCTATAGCATGAGAAGGGATATCCAACTCCTTTCCATTCCAATCCTTAAACCCTTCCTATAGCATGAGATGTGATATCTCAATGTTTCTAATAAAAAACCTGAGACCCTTCCTATAGCAAGAGATGTGATATCCAAATCCTTCCTATTCCAACCTGAGACCCTTCCTATAGCATGAGAAGGGATATCCAACTCCTTCCCATTTCAATCCTGAGATCCTTCCTATAACATGAGATGTGATATCCAATTCCTTCCCATTCCAAACCTGAGACCCTTCCTATTGGATGAGATGTGATATCCAACTCCTTCCCATTCCAAACCTGAGACCCTTCCTATACCATAAGATGTGATATCTCAATGCTTCTAATACCAAACCTGGGACCCGTCCTATAACACGAGATATGATATCCAAATCCTTCCCATTCCAATCCTGAAACCCTTCCGATGTGATATCTCAATGTTTCTAATAAAAAACCTGAGACCCTTCATATAGCAAGAGATGTGATATCCAAATACTTCCCATTTCAATCTTGAGACCCTTCCTATAACATGAGATATGATATCCAACTCCTTCCCATTCCAACATGAGACCCTTCCTATAGCATGAGAAGGGATGTCCAACTCCTTCCCAATCCAATCCTGAGACCCTTCCGATAGCAGAGATGTGATATCTCAATGCTTATACCAAACCTGAGACCCTTCCTTTAGCATGAGATTTGATATCCAAATTCTTCACATTCCAATCCTGAGACCCTTCCTATAGCATGAGATGTGATATCTCAATGCTTCTAATACCAAACCTGAGATGCTTCCTATAACATGAGATGTGATATCCAACTCCTTCCCATTCCAAACCTGAGACCCTTCCGATAGCATGAGATGTGATATCTCAATGCTTCTAAAACCAAACATGAGAACCATCCTATAACATGAGATGTGAAATCCCAATCCTTCCCTTCCCAAACCTGAGACACTTCCTATAGCTTGAGATGTGATATCAAACTCCTTCCCATTCCAATCCTGAAATAGCTTGAGATGTGATATCCAACTCCTTCCCATTCCAATCCTGAGACCCTTATTATACCATGAGATGTGATATCTCAAGGCTTCTTATACCAAACCTGAGACCCTTCCTATGGCATGAGATGTGATATCCAACTCCTTGCCATTCAAATCCTGAGACCCTCCCTATAACAAGAGATGTCATATCCAACTCCTTCCCATTCCAAACCTGAGACCCTTCCTTTAGCATGAGATGTGATATCCAAATCCTTCACATTCCAATCCAGAGACCAATCCTATAGCATGAGATGTGATATCTCAATGCTTCTAATACCAAACCTGAGACTCTTCCGATAGCATGAGATGTGATATCTCAATGCTTCAAAAACCAAACATGAGAACCATCCTATAACATGAGATGTGAAATCCAAATCCTTCCCTTCCCAAACCTGAGACTCTTCCTATAGCATGAGATGTGATATCTCAATGCTTCTACCAAACCTGAAACCCTTCCTATAGCATGAGATGTGATATACAACTCCTTCCCATTCCAATCCTGAGACACTTCCTATAGCATGAGATGTGATATCACAATGCTTCTAATACCAAACCTGAGACCCATTCTATAACATGAGATGTGATATCCAAATCCTTCCCCTTCCAAACCTGAGACCCTTCCTTTAGCATGAGATGTGATATCCAGCTCCTCCCATTCCAATCCTGAGACCCTTCCGATAGCATGAGATGTGATATCTCAATGCTTCTAATATCAAAACTGAGACCCTCCCTATAGCATGAGATGTGATATCTAAGTCCTTCCCATTCCAATCCTGAGACCCTTCCGATAGCAGAGATGTGATATCTCAATGCTTATACCAAACCTGAGACCCTTCCTATGGCATGAGATGTGATATCCAACTCCTTGCCATTCAAATCCTGAGACCCTCCCTATAACAAGAGATGTCATATCCAACTCCTTCCCATTCCAAACCTGAGACCCTTCCTTTAGCATGAGATGTGATATCCAAATCCTTCACATTCCAATCCGGAGACCAATCCTATAGCATGAGATGTGATATCTCAATGCTTCTAATACCAAACCTGAGACCCTTCCGATAGCATGAGATGTAATATCTCAATGCTTCAAAAACCAAACATGAGAACCATCCTATAACAAGAGATGTGAAATCCAAATCCTTCCCTTCCCAAACCTGAGACTCTTCCTATAGCATGAGATGTGATATCTCAATGCTTCTAATATCAAACTTGAGACCCTCCCTATAGCATGAGATGTGATATCCAAGTCCTTCCCATTCCAATCCTGAGACACTTCCTATAGCATGAGATGTGATATCTCAATGCTTCTAATACCAAACCTGAGACTCTTCCTATAACATGAGATGGGATATCCAACTCCTTCCCATTCCAATCCTGAGACTCTTCTGATAGCAGAGATGTGATATCTCAATGCTTATACCAAACCTGAGACCCTTCCTACGGCATGAGATGTCATATACAACTCCTTCCCATTCCAATCCTGAGACCCTTCCTATAGCATGAGATGTGATATCTCAATGCTTATACCAAACCTGAGACCCTTCCTATAGCATGAGATGTGATATCCAACTCCTTCCCATTCCAATCCTGAGACCCTTCCTATAGCATGAGATGTGATGTCTCAATGCTTCTAATACCAAACCTGAGATCCTTCCTATAACATGAGATGTGATATCCAACTCCTTCCATTCCAATCCTGAGACCCTTCCTATAGCATGAGATTTGATATCTCAATGCTTATACCAAACCTGAGACTCTTCCTATAGCATGAGATGTGATATCCAAGTCTTTCCCATTCCAATCCTTAGACCCTTCCTACAGCATGCAATATGATATCTCAATGATTCTAATAACAATCCTGAGACCCGTCCTATAACATGAGATGGGATATCCAATTCCTTCCCATTCCAATCCTGAAACACTTCCGATAGCAGAGATGTGATATCTCAATGCTTATACCAAACCTGAGACCCTTCCTATAACATGAGATCGGATATCCAACTCCTTCCCGTTCCAAACCTGAGACCCTTCCTTTAGCATGAGATGTAATATCCAGCTCCTTCCCATTCCAATCCTGAGACACTTCCGATAGCATGAGATGTGATATCTCAATGCTTCTAATATCAAAACTGAAACCCTCCCTATAGCATGATATGTGATATCTAAGTCCTTCCCATTCCAATCCTGAGACCCTTCCTATAGCATGAGATGTGATATCTCAATGCTTCTACCAAACCTGAGACCCTTCCTTTAGCATGAGATGTGATATCCAACTCCTTCCCATTCCAACCTGAGACCCTTCCTATAGCATGAGAAGGGATATCCAACTCCTTCCCAATCCAATCCTGAGACCCTTCCGATAGCAGAGATGTGATATCTCAATGCTTATACCAAACCTGAGACCCTTCCTATGGCATGAGATGTGATATCCAACTCCTTGCCATTCAAATCCTGAGACCCTCCCTATAACAAGAGATGTCATATCCAACTCCTTCCCATTCCAAACCTGAGACCCTTCCTTTAGCATGAGATGTGATATCCAAATCCTTCACATTCCAATCCGGAGACCCTTCCTATAACATGAGATGTGATATCCAACTCCTTCCCAATCCAATCCTGAGACCCTTCCGATAGCAGAGATGTGATATCTCAATGCTTATACCAAACCTGAGACCCTTCCTATGGCATGAGATGTGATATCCAACTCCTTGCCATTCAAATCCTGAGACCCTCCCTATAACAAGAGATGTCATATCCAACTCCTTCCCATTCCAAACCTGAGACCCTTCCTTTAGCATGAGATGTGATATCCAAATCCTTCACATTCCAATCCAGAGACCAATCCTATAGCATGAGATGTGATATCTCAATGCTTCTAATACCAAACCTGAGACCCTTCCGATAGCATGAGATGTGATATCTCAATGCTTCAAAAACCAAACATGAGAACCATCCTATAACATGAGATGTGAAATCCAAATCCTTCCCTTCCCAAACCTGAGACTCTTCCTATAGCATGAGATGTGATATCTCAATGCTTCTACCAAACCTGAAACCCTTCCTATAGCATGAGATGTGATATCCAACTCCTTCCCATTCCAATCCTGAGACACTTCCTATAGCATGAGATGTGATATCACAATGCTTCTAATACCAAACCTGAAACCCATCCTATAACATGAGATGTGATATCCAAATCCTTCCCCTTCCAAACCTGAGACCCTTCCTTTAGCATGAGATGTGATATCTCAATGCTTCTAATATCAAAACTGAGACCCTCCCTATAGCATGAGATGTGATATCTAAGTCCTTCCCATTCCAATCCTGAGACCCTTCCGATAGCAGAGATGTGGTATCTCAATGCTTATACCAAACCTGAGACCCTTCCTATGGCATGAGATGTGATATCCAACTCCTTGCCATTCAAATCCTGAGACCCTCCCTATAACAAGAGATGTCATATCCAACTCCTTCCCATTCCAAACCTGAGACCCTTCCTTTAGCATGAGATGTGATATCCAAATCCTTCACATTCCAATCCGGAGACCAATCCTATAGCATGAGATGTGATATCTCAATGCTTCTAATACCAAACCTGAGACCCTTCCGATAGCATGAGATGTGATATCTCAATGCTTCAAAAACCAAACATGAGAACCATCCTATAACATGAGATGTGAAATCCAAATCCTTCCCTTCCCAAACCTGAGACTCTTCCTATAGCATGAGATGTGATATCTCAATGCTTCTAATATCAAACTTGAGACCCTCCCTATAGCATGAGATGTGATATCCAAGTCCTTCCCATTCCAATCCTGAGACACTTCCTATAGCATGAGATGTGATATCTCAATGCTTCTAATACCAAACCTGAGACTCTTCCTATAACATGAGATGGGATATCCAACTCCTTCCCATTCCAATCCTGAGACTCTTCTGATAGCAGAGATGTGATATCTCAATGCTTATACCAAACCTGAGACCCTTCCTACGGCATGAGATGTCATATACAACTCCTTCCCATTCCAATCCTGAGACCCTTCCTATAGCATGAGATGTGATATCTCAATGCTTATACCAAACCTGAGACCCTTCCTATAGCATGAGATGTGATATCCAACTCCTTCCCATTCCAATCCTGAGACCCTTCCTATAGCATGAGATTTGATGTCTCAATGCTTCTAATACCAAACCTGAGATCCTTCCTATAACATGAGATGTGATATCCAACTCCTTCCATTCCAATCCTGAGACCCTTCCTATAGCATGAGATTTGATATCTCAATGCTTATACCAAACCTGAGACCCTTCCTATAGCATGAGATGTGATATCCAAGTCTTTCCCATTCCAATCCTTAGACCCTTCCTACAGCATGCAATATGATATCTCAATGATTCTAATAACAATCCTGAGACCCGTCCTATAACATGAGATGGGATATCCAATTCCTTCCCATTCCAATCCTAAGACACTTCCGATAGCAGAGATGTGATATCTCAATGCTTATACCAAACCTGAGACCCTTCCTATAACATGAGATCGGATATCCAACTCCTTCCCGTTCCAAACCTGAGACCCTTCCTTTAGCATGAGATGTAATATCCAGCTCCTTCCCATTCCAATCCTGAGACACTTCCGATAGCATGAGATGTGATATCTCAATGCTTCTAATATCAAAACTGAAACCCTCCCTATAGCATGATATGTGATATCTAAGTCCTTCCCATTCCAATCCTGAGACCCTTCCTATAGCATGAGATGTGATATCTCAATGCTTCTACCAAACCTGAGACCCTTCCTTTAGCATGAGATGTGATATCCAACTCCTTCCCATTCCAACCTGAGACCCTTCCGATAGCAGAGATGTGATATCTCAATGCTTATACCAAACCTGAGACCCTTCCTATGGCATGAGATGTGATATCCAACTCCTTGCCATTCAAATCCTGAGACCCTCCCTATAACAAGAGATGTCATATCCAACTCCTTCCCATTCCAAACCTGAGACCCTTCCTTTAGCATGAGATGTGATATCCAAATCCTTCACATTCCAATCCGGAGACCCTTCCTATAACATGAGATGTGATATCCAACTCCTTCCCAATCCAATCCTGAGACCCTTCCGATAGCAGAGATGTGATATCTCAATGCTTATACCAAACCTGAGACCCTTCCTATGGCATGAGATGTGATATCCAACTCCTTGCCATTCAAATCCTGAGACCCTCCCTATAACAAGAGATGTCATATCCAACTCCTTCCCATTCCAAACCTGAGACCCTTCCTTTAGCATGAGATGTGATATCCAAATCCTTCACATTCCAATCCGGAGACCAATCCTATAGCATGAGATGTGATATCTCAATGCTTCTAATACCAAACCTGAGACCCTTCCGATAGCATGAGATGTGATATCTCAATGCTTCAAAAACCAAACATGAGAACCATCCTATAACATGAGATGTGAAATCCAAATCCTTCCCTTCCCAAACCTGAGACTCTTCCTATAGCATGAGATGTGATATCTCAATGCTTCTACCAAACCTGAAACCCTTCCTATAGCATGAGATGTGATATCCAACTCCTTCCCATTCCAATCCTGAGACACTTCCTATAGCATGAGATGTGATATCACAATGCTTCTAATACCAAACCTGAGACCCATCCTATAACATGAGATGTGATATCCAAATCCTTCCCCTTCCAAACCTGAGACCCTTCCTTTAGCATGAGATGTGATATCCAGCTCCTCCCATTCCAATCCTGAGACCCTTCCGATAGCATGAGATGTGATATCTCAATGCTTCTAATATCAAAACTGAGACCCTCCCTATAGCATGAGATGTGATATCTAAGTCCTTCCCATTCCAATCCTGAGACCCTTCCGATAGCAGAGATGTGGTATCTCAATGCTTATACCAAACCTGAGACCCTTCCTATGGCATGAGATGTGATATCCAACTCCTTGCCATTCAAATCCTGAGACCCTCCCTATAACAAGAGATGTCATATCCAACTCCTTCCCATTCCAAACCTGAGACCCTTCCTTTAGCATGAGATGTGATATCCAAATCCTTCACATTCCAATCCGGAGACCCTTCCTATAACATGAGATGTGATATCCAACTCCTTCCCAATCCAATCCTGAGACCCTTCCGATAGCAGAGATGTGATATCTCAATGCTTATACCAAACCTGAGACCCTTCCTATGGCATGAGATGTGATATCCAACTCCTTGCCATTCAAATCCTGAGACCCTCCCTATAACAAGAGATGTCATATCCAACTCCTTCCCATTCCAAACCTGAGACCCTTCCTTTAGCATGAGATGTGATATCCAAATCCTTCACATTCCAATCCGGAGACCAATCCTATAGCATGAGATGTGATATCTCAATGCTTCTAATACCAAACCTGAGACCCTTCCGATAGCATGAGATGTGATATCTCAATGCTTCAAAAACCAAACATGAGAACCATCCTATAACATGAGATGTGAAATCCAAATCCTTCCCTTCCCAAACCTGAGACTCTTCCTATAGCATGAGATGTGATATCTCAATGCTTCTACCAAACCTGAAACCCTTCCTATAGCATGAGATGTGATATCCAACTCCTTCCCATTCCAATCCTGAGACACTTCCTATAGCATGAGATGTGATATCACAATGCTTCTAATACCAAACCTGAGACCCATCCTATAACATGAGATGTGATATCCAAATCCTTCCCCTTCCAAACCTGAGACCCTTCCTTTAGCATGAGATGTGATATCCAGCTCCTCCCATTCCAATCCTGAGACCCTTCCGATAGCATGAGATGTGATATCTCAATGCTTCTAATATCAAAACTGAGACCCTCCCTATAGCATGAGATGTGATATCTAAGTCCTTCCCATTCCAATCCTGAGACCCTTCCGATAGCAGAGATGTGGTATCTCAATGCTTATACCAAACCTGAGACCCTTCCTATGGCATGAGATGTGATATCCAACTCCTTGCCATTCAAATCCTGAGACCCTCCCTATAACAAGAGATGTCATATCCAACTCCTTCCCATTCCAAACCTGAGACCCTTCCTTTAGCATGAGATGTGATATCCAAATCCTTCACATTCCAATCCGGAGACCAATCCTATAGCATGAGATGTGATATCTCAATGCTTCTAATACCAAACCTGAGACCCTTCCGATAGCATGAGATGTGATATCTCAATGCTTCAAACACCAAACATGAGAACCATCCTATAACATGAGATGTGAAATCCAAATCCTTCCCTTCCCAAACCTGAGACTCTTCCTATAGCATGAGATGTGATATCTCAATGCTTCTAATATCAAACTTGAGACCCTCCCTATAGCATGAGATGTGATATCCAAGTCCTTCCCATTCCAATCCTGAGACACTTCCTATAGCATGAGATGTGATATCTCAATGCTTCTAATACCAAACCTGAGACTCTTCCTATAACATGAGATGGGATATCCAACTCCTTCCCATTCCAATCCTGAGACTCTTCTGATAGCAGAGATGTGATATCTCAATGCTTATACCAAACCTGAGACCCTTCCTATAGCATGAGATGTGATATCCAACTCCTTCCCATTCCAATCCTGAGACCCTTCCTATAGCATGAGATGTGATGTCTCAATGCTTCTAATACCAAACCTGAGATCCTTCCTATAACATGAGATGTGATATCCAACTCCTTCCATTCCAATCCTGAGACCCTTCCTATAGCATGAGATTTGATATCTCAATGCTTATACCAAACCTGAGACTCTTCCTACAGCATGAGATGTGATATCCAAGTCTTTCCCATTCCAATCCTTAGACCCTTCCTACAGCATGCAATATGATATCTCAATGATTCTAATAACAATCCTGAGACCCGTCCTATAACATGAGATGGGATATCCAATTCCTTCCCATTCCAATCCTGAGACACTTCCGATAGCAGAGATGTGATATCTCAATGCTTATACCAAACCTGAGACCCTTCCTATAACATGAGATCGGATATCCAACTCCTTCCCGTTCCAAACCTGAGACCCTTCCTTTAGCATGAGATGTAATATCCAGCTCCTTCCCATTCCAATCCTGAGACACTTCCGATAGCATGAGATGTGATATCTCAATGCTTCTAATATCAAAACTGAAACCCTCCCTATAGCATGATATGTGATATCTAAGTCCTTCCCATTCCAATCCTGAGACCCTTCCTATAGCATGAGATGTGATATCTCAATGCTTCTACCAAACCTGAGACCCTTCCTTTAGCATGAGATGTGATATCCAACTCCTTCCCATTCCAACCTGAGACCCTTCCTATAGCATGAGAAGGGATATCCAACTCCTTCCCAATCCAATCCTGAGACCCTTCCGATAGCAGAGATGTGATATCTCAATGCTTATACCAAACCTGAGACCCTTCCTATGGCATGAGATGTGATATCCAACTCCTTGCCATTCAAATCCTGAGACCCTCCCTATAACAAGAGATGTCATATCCAACTCCTTCCCATTCCAAACCTGAGACCCTTCCTTTAGCATGAGATGTGATATCCAAATCCTTCACATTCCAATCCAGAGACCAATCCTATAGCATGAGATGTGATATCTCAATGCTTCTAATACCAAACCTGAGACCCTTCCGATAGCATGAGATGTGATATCTCAATGCTTCAAAAACCAAACATGAGAACCATCCTATAACATGAGATGTGAAATCCAAATCCTTCCCTTCCCAAACCTGAGACTCTTCCTATAGCATGAGATGTGATATCTCAATGCTTCTACCAAACCTGAAACCCTTCCTATAGCATGAGATGTGATATCCAACTCCTTCCCATTCCAATCCTGAGACACTTCCTATAGCATGAGATGTGATATCACAATGCTTCTAATACCAAACCTGAAACCCATCCTATAACATGAGATGTGATATCCAAATCCTACCCCTTCCAAACCTGAGACCCTTCCTTTAGCATGAGATGTGATATCCAGCTCCTCCCATTCCAATCCTGAGACCCTTCCGATAGCATGAGATGTGATATCTAAATGCTTCTAATATCAAAACTGAGACCCTCCCTATAGCATGAGATGTGATATCTAAGTCCTTCCCATTCCAATCCTGAGACCCTTCCGATAGCAGAGATGTGGTATCTCAATGCTTATACCAAACCTGAGACCCTTCCTATGGCATGAGATGTGATATCCAACTCCTTGCCATTCAAATCCTGAGACCCTCCCTATAACAAGAGATGTCATATCCAACTCCTTCCCATTCCAAACCTGAGACCCTTCCTTTAGCATGAGATGTGATATCCAAATCCTTCACATTCCAATCCGGAGACCAATCCTATAGCATGAGATGTGATATCTCAATGCTTCTAATACCAAACCTGAGACCCTTCCGATAGCATGAGATGTGATATCTCAATGCTTCAAAAACCAAACATGAGAACCATCCTATAACATGAGATGTGAAATCCAAATCCTTCCCTTCCCAAACCTGAGACTCTTCCTATAGCATGAGATGTGATATCTCAATGCTTCTAATATTAAACTTGAGACCCTCCCTATAGCATGAGATGTGATATCCAAGTCCTTCCCATTCCAATCCTGAGACACTTCCTATAGCATGAGATGTGATATCTCAATGCTTCTAATACCAAACCTGAGACTCTTCCTATAACATGAGATGGGATATCCAACTTCTTCCCATTCCAATCCTGAGACTCTTCTGATAGCAGAGATGTGATATCTCAATGCTTATACCAAACCTGAGACCCTTCCTACGGCATGAGATGTCATATACAACTCCTTCCCATTCCAATCCTGAGACCCTTCCTATAGCATGAGATGTGATATATCAATGCTTATACCAAACCTGAGACCCTTCCTATAGCATGAGATGTGATATCCAACTCCTTCCCATTCCAATCCTGAGACCCTTCCTATAGCATGAGATTTGATGTCTCAATGCTTCTAATACCAAACCTGAGATCCTTCCTATAACATGAGATGTGATATCCAACTCCTTCCATTCCAATCCTGAGACCCTTCCTATAGCATGAGATTTGATATCTCAATGCTTATACCAAACCTGAGACCCTTCCGATAGCATGAGATGTGATATCTCAATGCTTCAAAAACCAAACATGAGAACCATCCTATAACATGAGATGTGAAATCCAAATCCTTCCCTTCCCAAACCTGAGACTCTTCCTATAGCATGAGATGTGATATCTCAATGCTTCTAATATTAAACTTGAGACCCTCCCTATAGCATGAGATGTGATATCCAAGTCCTTCCCATTCCAATCCTGAGACACTTCCTATAGCATGAGATGTGATATCTCAATGCTTCTAATACCAAACCTGAGACTCTTCCTATAACATGAGATGGGATATCCAACTCCTTCCCATTCCAATCCTGAGACTCTTCTGATAGCAGAGATGTGATATCTCAATGCTTATACCAAACCTGAGACCCTTCCTACGGCATGAGATGTCATATACAACTCCTTCCCATTCCAATCCTGAGACCCTTCCTATAGCATGAGATGTGATATCTCAATGCTTATACCAAACCTGAGACCCTTCCTATAGCATGAGATGTGATATCCAACTCCTTCCCATTCCAATCCTGAGACCCTTCCTATAGCATGAGATGTGATGTCTCAATGCTTCTAATACCAAACCTGAGATCCTTCCTATAACATGAGATGTGATATCCAACTCCTTCCATTCCAATCCTGAGACCCTTCCTATAGCATGAGATTTGATATCTCAATGCTTATACCAAACCTGAGACTCTTCCTATAGCATGAGATGTGATATCCAAGTCTTTCCCATTCCAATCCTTAGACCCTTCCTACAGCATGCAATATGATATCTCAATGATTCTAATAACAATCCTGAGACCCGTCCTATAACATGAGATGGGATATCCAATTCCTTCCCATTCCAATCCTGAAACACTTCCGATAGCAGAGATGTGATATCTCAATGCTTATACCAAACCTGAGACCCTTCCTATAACATGAGATCGGATATCCAACTCCTTCCCGTTCCAAACCTGAGACCCTTCCTTTAGCATGAGATGTAATATCCAGCTCCTTCCCATTCCAATCCTGAGACACTTCCGATAGCATGAGATGTGATATCTCAATGCTTCTAATATCAAAACTGAAACCCTCCCTATAGCATGATATGTGATATCTAAGTCCTTCCCATTCCAATCCTGAGACCCTTCCTATAGCATGAGATGTGATATCTCAATGCTTCTACCAAACCTGAGACCCTTCCTTTAGCATGAGATGTGATATCCAACTCCTTCCCATTCCAACCTGAGACCCTTCCTATAGCATGAGAAGGGATATCCAACTCCTTCCCAATCCAATCCTGAGACCCTTCCGATAGCAGAGATGTGATATCTCAATGCTTATACCAAACCTGAGACCCTTCCTATGGCATGAGATGTGATATCCAACTCCTTGCCATTCAAATCCTGAGACCCTCCCTATAACAAGAGATGTCATATCCAACTCCTTCCCATTCCAAACCTGAGACCCTTCCTTTAGCATGAGATGTGATATCCAAATCCTTCACATTCCAATCCGGAGACCCTTCCTATAACATGAGATGTGATATCCAACTCCTTCCCAATCCAATCCTGAGACCCTTCCGATAGCAGAGATGTGATATCTCAATGCTTATACCAAACCTGAGACCCTTCCTATGGCATGAGATGTGATATCCAACTCCTTGCCATTCAAATCCTGAGACCCTCCCTATAACAAGAGATGTCATATCCAACTCCTTCCCATTCCAAACCTGAGACCCTTCCTTTAGCATGAGATGTGATATCCAAATCCTTCACATTCCAATCCAGAGACCAATCCTATAGCATGAGATGTGATATCTCAATGCTTCTAATACCAAACCTGAGACCCTTCCGATAGCATGAGATGTGATATCTCAATGCTTCAAAAACCAAACATGAGAACCATCCTATAACATGAGATGTGAAATCCAAATCCTTCCCTTCCCAAACCTGAGACTCTTCCTATAGCATGAGATGTGATATCTCAATGCTTCTACCAAACCTGAAACCCTTCCTATAGCATGAGATGTGATATCCAACTCCTTCCCATTCCAATCCTGAGACACTTCCTATAGCATGAGATGTGATATCACAATGCTTCTAATACCAAACCTGAAACCCATCCTATAACATGAGATGTGATATCCAAATCCTTCCCCTTCCAAACCTGAGACCCTTCCTTTAGCATGAGATGTGATATCTCAATGCTTCTAATATCAAAACTGAGACCCTCCCTATAGCATGAGATGTGATATCTAAGTCCTTCCCATTCCAATCCTGAGACCCTTCCGATAGCAGAGATGTGGTATCTCAATGCTTATACCAAACCTGAGACCCTTCCTATGGCATGAGATGTGATATCCAACTCCTTGCCATTCAAATCCTGAGACCCTCCCTATAACAAGAGATGTCATATCCAACTCCTTCCCATTCCAAACCTGAGACCCTTCCTTTAGCATGAGATGTGATATCCAAATCCTTCACATTCCAATCCGGAGACCAATCCTATAGCATGAGATGTGATATCTCAATGCTTCTAATACCAAACCTGAGACCCTTCCGATAGCATGAGATGTGATATCTCAATGCTTCAAAAACCAAACATGAGAACCATCCTATAACATGAGATGTGAAATCCAAATCCTTCCCTTCCCAAACCTGAGACTCTTCCTATAGCATGAGATGTGATATCTCAATGCTTCTAATATCAAACTTGAGACCCTCCCTATAGCATGAGATGTGATATCCAAGTCCTTCCCATTCCAATCCTGAGACACTTCCTATAGCATGAGATGTGATATCTCAATGCTTCTAATACCAAACCTGAGACTCTTCCTATAACATGAGATGGGATATCCAACTCCTTCCCATTCCAATCCTGAGACTCTTCTGATAGCAGAGATGTGATATCTCAATGCTTATACCAAACCTGAGACCCTTCCTACGGCATGAGATGTCATATACAACTCCTTCCCATTCCAATCCTGAGACCCTTCCTATAGCATGAGATGTGATATCTCAATGCTTATACCAAACCTGAGACCCTTCCTATAGCATGAGATGTGATATCCAACTCCTTCCCATTCCAATCCTGAGACCCTTCCTATAGCATGAGATTTGATGTCTCAATGCTTCTAATACCAAACCTGAGATCCTTCCTATAACATGAGATGTGATATCCAACTCCTTCCATTCCAATCCTGAGACCCTTCCTATAGCATGAGATTTGATATCTCAATGCTTATACCAAACCTGAGACCCTTCCTATAGCATGAGATGTGATATCCAAGTCTTTCCCATTCCAATCCTTAGACCCTTCCTACAGCATGCAATATGATATCTCAATGATTCTAATAACAATCCTGAGACCCGTCCTATAACATGAGATGGGATATCCAATTCCTTCCCATTCCAATCCTAAGACACTTCCGATAGCAGAGATGTGATATCTCAATGCTTATACCAAACCTGAGACCCTTCCTATAACATGAGATCGGATATCCAACTCCTTCCCGTTCCAAACCTGAGACCCTTCCTTTAGCATGAGATGTAATATCCAGCTCCTTCCCATTCCAATCCTGAGACACTTCCGATAGCATGAGATGTGATATCTCAATGCTTCTAATATCAAAACTGAAACCCTCCCTATAGCATGATATGTGATATCTAAGTCCTTCCCATTCCAATCCTGAGACCCTTCCTATAGCATGAGATGTGATATCTCAATGCTTCTACCAAACCTGAGACCCTTCCTTTAGCATGAGATGTGATATCCAACTCCTTCCCATTCCAACCTGAGACCCTTCCGATAGCAGAGATGTGATATCTCAATGCTTATACCAAACCTGAGACCCTTCCTATGGCATGAGATGTGATATCCAACTCCTTGCCATTCAAATCCTGAGACCCTCCCTATAACAAGAGATGTCATATCCAACTCCTTCCCATTCCAAACCTGAGACCCTTCCTTTAGCATGAGATGTGATATCCAAATCCTTCACATTCCAATCCGGAGACCCTTCCTATAACATGAGATGTGATATCCAACTCCTTCCCAATCCAATCCTGAGACCCTTCCGATAGCAGAGATGTGATATCTCAATGCTTATACCAAACCTGAGACCCTTCCTATGGCATGAGATGTGATATCCAACTCCTTGCCATTCAAATCCTGAGACCCTCCCTATAACAAGAGATGTCATATCCAACTCCTTCCCATTCCAAACCTGAGACCCTTCCTTTAGCATGAGATGTGATATCCAAATCCTTCACATTCCAATCCGGAGACCAATCCTATAGCATGAGATGTGATATCTCAATGCTTCTAATACCAAACCTGAGACCCTTCCGATAGCATGAGATGTGATATCTCAATGCTTCAAAAACCAAACATGAGAACCATCCTATAACATGAGATGTGAAATCCAAATCCTTCCCTTCCCAAACCTGAGACTCTTCCTATAGCATGAGATGTGATATCTCAATGCTTCTACCAAACCTGAAACCCTTCCTATAGCATGAGATGTGATATCCAACTCCTTCCCATTCCAATCCTGAGACACTTCCTATAGCATGAGATGTGATATCACAATGCTTCTAATACCAAACCTGAGACCCATCCTATAACATGAGATGTGATATCCAAATCCTTCCCCTTCCAAACCTGAGACCCTTCCTTTAGCATGAGATGTGATATCCAGCTCCTCCCATTCCAATCCTGAGACCCTTCCGATAGCATGAGATGTGATATCTCAATGCTTCTAATATCAAAACTGAGACCCTCCCTATAGCATGAGATGTGATATCTAAGTCCTTCCCATTCCAATCCTGAGACCCTTCCGATAGCAGAGATGTGGTATCTCAATGCTTATACCAAACCTGAGACCCTTCCTATGGCATGAGATGTGATATCCAACTCCTTGCCATTCAAATCCTGAGACCCTCCCTATAACAAGAGATGTCATATCCAACTCCTTCCCATTCCAAACCTGAGACCCTTCCTTTAGCATGAGATGTGATATCCAAATCCTTCACATTCCAATCCGGAGACCCTTCCTATAACATGAGATGTGATATCCAACTCCTTCCCAATCCAATCCTGAGACCCTTCCGATAGCAGAGATGTGATATCTCAATGCTTATACCAAACCTGAGACCCTTCCTATGGCATGAGATGTGATATCCAACTCCTTGCCATTCAAATCCTGAGACCCTCCCTATAACAAGAGATGTCATATCCAACTCCTTCCCATTCCAAACCTGAGACCCTTCCTTTAGCATGAGATGTGATATCCAAATCCTTCACATTCCAATCCGGAGACCAATCCTATAGCATGAGATGTGATATCTCAATGCTTCTAATACCAAACCTGAGACCCTTCCGATAGCATGAGATGTGATATCTCAATGCTTCAAAAACCAAACATGAGAACCATCCTATAACATGAGATGTGAAATCCAAATCCTTCCCTTCCCAAACCTGAGACTCTTCCTATAGCATGAGATGTGATATCTCAATGCTTCTACCAAACCTGAAACCCTTCCTATAGCATGAGATGTGATATCCAACTCCTTCCCATTCCAATCCTGAGACACTTCCTATAGCATGAGATGTGATATCACAATGCTTCTAATACCAAACCTGAGACCCATCCTATAACATGAGATGTGATATCCAAATCCTTCCCCTTCCAAACCTGAGACCCTTCCTTTAGCATGAGATGTGATATCCAGCTCCTCCCATTCCAATCCTGAGACCCTTCCGATAGCATGAGATGTGATATCTCAATGCTTCTAATATCAAAACTGAGACCCTCCCTATAGCATGAGATGTGATATCTAAGTCCTTCCCATTCCAATCCTGAGACCCTTCCGATAGCAGAGATGTGGTATCTCAATGCTTATACCAAACCTGAGACCCTTCCTATGGCATGAGATGTGATATCCAACTCCTTGCCATTCAAATCCTGAGACCCTCCCTATAACAAGAGATGTCATATCCAACTCCTTCCCATTCCAAACCTGAGACCCTTCCTTTAGCATGAGATGTGATATCCAAATCCTTCACATTCCAATCCGGAGACCAATCCTATAGCATGAGATGTGATATCTCAATGCTTCTAATACCAAACCTGAGACCCTTCCGATAGCATGAGATGTGATATCTCAATGCTTCAAACACCAAACATGAGAACCATCCTATAACATGAGATGTGAAATCCAAATCCTTCCCTTCCCAAACCTGAGACTCTTCCTATAGCATGAGATGTGATATCTCAATGCTTCTAATATCAAACTTGAGACCCTCCCTATAGCATGAGATGTGATATCCAAGTCCTTCCCATTCCAATCCTGAGACACTTCCTATAGCATGAGATGTGATATCTCAATGCTTCTAATACCAAACCTGAGACTCTTCCTATAACATGAGATGGGATATCCAACTCCTTCCCATTCCAATCCTGAGACTCTTCTGATAGCAGAGATGTGATATCTCAATGCTTATACCAAACCTGAGACCCTTCCTATAGCATGAGATGTGATATCCAACTCCTTCCCATTCCAATCCTGAGACCCTTCCTATAGCATGAGATGTGATGTCTCAATGCTTCTAATACCAAACCTGAGATCCTTCCTATAACATGAGATGTGATATCCAACTCCTTCCATTCCAATCCTGAGACCCTTCCTATAGCATGAGATTTGATATCTCAATGCTTATACCAAACCTGAGACTCTTCCTACAGCATGAGATGTGATATCCAAGTCTTTCCCATTCCAATCCTTAGACCCTTCCTACAGCATGCAATATGATATCTCAATGATTCTAATAACAATCCTGAGACCCGTCCTATAACATGAGATGGGATATCCAATTCCTTCCCATTCCAATCCTGAGACACTTCCGATAGCAGAGATGTGATATCTCAATGCTTATACCAAACCTGAGACCCTTCCTATAACATGAGATCGGATATCCAACTCCTTCCCGTTCCAAACCTGAGACCCTTCCTTTAGCATGAGATGTAATATCCAGCTCCTTCCCATTCCAATCCTGAGACACTTCCGATAGCATGAGATGTGATATCTCAATGCTTCTAATATCAAAACTGAAACCCTCCCTATAGCATGATATGTGATATCTAAGTCCTTCCCATTCCAATCCTGAGACCCTTCCTATAGCATGAGATGTGATATCTCAATGCTTCTACCAAACCTGAGACCCTTCCTTTAGCATGAGATGTGATATCCAACTCCTTCCCATTCCAACCTGAGACCCTTCCTATAGCATGAGAAGGGATATCCAACTCCTTCCCAATCCAATCCTGAGACCCTTCCGATAGCAGAGATGTGATATCTCAATGCTTATACCAAACCTGAGACCCTTCCTATGGCATGAGATGTGATATCCAACTCCTTGCCATTCAAATCCTGAGACCCTCCCTATAACAAGAGATGTCATATCCAACTCCTTCCCATTCCAAACCTGAGACCCTTCCTTTAGCATGAGATGTGATATCCAAATCCTTCACATTCCAATCCAGAGACCAATCCTATAGCATGAGATGTGATATCTCAATGCTTCTAATACCAAACCTGAGACCCTTCCGATAGCATGAGATGTGATATCTCAATGCTTCAAAAACCAAACATGAGAACCATCCTATAACATGAGATGTGAAATCCAAATCCTTCCCTTCCCAAACCTGAGACTCTTCCTATAGCATGAGATGTGATATCTCAATGCTTCTACCAAACCTGAAACCCTTCCTATAGCATGAGATGTGATATCCAACTCCTTCCCATTCCAATCCTGAGACACTTCCTATAGCATGAGATGTGATATCACAATGCTTCTAATACCAAACCTGAAACCCATCCTATAACATGAGATGTGATATCCAAATCCTACCCCTTCCAAACCTGAGACCCTTCCTTTAGCATGAGATGTGATATCCAGCTCCTCCCATTCCAATCCTGAGACCCTTCCGATAGCATGAGATGTGATATCTAAATGCTTCTAATATCAAAACTGAGACCCTCCCTATAGCATGAGATGTGATATCTAAGTCCTTCCCATTCCAATCCTGAGACCCTTCCGATAGCAGAGATGTGGTATCTCAATGCTTATACCAAACCTGAGACCCTTCCTATGGCATGAGATGTGATATCCAACTCCTTGCCATTCAAATCCTGAGACCCTCCCTATAACAAGAGATGTCATATCCAACTCCTTCCCATTCCAAACCTGAGACCCTTCCTTTAGCATGAGATGTGATATCCAAATCCTTCACATTCCAATCCGGAGACCAATCCTATAGCATGAGATGTGATATCTCAATGCTTCTAATACCAAACCTGAGACCCTTCCGATAGCATGAGATGTGATATCTCAATGCTTCAAAAACCAAACATGAGAACCATCCTATAACATGAGATGTGAAATCCAAATCCTTCCCTTCCCAAACCTGAGACTCTTCCTATAGCATGAGATGTGATATCTCAATGCTTCTAATATTAAACTTGAGACCCTCCCTATAGCATGAGATGTGATATCCAAGTCCTTCCCATTCCAATCCTGAGACACTTCCTATAGCATGAGATGTGATATCTCAATGCTTCTAATACCAAACCTGAGACTCTTCCTATAACATGAGATGGGATATCCAACTTCTTCCCATTCCAATCCTGAGACTCTTCTGATAGCAGAGATGTGATATCTCAATGCTTATACCAAACCTGAGACCCTTCCTACGGCATGAGATGTCATATACAACTCCTTCCCATTCCAATCCTGAGACCCTTCCTATAGCATGAGATGTGATATATCAATGCTTATACCAAACCTGAGACCCTTCCTATAGCATGAGATGTGATATCCAACTCCTTCCCATTCCAATCCTGAGACCCTTCCTATAGCATGAGATTTGATGTCTCAATGCTTCTAATACCAAACCTGAGATCCTTCCTATAACATGAGATGTGATATCCAACTCCTTCCATTCCAATCCTGAGACCCTTCCTATAGCATGAGATTTGATATCTCAATGCTTATACCAAACCTGAGACCCTTCCTATAGCATGAGATGTGATATCCAAGTCTTTCCCATTCCAATCCTTAGACCTTTCCTACAGCATGCAATATGATATCTCAATGATTCTAATAACAATCCTGAGACCCGTCCTATAACATGAGATGGGATATCCAATTCCTTCCCATTCCAATCCTGAGACACTTCCGATAGCAGAGATGTGATATCTCAATGCTTATACCAAACCTGAGACCCTTCCTATAACATGAGATCGGATATCCAACTCCTTCCCGTTCCAAACCTGAGACCCTTCCTTTAGCATGAGATGTAATATCCAGCTCCTTCCCATTCCAATCCTGAGACACTTCCGATAGCATGAGATGTGATATCTCAATGCTTCTAATATCAAAACTGAAACCCTCCCTATAGCATGATATGTGATATCTAAGTCCTTCCCATTCCAATCCTGAGACCCTTCCTATAGCATGAGATGTGATATCTCAATGCTTCTACCAAACCTGAGACCCTTCCTTTAGCATGAGATGTGATATCCAACTCCTTCCCATTCCAACCTGAGACCCTTCCTATAGCATGAGAAGGGATATCCAACTCCTTCCCAATCCAATCCTGAGACCCTTCCGATAGCAGAGATGTGATATCTCAATGCTTATACCAAACCTGAGACCCTTCCTATGGCATGAGATGTGATATCCAACTCCTTGCCATTCAAATCCTGAGACCCTCCCTATAACAAGAGATGTCATATCCAACTCCTTCCCATTCCAAACCTGAGACCCTTCCTTTAGCATGAGATGTGATATCCAAATCCTTCACATTCCAATCCGGAGACCCTTCCTATAACATGAGATGTGATATCCAACTCCTTCCCAATCCAATCCTGAGACCCTTCCGATAGCAGAGATGTGATATCTCAATGCTTATACCAAACCTGAGACCCTTCCTATGGCATGAGATGTGATATCCAACTCCTTGCCATTCAAATCCTGAGACCCTCCCTATAACAAGAGATGTCATATCCAACTCCTTCCCATTCCAAACCTGAGACCCTTCCTTTAGCATGAGATGTGATATCCAAATCCTTCACATTCCAATCCGGAGACCAATCCTATAGCATGAGATGTGATATCTCAATGCTTCTAATACCAAACCTGAGACCCTTCCGATAGCATGAGATGTGATATCTCAATGCTTCAAAAACCAAACATGAGAACCATCCTATAACATGAGATGTGAAATCCAAATCCTTCCCTTCCCAAACCTGAGACTCTTCCTATAGCATGAGATGTGATATCTCAATGCTTCTACCAAACCTGAAACCCTTCCTATAGCATGAGATGTGATATCCAACTCCTTCCCATTCCAATCCTGAGACACTTCCTATAGCATGAGATGTGATATCACAATGCTTCTAATACCAAACCTGAGACCCATCCTATAACATGAGATGTGATATCCAAATCCTTCCCCTTCCAAACCTGAGACCCTTCCTTTAGCATGAGATGTGATATCCAGCTCCTCCCATTCCAATCCTGAGACCCTTCCGATAGCATGAGATGTGATATCTCAATGCTTCTAATATCAAAACTGAGACCCTCCCTATAGCATGAGATGTGATATCTAAGTCCTTCCCATTCCAATCCTGAGACCCTTCCGATAGCAGAGATGTGGTATCTCAATGCTTATACCAAACCTGAGACCCTTCCTATGGCATGAGATGTGATATCCAACTCCTTGCCATTCAAATCCTGAGACCCTCCCTATAACAAGAGATGTCATATCCAACTCCTTCCCATTCCAAACCTGAGACCCTTCCTTTAGCATGAGATGTGATATCCAAATCCTTCACATTCCAATCCGGAGACCAATCCTATAGCATGAGATGTGATATCTCAATGCTTCTAATACCAAACCTGAGACCCTTCCGATAGCATGAGATGTGATATCTCAATGCTTCAAACACCAAACATGAGAACCATCCTATAACATGAGATGTGAAATCCAAATCCTTCCCTTCCCAAACCTGAAACTCTTCCTATAGCATGAGATGTGATATCTCAATGCTTCTAATATCAAACTTGAGACCCTCCCTATAGCATGAGATGTGATATCCAAGTCCTTCCCATTCCAATCCTGAGACACTTCCTATAGCATGAGATGTGATATCTCAATGCTTCTAATACCAAACCTGAGACTCTTCCTATAACATGAGATGGGATATCCAACTCCTTCCCATTCCAATCCTGAGACTCTTCTGATAGCAGAGATGTGATATCTCAATGCTTATACCAAACCTGAGACCCTTCCTACGACATGAGATGTCATATACAACTCCTTCCCATTCCAATCCTGAGACCCTTCCTATAGCATGAGATGTGATATCTCAATGCTTATACCAAACCTGAGACCCTTCCTATAGCATGAGATGTGATATCCAACTCCTTCCCATTCCAATCCTGAGACCCTTCCTATAGCATGAGATTTGATGTCTCAATGCTTCTAATACCAAACCTGAGATCCTTCCTATAACATGAGATGTGATATCCAACTCCTTCCATTCCAATCCTGAGACCCTTCCTATAGCATGAGATTTGATATCTCAATGCTTATACCAAACCTGAGACCCTTTCTATAGCATGAGATGTGATATCCAAGTCTTTCCCATTCCAATCCTTAGACCCTTCCTACAGCATGCAATATGATATCTCAATGATTCTAATAACAATCCTGAGACCCGTCCTATAACATGAGATGGGATATCCAATTCCTTCCCATTCCAATCCTGAGACACTTCCGATAGCAGAGATGTGATATCTCAATGCTTATACCAAACCTGAGACCCTTCCTATAACATGAGATCGGATATCCAACTCCTTCCCGTTCCAAACCTGAGACCCTTCCTTTAGCATGAGATGTAATATCCAGCTCCTTCCCATTCCAATCCTGAGACACTTCCGATAGCATGAGATGTGATATCTCAATGCTTCTAATATCAAAACTGAAACCCTCCATATAGCATGATATGTGATATCTAAGTCCTTCCCATTCCAATCCTGAGACCCTTCCTATAGCATGAGATTTGATATCTCAATGCTTCTACCAAACCTGAGACCCTTCCTTTAGCATGAGATGTGATATCCAACTCCTTCCCATTCCAACCTGAGACCCTTCCTATAGCATGAGAAGGGATATCCAACTCCTTCCCAATCCAATCCTGAGACCCTTCCGAGAGCAGAGATGTGATATCTCAATGCTTATACCAAACCCGAGACCCTTCCTATGGCATGAGATGTGATATCCAACTCCTTGCCATTCAAATCCTGAGACCCTCCCTATAACAAGAGATGTCATATCCAACTCCTTCCCATTCCAAACCTGAGACCCTTCCTTTAGCATGAGATGTGATATCCAAATCCTTCACATTCCAATCCGGAGACCCTTCCTATAACATGAGATGTGATATCCAACTCCTTCCCAATCCAATCCTGAGACCCTTCCGATAGCAGAGATGTGATATCTCAATGCTTATACCAAACCTGAGACCCTTCCTATGGCATGAGATGTGATATCCAACTCCTTGCCATTCAAATCCTGAGACCCTCCCTATAACAAGAGATGTCATATCCAACTCCTTCCCATTCCAAACCTGAGACCCTTCCTTTAGCATGAGATGTGATATCCAAATCCTTCACATTCCAATCCGGAGACCAATCCTATAGCATGAGATGTGATATCTCAATGCTTCTAATACCAAACCTGAGACCCTTCCGATAGCATGAGATGTGATATCTCAATGCTTCAAAAACCAAACATGAGAACCATCCTATAACATGAGATGTGAAATCCAAATCCTTCCCTTTCCAAACCTGAGACTCTTCCTATAGCATGAGATGTGATATCTCAATGCTTCTACCAAACCTGAAACCCTTCCTATAGCATGAGATGTGATATCCAACTCCTTCCCATTCCAATCCTGAGACACTTCCTATAGCATGAGATGTGATATCACAATGCTTCTAATACCAAACCTGAGACCCATCCTATAACATGAGATGTGATATCCAAATCCTTCCCCTTCCAAACCTTAGACCCTTCCTTTAGCATGAGATGTGATATCCAGCTCCTCCCATTCCAGTCCTGAGACCCTTCCGATAGCATGAGATGTGATATCTCAATGCTTCTAATATCAAAACTGAGACCCTCCCTATAGCATGAGATGTGATATCTAAGTCCTTCCCATTCCAATCCTGAGACCCGATATCTCAATGCTTATACCAAACCTGAGACCCTTCCTATGGCATGAGATGTGATATCCAACTCCTTGCCATTCAAATCCTGAGACCCTCCCTATAACAAGAGATGTCATATCCAACTCCTTCCCATTCCAAACCTGAGACCCTTCCTTTAGCATGAGATGTGATATCCAAATCCTTCACATTCCAATCCGGAGACCAATCCTATAGCATGAGATGTGATATCTCAATGCTTCTAATACCAAACCTGAGACCCTTCCGATAGCATGAGATGTGATATCTCAATGCTTCAAAAACCAAACATGAGAACCATCCTATAACATGAGATGTGAAATCCAAATCCTTCCCTTCCCAAACCTGAGACTCTTCCTATAGCATGAGATGTGATATCTCAATGCTTCTAATATCAAACTTGAGACCCTCCCTATAGCATGAGATGTGATATCCAAGTCCTTCCCATTCCAATCCTGAGACACTTCCTATAGCATGAGATGTGATATCTCAATGCTTCTAATACCAAACCTGAGACTCTTCCTATAACATGAGATGGGATATCCAACTCCTTCCCATTCCAATCCTGAGACTCTTCTGATAGCAGAGATGTGATATCTCAATGCTTATACCAAACCTGAGACCCTTCCTACGGCATGAGATGTCATATACAACTCCTTCCCATTCCAATCTTGAGACCCTTCCTATAGCATGAGATGTGATATCTCAATGCTTATACCAAACCTGAGACCCTTCCTATAGCATGAGATGTGATATCCAACTCCTTCCCATTCCAATCCTGAGACCCTTCCTATAGCATGAGATTTGATGTCTCAATGCTTCTAATACCAAACCTGAGATCCTTCCTATAACATGAGATGTGATATCCAACTCCTTCCATTCCAATCCTGAGACCCTTCCTATAGCATGAGATTTGATATCTCAATGCTAATACCAAACCTGAGACCCTTCCTATAGCATGAGATGTGATATCCAAGTCTTTCCCATTCCAATCCTTAGACCCTTCCTACAGCATGCAATATGATATCTCAATGATTCTAATAACAATCCTGAGACCCGTCCTATAACATGAGATGGGATATCCAATTCCTTCCCATTCCAATCCTGAGACACTTCCGATAGCAGAGATGTGATATCTCAATGCTTATACCAAACCTGAGACCCTTCCTATAACATGAGATCGGATATCCAACTCCTTCCCGTTCCAAACCTGAGACCCTTCCTTTAGCATGAGATGTAATATCCAGCTCCTTCCCATTCCAATCCTGAGACACTTCCGATAGCATGAGATGTGATATCTCAATGCTTCTAATATCAAAACTGAAACCCTCCCTATAGCATGATATGTGATATCTAAGTCCTTCCCATTCCAATCCTGAGACCCTTCCTATAGCATGAGATGTGATATCTCAATGCTTCTACCAAACCTGAGACCCTTCCTTTAGCATGAGATGTGATATCCAACTCCTTCCCATTCCAACCTGAGACCCTTCCTATAGCATGAGAAGGGATATCCAACTCTTTCCCAATCCAATCCTGAGACCCTTCCGATAGCAGAGATGTGATATCTCAATGCTTATACCAAACCTGAGGCCCTTCCTATGGCATGAGATGTGATATCCAACTCCTTGCCATTCAAATCCTGAGACCCTCCCTATAACAAGAGATGTCATATCCAACTCCTTCCCATTCCAAACCTGAGACCCTTCCTTTAGCATGAGATGTGATATCCAAATCCTTCACATTCCAATCCGGAGACCCTTCCTATAACATGAGATGTGATATCCAACTTCTTCCCAATCCAATCCTGAGACCCTTCCGATAGCAGAGATGTGATATCTCAATGCTTATACCAAACCTGAGACCCTTCCTATGGCATGAGATGTGATATCCAACTCCTTGCCATTCAAATCCTGAGACCCTCCCTATAACAAGAGATGTCATATCCAACTCCTTCCCATTCCAAACCTGAGACCCTTCCTTTAGCATGAGATGTGATATCCAAATCCTTCACATTCCAATCCGGAGACCAATCCTATAGCATGAGATGTGATATCTCAATGCTTCTAATACCAAACCTGAGACCCTTCCGATAGCATGAGATGTGATATCTCAATGCTTCAAAAACCAAACATGAGAACCATCCTATAACATGAGATGTGAAATCCAAATCCTTCCCTTCCCAAACCTGAGACTCTTCCTATAGCATGAGATGTGATATCTCAATGCTTCTACCAAACCTGAAACCCTTCCTATAGCATGAGATGTGATATCCAACTCCTTCCCATTCCAATCCTGAGACACTTCCTATAGCATGAGATGTGATATCACAATGCTTCTAATACCAAACCTGAGACCCATCCTATAACATGAGATGTGATATCCAAATCCTTCCCCTTCCAAACCTGAGACCCTTCCTTTAGCATGAGATGTGATATCCAGCTCCTCCCATTCCAATCCTGAGACCCTTCCGATAGCATGAGATGTGATATCTCAATGCTTCTAATATCAAAACTGAGACCCTCCCTATAGCATGAGATGTGATATCTAAGTCCTTCCCATTCCAATCCTGAGACCCGATATCTCAATGCTTATACCAAACCTGAGACCCTTCCTATGGCATGAGATGTGATATCCAACTCCTTGCCATTCAAATCCTGAGACCCTCCCTATAACAAGAGATGTCATATCCAACTCCTTCCCATTCCAAACCTGAGACCCTTCCTTTAGCATGAGATGTGATATCCAAATCCTTCACATTCCAATCCGGAGACCAATCCTATAGCATGAGATGTGATATCTCAATGCTTCTAATACCAAACCTGAGACCCTTCCGATAGCATGAGATGTGATATCTCAATGCTTCAAAAACCAAACATGAGAACCATCCTATAACATGAGATGTGAAATCCAAATCCTTCCCTTCCCAAACCTGAGACTCTTCCTATAGCATGAGATGTGATATCTCAATGCTTCTAATATCAAACTTGAGACCCTCCCTATAGCATGAGATGTGATATCCAAGTCCTTCCCATTCCAATCCTGAGACACTTCCTATAGCATGAGATGTGATATCTCAATGCTTCTAATACCAAACCTGAGACTCTTCCTATAACATGAGATGGGATATCCAACTCCTTCCCATTCCAATCCTGAGACTCTTCTGATAGCAGAGATGTGATATCTCAATGCTTATACCAAACCTGAGACCCTTCCTACGGCATGAGATGTCATATACAACTCCTTCCCATTCCAATCCTGAGACCCTTCCTATAGCATGAGATGTGATATCTCAATGCTTATACCAAACCTGAGACCCTTCCTATAGCATGAGATGTGATATCCAACTCCTTCCCATTCCAATCCTGAGACCCTTCCTATAGCATGAGATGTGATGTCTCAATGCTTCTAATACCAAACCTGAGATCCTTTCTATAACATGAGATGTGATATCCAACTCCTTCCATTCCAATCCTGAGACCCGTCCTATAGCATGAGATTTGATATCTCAATGCTTATACCAAACCTGAGACCCTTCCTATAGCATGAGATGTGATATCCAAGTCTTTCCCATTCCAATCCTTAGACCCTTCCTACAGCATGCAATATGATATCTCAATGATTCTAATAACAATCCTGAGACCCGTCCTATAACATGAGATGGGATATCCAATTCCTTCCCATTCCAATCCTGAGACACTTCCGATAGCAGAGATGTGATATCTCAATGCTTATACCAAACCTGAAACCCTTCCTATAACATGAGATCGGATATCCAACTCCTTCCCGTTCCAAACCTGAGACCCTTCCTTTAGCATGAGATGTAATATCCAGCTCCTTCCCATTCCAATCCTGAGACACTTCCGATAGCATGAGATGTGATATCTCAATGCTTCTACCAAACCTGAGACCCTTCCTTTAGCATGAGATGTGATATCCAACTCCTTCCCATTCCAACCTGAGACCCTTCCTATTGCATGAGAAGGGATATCCAACTCCTTGCCATTCAAATCCTGAGACCCTCCCTATAACAAGAGATGTCATATCCAACTCCTTCCCATTCCAAACCTGAGACCCTTCCTTTAGCATGAGATGTGATATCCAAATCCTTCACATTCCAATCCGGAGACCCTTCCTATAACATGAGATGTGATATCCAACTCCTTCCCAATCCAATCCTGAGACCCTTCCGATAGCAGAGATGTGATATCTCAATGCTTATACCAAACCTGAGACCCTTCCTATGGCATGAGATGTGATATCCAACTCCTTCCCATTCCAAACCTGAGACCCTTCCTTTAGCATGAGATGTGATATCCAAATCCTTCACATTCCAATCCAGAGACCAATCCTATAGCATGAGATGTGATATCTCAATGCTTCTAATACCAAACCTGAGACCCTTCCGATAGCATGAGATGTGATATCTCAATGCTTCAAAAACCAAACATGAGAACCGTCCTATAACATGAGATGTGAAATCCAAATCCTTCCCTTCCCAAACCTGAGACTCTTCCTATAGCATGAGATGTGATATCTCAATGCTTCTAATATCAAACTTGAGACCCTCCCTATAGCATGAGATGTGATATCCAAGTCCTTCCCATTCCAATCTTGAGACACTTCCTATAGCATGAGATGTGATATCTCAATGCTTCTAATACCAAACCTGAGACTCTTCCTATAACATGAGATGGGATATCCAACTCCTTCCCATTCCAATCCTGAGACTCTTCTGATAGCAGAGATGTGATATCTCAATGCTTATACCAAACCTGAGACCCTTCCTACGGCATGAGATGTCATATACAACTCCTTCCCATTCCAATCCTGAGACCCTTCCTATAGCATGAGATGTGATATCTCAATGCTTATACCAAACCTGAGACCCTTCCTATAGCATGAGATGTGATATCCAACTCCTTCCCATTCCAATCCTGAGACCCTTCCTATAGCATGAGATGTGATGTCTCAATGCTTCTAATACCAAACCTGAGATCCTTCCTATAACATGAGATGTGATATCCAACTCCTTCCATTCCAATCCTGAGACCCTTCCTATAGCATGAAATTTGATATCTCAATGCTTATACCAAACCTGAGACCCTTCCTATAGCATGAGATGTGATAGCCAAGTCTTTCCCATTCTAATCCTTAGACCCTTCCTACAGCATGCAATATGATATCTCAATGATTCTAATAACAATCCTGAGACCCGTCCTATAACATGAGATGGGATATCCAACTCCTTCCCAATCCAATCCTGAGACCCTTCCGATAGCAGAGATGTGATATCTCAATGCTTATACCAAACCTGAGACCCTTCCTATGGCATGAGATGTGATATCCAAATCCTTCCCCTTCCAAACCTGAGACCCTTCCTTTAGCATGAGATGTGAAATCCAAATCCTTCCCATTCCAATCCTTAAACCTTTCCTATAGCATGAGATGTGATATCTCAATGTTTCTAATAAAAAACCTGAGACCCTTCCTATAGCAAGAGATGTGATATCCAAATCCTTCCCATTCCAACCTGAGACCCTTCCTATAGCATGAGAAGGGATATCCAACTCCTTCCCATTCCAATCCTTAAACCCTTCCTATAGCATGAGATGTGATATCTCAATGTTTCTAATAAAAAACCTGAGACCCTTCCTATAGCAAGAGATGTGATATCCAAATCCTTCCCATTCCAACCTGAGACCCTTCCTATAGCATGAGAAGGGATATCCAACTCCTTCCCAATCCAATCCTGAGATCCTTCCTATAACATGAGATGTGATATCCAATTCCTTCCCATTCCAAACCTGAGACCCTTCCTATTGGATGAGATGTGATATCCAACTCCTTCCCATTCCAAACCTGAGACCCTTCCTATACCATAAGATGTGATATCTCAATGCTTCTAATACCAAACCTGGGACCCGTCCTATAACATGAGATATGATATCCAAATCCTTCCCATTCCAATCCTGAAACCCTTCCGATAGCATGAGACGTGATATCTCAATGTTTCTAATAAAAAACCTGAGACCCTTCATATAGCAAGAGATGTGATATCCAAATACTTCCCATTTCAATCTTGAGACCCTTCCTATAACATGAGATATGATATCCAACTCCTTCCCATTCCAACATGAGACCCTTCCTATAGCATGAGAAGGGATGTCCAACTCCTTCCCAATCCAATCCTGAGACCCTTCCGATAGCAGAGATGTGATATCTCAATGCTTATACCAAACCTGAGACCCTTCCTTTAGCATGAGATTTGATATCCAAATCCTTCACATTCCAATCCTGAGACCCTTCCTATAGCATGAGATGTGATATCTCAATGCTTCTAATACCAAACCTGAGATGCTTCCTATAACATGAGATGTGATATCCAACTCCTTCCCATTCCAAACCTGAGACCCTTCCGATAGCATTAGATGTGATATCTCAATGCTTCTAAAACCAAACATGAGAACCATCCTATAACATGAGATGTGAAATCACAATCCTTCCCTTCCCAAACCCGAGACCCTTCCTATAGCTTGAGATGTGATATCAAACTCCTTCCCATTCCAATCCTGAAATAGCTTGAGATGTGATATCCAACTCCTTCCCATTCCAATCCTGAGACCCTTATTATACCATGAGATGTGATATCTCAAGGCTTCTAATACCAAACCTGAGACCCGTCCTAAAACATGAGATGTGAGATCCAAATCCTTCCCCTTCCAAACCTGAGACCTTTCCTTTAGCATATGTGATATCCAACTACTTCCCATTCCAATCCTGAGACACTTCCGATAGCATGAGATGTGATATCTCAATGCTTCTAATATCAAAACTGAAACCCTCCCTATAGCATGAGATGTGATATCCAACTCCTTCCCATTCCAACCTGAGACCCTTCCTATAGCATGAGAAGGGATATCCAACTCCTTCCCAATCCAATCCTGAGACCCTTCCGATAGCAGAGATGTGATATCTCAATGCTTATACCAAACCTGAGACCCTTCCTATGGCATGAGATGTGATATCCAACACCTTGCCATTCAAATCCTGAGACCCTCCCTATAACAAGAGATGTCATATCCAACTCCTTCCCATTCCAAACCTGAGACCCTTCCTTTAGCATGAGATGTGATATCCAAATCCTTCACATTCCAATCCGGAGACCCTTCCTATAACATGAGATGTGATATCCAACTCCTTCCCAATCCAATCCTGAGACCCTTCCGATAGCAGAGATGTGATATCTCAATGCTTATACCAAACCTGAGACCCTTCCTATGGCATGAGATGTGATATCCAACTCCTTGCCATTCAAATCCTGAGACCCTCCCTATAACAAGAGATGTCATATCCAACTCCTTCCCATTCCAAACCTGAGACCCTTCCTTTAGCATGAGATGTGATATCCAAATCCTTCACATTCCAATCCGGAGACCAATCCTATAGCATGAGATGTGATATCTGAATGCTTCTAATACCAAACCTGAGACCCTTCCGATAGCATGAGATGTAATATCTCAATGCTTCAAAAACCAAACATGAGAACCATCCTATAACATGAGATGTGAAATCCAAATCCTTCCCTTCCCAAACCTGAGACTCTTCCTATAGCATGAGATGTGATATCCAAGTCCTTCCCATTCCAATCCTGAGACACTTCCTATAGCAGAGATGTGATATCTCAATGCTTATACCAAACCTGAGACCCTTCCTACGGCATGAGATGTCATATACAACTCCTTCCCATTCCAATCCTGAGACCCTTCCTATAGCATGAGATGTGATATCTCAATGCTTATACCAAACCTGAGACCCTTCCTATAGCATGAGATGTGATATCCAACTCCTTCCCATTCCAATCCTGAGACCCTTCCTATAGCATGAGATGTGATGTCTCAATGCTTCTAATACCAAACCTGAGATCCTTCCTATAACATGAGATGTGATATCCAACTCCTTCCATTCCAATCCTGAGACCCTTCCTATAGCATGAGATTTGATATCTCAATGCTTATACCAAACCTGAGACTCTTCCTATAGCATGAGATGTGATATCCAAGTCTTTCCCATTCCAATCCTTAGACCCTTCCTACAGCATGCAATATGATATCTCAATGATTCTAATAACAATCCTGAGACCCGTCCTATAACATGAGATGGGATATCCAATTCCTTCCCATTCCAATCCTGAGACACTTCCGATAGCAGAGATGTGATATCTCAATGCTTATACCAAACCTGAGACCCTTCCTATAACATGAGATCGGATATCCAACTCCTTCCCGTTCCAAACCTGAGACCCTTCCTTTAGCATGAGATGTAATATCCAGCTCCTTCCCATTCCAATCCTGAGACACTTCCGATAGCATGAGATGTGATATCTCAATGCTTCTAATATCAAAACTGAAACCCTCCCTATAGCATGATATGTGATATCTAAGTCCTTCCCATTCCAATCCTGAGACCCTTCCTATAGCATGAGATGTGATATCTCAATGCTTCTACCAAACCTGAGACCCTTCCTTTAGCATGAGATGTGATATCTCAATGCTTCTAATACCAAACCTGAGACCCTTCCGATAGCATGAGATGTGATATCTCAATGCTTCAAAAACCAAACATGAGAACAATCCTATAACATGAGATGTGAAATCCAAATCCTTCCCTTCCCAAACCTGAGACTCTTCCTATAGCATGAGATGTGATATCTCAATGCTTCTACCAAACCTGAAACCCTTCCTATAGCATGAGATGTTATATCCAACTCCTTCCCATTCCAATCCTGAGACACTTCCTATAGCATGAGATGTGATATCACAATGCTTCTAATACCAAACCTGAAACCCATCCTATAACATGAGATGTGATATCCAAATCCTTCCCCTTCCAAACCTGAGACCCTTCCTTTAGCATGAGATGTGATATCCAGCTCCTCCCATTCCAATCCTGAGACCCTTCCTATAGCATGAGAAGGGATATCCAACTCCTTCCCAATCCAATCCTGAGACCCTTCCGATAGCAGAGATGTGATATCTCAATGCTTATACCAAACCTGAGACCCTTCCTATGGCATGAGATGTGATATCCAACTCCTTGCCATTCAAATCCTGAGACCCTTCCTATAGCATGAGATGTGATGTCTCAATGCTTCTAATACCAAACCTGAGATCCTTCCTATAACATGAGATGTGATATCCAACTCCTTCCATTCCAATCCTGAGACCCTTCCTATAGCATGAGATGTGATGTCTCAATGCTTCTAATACCAAACCTGAGATCCTTCCTATAACATGAGATGTGATATCCAACTCCTTCCATTCCAATCCTGAGACCCTTCCTATAGCATGAGATTTGATATCTCAATGCTTATACCAAACCTGAGACTCTTCCTATAGCATGAGATGTGATATCCAAGTCTTTCCCATTCCAATCCTTAGACCCTTCCTACAGCATGCAATATGATATCTCAATGATTCTAATAACAATCCTGAGACCCGTCCTATAACATGAGATGTGATATCCAATTCCTTCCCATTCCAATCCTGAGACACTTCCGATAGCAGAGATGTGATATCTCAATGCTTATACCAAACCTGAGACCCTTCCTATAACATGAGATCGGATATCCAACTCCTTCCCGTTCCAAACCTGAGACCCTTCCTTTAGCATGAGATGTAATATCCAGCTCCTTCCCATTCCAATCCTGAGACACTTCCGATAGCATGAGATGTGATATCTCAATGCTTCTAATATCAAAACTGAAACCCTCCCTATAGCATGATATGTGATATCTAAGTCCTTCCCATTCCAATCCTGAGACCCTTCCTATAGCATGAGATGTGATATCTCAATGCTTCTACCAAACCTGAGACCCTTCCTTTAGCATGAGATGTGATATCCAACTCCTTCCCATTCCAACCTGAGACCCTTCCTATAGCATGAGAAGGGATATCCAACTCCTTCCCAATCCAATCCTGAGACCCTTCCGATAGCAGAGATGTGATATCTCAATGCTTATACCAAACCTGAGACCCTTCCTATGGCATGAGATGTGATATCCAACTCCTTGCCATTCAAATCCTGAGACCCTCCCTATAACAAGAGATGTCATATCCAACTCCTTCCCATTCCAAACCTGAGACCCTTCCTTTAGCATGAGATGTGATATCCAAATCCTTTACATTCCAATCCGGAGACCCTTCCTATAACATGAGATGTGATATCCAACTCCTTCCCAATCCAATCCTGAGACCCTTCCGATAGCAGAGATGTGATATCTCAATGCTTATACCAAACCTGAGACCCTTCCTATGGCATGAGATGTGATATCCAACTCCTTGCCATTCAAATCCTGAGACCCTCCCTATAACAAGAGATGTCATATCCAACTCCTTCCCATTCCAAACCTGAGACCCTTCCTTTAGCATGAGATGTGATATCCAAATCCTTCACATTCCAATCCAGAGACCAATCCTATAGCATGAGATGTGATATCTCAATGCTTCTAATACCAAACCTGAGACCCTTCCGATAGCATGAGATGTGATATCTCAATGCTTCAAAAACCAAACATGAGAACAATCCTATAACATGAGATGTGAAATCCAAATCCTTCCCTTCCCAAACCTGAGACTCTTCCTATAGCATGAGATGTGATATCTCAATGCTTCTACCAAACCTGAAACCCTTCCTATAGCATGAGATGTTATATCCAACTCCTTCCCATTCCAATCCTGAGACACTTCCTATAGCATGAGATGTGATATCACAATGCTTCTAATACCAAACCTGAAACCCATCCTATAACATGAGATGTGATATCCAAATCCTTCCCCTTCCAAACCTGAGACCCTTCCTTTAGCATGAGATGTGATATCCAGCTCCTCCCATTCCAATCCTGAGACCCTTCCGATAGCATGAGATGTGATATCTCAATGCTTCTAATATCAAAACTGAGACCCTCCCTATAGCATGAGATGTGATATCTAAGTCCTTCCCATTCCAATCCTGAGACCCTTCCGATAGCAGAGATGTGATATCTCAATGCTTATACCAAACCTGAGACCCTTCCTATGGCATGAGATGTGATATCCAACTCCTTGCCATTCAAATCCTGAGACCCTCCCTATAACAAGAGATGTCATATCCAACTCCTTCCCATTCCAAACCTGAGACCCTTCCTTTAGCATGAGATGTGATATCCAAATCCTTCACATTCCAATCCGGAGACCAATCCTATAGCATGAGATGTGATATCTCAATGCTTCTAATACCAAACCTGAGACCCTTCCGATAGCATGAGATGTGATATCTCAATGCTTCAAAAACCAAACATGAGAACCATCCTATAACATGAGATGTGAAATCCAAATCCTTCCCTTCCCAAACCTGAGACTCTTCCTATAGCATGAGATGTGATATCTCAATGCTTCTAATACCAAACCTGAGACTCTTCCTATAACATGAGATGGGATATCCAACTCCTTCCCATTCCAATCCTGAGACTCTTCTGATAGCAGAGATGTGATATCTCAATGCTTATACCAAACCTGAGACCCTTCCTACGGCATGAGATGTCATATACAACTCCTTCCCATTCCAATCCTGAGACCCTTCCTATAGCATGAGATGTGATATCTCAATGCTTATACCAAACCTGAGACCCTTCCTATAGCATGAGATGTGATATCCAACTCCTTCCCATTCCAATCCTGAGACCCTTCCTATAGCATGAGATTTGATGTCTCAATGCTTCTAATACCAAACCTGAGATCCTTCCTATAACATGAGATGTGATATCCAACTCCTTCCATTCCAATCCTGAGACCCTTCCTATAGCATGAGATTTGATATATCAATGCTTATACCAAACCTGAGACCCTTCCTATAGCATGAGATGTGATATCCAAGTCTTTCCCATTCCAATCCTTAGACCCTTCCTACAGCATGCAATATGATATCTCAATGATTCTAATAACAATCCTGAGACCCGTCCTATAACATGAGATGGGATATCCAATTCCTTCCCATTCCAATCCTGAGACACTTCCGATAGCAGAGATGTGATATCTCAATGCTTATACCAAACCTGAGACCCTTCCTATAACATGAGATCGGATATCCAACTCCTTCCCGTTCCAAACCTGAGACCCTTCCTTTAGCATGAGATGTAATATCCAGCTCCTTCCCATTCCAATCCTGAGACACTTCCGATAGCATGAGATGTGATATCTCAATGCTTCTAATATCAAAACTGAAACCCTCCCTATAGCATGATATGTGATATCTAAGTCCTTCCCATTCCAATCCTGAGACCCTTCCTATAGCATGAGATGTGATATCTCAATGCTTCTACCAAACCTGAGACCCTTCCTTTAGCATGATATGTGATATCCAACTCCTTCCCATTCCAACCTGAGACCCTTCCTATAGCATGAGAAGGGATATCCAACTCCTTCCCAATCCAATCCTGAGACCCTTCCGATAGCAGAGATGTGATATCTCAATGCTTATACCAAACCTGAGACCCTTCCTATGGCATGAGATGTGATATCCAACTCCTTGCCATTCAAATCCTGAGACCCTCCCTATAACAAGAGATGTCATATCCAACTCCTTCCCATTCCAAACCTGAGACCCTTCCTTTAGCATGAGATGTGATATCCAAATCCTTCACATTCCAATCCGGAGACCCTTCCTATAACATGAGATGTGATATCCAACTTCTTCCCAATCCAATCCTGAGACCCTTCCGATAGCAGAGATGTGATATCCCAATGCTTATACCAAACCTGAGACCCTTCCTATGGCATGAGATGTGATATCCAACTCCTTGCAATTCAAATCCTGAGACCCTCCCTATAACAAGAGATGTCATATCCAACTCCTTCCCATTCCAAACCTGAGACCCTTCCTTTAGCATGAGATGTGATATCCAAATCCTTCACATTCCAATCCCGAGACCAATCCTATAGCATGAGATGTGATATCTCAATGCTTCTAATACCAAACCTAAGACCCTTCCGATAGCATGAGATGTGATATCTCAATGCTTCAAAAACCAAACATGAGAACCATCCTATAACATGAGATGTGAAATCCAAATCCTTCCCTTCCCAAACCTGAGACTCTTCCTATAGCATGAGATGTGATATCTCAATGCTTCTACCAAACCTGAAACTCTTCCTATAGCATGAGATGTGATATCCAACTCCTTCCCATTCCAATCCTGAGACACTTCCTATAGCATGAGATGTGATATCACAATGCTTCTAATACCAAACCTGAGACCCATCCTATAACATGAGATGTGATATCCAAATCCTTCCCCTTCCAAACCTGAGACCCTTCCTTTAGCATGAGATGTGATATCCAGCTCCTCCCATTCCAATCCTGAGACCCTTCCGATAGCATGAGATGTGATATCTCAATGCTTCTAATATCAAAACTGAGACCCTCCCTATAGCATGAGATGTGATATCTAAGTCCTTCCCATTCCAATCCTGAGACCCGATATCTCAATGCTTATACCAAACCTGAGACCCTTCCTATGGCATGAGATGTGATATCCAACTCCTTGCCATTCAAATCCTGAGACCCTCCCTATAACAAGAGATGTCATATCCAACTCCTTCCCATTCCAAACCTGAGACCCTTCCTTTAGCATGAGATGTGATATCCAAATCCTTCACATTCCAATCCGGAGACCAATCCTATAGCATGAGATGTGATATCTCAATGCTTCTAATACCAAACCTGAGACCCTTCCGATAGCAGGAGATGTGATATCTCAATGCTTCAAAAACCAAACATGAGAACCATCTTATAACATGAGATGTGAAATCCAAATCCTTCCCTTTCCAAACCTGAGACTCTTCCTATAGCATGAGATGTGATATCTCAATGCTTCTAATATCAAACTTGAGACCCTCCCTATAGCATGAGATGTGATATCCAAGTCCTTCCCATTCCAATCCTGAGACACTTCCTATAGCATGAGATGTGATATCTCAATGCTTCTAATACCAAACCTGAGACTCTTCCTATAACATGAGATGGGATATCCAACTCCTTCCCATTCCAATCCTGAGACTCTTCTGATAGCAGAGATGTGATATCTCAATGCTTATACCAAACCTGAGACTCTTCCTACGGCATGAAATGTCATATACAACTCCTTCCCATTCCAATCCTGAGACCCTTCCTATAGCATGAGATGTGATATCTCAATGCTTATACCAAACCTGAGACCCTTCCTATAGCATGAGATGTGATATCCAACTCCTTCCCATTCCAATCCTGAGACCCTTCCTATAGCATGAGATGTGATGTCTCAATGCTTCTAATACCAAACCTGAGATCCTTCCTATAACATGAGATGTGATATCCAACTCCTTCCATTCCAATCCTGAGACCCGTCCTATAGCATGAGATTTGATATCTCAATGCTTATACCAAACCTGAGACCCTTCCTATAGCATGAGATGTGATATCCAAGTCTTTCCCATTCCAATCCTTAGACCCTTCCTACAGCATGCAATATGATATCTCAATGATTCTAATAACAATCCTGAGACCCGTCCTATAACATGAGATGGGATATCCAATTCCTTCCCATTCCAATCCTGAGACACTTCCGATAGCAGAGATGTGATATCTCAATGCTTATACCAAACCTGAGACCCTTCCTATAACATGAGATCGGATATCCAACTCCTTCCCGTTCCAAACCTGAGACCCTTCCTTTAGCATGAGATGTGATATCTCAATGCTTCTACCAAACCTGAGACCCTTCCTTTAGCATGAGATGTGATATCCAACTCCTTCCCATTCCAACCTGAGACCCTTCCTATAGCATGAGAAGGGATATCCAAATCCTTCCCAATCCAATCCTGAGACCCTTCCGATAGCAGAGATGTGATATCTCAATGCTTATACCAAACCTGAGACCCTTCCTATGGCATGAGATGTGATATCCAACTCCTTGCCATTCAAATCCTGAGACCCTCCCTATAACGAGATGTCATATCCAACTCCTTCCCATTCCAAACCTGAGACCCTTCCTTTAGCATGAGATGTGATATCCAAATCCTTCACATTCCAATCCGGAGACCCTTCCTATAACATGAGATGTGATATCCAACTCCTTCCCAATCCAATCCTGAGACCCTTCCGATAGCAGAGATGTGATATCTCAATGCTTATACCAAACCTGAGACCCTTCCTATGGCATGAGATGTGATATCCAACTCCTTCCCATTCCAAACCTGAGACCCTTCCTTTAGCATGAGATGTGATATCCAAATCCTTCACATTCCAATCCAGAGACCAATCCTATAGCATGAGATGTGATATCTCAATGCTTCTAATACCAAACCTGAGACCCTTCCGATAGCATGAGATGTGATATCTCAATGCTTCAAAAACCAAACATGAGAACCGTCCTATAACATGAGATGTGAAATCCAAATCCTTCTCTTCCCAAACCTGAGACTCTTCCTATAGCATGAGATGTGATATCTCAATGCTTCTAATATCAAACTTGAGACCCTCCCTATAGCATGAGATGTGATATCCAAGTCCTTCCCATTCCAATCTTGAGACACTTCCTATAGCATGAGATGTGATATCTCAATGCTTCTAATACCAAACCTGAGACTCTTCCTATAACATGAGATGGGATATCCAACTCCTTCCCATTCCAATCCTGAGACTCTTCTGATAGCAGAGATGTGATATCTCAATGCTTATACCAAACCTGAGACCCTTCTTACGGCATGAGATGTCATATACAACTCCTTCCCATTCCAATCCTGAGACCCTTCCTATAGCATGAGATGTGATATCTCAATGCTTATACCAAACCTGAGACCCTTCCTATAGCATGAGATGTGATATCCAACTCCTTCCCATTCCAATCCTGAGACCCTTCCTATAGCATGAGATGTGATGTCTCAATGCTTCTAATACCAAACCTGAGATCCTTCCTATAACATGAGATGTGATATCCAACTCCTTCCATTCCAATCCTGAGACCCTTCCTATAGCATGAGATTTGATATCTCAATGCTTATACCAAACCTGAGACCCTTCCTATAGCATGAGATGTGATATCCAAGTCTTTCCCATTCTAATCCTTAGACCCTTCCTACAGCATGCAATATGATATCTCAATGATTCTAATAACAATCCTGAGACCCGTCCTATAACATGAGATGGGATATCCAACTCCTTCCCATTCCAATCCTGAGACACTTCTGATAGCAGAGATGTGATATCTCAATGCTTATACCAAACCTGAGACCCTTCCTATAACATGAGATCGGATATCCAACTCCTTCCCGTTCCAAACCTGAGACCCTTCCTTTAGCATGAGATGTAATATCCAGCTCCTTCCCATTCCAATCCTGAGACACTTCCGATAGCATGAGATGTGATATCTCAATGCTTCTAATATCAAAACTGAAACCCTCCCTATAGCATGAGATGTGATATCCAACTCCTTCCCTTTCCAACCTGAGACCCTTCCTATAGCATGAGAAGGGATATCCAACTCCTTCCCAATCCAATCCTGAGACCCTTCCGATAGCAGAGATGTGATATCTCAATGCTTATACCAAACCTGAGACCCTTCCTATGGCATGAGATGTGATATCCAACACCTTGCCATTCAAATCCTGAGACCCTCCCTATAACAAGAGATGTCATATCCAACTCCTTCCCATTCCAAACCTGAGACCCTTCCTTTAGCATGAGATGTGATATCCAAATCCTTCACATTCCAATCCGGAGACCCTTCCTATAACATGAGATGTGATATCCAACTCCTTCCCAATCCAATCCTGAGACCCTTCCGATAGCATGAGATGTGATATCTCAATGCTTATACCAAACCTGAGACCCTTCCTATAGCATGAGATGTGATATCCAACTCCTTCCGATTCCAATCCTGAGACCCTTCCTATAGCATGAGATGTGATATCGCAATGCTTCTACCAAAACTGAGACCCTTCCTTTAGCATGAGATGTGATATCCAAGTCCTTCCCATTCCAATCCTGAGACCCTTCCTATAGCATGAGATGTGATATCTCAATGCTTCTAATACCAAACCTGAGATCCTTCCTATAACATGAGATGTGATATCCAAATCCTTCCCCATCCAAACCTGAGACCCTCCCTTTAGCATGAGATGTGATATCCAACTCCTTCCCATTCCAATCCTGATACCCTTCTGATAGCATGAGATGTGATATCTCAATGCCTCTAATACCAAACCTGAGATCCTACCTCTAACATGAAATGTGATATCCAACTCCTTCCCTTTCCAAACCTGAGAGCCTTCCTACAGCATGAGATGTGATATCCAAGTCCTTCCCATTCCAATCTTGAGACCCTTCCTATAACATGAGATGTGATATCCAACTCTTTCCCATTCCAACCTGAGACCTTTCCTATAGCATGAGATGGGATATCCAACAACTCCTTCCAAATCCAATCCTGATACCCTTCCGATAGCATGAGATGTGATATCCCAATGCTTCTACAAAACCTGAGACCCATACCATGGCATGATGTGATATCAAACTCCCGTCCTATACCATGAGACTTGATATCTCAATGCTTCTAATACCAAACCTGAGACCGGTCAAATAACATGAGATGTGATATCCAAATCCTTCCGGTTCCAAACCTGAGACCCTTCCTTTAGCATGAGATGTGATATCCAAATCCTTCCCATTCCAATCCTTAAACCCTTCCTATAGCATGAGATGTGATATCTCAATGTTTCTAATAAAAAACCTGAGACCCTTCCTATAGCAAGAGATGTGATATCCAAATCCTTCCCATTCCAACCTGAGACCCTTCCTATAGCATGAGAAGGGATATCCAACTCCTTCCCATTCCAATCCTTAAACCCTTCCTATAGCATGAGATGTGATATCTCAATGTTTCTAATAAAAAACCTGAGACCCTTCCTATAGCAAGAGATGTGATATCCAAATCCTTCCCATTCCAACCTGAGACCCTTCCTATAGCATGAGAAGGGATATCCAACTCCTTCCCATTCCAATCCTGAGATCCTTCCTATTGGATGAGATGTGATATCCAACTCCTTCCCATTCCAAACCTGAGACCCTTCCTATACCATAAGATGTGATATCTCAATGCTTCTAATACCAAACCTGGGACCCGTCCTATAACATGAGATATGATATCCAAATCCTTCCCATTCAAATCCTGAAACCCTTCCGATAGCATGAGACGTGATATCTCAATGTTTCTAATAAAAAACCTGAGACCCTTCATATAGCAAGAGATGTGATATCCAAATACTTCCCATTTCAATCTTGAGACCCTTCCTATAACATGAGATATGATATCCAACTCCTTCCCATTCCAACATGAGACCCTTCCTATAGCATGAGAAGGGATGTCCAACTCCTTCCCAATCCAATCCTGAGACCCTTCCGATAGCAGAGATGTGATATCTCAATGCTTATACCAAACCTGAGACCCTTCCTTTAGCATGAGATTTGATATCCAAATCCTTCACATTCCAATCCTGAGACCCTTCCTATAGCATGAGATGTGATATCTCAATGCTTCTAATACCAAACCTGAGATGCTTCCTTTAACATGAGATGTGATATCCAACTCCTTCCCATTCCAAACCTGAGACCCTTCCGATAGCATGAGATGTGATATCTCAATGCTTCTAAAACCAAACATGAGAACCATCCTATAACATGAGATGTGAAATCCCAATCCTTCCCTTCCCAAACCTGAGACCCTTCCTATAGCTTGAGATGTGATATCAAACTCCTTCCCATTCCAATCCTGAAATAGCTTGAGATGTGATATCCAACTCCTTCCCATTCCAATCCTGAGACCCTTATTATACCATGAGATGTGATATCTCAAGGCTTCTAATACCAAACCTGAGACCCGTCCTAAAACATGAGATGTGAGATCCAAATCCTTCCCCTTCCAAACCTGAGACCTTTCCTTTAGCATATGTGATATCCAACTACTTCCCATTCCAATCCTGAGACACTTCCGATAGCATGAGATGTGATATCTCAATGCTTCTAATATCAAAACTGAAACCCTCCCTATAGCATGAGATGTGATATCCAACTCCTTCCCATTCCAACCTGAGACCCTTCCTATAGCATGAGAAGGGATATCCAACTCCTTCCCAATCCAATCCTGAGACCCTTCCGATAGCAGAGATGTGATATCTCAATGCTTATACCAAACCTGAGACCCTTCCTATGGCATGAGATGTGATATCCAACACCTTGCCATTCAAATCCTGAGACCCTCCCTATAACAAGAGATGTCATATCCAACTCCTTCCCATTCCAAACCTGAGACCCTTCCTTTAGCATGAGATGTGATATCCAAATCCTTCACATTCCAATCCAGAGACCCTTCCTATAACATGAGATGTGATATCCAACTCCTTCCCAATCCAATCCTGAGACCCTTCCGATAGCAGAGATGTGATATCTCAATGCTTATACCAAACCTGAGACCCTTCCTATAGCATGAGATGTGATATCCAACTCCTTCCGATTCCAATCCCGAGACCCTTCCTATAGCATGAGATGTGATATCGCAATGCTTCTACCAAAACTGAGACCCTTCCTTTAGCATGAGATGTGATATCCAAGTCCTTCCCATTCCAATCCTGAGACCCTTCCTATAGCGTGAGATGTGATATCTCAATGCTTCTAATACCAAACCTGAGATCCTTCCGATAGCATGAGATATGATATCTCAATGCTTCTAATACCAAACCTGAGATCCTTCCTATAACATGAGATGTGATATCCAAATCCTTCCCCATCCAAACCTGAGACCCTCCCTTTAGCATGAGATGTGATATCCAACTCCTTCCCATTCCAATCCTGAAACCCTCCCTATAGCATGAGATGTGATATCCAACTCCTTCCCATTCCAACCTGAGACCCTTCCTATAGCATGAGAAGGGATATCCAACTCCTTCCCAATCCAATCCTGAGACCCTTCCAATAGCAGAGATGTGATATCTCAATGCTTATACCAAACCTGAGACCCTTCCTATGGCATGAGATGTGATATCCAACACCTTGCCATTCAAATCCTGAGACCCTCCCTATAACAAGAGATGTCATATCCAACTCCTTCCCATTCCAAACCTGAGACCCTTCCTTTAGCATGAGATGTGATATCCAAGACCTTCCCATTCCAATCTTGAGACCCTTCCTATAACATGAGATGTGATATCCAACTCTTTCCCATTCCAACCTGAGACCTTTCCTATAGCATGAGATGGGATATCCAACAACTCCTTCCAAATCCAGTCCTGATACCCTTCCGATAGCATGAGATGTGATATCCCAATGCTTCTACAAAACCTGAGACCCATACCATGGCATGATGTGATATCAAACTCCCGTCCTATACCATGAGACTTGATATCTCAATGCTTCTAATAAAAAACCTGAGACCCTTCCTATAGCAAGAGATGTGATATCCAAATCCTTCCCATTCCAACCTGAGACCCTTCCTATAGCATGAGAAGGGATATCCAACTCCTTCCCATTCCAATCCTTAAACCCTTCCTATAGCATGAGATGTAATATCTCAATGCTTCAAAAACCAAACATGAGAACCATCCTATAACATGAGATGTGAAATCCAAATCCTTCCCTTCCCAAACCTGAGACTCTTCCTATAGCATGAGATGTGATATCTCAATGCTTCTAATATCAAACTTGAGACCCTCCCTATAGCATGAGATGTGATATCCAAGTCCTTCCCATTCCAATCCTGAGACACTTCCTATAGCAGAGATGTGATATCTCAATGCTTATACCAAACCTGAGACCCTTCCTACGGCATGAGATGTCATATACAACTCCTTCCCATTCCAATCCTGAGACCCTTCCTATAGCATGAGATGTGATATCTCAATGCTTATACCAAACCTGAGACCCTTCCTATAGCATGAGATGTGATATCCAACTCCTTCCCATTCCAATCCTGAGACCCTTCCTATAGCATGAGATGTGATGTCTCAATGCTTCTAATACCAAACCTGAGATCCTTCCTATAACATGAGATGTGATATCCAACTCCTTCCATTCCAATCCTGAGACCCTTCCTATAGCATGAGATTTGATATCTCAATGCTTATACCAAACCTGAGACTCTTCCTATAGCATGAGATGTGATATCCAAGTCTTTCCCATTCCAATCCTTAGACCCTTCCTACAGCATGCAATATGATATCTCAATGATTCTAATAACAATCCTGAGACCCGTCCTATAACATGAGATGGGATATCCAATTCCTTCCCATTCCAATCCTGAGACACTTCCGATAGCAGAGATGTGATATCTCAATGCTTATACCAAACCTGAGACCCTTCCTATAACATGAGATCGGATATCCAACTCCTTCCCGTTCCAAACCTGAGACCCTTCCTTTAGCATGAGATGTAATATCCAGCTCCTTCCCATTCCAATCCTGAGACACTTCCGATAGCATGAGATGTGATATCTCAATGCTTCTAATATCAAAACTGAAACCCTCCCTATAGCATGATATGTGATATCTAAGTCCTTCCCATTCCAATCCTGAGACCCTTCCTATAGCATGAGATGTGATATCTCAATGCTTCTACCAAACCTGAGACCCTTCCTTTAGCATGAGATGTGATATCCAACTCCTTCCCATTCCAACCTGAGACCCTTCCTATAGCATGAGAAGGGATATCCAACTCCTTCCCAATCCAATCCTGAGACCCTTCCGATAGCAGAGATGTGATATCTCAATGCTTATACCAAACCTGAGACCCTTCCTATGGCATGAGATGTGATATCCAACTCCTTGCCATTCAAATCCTGAGACCCTCCCTATAACAAGAGATGTCATATCCAACTCCTTCCCATTCCAAACCTGAGACCCTTCCTTTAGCATGAGATGTGATATCCAAATCCTTTACATTCCAATCCGGAGACCCTTCCTATAACATGAGATGTGATATCCAACTCCTTCCCAATCCAATCCTGAGACCCTTCCGATAGCAGAGATGTGATATCTCAATGCTTATACCAAACCTGAGACCCTTCCTATGGCATGAGATGTGATATCCAACTCCTTGCCATTCAAATCCTGAGACCCTCCCTATAACAAGAGATGTCATATCCAACTCCTTCCCATTCCAAACCTGAGACCCTTCCTTTAGCATGAGATGTGATATCCAAATCCTTCACATTCCAATCCAGAGACCAATCCTATAGCATGAGATGTGATATCTCAATGCTTCTAATACCAAACCTGAGACCCTTCCGATAGCATGAGATGTGATATCTCAATGCTTCAAAAACCAAACATGAGAACAATCCTATAACATGAGATGTGAAATCCAAATCCTTCCCTTCCCAAACCTGAGACTCTTCCTATAGCATGAGATGTGATATCTCAATGCTTCTACCAAACCTGAAACCCTTCCTATAGCATGAGATGTTATATCCAACTCCTTCCCATTCCAATCCTGAGACACTTCCTATAGCATGAGATGTGATATCACAATGCTTCTAATACCAAACCTGAAACCCATCCTATAACACGAGATGTGATATCCAAATCCTTCCCCTTCCAAACCTGAGACCCTTCCTTTAGCATGAGATGTGATATCCAGCTCCTCCCATTCCAATCCTGAGACCCTTCCGATAGCATGAGATGTGATATCTCAATGCTTCTAATATCAAAACTGAGACCCTCCCTATAGCATGAGATGTGATATCTAAGTCCTTCCCATTCCAATCCTGAGACCCTTCCGATAGCAGAGATGTGATATCTCAATGCTTATACCAAACCTGAGACCCTTCCTATGGCATGAGATGTGATATCCAACTCCTTGCCATTCAAATCCTGAGACCCTCCCTATAACAAGAGATGTCATATCCAACTCCTTCCCATTCCAAACCTGAGACCCTTCCTTTAGCATGAGATGTGATATCCAAATCCTTCCCATTCCAATCCGGAGACCAATCCTATAGCATGAGATGTGATATCTCAATGCTTCTAATACCAAACCTGAGACCCTTCCGATAGCATGAGATGTGATATCTCAATGCTTCAAAAACCAAACATGAGAACCATCCTATAACATGAGATGTGAAATCCAAATCCTTCCCTTCCCAAACCTGAGACTCTTCCTATAGCATGAGATGTGATATCTCAATGCTTCTAATACCAAACCTGAGACTCTTCCTATAACATGAGATGGGATATCCAACTCCTTCCCATTCCAATCCTGAGACTCTTCTGATAGCAGAGATGTGATATCTCAATGCTTATACCAAACCTGAGACCCTTCCTACGGCATGAGATGTCATATACAACTCCTTCCCATTCCAATCCTGAGACCCTTCCTATAGCATGAGATGTGATATCTCAATGCTTATACCAAACCTGAGACCCTTCCTATAGCATGAGATGTGATATCCAACTCCTTCCCATTCCAATCCTGAGACCCTTCCTATAGCATGAGATTTGATGTCTCAATGCTTCTAATACCAAACCTGAGATCCTTCCTATAACATGAGATGTGATATCCAACTCCTTCCATTCCAATCCTGAGACCCTTCCTATAGCATGAGATTTGATATATCAATGCTTATACCAAACCTGAGACCCTTCCTATAGCATGAGATGTGATATCCAAGTCTTTCCCATTCCAATCCTTAGACCCTTCCTACAGCATGCAATATGATATCTCAATGATTCTAATAACAATCCTGAGACCCGTCCTATAACATGAGATGGGATATCCAATTCCTTCCCATTCCAATCCTGAGACACTTCCGATAGCAGAGATGTGATATCTCAATGCTTATACCAAACCTGAGACCCTTCCTATAACATGAGATCGGATATCCAACTCCTTCCCGTTCCAAACCTGAGACCCTTCCTTTAGCATGAGATGTAATATCCAGCTCCTTCCCATTCCAATCCTGAGACACTTCCGATAGCATGAGATGTGATATCTCAATGCTTCTAATATCAAAACTGAAACCCTCCCTTTAGCATGATATGTGATATCTAAGTCCTTCCCATTCCAATCCTGAGACCCTTCCTATAGCATGAGATGTGATATCTCAATGCTTCTACCAAACCTGAGACCCTTCCTTTAGCATGATATGTGATATCCAACTCCTTCCCATTCCAACCTGAGACCCTTCCTATAGCATGAGAAGGGATATCCAACTCCTTCCCAATCCAATCCTGAGACCCTTCCGATAGCAGAGATGTGATATCTCAATGCTTATACCAAACCTGAGACCCTTCCTATGGCATGAGATGTGATATCCAACTCCTTGCCATTCAAATCCTGAGACCCTCCCTATAACAAGAGATGTCATATCCAACTCCTTCCCATTCCAAACCTGAGACCCTTCCTTTAGCATGAGATGTGATATCCAAATCCTTCACATTCCAATCCGGAGACCCTTCCTATAACATGAGATGTGATATCCAACTTCTTCCCAATCCAATCCTGAGACCCTTCCGATAGCAGAGATGTGATATCCCAATGCTTATACCAAACCTGAGACCCTTCCTATGGCATGAGATGTGATATCCAACTCCTTGCCATTCAAATCCTGAGACCCTCCCTATAACAAGAGATGTCATATCCAACTCCTTCCCATTCCAAACCTGAGACCCTTCCTTTAGCATGAGATGTGATATCCAAATCCTTCACATTCCAATCCGGAGACCAATCCTATAGCATGAGATGTGATATCTCAATGCTTCTAATACCAAACCTAAGACCCTTCCGATAGCATGAGATGTGATATCTCAATGCTTCAAAAACCAAACATGAGAACCATCCTATAACATGAGATGTGAAATCCAAATCCTTCCCTTCCCAAACCTGAGACTCTTCCTATAGCATGAGATGTGATATCTCAATGCTTCTACCAAACCTGAAACTCTTCCTATAGCATGAGATGTGATATCCAACTCCTTCCCATTCCAATCCTGAGACACTTCCTATAGCATGAGATGTGATATCACAATGCTTCTAATACCAAACCTGAGACCCATCCTATAACATGAGATGTGATATCCAAATCCTTCCCCTTCCAAACCTGAGACCCTTCCTTTAGCATGAGATGTGATATCCAGCTCCTCCCATTCCAATCCTGAGACCCTTCCGATAGCATGAGATGTGATATCTCAATGCTTCTAATATCAAAACTGAGACCCTCCCTATAGCATGAGATGTGATATCTAAGTCCTTCCCATTCCAATCCTGAGACCCGATATCTCAATGCTTATACCAAACCTGAGACCCTTCCTATGGCATGAGATGTGATATCCAACTCCTTGCCATTCAAATCCTGAGACCCTCCCTATAACAAGAGATGTCATATCCAACTCCTTCCCATTCCAAACCTGAGACCCTTCCTTTAGCATGAGATGTGATATCCAAATCCTTCACATTCCAATCCGGAGACCAATCCTATAGCATGAGATGTGATATCTCAATGCTTCTAATACCAAACCTGAGACCCTTCCGATAGCAGGAGATGTGATATCTCAATGCTTCAAAAACCAAACATGAGAACCATCCTATAACATGAGATGTGAAATCCAAATCCTTCCCTTTCCAAACCTGAGACTCTTCCTATAGCATGAGATGTGATATCTCAATGCTTCTAATATCAAACTTGAGACCCTCCCTATAGCATGAGATGTGATATCCAAGTCCTTCCCATTCCAATCCTGAGACACTTCCTATAGCATGAGATGTGATATCTCAATGCTTCTAATACCAAACCTGAGACTCTTCCTATAACATGAGATGGGATATCCAACTCCTTCCCATTCCAATCCTGAGACTCTTCTGATAGCAGAGATGTGATATCTCAATGCTTATACCAAACCTGAGACTCTTCCTACGGCATGAGATGTCATATACAACTCCTTCCCATTCCAATCCTGAGACCCTTCCTATAGCATGAGATGTGATATCTCAATGCTTATACCAAACCTGAGACCCTTCCTATAGCATGAGATGTGATATCCAACTCCTTCCCATTCCAATCCTGAGACCCTTCCTATAGCATGAGATGTGATGTCTCAATGCTTCTAATACCAAACCTGAGATCCTTCCTATAACATGAGATGTGATATCCAACTCCTTCCATTCCAATCCTGAGACCCGTCCTATAGCATGAGATTTGATATCTCAATGCTTATACCAAACCTGAGACCCTTCCTATAGCATGAGATGTGATATCCAAGTCTTTCCCATTCCAATCCTTAGACCCTTCATACAGCATGCAATATGATATCTCAATGATTCTAATAACAATCCTGAGACCCGTCCTATAACATGAGATGGGATATCCAATTCCTTCCCATTCCAATCCTGAGACACTTCCGATAGCAGAGATGTGATATCTCAATGCTTATACCAAACCTGAGACCCTTCCTATAACATGAGATCGGATATCCAACTCCTTCCCGTTCCAAACCTGAGACCCTTCCTTTAGCATGAGATGTGATATCTCAATGCTTCTACCAAACCTGAGACCCTTCCTTTAGCATGAGATGTGATATCCAACTCCTTCCCATTCCAACCTGAGACCCTTCCTATAGCATGAGAAGGGATATCCAAATCCTTCCCAATCCAATCCTGAGACCCTTCCGATAGCAGAGATGTGATATCTCAATGCTTATACCAAACCTGAGACCCTTCCTATGGCATGAGATGTGATATCCAACTCCTTGCCATTCAAATCCTGAGACCCTCCCTATAACGAGATGTCATATCCAACTCCTTCCCATTCCAAACCTGAGACCCTTCCTTTAGCATGAGATGTGATATCCAAATCCTTCACATTCCAATCCGGAGACCCTTCCTATAACATGAGATGTGATATCCAACTCCTTCCCAATCCAATCCTGAGACCCTTCCGATAGCAGAGATGTGATATCTCAATGCTTATACCAAACCTGAGACCCTTCCTATGGCATGAGATGTGATATCCAACTCCTTCCCATTCCAAACCTGAGACCCTTCCTTTAGCATGAGATGTGATATCCAAATCCTTCACATTCCAATCCAGAGACCAATCCTATAGCATGAGATGTGATATCTCAATGCTTCTAATACCAAACCTGAGACCCTTCCGATAGCATGAGATGTGATATCTCATTGCTTCAAAAACCAAACATGAGAACCGTCCTATAACATGAGATGTGAAATCCAAATCCTTCTCTTCCCAAACCTGAGACTCTTCCTATAGCATGAGATGTGATATCTCAATGCTTCTAATATCAAACTTGAGACCCTCCCTATAGCATGAGATGTGATATCCAAGTCCTTCCCATTCCAATCTTGAGACACTTCCTATAGCATGAGATGTGATATCTCAATGCTTCTAATACCAAACCTGAGACTCTTCCTATAACATGAGATGGGATATCCAACTCCTTCCCATTCCAATCCTGAGACTCTTCTGATAGCAGAGATGTGATATCTCAATGCTTATACCAAACCTGAGACCCTTCCTACGGCATGAGATGTCATATACAACTCCTTCCCATTCCAATCCTGAGACCCTTCCTATAGCATGAGATGTGATATCTCAATGCTTATACCAAACCTGAGACCCTTCCTATAGCATGAGATGTGATATCCAACTCCTTCCCATTCCAATCCTGAGACCCTTCCTATAGCATGAGATGTGATGTCTCAATGCTTCTAATACCAAACCTGAGATCCTTCCTATAACATGAGATGTGATATCCAACTCCTTCCATTCCAATCCTGAGACCCTTCCTATAGCATGAGATTTGATATCTCAATGCTTATACCAAACCTGAGACCCTTCCTATAGCATGAGATGTGATATCCAAGTCTTTCCCATTCTAATCCTTAGACCCTTCCTACAGCATGCAATATGATATCTCAATGATTCTAATAACAATCCTGAGACCCGTCCTATAACATGAGATGGGATATCCAACTCCTTCCCATTCCAATCCTGAGACACGTCCGATAGCAGAGATGTGATATCTCAATGCTTATACCAAACCTGAGACCCTTCCTATAACATGAGATCGGATATCCAACTCCTTCCCGTTCCAAACCTGAGACCCTTCCTTTAGCATGAGATGTAATATCCAGCTCCTTCCCATTCCAATCCTGAGACACTTCCGATAGCATGAGATGTGATATCTCAATGCTTCTAATATCAAAACTGAAACCCTCCCTATAGCATGAGATGTGATATCCAACTCCTTCCCTTTCCAACCTGAGACCCTTCCTATAGCATGAGAAGGGATATCCAACTCCTTCCCAATCCAATCCTGAGACCCTTCCGATAGCAGAGATGTGATATCTCAATGCTTATACCAAACCTGAGACCCTTCCTATGGCATGAGATGTGATATCCAACACCTTGCCATTCAAATCCTGAGACCCTCCCTATAACAAGAGATGTCATATCCAACTCCTTCCCATTCCAAACCTGAGACCCTTCCTTTAGCATGAGATGTGATATCCAAATCCTTCACATTCCAATCCGGAGACCCTTCCTATAACATGAGATGTGATATCCAACTCCTTCCCAATCCAATCCTGAGACCCTTCCGATAGCAGAGATGTGATATCTCAATGCTTATACCAAACCTGAGACCCTTCCTATAGCATGAGATGTGATATCCAACTCCTTCCGATTCCAATCCTGAGACCCTTCCTATAGCATGAGATGTGATATCGCAATGCTTCTACCAAAACTGAGACCCTTCCTTTAGCATGAGATGTGATATCCAAGTCCTTCCCATTCCAATCCTGAGACCCTTCCTATAGCATGAGATGTGATATCTCAATGCTTCTAATACCAAACCTGAGATCCTTCCTATAACATGAGATGTGATATCCAAATCCTTCCCCATCCAAACCTGAGACCCTCCCTTTAGCATGAGATGTGATATCCAACTCCTTCCCATTCCAATCCTGATACCCTTCTGATAGCATGAGATGTGATATCTCAATGCCTCTAATACCAAACCTGAGACCCACCTCTAACATGAAATGTGATATCCAACTCCTTCCCTTTCCAAACCTGAGAGCCTTCCTACAGCATGAGATGTGATATCCAAGTCCTTCCCATTCCAATCTTGAGACCCTTCCTATAACATGAGATGTGATATCCAACTCTTTCCCATTCCAACCTGAGACCTTTCCTATAGCATGAGATGGGATATCCAACAACTCCTTCCAAATCCAATCCTGATACCCTTCCGATAGCATGAGATGTGATATCCCAATGCTTCTACAAAACCTGAGACCCATACCATGGCATGATGTGATATCAAACTCCCGTCCTATACCATGAGACTTGATATCTCAATGCTTCTAATACCAAACCTGAGACCGGTCAAATAACATGAGATGTGATATCCAAATCCTTCCGGTTCCAAACCTGAGACCCTTCCTTTAGCATGAGATGTGATATCCAAATCCTTCCCATTCCAATCCTTAAACCCTTCCTATAGCATGAGATGTGATATCTCAATGTTTCTAATAAAAAACCTGAGACCCTTCCTATAGCAAGAGATGTGATATCCAAATCCTTCCCATTCCAACCTGAGACCCTTCCTATAGCATGAGAAGGGATATCCAACTCCTTCCCATTCCAATCCTTAAACCCTTCCTATAGCATGAGATGTGATATCTCAATGTTTCTAATAAAAAACCTGAGACCCTTCCTATAGCAAGAGATGTGATATCCAAATCCTTCCCATTCCAACCTGAGACCCTTCCTATAGCATGAGAAGGGATATCCAACTCCTTCCCATTCCAATCCTGAGATCCTTCCTATAACATGAGATGTGATATCCAATTCCTTCCCATTCCAAACCTGAGACCCTTCCTATTGGATGAGATGTGATATCCAACTCCTTCCCATTCCAAACCTGAGACCCTTCCTATACCATAAGATGTGATATCTCAATGCTTCTAATACCAAACCTGGGACCCGTCCTATAACATGAGATATGATATCCAAATCCTTCCCATTCAAATCCTGAAACCCTTCCGATAGCATGAGACGTGATATCTCAATGTTTCTAATAAAAAACCTGAGACCCTTCATATAGCAAGAGATGTGATATCCAAATACTTCCCATTTCAATCTTGAGACCCTTCCTATAACATGAGATATGATATCCAACTCCTTCCCATTCCAACATGAGACCCTTCCTATAGCATGAGAAGGGATGTCCAACTCCTTCCCAATCCAATCCTGAGACCCTTCCGATAGCAGAGATGTGATATCTCAATGCTTATACCAAACCTGAGACCCTTCCTTTAGCATGAGATTTGATATCCAAATCCTTCACATTCCAATCCTGAGACCCTTCCTATAGCATGAGATGTGATATCTCAATGCTTCTAATACCAAACCTGAGATGCTTCCTTTAACATGAGATGTGATATCCAACTCCTTCCCATTCCAAACCTGAGACCCTTCCGATAGCATGAGATGTGATATCTCAATGCTTCTAAAACCAAACATGAGAACCATCCTATAACATGAGATGTGAAATCCCAATCCTTCCCTTCCCAAACCTGAGACCCTTCCTATAGCTTGAGATGTGATATCAAACTCCTTCCCATTCCAATCCTGAAATAGCTTGAGATGTGATATCCAACTCCTTCCCATTCCAATCCTGAGACCCTTATTATACCATGAGATGTGATATCTCAAGGCTTCTAATACCAAACCTGAGACCCGTCCTAAAACATGAGATGTGAGATCCAAATCCTTCCCCTTCCAAACCTGAGACCTTTCCTTTAGCATATGTGATATCCAACTACTTCCCATTCCAATCCTGAGACACTTCCGATAGCATGAGATGTGATATCTCAATGCTTCTAATATCAAAACTGAAACCCTCCCTATAGCATGAGATGTGATATCCAACTCCTTCCCATTCCAACCTGAGACCCTTCCTATAGCATGAGAAGGGATATCCAACTCCTTCCCAATCCAATCCTGAGACCCTTCCGATAGCAGAGATGTGATATCTCAATGCTTATACCAAACCTGAGACCCTTCCTATGGCATGAGATGTGATATCCAACACCTTGCCATTCAAATCCTGAGACCCTCCCTATAACAAGAGATGTCATATCCAACTCCTTCCCATTCCAAACCTGAGACCCTTCCTTTAGCATGAGATGTGATATCCAAATCCTTCACATTCCAATCCAGAGACCCTTCCTATAACATGAGATGTGATATCCAACTCCTTCCCAATCCAATCCTGAGACCCTTCCGAAAGCAGAGATGTGATATCTCAATGCTTATACCAAACCTGAGACCCTTCCTATAGCATGAGATGTGATATCCAACTCCTTCCGATTCCAATCCCGAGACCCTTCCTATAGCATGAGATGTGATATCGCAATGCTTCTACCAAAACTGAGACCCTTCCTTTAGCATGAGATGTGATATCCAAGTCCTTCCCATTCCAATCCTGAGACCCTTCCTATAGCGTGAGATGTGATATCTCAATGCTTCTAATACCAAACCTGAGATCCTTCCGATAGCATGAGATATGATATCTCAATGCTTCTAATACCAAACCTGAGATCCTTCCAATAACATGAGATGTGATATCCAAATCCTTCCCCATCCAAACCTGAGACCCTCCCTTTAGCATGAGATGTGATATCCAACTCCTTCCCATTCCAATCCTGAAACCCTCCCTATAGCATGAGATGTGATATCCAACTCCTTCCCATTCCAACCTGAGACCCTTCCTATAGCATGAGAAGGGATATCCAACTCCTTCCCAATCCAATCCTGAGACCCTTCCAATAGCAGAGATGTGATATCTCAATGCTTATACCAAACCTGAGACCCTTCCTATGGCATGAGATGTGATATCCAACACCTTGCCATTCAAATCCTGAGACCCTCCCTATAACAAGAGATGTCATATCCAACTCCTTCCCATTCCAAACCTGAGACCCTTCCTTTAGCATGAGATGTGATATCCAAGTCCTTCCCATTCCAATCTTGAGACCCTTCCTATAACATGAGATGTGATATCCAACTCTTTCCCATTCCAACCTGAGACCTTTCCTATAGCATGAGATGGGATATCCAACAACTCCTTCCAAATCCAGTCCTGATACCCTTCCGATAGCATGAGATGTGATATCCCAATGCTTCTACAAAACCTGAGACCCATACCATGGCATGATGTGATATCAAACTCCCGTCCTATACCATGAGACTTGATATCTCAATGCTTCTAATAAAAAACCTGAGACCCTTCCTATAGCAAGAGATGTGATATCCAAATCCTTCCCATTCCAACCTGAGACCCTTCCTATAGCATGAGAAGGGATATCCAACTCCTTCCCATTCCAATCCTTAAACCCTTCCTATAGCATGAGATGTGATATCTCAATGTTTCTAATAAAAAACCTGAGACCCTTCCTATAGCAAGAGATGTGATATCCAAATCCTTCCCATTCCAACCTGAGACCCTTCCTATAGCATGAGAAGGGATATCCAACTCCTTCCAATTCAAATACTGCGACCCTTCCAATAGCATATGTGATATCTCAATGCTTCTAATATCAAAACTGAGACCCTCCCTATAGCATGAGATGTGATATCTAACTCCTTCCCATTCCAATCGAGACCCTTCCTATAACATGAGATGTGATATCTCTATGCTTCTAATACCAAACCTGAGCCCCTTCTCGTAGTATATGTGATATCCAACTCCTTCCCATTCCAAACTTGTGACCCTTCCTGTAGCATGAAATGTGATTTTCACCCCTTCCAATACCAAACCCGAGACCATTCCCACAGCCTGAGATTTGAAATCTCATTTCTTCCAATACCAAACCCGAGACCCTTCCGATAGGATGAGATTTACTATCTCACTCCTTAAAATACCAAACTCGAGTCCCTTCCTAAAGGATGCGATTCTAATACCAAACCTGAGACCCTCCCTATAACAAGAGATGTCATATCCAACTCCTTCCCATTCCAATCCTGAGACTCTTCCTATAGCATGACATGTGATATCGAACTTCCCATTCCAATCCTGAGACTCAGACCTCCCCGTCTAACCTTCTCACCACTCCTAGCTCCCGGATGGATCATGCACTCCTGCTGTCTCCTCTCTCCCTTCTGCTTCCTTTCCTCTCTCCTTCCTCATCTGCCCTAGGTCAGGCTCCTTCTACACCTCCGCAGGGATTACTGATTTGTACCCCTCCCCACTCTCAACTCTCACTCAGTTTCAAAAACTCATCTGACATCTGCCATTTCCTGGAAGAACCCGACCTTGATGTTCTTGGTCTAACCGAGACATGGTTGACGGCCAGCGCTGTCTCGAGCTTTGACACTTTCCTCCCTGATGACAAGTTCCTCTCCATGCCCAGATCCAACCGTTCTTGAGGGGGGAGCATCCTTGATTCCTGTAGTAAATTGCTTTCCTTTGCAGGCCGACTCCTCTCACGAATGCCTTGTCTGCATGCATTCTCTCTTTCCTGGCCATTCTCTCACCGTGGCTATTTGCCTACCCCCTTCCTCTCTCAGTGGATGGACTTCTCCATCCTAGCCTCCTACCACTCAACTCCGCCTACTTGGAGAATTCAACATGAACCTGTATGCTTCCTGACCTGGACTTTTACGAGATCTGCAACTGTACATGTCACTGGCCCTACACACTGCAGGGAATACTCAGGATTTTCTGATCTCAGACCTCCCCCTCTGTTACCCTCTCAACAATCCTCTCCCGTGGTGATCAAGTTCTCATCTCCAAAGAAGGCTACCTACCAGCTGTTCCTCCTCAGTGGAGTTCTCCCTTTCTGTCCCTGCTCCCTGCACCGTTTCGCGTTGCAAACACTCGCTTCCCAGCTCTCTGGTTTAGACGCGTGTTCCCTGCCTTCTCTCCTCTTCCCGCTGCCTTCAAATCAACAAATGAGCTTCAAAAGATACACGGTGCTCAGAATGCTTTATAACACCCATTATTCATCATATAGCCGTAACCCGCTAGACGTATTGAAATGTGCTGTAAACTAGCAAAACCAGCTAGAAAATGTACTTTCCTCGCGTTTTTGTAAATGCGAATTCTGATGGGTTCCCATGTATGTACATTGTCCGTGCGTTTGTTGTCGAATCCTGAAGTTTTTAACCACTGTTCTCCCATACAAGGGGGGTTCAACATCTACTGCTGTTCACAGGTTCACAGGCTGAATGTATACGGTTGAAATCTTCAAGGCATTATCAGCTTTCCTGACTGTTTTGGAACGTGTATTTGCCATCTATTAATACAGTTGCCTTGTGGTCATCCTCCCTTTTAGTTTACAGGCTGCACTCCCCTGGTGATCACATTCTCCTCTCCAGAGCAGGGTAACTACCAGCTGCTCCTCCTCAGAGGCGTTCCTCCTTTCTGTTCCTGCTCCCTGCACCGTGTTGCATGTACTCGCTTCCAAGCTCTCTGGTTTAGATGCGTGTTCCCTGCCTTCACTCCTCTTCCTACAGCCTTCCAATGAGCTCCACAAGACACAGTGTTCAGAATTCTTTATAACCCCATTATTCAACATATAGCTGTAACCCGCTAGACGTATTAAAACGTGCTAAAACCAGCAAAAATAGCTAGAAAATGTACTTCCCTCGCGTTTTGGTAAATGCAGGGTACACGCGTCTAAACCAGAGAGCAGGGAAGCGATCATTTCAGCAGTATAAATTCAGCCTGTGAACAACACATTTTGATCCTCCCTTTTATGGGAGAAGAGTGGTTCAAAAGAACAGGATTCGACTGAACAAACGCACGAACAGAGTACAAAATGGGAATCCACCAGAATTCGCATTTACCAAAACGCGAGGAAAGTACATTTTCTAGCTGTGTTTGCTAGTTTTTAGCACGTTTCAATACGTCTAGCGGGTTACGGCTAATAATGGGTGTTATAAAGCATTCTGAACACTATCTTGTGGAGCTCCTTGGAAGGCTTTAGGAAGGGGGGCCCCGGAGGGAACGCGAAGCGTTTCCCCCCGGGGAGTTTTTTGGCGATGCACATGGCCAGCGAGTGGCCGTGGGGCAGAGCGCCTCCTGGGGGGGGGTATTTAAGGGCTCAGGGAAGGTTCGGGAGGCAGGCGACAGTTAGGACTTGATGATTGTCCTGTCGCCTGCTCCCGAGCCTTCCCTGATTGTGGCCTAACGAGGTGTTTGAGGTAGGGGATAGGGGATAGGGAGGGGAGGGGGAGGGGGGAGATAAGGGCCGAGGGAGAGTGGCGGCGGCGGCGGCGCCGCATATAAAAAAAAAAAAAAAAAAAAAATTAATGAGGGCGGGGGTCGCGGGCCCCGAATAGTCGGGGGTACCGTACATAAGGTACCCCCCCGCCCCCTCCTTACCGAAGCCGCCGCCCGCGGGTTGGCTTTCAGCAGGGCGGGTGGTTCGAGGCGGCAGTTGGGGTTTTTTTATTTATTTTTTTTTTTAGTGAGGGAGCTGGGCGGTCATTCCCTCGACGGCCGTAGTGTGGGCCCGCAGGGCGCGGCATTGATGTTGCCGGCCCCCGCGGCTCTTTAGTGTGGGGAGCCATGGGTTAGTTGAGCCCGCGTGTGCTGGGCTTCTTTTCATAGTGTGCGGTGCCGGCGTGCAGCAGGGAGGGGGCAGAGCGGCCCTCTTAAAGGGACCGCTACCCCTGTTATGATCCTATTGAGTTTAAGAAGGTACTGCGGTGCGGCGTTGGGGCCACTAGGGGGAGGGGGGGGCGGTGGAGCGGGGTAGACGGAGTGGGGGGCAGTAATAAAAAAAAAAAAAAAGAATTTAATAAAAAGAAAGGGAAAGCAGGAATAGGGGGTTTAAGGAAAGGAAGGGGTTTTTGAGCAGGGGGGTGGAGGGTGGGGGGGGTCCTGTGGGTTTTTTTTTTTTCGAGCGAAGCAGCTCGTAAGGGAGTGGGAAAAAGGGTGGGCTATCCGGGTGCAGGGGGTGGTTGGAAGTGGGGGGGGGGGTTTAAAAAAAAAAAAAAAAAAAGCTAGTTTCAAAGCTAGCATTTTTTCAGTTTGGGGATTAGGTCCATGGGTAGTTTTGGCTCGGGGGCTTAGGTTTGTTAGGTTCATTTGCAGGGGGCATATATATTGTGCACAATCAGATTAGTAGTGCACGATGGTGGGCCAGAGAGCCGGCAAAAAGGGCCGGGTTGATGCGGAGGCTCTGAGGGAGGCTTTGGAAATAATTAGTTGGGCATCTGGGGCCCAGTGGGAGAGGGCAGTGGGGGAGGTCACAGGCGGAGAGGCCATGGGGGGGGGGAGATAAGTGGTGGTAGGCCGCAGCGTAGAGCAGCGGCAGATGGGGCTCTCGCGGCAATGATGGCCTGCACCCCATCGGCGGGGAGAGGGGAGGTTTGGGAAATTAGGGGCGGAAAGCGAGAAAGGGGATAGACAGGAGGGCGGCAGGGGGAGAAATGATTTCGGGTCATGAGGTGGCTCAGAGGAATAAGAAGGGGGCAAGTGAAGGGGTGCAGAGGGGGGTGACAGGGCAAAGTGGAAGAAGGGGTAAATACCTGCAGAAGAGTGCAGGTGGAGAAAGGAGGGAGAGGTCCCCTTCAAGTGAGGAGGTTAGAGTGGGGCGCGGAACGGCCCCCCCGGGTAGGAGGAGTGAGGGCGGAGGGCGCTGCGCAGCCCCCGCTGGTCAGGTGGAGGGTGAGGGTTTCAGTACGGCCCCGCCTCAGTCAACGCAAGGAGAGCCTAGAGGGCGCAGCACAGCCCCTAGCAATGAGGATTCCGGGGTGGAGGTCGGAACGCTTCGCCCGAGAGAAGAGGACCAGGCAGGGGTTCCCACAACTCCGCTGAGAAGAAGTCAAAGGAGCGGCGGGGCGGACGCCCCGGGCTCGCAGGAAGATCATCAAATCATCCCGGGCAGGAGCTCGCATCCACAATGTAGGAGCCCTCTAAGAATGGAGATGAGGAGCACCGGTGTGGACGCCAGGCCGCAGGTGGCAGGTGTGGAAAGAGGTGAGCGGGAAAGGGAATGGTCATCTGCATGGCAGAGAGGGGTTACAAATAGGTGGACAGGGGAGGAACGGGCTGGTTTCCAAGGTGTAAGGAAGGAAGTTGGTGTGCAGGCCATTGGAGCCGAGGGGGTTGGAAAGAGCATTTGCTCAGTGGAGGTCCAAACGGACAAGGTGGTGGAGACATTGGTGCTCGAAGTGCAAGCCGGAAAAGATAAGGAGTGTGAAGTGAAAAGAAAGGAGAAACAATGGCCATACATGGGGTTAACAAAACCATTGGGGGCGCACTTGATGGCAGCGACCAGGGAGAAGATTCAGGCAGGGGAATTTGTGGATGTCTTTAAATTGCTCCATAGGGAAGTGAGAGCAAAGGAGGGGTCTAAGGAGGAAGAGAGGGAACTGGCTTCACGCCCAAGGGTCCCGGTGACTATTGAGTGGACGTCGGCGTTTATTATTTATGCCAGTGTGTACTGTGAAAAATTCCCGGAGCGTTGCGTGGCCCTACTTAAATATATGGACGTAATTAGGAAGGCTTTCACGAGTTTTGGGAGTTTGCCTGGGTACGCTATGATGAGGAATTCAGAGCGAGAATGGCGGAGGACAGTCAGGCGGTCTGGGGGGAGATAGACATGGATCTTTGGCTGCAATGGATGGCTCCAATGAGGCCTGCCCCGACATTGCACGCAGCAAGTGGGCTGCCTGTGCCTTACCGGCCCTTTCTTGGTCGCCCCGCCCATGAGGGGGTGGGGGGAGGAGGCGAAGGACAGCCCTCAACTGCATGTTGGGCGTTCAATAAAGAAGGCTGCACGAGGTGGATGTGCAAATTTAAACACGAGTGCAGCAGGTGTGCGGGTCGGCATCCGGTTACAGATTGTTTTCAGGCAAGGGACAGTGGGTCAGGGCGAGGAGCGGGGCAAGGAAGTGTGGGGGAAGGACCGCATACCAGGTAAATTGGGGTGTGCTGGTAGGTCGGGCTCAGTTTAATGTAAAAGGAGGGGGGGCACAAGGTTTGATGAAAGATTGTTGGGGGCAACTTAAAGGGGGGCAGGAGAAGGGTGAGGAGGAAGACGCGTAGGTAGGGGAGGGCCGCAGGTGGGATGTAACGGTGGTAATTGTTAAGGGGAGGTAGCTGTCGTTTGGAGGGCATGGACGACGGTGGTGAAGCCCTCACGCTTGCCGCACGACAAGGTGAGTAGGCTTCAGGCTGCATGGACGGAGGTGCGGGAGCGCCTCTGGTGCAGCAGGGGGAAGTGAGGAGTTGGGTCTGCATGGACGGGGGTGCACTAGGGCCCCTGGTGCAGCTAAATTAAAAAATAAAAAAAATAAAAAAAAAAGTGGAACAGAGAAGCGAGGTGCCGGAAGAGGAATTTATGTGTAATGGTCTGCATGGACGGGGGCGCAGGTTTGGCCCCTAGTGCAGCGGTGGAGAGGAGTAAAGGAAAAAAGGGGGCCTGCATGGACGGGGGTGCACTAGGCCCCCTGGTGCAGGTGGGAAACAGGTGGTAATGGACGCAAGTAGCTTGAAGATGGTGATATGGAAGGAACTGCATGGACGGGGGCGCAGGTTTGGCCCCTGGTGCAGCGGTGGAGAGGAGTAAGGCAAAAAAGGGGCCTGCATGGACGGGGGTGCATTAGGGCCCCGGGTGCAGGCGGGAAAAAGGTGGTAATGGATGCGAGGAGCTTGAAGAGTTATATGGAAGGGACTGCATGGACGGGGGTGCAGGTTTGGCCCCTGGTGCAATGGCGAGAGGAGGAATAAACTAAAAGGCCTGCATGGACGGGGGTGCACGTGGGCCCCCGGTGCAGGGGGGACAATGCAGGAATGTAAAGGAATAAACTGGGCACAACAAGTGGAACAAATGGTTTATTGCTTGTAGGGGAGCTGTCTGCGACTTGTTTTTACGTGGTTATTGTTTGGGGGCTTTCAGGGTTTTTAAGTTGGTCGGGGGAAAAGGGGGGGTAGGGGGACTGCAGTGGGAAGATGTTCAAATTACAGAAGAAGGTTTAGACATCAAGATTAAGAGGTCTAAGACGGATAAGAAGGGAAGGGGCTCTTGGTTTCGGCTGGGTCGTGGGAGCAAGGTCTTATGCCCAGTTCCAGGTGCTAGGGGTATCGCGGAAGGAGTTGGTGGCAGTGGGAGAAAAGGAAGAGGATTTCGGGACTTATTACTTTAGGATGGGCGCAGCATCTGAGGGTACCGGGCTGGGTTTTTTCAGAAGACAAGGTGAAAAGATTGGGACGTTGGAGGTCTGGGAAATATAAGGGGTACGGCAGGGAGTTTGATAATGGGGATGTTGAAAAGGTGGTTAGGACTTTGTGGGCCAACTGTTGTTGAAATATTTTTGACTTGTCAGTGATTTTGTATTTTCTTTTTCAGATGCTGCGCGAAAGGAAGGGGAGTTGGCGCACGTTTTGATTTGTTGGCCATTAAATTGTTAAGTGGGCTGGGAAGGAAGTGGAGAAAAGGGGTTTGGAAGGTAACAGGGGTGCAGTTACAAGGAAGTGGTGGTGAGACGGCACGGGTTGGGGGGCCTGCGGTGGGATCAGCTGCTTCCTATATTGGCAGGGATGAGGGAACGCTTGGGGTTCCAGAGGTGGTGATTCTGCATGCAGGGGAGAATGACCTGGTGAGGGATAAGGGTGGCTCTTCTTGTTTCTGGGCTGGGAGACTGGGTAAAAAGTTTGAGGTAGAAAAGTTTGGGGGGGGAGTGGGGCAGAAAGAACTACTCGGGGGAGGGTTTTTCTGGTGCCGGGGGCATGGCCCCTTTTGATGTGGGGGGAGGGAAGCACAATGGGGGAATGACACGGGAAAGGATGGGGTGGCGCTGTTTGCACAAGCAGGTCACCCCGGGGGAACAGGTATTGAGCCTGGAGGGGCATGGCCCCTGGGAGAAAGCGGGACGCCTGGAAAAGGGGCAAGGAGACGGTAGGATCCAAGGGATCATTAGGGAGGAATTGGGTTATTTAATTATTTAATTGTTGGGGGAAAATGAAAATGTTTAATTTATTTAAGTGGTGGTTAAAATATTCCTTTAGTTTGTTAGGCCATGGAGCCAGTTAAGCGTTTGATTGTAAGCTTTGGCCTGTCACATTAAAGCAACCTTTTCCACTTTTAAACGAGTCTGGGTTTTTTGTGCATTTAAGCCAAAAGGGGGGCCCCGGGGGGAACGCGAAGCGTTTCCCCCCGGGGAGTTTTTTGGCGATGCACATGGCCAGCGAGTGGCCGTGGGGCAGAGCGCCTCCTGGGGGGGGTATTTAAGGGCTCAGGGAAGGTTCGGGAGGCAGGCGACAGTTAGGACTTGATGATTGTCCCGCCCTCCCACCCCTTTCACTTCGTTGGGTAGTGTCTGGGTATGTAATATGGGGGGTCCATTGTTCATGGGATTATGCAGGGGGTTTTTTAGATGACAGGGCGGGTTCATGAGTTTTGGGGTCTGTTAGGAAGGTAGGGTTGGTAGTTTTGTGTGACAGGTCAGGGCATTGTGAAAGTGTGTGTAATATATGTTGCTGATGTGGCAGGTCAGGCTGGCTGCAGGTCATAGGAAAGGGGGAGTTTGGTGTAGAGGGGAGTTTGAAGGGTGTTGAAGTGGGTCGGGGCGCCGGGGGCATGGCCCCTTTTGATGTGGGGGGAGGGAAGCACAATGGGGGAATGACATGGGAAAGGATGGGGTGGCGCTGTTTGCACAAGCAGGTCACCCCGGGGGAACAGGTATTGAGCCTGGAGGGGCATGGCCCCTGGGAGAAAGCGGGACGCCTGGAAAAGGGGCAAGGAGACGGTAGGATCCAAGGGATCATTAGGGAGGAATTGGGTTATTTAATTATTTAATTGTTGGGGGAAAATGAAAATGTTTAATTTATTTAAGTGGTGGTTAAAATATTCCTTTAGTTTGTTAGGCCATGGAGCCAGTTAAGCGTTTGATTGTAAGCTTTGGCCTGTCACATTAAAGCGACCTTTTCCACTTTTAAACGAGTCTGGGTTTTTTGTGCATTAAGCCAAAAGAGCAGAGAAGGCAGGGAACACGCATCTAAACCAGAGAGCTGGGAAGCGAGTACATGCAACGCGAAACAGTGCAGGGAGCAGGGACAGAAAGGATGAACGCCTATGAGGAGGAGCAGCTGGTAGTTAGCCTGCTCTGGAGAGTAGAATGTGATCACCAGGGGAGTGCAGCCTGTAAACTAGAAGGGACGATGAACACAGGGCGACTGCATTAACGGATGGCAAATACACGTTCCAAAAAATTCAGGAAAGCTGATAATGCATTGAAGATTTCAGCCGTATACATTCAGCCTGTGAACAGCAGTAGATGTTGACCCCCCTAGTATGGGAGAACAGTGGTTAAAAACTTCAGGATTCGACAACAAATGCACGGACACAGTACATACACCGTGTATCTTTTGAAGCTCATTTGTTGATTTGAAGGCAGCGGGAAGAGGAGAGAAGGCAGGGAACACGCGTCGAAACCAGAGAGCTGGGAAGCGAGTACTTGCAACGCGAAACGGTGCAGGGAGCAGGGACAGAAAGGGAGAACTCCACTGAGGAGGAACAGCTGGCAGTTAGCCTTCTTTGAAGATGAGAACTTGATCACCACGGGAGAGGATTGTTGAGAGGGTTACAGAGGGGGAGGTCTGAGATCTGAAAATCCTGAGTATTCCCTGCAGTGTGTAGGGCCAGCGACATGAAGAGTTGCAGATCTCGTAAAAGTCCAGGTCAGGAATCATACAGGTTCATGTGGAATTCTCCAAGTAGGCGGAGTTGAGTGGTAGGAGGCTAGGATGGAGAAGTCCATCCACTGAGAGAGGAAGGGGGTAGGCAAATAGCCACGGTGAGAGATTCGCCAGGAAAGAGAGAATGCATGCAGACAAGGCATTCGTGAGAGGAGTCGGCCTGCAAAGGAAAGCAATTTACTACAGGAATCAAGGATACTCCCCCTCAAGAACGGTTGGATCTGGGCATGGAGAGGAACTTGTCATCAGGGAGGAAAGTGTCAAAGCTCGAGATAGCGCTGGCCGTCAACCATGTCTCGGTTAGACCAAGAACATCAAGGTCGGGTACTTCCAGGAAATGGCAGATGTCAGATGAGTGTTTGAAACTGAGTGAGAGTTGAGAGTGGGGAGGGGTACAAATCAGTAATCCCTGCGGAGGTGTAGAAGGAGCCTGACCTAGGGCAGATGAGGAAGGAGAGAGGAAAGGAAGCAGAAGAAGGGAGCGAAGAGACAGCAGGAGTTCATGATCAATCCGGGAGCTAGGAGTGGTGAGAAGGTTAGACGGGGAGGTCTGAGTCTCAGGATTGGAATGGGAAGTTCGATATCACATGTCATACTATAGGAAGAGTCTGAGGATTGGAATGGGAAGGAGTTGGATATGACATCTCTTGTTGTAGGGAGAGTCTCAGGTTTGGTATTAGAATCACATCCTTTAGGAAGGGACTCGAGTTTGGTATTTTAAGGAGTGAGATAGTAAATCTCATCCTATCGGAAGGGTCTCGGGTTTGGTATTGGAAGAAATGAGATTTCAAATCTCAGGCTGTGGGAATGGTCTCGGGTTTGGCATTGGAAGGGGTGAGAAATCACATTTCATGCTACAGGAAGGGTCACAAATTTGGAATGGGAAGGAGTTGGATATCACATGAAGGGGCTCAGGTTTGGTATTAGTAGCAAAGAGATATCACATCTCGTTATAGGAAGGGTCTCGATTGGAATGGGAAGGAGTTGGATATCACATCTCATGCTATAGGGAGGGTCTCAGTTTTGATATTAGAAGCACTGAGATATCACATATGCTATTGGAAGGGTCTCAGTATTGGAATTGGAAGGAGTTGGATATCACATCTCATGCTATAGGGAGGTTCTCAGGTTTGATATTAGAAACATTGAGATATCACATCTCATGCTATGGGAAGGGTCTCAGGATTGGAATGGGAAGGAGTAGGATATCACATATGCTAAAGGAAAGGTCTCAGGTTTGGAAGGGGAAGGATTTGGATCTCACATCTCATGTTTTAGGACGGGTCTCAGGTTTGGTATTAGAAGCCTTGAGATATCACATATGGTATGATAAGGGTCTCAGGATTGGAATGGGAAGGAGTTGGACATCACATCTCAAGCTATCTCAGGATTGGAATGGGAAGGAGTTTGATATCACATCTCGAGCTATAGGAAGGGTCTCAGGTTTGGAATGGGAAGGACTTGGATATCACATCTCATGCTAAAGGAAGGGTCTCAGTTTTGGTAGAAGCATTGCGATATCACATCTCACGCTATAGGAAGGGTCTCAGGATTGGAATCGGAAGGAGTTGGATATCACATCTCATGCTATAGGAAGGGTCTCAGGTTTGGTATAAGCATTGAGATATCACATCTCTGCTATCGGAAGGGTCTCAGGATTGGATTGGGAAGGAGTTGGATATCACATCTCATGTTATAGGAAGGGTCTCCGGATTGGAATGTGAAGGATTTGGATATCACATCTCATGCTAAAGGAAGGGTCTCAGGTTTGGAATGGGAAGGAGTTGGATATGACATCTCTTGTTATAGGGAGGGTCTCAGGATTTGAATGGCAAGGTGTTGGATATCACATCTCATGCCATAGGAAGGGTCTCAGGTTTGGTATAAGCATTGAGATATCACATCTCTGCTATCGGAAGGGTCTCAGGATTGGATTGGGAAGGAGTTGGATATCCCTTCTCATGCTATAGGAAGGGTCTCAGGTTGGAAAGGGAAGGAGTTGGATATCACATCTCATGCTATAGGGAGGGTTTCAGTTTTGATATTAGAAGCATTGAGATATCACATCTCATGCTATCGGAAGTGTCTCAGGATTGGAATGGGAAGGAGCTGGATATTACATCTCATGCTAAAGGAAGGGTCTCAGGTTTGGAACGGGAAGGAGTTGGATATCCGATCTCATGTTATAGGAAGGGTCTCAGGTTTGGTATAAGCATTGAGATATCACATCTCTGCTATCGGAAGTGTCTCAGGATTGGAATGGGAAGGAGTTGGATATCCCATCTCATGTTATAGGACGGGTCTCAGGATTGTTATTAGAATCATTGAGATATCATATTGCATGCTGTAGCAAGGGTCTAAGGATTAGAATGGGAAAGACTTGGATATCACATCTCATGCTATAGGAAGGGTCTCAGGTTTGGTATAAGCATTGAGATATCAAATCTCATGCTATAGGAAGGGTCTCAGGATTGGAATGGAAGGAGTTGGATATCACATCTCATGTTATAGGAAGGATCTCAGGTTTGGTATTAGAAGCATTGAGACATCACATCTCATGCTATAGGAAGGGTCTCAGGATTGGAATGGGAAGGAGTTGGATATCACATCTCATGCTATAGGAAGGGTCTCAGGTTTGGTATAAGCATTGAGATATCACATCTCATGCTATAGGAAGGGTCTCAGGATTGGAATGGGAAGGAGTTGTATATGACATCTCATGCCGTAGGAAGGGTCTCAGGTTTGGTATAAGCATTGAGATATCACATCTCTGCTATCAGATGAGTCTCAGGATTGGAATGGGAAGGAGTTGGATATCCCATCTCATGTTATAGGAAGAGTCTCAGGTTTGGTATTAGAAGCATTGAGATATCACATCTCATGCTATAGGAAGTGTCTCAAGATTGGATGGGAAGGACTTGGATATCACATCTCATGCTATAGGGAGGGTCTCAAGTTTGATATTAGAAGCATTGAGATATCACATCTCATGCTATAGGAAGAGTCTCAGGTTTGGGAAGGGAAGGATTTGGATTTCACATCTCATGTAATAGGACGGTTCTCATGTTTGGTTTTTGAAGCATTGAGATATCACATCTCATGCTATCGGAAGGGTCTCAGGTTTGGTATTAGAAGCATTGAGATATCACATCTCATGCTATAGGATTGGTCTCTGGATTGGAATGTGAAGGATTTGGATATCACATCTCATGCTAAAGGAAGGGTCTCAGGTTTGGAATCGGAAGGAGTTGGATATCACATCTCATGCCATAGGAAGGGTCTCAGGTTTGGTATAAGCATTGAGATATCACATCTCTGCTATCGGAAGGGTCTCAGGATTGGATTGGGAAGGAGTTGGATATCACATCTCATGTTATAGGAAGGGTCTCCGGATTGGAATGTGAAGGATTTGGATATCACATCTCATGCTAAAGGAAGGGTCTCAGGTTTGGAATGGGAAGGAGTTGGATATGGCATCTCTTGTTATAGGGAGGGTCTCAGGATTTGAATGGCAAGGAGTTGGATATCACATCTCATGCCATAGGAAGGGTCTCAGGTTTGGTATAAGCATTGAGATATCACATCTCTGCTATCGGAAGGGTCTCAGGATTGGATTGGGAAGGAGTTGGATATCCCTTCTCATGCTATAGGAAGGGTCTCAGGTTGGAATGGGAAGGAGTTGGATATCACATCTCATGCTAAAGGAAGGGTCTCAGGTTTGGTAGAAGCATTGAGATATCACATCTCATGCTATCGGAAGTGTCTCAGGATTGGAATGGGAAGGAGCTGGATATTACATCTCATGCTAAAGGAAGGGTCTCAGGTTTGGAACGGGAAGGAGTTGGATATCCGATCTCATGTTATAGGAAGGGTCTCAGGTTTGGTATAAGCATTGAGATATCACATCTCTGCTATCGGAAGTGTCTCAGGATTGGAATGGGAAGGAATTGGATATCCCATCTCATGTTATAGGACGGGTCTCAGGATTGTTATTAGAATCATTGAGATATCATATTGCATGCTGTATGAAGGGTCTAAGGATTGGAATGGGAAAGACTTGGATATCACATCTCATGCTATAGGAAGGGTCTCAGGTTTGGTATAAGCATTGAGATATCAAATCTCATGCTATAGGAAGGGTCTCAGGATTGGAATGGAAGGAGTTGGATATCACATCTCATGTTATAGGAAGGATCTCAGGTTTGGTATTAGAAGCATTGAGACATCACATCTCATGCTATAGGAAGGGTCTCAGGATTGGAATAGGAAGGAGTTGGATATCACATCTCATGCTATAGGAAGGGTCTCAGGTTTGGTATAAGCATTGAGATATCACATCTCATGCTATAGGAAGGGTCTCAGGATTGGAATGGGAAGGAGTTGTATATGACATCTCATGCCGTAGGAAGGGTCTCAGGTTTGGTATAAGCATTGAGATATCACATCTCTGCTATCAGAAGAGTCTCAGGATTGGAATGGGAAGGAGTTGGATATCCCATCTCATGTTATAGGAAGAGTCTCAGGTTTGGTATTAGAAGCATTGAGATATCACATCTCATGCTATAGGAAGTGTCTCAGGATTGGAATGGGAAGGACTTGGATATCACATCTCATGCTATAGGGAGGGTCTCAAGTTTGATATTAGAAGCATTGAGATATCACATCTCATGCTATAGGAAGAGTCTCAGGTTTGGGAAGGGAAGGATTTGGATTTCACATCTCATGTTATAGGATGGTTCTCATGTTTGGTTTTTGAAGCATTGAGATATCACATCTCATGCTATCGGAAGGGTCTCAGGTTTGGTATTAGAAGCATTGAGATATCACATCTCATGCTATAGGATTGGTCTCCGGATTGGAATGTGAAGGATTTGGATATCACATCTCATGCTAAAGGAAGGGTCTCAGGTTTGGAATGGGAAGGAGTTGGATATGACATCTCTTGTTATAGGGAGGGTCTCAGGATTTGAATGGCAAGGAGTTGGATATCACATCTCATGCCATAGGAAGGGTCTCAGGTTTGGTATAAGCATTGAGATATCGGGTCTCAGGATTGGAATGGGAAGGACTTAGATATCACATCTCATGCTATAGGGAGGGTCTCAGTTTTGATATTAGAAGCATTGAGATATCACATCTCATGCTATCGGAAGGGTCTCAGGATTGGAATGGGAGGAGCTGGATATCACATCTCATGCTAAAGGAAGGGTCTCAGGTTTGGAAGGGGAAGGATTTGGATATCACATCTCATGTTATAGGATGGGTCTCAGGTTTGGTATTAGAAGCATTGTGATATCACATCTCATGCTATAGGAAGTGTCTCAGGATTGGAATGGGAAGGAGTTGGATATCACATCTCATGCTATAGGAAGGGTTTCAGGTTTGGTAGAAGCATTGAGATATCACATCTCATGCTATAGGAAGAGTCTCAGGTTTGGGAAGGGAAGGATTTGGATTTCACATCTCATGTTATAGGATGGTTCTCATGTTTGGTTTTTGAAGCATTGAGATATCACATCTCATGCTATCGGAAGGGTCTCAGGTTTGGTATTAGAAGCATTGAGATATCACATCTCATGCTATAGGATTGGTCTCCGGATTGGAATGTGAAGGATTTGGATATCACATCTCATGCTAAAGGAAGGGTCTCAGGTTTGGAATGGGAAGGAGTTGGATATGACATCTCTTGTTATAGGGAGGGTCTCAGGATTTGAATGGCAAGGAGTTGGATATCACATCTCATGCCATAGGAAGGGTCTCAGGTTTGGTATAAGCATTGAGATATCACATCTCTGCTATCGGAAGGGTCTCAGGATTGGATTGGGAAGGAGTTGGATATCACATCTCATGTTATAGGAAGGGTCTCCGGATTGGAATGTGAAGGATTTGGATATCACATCTCATGCTAAAGGAAGGGTCTCAGGTTTGGAATGGGAAGGAGTTGGATATGACATCTCTTGTTATAGGGAGGGTCTCAGGATTTGAATGGCAAGGAGTTGGATATCACATCTCATGCCATAGGAAGGGTCTCAGGTTTGGTATAAGCATTGAGATATCACATCTCTGCTATCGGAAGGGTCTCAGGATTGGATTGGGAAGGAGTTGGATATCCCTTCTCATGCTATAGGAAGGGTCTCAGGTTGGAATGGGAAGGAGTTGGATATCACATCTCATGCTAAAGGAAGGGTCTCAGGTTTGGTAGAAGCATTGAGATATCACATCTCATGCTATAGGAAGGGTCTCAGGATTGGAATGGGAAGGACTTAGATACCACATATCATGCTATAGGGAGGGTTTCAGTTTTGATATTAGAAGCATTGAGATATCACATCTCATGCTATCGGAAGTGTCTCAGGATTGGAATGGGAAGGAGCTGGATATTACATCTCATGCTAAAGGAAGGGTCTCAGGTTTGGAACGGGAAGGAGTTGGATATCCGATCTCATGTTATAGGAAGGGTCTCAGGTTTGGTATAAGCATTGAGATATCACATCTCTGCTATCGGAAGTGTCTCAGGATTGGAATGGGAAGGAATTGGATATCCCATCTCATGTTATAGGACGGGTCTCAGGATTGTTATTAGAATCATTGAGATATCATATTGCATGCTGTAGGAAGGGTCTAAGGATTGGAATGGGAAAGACTTGGATATCACATCTCATGCTATAGGAAGGGTCTCAGGATTGGAATGGAAGGAGTTGGATATCACATCTCATGTTATAGGAAGGATCTCAGGTTTGGTATTAGAAGCATTGAGACATCAAATCTCATGCTATAGGAAGGGTCTCAGGATTGGAATGGGAAGGAGTTGGATATCACATCTCATGCTATAGGAAGGGTCTCAGGTTTGGTATAAGCATTGAGATATCACATCTCATGCTATAGGAAGGGTCTCAGGATTGGAATGGGAAGGAGTTGTATATGACATCTCATGCCGTAGGAAGGGTCTCAGGTTTGGTATAAGCATTGAGATATCACATCTCTGCTATCACAAGAGTCTCAGGATTGGAATGGGAAGGAGTTGGATATCCCATCTCATGTTATAGGAAGAGTCTCAGGTTTGGTATTAGAAGCATTGAGATATCACATCTCATGCTATAGGAAGTGTCTCAGGATTGGAATGGGAAGGACTTGGATATCACATCTCATGCTATAGGGAGGGTCTCAAGTTTGATATTAGAAGCATTGAGATATCACATCTCATGCTATAGGAAGAGTCTCAGGTTTGGGAAGGGAAGGATTTGGATTTCACATCTCATGTTATAGGATGGTTCTCATGTTTGGTTTTTGAAGCATTGAGATATCACATCTCATGCTATCGGAAGGGTCTCAGGTTTGGTATTAGAAGCATTGAGATATCACATCTCATGCTATAGGATTGGTCTCCGGATTGGAATGTGAAGGATTTGGATATCACATCTCATGCTAAAGGAAGGGTCTCAGGTTTGGAATGGGAAGGAGTTGGATATGACATCTCTTGTTATAGGGAGGGTCTCAGGATTTGAATGGCAAGGAGTTGGATATCACATCTCATGCCATAGGAAGGGTCTCAGGTTTGGTATAAGCATTGAGATACCACATCTCTGCTATCGGAAGGGTCTCAGGATTGGAATGGGAAGGACTTAGATATCACATCTCATGCTATAGGGAGGGTCTCAGTTTTGATATTAGAAGCATTGAGATATCACATCTCATGCTATCGGAAGGGTCTCAGGATTGGAATGGGAGGAGCTGGATATCACATCTCATGCTAAAGGAAGGGTCTCAGGTTTGGAAGGGGAAGGATTTGGATATCACATCTCATGTTATAGGATGGGTTTCAGGTTTGGTATTAGAAGCATTGTGATATCACATCTCATGCTATAGGAAGTGTCTCAGGATTGGAATGGGAAGGAGTTGGATATCACATCTCATGCTATAGGAAGGGTTTCAGGTTTGGTAGAAGCATTGAGATATCACATCTCATGCTATAGGAAGAGTCTCAGGTTTGGGAAGGGAAGGATTTGGATTTCACATCTCATGTTATAGGATGGTTCTCATGTTTGGTTTTTGAAGCATTGAGATATCACATCTCATGCTATCGGAAGGGTCTCAGGTTTGGTATTAGAAGCATTGAGATATCACATCTCATGCTATAGGATTGGTCTCTGGATTGGAATGTGAAGGATTTGGATATCACATCTCATGCTAAAGGAAGGGTCTCAGGTTTGGAATGGGAAGGAGTTGGATATGACATCTCTTGTTATAGGGAGGGTCTCAGGATTTGAATGGCAAGGAGTTGGATATCACATCTCATGCCATAGGAAGGGTCTCAGGTTTGGTATAAGCATTGAGATATCACATCTCTGCTATCGGAAGGGTCTCAGGATTGGATTGGGAAGGAGTTGGATATCACATCTCATGTTATAGGAAGGGTCTCCGGATTGGAATGTGAAGGATTTGGATATCACATCTCATGCTAAAGGAAGGGTCTCAGGTTTGGAATGGGAAGGAGTTGGATATGACATCTCTTGTTATAGGGAGGGTCTCAGGATTTGAATGGCAAGGAGTTGGATATCACATCTCATGCCATAGGAAGGGTCTCAGGTTTGGTATAAGCATTGAGATATCACATCTCTGCTATCGGAAGGGTCTCAGGATTGGATTGGGAAGGAGTTGGATATCCCTTCTCATGCTATAGGAAGGGTCTCAGGTTGGAATGGGAAGGAGTTGGATATCACATCTCATGCTAAAGGAAGGGTCTCAGGTTTGGTAGAAGCATTGAGATATCACATCTCATGCTATAGGAAGGGTCTCAGGATTGGAATGGGAAGGACTTAGATATCACATATCATGCTATAGGGAGGGTTTCAGTTTTGATATTAGAAGCATTGAGATATCACATCTCATGCTATCGGAAGTGTCTCAGGATTGGAATGGGAAGGAGCTGGATATTACATCTCATGCTAAAGGAAGGGTCTCAGGTTTGGAACGGGAAGGAGTTGGATATCCGATCTCATGTTATAGGAAGGGTCTCAGGTTTGGTATAAGCATTGAGATATCACATCTCTGCTATCGGAAGTGTCTCAGGATTGGAATGTGAAGGAATTGGATATCCCATCTCATGTTATAGGACGGGTCTAGGGATTGTTATTAGAATCATTGAGATAACATATTGCATGCTGTAGGAAGGGTCTAAGGATTGGAATGGGAAAGACTTGGATATCACATCTCATGCTATAGGAAGAGTCTCAGGTTTGGTATAAGCATTGAGATATCAAATCTCATGCTATAGGAAGGGTCTCAGGATTGGAATGGAAGGAGTTGGATATCACATCTCATGTTATAGGAAGGATCTCAGGTTTGGTATTAGAAGCATTGAGACATCACATCTCATGCTATAGGAAGGGTCTCAGGATTGGAATGGGAAGGAGTTGGATATCACATCTCATGCTATAGGAAGGGTCTCAGGTTTGGTATAAGCATTGAGATATCACATCTCATGCTATAGGAAGGGTCTCAGGATTGGAATGGGAAGGAGTTGTATATGACATCTCATGCCGTAGGAAGGGTCTCAGGTTTGGTATAAGCATTGAGATATCACATCTCTGCTATCAGAAGAGTCTCAGGGTCGGAATGGGAAGGAGTTGGATATCCCATCTCATGTTATAGGAAGAGTCTCAGGTTTGGTATTAGAAGCATTGAGATATCACATCTCATGCTATAGGAAGTGTCTCAGGATTGGAATGGGAAGGACTTGGATATCACATCTCATGCTATAGGGAGGGTCTCAAGTTTGATATTAGAAGCATTGAGATATCACATCTCATGCTATAGGAAGAGTCTCAGGTTTGGGAAGGGAAGGATTTGGATTTCACATCTCTTGTTATAGGATGGGTCTCATGTTTGGTTTTTGAAGCATTGAGATATTACATCTCATGCTATCGGAAGGGTCTCAGGTTTGGTATTAGAAGCATTGAGATATCACATCTCATGCTATAGGATTGGTCTCCGGATTGGAATGTGAAGGATTTGGATATCACATCTCATGCTAAAGGAAGGGTCTCAGGTTTGGAATGGGAAGGAGTTGGATATGACATCTCTGGTTATAGGGAGGGTCTCAGGATTTGAATGGCAAGGAGTTGGATATCACATCTCATGCCATAGGAAGGGTCTCAGGTTTGGTATAAGCATTGAGATATCACATCTCTGCTATCGGAAGGGTCTCAGGATTGGAATGGGAAGGACTTAGATATCACATCTCATGCTATAGGGAGGGTCTCAGTTTTGATATTAGAAGCATTGAGATACCACATCTCATGCTATCGGAAGGGTCTCAGGATTGGAATGGGAGGAGCTGGATATCAAATCTCATGCTAAAGGAAGGGTCTCAGGTTTGGAAGGGGAAGGATTTGGATATCACATCTCATGTTATAGAATGGGTCTCAGGTTTGGTATTAGAAGCATTGTGATATCACATCTCATGCTATAGGAAGTGTCTCAGGATTGGAATGGGAAGGAGTTGTATATCACATCTCATGCTATAGGAAGGGTTTCAGGTTTGGTAGAAGCATTGAGATATCACATCTCATGCTATAGGAAGAGTCTCAGGTTTGGGAAGGGAAGGATTTGGATTTCACATCTCATGTTATAGGATGGTTCTCATGTTTGGTTTTTGAAGCATTGAGATATCACATCTCATGCTATCGGAAGGGTCTCAGGTTTGGTATTAGAAGCATTGAGATATCACATCTCATGCTATAGGATTGGTCTCTGGATTGGAATGTGAAGGATTTGGATATCACATCTCATGCTAAAGGAAGGGTCTCAGGTTTGGAATGGGAAGGAGTTGGATATGAGATCTCTTGTTATAGGGAGGGTCTCAGGATTTGAATGGCAAGGAGTTGGATATCACATCTCATGCCATAGGAAGGGTCTCAGGTTTGGTATTAGAAGCCTTGAGATATCACATCTCATGGTATAATAAGGGTCTCAGGATTGGAATGGGAAGGAGTTGGATATCACATCTCAAGCTATTTCAGGATTGGAATGGGAAGGAGTTTGATATCACATCTCAAGCTATAGGAAGTGTCTCAGGTTTGGGAAGGGAAGGATTGGGATTTCACATCTCATGTTATAGGATGGTTCTCATGTTTGGTTTTAGAAGCATTGAGATATCACATCTCATGCTATCGGAAGGGTCTCAGGTTTGGAATGGGAAGGAGTTGGATATCACATCTCATGTTATAGGAAGCATCTCAGGTTTGGTATTAGAAGCATTGCGATATCACATCTCATGCTATAGGAAGGGTCTCAGGATTGGAATGTGAAGGATTTGGATATCAAATCTCATGCTAAAGGAAGGGTCTCAGGTTTGGTATAAGCATTGAGATATCACATCTCTGCTATCGGAAGGGTCTCAGGATTGGATTGGGAAGGAGTTGGACATCCCTTCTCATGCTATAGGAAGGGTCTCATGTTGGAATGGGAAGGAGTTGGATATCATATCTCATGTTATAGGAAGGGTCTCAAGATTGAAATGGGAAGTATTTGGATATCACATCTCTTGCTATATGAAGGGTCTCAGGTTTTTTATTAGAAACATTGAGATATCACATCTCATGCTATCGGAAGGGTTTCAGGATTGGAATGGGAAGGATTTGGATATCATATCTCATGTTATAGGACGGGTCCCAGGTTTGGTATTAGAAGCATTGAGATATCACATCTTATGGTATAGGAAGGGTCTCAGGTTTGGAATGGGAAGGAGTTGGATATCACATCTCATCCAATAGGAAGGGTCTCAGGTTTGGAATGGGAAGGAATTGGATATCACATCTCATGTTATAGGAAGGATCTCAGGATTGAAATGGGAAGGAGTTGGATATCCCTTCTCATGCTATAGGAAGGGTCTCAGGTTGGAATGGGAAGGATTTGGATATCACATCTCTTGCTATAGGAAGGGTCTCAGGTTTTGTATTAGAAACATTGAGATATCACATCTCATGCTATAGGAAGGGTTTAAGGATTGGAATGGGAAGGAGTTGGATATCCCTTCTCATGCTATAGGAAGGGTCTCAGGTTGGAATGGGAAGGATTTGGATATCACATCTCTTGCTATAGGAAGGGTCTCAGGTTTTTTATTAGAAACATTGAGATATCACATCTCATGCTATAGGAAGGGTTTAAGGATTGGAATGGGAAGGATTTGGATATCACATCTCATGCTAAAGGAAGGGTCTCAGGTTTGGAAGGGGAAGGATTTGGATATCACATCTCATGTTATTTGACCGGTCTCAGGTTTGGTATTAGAAGCATTGAGATATCAAGTCTCATGGTATAGGACGGGAGTTTGATATCACATCATGCCATGGTATGGGTCTCAGGTTTTGTAGAAGCATTGGGATATCACATCTCATGCTATCGGAAGGGTATCAGGATTGGATTTGGAAGGAGTTGTTGGATATCCCATCTCATGCTATAGGAGAGGTCTCAGGTTGGAATGGGAAAGAGTTGGATATCACATCTCATGTTATAGGAAGGGTCTCAAGATTGGAATGGGAAGGACTTGGATATCACATCTCATGCTGTAGGAAGGCTCTCAGGTTTGGAAAGGGAAGGAGTTGGATATCACATTTCATGTTAGAGGTAGGATCTCAGGTTTGGTATTAGAGGCATTGAGATATCACATCTCATGCTAAAGGGAGGGTCTCAGGTTTGGATGGGGAAGGATTTGGATATCACATCTCATGTTATAGGAAGGATCTCAGGTTTGGTATTAGAAGCATTGAGATATCACATCTCATGCTATCGGAAGGATCTCAGGTTTGGTATTAGAAGCATTGAGATATCACATCTCATGCTATAGGAAGGGTCTCAGGATTGGAATGGAAAGGACTTGGATATCACATCTCATGCTAAAGGAAGGGTCTCAGTTTTGGTAGAAGCATTGCGATATCACATCTCATGCTATAGGAAGGGTCTCAGGATTGGAATCGGAAGGAGTTGGATATCACATCTCATGCTATAGGAAGGGTCTCAGGTTTGGTATAAGCATTGAGATATCACATCACTGCTATTGGAAGGGTCTCGGGATTGGATTGGGAAGGAGTTGGATATCACATCTCATGTTATAGGAAGGGTCTCCGGATTGGAATGTGAAGGATTTGGATATCACATCTCATGCTAAAGGAAGGGTCTCAGGTTTGGAATGGGAAGGAGTTGGATATGACATCTCTTGTTATAGGGAGGGTCTCGGGATTTGAATGGCAAGGTGTTGGATATCATATCTCATGCCATAGGAAGGGTCTCAGGTTTGGTATATGCATTGAGATATCACATCTCTGCTATCGGAAGGGTCTCAGGATTGGATTGGGAAGGAGCTGGATATTACATCTCATGCTAAAGGAAGGGTCTCAGGTTTATAACTGGAAGGAGTTGGATATCCGATCTCATGTTATAGGAAGGGTCTCAGGTTTGGTATAAGCATTGAGATATCACATCTCTGCTATCGGAAGTGTCTCAGGATTGGAATGGGAAGGAGTTGGATATCCCATCTCATGTTATAGGACGGGTCTCAGGATTGTTATTAGAATCATTGAGATATCATATTGCATGCTGTAGGAAGGGTCTAAGGATTGGAATGGGAAAGACTTGGATATCACATCTCATGCTATAGGAAGGGTCTCAGGTTTGGTATAAGCATTGAGATATCAAATCTCATGCTATAGGAAGGGTCTCAGGATTGGAATGGAAGGAGTTGGATATCACATCTCATGTTATAGGAAGGATCTCAGGTTTGGTATTAGAAGCATTGAGACATCACATCTCATGCTATAGGAAGGGTCTCAGGATTGGAATGGGAAGGAGTTGGATATCACATCTCATGCTATAGGAAGGGTCTCAGGTTTGGTATAAGCATTGAGATATCACATCTCATGCTATAGGAAGGGTCTCAGGTTTGGTATTAGAAGCATTGAGATATCACATCTCATGCTATAGGATTGGTCTCTGGATTGGAATGTGAAGGATTTGGATATCACATCTCATGCTAAAGGAAGGGTCTCAGGTTTGGAATGGGAAGGAGTTGGATATGACATCTCTTGTTATAGGGAGGGTCTCAGGATTTGAATGGCAAGGAGTTGGATATCACATCTCATGCCATAGGAAGGGTCTCAGGTTTGGTATAAGCATTGAGATATCACATCTCTGCTATCGGAAGGGTCTCAGGATTGGATTGGGAAGGAGTTGGATATCACATCTCATGTTATAGGAAGGGTCTCCGGATTGGAATGTGAAGGATTTGGATATCACATCTCATGCTAAAGGAAGGGTCTCAGGTTTGGAATGGGAAGGAGTTGGATATGACATCTCTTGTTATAGGGAGGGTCTCAGGATTTGAATGGCAAGGAGTTGGATATCACATCTCATGCCATAGGAAGGGTCTCAGGTTTGGTATAAGCATTGAGATATCACATCTCTGCTATCGGAAGGGTCTCAGGATTGGATTGGGAAGGAGTTGGATATGCCTTCTCATGCTATAGGAAGGGTCTCAGGTTGGAATGGGAAGGAGTTGGATATCACATCTCATGCTAAAGGAAGGGTCTCAGGTTTGGTAGAAGCATTGAGATATCACATCTCATGCTATCGGAAGTGTCTCAGGATTGGAATGGGAAGGAGCTGGATATTACATCTCATGCTAAAGAAAGGGTCTCAGGTTTGGAACGGGAAGGAGTTGGATATCCGATCTCATGTTATAGGAAGGGTCTCAGGTTTGGTATAAGCATTGAGATATCACATCTCTGCTATCGGAAGTGTCTCAGGATTGGAATGGGAAGGATTTGGATATCCCATCTCATGTTATAGGACGGGTCTCAGGATTGTTATTAGAATCATTGAGATATCATATTGCATGCTGTATGAAGGGTCTTAGGATTGGAATGGGAAAGACTTGGATATCACATCTCATGCTATAGGAAGGGTCTCAGGTTTGGTATAAGCATTGAGATATCAAATCTCATGCTATAGGAAGGGTCTCAGGATTGGAATGGAAGGAGTTGGATATCACATCTCATGTTATAGGAAGGATCTCAGGTTTGGTATTAGAAGCATTGAGACATCACATCTCATGCTATAGGAAGGGTCTCAGGATTGGAATGGGAAGGAGTTGGATATCACATCTCATGCTATAGGAAGGGTCTCAGGTTTGGTATAAGCATTGAGATATCACATCTCATGCTATAGGAAGGGTCTCAGGATTGGAATGGGAAGGAGTTGTATATGACATCTCATGCCGTAGGAAGGGTCTCAGGTTTGGTATAAGCATTGAGATATCACATCTCTGCTATCAGAAGAGTCTCAGGATTGGAATGGGAAGGAGTTGGATATCCCATCTCATGTTATAGGAAGAGTCTCAGGTTTGGTATTAGAAGCATTGAGATATCACATCTCATGCTATAGGAAGTGTCTCAGGATTGGAATGGGAAGGACTTGGATATCACATCTCATGCTATAGGGAGGGTCTCAAGTTTGATATTAGAAGCATTGAGATATCACATCTCATGCTATAGGAAGAGTCTCAGGTTTGGGAAGGGAAGGATTTGGATTTCACATCTCATGTTATAGGATGGTTCTCATGTTTGGTTTTTGAAGCATTGAGATATCACATCTCATGCTATCGGAAGGGTCTCAGGTTTGGTATTAGAAGCATTGAGATATCACATCTCATGCTATAGGATTGGTCTCCGGATTGGAATGTGAAGGATTTGGATATCACATCTCATGCTAAAGGAAGGGTCTCAGGTTTGGAATGGGAAGGAGTTGGATATGACATCTCTTGTTATAGGGAGGGTCTCAGGATTTGAATGGCAAGGAGTTGGATATCACATCTCATGCCATACGAAGGGTCTCAGGTTTGGTATAAGCATTGAGATATCACATCTCTGCTATCGGAAGGGTCTCAGGATTGGAATGGGAAGGACTTAGATATCACATCTCATGCTATAGGGAGGGTCTCAGTTTTGATATTAGAAGCATTGAGATATCACATCTCATGCTATCGGAAGGGTCTCAGGATTGGAATGGGAGGAGCTGGATATCACATCTCATGCTAAAGGAAGGGTCTCAGGTTTGGAAGGGGAAGGATTTGGATATCACATCTCATGTTATAGGATGGGTCTCAGGTTTGGTATTAGAAGCATTGTGATATCACATCTCATGCTATAGGAAGTGTCTCAGGATTGGAATGGGAAGGAGTTGGATATCACATCTCATGCTATAGGAAGGGTTTCAGGTTTGGTAGAAGCATTGAGATATCACATCTCATGCTATAGGAAGAGTCTCAGGTTTGGGAAGGGAAGGATTTGGATTTCACATCTCATGTTATAGGATGGTTCTCATGTTTGGTTTTTGAAGCATTGAGATATCACATCTCATGCTATCGGAAGGGTCTCAGGTTTGGTATTAGAAGCATTGAGATATCACATCTCATGCTATAGGATTGGTCTCCGGATTGGAATGTGAAGGATTTGGATATCACATCTCATGCTAAAGGAAGGGTCTCAGGTTTGGAATGGGAAGGAGTTGGATATGACATCTCTTGTTATAGGGAGGGTCTCAGGATTTGAATGGCAAGGAGTTGGATATCACATCTCATGCCATAGGAAGGGTCTCAGGTTTGGTATAAGCATTGAGATATCACATCTCTGCTATCGGAAGGGTCTCAGGATTGGATTGGGAAGGAGTTGGATATCACATCTCATGTTATAGGAAGGGTCTCCGGATTGGAATGTGAAGGATTTGGATATCACATCTCATGCTAAAGGAAGGGTCTCAGGTTTGGAATGGGAAGGAGTTGGATATGACATCTCTTGTTATAGGGAGGGTCTCAGGATTTGAATGGCAAGGAGTTGGATATCACATCTCATGCCATAGGAAGGGTCTCAGGTTTGGTATAAGCATTGAGATATCACATCTCTGCTATCGGAAGGGTCTAAGGATTGGATTGGGAAGGAGTTGGATATCCCTTCTCATGCTATAGGAAGGGTCTCAGGTTGGAATGGGAAGGAGTTGGATATCACATCTCATGCTAAAGGAAGGGTCTCAGGTTTGGTTATAAGCATTGAGATATCACATCTCATGCTATAGGAAGGGTCTCAGGATTGGAATGGGAAGGACTTAGATATCACATATCATGCTATAGGGAGGGTTTCAGTTTTGATATTAGAAGCATTGAGATATCACATCTCATGCTATCGGAAGTGTCTCAGGATTGGAATGGGAAGGAGCTGGATATTACATCTCATGCTAAAGGAAGGGTCTCAGGTTTGGAACGGGAAGGAGTTGTATATCCGATCTCATGTTATAGGAAGGGTCTCAGGTTTGGTATAAGCATTGAGATATCACATCTCTGCTATCGGAAGTGTCTCAGGATTGGAATGGGAAGGAATTGGATATCCCATCTCATGTTATAGGACGGGTCTCAGGATTGTTATTAGAATCATTGAGATATCATATTGCATGCTGTAGGAAGGGTCTAAGGATTGGAATGGGAAAGACTTGGATATCACATCTCATGCTATAGGAAGGGTCTCAGGTTTGGTATAAGCATTGAGATATCAAATCTCATGCTATAGGAAGGGTCTCAGGATTGGAATGGAAGGAGTTGGATATCACATCTCATGTTATAGGAAGGATCTCAGGTTTGGTATTGGAAGCATTGATACATCAAATCTCATGCTATAGGAAGGGTCTCAGGATTGGAATGGGAAGGAGTTGGATATCACATCTCATGCTATAGGAAGGGTCTCAGGTTTGGTATAAGCATTGAGATATCACATCTCATGCTATAGGAAGGGACTCAGGATTGGAATGGGAAGGAGTTGTATATGACATCTCATGCCGTAGGAAGGGTCTCAGGTTTGGTATAAGCATTGAGATATCACATCTCTGCTATCAGAAGAGTCTCAGGATTGGAATGGGAAGGAGTTGGATATCCCATCTCATGTTATAGGAAGAGTCTCAGGTTTGGTATTAGAAGCATTGAGATATCACATCTCATGCTATAGGAAGTGTCTCAGGATTGGAATGGGAAGGACTTGGATATCACATCTCATGCTATAGGGAGGGTCTCAAGTTTGATATTAGAAGCATTGAGATATCACATCTCATGCTATAGGAAGAGTCTCAGGTTTGGGAAGGGAAGGATTTGGATTTCACATCTCATGTTATAGGATGGTTCTCATGTTTGGTTTTTGAAGCATTGAGATATCACATCTCATGCTATCGGAAGGGTCTCAGGTTTGGTATTAGAAGCATTGAGATATCACATCTCATGCTATAGGATTGGTCTCCGGATTGGAATGTGAAGGATTTGGATATCACATCTCATGCTAAAGGAAGGGTCTCAGGTTTGGAATGGGAAGGAGTTGGATATGACATCTCTTGTTATAGGGAGGGTCTCAGGATTTGAATGTCAAGGAGTTGGATATCACATCTCATGCCATAGGAAGGATCTCAGGTTTGGTATAAGCATTGAGATATCACATCTCTGCTATCGGAAGGGTCTCAGGATTGGAATGGGAAGGACTTAGATATCACATCTCATGCTATAGGGAGGGTCTCAGTTTTGATATTAGAAGCATTGAGATATCACATCTCATGCTATCGGAAGGGTCTCAGGATTGGAATGGGAGGAGCTGGATATCACATCTCATGCTAAAGGAAGGGTCTCAGGTTTGGAAGGGGAAGGATTTGGATATCACATCTCATGTTATAGGATGGGTTTCAGGTTTGGTATTAGAAGCATTGTGATATCACATCTCATGCTATAGGAAGTGTCTCAGGATTGGAATGGGAAGGAGTTGGATATCAGATCTCATGCTATAGGAAGGGTTTCAGGTTTGGTAGAAGCATTGAGATATCACATCTCATGCTATAGGATGAGTCTCAGGTTTGGGAAGGGAAGGATTTGGATTTCACATCTCATGTTATAGGATGGTTCTCATGTTTGGTTTTTGAAGCATTGAGATATCACATCTCATGCTATCGGAAGGGTCTCAGGTTTGGTATTAGAAGCATTGAGATATCACATCTCATGCTATAGGATTGGTCTCTGGATTGGAATGTGAAGGATTTGGATATCACATCTCATGCTAAAGGAAGGGTCTCAGGTTTGGAATGGGAAGGAGTTGGATATGACATCTCTTGTTATAGGGAGGGTCTCAGGATTTGAATGGCAAGGAGTTGGATATCACATCTCATGCCATAGGAAGGGTCTCAGGTTTGGTATAAGCATTGAGATATCACATCTCTGCTATCGGAAGGGTCTCAGGATTGGATTGGGAAGGAGTTGGATATCACATCTCATGTTATAGGAAGGGTCTCCGGATTGGAATGTGAAGGATTTGGATATCACATCTCATGCTAAAGGAAGGGTCTCAGGTTTGGAATGGGAAGGAGTTGGATATGACATCTCTTGTTATAGGGAGGTTCTCAGGATTTGAATGGCAAGGAGTTGGATATCACATCTCATGCCATAGGAAGGGTCTCAGGTTTGGTATTAGAAGCCTTGAGATATCACATCTCATGGTATAATAAGGGTCTCAGGATTGGAATGGGAAGGAGTTGGATATCACATCTCAAGCTATTTCAGGATTGGAATGGGAAGGAGTTTGATATCACATCTCAAGCTATAGGAAGGGTCTCAGGTTTGGGATAAGCATTGAGATATCACATCTCATGCTATAGGAAGGGTCTCAGGATTGGAATGGGAAGGAGTTGTATATGACATCTCATGCCGTAGGAAGGGTCTCAGGTTTGGTATAAGCATTGAGATATCACATCTCTGCTATCAGAAGAGTCTCAGGATTGGAATGGGAAGGAGTTGGATATCCCATCTCATGTTATAGGAAGAGTCTCAGGTTTGGTATTAGAAGCATTGAGATATCACATATCATGCTATAGGAAGTGTCTCAGGATTGGAATGGGAAGGACTTGGATATCACATCTCATGCTATAGGGAGGGTCTCAAGTTTGATATTAGAAGCATTGAGATATCACATCTCATGCTATAGGAAGAGTCTCAGGTTTGGGAAGGGAAGGATTTGAATTTCACATCTCATGTTATAGGATGGTTCTCATGTTTGGTTTTTGAAGCATTGAGATATTACATCTCATGCTATCGGAAGGGTCTCAGGTTTGGTATTAGAAGCATTGAGATATCACATCTCATGCTATAGGATTGGTCTCCGGATTGGAATGTGAAGGATTTGGATATCACATCTCATGCTAAAGGAAGGGTCTCAGGTTTGGAATGGGAAGGAGTTGGATATGACATCTCTTGTTATAGGGAGGGTCTCAGGATTTGAATGGCAAGGAGTTGGATATCACATCTCATGCCATAGGAAGGGTCTCAGGTTTGGTATAAGCATTGAGATATCACATCTCTGCTATCGGAAGGGTCTCAGGATTGGAATGGGAAGGACTTAAATATCACATCTCATGCTATAGGGAGGGTCTCAGTTTTGATATTAGAAGCATTGAGATATCACATCTCATGCTATCGGAAGGGTCTCAGGATTGGAATGGGAGGAGCTGGATATCACATCTCATGCTAAAGGAAGGGTCTCAGGTTTGGAAGGGGAAGGATTTGGATATCACATCTCATGTTATAGAATGGGTCTCAGGTTTGGTATTAGAAGCATTGTGATATCACATCTCATGCTATAGGAAGGGTTTCAGGTTTGGTAGAAGCATTGAGATATCACATCTCATGCTATAGGAAGAGTCTCAGGTTTGGGAAGGGAAGGATTTGGATTTCACATCTCATGTTATAGGATGGTTCTCATGTTTGGTTTTTGAAGCATTGAGATATCACATCTCATGCTATCGGAAGGGTCTCAGGTTTGGTATTAGAAGCATTGAGATATCACATCTCATGCTATAGGATTGGTCTCTGGATTGGAATGTGAAGGAGTTGGATATCACATCTCATGTTATAGGAAGGATCTCAGGTTTGGTATAAGCTTTGAGATATCACATCTCTGCTATCAGAAGAGTCTCAGGATTGGAATGGGAAGGAGTTGGATATCCCATCTCATGTTATAGGAAGAGTCTCAGGTTTGGTATTAGAAGCATTGAGATATCACATCTCATGCTATAGGAAGTGTCTCAGGATTGGAATGGGAAGGACTTGGATATCACATCTCATGCTATAGGGAGGGTCTCAAGTTTGATATTAGAAGCATTGAGATATCACATATCATGCTATAGGAAGAGTCTCAGGTTTGGGAAGGGAAGGATTTGGATTTCACATCTCATGTTATAGGATGGTTCTCATGTTTGGTTTTTGAAGCATTGAGATATTACATCTCATGCTATCGGAAGGGTCTCAGGTTTGGTATTAGAAGCATTGAGATATCACATCTCATGCTATAGGATTGGTCTCCGGATTGGAATGTGAAGGATTTGGATATCACATCTCATGCTAAAGGAAGTGTCTCAGGTTCGGAATGGGAAGGAGTTGGATATGACATCTCTTGTTATAGGGAGGGTCTCAGGATTTGAATGGCAAGGAGTTGGATATCACATCTCATGCCATAGGAAGGGTCTCAGGTTTGGTATAAGCATTGAGATATCACATCTCTGCTATCGGAAGGGTCTCAGGATTGGAATGGGAAGGACTTAAATATCACATCTCATGCTATAGGGAGGGTCTCAGTTTTGATATTAGAAGCATTGAGATATCACATCTCATGCTATCGGAAGGGTCTCAGGATTGGAATGGGAGGAGCTGGATATCACATCTCATGCTAAAGGAAGGGTCTCAGGTTTGGAAGGGGAAGGATTTGGATATCACATCTCATGTTATAGAATGGGTCTCAGGTTTGGTATTAGAAGCATTGTGATATCACATCTCATGCTATACGAAGGGTTTCAGGTTTGGTAGAAGCATTGAGATATCACATCTCATGCTATAGGAAGAGTCTCAGGTTTGGGAAGGGAAGGATTTGGATTTCACATCTCATGTTATAGGATGGTTCTCATGTTTGGTTTTTGAAGCATTGAGATATCACATCTCATGCTATCGGAAGGGTCTCAGGTTTGGTATTAGAAGCATTGAGATATCACATCTCATGCTATAGGATTGGTCTCTGGATTGGAATGTGAAGGATTTGGATATCACATCTCATGCTAAAGGAAGCGTCTCAGGTTTGGAATGGGAAGGAGTTGGATATGACATCTCTTGTTATAGGGAGGGTCTCAGGATTTGAATGGCAAGGAGTTGGATATCACATCTCATGCCATAGGAAGGGTCTCAGGTTTGGTATTAGAAGCCTTGAGATATCACATCTCATGGTATAATAAGGGTCTCAGGATTGGAATGGGAAGGAGTTGGATATCACATCTCAAGCTATTTCAGGATTGGAATGGGAAGGAGTTTGATATCACATCTCAAGCTATAGGAAGGGTCTCAGGTTTGGGAAGGGAAGGATTGGGATTTCACATCTCATGTTATAGGGTGGTTCTCATGTTTGGTTTTAGAAGCATTGAGATATCACATCTCATGCTATCGGAAGGGTCTCAGGTTTGGAATGGGAAGGAGTTGGATATCACATCTCATGTTATAGGAAGCATCTCAGGTTTGGTATTAGAAGCATTGAGATATCACATCTCATGCTATAGGAAGGGTCTCAGGATTGGAATGTGAAGGATTCGGATATCAAATCTCATGCTAAAGGAAGGGTCTCAGGTTTGGTATAAGCATTGAGATATCACATCTCTGCTATCGGAAGGGTCTCAGGATTGGATTGGGAAGGAGTTGGACATCCCTTCTCATGCTTTAGGAAGGGTCTCATGTTGGAATGGGAAGGAGTTGGATATCATATCTCATGTTATAGGAAGGGTCCCAGGTTTGGTATTAGAAGCATTGAGATATCACATTTTATGGTATAGGAAGGGTCTCAGGTTTGGAATGGGAAGGAGTTGGATATCACATCTCATCCAATAGGAAGGGTCTCAGGTTTGGAATGGGAAGGAATTGGATATCACATCTCATGTTATAGGAAGGATCTCAGGATTGGAATGGGAAGGAGTTGGATATCCCTTCTCATGCTATAGAAAGGGTCTCAGGTTGGAATGGGAAGGATTTGGATATCACATCACTTGCTATAGGAAGGGTCTCAGGTTTTTTATTAGAAACATTGAGATATCACATCTCATGCTATAGGAAGGGTTTAAGGATTGGAATGGGAAGGAGTTGGATATCCCTTCTCATGCTGTAGGAAGGGTCTCAGGTTGGAATGGGAAGGATTTGGATATCACATCTCTTGCTATAGGAAGGGTCTCAGGTTTTTTATTAGAAACATTGAGATATCACATCTCATGCTATAGGAAGGGTTTAAGGATTGGAATGTGAAGGATTTGGATATCACATCTCATGCTAAAGGAAGGGTCTCAGGTTTGGAAGGGGAAGGATTTGGATATCACATCTCATGTTATTTGACCGGTCTCAGGTTTGAGATATCAAGTCTCATGGTATAGGACGGGAGTTTGATATCACATCATGCCATGGTATGGGTCTCAGGTTTTGTAGAAGCATTGGGATATCACATCTCATGCTATCGGAAGGGTATCAGGATTGGATTTGGAAGGAGTTGTTGGATATCCCATCTCATGCTATAGGAAAGGTCTCAGGTTGGAATGGGAAAGAGTTGGATATCACATCTCATGTTATAGGAAGGGTCTCAAGATTGGAATGGGAAGGACTTGGATATCACATCTCATGCTGTAGGAAGGCTTTCAGGTTTGGAAAGGGAAGGAGTTGGATATCACATTTCATGTTAGAGGTAGGATCTCAGGTTTGGTATTAGAGGCATTGAGATATCACATCTCATGCTATCAGAAGGGTATCAGGATTGGAATGGGAAGGAGTTGGATATCACATCTCATGCTAAAGGGAGGGTCTCAGGTTTGGATGGGGAAGGATTTGGATATCACATCTCATGTTTTAGGAAGTATCTCAGGTTTGGTATTAGAAGCATTGAGATATCACATCTCATGCTATCGGAAGGATCTCAGGTTTGGTATTAGAAGCATTGAGATATCACATCTCATGCTATAGGAAGGGTCTCAGGATTGGAATGGGAAGGACTTGGATATCACATCTCATGCTAAAGGAAGGGTCTCAGTTTTGGTAGAAGCATTGCGATATCACATCTCATGCTATAGGAAGGGTCTCAGGATTGGAATCGGAAGGAGTTGGATATCACATCTCATGCTAAAGGAAGGGTCTCAGGTTTGGTATAAGCATTGAGATATCACATCTCTGCTATCGGAAGGGTCTCAGGATTGGATTGGGAAGGAGTTGGATATCACATCTCATGTTATAGGAAGGGTCTCCGGATTGGAATGTGAAGGATTTGGATATCACATCTCATGCTAAAGGAAGGGTCTCAGGTTTGGAATGGGAAGGAGTTGGATATGACATCTCTTGTTATAGGGAGGGTCTCAGGATTTGAATGGCAAGGTGTTGGATATCACATCTCATGCCATAGGAAGGGTCTCAGGTTTGGTATAAGCATTGAGATATCACATCTCTGCTATCGGAAGGGTCTCAGAATTGGATTGGGAAGGAGTTGGATATCCCTTCTCATGCTATAGGAAGGGTCTCAGGTTGGAATGGGAAGGAGTTGGATATCACATCTCATGCTATAGGGAGGGTTTCAGTTTTGATATTAGAAGCATTGAGATATCACATCTCATGCTATCGGAAGTGTCTCAGGATTGGAATGGGAAGTAGTTGGATATCACATATGCTAAAGGAAAGGTCTCAGGTTTGGAAGGGGAAGGATTTGGATCTCACATCTCATGTTTTAGGACGGGTCTCAGGTTTGGTATTAGAAGCCTTGAGATATCACATCTCATGGTATAATAAGGGTCTCAGGATTGGAATGGGAAGGAGTTGGATATCACATCTCAAGCTATTTCAGGATTGGAATGGGAAGGAGTTTGATATCACATCTCAAGCTATAGGAAGGGTCTCAGGTTTGGGAAGGGAAGGATTGGGATTTCACATCTCATGTTATAGGATGGTTCTCATGTTTGGTTTTAGAAGCATTGAGATATCACATCTCATGCTATCGGAAGGGTCTCAGGTTTGGAATGGGAAGGAGTTGGATATCACATCTCATGTTATAGGAAGCATCTCAGGTTTGGTATTAGAAGCATTGAGATATCACATCTCATGCTATAGGAAGGGTCTCAGGATTGGAATGTGAAGGATTTGGATATCAAATCTCATGCTAAAGGAAGGGTCTCAGGTTTGGTATAAGCATTGAGATATCACATCTCTGCTATCGGAAGGGTCTCAGGATTGGATTGGGAAGGAGTTGGACATCCCTTCTCATGCTATAGGAAGGGTCTCATGTTGGAATGGGAAGGAGTTGGATATCATATCTCATGATATAGGAAGGGTCTCAAGATTGAAATGGGAAGTATTTGGATATCACATCTCTTGCTATATGAAGGGTCTCAGGTTTTTTATTAGAAACATTGAGATATCACATCTCATGCTATCGGAAGGGTTTCAGGATTGGAATGGGAAGGACTTGGATATCACATCTCATGCTAAAGGAAGGGTCTCAGTTTTGGTAGAAGCATTGCGATATCACATCTCATGCTATAGGAAGGGTCTCAGGATTGGAATCGGAAGGAGTTGGATATCACATCTCATGCTATAGGAAGGGTCTCAGGTTTGGTATAAGCATTGAGATATCACATCTCTGCTATCGGAAGGGTCTCAGGATTGGATTGGGAAGGAGTTGGATATCACATCTCATGTTATAGGAAGGGTCTCCGGATTGGAATGTGAAGGATTTGGATATCACATCTCATGCTAAAGGAAGGGTCTCAGGTTTGGAATGGGAAGGAGTTGGATATGACATCTCTTGTTATAGGGAGGGTCTCAGGATTTGAATGGCAAGGTGTTGGATATCACATCTCATGCCATAGGAAGGGTCTCAGGTTTGGTATAAGCATTGAGATATCACATCTCTGCTATCGGAAGGGTCTCAGGATTGGATTGGGAAGGAGTTGGATATCCCTTCTCATGCTATAGGAAGGGTCTCAGGTTGGAATGGGAAGGAGTTGGATATCACATCTCATGCTATAGGGAGGGTTTCAGTTTTGATATTAGAAGCATTGAGATATCACATCTCATGCTATCGGAAGTGTCTCAGGATTGGAATGGGAAGTAGTTGGATATCACATATGCTAAAGGAAAGGTCTCAGGTTTGGAAGGGGAAGGATTTGGATCTCACATCTCATGTTTTAGGACGGGTCTCAGGTTTGGTATTAGAAGCCTTGAGATATCATATCTCATGGTATAATAAGGGTCTCAGGATTGGAATGGGAAGGAGTTGGATATCACATCTCAAGCTATTCAAGGATTGGAATGGGAAGGAGTTTGATATCACATCTCAAGCTATAGGAAGGGTCTCAGGTTTGGGAAGGGAAGGATTGGGATTTCACATCTCATGTTATAGGATGGTTCTCATGTTTGGTTTTAGAAGCATTGAGATATCACATCTCATGCTATCGGAAGGGTCTCAGGTTTGGAATGGGAAGGAGTTGGATATCACATCTCATGTTATAGGAAGCATCTCAGGTTTGGTATTAGAAGCATTGAGATATCACATCTCATGCTATAGGAAGGGTCTCAGGATTGGAATGTGAAGGATTTGGATATCAAATCTCATGCTAAAGGAAGGGTCTCAGGTTTGGTATAAGCATTGAGATATCACATCTCTGCTATCGGAAGGGTCTCAGGATTGGATTGGGAAGGAGTTGGACATCCCTTCTCATGCTATAGGAAGGGTCTCATGTTGGAATGGGAAGGAGTTGGATATCATATCTCATGTTATAGGAAGGGTCTCAAGATTGAAATGGGAAGTATTTGGATATCACATCTCTTGCTATATGAAGGGTCTCAGGTTTTTTATTAGAAACATTGAGATATCACATCTCATGCTATCGGAAGGGTTTCAGGATTGGAATGGGAAGGAGTTGGATATCCCATCTCATGTTATAGGACGGGTCCCAGGTTTGGTATTAGAAGCATTGAGATATCACATCTTATGGTATAGGAAGGGTCTCAGGTTTGGAATGGGAAGGAGTTGGATATCACATCTCATCCAATAGGAAGGGTCTCAGGTTTGGAATGGGAAGGAATTGGATATCACATCTCATGTTATAGGAAGGATCTCTGGATTGGAATGGGAAGGAGTTGGATATCCCTTCTCATGCTATAGGAAGGGTCTCAGGTTGGAATGGGAAGGATTTGGATATCACATCTCTTGCTATAGGAAGGGTCTCAGGTTTTTTATTAGAAACATTGAGATATCACATCTCATGCTATAGGAAGGGTTTAAGGATTGGAATGGGAAGGAGTTGGATATCCCTTCTCATGCTATAGGAAGGGTCTCAGGTTGGAATGGGAAGGATTTGGATATCACATCTCTTGCTATAGGAAGGGTCTCAGGTTTTTTATTAGAAACATTGAGATATCACATCTCATGCTATAGGAAGGGTTTAAGGATTGGAATGGGAAGGATTTGGATATCTCATCTCATGCTAAAGGAAGGGTCTCAGGTTTGGAAGGGGAAGGATTTGGATATCACATCTCATGTTATTTGACCGGTCTCAGGTTTGGTATTAGAAGCATTGAGATATCAAGTCTCATGGTATAGGACGGGAGTTTGATATCACATCATGCCATGGTATGGGTCTCAGGTTTTGTAGAAGCATTGGGATATCACATCTCATGCTATCGGAAGGGTATCAGGATTGGATTTGGAAGGAGTTGTTGGATATCCCATCTCATGCTATAGGAAAGGTCTCAGGTTGGAATGGGAAAGAGTTGGATATCACATCTCATGTTATAGGAAGGGTCTCAAGATTGGAATGGGAAGGACTTGGATATCACATCTCATGCTGTAGGAAGGCTCTCAGGTTTGGAAAGGGAAGGAGTTGGATATCACATTTCATGTTAGAGGTAGGATCTCAGGTTTGGTATTAGAGGCATTGAGATATCACATCTCATGCTATCAGAAGGGTATCAGGATTGGAATGGGAAGGAGTTGGATATCACATCTCATGCTAAAGGGAGGGTCTCAGGTTTGGATGGGGAAGGATTTGGATATCACATCTCATGTTATAGGAAGGATCTCAGGTTTGGTATTAGAAGCATTGAGATATCACATCTCATGCTATCGGAAGGATCTCAGGTTTGGTATTAGAAGCATTGAGATATCACATCTCATGCTATAGGAAGGCTCTCAGGATTGGAATGGGAAGGACTTGGATATCACATCTCATGCTAAAGGAAGGGTCTCAGTTTTGGTAGAAGCATTGCGATATCACATCTCATGCTATAGGAAGGGTCTCAGGTTTGGTATAAGCATTGGGATATCACATCTCTGCTATCGGAAGGGTCTCAGGATTGGATTGGGAAGGAGTTGGATATCACATCTCATTTTATAGGAAGGGTCTCCGGATTGGAATGTGAAGGATTTGGATATCACATCTCATGCTAAAGGAAGGGTCTCAGGTATGGAATGGGAAGGAGTTGGATATGACATCTCTTGTTATAGGGAGGGTCTCAGGATTTGAATGGCAAGGTGTTGGATATCACATCTCATGCCATAGGAAGGGTCTCAGGTTTGGTATAAGCATTGAGATATCACATCTCTGCTATCGGAAGGGTCTCAGGTTTGGTATAAGCATTGAGATATCACATCTCTGCTATCGGAAGGGTCTCAGGATTGGATTGGGAAGGAGTTGGATATCACATCTCATGTTATAGGAAGGGTCTCCGGATTGGAATGTGAAGGATTTGGATATCACATCTCATGCTAAAGGAAGGGTCTCAGGTTTGGAATGGGAAGGAGTTGGATATGACATCTCTTGTTATAGGGAGGGTCTCAGGATTTGAATGGCAAGGTGTTGGATATCACATCTCATGCCATAGGAAGGGTCTCAGGTTTGGTATAAGCATTGAGATATCACATCTCTGCTATCGGAAGGGTCTCAGGATTGGATTAGGAAGGAGTTGGATATCCCTTCTCATGCTATAGGAAGGGTCTCAGGTTGGAATGGGAAGGAGTTGGATATCACATCTCATGCTATAGGGAGGGTTTCAGTTTTGATATTAGAAGCATTGAGATATCACATCTCATGCTATCGGAAGTGTCTCAGGATTGGAATGGGAAGGAGCTGGATATTACATCTCATGCTAAAGGAAGGGTCTCAGGTTTGGAACGGGAAGGAGTTGGATATCCGATCTCATGTTATAGGAAGGGTCTCAGGTTTGGTATAAGCATTGAGATATCACATCTCTGCTATCGGAAGTGTCTCAGGATTGGAATGGGAAGGAGTTGGATATCCCATCTCATGTTATAGGACGGGTCTCAGGATTGTTATTAGAATCATTGAGATATCATATTGCATGCTGTAGGAAGGGTCTAAGGATTGGAATGGGAAAGACTTGGATATCACATCTCATGCTATAGGAAGGGTCTGAGGTTTGGTATAAGCATTGAGATATCAAATCTCATGCTATAGGAAGGGTCTCAGGATTGGAATGGAAGGAGTTGGATATCACATCTCATGTTATAGGAAGGATCTCAGGTTTGGTATTAGAAGCATTGAGACATCACATCTCATGCTATAGGAAGGGTCTCAGGATTGGAATGGGAAGGAGTTGGATATCACATCTCATGCTATAGGAAGGGTCTCAGGTTTGGTATAAGCATTGAGATATCACATCTCATGCTATAGGAAGGGTCTCAGGATTGGAATGGGAAGGAGTTGTATATGACATCTCATGCCGTAGGAAGGGTCTCAGGTTTGGTATAAGCATTGAGATATCACATCTCTACTATCAGAAGAGTCTCAGGATTGGAATGGGAAGGATTTGGATATCCCATCTCATGTTATAGGAAGAGTCTCAGGTTTGGTATTAGAAGCATTGAGATATCACATCTCATGCTATAGGAAGTGTCTCAGGATTGGAATGGGAAGGACTTGGATATCACATCTCATGCTATAGGGAGGGTCTCAAGTTTGATATTAGAAGCATTGAGATATCACATCTCATGCTATAGGAAGAGTCTCAGGTTTGGGAAGGGAAGGATTTGGATTTCACATCTCATGTTATAGGACGGTTCTCATGTTTGGTTTTTGAAGCATTGAGATATCACATCTCATGCTATCGGAAGGGTCTCAGGTTTGGTATTAGAAGCATTGAGATATCACATCTCATGCTATAGGATTGGTCTCTGGATTGGAATGTGAAGGATTTGGATATCACATCTCATGCTAAAGGAAGGGTCTCAGGTTTGGAATGGGAAGGAGTTGGATATGACATCTCTTGTTATAGGGAGGGTCTCAGGATTTGAATGGCAAGGAGTTGGATATCACATCTCATGCCATAGGAAGGGTCTCAGGTTTGGTATAAGCATTGAGATATCACATCTCTGCTATCGGAAGGGTCTCAGGATTGGATTGGGAAGGAGTTGGATATCACATCTCATGTTATAGGAAGGGTCTCCGGATTGGAATGTGAAGGATTTGGATATCACATCTCATGCTAAAGGAAGGGTCTCAGGTTTGGAATGGGAAGGAGTTGGATATGACATCTCTTGTTATAGGGAGGGTCTCAGGATTTGAATGGCAAGGAGTTGGATATCACATCTCATGCCATAGGAAGGGTCTCAGGTTTGGTATAAGCATTGAGATATCACATCTCTGCTATCGGAAGGGTCTCAGGATTGGATTGGGAAGGAGTTGGATATCCCTTCTCATGCTATAGGAAGGGTCTCAGGTTGGAATGGGAAGGAGTTGGATATCACATCTCATGCTAAAGGAAGGGTCTCAGGTTTGGTAGAAGCATTGAGATATCACATCTCATGCTATCGGAAGTGTCTCAGGATTGGAATGGGAAGGAGCTGGATATTACATCTCATGCTAAAGGAAGGGTCTCAGGTTTGGAACGGGAAGGAGTTGGATATCCGATCTCATGTTATAGGAAGGGTCTCAGGTTTGGTATAAGCATTGAGATATCACATCTCTGCTATCGGAAGTGTCTCAGGATTGGAATGGGAAGGAATTGGATATCCCATCTCATGTTATAGGACGGGTCTCAGGATTGTTATTAGAATCATTGAGATATCATATTGCATGCTGTATGAAGGGTCTAAGGATTGGAATGGGAAAGACTTGGATATCACATCTCATGCTATAGGAAGGGTCTCAGGTTTGGTATAAGCATTGCGATATCAAATCTCATGCTATAGGAAGGGTCTCAGGATTGGAATGGAAGGAGTTGGATATCACATCTCATGTTATAGGAAGGATCTCAGGTTTGGTATTAGAAGCATTGAGACATCACATCTCATGCTATAGGAAGGGTCTCAGGATTGGAATGGGAAGGAGTTGGATATCACATCTCATGCTATAGGAAGGGTCTCAGGTTTGGTATAAGCATTGAGATATCACATCTCATGCTTTAGGAAGGGTCTCAGGATTGGAATGGGAAGGAGTTGTATATGACATCTCATGCCGTAGGAAGGGTCTCAGGTTTGGTATAAGCATTGAGATATCACATCTCTGCTATCAAAAGAGTCTCAGGATTGGAATGGGAAGGAGTTGGATATCCCATCTCATGTTATAGGAAGAGTCTCAGGTTTGGTATTAGAAGCATTGAGATATCACATCTCATGCTATAGGAAGTGTCTCAGGATTGGAATGGGAAGGACTTGGATATCACATCTCATGCTATAGGGAGGGTCTCAAGTTTGATATTAGAAGCATTGAGATATCACATCTCATGCTATAGGAAGAGTCTCAGGTTTGGGAAGGGAAGGATTTGGATTTCACATCTCATGTTATAGGATGGTTCTCATGTTTGGTTTTTGAAGCATTGAGATATCACATCTCATGCTATCGGAAGGGTCTCAGGTTTGGTATTAGAAGCATTGAGATATCACATCTCATGCTATAGGATTGGTCTACGGATTGGAATGTGAAGGATTTGGATATCACATCTCATGCTAAAGGAAGGGTCTCAGGTTTGGAATGGGAAGGAGTTGGATATGACATCTCTTGTTATAGGGAGGGTCTCAGGATTTGAACGGCAAGGAGTTGGATATCACATCTCATGCCATAGGAAGGGTCTCAGGTTTGGTATAAGCATTGAGATATCACATCTCTGCTATCGGAAGGGTCTCAGGATTGGAATGGGAAGGACTTAGATATCACATCTCATGCTATAGGGAGGGTCTCAGTTTTGATATTAGAAGCATTGAGATATCACATCTCATGCTATCGGAAGGGTCTCAGGATTGGAATGGGAGGAGCTGGATATCACATCTCATGCTAAAGGAAGGGTCTCAGGTTTGGAAGGGGAAGGATTTGGATATCACATCTCATGTTATAGGATGGGTCTCAGGTTTGGTATTAGAAGCATTGTGATATCACATCTCATGCTATAGGAAGTGTCTCAGGATTGGAATGGGAAGGAGTTGGATATCACATCTCATGCTATAGGAAGGGTTTCAGGTTTGGTAGAAGCATTGACATATCACATCTCATGCTATAGGAAGAGTCTCAGGTTTGGGAAGGGAAGGATTTGGATTTCACATCTCATGTTATAGGATGGTTCTCATGTTTGGTTTTTGAAGCATTGAGATATCACATCTCATGCTATCGGAAGGGTCTCAGGTTTGGTATTAGAAGCATTGAGATATCACATCTCATGCTATAGGATTGGTCTCCGGATTGGAATGTGAAGGATTTGGATATCACATCTCATGCTAAAGGAAGGGTCTCAGGTTTGGAATGGGAAGGAGTTGGATATGACATCTCTTGTTATAGGGAGGGTCTCAGGATTTGAATGGCAAGGAGTTGGATATCACATCTCATGCCATAGGAAGGATCTCAGGTTTGGTATAAGCATTGAGATATCACATCTCTGCTATCGGAAGGGTCTCAGGATTGGATTGGGAAGGAGTTGGATATCACATCTCATGTTATAGGAAGGGTCTCCGGATTGGAATGTGAAGGATTTGGATATCACATCTCATGCTAAAGGAAGGGTCTCAGGTTTGGAATGGGAAGGAGTTGGATATGACATCTCTTGTTATAGGGAGGGTCTCAGGATTTGAATGGCAAGGAGTTGGATATCACATCTCATGCCATAGGAAGGGTCTCAGGTTTGGTATAAGCATTGAGATATCACATCTCTGCTATCGGAAGGGTCTCAGGATTGGATTGGGAAGGAGTTGGATATCCCTTCTCATGCTATAGGAAGGGTCTCAGGTTGGAATGGGAAGGAGTTGGATATCACATCTCATGCTAAAGGAAGGGTCTCAGGTTTGGTAGAAGCATTGAGATATCACATCTCATGCTATAGGAAGGGTCTCAGGATTGGAATGGGAAGGACTTAGATATCACATATCATGCTATAGGGAGGGTTTCAGTTTTGATATTAGAAGCATTGAGATATCACATCTCATGCTATCGGAAGTGTCTCAGGATTGGAATGGGAAGGAGCTGGATATTACATCTCATGCTAAAGGAAGGGTCTCAGGTTTGGAACGGGAAGGAGTTGGATATCCGATCTCATGTTATAGGAAGGGTCTCAGGTTTGGTATAAGCATTGAGATATCACATCTCTACTATCGGAAGTGTCTCAGGATTGGAATGGGAAGGAATTGGATATCCCATCTCATGTTATAGGACGGGTCTCAGGATTGTTATTAGAATCATTGAGATATCATATTGCATGCTGTAGGAAGGGTCTAAGGATTGGAATGGGAAAGACTTGGATATCACATCTCATGCTATAGGAAGGGTCTCAGGTTTGGTATAAGCATTGAGATATCAAATCTCATGCTATAGGAAGGGTCTCAGGATTGGAATGGAACAAGTTGGATATCACATCTCATGTTATAGGAAGGATCTCAGGTTTGGTATTAGAAGCATTGAGACATCAAATCTCATGCTATAGGAAGGGTCTCAGGATTGGAATGGGAAGGAGTTGGATATCACATCTCATGCCGTAGGAAGGGTCTCAGGTTTGGTATAAGCATTGAGATATCACATCTCTGCTAACAGAAGAGTCTCAGGATTGGAATGGGAAGGAGTTGGATATCCCATCTCATGTTATAGGAAGAGTCTCAGGTTTGGTATTAGAAGCATTGAGATATCACATCTCATGCTATAGGAAGTGTCTCAGGATTGGAATGGGAAGGACTTGGATATCACATCTCATGCTATAGGGAGGGTCTCAAGTTTGATATTAGAAGCATTGAGATATCACATCTCATGCTATAGGAAGAGTCTCAGGTTTGGTATTAGAAGCATTGAGATATCACATCTCATGCTATAGGATTGGTCTCCGGATTGGAATGTGAAGGATTTGGATATCACATCTCATGCTAAAGGAAGGGTCTCAGGTTTGGAATGGGAAGGAGTTGGATATGACATCTCTTGTTATAGGGAGGGTCTCAGGATTTGAATGGCAAGGAGTTGGATATCACATCTCATGCCATAGGAAGGGTCTCAGGTTTGGTATAAGCATTGAGATATCACATCTCTGCTATCGGAAGGGTCTCAGGATTGGAATGGGAAGGACTTAGATATCACATCTCATGCTATAGGGAGGGTCTCAGTTTTGATATTAGAAGCATTGAGATATCACATCTCATGCTATCGGAAGGGTCTCAGGATTGGAATGGGAGGAGCTGGATATCACATCTCATGCTAAAGGAAGGGTCTCAGGTTTGGAAGGGGAAGGATTTGGATATCACATATCATGTTATAGGATGGGTTTCAGGTTTGGTAGTAGAAGCATTGTGATATCACATCTCATGCTATAGGAAGTGTCTCAGGATTGGAATGGGAAGGAGTTGGATATCACATCTCATGCTATAGGAAGGGTTTCAGGTTTGGTAGAAGCATTGAGATATCACATCTCATGCTATAGGAAGAGTCTCAGGTTTGGGAAGGGAAGGATTTGGATTTCACATCTCATGTTATAGGATGGTTCTCATGTTTGGTTTTTGAAGCATTGAGATATCACATCTCATGCTATCGGAAGGGTCTCAGGTTTGGTATTAGAAGCATTGAGATATCACATCTCATGCTATAGGATTGGTCTCTGGATTGGAATGTGAAGGATTTGGATATCACATCTCATGCTAAAGGAAGGGTCTCAGGTTGGAATGGGAAGGAGTTGGATATCACATCTCATGCTAAAGGAAGGGTCTCAGGTTTGGTAGAAGCATTGAGATATCACATCTCATGCTATAGGAAGGGTCTCAGGATTGGAATGGGAAGGACTTAGATATCACATATCATGCTATAGGGAGGGTTTCAGTTTTGATATTAGAAGCATTGAGATATCACATCTCATGCTATCGGAAGTGTCTCAGGATTGGAATGTGAAGGATTTGGATATCACATCTCATGCTAAAGGAAGGGTCTCAGGTTTGGAATGGGAAGGAGTTGGATATGACATCTCTTGTTATAGGGAGGGTCTCAGGATTTGAATGGCAAGGAGTTGGATATCACATCTCATGCCATAGGAAGGGTCTCAGGTTTGGTATAAGCATTGAGATATCACATCTCTGCTATCGGAAGGGTCACAGGATTGGATTGGGAAGGAGTTGGATATCACATCTCATGTTATAGGAAGGGTCTCCGGATTGGAATGTGAAGGATTTGGATATCACATCTCATGCTAAAGGAAGGGTCTCAGGTTTGGAATGGGAAGGAGTTGGATATGACATCTCTTGTTATAGGGAGGGTCTCAGGATTTGAATGGCAAGGAGTTGGATATCACATCTCATGCCATAGGAAGGGTCTCAGGTTTGGTATAAGCATTGAGATATCACATCTCTGCTATCGGAAGGGTCTCAGGATTGGATTGGGAAGGAGTTGGATATCCCTTCTCATGCTATAGGAAGGGTCTCAGGTTGGAATGGGAAGGAGTTGGATATCACATCTCATGCTAAAGGAAGGGTCTCAGGTTTGGTAGAAGCATTGAGATATCACATCTCATGCTATAGGAAGGGTCTCAGGATTGGAATGGGAAGGACTTAGATATCACATATCATGCTATAGGGAGGGTTTCAGTTTTGATATTAGAAGCATTGAGATATCACATCTCATGCTATCGGAAGTGTCTCAGGATTGGAATGGGAAGGAGCTGGATATTACATCTCATGCTAAAGGAAGGGTCTCAGGTTTGGAACGGGAAGGAGTTGGATATCCGATCTCATGTTATAGGAAGGGTCTCAGGTTTGGTATAAGCATTGAGATATCACATCTCTGCTATCGGAAGTGTCTCAGGATTGGAATGGGAAGGAATTGGATATCCCATCTCATGTTATAGGACGGGTCTCAGGATTGTTATTAGAATCATTGAGATATCATATTGCATGCTGTAGGAAGGGTCTAAGGATTGGAATGGGAAAGACTTGGATATCACATCTCATACTATAGGAAGGGTCTCAGGTTTGGTATAAGCATTGAGACATCCCATCTCATGCTATAGGAAGGGTCTCAGGATTGGAATGGGAAGGAGTTGGATATCACATCTCATGCTATAGGAAGGGTCTCAGGTTTGGTATAAGCATTGAGATATCACATCTCATGCTATAGGAAGGGTCTCAGGATTGAAATGGGAAGGAGTTGTATATGACATCTCATGCCGTAGGAAGGGTCTCAGGTTTGGTATAAGCATTGAGATATCACATCTCTGCTATCAGAAGAGTCTCAGGATTGGAATGGGAAGGAGTTGGATATCCCATCTCATGTTATAGGAAGAGTCTCAGGTTTGGTATTAGAAGCATTGAGATATCACATCTCATGCTATAGGAAGTTTCTCAGGATTGGAATGGGAAGGACTTGGATATCACATCTCATGCTATAGGGAGGGTCTCAAGTTTGATATTAGAAGCATTGAGATATCACATCTCATGCTATAGGAAGAGTCTCAGGTTTGGGAAGGGAAGGATTTGGATTTCACATCTCATGTTATAGGATGGTTCTCATGTTTGGTTTTTGAAGCATTGAGATATTACATCTCATGCTATCGGAAGGGTCTCAGGTTTGGTATTAGAAGCATTGAGATATCACATCTCATGCTATAGGATTGGTCTCCGGATTGGAATGTGAAGGATTTGGATATCACATCTTATGCTAAAGGAAGGGTCTCAGGTTTGGAATGGGAAGGAGTTGGATATGACATCTCTTGTTATAGGGAGGGTCTCAGGATTTGAATGGCAAGGAGTTGGATATCACATCTCATGCCATAGGAAGGGTCTCAGGTTTGGTATAAGCATTGAGATATCACATCTCTGCTATCGGAAGGGTCTCAGGATTGGAATGGGAAGGACTTAGATATCACATCTCATGCTATAGGGACGGTCTCAGTTTTGATATTAGAAGCATTGAGATATCACATCTCCTGCTATCGGAAGGGTCTCAGGATTGGAATGGGAGGAGCTGGATATCACATCTCATGCTAAAGGAAGGGTCTCAGGTTTGGAAGGGGAAGGATTTGGATATCACATCTCATGTTATAGAATGGGTCTCAGGTTTGGTATTAGAAGCATTGTGATATCACATCTCATGCTATAGGAAGTGTCTCAGGATTGGAATGGGAAGGAGTTGTATATCACATCTCATGCTATAGGAAGGGTTTCAGGTTTGGTAGAAGCATTGAGATATCACATCTCATGCTATAGGAAGAGTCTCAGGTTTGGGAAGGGAAGGATTTGGATTTCACATCTCATGTTATAGGATGGTTCTCATGTTTGGTTTTTGAAGCATTGAGATATCACATCTCATGCTATCGGAAGGGTCTCAGGTTTGGTATTAGAAGCATTGAGATATCACATCTCATGCTATAGGATTGGTCTCTGGATTGGAATGTGAAGGATTTGGATATCACATCTCATGCTAAAGGAAGGGTCTCAGGTTTGGAATGGGAAGGAGTTGGATATGACATCTCTTGTTATAGGGAGGGTCTCAGGATTTGAATGGCAAGGAGTTGGATATCACATCTCATGCCATAGGAAGGGTCTCAGGTTTGGTATAAGCATTGAGATATTACATCTCTGCTATCGGAAGGGTCTCAGGATTGGATTGGGAAGGAGTTGGATATCACATCTCATGTTATAAGAAGGGTCTCCGGATTGGAATGTGAAGGATTTGGATATCACATCTCATGCTAAAGGAAGGGTCTCAGGTTTGGAATGGGAAGGAGTTGGATATGACATCTCTTGTTATAGGGAGGGTCTCAGGATTTGAATGGCAAGGAGTTGGATATCCCATCTCATGCCATAGGAAGGGTCTCAGGTTTGGTATAAGCATAGAGATATCACATCTCTGCTATCGGAAGGGTCTCAGGATTGGATTGGGAAGGAGTTGGATATCCCTTCTCATGCTATAGGAAGGGTCTCAGGTTGGAATGGGAAGGAGTTGGATATCACATCTCATGCTAAAGGAAGGGTCTCAGGTTTGGTAGAAGCATTGAGATATCACATCTCATGCTATAGGAAGGGTCTCAGGATTGGAATGGGAAGGACTTAGATATCACATATCATGCTATAGGGAGGGTTTCAGTTTTGATATTAGAAGCATTGAGATATCACATCTCATGCTATCGGAAGTGTCTCAGGATTGGAATGGGAAGGAGCTGGATATTACATCTCATGCTAAAGGAAGGGTCTCAGGTTTGGAATGGGAAGGAGTTGGATATCCGATCTCATGTTATAGGAAGGGTCTCAGGTTTGGTATAAGCATTGAGATATCACATCTCTGCTATCGGAAGTGTCTCAGGATTGGAATGGGAAGGAATTGGATATCCCATCTCATGTTATAGGACGGGTCTCAGGATTGTTATTAGAATCATTGAGATATCATATTGCATGCTGTAGGAAGGGTCTCAGGATTGGAATGGAAGGAGTTGGATATCACATCTCATGTTATAGGAAGGATCTCAGGTTTGGTATAAGCATTGAGATATCAAATCTCATGCTATAGGAAGGGTCTCAGGATTGGAATGGGAAGGAGTTGGATATCACATCTCATGCTATAGGAAGGGTCTCAGGATTGGAATGGAAGGAGTTGGATATCACATCTCATGTTATAGGAAGGATCTCAGGTTTGGTATTAGAAGCATTGATACATCGCATCTCATGCTATAGGAAGGGTCTCAGGATTGGAATGGGAAGGAGTTGGATATCACATCTCATGCTATAGGAAGGGTCTCAGGTTTGGTATAAGCATTGAGATATCACATCTCATGCTATAGGAAGGGTCTCAGGATTGGAATGGGAAGGAGTTGTATATGACATCTCATGCCGTAGGAAGGGTCTCAGGTTTGGTATAAGCATTGAGATATCACATCTCTGCTATCAGATGAGTCTCAGGATTGGAATGGGAAGGAGTTGGATATCCCATCTCATGTTATAGGAAGAGTCTCAGGTTTGGTATTAGAAGCATTGAGATATCACATCTCATGCTATAGGAAGTGTCTCAGGATTGGAATGGGAAGGACTTGGATATCACATCTCATGCTATAGGGAGGGTCTCAAGTTTGATATTAGAAGCATTGAGATATCACATCTCATGCTATAGGAAGAGTCTCAGGTTTGGGAAGGGAAGGATTTGGATTTCACATCTCATGTTATAGGATGGTTCTCATGTTTGGTTTTTGAAGCATTGAGATATCACATCTCATGCTATCGGAAGGGTCTCAGGTTTGGTATTAGAAGCATTGAGATATCACATCTCATGCTATAGGATTGGTCTCCGGATTGGAATGTGAAGGATTTGGATATCACATCTCATGCTAAAGGAAGGGTCTCAGGTTTGGAATGGGAAGGAGTTGGATATGACATCTCTTGTTATAGGGAGGGTCTCAGGATTTGAATGGCAAGGAGTTGGATATCACATCTCATGCCATAGGAAGGGTCTCAGGTTTGGTATAAGCATTGAGATATCACATCTCTGCTATCGGAAGGGTCTCAGGATTGGATTGGGAAGGAGTTGGATATCACATCTCATGTTATAGGAAGGGTCTCCGGATTGGAATGTGAAGGATTTGGATATCACATCTCATGCTAAAGGAAGGGTCTCAGGTTTGGAATGGGAAGGAGTTGGATATGACATCTCTTGTTATAGGGAGGGTCTCAGGATTTGAATGGCAAGGAGTTGGATATCACATCTCATGCCATAGGAAGGGTCTCAGGTTTGGTATAAGCATTGAGATATCACATCTCTGCTATCGGAAGGGTCTCAGGATTGGATTGGGAAGGAGTTGGATATCCCTTCTCATGCTATAGGAAGGGTCTCAGGTTGGAATGGGAAGGAGTTGGATATCACATCTCATGCTAAAGGAAGGGTCTCAGGTTTGGTAGAAGCATTGAGATATCACATCTCATGCTATAGGAAGGGTCTCAGGATTGGAATGGGAAGGACTTAGATATCACATATCATGCTATAGGGAGGGTTTCAGTTTTGATATTAGAAGCATTGAGATATCACATCTCATGCTATCGGAAGTGTCTCAGGATTGGAATGGGAAGGAGCTGGATATTACATCTCATGCTAAAGGAAGGGTCTCAGGTTTGGAACGGGAAGGAGTTGGATATCCGATCTCATGTTATAGGAAGGGTCTCAGGTTTGGTATAAGCATTGAGATATCACATCTCTGCTATCGGAAGTGTCTCAGGATTGGAATGGGAAGGAATTGGATATCCCATCTCATGTTATAGGACAGGTCTCAGGATTGTTATTAGAATCATTGAGATATCATATTGCATGCTGTAGGAAGGGTCTAAGGATTGGAATGGGAAAGACTTGGATATCACAACTCATGCTATAGGAAGGGTCTCAGGTTTGGTATAAGCATTGAGATATCAAATCTCATGCTATAGGAAGGGTCTCAGGATTGGAATGGAAGGAGTTGGATATCACATCTCATGTTATAGGAAGGATCTCAGGTTTGGTATTAGAAGCATTGAGACATAACATCTCATGCTATAGGAAGGGTCTCAGGATTGGAATGGGAAGGAGTTGGATATCACATCTCATGCTATAGGAAGGGTCTCATGTTTGGTATAAGCACTGAGATATCACATCTCATGCTATAGGAAGGGTCTCAGGTTGGAATGGGAAGGAGTTGGATATCACATCTCATGCTAAAGGAAGGGTCTCAGGTTTGGTAGAAGCATTGAGATATCACATCTCATGCTATAGGAAGGGTCTCAGGATTGGAATGGGAAGGACTTAGATATCACATATCATGCTATAGGGAGGGTTTCAGTTTTGATATTAGAAGCATTGAGATATCACATCTCATGCTATCGGAAGTGTCTCAGGATTGGAATGGGAAGGAGCTGGATATTACATCTCATGCTAAAGGAAGGGTCTCAGGTTTGGAATGGGAAGGAGTTGGATATCCGATCTCATGTTATAGGAAGGGTCTCAGGTTTGGTATAAGCATTGAGATATCACATCTCTGCTATCGGAAGTGTCTCAGGATTGGAATGGGAAGGAATTGGATATCCCATCTCATGTTATAGGACGGGTCTCAGGATTGTTATTAGAATCATTGAGATATCATATTGCATGCTGTAGGAAGGGTCTCAGGATTGGAATGGAAGGAGTTGGATATCACATCTCATGTTATAGGAAGGATCTCAGGTTTGGTATAAGCATTGAGATATCAAATCTCATGCTATAGGAAGGGTCTCAGGATTGGAATGGGAAGGAGTTGGATATCACATCTCATGCTATAGGAAGGGTCTCAGGATTGGAATGGAAGGAGTTGGATATCACATCTCATGTTATAGGAAGGATCTCAGGTTTGGTATTAGAAGCATTGATACATCGCATCTCATGCTATAGGAAGGGTCTCAGGATTGGAATGGGAAGGAGTTGGATATCACATCTCATGCTATAGGAAGGGTCTCAGGTTTGGTATAAGCATTGAGATATCACATCTCATGCTATAGGAAGGGTCTCAGGATTGGAATGGGAAGGAGTTGTATATGACATCTCATGCCGTAGGAAGGGTCTCAGGTTTGGTATAAGCATTGAGATATCACATCTCTGCTATCAGATGAGTCTCAGGATTGGAATGGGAAGGAGTTGGATATCCCATCTCATGTTATAGGAAGAGTCTCAGGTTTGGTATTAGAAGCATTGAGATATCACATCTCATGCTATAGGAAGTGTCTCAGGATTGGAATGGGAAGGACTTGGATATCACATCTCATGCTATAGGGAGGGTCTCAAGTTTGATATTAGAAGCATTGAGATATCACATCTCATGCTATAGGAAGAGTCTCAGGTTTGGGAAGGGAAGGATTTGGATTTCACATCTCATGTTATAGGATGGTTCTCATGTTTGGTTTTTGAAGCATTGAGATATCACATCTCATGCTATCGGAAGGGTCTCAGGTTTGGTATTAGAAGCATTGAGATATCACATCTCATGCTATAGGATTGGTCTCCGGATTGGAATGTGAAGGATTTGGATATCACATCTCATGCTAAAGGAAGGGTCTCAGGTTTGGAATGGGAAGGAGTTGGATATGACATCTCTTGTTATAGGGAGGGTCTCAGGATTTGAATGGCAAGGAGTTGGATATCACATCTCATGCCATAGGAAGGGTCTCAGGTTTGGTATAAGCATTGAGATATCACATCTCTGCTATCGGAAGGGTCTCAGGATTGGATTGGGAAGGAGTTGGATATCACATCTCATGTTATAGGAAGGGTCTCCGGATTGGAATGTGAAGGATTTGGATATCACATCTCATGCTAAAGGAAGGGTCTCAGGTTTGGAATGGGAAGGAGTTGGATATGACATCTCTTGTTATAGGGAGGGTCTCAGGATTTGAATGGCAAGGAGTTGGATATCACATCTCATGCCATAGGAAGGGTCTCAGGTTTGGTATAAGCATTGAGATATCACATCTCTGCTATCGGAAGGGTCTCAGGATTGGATTGGGAAGGAGTTGGATATCCCTTCTCATGCTATAGGAAGGGTCTCAGGTTGGAATGGGAAGGAGTTGGATATCACATCTCATGCTAAAGGAAGGGTCTCAGGTTTGGTAGAAGCATTGAGATATCACATCTCATGCTATAGGAAGGGTCTCAGGATTGGAATGGGAAGGACTTAGATATCACATATCATGCTATAGGGAGGGTTTCAGTTTTGATATTAGAAGCATTGAGATATCACATCTCATGCTATCGGAAGTGTCTCAGGATTGGAATGGGAAGGAGCTGGATATTACATCTCATGCTAAAGGAAGGGTCTCAGGTTTGGAACGGGAAGGAGTTGGATATCCGATCTCATGTTATAGGAAGGGTCTCAGGTTTGGTATAAGCATTGAGATATCACATCTCTGCTATCGGAAGTGTCTCAGGATTGGAATGGGAAGGAATTGGATATCCCATCTCATGTTATAGGACAGGTCTCAGGATTGTTATTAGAATCATTGAGATATCATATTGCATGCTGTAGGAAGGGTCTAAGGATTGGAATGGGAAAGACTTGGATATCACAACTCATGCTATAGGAAGGGTCTCAGGTTTGGTATAAGCATTGAGATATCAAATCTCATGCTATAGGAAGGGTCTCAGGATTGGAATGGAAGGAGTTGGATATCACATCTCATGTTATAGGAAGGATCTCAGGTTTGGTATTAGAAGCATTGAGACATAACATCTCATGCTATAGGAAGGGTCTCAGGATTGGAATGGGAAGGAGTTGGATATCACATCTCATGCTATAGGAAGGGTCTCATGTTTGGTATAAGCACTGAGATATCACATCTCATGCTATAGGAAGGGTCTCAGGATTGGAATGGGAAGGAGTTGTATATGACATCTCATGCCGTAGGAAGGGTCTCAGGTTTGGTATAAGCATTGAGATATCACATCTCTGCTATCAGAAGAGTCTCAGGATTGGAATGGGAAGGAGTTGGATATCCCATCTCATGTTATAGGAAGAGTCTCAGGTTTGGTATTAGAAGCATTGAGATATCACATCTCATGCTATAGGAAGTGTCTCAGGATTGGAATGGGAAGGACTTGGATATCACATCTCATGCTATAGGGAGGGTCTCAAGTTTGATATTAGAAGCATTGAGATATCACATCTCATGCTATAGGAAGAGTCTCAGGTTTGGGAAGGGAAGGATTTGGATTTCACATCTCATGTTATAGGATGGTTCTCATGTTTGGTTTTTGAAGCATTGAGATATCACATCTCATGCTATCGGAAGGGTCTCAGGTTTGGTATTAGAAGCATTGAGATATCACATCTCATGCTATAGGATTGGTCTCCGGATTGGAATGTGAAGGATTTGGATATCACATCTCATGCTAAAGGAAGGGTCTCAGGTTTGGAATGGGAAGGAGTTGGATATGACATCTCTTGTTATAGGGAGGGTCTCAGGATTTGAATGGCAAGGAGTTGGATATCACATCTCATGCCATAGGAAGGGTCTCAGGTTTGGTATAAGCATTGAGATATCACATCTCTGCTATCGGAAGGGTCTCAGGATTGGAATGGGAAGGACTTAGATATCACATCTCATGCTATAGGGAGGGTCTCAGTTTTGATATTAGAAGCATTGAGATACCACATCTCATGCTATCGGAAGGGTCTCAGGATTGGAATGGGAGGAGCTGGATATCACATCTCATGCTAAAGGAAGGGTCTCAGGTTTGGAAGGGGAAGGATTTGGATATCACATCTCATGTTATAGGATGGGTCTCAGGTTTGGTATTAGAAGCATTGTGATATCACATCTCATGCTATAGGAAGTGTCTCAGGATTGGAATGGGAAGGAGTTGGATATCACATCTCATGCTATAGGAAGGGTTTCAGGTTTGGTAGAAGCATTGAGATATCACATCTCATGCTATAGGAAGAGTCTCAGGTTTGGGAAGGGAAGGATTTGGATTTCACATCTCATGTTATAGGATGGTTCTCATGTTTGGTTTTTGAAGCATTGAGATATCACATCTCATGCTATCGGAAGGGTCTCAGGTTTGGTATTAGAAGCATTGAGATATCACATCTCATGCTATAGGATTGGTCTCCGGATTGGAATGTGAAGGATTTGGATATCACATCTCATGCTAAAGGAAGGGTCTCAGGTTTGGAATGGGAAGGAGTTGGATATGACATCTCTTGTTATAGGGAGGGTCTCAGGATTTGAATGGCAAGGAGTTGGATATCACATCTCATGCCATAGGAAGGGTCTCAGGTTTGGTATAAGCATTGAGATATCACATCTCTGCTATCGGAAGGGTCTCAGGATTGGATTGGGAAGGAGTTGGATATCACATCTCATGTTATAGGAAGGGTCTCCTGATTGGAATGTGAAGGATTTGGATATCACATCTCATGCTAAAGGAAGGGTCTCAGGTTTGGAATGGGAAGGAGTTGGATATGACATCTCTTGTTATAGGGAGGGTCTCAGGATTTGAATGGCAAGGAGTTGGATATCACATCTCATGCCATAGGAAGGGTCTCAGGTTTGGTATAAGCATTGAGATATCACATCTCTGCTATCGGAGGGGTCTCAGGATTGGATTGGGAAGGAGTTGGATATCCCTTCTCATGCTATAGGAAGGGTCTCAGGTTGGAATGGGAAGGAGTTGGATATCACATCTCATGCTAAAGGAAGGGTCTCAGGTTTGGTAGAAGCATTGAGATATCACATCTCATGCTATAGGAAGGGTCTCAGGATTGGAATGGGAAGGACTTAGATATCACATATCATGCTATAGGGAGGGTTTCAGTTTTGATATTAGAAGCATTGAGATATCACATCTCATGCTATCGGAAGTGTCTCAGGATTGGAATGGGAAGGAGCTGGATATCACATCTCATGCTAAAGGAAGGGTCTCAGGTTTGGAACGGGAAGGAGTTGGATATCCGATCTCATGTTGTAGGAAGGGTCTCAGGTTTGGTATAAGCATTGAGATATCACATCTCTGCTATCGGAAGTGTCTCAGGATTGGAATGGGAAGGAATTGGATATCCCATCTCATGTTATAGGACGGGTCTCAGGATTGTTATTAGAATCATTGAGATATCATATTGCATGCTGTAGGAAGGGTCTAAGGATTGGAATGGGAAAGACTTGGATATCACATCTCATGCTATAGGAAGGGTCTCAGGTTTGGTATAAGCATTGAGATATCAAATCTCATGCTATAGGAAGGGTCTCAGGATTGGAATGGAAGGAGTTGGATATCACATCTCATGCTATAGGAAGGGTCTCAGGTTTGGTATAAGCATTGAGATATCACATCTCATGCTATAGGAAGGGTCTCATTATTGGAATGGGAAGGAGTTGTATATGACATCTCATGTCGTAGGAAGGGTCTCAGGTTTGGTATAAGCATTGAGATATCACATCTCTGCTATCAGAAGAGTCTCAGGATTTGAATGGGAAGGAGTTGGATATCCCATCTCATGTTATAGGAAGAGTCTCAGGTTTGGTATTAGAAGCATTGAGATATCACATCTCATGCTATAGGAAGTGTCTCAGGATTGGAATGGGAAGGACTTGGATATCACATCTCATGCTATAGGGAGGGTCTCAAGTTTGATATTAGAAGCATTGAGATATCACATCTCATGCTATAGGAAGAGTCTCAGGTTTGGGAAGGGAAGGATTTGGATTTCACATCTCATGTTATAGGATGGTTCTCATGTTTGGTTTTTGAAGCATTGGATATCACATCTCATGCTATCGGAAGGGTCTCAAGTTTGGTATTAGAAGCATTGAGATATCACATCTCATGCTATAGGATTGGTCTCTGGATTGGAATGTGAAGGATTTGGATATCACATCTCATGCTAAAGGAAGGGTCTCAGGTTTGGAATGGGAAGGAGTTGGATATGACATCTCTTGTTATAGGGAGGGTCTCAGGATTTGAATGGCAAGGAGTTGGATATCACATCTCATGCCATAGAAGGGTCTCAGGTTTGGTATAAGCATTGAGATATCACATCTCTGCTATCGGAAGGGTCTCAGGATTGGATTGGGAAGGAGTTGGATATCACATCTCATGTTATAGGAAGGGTCTCCGGATTGGAATGTGAAGGATTTGGATATCACATCTCATGCTAAAGGAAGGGTCTCAGGTTTGGAATGGGAAGGAGTTGGATATGACATCTCTTGTTATAGGGAGGGTCTCAGGATTTGAATGGCAAGGAGTTGGATATCACATCTCATGCCATAGGAAGGGTCGCAGGTTTGGTATAAGCATAGAGATATCACATCTCTGCTATCGGAAGGGTCTCAGGATTGGATTGGGAAGGAGTTGGATATCCCTTCTCATGCTACTGGAAGGGTCTCAGGTTGGAATGGGAAGGAGTTGGATATCACATCTCATGCTAAAGGAAGGGTCTCAGGTTTGGTAGAAGCATTGAGATATCACATCTCATGCTATAGGAAGGGTCTCAGGATTGGAATGGGAAGGACTTAGATATCACATATCATGCTATAGGGAGGGTTTCAGTTTTGATATTAGAAGCATTGAGATATCACATCTCATGCTATCGGAAGTGTCTCAGGATTGGAATGGGAAGGAGCTGGATATTACATCTCATGCTAAAGGAAGGGTCTCAGGTTTGGAACGGGAAGGAGTTGGATATCCGATCTCATGTTATAGGAAGGGTCTCAGGTTTGGTATTAGCATTGAGATATCACATCTCTGCTATCGGAAGTGTCTCAGGATTGGAATGGGAAGGAATTGGATATCCCATCTCATGTTATAGGACGGGTCTCAGGATTGTTATTAGAATCATTGAGATATCATATTGCATGCTGTAGGAAGGGTCTAAGGATTGGAATGGGAAGGAGTTGGATATCACATCTCATGCTATAGGAAGGGTCTCAGGTTTGGTATAAGCATTGAGATATCACATCTCATGCTATAGGAAGGGTCTCAGGATTGGAATGGGAAGGAGTTGTATATGACATCTCATGCCGTAGGAAGGGTCTCAGGTTTGGTATAAGCATTGAGATATCACATCTCTGCTATCAGAAGAGTCTCAGGATTGGAATGGCAAGGAGTTGGATATCCCATCTCATGTTATAGGAAGAGTCTCAGGTTTGGTATTAGAAGCATTGAGATATCACATCTCATGCTATAGGAAGTGTCTCAGGATTGGAATGGGAAGGACTTGGATATCACATCTCATGCTATAGGGAGGGTCTCAAGTTTGATATTAGAAGCATTGAGATATCACATCTCATGCTATAGGAAGAGTCTCAGGTTTGGTATTAGAAGCATTGAGATATCACATCTCATGCTATAGGATTGGTCTCCGGATTGGAATGTGAAGGATTTGGATATCACATCTCATGCTAAAGGAAGGGTCTCAGGTTTGGAATGGGAAGGAGTTGGATATGACATCTCTTGTTATAGGGAGGGTCTCAGGATTTGAATGGCAAGGAGTTGGATATCACATCTCATGCCATAGGAAGGGTCTCAGGTTTGGTATAAGCATTGAGATATCACATCTCTGCTATCGGAAGGGTCTCAGGATTGGAATGGGAAGGACTTAGATATCACATCTCATGCTATAGGGAGGGTCTCAGTTTTGATATTAGAAGCATTGAGATATCACATCTCATGCTATCGGAAGGGTCTCAGGATTGGAATGGGAGGAGCTGGATATCACATCTCATGCTAAAGGAAGGGTCTCAGGTTTGGAAGGGGAAGGATTTGGATATCACATCTCATGTTATAGGATGGGTTTCAGGTTTGGTATTAGAAGCATTGTGATATCACATCTCATGCTATAGGAAGTGTCTCAGGATTGGAATGGGAAGGAGTTGGATATCACATCTCATGCTATAGGAAGGGTTTCAGGTTTGGTAGAAGCATTGAGATATCACATCTCATGCTATAGGAAGAGTCTCAGGTTTGGGAAGGGAAGGATTTGGATTTCACATCTCATGTTATAGGATGGTTCTCATGTTTGGTTTTTGAAGCATTGAGATATCACATCTCATGCTATCGGAAGGGTCTCAGGTTTGGTATTAGAAGCATTGAGATATCACATCTCATGCTATAGGATTGGTCTCCGGATTGGAATGTGAAGGATTTGGATATCACATCTCATGCTAAAGGAAGGGTCTCAGGTTTGGAATGGGAAGGAGTTGGATATGACATCTCTTGTTATAGGGAGGGTCTCAGGATTTGAATGGCAAGGAGTTGGATATCACATCTCATGCCATAGGAAGGGTCTCAGGTTTGGTATAAGCATTGAGATATCACATCTCTGCTATCGGAAGGGTCTCAGGATTGGATTGGGAAGGAGTTGGATATCACATCTCATGTTATAGGAAGGGTCTCCTGATTGGAATGTGAAGGATTTGGATATCACATCTCATGCTAAAGGAAGGGTCTCAGGTTTGGAATGGGAAGGAGTTGGATATGACATCTCTTGTTATAGGGAGGGTCTCAGGATTTGAATGGCAAGGAGTTGGATATCACATCTCATGCCATAGGAAGGGTCTCAGGTTTGGTATAAGCATTGAGATATCACATCTCTGCTATCGGAGGGGTCTCAGGATTGGATTGGGAAGGAGTTGGATATCCCTTCTCATGCTATAGGAAGGGTCTCAGGTTGGAATGGGAAGGAGTTGGATATCACATCTCATGCTAAAGGAAGGGTCTCAGGTTTGGTAGAAGCATTGAGATATCACATCTCATGCTATAGGAAGGGTCTCAGGATTGGAATGGGAAGGACTTAGATATCACATATCATGCTATAGGGAGGGTTTCAGTTTTGATATTAGAAGCATTGAGATATCACATCTCATGCTATCGGAAGTGTCTCAGGATTGGAATGGGAAGGAGCTGGATATCACATCTCATGCTAAAGGAAGGGTCTCAGGTTTGGAACGGGAAGGAGTTGGATATCCGATCTCATGTTGTAGGAAGGGTCTCAGGTTTGGTATAAGCATTGAGATATCACATCTCTGCTATCGGAAGTGTCTCAGGATTGGAATGGGAAGGAATTGGATATCTCATCTCATGTTATAGGACGGGTCTCAGGATTGTTATTAGAATCATTGAGATATCATTTTGCATGCTGTAGGAAGGGTCTAAGGATTGGAATGGGAAAGACTTGGATATCACATCTCATGCTATAGGAAGGGTCTCAGGTTTGGTATAAGCATTGAGATATCAAATCTCATGCTATAGGAAGGGTCTCAGGATTGGAATGGAAGGAGTTGGATATCACATCTCATGTTATAGGAAGGGTCTCAGGATTGGAATGGGAAGGAGTTGGATATCACATCTCATGCTATAGGAAGGGTCTCAGGTTTGGTATAAGCATTGAGATATCACATCTCATGCTATAGGAAGGGTCTCAGGATTGGAATGGGAAGGAGTTGTATATGACATCTCATGCCGTAGGAAGGGTCTCAGGTTTGGTATAAGCATTGAGATATCACATCTCTGCTATCAGAAGAGTCTCAGGATTTGAATGGGAAGGAGTTGGATATCCCATCTCATGTTATAGGAAGAGTCTCAGGTTTGGTATTAGAAGCATTGAGATATCACATCTCATGCTATAGGAAGTGTCTCAGGATTGGAATGGGAAGGACTTGGATATCACATCTCATGCTATAGGGAGGGTCTCAAGTTTGATATTAGAAGCATTGAGATATCACATCTCATGCTATAGGAAGAGTCTCAGGTTTGGGAAGGGAAGGATTTGGATTTCACATCTCATGTTATAGGATGGTTCTCATGTTTGGTTTTTGAAGCATTGAGATATCACATCTCATGCTATCGGAAGGGTCTCAGGTTTGGTATTAGAAGCATTGAGATATCACATCTCATGCTATAGGATTGGTCTCCGGATTGGAATGTGAAGGATTTGGATATCACATCTCATGCAAAAGGAAGGGTCTCAGGTTTGGAATGGGAAGGAGTTGGATATGACATCTCTTGTTATAGGGAGGGTCTTAGGATTTGAATGGCAAGGAGTTGGATATCACATCTCATGCCATAGGAAGGGTCTCAGGTTTGGTATAAGCATTGAGATATCACATCTCTGCTATCGGAAGGGTCTCAGGATTGGATTGGGAAGGAGTTGGATATCACATCTCATGTTATAGGAAGGGTCTCCTGATTGGAATGTGAAGGATTTGGATATCACATCTCATGCTAAAGGAAGGGTCTCAGGTTTGGAATGGGAAGGAGTTGGATATGACATCTCTTGTTATAGGGAGGGTCTCAGGATTTGAATGGCAAGGAGTTGGATATCACATCTCATGCCATAGGAAGGGTCTCAGATTTGGTATAAGCATTGAGATATCACATCTCTGCTATCGGAGGGGTCTCAGGATTGGATTGGGAAGGAGTTGGATATCCCTTCTCATGCTATAGGAAGGGTCTCAGGTTGGAATGGGAAGGAGTTGGATATCACATCTCATGCTAAAGGAAGGGTCTCAGGTTTGGTAGAAGCATTGAGATATCACATCTCATGCTATAGGAAGGGTCTCAGGATTGGAATGGGAAGGACTTAGATATCACATATCATGCTATAGGGAGGGTTTCAGTTTTGATATTAGAAGCATTGAGATATCACATCTCATGCTATCGGAAGTGTCTCAGGATTGGAATGGGAAGGAGCTGGATATCACATCTCATGCTAAAGGAAGGGTCTCAGGTTTGGAACGGGAAGGAGTTGGATATCCGATCTCATGTTGTAGGAAGGGTCTCAGGTTTGGTATAAGCATTGAGATATCACATCTCTGCTATCGGAAGTGTCTCAGGATTGGAATGGGAAGGAATTGGATATCCCATCTCATGTTATAGGACGGGTCTCAGGATTGTTATTAGAATCATTGAGATATCATATTGCATGCTGTAGGAAGGGTCTAAGGATTGGAATGGGAAAGACTTGGATATCACATCTCATGCTATAGGAAGGGTCTCAGGTTTGGTATAAGCATTGAGATATCAAATCTCATGCTATAGGAAGGGTCTCAGGATTGGAATGGAAGGAGTTGGATATCACATCTCATGTTATAGGAAGGGTCTCAGGATTGGAATGGGAAGGAGTTGGATATCACATCTCATGCTATAGGAAGGGTCTCAGGTTTGGTATAAGCATTGAGATATCACATCTCATGCTATAGGAAGGGTCTCAGGATTGGAATGGGAAGGAGTTGTATATGACATCTCATGCCGTAGGAAGGGTCTCAGGTTTGGTATAAGCATTGAGATATCACATCTCTGCTATCAGAAGAGTCTCAGGATTTGAATGGGAAGGAGTTGGATATCCCATCTCATGTTATAGGAAGAGTCTCAGGTTTGGTATTAGAAGCATTGAGATATCACATCTCATGCTATAGGAAGTGTCTCAGGATTGGAATGGGAAGGACTTGGATATCACATCTCATGCTATAGGGAGGGTCTCAAGTTTGATATTATAAGCATTGAGATATCACATCTCATGCTATAGGAAGAGTCTCAGGTTTGGGAAGGGAAGGATTTGGATTTCACATCTCATGTTATAGGATGGTTCTCATGTTTGGGTTTTGAAGCATTGAGATATCACATCTCATGCTATCGGAAGGGTCTCAGGTTTGGTATTAGAAGCATTGAGATATCACATCTCATGCTATAGGATTGGTCTCTGGATTGGAATGTGAAGGATTTGGATATCACATCTCATGCTAAAGGAAGGGTCTCAGGTTTGGAATGGGAAGGAGTTGGATATGACATCTCTTGTTATAGGGAGGGTCTCAGGATTTGAATGGCAAGGAGTTGGATATCACATCTCATGCCATAGGAAGGGTCTCAGGTTTGGTATAAGCATTGAGATATCACATCTCTGCTATCGGAGGGGTGTCAGGATTGGATTGGGAAGGAGTTGGATATCCCTTCTCATGCTATAGGAAGGGTCTCAGGTTGGAATGGGAAGGAGTTGGATATCACATCTCATGCTAAAGGAAGGGTCTCAGGTTTGGTAGAAGCATTGAGATATCACATCTCATGCTATAGGAAGGGTCTCAGGATTGGAATGGGAAGGACTTAGATATCACATATCATGCTATAGGGAGGGTTTCAATTTTGATATTAGAAGCATTGAGATATCACATCTCATGCTATCGGAAGTGTCTCAGGATTGGAATGGGAAGGAGCTGGATATCACATCTCATGCTAAAGGAAGGGTCTCAGGTTTGGAACGGGAAGGAGTTGGATATCCGATCTCATGTTGTAGGAAGGGTCTCAGGTTTGGTATAAGCATTGAGATATCACATCTCTGCTATCGGAAGTGTCTCAGGATTGGAATGGGAAGGAATTGGATATCCCATCTCATGTTATAGGACGGGTCTCAGGATTGTTATTAGAATCATTGAGATATCATATTGCATGCTGTAGGAAGGGTCTAAGGATTGGAATGGGAAAGACTTGGATATCACATCTCATGCTATAGGAAGGGTCTCAGGTTTGGTATAAGCATTGAGATATCAAATCTCATGCTATAGGAAGGGTCTCAGGATTGGAATGGAAGGAGTTGGATATCACATCTCATGCTTTAGGAAGGGTCTCAGGTTTGGTATAAGCATTGAGATATCACATCTCATGCTATAGGAAGGGTCTCAGGATTGGAATGGGAAGGAGTTGTATATGACATCTCATGCCGTAGGAAGGGTCTCAGGTTTGGTATAAGCATTGAGATATCACATCTCTGCTATCAGAAGAGTCTCAGGATTTGAATGGGAAGGAGTTGGATATCCCATCTCATGTTATAGGAAGAGTCTCAGGTTTGGTATTAGAAGCATTGAGATATCACATCTCATGCTATAGGAAGTGTCTCAGGATTGGAATGGGAAGGACTTGCATATCACATCTCATGCTATAGGGAGGGTCTCAAGTTTGATATTAGAAGCATTGAGATATCACATCTCATGCTATAGGAAGAGTCTCAGGTTTGGGAAGGGAAGGATTTGGATTTCACATCTCATGTTATAGGATGGTTCTCATGTTTGGTTTTTGAAGCATTGAGATATCACATCTCATGCTATCGGAAGGGTCTCAAGTTTGGTATTAGAAGCATTGAGATATCACATCTCATGCTATAGGATTGGTCTCTGGATTGGAATGTGAAGGATTTGGATATCACATCTCATGCTAAAGGAAGGGTCTCAGGTTTGGAATGGGAAGGAGTTGGATATGACATCTCTTGTTATAGGGAGGGTCTCAGGATTTGAATGGCAAGGAGTTGGATATCACATCTCATGCCATAGGAAGGGTCTCAGGTTGGAATGGGAAGGAGTTGGATATCACATCTCATGCTAAAGGAAGGGTCTCAGGTTTGGTAGAAGCATTGAGATATCACATCTCATGCTATAGGAAGGGTCTCAGGATTGGAATGGGAAGGACTTAGATATCACATATCATGCTATAGGGAGGGTTTCAGTTTTGATATTAGAAGCATTGAGATATCACATCTCATGCTATCGGAAGTGTCTCAGGATTGGAATGGGAAGGAGCTGGATATCACATCTCATGCTAAAGGAAGGGTCTCAGGTTTGGAACGGGAAGGAGTTGGATATCCGATCTCATGTTGTAGGAAGGGTCTCAGGTTTGGTATAAGCATTGAGATATCACATCTCTGCTATCGGAAGTGTCTCAGGATTGGAATGGGAAGGAATTGGATATCCCATCTCATGTTATAGGACGGGTCTCAGGATTGTTATTAGAATCATTGAGATATCATATTGCATGCTGTAGGAAGGGTCTAAGGATTGGAATGGGAAAGACTTGGATATCACATCTCATGCTATAGGAAGGGTCTCAGGTTTGGTATAAGCATTGAGATATCAAATCTCATGCTATAGGAAGGGTCTCAGGATTGGAATGGAAGGAGTTGGATATCACATCTCATGTTATAGGAAGGGTCTCAGGATTGGAATGGGAAGGAGTTGGATATCACATCTCATGCTATAGGAAGGGTCTCAGGTTTGGTATAAGCATTGAGATATCACATCTCATGCTATAGGAAGGGTCTCAGGATTGGAATGGGAAGGAGTTGTATATGACATCTCATGCCGTAGGAAGGGTCTCAGGTTTGGTATAAGCATTGAGATATCACATCTCTGCTATCAGAAGAGTCTCAGGATTTGAATGGGAAGGAGTTGGATATCCCATCTCATGTTATAGGAAGAGTCTCAGGTTTGGTATTAGAAGCATTGAGATATCACATCTCATGCTATAGGAAGAGTCTCAGGTTTGGGAAGGGAAGGATTTGGATTTCACATCTCATGTTATAGGATGGTTCTCATGTTTGGTTTTTGAAGCATTGAGATATCACATCTCATGCTATCGGAAGGGTCTCAGGTTTGGTATTAGAAGCATTGAGATATCACATCTCATGCTATAGGATTGGTCTCTGGATTGGAATGTGAAGGATTTGGATATCACATCTCATGCTAAAGGAAGGGTCTCAGGTTTGGAATGGGAAGGAGTTGGATATGACATCTCTTGTTATAGGGAGGGTCTCAGGATTTGAATGGCAAGGAGTTGGATATCACATCTCATGCCATAGGAAGGGTCTCAGGTTTGGTATAAGCATTGAGATATCACATCTCTGCTATCGGAGGGGTGTCAGGATTGGATTGGGAAGGAGTTGGATATCCCTTCTCATGCTATAGGAAGGGTCTCAGGTTGGAATGGGAAGGAGTTGGATATCACATCTCATGCTAAAGGAAGGGTCTCAGGTTTGGTAGAAGCATTGAGATATCACATCTCATGCTATAGGAAGGGTCTCAGGATTGGAATGGGAAGGACTTAGATATCACATATCATGCTATAGGGAGGGTTTCAATTTTGATATTAGAAGCATTGAGATATCACATCTCATGCTATCGGAAGTGTCTCAGGATTGGAATGGGAAGGAGCTGGATATCACATCTCATGCTAAAGGAAGGGTCTCAGGTTTGGAACGGGAAGGAGTTGGATATCCGATCTCATGTTGTAGGAAGGGTCTCAGGTTTGGTATAAGCATTGAGATATCACATCTCTGCTATCGGAAGTGTCTCAGGATTGGAATGGGAAGGAATTGGATATCCCATCTCATGTTATAGGACGGGTCTCAGGATTGTTATTAGAATCATTGAGATATCATATTGCATGCTGTAGGAAGGGTCTAAGGATTGGAATGGGAAAGACTTGGATATCACATCTCATGCTATAGGAAGGGTCTCAGGTTTGGTATAAGCATTGAGATATCAAATCTCATGCTATAGGAAGGGTCTCAGGATTGGAATGGAAGGAGTTGGATATCACATCTCATGCTTTAGGAAGGGTCTCAGGTTTGGTATAAGCATTGAGATATCACATCTCATGCTATAGGAAGGGTCTCAGGATTGGAATGGGAAGGAGTTGTATATGACATCTCATGCCGTAGGAAGGGTCTCAGGTTTGGTATAAGCATTGAGATATCACATCTCTGCTATCAGAAGAGTCTCAGGATTTGAATGGGAAGGAGTTGGATATCCCATCTCATGTTATAGGAAGAGTCTCAGGTTTGGTATTAGAAGCATTGAGATATCACATCTCATGCTATAGGAAGTGTCTCAGGATTGGAATGGGAAGGACTTGCATATCACATCTCATGCTATAGGGAGGGTCTCAAGTTTGATATTAGAAGCATTGAGATATCACATCTCATGCTATAGGAAGAGTCTCAGGTTTGGGAAGGGAAGGATTTGGATTTCACATCTCATGTTATAGGATGGTTCTCATGTTTGGTTTTTGAAGCATTGAGATATCACATCTCATGCTATCGGAAGGGTCTCAAGTTTGGTATTAGAAGCATTGAGATATCACATCTCATGCTATAGGATTGGTCTCTGGATTGGAATGTGAAGGATTTGGATATCACATCTCATGCTAAAGGAAGGGTCTCAGGTTTGGAATGGGAAGGAGTTGGATATGACATCTCTTGTTATAGGGAGGGTCTCAGGATTTGAATGGCAAGGAGTTGGATATCACATCTCATGCCATAGGAAGGGTCTCAGGTTTGGTATAAGCATTGAGATATCACATCTCTGCTATCGGAAGGGTCTCAGGATTGGATTGGGAAGGAGTTGGATATCACATCTCATGTTATAGGAAGGGTCTCCGGATTGGAATGTGAAGGATTTGGATATCACATCTCATGCTAAAGGAAGGGTCTCAGGTTTGGAATGGGAAGGAGTTGGATATGACATCTCTTGTTATAGGGAGGGTCTCAGGATTTGAATGGCAAGGAGTTGGATATCACATCTCATGCCATAGGAAGGGTCGCAGGTTTGGTATAAGCATAGAGATATTACATCTCTGCTATCGGAAGGGTCTCAGGATTGGATTGGGAAGGAGTTGGATATCCCTTCTCATGCTACTGGAAGGGTCTCAGGTTGGAATGGGAAGGAGTTGGATATCACATCTCATGCTAAAGGAAGGGTCTCAGGTTTGGTAGAAGCATTGAGATATCACATCTCATGCTATAGGAAGGGTCTCAGGATTGGAATGGGAAGGACTTAGATATCACATATCATGCTATAGGGAGGGTTTCAGTTTTGATATTAGAAGCATTGAGATATCACATCTCATGCTATCGGAAGTGTCTCAGGATTGGAATGGGAAGGAGTTGGATATGACATCTCTTGTTATAGGGAGGGTCTCAGGATTTGAATGGCAAGGAGTTGGATATCACATCTCATGCCATAGGAAGGGTCTCAGGTTTGGTATAAGCATTGAGATATCACATCTCTGCTATCGGAAGGGTCTCAGGATTGGATTGGGAAGGAGTTGGATATCACATCTCATGTTATAGGAAGGGTCTCCTGATTGGAATGTGAAGGATTTGGATATCACATCTCATGCTAAAGGAAGGGTCTCAGGTTTGGAATGGGAAGGAGTTGGATATGACATCTCTTGTTATAGGGAGGGTCTCAGGATTTGAATGGCAAGGAGTTGGATATCACATCTCATGCCATAGGAAGGGTCTCAGATTTGGTATAAGCATTGAGATATCACATCTCTGCTATCGGAGGGGTCTCAGGATTGGATTGGGAAGGAGTTGGATATCCCTTCTCATGCTATAGGAAGGGTCTCAGGTTGGAATGGGAAGGAGTTGGATATCACATCTCATGCTAAAGGAAGGGTCTCAGGTTTGGTAGAAGCATTGAGATATCACATCTCATGCTATAGGAAGGGTCTCAGGATTGGAATGGGAAGGACTTAGATATCACATATCATGCTATAGGGAGGGTTTCAGTTTTGATATTAGAAGCATTGAGATATCACATCTCATGCTATCGGAAGTGTCTCAGGATTGGAATGGGAAGGAGCTGGATATCACATCTCATGCTAAAGGAAGGGTCTCAGGTTTGGAACGGGAAGGAGTTGGATATCCGATCTCATGTTGTAGGAAGGGTCTCAGGTTTGGTATAAGCATTGAGATATCACATCTCTGCTATCGGAAGTGTCTCAGGATTGGAATGGGAAGGAATTGGATATCCCATCTCATGTTATAGGACGGGTCTCAGGATTGTTATTAGAATCATTGAGATATCATATTGCATGCTGTAGGAAGGGTCTAAGGATTGGAATGGGAAAGACTTGGATATCACATCTCATGCTATAGGAAGGGTCTCAGGTTTGGTATAAGCATTGAGATATCAAATCTCATGCTATAGGAAGGGTCTCAGGATTGGAATGGAAGGAGTTGGATATCACATCTCATGTTATAGGAAGGGTCTCAGGATTGGAATGGGAAGGAGTTGGATATCACATCTCATGCTATAGGAAGGGTCTCAGGTTTGGTATAAGCATTGAGATATCACATCTCATGCTACAGGAAGGGTCTCAGGATTGGAATGGGAAGGAGTTGTATATGACATCTCATGCCGTAGGAAGGGTCTCAGGTTTGGTATAAGCATTGAGATATCACATCTCTGCTATCAGAAGAGTCTCAGGATTTGAATGGGAAGGAGTTGGATATCCCATCTCATGTTATAGGAAGAGTCTCAGGTTTGGTATTAGAAGCATTGAGATATCACATCTCATGCTATAGGAAGTGTCTCAGGATTGGAATGGGAAGGACTTGGATATCACATCTCATGCTATAGGGAGGGTCTCAAGTTTGATATTAGAAGCATTGAGATATCACATCTCATGCTATAGGAAGAGTCTCAGGTTTGGGAAGGGAAGGATTTGGATTTCACATCTCATGTTATAGGATGGTTCTCATGTTTGGTTTTTGAAGCATTGAGATATCACATCTCATGCTATCGGAAGGGTCTCAGGTTTGGTATTAGAAGCATTGAGATATCACATCTCATGCTATAGGATTGGTCTCCTGATTGGAATGTGAAGGATTTGGATATCACATCTCATGCTAAAGGAAGGGTCTCAGGTTTGGAATGGGAAGGAGTTGGATATGACATCTCTTGTTATAGGGAGGGTCTCAGGATTTGAATGGCAAGGAGTTGGATATCACATCTCATGCCATAGGAAGGGTCTCAGGTTTGGTATAAGCATTGAGATATCACATGTCTGCTATCGGAGGGGTGTCAGGATTGGATTGGGAAGGAGTTGGATATCCCTTCTCATGCTATAGGAAGGGTCTCAGGTTGGAATGGGAAGGAGTTGGATATCACATCTCATGCTAAAGGAAGGGTCTCAGGTTTGGTAGAAGCATTGAGATATCACATCTCATGCTATAGGAAGGGTCTCAGGATTGGAATGGGAAGGACTTAGATATCACATATCATGCTATAGGGAGGGTTTCAGTTTTGATATTAGAAGCATTGAGATATCACATCTCATGCTATCGGAAGTGTCTCAGGATTGGAATGGGAAGGAGCTGGATATCACATCTCATGCTAAAGGAAGGGTCTCAGGTTTGGAACGGGAAGGAGTTGGATATCCGATCTCATGTTGTAGGAAGGGTCTCAGGTTTGGTATAAGCATTGAGATATCACATCTCTGCTATCGGAAGTGTCTCAGGATTGGAATGGGAAGGAATTGGATATCCCATCTCATGTTATAGGACGGGTCTCAGGATTGTTATTAGAATCATTGAGATATCATATTGCATGCTGTAGGAAGGGTCTAAGGATTGGAATGGGAAAGACTTGGATATCACATCTCATGCTATAGGAAGGGTCTCAGGTTTGGTATAAGCATTGAGATATCAAATCTCATGCTATAGGAAGGGTCTCAGGATTGGAATGGAAGGAGTTGGATATCACATCTCATGTTATAGGAAGGGTCTCAGGATTGGAATGGGAAGGAGTTGGATATCACATCTCATGCTATAGGAAGGGTCTCAGGTTTGGTATAAGCATTGAGATATCACATCTCATGCTATAGGAAGGGTCTCAGGATTGGAATGGGAAGGAGTTGTATATGACATCTCATGCCGTAGGAAGGGTCTCAGGTTTGGTATAAGCATTGAGATATCACATCTCTGCTATCAGAAGAGTCTCAGGATTTGAATGGGAAGGAGTTGGATATCCCATCTCATGTTATAGGAAGAGTCTCAGGTTTGGTATTAGAAGCATTGAGATATCACATCTCATGCTATAGGAAGTGTCTCAGGATTGGAATGGGAAGGACTTGGATATCACATCTCATGCTATAGGGAGGGTCTCAAGTTTGATATTAGAAGCATTGAGATATCACATCTCATGCTATAGGAAGAGTCTCAGGTTTGGGAAGGGAAGGATTTGGATTTCACATCTCATGTTATAGGATGGTTCTCATGTTTGGTTTTTGAAGCATTGAGATATCACATCTCATGCTATCGGAAGGGTCTCAGGTTTGGTATTAGAAGCATTGAGATATCACATCTCATGCTATAGGATTGGTCTCTGGATTGGAATGTGAAGGATTTGGATATCACATCTCATGCTAAAGGAAGGGTCTCAGGTTTGGAATGGGAAGGAGTTGGATATGACATCTCTTGTTATAGGGAGGTTCTCAGGATTTGAATGGCAAGGAGTTGGATATCACATCTCATGCCATAGGAAGGGTCTCAGGTTTGGTATAAGCATTGAGATATCACATCTCTGCTATCGGAGGGGTGTCAGGATTGGATTGGGAAGGAGTTGGATATCCCTTCTCATGCTATAGGAAGGGTCTCAGGTTGGAATGGGAAGGAGTTGGATATCACATCTCATGCTAAAGGAAGGGTCTCAGGTTTGGTAGAAGCATTGAGATATCACATCTCATGCTATAGGAAGGGTCTCAGGATTGGAATGGGAAGGACTTAGATATCACATATCATGCTATAGGGAGGGTTTCAGTTTTGATATTAGAAGCATTGAGATATCACATCTCATGCTATCGGAAGTGTCTCAGGATTGGAATGGGAAGGAGCTGGATATCACATCTCATGCTAAAGGAAGGGTCTCAGGTTTGGAACGGGAAGGAGTTGGATATCCGATCTCATGTTGTAGGAAGGGTCTCAGGTTTGGTATAAGCATTGAGATATCACATCTCTGCTATCGGAAGTGTCTCAGGATTGGAATGGGAAGGAATTGGATATCCCATCTCATGTTATAGGACGGGTCTCAGGATTGTTATTAGAATCATTGAGATATCATATTGCATGCTGTAGGAAGGGTCTAAGGATTGGAATGGGAAAGACTTGGATATCACATCTCATGCTATAGGAAGGGTCTCAGGTTTGGTATAAGCATTGAGATATCAAATCTCATGCTATAGGAAGGGTCTCAGGATTGGAATGGAAGGAGTTGGATATCACATCTCATGCTATAGGAAGGGTCTCAGGTTTGGTATAAGCATTGAGATATCACATCTCATGCTATAGGAAGGGTCTCAGGATTGGAATGGGAAGGAGTTGTATATGACATCTCATGCCGTAGGAAGGGTCTCAGGTTTGGTATAAGCATTGAGATATCACATCTCTGCTATCAGAAGAGTCTCAGGATTTGAATGGGAAGGAGTTGGATATCCCATCTCATGTTATAGGAAGAGTCTCAGGTTTGGTATTAGAAGCATTGAGATATCACATCTCATGCTATAGGAAGTGTCTCAGGATTGGAATGGGAAGGACTTGCATATCACATCTCATGCTATAGGGAGGGTCTCAAGTTTGATAGAAGCATTGAGATATCACATCTCATGCTATAGGAAGAGTCTCAGGTTTGGGAAGGGAAGGATTTGGATTTCACATCTCATGTTATAGGATGGTTCTCATGTTTGGTTTTTGAAGCATTGAGATATCACATCTCATGCTATCGGAAGGGTCTCAAGTTTGGTATTAGAAGCATTGAGATATCACATCTCATGCTATAGGATTGGTCTCTGGATTGGAATGTGAAGGATTTGGATATCACATCTCATGCTAAAGGAAGGGTCTCAGGTTTGGAATGGGAAGGAGTTGGATATGACATCTCTTGTTATAGGGAGGGTCTCAGGATTTGAATGGCAAGGAGTTGGATATCACATCTCATGCCATAGGAAGGGTCTCAGGTTTGGTATAAGCATTGAGATATCACATCTCTGCTATCGGAAGGGTCTCAGGATTGGATTGGGAAGGAGTTGGATATCACATCTCATGTTATAGGAAGGGTCTCCGGATTGGAATGTGAAGGATTTGGATATCACATCTCATGCTAAAGGAAGGGTCTCAGGTTTGGAATGGGAAGGAGTTGGATATGACATCTCTTGTTATAGGGAGGGTCTCAGGATTTGAATGGCAAGGAGTTGGATATCACATCTCATGCCATAGGAAGGGTCGCAGGTTTGGTATAAGCATAGAGATATTACATCTCTGCTATCGGAAGGGTCTCAGGATTGGATTGGGAAGGAGTTGGATATCCCTTCTCATGCTACTGGAAGGGTCTCAGGTTGGAATGGGAAGGAGTTGGATATCACATCTCATGCTAAAGGAAGGGTCTCAGGTTTGGTAGAAGCATTGAGATATCACATCTCATGCTATAGGAAGGGTCTCAGGATTGGAATGGGAAGGACTTAGATATCACATATCATGCTATAGGGAGGGTTTCAGTTTTGATATTAGAAGCATTGAGATATCACATCTCATGCTATCGGAAGTGTCTCAGGATTGGAATGGGAAGGAGCTGGATATTACATCTCATGCTAAAGGAAGGGTCTCAGGTTTGGAACGGGAAGGAGTTGGATATCCGATCTCATGTTATAGGAAGGGTCTCAGGTTTGGTATAAGCATTGAAATATCACATCTCTGCTATCGGAAGTGTCTCAGGATTGGAATGGGAAGGAATTGGATATCCCATCTCATGTTATAGGACGGGTCTCAGGATTGTTATTAGAATCATTGAGATATCATATTGCATGCTGTAGGAAGGGTCTAAGGATTGGAATGGGAAGGAGTTGGATATCACATCTCATGCTATAGGAAGGGTCTCAGGTTTGGTATAAGCATTGAGATATCACATCTCATGCTATAGGAAGGGTCTCAGGATTGGAATGGGAAGGAGTTGTATATGACATCTCATGCCGTAGGAAGGGTCTCAGGTTTGGTATAAGCATTGAGATATCACATCTCTGCTATCAGAAGAGTCTCAGGATTGGAATGGCAAGGAGTTGGATATCCCATCTCATGTTATAGGAAGAGTCTCAGGTTTGGTATTAGAAGCATTGAGATATCACATCTCATGCTATAGGAAGTGTCTCAGGATTGGAATGGGAAGGACTTGGATATCACATCTCATGCTATAGGGAGGGTCTCAAGTTTGATATTAGAAGCATTGAGATATCACATCTCATGCTATAGGAAGAGTCTCAGGTTTGGTATTAGAAGCATTGAGATATCACATCTCATGCTATAGGATTGGTCTCCGGATTGGAATATGAAGGATTTGGATATCACATCTCATGCTAAAGGAAGGGTCTCAGGTTTGGAATGGGAAGGAGTTGGATATGACATCTCTTGTTATAGGGAGGGTCTCAGGATTTGAATGGCAAGGAGTTGGATATCACATCTCATGCCATAGGAAGGGTCTCAGGTTTGGTATAAGCATTGAGATATCACATCTCTGCTATCGGAAGGGTCTCAGGATTGGAATGGGAAGGACTTAGATATCACATCTCATGCTATAGGGAGGGTCTCAGTTTTGATATTAGAAGCATTGAGATATCACATCTCATGCTATCGGAAGGGTCTCAGGATTGGAATGGGAGGAGCTGGATATCACATCTCATGCTAAAGGAAGGGTCTCAGGTTTGGAAGGGGAAGGATTTGGATATCACATCTCATGTTATAGGATGGGTTTCAGGTTTGGTATTAGAAGCATTGTGATATCACATCTCATGCTATAGGAAGTGTCTCAGGATTGGAATGGGAAGGAGTTGGATATCACATCTCATGCTATAGGAAGGGTTTCAGGTTTGGTAGAAGCATTGAGATATCACATCTCATGCTATAGGAAGAGTCTCAGGTTTGGGAAGGGAAGGATTTGGATTTCACATCTCATGTTATAGGATGGTTCTCATGTTTGGTTTTTGAAGCATTGAGATATCACATCTCATGTTATCGGAAGGGTCTCAGGTTTGGTATTAGAAGCATTGAGATATCACATCTCATGCTATAGGATTGGTCTCCGGATTGGAATGTGAAGGATTTGGATATCACATCTCATGCTAAAGGAAGGGTCTCAGGTTTGGAATGGGAAGGAGTTGGATATGACATCTCTTGTTATAGGGAGGGTCTCAGGATTTGAATGGCAAGGAGTTGGATATCACATCTCATGCCATAGGAAGGGTCTCAGGTTTGGTATAAGCATTGAGATATCACATCTCTGCTATCGGAAGGGTCTCAGGATTGGATTGGGAAGGAGTTGGATATCACATCTCATGTTATAGGAAGGGTCTCCTGATTGGAATGTGAAGGATTTGGATATCACATCTCATGCTAAAGGAAGGGTCTCAGGTTTGGAATGGGAAGGAGTTGGATATGACATCTCTTGTTATAGGGAGGGTCTCAGGATTTGAATGGCAAGGAGTTGGATATCACATCTCATGCCATAGGAAGGGTCTCAGGTTTGGTATAAGCATTGAGATATCACATCTCTGCTATCGGAGGGGTCTCAGGATTGGATTGGGAAGGAGTTGGATATACCTTCTCATGCTATAGGAAGGGTCTCAGGTTGGAATGGGAAGGAGTTGGATATCACATCTCATGCTAAAGGAAGGGTCTCAGGTTTGGTAGAAGCATTGAGATATCACATCTCATGCTATAGGAAGGGTCTCAGGATTGGAATGGGAAGGACTTAGATATCACATATCATGCTATAGGGAGGGTTTCAGTTTTGATATTAGAAGCATTGAGATATCACATCTCATGCTATCGGAAGTGTCTCAGGATTGGAATGGGAAGGAGCTGGATATCACATCTCATGCTAAAGGAAGGGTCTCAGGTTTGGAACGGGAAGGAGTTGGATATCCGATCTCATGTTGTAGGAAGGGTCTCAGGTTTGGTATAAGCATTGAGATATCACATCTCTGCTATCGGAAGTGTCTCAGGATTGGAATGGGAAGGAATTGGATATCCCATCTCATGTTATAGGACGGGTCTCAGGATTGTTATTAGAATCATTGAGATATCATATTGCATGCTGTAGGAAGGGTCTAAGGATTGGAATGGGAAAGACTTGGATATCACATCTCATGCTATAGGAAGGGTCTCAGGTTTGGTATAAGCATTGAGATATCAAATCTCATGCTATAGGAAGGGTCTCAGGATTGGAATGGAAGGAGTTGGATATCACATCTCATGTTATAGGAAGGGTCTCAGGATTGGAATGGGAAGGAGTTGGATATCACATCTCATGCTATAGGAAGGGTCTCAGGTTTGGTATAAGCATTGAGATATCACATCTCATGCTATAGGAAGGGTCTCAGGATTGGAATGGGAAGGAGTTGTATATGACATCTCATGCCGTAGGAAGGGTCTCAGGTTTGGTATAAGCATTGAGATATCACATCTCTGCTATCAGAAGAGTCTCAGGATTTGAATGGGAAGGAGTTGGATATCCCATCTCATGTTATAGGAAGAGTCTCAGGTTTGGTATTAGAAGCATTGAGATATCACATCTCATGCTATAGGAAGTGTCTCAGGATTGGAATGGGAAGGACTTGGATATCACATCTCATGCTATAGGGAGGGTCTCAAGTTTGATATTAGAAGCATTGAGATATCACATCTCATGCTATAGGAAGAGTCTCAGGTTTGGGAAGGGAAGGATTTGGATTTCACATCTCATGTTATAGGATGGTTCTCATGTTTGGTTTTTGAAGCATTGAGATATCACATCTCATGCTATCGGAAGGGTCTCAGGTTTGGTATTAGAAGCATTGAGATATCACATCTCATGCTATAGGATTGGTCTCTGGATTGGAATGTGAAGGATTTGGATATCACATCTCATGCTAAAGGAAGGGTCTCAGGTTTGGAATGGGAAGGAGTTGGATATGACATCTCTTGTTATAGGGAGGGTCTCAGGATTTGAATGGCAAGGAGTTGGATATCACATCTCATGCCATAGGAAGGGTCTCAGGTTTGGTATAAGCATTGAGATATCACATCTCTGCTATCGGAAGGGTCTCAGGATTGGATTGGGAAGGAGTTGGATATCACATCTCATGTTATAGGAAGGGTCTCCGGATTGGAATGTGAAGGATTTGGATATCACATCTCATGCTAAAGGAAGGGTCTCAGGTTTGGAATGGGAAGGAGTTGGATATGACATCTCATGCCATAGGAAGGGTCGCAGGTTTGGTATAAGCATAGAGATATCACATCTCTGCTATCGGAAGGGTCTCAGGATTGGATTGGGAAGGAGTTGGATATCCCTTCTCATGCTACTGGAAGGGTCTCAGGTTGGAATGGGAAGGAGTTGGATATCACATCTCATGCTAAAGGAAGGGTCTCAGGTTTGGTAGAAGCATTGAGATATCACATCTCATGCTATAAGAAGGGTCTCAGGATTGGAATGGGAAGGACTTAGATATCACATATCATGCTATAGGGAGGGTTTCAGTTTTGATATTAGAAGCTTTGAGATATCACATCTCATGCTATCGGAAGTGTCTCAGGATTGGAATGGGAAGGAGCTGGATATTACATCTCATGCTAAAGGAAGGGTCTCAGGTTTGGAACGGGAAGGAGTTGGATATCCGATCTCATGTTATAGGAAGGGTCTCAGGTTTGGTATAAGCATTGAGATATCACATCTCTGCTATCGGAAGTGTCTCAGGATTGGAATGGGAAGGAATTGGATATCCCATCTCATGTTATAGGACGGGTCTCAGGATTGTTATTAGAATCATTGAGATATCATATTGCATGCTGTAGGAAGGGTCTAAAGATTGGAATGGGAAGGAGTTGGATATCACATCTCATGCTATAGGAAGGGTCTCGGGTTTGGTATAAGCATTGAGATATCACATCTCATGCTATAGGAAGTGTCTCAGGATTGGAATGGGAAGGACTTGGATATCACATCTCATGCTATAGGGAGGGTCTCAAGTTTGATATTAGAAGCATTGAGATATCACATCTCATGCTATAGGAAGAGTCTCAGGTTTGGGAAGGGAAGGATTTGGATTTCACATCTCATGTTATAGGATGGTTCTCATGTTTGGTTTTTGAAGCATTGAGATATTACATCTCATGCTATCGGAAGGGTCTCAGGTTTGGTATTAGAAGCATTGAGATATCACATCTCATGCTATAGGATTGGTCTCCGGATTGGAATGTGAAGGATTTGGATATCACATCTCATGCTAAAGGAAGGGTCTCAGGTTTGGAATGGGAAGGAGTTGGATATGACATCTCTTGTTATAGGGAGGGTCTCAGGATTTGAATGGCAAGGAGTTGGATATCACATCTCGTGCCATAGGAAGGGTCTCAGGTTTGGTATAAGCATTGAGATATCACATCTCTGCTATCGGAAGGGTCTCAGGATTGGAATGGGAAGGACTTAGATATCACATCTCATGCTATAGGGAGGGTCTCAGTTTTGATATTAGAAGCATTGAGATATCACATCTCATGCTATCGGAAGGGTCTCAGGATTGGAATGGGAGGAGCTGGATATCACATCTCATGCTAAAGGAAGGGTCTCAGGTTTGGAAGGGGAAGGATTTGGATATCACATCTCATGTTATAGAATGGGTCTCAGGTTTGGTATTAGAAGCATTGTGATATCACATCTCATGCTAAAGGAAGGGTCTCAGGTTTGGAATGGGAAGGAGTTGGATATGACATCTCTTGTTATAGGGAGGGTCTCAGGATTTGAATGGCAAGGAGTTGGATATCACATGTCATGCCATAGGAAGGGTCTCAGGTTTGGTATAAGCATTGAGATATCACATCTCTGCTATCGGAAGGGTCTCAGGATTGGATTGGGAAGGAGTTGGATATCACATCTCATGTTATAAGAAGGGTCTCCGGATTGGAATGTGAAGGATTTGGATATCACATCTCATGCTAAAGGAAGGGTCTCAGGTTTGGAATGGGAAGGAGTTGGATATGACATCTCTTGTTATAGGGAGGGTCTCAGGATTTGAATGGCAAGGAGTTGGATATCACATCTCATGCCATAGGAAGGGTCTCAGGTTTGGTATAAGCATAGAGATATCACATCTCTGCTATCGGAAGGGTCTCAGGATTGGATTGGGAAGGAGTTGGATATCCCTTCTCATGCTATAGGAAGGGTCTCAGGTTGGAATGGGAAGGAGTTGGATATCACATCTCATGCTAAAGCAAGGGTCTCAGGTTTGGTAGAAGCATTGAGATATCACATCTCATGCTATAGGAAGGGTCTCAGGATTGGAATGGGAAGGACTTAGATATCACATATCATGCTATAGGGAGGGTTTCAGTTTTGATATTAGAAGCATTGAGATATCACATCTCATGCTATCGGAAGTGTCTCAGGATTGGAATGGGAAGGAGCTGGATATTACATCTCATGCTAAAGGAAGGGTCTCAGGTTTGGAACGGGAAGGAGTTGGATATCCGATCTCATGTTATAGGAAGGGTCTCAGGTTTGGTATAAGCATTGAGATATCACATCTCTGCTATCGGAAGTGTCTCAGGATTGGAATGGGAAGGAATTGGATATCCCATCTCATGTTATAGGACGGGTCTCAGGATTGTTATTAGAATCATTGAGATATCATATTGCATGCTGTAGGAAGGGTCTCAGGATTGGAATGGAAGGAGTTGGATATCACATCTCATGTTATAGGAAGGATCTCAGGTTTGGTATAAGCATTGAGATATCAAATCTCATGCTATAGGAAGGGTCTCAGGATTGGAATGAAAGGAGTTGGATATTACATCTCATGTTATAGGAAGGATCTCAGGTTTGGTATTAGAAGCATTGATACATCGCATCTCATGCTATAGGAAGGGTCTCAGGATTGGAATGGGAAGGAGTTGGATATCACATCTCATGCTATAGGAAGGGTCTCAGGTTTGGTATAAGCATTGAGATATCACATCTCATGCTATAGGAAGGGTCTCAGGATTGGAATGGGAAGGAGTTGTATATGACATCTCATGCCGTAGGAAGGGTCTCAGGTTTGGTATAAGCATTGAGATATCACATCTCTGCTATCAGAAGAGTCTCAGGATTGGAATGGGAAGGAGTTGGATATCCCATCTCATGTTATAGGAAGAGTCTCAGGTTTGGTATTAGAAGCATTGAGATATCACATCTCATGCTATAGGAAGTGTCTCAGGATTGGAATGGGAAGGAATTGGATATCCCATCTCATGTTATAGGACGGGTCTCAGGATTGTTATTAGAATCATTGAGATATCATATTGCATGCTGTATGAAGGGTCTAAGGATTGGAATGGGAAAGACTTGGATATCACATCTCATGCTATAGGAAGGGTCTCAGGTTTGGTATAAGCATTGAGATATCAAATCTCATGCTATAGGAAGGGTCTCAGGATTGGAATGGAAGGAGTTGGATATCACATCTCATGTTATAGGATGGTTCTCATGTTTGGTTTTTGAAGCATTGAGATATTACATCTCATGCTATCGGAAGGGTCTCAGGTTTGGTATTAGAAGCATTGAGATATCACATCTCATGCTATAGGATTGGTCTCCGGATTGGAATGTGAAGGATTTGGATATCACATCTCATGCTAAAGGAAGGGTCTCAGGTTTGGAATGGGAAGGAGTTGGATATGACATCTCTTGTTATAGGGAGGGTCTCAGGATTTGAATGGCAAGGAGTTGGATATCACATCTCGTGCCATAGGAAGGGTCTCAGGTTTGGTATAAGCATTGAGATATCACATCTCTGCTATCGGAAGGGTCTCAGGATTGGAATGGGAAGGACTTAGATATCACATCTCATGCTATAGGGAGGGTCTCAGTTTTGATATTAGAAGCATTGAGATATCACATCTCATGCTATCGGAAGGGTCTCAGGATTGGAATGGGAGGAGCTGGATATCACATCTCATGCTAAAGGAAGGGTCTCAGGTTTGGAAGGGGAAGGATTTGGATATCACATCTCATGTTATAGAATGGGTCTCAGGTTTGGTATTAGAAGCATTGTGATATCACATCTCATGCTAAAGGAAGGGTCTCAGGTTTGGAATGGGAAGGAGTTGGATATGACATCTCTTGTTATAGGGAGGGTCTCAGGATTTGAATGGCAAGGAGTTGGATATCACATGTCATGCCATAGGAAGGGTCTCAGGTTTGGTATAAGCATTGAGATATCACATCTCTGCTATCGGAAGGGTCTCAGGATTGGATTGGGAAGGAGTTGGATATCACATCTCATGTTATAAGAAGGGTCTCCGGATTGGAATGTGAAGGATTTGGATATCACATCTCATGCTAAAGGAAGGGTCTCAGGTTTGGAATGGGAAGGAGTTGGATATGACATCTCTTGTTATAGGGAGGGTCTCAGGATTTGAATGGCAAGGAGTTGGATATCACATCTCATGCCATAGGAAGGGTCTCAGGTTTGGTATAAGCATAGAGATATCACATCTCTGCTATCGGAAGGGTCTCAGGATTGGATTGGGAAGGAGTTGGATATCCCTTCTCATGCTATAGGAAGGGTCTCAGGTTGGAATGGGAAGGAGTTGGATATCACATCTCATGCTAAAGCAAGGGTCTCAGGTTTGGTAGAAGCATTGAGATATCACATCTCATGCTATAGGAAGGGTCTCAGGATTGGAATGGGAAGGACTTAGATATCACATATCATGCTATAGGGAGGGTTTCAGTTTTGATATTAGAAGCATTGAGATATCACATCTCATGCTATCGGAAGTGTCTCAGGATTGGAATGGGAAGGAGCTGGATATTACATCTCATGCTAAAGGAAGGGTCTCAGGTTTGGAACGGGAAGGAGTTGGATATCCGATCTCATGTTATAGGAAGGGTCTCAGGTTTGGTATAAGCATTGAGATATCACATCTCTGCTATCGGAAGTGTCTCAGGATTGGAATGGGAAGGAATTGGATATCCCATCTCATGTTATAGGACGGGTCTCAGGATTGTTATTAGAATCATTGAGATATCATATTGCATGCTGTAGGAAGGGTCTCAGGATTGGAATGGAAGGAGTTGGATATCACATCTCATGTTATAGGAAGGATCTCAGGTTTGGTATAAGCATTGAGATATCAAATCTCATGCTATAGGAAGGGTCTCAGGATTGGAATGAAAGGAGTTGGATATTACATCTCATGTTATAGGAAGGATCTCAGGTTTGGTATTAGAAGCATTGATACATCGCATCTCATGCTATAGGAAGGGTCTCAGGATTGGAATGGGAAGGAGTTGGATATCACATCTCATGCTATAGGAAGGGTCTCAGGTTTGGTATAAGCATTGAGATATCACATCTCATGCTATAGGAAGGGTCTCAGGATTGGAATGGGAAGGAGTTGTATATGACATCTCATGCCGTAGGAAGGGTCTCAGGTTTGGTATAAGCATTGAGATATCACATCTCTGCTATCAGAAGAGTCTCAGGATTGGAATGGGAAGGAGTTGGATATCCCATCTCATGTTATAGGAAGAGTCTCAGGTTTGGTATTAGAAGCATTGAGATATCACATCTCATGCTATAGGAAGTGTCTCAGGATTGGAATGGGAAGGAATTGGATATCCCATCTCATGTTATAGGACGGGTCTCAGGATTGTTATTAGAATCATTGAGATATCATATTGCATGCTGTATGAAGGGTCTAAGGATTGGAATGGGAAAGACTTGGATATCACATCTCATGCTATAGGAAGGGTCTCAGGTTTGGTATAAGCATTGAGATATCAAATCTCATGCTATAGGAAGGGTCTCAGGATTGGAATGGAAGGAGTTGGATATCACATCTCATGTTATAGGAAGGATCTCAGGTTTGGTATTAGAAGCATTGAGACATCACATCTCATGCTATAGGAAGGGTCTCAGGATTGGAATGGGAAGGAGTTGGATATCACATCTCATGCTATAGGAAGGGTCTCAGGTTTGGTATAAGCATTGAGATATCACATCTCTGCTATCGGAAGGGTCTCAGGATTGGATTGGGAAGGAGTTGGATATCACATCTCATTTTATAGGAAGGGTCTCCGGATTGGAATGTGAAGGATTTGGATATCACATCTCATGCTAAAGGAAGGGTCTCAGGTTTGGAATGGGAAGGAGTTGGATATGACATCTCTTGTTATAGGGAGGGTCTCAGGATTTGAATGGCAAGGTGTTGGATATCACATCTCATGCCATAGGAAGGGTCTCAGGTTTGGTATAAGCATTGAGATATCACATCTCTGCTATCGGAAGGGTCTCAGGTTTGGTATAAGCATTGAGATATCACATCTCTGCTATCGGAAGGGTCTCAGGATTGGATTGGGAAGGAGTTGGATATCACATCTCATGTTATAGGAAGGGTCTCCGGATTGGAATGTGAAGGATTTGGATATCACATCTCATGCTAAAGGAAGGGTCTCAGGTTTGGAATGGGAAGGAGTTGGATATGACATCTCTTGTTATAGGGAGGGTCTCAGGATTTGAATGGCAAGGTGTTGGATATCACATCTCATGCCATAGGAAGGGTCTCAGGTTTGGTATAAGCATTGAGATATCACATCTCTGCTATCGGAAGGGTCTCAGGATTGGATTGGGAAGGAGTTGGATATCCCTTCTCATGCTATAGGAAGGGTCTCAGGTTGGAATGGGAAGGAGTTGGATATCACATCTCATGCTATAGGGAGGGTTTCAGTTTTGATATTAGAAGCATTGAGATATCACATCTCATGCTATCGGAAGTGTCTCAGGATTGGAATGGGAAGGAGCTGGATATTACATCTCATGCTAAAGGAAGGTTCTCAGGTTTGGAACGGGAAGGAGTTGGATATCCGATCTCATGTTATAGGAAGGGTCTCAGGTTTGGTATAAGCATTGAGATATCACATCTCTGCTATCGGAAGTGTCTCAGGATTGGAATGGGAAGGAGTTGGATATCCCATCTCATGTTATAGGACGGGTCTCAGGATTGTTATTAGAATCATTGAGATATCATATTGCATGCTGTAGGAAGGGTCTAAGGATTGGAATGGGAAAGACTTGGATATCACATCTCATGCTATAGGAAGGGTCTGAGGTTTGTTATAAGCATTGAGATATCAAATCTCATGCTATAGGAAGGGTCTCAGGATTGGAATGGAAGGAGTTGGATATCACATCTCATGTTATAGGAAGGATCTCAGGTTTGGTATTAGAAGCATTGAGACATCACATCTCATGCTGTAGGAAGGGTCTCAGGATTGGAATGGGAAGGAGTTGGATATCACATCTCATGCTATAGGAAGGGTCTCAGGTTTGGTATAAGCATTGAGATATCACATCTCATGCTATAGGAAGGGTCTCAGGATTGGAATGGGAAGGAGTTGTATATGACATCTCATGCCGTAGGAAGGGTCTCAGGTTTGGTATAAGCATTGAGATATCACATCTCTACTATCAGAAGAGTCTCAGGATTGGAATGGGAAGGATTTGGATATCCCATCTCATGTTATAGGAAGAGTCTCAGGTTTGGTATTAGAAGCATTGAGATATCACATCTCATGCTATAGGAAGTGTCTCAGGATTGGAATGGGAAGGACTTGGATATCACATCTCATGCTATAGGGAGGGTCTCAAGTTTGATATTAGAAGCATTGAGATATCACATCTCATGCTATAGGAAGAGTCTCAGGTTTGGGAAGGGAAGGATTTGGATTTCACATCTCATGTTATAGGACGGTTCTCATGTTTGGTTTTTGAAGAATTGAGATATCACATCTCATGCTATCGGAAGGGTCTCAGGTTTGGTATTAGAAGCATTGAGATATCACATCTCATGCTATAGGATTGGTCTCTGGATTGGAATGTGAAGGATTTGGATATCACATCTCATGCTAAAGGAAGGGTCTCAGGTTTGGAATGGGAAGGAGTTGGATATGACATCTCTTGTTATAGGGAGGGTCTCCGGATTTGAATGGCAAGGAGTTGGATATCACATCTCATGCCATAGGAAGGGTCTCAGGTTTGGTATAAGCATTGAGATATCACATCTCTGCTATCGGAAGGATCTCAGGTTTGGTATTAGAAGCATTGAGATATCACATCTCATGCTACCAGAAGGGTCTCAGGATTGGAATGGAAGGAGTTGGATATCACATCTCATGTTATAGGAAGGATCTCAGGTTTGGTATAAGCATTGAGATATCAAATCTCATGCTATAGGAAGGGTCTCAGGATTGGAATGAAAGGAGTTGGATATTACATCTCATGTTATAGGAAGGATCTCAGGTTTGGTATTAGAAGCATTGATACATCGCATCTCATGCTATAGGAAGGGTCTCAGGATTGGAATGGGAAGGAGTTGGATATCACATCTCATGCTATAGGAAGGGTCTCAGGTTTGGTATAAGCATTGAGATATCACATCTCATGCTATAGGAAGGGTCTCAGGATTGGAATGGGAAGGAGTTGTATATGACATCTCATGCCGTAGGAAGGGTCTCAGGTTTGGTATAAGCATTGAGATATCACATCTCTGCTATCAGAAGAGTCTCAGGATTGGAATGGGAAGGAGTTGGATATCCCATCTCATGTTATAGGAAGAGTCTCAGGTTTGGTATTAGAAGCATTGAGATATCACATCTCATGCTATAGGAAGTGTCTCAGGATTGGAATGGGAAGGAATTGGATATCCCATCTCATGTTATAGGACGGGTCTCAGGATTGTTATTAGAATCATTGAGATATCATATTGCATGCTGTATGAAGGGTCTAAGGATTGGAATGGGAAAGACTTGGATATCACATCTCATGCTATAGGAAGGGTCTCAGGTTTGGTATAAGCATTGAGATATCAAATCTCATGCTATAGGAAGGGTCTCAGGATTGGAATGGAAGGAGTTGGATATCACATCTCATGTTATAGGAAGGATCTCAGGTTTGGTATTAGAAGCATTGAGACATCACATCTCATGCTATAGGAAGGGTCTCAGGATTGGAATGGGAAGGAGTTGGATATCACATCTCATGCTATAGGAAGGGTCTCAGGTTTGGTATAAGCATTGAGATATCACATCTCTGCTATCGGAAGGGTCTCAGGATTGGATTGGGAAGGAGTTGGATATCACATCTCATTTTATAGGAAGGGTCTCCGGATTGGAATGTGAAGGATTTGGATATCACATCTCATGCTAAAGGAAGGGTCTCAGGTTTGGAATGGGAAGGAATTGGATATGACATCTCTTGTTATAGGGAGGGTCTCAGGATTTGAATGGCAAGGTGTTGGATATCACATCTCATGCTATAGGAAGGGTTTCAGGTTTGGTAGAAGCATTGAGATATCACATCTCATGCTATAGGAAGAGTCTCAGGTTTGGGAAGGGAAGGATTTGGATTTCACATCTCATGTTATAGGATGGTTCTCATGTTTGGTTTTTGAAGCATTGAGATATCACATCTCATGCTATCGGAAGGGTCTCAGGTTTGGTATTAGAAGCATTGAGATATCACATCTCATGCTATAGGATTGGTCTCTGGATTGGAATGTGAAGGATTTGGATATCACATCTCATGCTAAAGGAAGGGTCTCAGGTTTGGAATGGGAAGGGGTTGGATATGACATCTCTTGTTATAGGGAGGGTCTCAGGATTTGAATGGCAAGGAGTTGGATATCACATCTCATGCCATAGGAAGGGTCTCAGGTTTGGTATAAGCATTGAGATATCACATCTCTGCTATCGGAAGGGTCACAGGATTGGATTGGGAAGGAGTTGGATATCACATCTCATGTTATAGGAAGGGTCTCCGGATTGGAATGTGAAGGATTTGGATATCGCATCTCATGCTAAAGGAAGGGTCTCAGGTTTGGAATGGGAAGGAGTTGGATATGACATCTCTTGTTATAGGGAGGGTCTCAGGATTTGAATGGCAAGGAGTTGGATATCACATCTCATGCCATAGGAAGGGTCTCAGGTTTGGTATAAGCATTGAGATATCACATCTCTGCTATCGGAAGGGTCTCAGGATTGGATTGGGAAGGAGTTGGATATCCCTTCTCATGCTATAGGAAGGGTCTCAGGTTGGAATGGGAAGGAGTTGGATATCACATCTCATGCTAAAGGAAGGGTCTCAGGTTTGGTAGAAGCATTGAGATATCACATCTCATGCTATAGGAAGGGTCTCAGGATTGGAATGGGAAGGACTTAGATATCACATATCATGCTATAGGGAGGGTTTCAGTTTTGATATTAGAAGCATTGAGATATCACATCTCATGCTATCGGAAGTGTCTCAGGATTGGAATGGGAAGGAGCTGGATATTACATCTCATGCTAAAGGAAGGGTCTCAGGTTTGGAATGGGAAGGAGTTGGATATCACATCTCATGCTATAGGAAGGGTCTCAGGTTTGGTATAAGCATTGAGATATCACATCTCATGCTATAGGAAGGGTCTCAGGATTGGAATGGGAAGGAGTTGTATATGACATCTCATGCCGTAGGAAGGGTCTCAGGTTTGGTATAAGCATTGAGATATCACATCTCTGCTATCAGAAGAGTCTCAGGATTGGAATGGGAAGGGGTTGGATATCCCATCTCATGTTATAGGAAGAGTCTCAGGTTTGGTATTAGAAGCATTGAGATATCACATCTCATGCTATAGGAAGTGTCTCAGGATTGGAATGGGAAGGACTTGGATATCACATCTCATGCTATAGGGAGGGTCTCAAGTTTGATATTAGAAGCATTGAGATATCACATCTCATGCTATAGGAAGAGTCTCAGGTTTGGGAAGGGAAGGATTTGGATTTCACATCTCATGTTATAGGACGGTTCTCATGTTTGGTTTTTGAAGCATTGAGATATTACATCTCATGCTATCGGAAGGGTCTCAGGTTTGGTATTAGAAGCATTGAGATATCACATCTCATGCTATAGGATTGGTCTCAGGTTTGGAATGGGAAGGAGTTGGATATGACATCTCTTGTTATAGGGAGGGTCTCAGGATTTGAATGGCAAGGAGTTGGATATCACATCTCATGCCATAGGAAGGGTCTCAGGTTTGGTATAAGCATTGAGATATCACATCTCTGCTATCGGAAGGGTCTCAGGATTGGAATGTGAAGGACTTAGATATCACATCTCATGCTATAGGGAGGGTCTCAGTTTTGATATTAGAAGCATTGAGATATCACATCTCCTGCTATCGGAAGGGTCTCAGGATTGGAATGGGAGGAGCTGGATATCACATCTCATGCTAAAGGAAGGGTCTCAGGTTTGGAAGGGGAAGGATTTGGATATCACATCTCATGTTATAGAATGGGTCTCAGGTTTGGTATTAGAAGCATTGTGATATCACATCTCATGCTATAGGAAGTGTCTCAGGATTGGAATGGGAAGGAGTTGTATATCACATCTCATGCTATAGGAAGGGTTTCAGGTTTGGTAGAAGCATTAAGATATCACATCTCATGCTATAGGAAGAGTCTCAGGTTTGGGAAGGGAAGGATTTGGATTTCACATCTCATGTTATAGGATGGTTCTCATGTTTGGTTTTTGAAGCATTGAGATATCACATCTCATGCTATCGGAAGGGTCTCAGGTTTGGTATTAGAAGCATTGAGATATCACATCTCATGCTATAGGATTGGTCTCTGGATTGGAATGTGAAGGATTTGGATATCACATCTCATGCTAAAGGAAGGGTCTCAGGTTTGGAATGGGAAGGAGTTGGATATGACATCTCTTGTTATAGGGAGGGTCTCAGGATTTGAATGGCAAGGAGTTGGATATCACATCTCATGCCATAGGAAGGGTCTCAGGTTTGGTATAAGCATTGAGATATCACATCTCTGCTATCGGAAGGGTCTCAGGATTGGATTGGGAAGGAGTTGGATATCACATCTCATGTTATAAGAAGGGTCTCCGGATTGGAATGTGAAGGATTTGGATATCACATCTCATGCTAAAGGAAGGGTCTCAGGTTTGGAATGGGAAGGAGTTGGATATGACATCTCTTGTTATAGGGAGGGTCTCAGGATTTGAATGGCAAGGAGTTGGATATCACATCTCATGCCATAGGAAGGGTCTCAGGTTTGGTATAAGCATAGAGATATCACATCTCTGCTATCGGAAGGGTCTCAGGATTGGATTGGGAAGGAGTTGGATATCCCTTCTCATGCTATAGGAAGGGTCTCAGGTTTGAATGGGAAGGAGTTGGATATCACATCTCATGCTAAAGGAAGGGTCTCAGGTTTGGTAGAAGCATTGAGATATCACATCTCATGCTATAGGAAGGGTCTCAGGATTGGAATGGGAAGGACTTAGATATCACATATCATGCTATAGGGAGGGTTTCAGTTTTGATATTAGAAGCATTGAGATATCACATCTCATGCTATCGGAAGTGTCTCAGGATTGGAATGGGAAGGAGCTGGATATTACATCTCATGCTAAAGGAAGGGTCTCAGGTTTGGAATGGGAAGGAGTTGGATATCCGATCTCATGTTATAGGAAGGGTCTCAGGTTTGGTATAAGCATTGAGATATCACATCTCTGCTATCGGAAGTGTCTCAGGATTGGAATGGGAAGGAATTGGATATCCCATCTCATGTTATAGGACGGGTCTCAGGATTGTTATTAGAATCATTGAGATATCATATTGCATGCTGTAGGAAGGGTCTCAGGATTGGAATGGAAGGAGTTGGATATCACATCTCATGTTATAGGAAGGATCTCAGGTTTGGTATAAGCATTGAGATATCAAATCTCATGCTATAGGAAGGGTCTCAGGATTGGAATGGAAGGAGTTGGATATTACATCTCATGTTATAGGAAGGATCTCAGGTTTGGTATTAGAAGCATTGATACATCGCATCTCATGCTATAGGAAGGGTCTCAGGATTGGAATGGGAAGGAGTTGGATATCACATCTCATGCTATAGGAAGGGTCTCAGGTTTGGTATAAGCATTGAGATATCACATCTCATGCTATAGGAAGGGTCTCAGGATTGGAATGGGAAGGAGTTGTATATGACATCTCATGCCGTAGGAAGGGTCTCAAGTTTGGTATAAGCATTGAGATATCACATCTCTGCTATCAGAAGAGTCTCAGGATTGGAATGGGAAGGAGTTGGATATCCCATCTCATGTTATAGGAAGAGTCTCAGGTTTGGTATTAGAAGCATTGAGATATCACATCTCATGCTATAGGAAGTGTCTCAGGATTGGAATGGGAAGGACTTGGATATCACATCTCATGCTATAGGGAGGGTCTCAAGTTTGATATTAGAAGCATTGAGATATCACATCTCATGCTATAGGAAGAGTCTCAGGTTTGGGAAGGGAAGGATTTGGATTTCACATCTCATGTTATAGGATGGTTCTCATGTTTGGTTTTTGAAGCATTGAGATATCACATCTCATGCTATCGGAAAGGGTCTCAGGTTTGGTATTAGAAGCATTGAGATATCACATCTCATGCTATAGGATTGGTCTCCGGATTGGAATGTGAAGGATTTGGATATCACATCTCATGCTAAAGGAAGGGTCTCAGGTTTGGAATGGGAAGGAGTTGGATATGACATCTCTTGTTATAGGGAGGGTCTCAGGATTTGAATGGCAAGGAGTTGGATATCACATCTCATGCCATAGGAAGGGTCTCAGGTTTGGTATAAGCATTGAGATATCACATCTCTGCTATCGGAAGGGTCTCAGGATTGGATTGGGAAGGAGTTGGATATCACATCTCATGTTATAAAGGGTCTCCGGATTGGAATGTGAAGGATTTGGATATCACATCTCATGCTAAAGGAAGGGTCTCAGGTTTGGAATGGGAAGGAGTTGGATATGACATCTCTTGTTATAGGGAGGGTCTCAGGATTTGAATGGCAAGGAGTTGGATATCACATCTCATGCCATAGGAAGGGTCTCAGGTTTGGTATAAGCATTGAGATATCACATCTCTGCTATCGGAAGGGTCTCAGGATTGGATTGGGAAGGAGTTGGATATCCCTTCTCATGCTATAGGAAGGGTCTCAGGTTGGAATGGGAAGGAGTTGGATATCACATCTCATGCTAAAGGAAGGGTCTCAGGTTTGGTAGAAGCATTGAGATATCACATCTCATGCTATAGGAAGGGTCTCAGGATTGGAATGGGAAGGACTTAGATATCACATATCATGCTAAAGGAAGGGTCTCAGGTTTGGAACGGGAAGGAGTTGGATATCCGATCTCATGTTATAGGAAGGGTCTCAGGTTTGGTATAAGCATTGAGATATCACATCTCTGCTATCGGAAGTGTCTCAGGATTGGAATGGGAAGGAATTGGATATCCCATCTCATGTTATAGGACAGGTCTCAGGATTGTTATTAGAATCATTGAGATATCATATTGCATGCTGTAGGAAGGGTCTAAGGATTGGAATGGGAAAGACTTGGATATCACAACTCATGCTATAGGAAGGGTCTCAGGTTTGGTATAAGCATTGAGATATCAAATCTCATGCTATAGGAAGGGTCTCAGGATTGGAATGGAAGGAGTTGGATATCACATCTCATGTTATAGGAAGGATCTCAGGTTTGGTATTAGAAGCATTGAGACATAACATCTCATGCTATAGGAAGGGTCTCAGGATTGGAATGGGAAGGAGTTGGATATCACATCTCATGCTATAGGAAGGGTCTCATGTTTGGTATAAGCATTGAGATATCACATCTCATGCTATAGGAAGGGTCTCATGATTGGAATGGGAAGGAGTTGTATATGACATCTCATGCCGTAGGAAGGGTCTCAGGTTTGGTATAAGCATTGAGATATCACATCTCTGCTATCAGAAGAGTCTCAGGATTGGAATGGGAAGGAGTTGGATATCCCATCTCATGTTATAGGAAGAGTCTCAGGTTTGGTATTAGAAGCATTGAGATATCACATCTCATGCTATAGGAAGTGTCTCAGGATTGGAATGGGAAGGACTTGGATATCACATCTCATGCTATAGGGAGGGTCTCAAGTTTGGTATAAGCATTGAGATATCACATCTCATGCTATAGGAAGGGTCTCAGGATTGGAATGGGAAGGAGTTGTATATGACATCTCATGCCGTAGGAAGGGTCTCAGGTTTGGTATAAGCATTGAGATATCACATCTCTGCTATCAGAAGAGTCTCAGGATTGGAATGGGAAGGAGTTGGATATCCCATCTCATGTTATAGGAAGAGTCTCAGGTTTGGTATTAGAAGCATTGAGATATCACATCTCATGCTATAGGAAGTGTCTCAGGATTGGAATGGGAAGGACTTGGATATCACATCTCATGCTATAGGGAGGGTCTCAAGTTTGATATTAGAAGCATTGAGATATCACATCTCATGCTATAGGAAGAGTCTCAGGTTTGGGAAGGGAAGGATTTGGATTTCACATCTCATGTTATAGGATGGTTCTCATGTTTGGTTTTTGAAGCATTGAGATATCACATCTCATGCTATCGGAAGGGTCTCAGGTTTGGTATTAGAAGCATTGAGATATCACATCTCATGCTATAGGATTGGTCTCCGGATTGGAATGTGAAGGATTTGGATATCACATCTCATGCTAAAGGAAGGGTCTCAGGTTTGGAATGGGAAGGAGTTGGATATGACATCTCTTGTTATAGGGAGGGTCTCAGGATTTGAATGGCAAGGAGTTGGATATCACATCTCATGCCATAGGAAGGGTCTCAGGTTTGGTATAAGCATTGAGATATCACATCTCTGCTATCGGAAGGGTCTCAGGATTGGAATGGGAAGGACTTAGATATCACATCTCATGCCATAGGAAGGGTCTCATGTTTGGTATAAGCATTGAGATATCACATCTCATGCTATAGGAAGGGTCTCAGGATTGGAATGGGAAGGAGTTGTATATGACATCTCATGCCGTAGGAAGGGTCTCAGGTTTGGTATAAGCATTGAGATATCACATCTCTGCTATCAGAAGAGTCTCAGGATTGGAATGGGAAGGAGTTGGATATCCCATCTCATGTTATAGGAAGAGTCTCAGGTTTGGTATTAGAAGCATTGAGATATCACATCTCATGCTATAGGAAGTGTCTCAGGATTGGAATGGGAAGGACTTGGATATCACATCTCATGCTATAGGGAGGGTCTCAAGTTTGATATTAGAAGCATTGAGATGTCACATCTCATGCTATAGGAAGAGTCTCAGGTTTGGGAAGGGAAGGATTTGGATTTCACATCTCATGTTATAGGATGGTTCTCATGTTTGGTTTTTGAAGCATTGAGATATCACATCTCATGCTATCGGAAGGGTCTCAGGTTTGGTATTAGAAGCATTGAGATATCACATCTCATGCTATAGGATTGGTCTCCGGATTGGAATGTGAAGGATTTGGATATCACATCTCATGCTAAAGGAAGGGTCTCAGGTTTGGAATGGGAAGGAGTTGGATATGACATCTCTTGTTATAGGGAGGGTCTCAGGATTTGAATGGCAAGGAGTTGGATATCACATCTCATGCCATAGGAAGGGTCTCAGGTTTGGTATAAGCATTGAGATATCACATCTCTGCTATCGGAAGGGTCTCAGGATTGGAATGGGAAGGACCTAGATATCACATCTCATACTATAGGGAGGGTCTCAGTTTTGATATTAGAAGCATTGAGATACCACATCTCATGCTATCGGAAGGGTCTCAGGATTGGAATGGGAGGAGCTGGATATCACATCTCATGCTAATGGAAGGGTCTCAGGTTTGGAAGGGGAAGGATTTGGATATCACATCTCATGTTATAGGATGGGTCTCAGGTTTGGTATTAGAAGCATTGTGATATCACATCTCATGCTATAGGAAGTGTCTCAGGATTGGAATGGGAAGGAGTTGGATATCACATCTCATGCTATAGGAAGGGTTTCAGGTTTGGTAGAAGCATTGAGATATCACATCTCATGCTATAGGAAGAGTCTCAGGTTTGGGAAGGGAAGGATTTGGATTTCACATCTCATGTTATAGGATGGTTCTCATGTTTGGTTTTTGAAGCATTGAGATATCACATCTCATGCTATCGGAAGGGTCTCAGGTTTGGTATTAGAAGCATTGAGATATCACATCTCATGCTATAGGATTGGTCTCCGGATTGGAATGTGAAGGATTTGGATATCACATCTCATGCTAAAGGAAGGGTCTCAGGTTTGGAATGGGAAGGAGTTGGATATGACATCTCTTGTTATAGGGAGGGTCTCAGGATTTGAATGGCAAGGAGTTGGATATCACATCTCATGCCATAGGAAGGGTCTCAGGTTTGGTATAAGCATTGAGATATCACATCTCTGCTATCGGAAGGGTCTCAGGATTGGATTGGGAAGGAGTTGGATATCACATCTCATGTTATAGGAAGGGTCTCCTGATTGGAATGTGAAGGATTTGGATATCACATCTCATGCTAAAGGAAGGGTCTCAGGTTTGGAATGGGAAGGAGTTGGATATGACATCTCTTGTTATAGGGAGGGTCTCAGGATTTGAATGGCAAGGAGTTGGATATCACATCTCATGCCATAGGAAGGGTCTCAGGTTTGGTATAAGCATTGAGATATCACATCTCTGCTATCGGAGGGGTCTCAGGATTGGATTGGGAAGGAGTTGGATATCCCTTCTCATGCTATAGGAAGGGTCTCAGGTTGGAATGGGAAGGAGTTGGATATCACATCTCATGCTAAAGGAAGGGTCTCAGGTTTGGTAGAAGGATTGAGATATCACATCTCATGCTATAGGAAGGGTCTCAGGATTGGAATGGGAAGGACTTAGATATCACATATCATGCTATAGGGAGGGTTTCAGTTTTGATATTAGAAGCATTGAGATATCACATCTCATGCTATCGGAAGTGTCTCAGGATTGGAATGGGAAGGAGCTGGATATCACATCTCATGCTAAAGGAAGGGTCTCAGGTTTGGAACGGGAAGGAGTTGGATATCCGATCTCATGTTGTAGGAAGGGTCTCAGGTTTGGTATAAGCATTGAGATATCACATCTCTGCTATCGGAAGTGTCTCAGGATTGGAATGGGAAGGAATTGGATATCCCATCTCATGTTATAGGACGGGTCTCAGGATTGTTATTAGAATCATTGAGATATCATATTGCATGCTGTAGGAAGGGTCTAAGGATTGGAATGGGAAAGACTTGGATATCACATCTCATGCTATAGGAAGGGTCTCAGGTTTGGTATAAGCATTGAGATATCAAATCTCATGCTATAGGAAGGGTCTCAGGATTGGAATGGAAGGAGTTGGATATCACATCTCATGTTATAGGAAGGGTCTCAGGATTGGAATGGGAAGGAGTTGGATATCACATCTCATGCTATAGGAAGGGTCTCAGGTTTGGTATAAGCATTGAGATATCACATCTCATGCTATAGGAAGGGTCTCAGGATTGGAATGGGAAGGAGTTGTATATGACATCTCATGCTGTAGGAAGGGTCTCAGGTTTGGTATAAGCATTGAGATATCACATCTCTGCTATCAGAAGAGTCTCAGGATTTGAATGGGAAGGAGTTGGATATCCCATCTCATGTTATAGGAAGAGTCTCAGGTTTGGTATTAGAAGCATTGAGATATCACATCTCATGCTATAGGAAGTGTCTCAGGATTGGAATGGGAAGGACTTGGATATCACATCTCATGCTATAGGGAGGGTCTCAAGTTTGATATTAGAAGCATTGAGATATCACATCTCATGCTATAGGAAGAGTCTCAGGTTTGGGAAGGGAAGGATTTGGATTTCACATCTCATGTTATAGGATGGTTCTCATGTTTGGTTTTTGAAGCATTGAGATATCACATCTCATGCTATCGGAAGGGTCTCAGGTTTGGTATTAGAAGCATTGAGATATCACATCTCATGCTATAGGATTGGTCTCTGGATTGGAATGTGAAGGATTTGGATATCACATCTCATGCTAAAGGAAGGGTCTCAGGTTTGGAATGGGAAGGAGTTGGATATGACATCTCTTGTTATAGGGAGGGTCTCAGGATTTGAATGGCAAGGAGTTGGATATCACATCTCATGCCATAGGAAGGGTCTCAGGTTTGGTATAAGCATTGAGATATCACATCTCTGCTATCGGAAGGGTCTCAGGATTGGATTGGGAAGGAGTTGGATATCACATCTCATGTTATAGGAAGGGTCTCCGGATTGGAATGTGAAGGATTTGGATATCACATCTCATGCTAAAGGAAGGGTCTCAGGTTTGGAATGGGAAGGAGTTGGATATGACATCTCTTGTTATAGGGAGGGTCTCAGGATTTGAATGGCAAGGAGTTGGATATCACATCTCATGCCATAGGAAGGGTCTCAGGTTTGGTATAAGCATTGAGATATCACATCTCTGCTATCGGAAGGGTCTCAGGATTGGATTGGGAAGGAGTTGGATATCACATCTCATGTTATAAAGGGTCTCCGGATTGGAATGTGAAGGATTTTAATATCACATCTCATGCTAAAGGAAGGGTCTCAGGTTTGGAATGGGAAGGAGTTGGATATGACATCTCTTGTTATAGGGAGGGTCTCAGGATTTGAATGGCAAGGAGTTGGATATCACATCTCATGCCATAGGAAGGGTCTCAGGTTTGGTATAAGCATTGAGATATCACATCTCTGCTATCGGAAGGGTCTCAGGATTGGATTGGGAAGGAGTTGGATATCCCTTCTCATGCTATAGGAAGGGTCTCAGGTTGGAATGGGAAGGAGTTGGATATCACATCTCATGCTAAAGGAAGGGTCTCAGGTTTGGTAGAAGCATTGAGATATCACATCTCATGCTATAGGAAGGGTCTCAGGATTGGAATGGGAAGGACTTAGATATCACATATCATGCTAAAGGAAGGGTCTCAGGTTTGGAACGGGAAGGAGTTGGATATCCGATCTCATGTTATAGGAAGGGTCTCAGGTTTGGTATAAGCATTGAGATATCACATCTCTGCTATCGGAAGTGTCTCAGGATTGGAATGGGAAGGAATTGGATATCCCATCTCATGTTATAGGACAGGTCTCAGGATTGTTATTAGAATCATTGAGATATCATATTGCATGCTGTAGGAAGGGTCTAAGGATTGGAATGGGAAAGACTTGGATATCACAACTCATGCTATAGGAAGGGTCTCAGGTTTGGTATAAGCATTGAGATATCAAATCTCATGCTATAGGAAGGGTCTCAGGATTGGAATGGAAGGAGTTGGATATCACATCTCATGTTATAGGAAGGATCTCAGGTTTGGTATTAGAAGCATTGAGACATAACATCTCATGCTATAGGAAGGGTCTCAGGATTGGAATGGGAAGGAGTTGGATATCACATCTCATGCTATAGGAAGGGTCTCATGTTTGGTATAAGCATTGAGATATCACATCTCATGCTATAGGAAGGGTCTCAGGATTGGAATGGGAAGGAGTTGTATATGACATCTCATGCCGTAGGAAGGGTCTCAGGTTTGGTATAAGCATTGAGATATCACATCTCTGCTATCAGAAGAGTCTCAGGATTGGAATGGGAAGGAGTTGGATATCCCATCTCATGTTATAGGAAGAGTCTCAGGTTTGGTATTAGAAGCATTGAGATATCACATCTCATGCTATAGGAAGTGTCTCAGGATTGGAATGGGAAGGACTTGGATATCACATCTCATGCTATAGGGAGGGTCTCAAGTTTGATATTAGAAGCATTGAGATATCACATCTCATGCTATAGGAAGAGTCTCAGGTTTGGGAAGGGAAGGATTTGGATTTCACATCTCATGTTATAGGATGGTTCTCATGTTTGGTTTTTGAAGCATTGAGATATCACATCTCATGCTATCGGAAGGGTCTCAGGTTTGGTATTAGAAGCATTGAGATATCACATCTCATGCTATAGGATTGGTCTCCGGATTGGAATGTGAAGGATTTGGATATCACATCTCATGCTAAAGGAAGGGTCTCAGGTTTGGAATGGGAAGGAGTTGGATATGACATCTCTTGTTATAGGGAGGGTCTCAGGATTTGAATGGCAAGGAGTTGGATATCACATCTCATGCCATAGGAAGGGTCTCAGGTTTGGTATAAGCATTGAGATATCACATCTCTGCTATCGGAAGGGTCTCAGGATTGGAATGGGAAGGACTTAGATATCACATCTCATGCCATAGGAAGGGTCTCATGTTTGGTATAAGCATTGAGATATCACATCTCATGCTATAGGAAGGGTCTCAGGATTGGAATGGGAAGGAGTTGTATATGACATCTCATGCCGTAGGAAGGGTCTCAGGTTTGGTATAAGCATTGAGATATCACATCTCTGCTATCAGAAGAGTCTCAGGATTGGAATGGGAAGGAGTTGGATATCCCATCTCATGTTATAGGAAGAGTCTCAGGTTTGGTATTAGAAGCATTGAGATATCACATCTCATGCTATAGGAAGTGTCTCAGGATTGGAATGGGAAGGACTTGGATATCACATCTCATGCTATAGGGAGGGTCTCAAGTTTGATATTAGAAGCATTGAGATGTCACATCTCATGCTATAGGAAGAGTCTCAGGTTTGGGAAGGGAAGGATTTGGATTTCACATCTCATGTTATAGGATGGTTCTCATGTTTGGTTTTTGAAGCATTGAGATATCACATCTCATGCTATCGGAAGGGTCTCAGGTTTGGTATTAGAAGCATTGAGATATCACATCTCATGCTATAGGATTGGTCTCCGGATTGGAATGTGAAGGATTTGGATATCACATCTCATGCTAAAGGAAGGGTCTCAGGTTTGGAATGGGAAGGAGTTGGATATGACATCTCTTGTTATAGGGAGGGTCTCAGGATTTGAATGGCAAGGAGTTGGATATCACATCTCATGCCATAGGAAGGGTCTCAGGTTTGGTATAAGCATTGAGATATCACATCTCTGCTATCGGAAGGGTCTCAGGATTGGAATGGGAAGGACCTAGATATCACATCTCATACTATAGGGAGGGTCTCAGTTTTGATATTAGAAGCATTGAGATACCACATCTCATGCTATCGGAAGGGTCTCAGGATTGGAATGGGAGGAGCTGGATATCACATCTCATGCTAAAGGAAGGGTCTCAGGTTTGGAAGGGGAAGGATTTGGATATCACATCTCATGTTATAGGATGGGTCTCAGGTTTGGTATTAGAAGCATTGTGATATCACATCTCATGCTATAGGAAGTGTCTCAGGATTGGAATGGGAAGGAGTTGGATATCACATCTCATGCTATAGGAAGGGTTTCAGGTTTGGTAGAAGCATTGAGATATCACATCTCATGCTATAGGAAGAGTCTCAGGTTTGGGAAGGGAAGGATTTGGATTTCACATCTCATGTTATAGGATGGTTCTCATGTTTGGTTTTTGAAGCATTGAGATATCACATCTCATGCTATCGGAAGGGTCTCAGGTTTGGTATTAGAAGCATTGAGATATCACATCTCATGCTATAGGATTGGTCTCCGGATTGGAATGTGAAGGATTTGGATATCACATCTCATGCTAAAGGAAGGGTCTCAGGTTTGGAATGGGAAGGAGTTGGATATGACATCTCTTGTTATAGGGAGGGTCTCAGGATTTGAATGGCAAGGAGTTGGATATCACATCTCATGCCATAGGAAGGGTCTCAGGTTTGGTATAAGCATTGAGATATCACATCTCTGCTATCGGAAGGGTCTCAGGATTGGATTGGGAAGGAGTTGGATATCACATCTCATGTTATAGGAAGGGTCTCCTGATTGGAATGTGAAGGATTTGGATATCACATCTCATGCTAAAGGAAGGGTCTCAGGTTTGGAATGGGAAGGAGTTGGATATGACATCTCTTGTTATAGGGAGGGTCTCAGGATTTGAATGGCAAGGAGTTGGATATCACATCTCATGCCATAGGAAGGGTCTCAGGTTTGGTATAAGCATTGAGATATCACATCTCTGCTATCGGAGGGGTCTCAGGATTGGATTGGGAAGGAGTTGGATATCCCTTCTCATGCTATAGGAAGGGTCTCAGGTTGGAATGGGAAGGAGTTGGATATCACATCTCATGCTAAAGGAAGGGTCTCAGGTTTGGTAGAAGCATTGAGATATCACATCTCATGCTATAGGAAGGGTCTCAGGATTGGAATGGGAAGGACTTAGATATCACATATCATGCTATAGGGAGGGTTTCAGTTTTGATATTAGAAGCATTGAGATATCACATCTCATGCTATCGGAAGTGTCTCAGGATTGGAATGGGAAGGAGCTGGATATCACGTCTCATGCTAAAGGAAGGGTCTCAGGTTTGGAACGGGAAGGAGTTGGATATCCGATCTCATGTTGTAGGAAGGGTCTCAGGTTTGGTATAAGCATTGAGATATCACATCTCTGCTATCGGAAGTGTCTCAGGATTGGAATGGGAAGGAATTGGATATCCCATCTCATGTTATAGGACGGGTCTCAGGATTGTTATTAGAATCATTGAGATATCATATTGCATGCTGTAGGAAGGGTCTAAGGATTGGAATGGGAAAGACTTGGATATCACATCTCATGCTATAGGAAGGGTCTCAGGTTTGGTATAAGCATTGAGATATCAAATCTCATGCTATAGGAAGGGTCTCAGGATTGGAATGGAAGGAGTTGGATATCACATCTCATGTTATAGGAAGGGTCTCAGGATTGGAATGGGAAGGAGTTGGATATCACATCTCATGCTATAGGAAGGGTCTCAGGTTTGGTATAAGCATTGAGATATCACATCTCATGCTATAGGAAGGGTCTCAGGATTGGAATGGGAAGGAGTTGTATATGACATCTCATGCTGTAGGAAGGGTCTCAGGTTTGGTATAAGCATTGAGATATCACATCTCTGCTATCAGAAGAGTCTCAGGATTTGAATGGGAAGGAGTTGGATATCCCATCTCATGTTATAGGAAGAGTCTCAGGTTTGGTATTAGAAGCATTGAGATATCACATCTCATGCTATAGGAAGTGTCTCAGGATTGGAATGGGAAGGACTTGGATATCACATCTCATGCTATAGGGAGGGTCTCAAGTTTGATATTAGAAGCATTGAGATATCACATCTCATGCTATAGGAAGAGTCTCAGGTTTGGGAAGGGAAGGATTTGGATTTCACATCTCATGTTATAGGATGGTTCTCATGTTTGGTTTTTGAAGCATTGAGATATCACATCTCATGCTATCGGAAGGGTCTCAGGTTTGGTATTAGAAGCATTGAGATATCACATCTCATGCTATAGGATTGGTCTCTGGATTGGAATGTGAAGGATTTGGATATCACATCTCATGCTAAAGGAAGGGTCTCAGGTTTGGAATGGGAAGGAGTTGGATATGACATCTCTTGTTATAGGGAGGGTCTCAGGATTTGAATGGCAAGGAGTTGGATATCACATCTCATGCCATAGGAAGGGTCTCAGGTTTGGTATAAGCATTGAGATATCACATCTCTGCTATCGGAAGGGTCTCAGGATTGGATTGGGAAGGAGTTGGATATCACATCTCATGTTATAGGAAGGGTCTCCGGATTGGAATGTGAAGGATTTGGATATCACATCTCATGCTAAAGGAAGGGTCTCAGGTTTGGAATGGGAAGGAGTTGGATATGACATCTCTTGTTATAGGGAGGGTCTCAGGATTTGAATGGCAAGGAGTTGGATATCACATCTCATGCCATAGGAAGGGTCGCAGGTTTGGTATAAGCATAGAGATATCACATATCTGCTATCGGAAGGGTCTCAGGATTGGATTGGGAAGGAGTTGGATATCCCTTCTCATGCTACTGGAAGGGTCTCAGGTTGGAATGGGAAGGAGTTGGATATCACATCTCATGCTAAAGGAAGGGTCTCAGGTTTGGTAGAAGCATTGAGATATCACATCTCATGCTATAGGAAGGGTCTCAGGATTGGAATGGGAAGGACTTAGATATCACATATCATGCTATAGGGAGGGTTTCAGTTTTGATATTAGAAGCATTGAGATATCACATCTCATGCTATCGGAAGTGTCTCAGGATTGGAATGGGAAGGAGCTGGATATTACATCTCATGCTAAAGGAAGGGTCTCAGGTTTGGAACGGGAAGGAGTTGGATATCCGATCTCATGTTATAGGAAGGGTCTCAGGTTTGGTATAAGCATTGAGATATCACATCTCTGCTATCGGAAGTGTCTCAGGATTGGAATGGGAAGGAATTGGATATCCCATCTCATGTTATAGGACGGGTCTCAGGATTGTTATTAGAATCATTGAGATATCATATTGCATGCTGTAGGAAGGGTCTAAGGATTGGAATGGGAAGGAGTTGGATATCACATCTCATGCTATAGGAAGGGTCTCAGGTTTGGTATAAGCATTGAGATATCACATCTCATGCTATAGGAAGGGTCTCAGGATTGGAATGGGAAGGAGTTGTATATGACATCTCATGCCGTAGGAAGGGTCTCAGGTTTGGTATAAGCATTGAGATATCACATCTCTGCTATCAGAAGAGTCTCAGGATTGGAATGGGAAGGAGTTGGATATCCCATCTCATGTTATAGGAAGAGTCTCAGGTTTGGTATTAGAAGCATTGAGATATCACATCTCATGCTATAGGAAGTGTCTCAGGATTGGAATGGGAAGGACTTGGATATCACATCTCATGCTATAGGGAGGGTCTCAAGTTTGATATTAGAAGCATTGAGATATCACATCTCATGCTATAGGAAGAGTCTCAGGTTTGGTATTAGAAGCATTGAGATATCACATCTCATGCTATAGGATTGGTCTCCGGATTGGAATGTGAAAGATTTGGATATCACATCTCATGCTAAAGGAAGGGTCTCAGGTTTGGAATGGGAAGGAGTTGGATATGACATCTCTTGTTATAGGGAGGGTCTCAGGATTTGAATGGCAAGGAGTTGGATATCACATCTCATGCCATAGGAAGGGTCTCAGGTTTGGTATAAGCATTGAGATATCACATCTCTGCTATCGGAAGGGTCTCAGGATTGGAATGGGAAGGACTTAGATATCACATCTCATGCTATAGGGAGGGTCTCAGTTTTGATATTAGAAGCATTGAGATATCACATCTCATGCTATCGGAAGGGTCTCAGGATTGGAATGGGAGGAGCTGGATATCACATCTCATGCTAAAGGAAGGGTCTCAGGTTTGGAAGGGGAAGGATTTGGATATCACATCTCATGTTATAGGATGGGTTTCAGGTTTGGTATTAGAAGCATTGTGATATCACATCTCATGCTATAGGAAGTGTCTCAGGATTGGAATGGGAAGGAGTTGGATATCACATCTCATGCTATAGGAAGGGTTTCAGGTTTGGTAGAAGCATTGAGATATCACATCTCATGCTATAGGATTGGTCTCTGGATTGGAATGTGAAGGATTTGGATATCACATCTCATGCTAAAGGAAGGGTCTCAGGTTTGGAATGGGAAGGAGTTGGATATGACATCTCTTGTTATAGGGAGGGTCTCAGGATTTGAATGGCAAGGAGTTGGATATCACATCTCATGCCATAGGAAGGGTCTCAGGTTTGGTATAAGCATTGAGATATCACATCTCTGCTATCGGAAGGGTCACAGGATTGGATTGGGAAGGAGTTGGATATCACATCTCATGTTATAGGAAGGGTCTCCGGATTGGAATGTGAAGGATTTGGATATCACATCTCATGCTAAAGGAAGGGTCTCAGGTTTGGAATGGGAAGGAGTTGGATATGACATCTCTTGTTATAGGGAGGGTCTCAGGATTTGAATGGCAAGGAGTTGGATATCACATCTCATGCCATAGGAAGGGTCTCAGGTTTGGTATAAGCATTGAGATATCACATCTCTGCTATCGGAAGGGTCTCAGGATTGGATTGGGAAGGAGTTGGATATCCCTTCTCATGCTATAGGAAGGGTCTCAGGTTGGAATGGGAAGGAGTTGGATATCACATCTCATGCTAAAGGAAGGGTCTCAGGTTTGGTAGAAGCATTGAGATATCACATCTCATGCTATAGGAAGGGTCTCAGGATTGGAATGGGAAGGACTTAGATATCACATATCATGCTATAGGGAGGGTTTCAATTTTGATATTTGAAGCATTGAGATATCACATCTCATGCTATCGGAAGTGTCTCAGGATTGGAATGGGAAGGAGCTGGATATTACATCTCATGCTAAAGGAAGGGTCTCAGGTTTGGAACGGGAAGGAGTTGGATATCCGATCTCATGTTATAGGAAGGGTCTCAGGTTTGGTATAAGCATTGAGATATCACATCTCTGCTATCGGAAGTGTCTCAGGATTGGAATGGGAAGGAATTGGATATCCCATCTCATGTTATAGGACGGGTCTCAGGATTGTTATTAGAATCATTGAGATATCATATTGCATGCGGTAGGAAGGGTCTAAGGATTGGAATGGGAAAGACTTGGATATCACATCTCATGCTATAGGAAGGGTCTCAGGTTTGGTATAAGCATTGAGACATCACATCTCATGCTATAGGAAGGGTCTCAGGATTGGAATGGGAAGGAGTTGGATATCACATCTCATGCTATAGGAAGGGTCTCAGGTTTGGTATAAGCATTGAGATATCACATCTCATGCTATAGGAAGGGTCTCAGGATTGGAATGGGAAGGAGTTGTATATGACATCTCATGCCATAGGAAGGGTCTCAGGTTTGGTATAAGCATTGAGATATCACATCTCTGCTATCGGAAGGGTCTCAGGATTGGAATGGGAAGGAGTTGGATATCACATCTCTTGCTATAGGAAGGGCCTCAGGTTTTGAATTAGAAGCATTGAGACATCACATCTCATGCTATAGGAAGGGTCTCAGGTTTGGTATAAGCATTGAGATATCACATCTCTGCTATCGGAAGGGTCTCAGGATTGGAATGGGAAGGAGTTGGGTATCCCATCTCATGTTATATTAAGAGTCTCAGGTTTGGTATTAGAAGCATTGAGATATCATATCTCATGCTATAGGAAGGGTCTCAGGATTGGAATGGGAAGGACTTGGATATCACATCTCATGCTATAGGGAGGGTCTCAAGTTTGATATTAGAAGCATTGAGATATCACATCTCATGCTATAGGAAGAGTCTCAGGTTTGGGAAGGGAAGGATTTGGATTTCACATCTCATGTTATAGGATGGTTCTCATGTTTGGTTTTTGAAGCATTGAGATATTACATCTCATGCTATGGAAGGGTCTCAGGTTTGGTATTAGAAGCATTGAGATATCAGATCTCATGCTATAGGATTGGTCTCCGGATTGGAATGTGAAGGATTTGGATATCACATCTCATGCTAAAGGAAGGGTCTCAGGTTTGGAATGGGAAGGAGTTGGATATGACATCTCTTGTTATAGGGAGGGTCTCAGGATTTGAATGGCAAGGAGTTGGATATCACATCTCATGCCATAGGAAGGGTCTCATGTTTGGTATAAGCATTGAGATATCACATCTCTGCTATTGGAAGGGTCTCAGGATTGGAATGGGAAGGACTTAGATATCACATCTCATGCTATAGGGAGGGTCTCAGTTTTGATATTAGAAGCATTGAGATATCACATCTCATGCTATCGGAAGGGTCTCAGGATTGGAATGGGAGGAGCTGGATATCACATCTCATGCCATAGGAAGAGTCTCAGGTTTGGGAAGGGAAGGATTTGGATTTCACATCTCATGTTATAGGATGGTTCTCATGTTTGGTTTTTGAAGCATTGAGATATCACATCTCATGCTATCGGAAGGGTCTCAGGTTTGGTATTAGAAGCATTGAGATATCACATCTCATGCTATAGGATTGGCCTCTGGGTTGGAATGTGAAGGATTTGGATATCACATCTCATGCTAAAGGAAGGGTCTCAGGTTTGGAATGGGAAGGAGTTGGATATGACATCTCTTGTTATAGGGAGGGTCTCAGGATTTGAATGGCAAGGAGTTGGATATCACATGTCATGCCATAGGAAGGGTCTCAGGTTTGGTATAAGCATTGAGATATCACATCTCTGCTATCGGAAGGGTCTCAGGATTGGATTGGGAAGGAGTTGGATATCACATCTCATGTTATAAGAAGGGTCACCGGATTGGAATGTGAAGGATTTGGATATCACATCTCATGCTAAAGGAAGGGTCTCAGGTTTGGAATGGGAAGGAGTTGGATATGACATCTCTTGTTATAGGGAGGGTCTCAGGATTTGAATGGCAAGGAGTTGGATATCACATCTCATGCCATAGGAAGGGTCTCAGGTTTGGTATAAGCATAGAGATATCACATCTCTGCTATCGGAAGGGTCTCAGGATTGGATTGGGAAGGAGTTGGATATCCCTTCCCATGCTATAGGAAGGGTCTCAGGTTGGAATGGGAAGGAGTTGGATATCACATCTCATGCTAAAGGAAGGGTCTCAGGTTTGGTAGAAGCATTGAGATATCACATCTCATGCTATAGGAAGGATCTCAGGATTGGAATGGGAAGGACTTAGATATCACATATCATGCTATAGGGTGGGTTTCAGTTTTGATATTAGAAGCATTGAGATATCACATCTCATGCTATCGGAAGTGTCTCAGGATTGGAATGGGAAGGAGCTGGATATTACATCTCATGCTAAAGGAAGGGTCTCAGGTTTGGAACGGGAAGGAGTTGGATATCCGATCTCATGTTATAGGAAGGGTCTCAGGTTTGGTATAAGCATTGAGATATCACATCTCTGCTATCGGAAGTGTCTCAGGATTGGAATGGGAAGGAATTGGATATCCCATCTCATGTTATAGGACGGGTCTCAGGATTGTTATTAGAATCATTGAGATATCATATTGCATGCTGTAGGAAGGGTCTCAGGATTGGAATGGAAGGAGTTGGATATCACATCTCATGTTATAGGAAGGATCTCAGGTTTGGTATAAGCATTGAGATATCAAATCTCATGCTATAGGAAGGGTCTCAGGATTGGAATGAAAGGAGTTGGATATTACATCTCATGTTATAGGAAGGATCTCAGGTTTGGTATTAGAAGCATTGATACATCGCATCTCATGCTATAGGAAGGGTCTCAGGATTGGAATGGGAAGGAGTTGGATATCACATCTCATGCTATAGGAAGGGTCTCAGGTTTGGTATAAGCATTGAGATATCACATCTCATGCTATAGGAAGGGTCTCAGGATTGGAATGGGAAGGAGTTGTATATGACATCTCATGCCGTAGGAAGGGTCTCAGGTTTGGTATAAGCATTGAGATATCACATCTCTGCTATCAGAAGAGTCTCAGGATTGGAATGGGAAGGAGTTGGATATCCCATCTCATGTTATAGGAAGAGTCTCAGGTTTGGTATTAGAAGCATTGAGATATCACATCTCATGCTATAGGAAGTGTCTCAGGATTGGAATGGGAAGGACTTGGATATCACATCTCATGCTATAGGGAGGGTCTCAAGTTTGATATTAGAAGCATTGAGATATCACATCTCATGCTATAGGAATAGTCTCAGGTTTGGGAAGGGAAGGATTTGGATTTCACATCTCATGTTATAGGATGGTTCTCATGTTTGGTTTTTGAAGCATTGAGATATCACATCTCATGCTATCGGAAGGGTCTCAGGTTTGGTATTAGAAGCATTGAGATATCACATCTCATGCTATAGGATTGGTCTCCGGATTGGAATGTGAAGGATTTGGATATCACATCTCATGCTAAAGGAAGGGTCTCAGGTTTGGAATGGGAAGGAGTTGGATATGACATCTCTTGTTATAGGGAGGGTCTCAGGATTTGAATGGCAAGGAGTTGGATATCACATCTCATGCCATAGGAAGGGTCTCAGGTTTGGTATAAGCATTGAGATATCACATCTCTGCTATCGGAAGGGTCTCAGGATTGGATTGGGAAGGAGTTGGATATCACATCTCATGTTATAGGAAGGGTCTCCGGATTGGAATGTGAAGGATTTGGATATCACATCTCATGCTAAAGGAAGGGTCTCAGGTTTGGAATGGGAAGGAGTTGGATATGACATCTCTTGTTATAGGGAGGGTCTCAGGATTTGAATGGCAAGGAGTTGGATATCACATCTCATGCCATAGGAAGGGTCTCAGGTTTGGTATAAGCATTGAGATATCACATCTCTGCTATCGGAAGGGTCTCAGGATTGGATTGGGAAGGAGTTGGATATCCCTTCTCATGCTATAGGAAGGGTCTCAGGTTGGAATGGGAAGGAGTTGGATATCACATCTCATGCTAAAGGAAGGGTCTCAGGTTTGGTAGAAGCATTGAGATATCACATCTCATGCTATAGGAAGGGTCTCAGGATTGGAATGGGAAGGACTTAGATATCACATATCATGCTATAGGGAGGGTTTCAGTTTTGATATTAGAAGCATTGAGATATCACATCTCATGCTATCGGAAGTGTCTCAGGATTGGAATGGGAAGGAGCTGGATATTACATCTCATGCTAAAGGAAGGGTCTCAGGTTTGGAACGGGAAGGAGTTGGATATCCGATCTCATGTTATAGGAAGGGTCTCAGGTTTGGTATAAGCATTGAGATATCACATCTCTGCTATCGGAAGTGTCTCAGGATTGGAATGGGAAGGAATTGGATATCCCATCTCATGTTATAGGACGGGTCTCAGGATTGTTATTAGAATCATTGAGATATCATATTGCATGCTGTAGGAAGGGTCTAAGGATTGGAATGGGAAAGACTTGGATATCACAACTCATGCTATAGGAAGGGTCTCAGGTTTGGTATAAGCATTGAGATATCAAATCTCATGCTATAGGAAGGGTCTCAGGATTGGAATGGAAGGAGTTGGATATCACATCTCATGTTATAGGAAGGATCTCAGGTTTGGTATTAGAAGCATTGAGACATAACATCTCATGCTATAGGAAGGGTCTCAGGATTGGAATGGGAAGGAGTTGGATATCACATCTCATGCTATAGGAAGGGTCTCATGTTTGGTATAAGCATTGAGATATCACATCTCATGCTATAGGAAGGGTCTCAGGATTGGAATGGGAAGGAGTTGTATATGACATCTCATGCCGTAGGAAGGGTCTCAGGTTTGGTATAAGCATTGAGATATCACATCTCTGCTATCAGAAGAGTCTCAGGATTGGAATGGGAAGGAGTTGGATATCCCATCTCATGTTATAGGAAGAGTCTCAGGTTTGGTATTAGAAGCATTGAGATATCACATCTCATGCTATAGGAAGTGTCTCAGGATTGGAATGGGAAGGACTTGGATATCACATCTCATGCTATAGGGAGGGTCTCAAGTTTGATATTAGAAGCATTGAGATATCACATCTCATGCTATAGGAAGAGTCTCAGGTTTGGGAAGGGAAGGATTTGGATTTCACATCTCATGTTATAGGATGGTTCTCATGTTTGGTTTTTGAAGCATTGAGATATCACATCTCATGCTATCGGAAGGGTCTCAGGTTTGGTATTAGAAGCATTGAGATATCACATCTCATGCTATAGGATTGGTCTCCGGATTGGAATGTGAAGGATTTGGATATCACATCTCATGCTAAAGGAAGGGTCTCAGGTTTGGAATGGGAAGGAGTTGGATATGACATCTCTTGTTATAGGGAGGGTCTCAGGATTTGAATGGCAAGGAGTTGGATATCACATCTCATGCCATAGGAAGGGTCTCAGGTTTGGTATAAGCATTGAGATATCACATCTCTGCTATCGGAAGGGTCTCAGGATTGGAATGGGAAGGACTTAGATATCACATCTCATGCTATAGGGAGGGTCTCAGTTTTGATATTAGAAGCATTGAGATACCACATCTCATGCTATCGGAAGGGTCTCAGGATTGGAATGGGAGGAGCTGGATATCACATCTCATGCTAAAGGAAGGGTCTCAGGTTTGGAAGGGGAAGGATTTGGATATCACATCTCATGTTATAGGATGGGTCTCAGGTTTGGTATTAGAAGCATTGTGATATCACATCTCATGCTATAGGAAGTGTCTCAGGATTGGAATGGGAAGGAGTTGGATATCACATCTCATGCTATAGGAAGGGTTTCAGGTTTGGTAGAAGCATTGGGATATCACATCTCATGCTATAGGAAGAGTCTCAGGTTTGGGAAGGGAAGGATTTGGATTTCACATCTCATGTTATAGGATGGTTCTCATGTTTGGTTTTTGAAGCATTGAGATATCACATCTCATGCTATCGGAAGGGTCTCAGGTTTGGTATAAGCATTGAGATATCACATCTCTGCTATCGGAGGGGTCTCAGGATTGGATTGGGAAGGAGTTGGATATCCCTTCTCATGCTATAGGAAGGGTCTCAGGTTGGAATGGGAAGGAGTTGGATATCACATCTCATGCTAAAGGAAGGGTCTCAGGTTTGGTAGAAGCATTGAGATATCACATCTCATGCTATAGGAAGGGTCTCAGGATTGGAATGGGAAGGACTTAGATATCACATATCATGCTATAGGGAGGGTTTCAGTTTTGATATTAGAAGCATTGAGATATCACATCTCATGCTATCGGAAGTGTCTCAGGATTCGAATGGGAAGGAGCTGGATATCACATCTCATGCTAAAGGAAGGGTCTCAGGTTTGGAACGGGAAGGAGTTGGATATCCGATCTCATGTTGTAGGAAGGGTCTCAGGTTTGGTATAAGCATTGAGATATCACATCTCTGCTATCGGAAGTGTCTCAGGATTGGAATGGGAAGGGACTGGATATCCCATCTCATGTTATAGGACGGGTCTCAGGATTGTTATTAGAATCGTTGAGATATCATATTGCATGCTGTAGGAAGGGTCTAAGGATTGGAATGGGAAAGACTTGGATATCACATCTCATTCTATAGGAAGGGTCTCAGGTTTGGTATAAGCATTGAGATATCAAATCTCATGCTATAGGAAGGGTCTCAGGATTGGAATGGAAGGAGTTGGATATCACATCTCATGTTATAGGAAGGATCTCAGGTTTGGTATTAGAAGCATTGAGACATCACATCTCATGCTATAGGAAGGGTCTCAGGATTGAAATGGGAAGGAGTTGGATATCACATCTCATGCTATAGGAAGGGTCTCAGGTTTGGTATAAGCATTGAGATATCACATCTCATGCTATAGGAAGGGTCTCAGGATTGGAATGGGAAGGAGTTGTATATGACATCTCATGCCGTAGGAAGGGTCTCAGGTTTGGTATAAGCATTGAGATATCACATCTCTGCTATCAGAAGAGTCTCAGGATTGGAATGGGAAGGAGTTGGATATCCCATCTCATGTTATAGGAAGAGTCTCAGGTTTGGTATTAGAAGCATTGAGATATCACATCTCATGCTATAGGAAGTGTCTCAGGATTGGAATGGGAAGGACTTGGATATCACATCTCATGCTATAGGGAGGGTCTCAAGTTTGATATTAGAAGCATTGAGATATCACATCTCATGCTATAGGAAGAGTCTCAGGTTTGGGAAGGGAAGGATTTGGATTTCACATCTCATGTTATAGGATGGTTCTCATGTTTGGTTTTTGAAGCATTGAGATATCACATCTCATGCTATCGGAAGGGTCTCAGGTTTGGTATTAGAAGCATTGAGATATCACATCTCATGCTATAGGATTGGTCTCCGGATTGGAATGTGAAGGATTTGGATATCACATCTCATGCTAAAGGAAGGGTCTCAGGTTTGGAATGGGAAGGAGTTGGATATGACATCTCTTGTTATAGGGAGGGTCTCAGGATTTGAATGGCAAGGAGTTGGATATCACATCTCATGCCATAGGAAGGGTCTCAGGTTTGGTATAAGCATTGAGATATCACATCTCTGCTATCGGAAGGGTCTCAGGATTGGAATGGGAAGGACTTAGATATCACATCTCATGCTATAGGGAGGGTCTCAGTTTTGATATTAGAAGCATTGAGATACCACATCTCATGCTATCGGAAGGGTCTCAGGATTGGAAAGGGAGGAGCTGGATATCACATCTCATGCTAAAGGAAGGGTCTCAGGTTTGGAAGGGGAAGGATTTGGATATCACATCTCATGTTATAGGATGGGTCTCAGGTTTGGTATTAGAAGCATTGTGATATCACATCTCATGCTATAGGAAGTGTCTCAGGATTGGAATGGGAAGGAGTTGGATATCACATCTCATGCTATAGGAAGGGTTTCAGGTTTGGTAGAAGCATTGAGATATCACATCTCATGCTATAGGAAGAGTCTCAGGTTTGGGAAGGGAAGGATTTGGATTTCACATCTCATGTTATAGGATGGTTCTCATGTTTGGTTTTTGAAGCATTGAGATATCACATCTCATGCTATCGGAAGGGTCTCAGGTTTGGTATAAGCATTGAGATATCACATCTCTGCTATCGGAGGGGTCTCAGGATTGGATTGGGAAGGAGTTGGATATCCCTTCTCATGCTATAGGAAGGGTCTCAGGTTGGAATGGGAAGGAGTTGGATATCACATCTCATGCTAAAGGAAGGGTCTCAGGTTTGGTAGAAGCATTGAGATATCACATCTCATGCTATAGGAAGGGTCTCAGGATTGGAATGGGAAGGACTTAGATATCACATATCATGCTATAGGGAGGGTTTCAGTTTTGATATTAGAAGCATTGAGATATCACATCTCATGCTATCGGAAGTGTCTCAGGATTCGAATGGGAAGGAGCTGGATATCACATCTCATGCTAAAGGAAGGGTCTCAGGTTTGGAACGGGAAGGAGTTGGATATCCGATCTCATGTTGTAGGAAGGGTCTCAGGTTTGGTATAAGCATTGAGATATCACATCTCTGCTATCGGAAGTGTCTCAGGATTGGAATGGGAAGGAATTGGATATCCCATCTCATGTTATAGGACGGGTCTCAGGATTGTTATTAGAATCATTGAGATATCATATTGCATGCTGTAGGAAGGGTCTAAGGATTGGAATGGGAAAGACTTGGATATCACATCTCATGCTATAGGAAGGGTCTCAGGTTTGGTATAAGCATTGAGATATCAAATCTCATGCTATAGGAAGGGTCTCAGGATTGGAATGGAAGGAGTTGGATATCACATCTCATGTTATAGGAAGGATCTCAGGTTTGGTATTAGAAGCATTGAGACATCACATCTCATGCTATAGGAAGGGTCTCAGGATTGGAATGGGAAGGAGTTGGATATCACATCTCATGCTATAGGAAGGGTCTCAGGTTTGGTATAAGCATTGAGATATCACATCTCATGCTATAGGAAGGGTCTCAGGATTGGAATGGGAAGGAGTTGTATATGACATCTCATGCCGTAGGAAGGGTCTCAGGTTTGGTATAAGCATTGAGATATCACATCTCTGCTATCAGAAGAGTCTCAGGATTGGAATGGGAAGGAGTTGGATATCCCATCTCATGTTATAGGAAGAGTCTCAGGTTTGGTATTAAGAGCATTGAGATATCACATCTCATGCTATCGGAAGTGTCTCAGGATTGGAATGGGAAGGACTTGGATATCACATCTCATGCTATAGGGAGGGTCTCAAGTTTGATATTAGAAGCATTGAGATATCACATCTCATGCTATAGGAAGAGTCTCAGGTTTGGGAAGGGAAGGATTTGGATTTCACATCTCATGTTATAGGATGGTTCTCATGTTTGGTTTTTGAAGCATTGAGATATCACATCTCATGCTATCGGAAGGGTCTCAGGTTTGGTATTAGAAGCATTGAGATATCACATCTCATGCTATAGGATTGGTCTCTGGATTGGAATGTGAAGGATTTGGATATCACATCTCATGCTAAAGGAAGGGTCTCAGGTTTGGAATGGGAAGGAGTTGGATATGACATCTCTTGTTATAGGGAGGGTCTCAGGATTTGAATGGCAAGGAGTTGGATATCACATCTCATGCCATAGGAAGGGTCTCAGGTTTGGTATAAGCATTGAGATATCACATCTCTGCTATCGGAAGGGTCTCAGGATTGGATTGGGAAGGAGTTGGATATCACATCTCATGTTATAGGAAGGATCTCCGGATTGGAATGTGAAGGATTTGGATATCACATCTCATGCTAAAGGAAGGGTCTCAGGTTTGGAATGGGAAGGAGTTGGATATGACATCTCTTGTTATAGGGAGGGTCTCAGGATTTTAATGGCAAGGAGTTGGATATCACATCTCATGCCATAGGAAGGGTCGCAGGTTTGGTATAAGCATAGAGATATCACATCTCTGCTATCGGAAGGGTCTCAGGATTGGATTGGGAAGGAGTTGGATATCCCTTCTCATGCTACTGGAAGGGTCTCAGGTTGGAATGGGAAGGAGTTGGATATCACATCTCATGCTAAAGGAAGGGTCTCAGGTTTGGTAGAAGCATTGAGATATCACATCTCATGCTATAGGAAGGGTCTCAGGATTGGAATGGGAAGGACTTAGATATCACATATCATGCTATAGGGAGGGTTTCAGTTTTGATATTAGAAGCATTGAGATATCACATCTCATGCTATCGGAAGTGTCTCAGGATTGGAATGGGATGGAGCTGGATATTACATCTCATGCTAAAGGAAGGGTCTCAGGTTTGGAACGGGAAGGAGTTGGATATCCGATCTCATGTTATAGGAAGGGTCTCAGGTTTGGTATAAGCATTGAGATATCACATCTCTGCTATCGGAAGTGTCTCAGGATTGGAATGGGAAGGAATTGGATATCCCATCTCATGTTATAGGACGGGTCTCTGGATTGTTATTAGAATCATTGAGATATCATATTGCATGCTGTAGGAAGGGTCTAAGGATTGGAATGGGAAAGACTTGGATATCACATCTCATGCTATAGGAAGGGTCTCAGGTTTGGTATAAGCATTGAGATATCAAATCTCATGCTATAGGAAGGGTCTCAGGATTGGAATGGAAGGAGTTGGATATCACATCTCATGTTATAGGAAGGATCTCAGGTTTGGTATTAGAAGCATTGATACATCGCATCTCATGCTATAGGAAGGGTCTCAGGATTGGAATGGGAAGGAGTTGGATATCACATCTCATGCTATAGGAAGGGTCTCAGGTTTGGTATAAGCATTGAGATATCACATCTCATGCTATAGGAAGGGTCTCAGGATTGGAATGGGAAGGAGTTGTATATGACATCTCATGCCGTAGGAAGGGTCTCAGGTTTGGTATAAGCATTGAGATATCACATCTCTGCTATCAGAAGAGTCTCAGGATTGGAATGGGAAGGAGTTGGATATCCCATCTCATGTTATAGGAAGAGTCTCAGGTTTGGTATTAGAAGCATTGAGATATCACATCTCATGCTATAGGAAGTGTCTCAGGATTGGAATGGGAAGGACTTGGATATCACATCTCATGCTATACGGAGGGTCTCAAGTTTGATATTAGAAGCATTGAGATATCACATCTCATGCTATAGGAAGAGTCTCAGGTTTGGGAAGGGAAGGATTTGGATTTCACATCTCATGTTATAGGATGGTTCTCATGTTTGGTTTTTGAAGCATTGAGATATCACATCTCATGCTATCGGAAGGGTCTCAGGTTTGGTATTAGAAGCATTGAGATATCACATCTCATGCTATAGGATTGGTCTCCGGATTGGAATGTGAAGGATTTGGATATCACATCTCATGCTAAAGGAAGGGTCTCAGGTTTGGAATGGGAAGGAGTTGGATATGACATCTCTTGTTATAGGGAGGGTCTCAGGATTTGAATGGCAAGGAGTTGGATATCACATCTCATGCCATAGGAAGGGTCTCAGGTTTGGTATAAGCATTGAGATATCACATCTCTTATCGGAAGGGTCTCAGGATTGGATTGGGAAGGAGTTGGATATCACATCTCATGTTATAGGAAGGGTCTCCGGATTGGAATGTGAAGGATTTGGATATCACATCTCATGCTAAAGGAAGGGTCTCAGGTTTGGAATGGGAAGGAGTTGGATATGACATCTCTTGTTATAGGGAGGGTCTCAGGATTTGAATGGCAAGGAGTTGGATATCACATCTCATGCCATAGGAAGGGTCTCAGGTTTGGTATAAGCATTGAGATATCACATCTCTGCTATCGGAAGGGTCTCAGGATTGGATTGGGAAGGAGTTGGATATCCCTTCTCATGCTATAGGAAGGGTCTCAGGTTGGAATGGGAAGGAGTTGGATATCACATCTCATGCTAAAGGAAGGGTCTCAGGTTTGGTAGAAGCATTGAGATATCACATCTCATGCTATAGGAAGGGTCTCAGGATTGGAATGGGAAGGACTTAGATATCACATATCATGCTATAGGGAGGGTTTCAGTTTTGATATTAGAAGCATTGAGATATCACATCTCATGCTATCGGAAGTGTCTCAGGATTGGAATGGGAAGGAGCTGGATATTACATCTCATGCTAAAGGAAGGGTCTCAGGTTTGGAATGGGAAGGAGTTGGATATCCGATCTCATGTTATAGGAAGGGTCTCAGGTTTGGTATAAGCATTGAGATATCACATCTCTGCTATCGGAAGTGTCTCAGGATTGGAATGGGAAGGAATTGGATATCCCATCTCATGTTAAAGGACGGGTCACAGGATTGTTATTAGAATCATTGAGATATCATATTGCATGCTGTAGGAAGGGTCTAAGGATTGGAATGGGAAAGACTTGGATATCACATCTCATGCTATAGGAAGGGTCTCAGGTTTGGTATAAGCATTGAGATATCAAATCTCATGCTATAGGAAGGGTCTCAGGATTGGAATCGAAGGAGTTGGATATCACATCTCATGTTATAGGAAAGATCTCAGGTTTGGTATTAGAAGCATTGAGACATCACATCTCATGCTATAGGAAGGGTCTCAGGATTGGAATGGGAAGGAGTTGGATATCACATCTCATGCTATAGGAAGGGTCTCATGTTTGGTATAAGCATTGAGATATCACATCTCATGCTATAGGAAGGGTCTCAGGATTGGAATGGGAAGGAGTTGTATATGACATCTCATGCCGTAGGAAGGGTCTCAGGTTTGGTATAAGCATTGAGATATCACATCTCTGCTATCAGAAGAGTCTCAGGATTGGAATGGGAAGGAGTTGGATATCCCATCTCATGTTATAGGAAGAGTCTCAGGTTTGGTATTAGAAGCATTGAGATATCACATCTCATGCTATAGGAAGTGTCTCAGGATTGGAATGGGAAGGACTTGGATATCACATCTCATGCTATCGGAAGGGTCTCAAGTTTGATATTAGAAGCATTGAGATATCACATCTCATGCTATAGGAAGAGTCTCAGGTTTGGGAAGGGAAGGATTTGGATATCACATCTCATGCTAAAGGAAGGGTCTCAGGTTTGGAATGGGAAGGAGTTGGATATGACATCTCTTGTTATAGGGAGGGTCTCAGGATTTGAATGGCAAGGAGTTGGATATCACATCTCATGCCATAGGAAGGGTCTCAGGTTTGGTATAAGCATTGAGATATCACATCTCTTATCGGAAGGGTCTCAGGATTGGATTGGGAAGGAGTTGGATATCACATCTCATGTTATAGGAAGGGTCTCAGGATTGGAATGTGAAGGATTTGGATATCACATCTCATGCTAAAGGAAGGGTCTCAGGTTTGGAATGGGAAGGAGTTGGATATGACATCTCTTGTTATAGGGAGGGTCTCAGGATTTGAATGGCAAGGAGTTGGATATCACATCTCATGCCATAGGAAGGGTCTCAGGTTTGGTATAAGCATTGAGATATCACATCTCTGCTATCGGAAGGGTCTCAGGATTGGATTGGGAAGGAGTTGGATATCCCTTCTCATGCTATAGGAAGGGTCTCAGGTTGGAATGGGAAGGAGTTGGATATCACATCTCATGCTAAAGGAAGGGTCTCAGGTTTGGTAGAAGCATTGAGATATCACATCTCATGCTATAGGAAGGGTCTCAGGATTGGAATGGGAAGGACTTAGATATCACATATCATGCTATAGGGAGGGTTTCAGTTTTGATATTCGAAGCATTGAGATATCACATCTCATGCTATCGGAAGTGTCTCAGGATTGGAATGGGAAGGAGCTGGATATTACATCTCATGCTAAAGGAAGGGTCTCAGGTTTGGAACGGGAAAGAGTTGGATATCCGATCTCATGTTATAGGAAGGGTCTCAGGTTTGGTATAAGCATTGAGATATCACATCTCTGCTATCGGAAGTGTCTCAGGATTGGAATGGGAAGGAATTGGATATCCCATCTCATGTTAAAGGACGGGTCACATGATTGTTATTAGAATCATTGAGATATCATATTGCATGCTGTAGGAAGGGTCTAAGGATTGGAATGGGAAAGACTTGGATATCACATCTCATGCTATAGGAAGGGTCTCAGGTTTGGTATAAGCATTGAGATATCAAATCTCATGCTATAGGAAGGGTCTCAGGATTGGAATGGAAGGAGTTGGATATCACATCTCATGTTATAGGAAGGATCTCAGGTTTGGTATTAGAAGCATTGAGACATCACATCTCATGCTATAGGAAGGGTCTCAGGATTGGAATGGGAAGGAGTTGGATATCACATCTCATGCTATAGGAAGGGTCTCATGTTTGGTATTAGAAGCATTGAGATATCACATCTCATGCTATAGGAAGTGTCTCAGGATTGGAATGGGAAGGACTTGGATATCACATCTCATGCTATAGGGCGGGTCTCAAGTTTGATATTAGAAGCATTGAGATATCACATCTCATGCTATAGGAAGGGTCTCAGGATTGGAATGGGAAGGAGTTGTATATGACATCTCATGCCGTAGGAAGGGTCTCAGGTTTGGTATAAGCATTGAGATATCACATCTCTGCTATCAGAAGAGTCTCAGGATTGGAATGGGAAGGAGTTGGATATCCCATCTCATGTTATAGGAAGAGTCTCAGGTTTGGTATTAGAAGCATTGAGATATCACATCTTATGCTATAGGAAGTGTCTCAGGATTGGAATGGGAAGGACTTGGATATCACATCTCATGCTATAGGGAGGGTCTCAGGTTTGGGAAGGGAAGGATTTGGATTTCACATCTCATGTTATAGGATGGTTCTCATGTTTGGTTTTTGAAGCATTGAGATATCACATCTCATGCTATCGGAAGGGTCTCAGGTTTGGTATTAGAAGCATTGAGATATCACATCTCATGCTATAGGATTGGTCTCCTGATTGGAATGTGAATGATTTGGATATCACATCTCATGCTAAAGGAAGGGTCTCAGGTTTGGAATGGGAAGGAGTTGGATATGACATCTCTTGTTATAGGGAGGGTCTCAGGATTTGAATGGCAAGGAGTTGGATATCACATCTCATGCCATAGGAAGGGTCTCAGGTTTGGTATAAGCATTGAGATATCACATCTCTGCTATCGGAAGGGTCTCAGGATTGGAATGGGAAGGACTTAGATATCACATCTCATGCTATAGGGAGGGTCTCAGTTTTGATATTAGAAGCACTGAGATACCACATCTCGTGCTATCGGAAGGGTCTCAGGATTGGAATGGGAGGAGCTGGATATCACATCTCATGCTAAAGGAAGGGTCTCAGGTTTGGAAGGGGAAGGATTTGGATATCACATCTCATGTTATAGGATGGGTCTCAGGTTTGGTATTAGAAGCATTGTGATATCACATCTCATGCTATAGGAAGTGTCTCAGGATTGGAATGGGAAGGAGTTGGATATCACATCTCATGCTATAGGAAGGGTTTCAGGTTTGGTAGAAGCATTGAGATATCACATCTCATGCTATAGGAAGAGTCTCAGGTTTGGGAAGGGAAGGATTTGGATTTCACATCTCATGTTATAGGATGGTTCTCATGTTTGGTTTTTGAAGCATTGAGATATCACATCTCATGCTATCGGAAGGGTCTCAGGTTTGGTATTAGAAGCATTGAGATATCACATCTCATGCTATAGGATTGGTCTCCGGATTGGAATGTGAAGGATTTGGATATCACATCTCATGCTAAAGGAAGGGTCTCAGGTTTGGAATGGGAAGGAGTTGGATATGACATCTCTTGTTATAGGGAGGGTCTCAGGATTTGAATGGCAAGGAGTTGGATATCACATCTCATGCCATAGGAAGGGTCTCAGGTTTGGTATAAGCATTGAGATATCACATCTCTGCTATCGGAAGGGTCTCAGGATTGGATTGGGAAGGAGTTGGATATCACATCTCATGTTATAGGAAGGGTCTCTGGATTGGAATGTGAAGGATTTGGATATCACATCTCATGCTAAAGGAAGGGTCTCAGGTTTGGAATGGGAAGGAGTTGGATATGACATCTCTTGTTATAGGGAGGGTCTCAGGATTTGAATGGCAAGGAGTTGGATATCACATCTCATGCCATAGGAAGGGTCTCAGGTTTGGTATAAGCATTGAGATATCACATCTCTGCTATCGGAGGGGTCTCAGGATTGGATTGGGAAGGAGTTGGATATCCCTTCTCATGCTATAGGAAGGGTCTCAGGTTGGAATGGGAAGGAGTTGGATATCACATCTCATGCTAAAGGAAGGGTCTCAGGTTTGGTAGAAGCATTGAGATATCACATCTCATGCTATAGGAAGGGTCTCAGGATTGGAATGGGAAGGACTTAGATATCACATATCATGCTATAGGGAGGGTTTCAGTTTTGATATTAGAAGCATTGAAATATCACATCTCATGCTATCGGAAGTGTCTCAGGATTGGAATGGGAAGGAGCTGGATATTACATCTCATGCTAAAGGAAGGGTCTCAGGTTTGGAACGGGAAGGAGTTGGATATCCGATCTCATGTTGTAGGAAGGGTCTCAGGTTTGGTATAAGCATTGAGATATCACATCTCTGCTATCGGAAGTGTCTCAGGATTGGAATGGGAAGGAATTGGATATCCCATCTCATGTTATAGGATGGGTCTCAGGATTGTTATTAGAATCATTGAGATATCATATTGCATGCTGTAGGAAGGGTCTAAGGATTGGAATGGGAAAGACTTGGATATCACATCTCATGCTATAGGAAGGGTCTCAGGTTTGGTATAAGCATTGAGATATCAAATCTCATGCTATAGGAAGGGTCTCAGGATTGGAATGGAAGGAGTTGGATATTACATCTCATGTTATAGGAAGGATCTCAGGTTTGGTATTAGAAGCATTGAGACATCACATCTCATGCTATAGGAAGGGTCTCAGGATTGGAATGGGAAGGAGTTGGATATCACATCTCATGCTATAGGAAGGGTCTCAGGTTTGGTATAAGCATTGAGATATCACATCTCATGCTATAGGAAGGGTCTCAGGATTGGAATGGGAAGGAGTTGTATATGACATCTCATGCCGTAGGAAGGGTCTCAGGTTTGGTATAAGCATTGAGATATCACATCTCTGCTATCAGAAGAGTCTCAGGATTGGAATGGGAAGGAGTTGGATATCCCATCTCATGTTATAGGAAGAGTCTCAGGTTTGGTATTAGAAGCATTGAGATATCACATCTCATGCTATAGGAAGTGTCTCAGGATTGGAATGGGAAGGACTTGGATATCACATCTCATGCTATAGGGAGGGTCTCAAGTTTGATGTTAGAAGCATTGAGATATCACATCTCATGCTATAGGAAGAGTCTCAGGTTTGGGAAGGGAAGGATTTGGAATTCACATCTCATGTTATAGGATGGTTCTCATGTTTGGTTTTTGAAGCATAGAGATATCACATCTCATGCTATCGGAAGGGTCTCAGGTTTGGTATTAGAAGCATTGAGATATCACATCTCATGCTATAGGATTGGTCTCCGGATTGGAATGTGAAGGATTTGGAAATCACATCTCATGCTAAAGGAAGGGTCTCAGGTTTGGAATGGGAAGGAGTTGGATATGACATCTCTTGTTATAGGGAGGGTCTCAGGATTTGAATGGCAAGGAGTTGGATATCACATCTCATGCCATAGGAAGGGTCTCAGGTTTGGTATAAGCATTGAGATATCACATCTCTGCTATCGGAAGGGTCTCAGGATTGGATTGGGAAGGAGTTGGATATCTCATCTCATGTTATAGGAAGAGTCTCCGGATTGGAATGTGAAGGATTTGGATATCACATCTCATGCTAAAGGAAGGGTCTCAGGTTTGGAATGGGAAGGAGTTGGATATGACATCTCTTGTTATAGGGAGGGTCTCAGGATTTGAATGGCAAGGAGTTGGATATCACATCTCATGCCATAGGAAGGGTCTCAGGTTTGGTATAAGCATTGAGATATCACATCTATGCTATCGGAAGGGTCTCAGGATTGGATTGGGAAGGAGTTGGATATCCCTTCTCATGCTATAGGAAGGGTCTCAGGTTGGAATGGGAAGGAGTTGGATATCACATCTCATGCTAAAGGAAGGGTCTCAGGTTTGGTAGAAGCATTGAGATATCACATCTCATGCTATAGGAAGGGTCTCAGGATTGGAATGGGAAGGACTTTGATATCACATATCATGCTATAGGGAGGGTTTCAGTTTTGATATTAGAAGCATTGAGATATCACATCTCATGCTATCGGAAGTGTCTCAGGATTGGAATGGGAAGGAGCTGGATATTACATCTCATGCTAAAGGAAGGGTCTCAGGTTTGGAACGGGAAGGAGTTGGATATCCGATCTCATGTTATAGGAATTGTCTCAGGTTTGGTATAAGCATTGAGATATCACATCTCTGCTATCGGAAGTGTCTCAGGATTGGAATGGGAAGGAATTGGATATCCCATCTCATGTTATAGGACGGGTCTCAGGATTGTTATTAGAATCATTGAGATATCATATTGCATGCTGTAGGAAGGGTCTAAGGATTGGAATGGGAAAGACTGGGATATCACATCTCATGCTATAGGAAGGGTCTCAGGTTTGGTATAAGCATTGAGATATCAAATCTCATGCTATAGGAAGGGTCTCAGGATTGGAATGGAAGGAGTTGGATATCACATCTCATGTTATAGGAAGGATCTCAGGTTTGGTATTAGAAGCATTGAGACATCACATCTCATGCTATAGGAAGGGTCTCAGGATTGGAATGGGAAGGAGTTGGATATCACATCTCATGCTATAGGAAGGGTCTCAGGTTTGGTATAAGCATTGAGATATCACATCTCATGCTATAGGAAGGGTCTCAGGATTGGAATGGGAAGGAGTTGTATATGACATCTCATGCCGTAGGAAGGGTCTCAGGTTTGGTATAAGCATTGAGATATCACATCTCATGCTATAGGAAGGGTCTCAGGATTTGAATGGGAAGGACTTAGATATCACATATCATTTTTGTTGGTCTCAGGTTTGATATTAGAAGCATTGAGATATCACATCTCATGCTATCGGAAGTGTCTCAGTATTGGAATGGGAAGGAGCTGGATATCACATCTCATGCTAAAGGAAGGGTCTCAGGTTTGGAACGGGAAGGAGTTGGATATCACATCTCATGTTATAGGAAGGGTCTCAAGTTTGGTATAAGCATTGAGATATCACATCTCTGCTATCGGAAGTGTCTCAGGATTGGAATGGGAAGGAGTTGGATATCCCATCTCATGTTATAGGACGGGTCTCAGGTTTGTTATTAGAATCATTGAGATATCATATTGCATGCTGTAGGAAGGGTCTAAGGATTGGAATGGGAAGGACTTGGATATCACATCTCATGCTATAGATAGGCTCTCAGGTTTGGAAAGGGAAGGAGTTGGATATCATATTTCATGTTAGAGGAAGGATCTCAGGTTTGGTATTAGAGGCATTGAGATATCACATCTCATGCTATAGGAAGGATCTCAGGTTGGAATGGGAAGGAGTTGGATATCACATCTCATGTTATAGGAAGGCTCTCAGGTTTGGAAGGGGAAAGAGTTGGATATCACATTTCATGTTAGAGGTAGGATCTCAGGTTTGGTATTAGAGGCATTGAGATATCACATCTCATGCTATCAGAAGGGTCTCAGGATTGGAATGGGAAGGAGTTGGATATCACATCTCATGCTAAAGGGAGGGTCTCAGGTTTGGAAGGGGAAGGATTTGGATATCACATCTCATGTTATAGGAAGGATCTCAGGTTTGGTATTAGAAGCATTGAGATATCACATCTCATGCTATCGGAAGAATCTCAGGTTTGGTATTAGAAACATTGAGATATCACATCTCATTCTATCAGAAGGGTCTCAGGATTGGAATGGGAAGGAGTTGGATATCACATCTCATGCTAAAGGGAGGGTCTCAGGTTTGGAAGGGGAAGGATTTGGATATCACATCTCATGTTATCGGAAGGATCTCAGGTTTGGTATTAGAAGTATTGAGATATCACATCTCATGCTATAGGAAGGGTCTCAGGATTGGAATGGGAAGGAGTTGGATATCACATCTCATGCTAAAGGAAGGGTCTCAGGTTTGGTAGAAGCATTGAGATATCACATCTCTGCTATCAGAAGAGTCTCAGGATTGGAATGGGAAGGAGTTGGATATCCCATCTCATGTTATAGGAAGAGTCTCAGGTTTGGTATTAGAAGCATTGAGACATCACATCTCATGCTATAGGAAGTGTCTCAGGATTGGAATGGGAAGGACTTGGATATCACATCTCATGCTATAGGGAGGGTCTGAAGTTTGATATTAGAAGCATTGAGATATCACATCTCATGCTATAGGAAGAGTCTCAGGTTTGGGAAGGGAAGGATTTGGAATTCACATCTCATGTTATAGGATGGTTCTCATGTTTGGTTTTTGAAGCATAGAGATATCACATCTCATGCTATCGGAAGGGTCTCAGGTTTGGTATTAGAAGCATTGAGATATCACATCTCATGCTATAGGATTGGTCTCCGGATTGGAATGTGAAGGATTTGGAAATCACATCTCATGCTAAAGGAAGGGTCTCAGGTTTGGAATGGGAAGGAGTTGGATATGACATCTCTTGTTATAGGGAGGGTCTCAGGATTTGAATGGCAAGGAGTTGGATATCACATCTCATGCCATAGGAAGGGTCTCAGGTTTGGTATAAGCATTGAGATATCACATCTCTGCTATCGGAAGGGTCTCAGGATTGGATTGGGAAGGAGTTGGATATCTCATCTCATGTTATAGGAAGAGTCTCCGGATTGGAATGTGAAGGATTTGGATATCACATCTCATGCTAAAGGAAGGGTCTCAGGTTTGGTAGAAGCATTGAGATATCACATCTCATGCTATAGGAAGGGTCTCAGGATTGGAATGGAAAGGACTTTGATATCACATATCATGCTATAGGGAGGGTTTCAGTTTTGATATTAGAAGCATTGAGATATCACATCTCATGCTATCGGAAGTGTCTCAGGATTGGAATGGGAAGGAGCTGGATATTACATCTCATGCTAAAGGAAGGGTCTCAGGTTTGGAACGGGAAGGAGTTGGATATCCGATCTCATGTTATAGGAAGGGTCTCAGGTTTGGTATAAGCATTGAGATATCACATCTCTGCTATCGGAAGTGTCTCAGGATTGGAATGGGAAGGAATTGGATATCCCATCTCATGTTATAGGACGGGTCTCAGGATTGTTATTAGAATCATTGAGATATCATATTGCATGCTGTAGGAAGGGTCTAAGGATTGGAATGGGAAAGACTGGGATATCACATCTCATGCTATAGGAAGGATCTCAGGTTTGGTATAAGCATTGAGATATCAAATCTCATGCTATAGGAAGGGTCTCAGGATTGGAATGGAAGGAGTTGGATATCACATCTCATGTTATAGGAAGGATCTCAGGTTTGGTATTAGAAGCATTGAGACATCACATCTCATGCTATAGGAAGGGTCTCAGGATTGGAATGGGAAGGAGTTGGATATCACATCTCATGCTATAGGAAGGGTCTCAGGTTTGGTATAAGCATTGAGATATCACATCTCATGCTATAGGAAGGGTCTCAGGATTGGAATGGGAAGGAGTTGTATATGACATCTCATGCCGTAGGAAGGGTCTCAGGTTTGGTATAAGCATTGAGATATCACATCTCATGCTATAGGAAGGATCTCAGGATTTGAATGGGAAGGACTTAGATATCACATATCATTTTTGTTGGTCTCAGTTTTGATATTAGAAGCATTGAGATATCACATCTCATGCTATCGGAAGTGTCTCAGTATTGGAATGGGAAGGAGCTGGATATCACATCTCATGCTATCGGAAGTGTCTCAGGATTGGAATGGGAAGGAGCTGGATATTACATCTCATGCTAAAGGAAGGGTCTCAGGTTTGGAACGGGAAGGAGTTGGATATCCGATCTCATGTTATAGGAAGGGTCTCAGGTTTGGTATAAGCATTGAGATATCACATCTCTGCAATCGGAAGTGTCTCAGGATTGGAATGGGAAGGAATTGGATATCCCATCTCACGTTATAGGACGGGTCTCAGGATTGTTATTAGAATCATTGAGATATCATATTGCATGATGTAGGAAGGGTCTAAGGATGGGAATGGGAAGGACTTGGGTATCACATCTCATGCTATAGGAAGGGTCTCAGGTTTGGTATAAGCATTGAGATATCAAATCTCATGCTATAGGAAGGGTCTCAGGATTGGAATGGAAGGAGTTGGATATCACATCTCATGTTATAGGAAGGATCTCAGGTTTGGTATTAGAAGCATTGAGACATCACATCTCATGCTATAGGAAGGGTCTCAGGATTGGAATGGGAAGGAGTTGGATATCACATCTCATGCTATAGGAAGGGTCTCAGGTTTGGTATAAGCATTGAGATATAACATCTCATGCTATAGGAAGGGTCTCAGGATTGGAATGGGAAGGAGTTGTATATGACATCTCATGCCGTAGGAAGGGTCTCAGGTTTGGTATAAGCATTGAGATATCATATCTCTGCTATTGGAAGGGTCTCAGGATTGGAATGGGAAGGAGTTGGATATCCCATCTCATGTTATAGGAAGAGTCTCAGGTTTGGTATTAGAAGCATTGAGATATCACATCTCATGCTATAGGAAGTGTCTCAGGATTGGAATGGGAAGGACTTGGATATCACATCTCATGCTATAGGGAGGGTCTCAAGTTTGATATTAGAAGCATTGAGATATCACATCTCATGCTATAGGAAGGGTCTCAGGATTGGAATGGGAAGGAGTTGGATATCACATCTCATGCTATAGGAAGGGTCTCAGGTTTGGTATAAGCAGTGAGATATCACATCTCATGCTATAGGAAGGGTCTCAGGATTGGAATGGGAAGGAGTTGGATATCACATCTCCTGCTATAGGAAGGGTCTCAGGTTTGGTATAAGCAGTGAGATATCACATCTCATGCTATAGGAAGGGTCTCAGGATTGGAATGGGAAGGAGTTGGATATCACATCTCATGTTATAGGAAGGATCTCAGGTTTGGTATAAGCATTGAGATATCACATCTCTGCTATCGGAAGGGTCTCAGGATTGGAATGGTAAGGAGTTGGATATTCCCATCTCATGTTATAGGAAGGGTCTCAGGTTTGGTATTAGAAGCATTGAGATATCACATCTCATGCTATAGGAAGGGTCTCAGGATTGGAATGGGAAGGACTTGGATATCACATCTCATGCTATAGGGAGGGTCTCAGGATTGGAATGGGAAGGACTTAGATATCACATATCATTTTTGTTGGTCTCAGTTTTGATATTAGAAGCATTGAGATATCACATCTCATGCTATCGGAAGTGTCTCAGTATTGGAATGGGAAGGAGCTGGATATCACATCTCATGCTAAAGGAAGGGTCTCAGGTTTGGAACGGGAAGGAGTTGGATATCACATCTCATGCTATAGGAAGGGTCTCAGGTTTGGTATAAGCATTGATATATCAAATCTCATGCTATAGGAAGGGTCTCAGGATTGGAATGGAAGGAGTTGGATATCACATCTCATGTTATAGGAAGGATCTCAGGTTTGGTATTAGAAGCATTGAGACATCACATCTCATGCTATAGGAAGGGTCTCAGGATTGGAATGGGAAGGAGTTGGATATCACATCTCATGCTATAGGAAGGGTCTCAGGTTTGGTATAAGCATTGAGATATCACATCTCATGCTATAGGAAGGGTCTCAGGATTGGAATGGGAAGGAGTTGTATATGACATCTCATGCCGTAGGAAGGGTCTCAGGTTTGGTATAAGCATTGAGATATCACATCTCTGCTATCGGAAGAGTCTCAGGATTGGAATGGGAAGGAGTTGGATATCCCATCTCATGTTATAGGAAGAGTCTCAGGTTTGGTATTAGAAGCATTGAGATATCACATCTCATGCTATAGGAAGTGTCTCAGGATTGGAATGGGAAGGACTTGGATATCACATCTCATGCTATAGGGAGGGTCTCAAGTTTGATATTAGAAGCATTGAGATATCACATCTCATGCTATAGGAAGGGTCTCAGGATTGGAATGGGAAGGACTTAGATATCACATATCATTTTTGTTGGTCTCAGTTTTGATATTAAAAGCATTGAGATATCACATCTCATGCTATAGGATTGGTCTCCGGATTGGAATGTGAAGGATTTGGATATTACATCTCATGCTAAAGGAAGGGTCTCAGGTTTGGAATGGGAAGGAGTTGGATATGACATCTCTTGTTATAGGGAGGGTCTCAGGATTTGAATGGCAAGGAGTTGGATATCACATCTCATGCCATAGGAAGGGTCTCAGGTTTGTTATAAGCATTGAGATATCACATCTCTGCTATCGGAAGGGTCTCAGGATTGGAATGGGAAGGACTTAGATATCACATCTCATGCTATAGAGAGGGTCTCAGTTTTGATATTAGAAGCATTGAGATACCACATCTCATGCTATCGGAAGGGTCTCAGGATTGGAATGGGAGGAGCTGGATATCACATCTCATGCTAAAGGAAGGGTCTCAGGTTTGGAAGGGGAAGGATTTGGATATCACATCTCATGTTATAGGATGGGTCTCAGGTTTGGTATTAGAAGCATTGTGATATCACATCTCATGCTATAGGAAGTGTCTCAGGATTGGAATGGGAAGGAGTTGGATATCACATCTCATGCTATAGGAAGGGTTTCAGGTTTGGTAGAAGCATTGAGATATCACATCTCATGCTATAGGAAGAGTCTCAGGTTTGGGAAGGGAAGGATTTGGATTTCACATCTCATGTTATAGGATGGTTCACATGTTTGGTTTTTGAAGCATTGAGATATCACATCTCATGCTATCGGAAGGGTCTCAGGTTTGGTATTAGAAGCATTGAGATATCACATCTCATGCTATAGGATTGGTCTCCGGATTGGAATGTGAAGGATTGGATATCACATCTCATGCTAAAGGAAGGGTCTCAGGTTTGGAATGGGAAGGAGTTGGATATGACATCTCTTGTTATAGGGAGGGTCTCAGGATTTGAATGGCAAGGAGTTGGATATCACATCTCATGCCATAGTAAGGGTCTCAGGTTTGGTAGAAGCATTGAGATATCACATCCCATGCTATAGGAAGGGTCTCAGGATTGGAATGGAAAGGAGTTGGATATCACATCTCATGCCATAGGAAGGGTCTCAGGTTTGGTATAAGCATTGAGATATCACATCTCTACTATCGTAAGGGTCTCAGGATTGGAATAGGAAGGAGTTGGATATCCCATCTCATGCCTTAAGAAGGGTCTCAGGTTTGGTATTAGAAGCATTGAGATATCACATCTCATGCTATAGGAAGGGTCTAAGGATTGGAATGGGAAGGAGTTGGATATCACATTTTATGCTATAGGAAGGGTCTCAGGTTTGGTATTACAAGCATTGTGATATTATATCTCATGGTATAGGAAGGGTCTCAGGATTGGATTGGGAAGGAGTTGGATATCACATCTCATGCTATAGGAAGGGTCTCAGGTTTGGAATGGGAAGGGTTTGTACATCACATCTCTTGCTGTAGGAAGGGCCTCAGGTTTGGTATGAGAAACATTGAGATATCACATCTCATGTTATAGGAAGGATATCAGGTTTGGTATTAGAAGCATTGAGATATCACATCTCTGCTATCGAAAGGGTCTCAGGATTGGAATGGGAAGGAGTTGGATATCCCATCTCATGTTATAGGAAGGGTCTCAGATTTGGTATTAGAAGCATTGAGATATCACATCTCATGCTATAGGAAGGGTCTCAGGATTGGAATGGGAAGGGCTTGGATATCCCATCTCATGTTATAGGACGGGTCTCAGGTGTGGTATTAGAAGCATTGAGATATCACATTGCATGCTGTAGGAATGGTCTCAGGTTTGGAATGGGAAGGAATTGGATATCACATCTCATGTCATAGGAAGGATCTCAGGTTTTCTATTAGAAGCATTGAGATATCACATCTCATGCTATAGGAATGGTCTCAGGATTGGAATGGGAAGGAGTTGGATATTACATTCTTGCTATAGGAAGGGTCTCAGGTTTGCAATAGGAAGGAGTTGGATATCACATATGCTATAGGAAGGGTCTCAGGTTTGGAACACGGGAAGGAGTTGGATATCACATCTCATGCTTTAAGAAGGGTCTCAGTTTTGGTATTAGAAGCATTGAGATATCACATCTCATGCTATAGGAAGGGTCTCAGGATTGGAATGGAAAGGAGTTGGATATCACATCTCATGCCATAGGAAGGGTCTCAGGTTTGGTATAAGCATTGATATATCACATCTCTGCTATCGTAAGGGTCTCAGGATTGGAATAGGAAGGAGTTGGATATCCCATCTCATGCTTTAAGAAGGGTCTCAGGTTTGGTATTAGAAGCATTGAGATATCACATCTCATGCTATAGGAAGGGTCTAAGGATTGGAATGGGAAGGAGTTGGATATCACATCTTATGCTATAGGAAGGGTCTCAGGTTTGGTATTACAAGCATTGTGATATTACATCTCATGCTATAGGAAGAGTCTCAGGATTGGATTGGGAAGGAGTTGGATATCACATCTCATGCTATAGGAAGGGTCTCAGGTTTGGAATGGGAAGGATTTGTACATCACATCTCTTGCTATAGGAAGGGCCTCAGGCTTGGAATGGGAAGGAGTTGGATATCACATCTCAAGCTATCTCAGGATTGGAATGGGAAGGAGTTTGATATCACATCTCAAGCTATAGGAAGGGTCTCAGGTTTGAAAAGGGGAAGGATTTGGATTTCACATCTCATGTTTTAGGACGGGTCTCAGGTTTGGTATTAGAAACATTGAGATATCCCATCTCATGGTATAGGAAGGGTCTCAGGATTGGATTGGGAAGGAGTTGGATATCACATCTCATGCAATAGGAAGGGTCTCAGGTTTGGTAGAAGCATTGAGATATCACATCTCATGCTATAGGAAGGGTCTCAGGATTGGAATGGAAAGGAGTTGGATATCACATCTCATGCCATAAGAAGGGTCTCAGCTTTGGTATAAGCATTGAGATATCACATCTCTGCTATCGTAAGGGTCTCAGGATTGGAATAGGAAGGAGTTGGATATCCCATCTCATGCTTTAAGAAGCGTCTCAGGTTTGGTATTAGAAGCATTGAGATATCACATCTCATGCTATAGGAAGGGTCTAAGGATTGGAATGGGAAGGAGTTGGATATCACATTTTATGCTATAGGAAGGGTCTCAGGTTTGGTATGAGAAACATTGAGATATCACATCTCATGTTATTGGAAGGATATCAATTTTGGTATTAGAAGCATTGAGATATCACATCTCTGCTATCGAAAGGGTCTCAGGATTGGAATGGGAAGGGGTTGGATATCCCATCTCATGTTATAGGAAGGGTCTCAGGTTTGGTATTAGAAGCATTGAGATATCACATCTCATGCTATAGGAAGGGTCTCAGGATTGGAATGGGAAGGGCTTGGATATCCCATCTCATGTTATAGGACGGGTCTCAGGTGTGGTATTAGAAGCATTGAGATATCACATTGCATGCTGTAGGAAGGGTCTCAGGTTTGGAATGGGAAGGAGTTGGATATCACATATGCTAAAGGAAAGGTCTCAGGTTTGGAAGGGGAAGGATTTGGATCTCACATCTCATGTTTTAGGACGGGTCTCAGGTTTGGTATTAGAAGCCTTGAGATATCACATCTCATGGTATGATAAGGGTCTCAGGATTGGAATGGGAAGGAGTTGGACATCACATCTCAAGCTATCTCAGGATTGGAATGGGAAGGAGTTTGATATCACATCTCGAGCTATAGGAAGGGTGTCAGGATTGGGAAGGGAAGGATTGGGATTTCACATCTCATGTTATAGGATGGTTCTCAGGTTTGGTATTAGAAGCATTGAGATATCACATCTCATGCTATAGGAAGGGTCTCAGGATTGGAATGTGAAGGATTTGGATATCACATCATGCTAAAGGTAGGGTCTCAGGTTTGGTATAAGCATTGAGATATCACATCTCTGCTATCGGAAGGGTCTCAGGATTGGATTGGGAAGGAGTTGGATATCCCTTATGCTATAGGAAGGGTATCAGGTTAGAATGGGAAGGAGTTGGATATCACATCTCATGCTATAGGAAGGGTCTCAAGATTGAAATGGGAAGGATTTGGATATCCCATCTCTTGCTATAGGAAGGGTCTCAGGTTTTTTATTAGAAACATTGAGATATCACATCTCATGCTATAGGAAGGGTTTCAGGATTGGAATGGGAAGGAGTTGGATATCCCTTCTCATGCTAAAGGAAGGTCAGGTTGGAATGGGAAGGAGTTGGATATCACATCTCGTTATAGGAAGGGTCTCAGGATTGGAATGGGAAGGATTTGGATATCACAGCTCTTGCTATAGGAAGGGTCTCAGGTTTTTTATTAGAAACATTGAGCCATCACATCTCATGCTATAGGAAGGGTTTCAGAATTGGAATGGAAGGATTTGGATATCACATCTCATGCTAATTGAAGGGTCTCAGGTTTGGAAGGGGAAGGATTTGGATATCATATCTCATGTTATAGGACGGGTCCCAGGTTTGGTATCAGAAGCATTGAGATATCACATCTCATGCTATAGGAGGTGTCTCAGGATTGGAATGGGAAGGAGTTGGATATCACGTCTCATGTTATAGGAAGGGTCTCAGGATTGGAATGGCAAGGAGTTGGATATCACATCTCATGCTAAAGGAAGGGTCTCAGGTTTGATAGAAGCATTGAGATCACATCTCATGCTATAGGAAGGAACTCAGGATTGCAATGGGAAGGAGTTGGATATCACATCTCATGCCTTAGGATGGGTCATCAGGTTTGGTATAAGCATTGAGATATCACATCTCTGCTATCGGAAGGGTCTCAGGATAGGAATGGGAAGGACTTAGATACTCATACTATAGGGAGGGTCTCAGTTTTGATATTAGAAGCATTGAGCTATCACATCTCATGCTATCGGAAGGGTCTCAGGATTGGAATGGGATGGAGTTGGATATCACATCTCAAGCTATCTCAGGATTGGAATGGGAAGGAGTTTGATATCACATCTCAAGCTATAGGAAGGGTCTCAGGTTTGGAAGGGGAAGTATTTGGATCTCACATCTCATGTTTTAGGACGGGTCTCAGGTTTGGTATTAGAAGCATTGAGATATCACATCTCATGGTATAGGAAGGGTCTCAGGATTGGAATGGGAAGGAGTTGGATATCACATCTCAAGCTATCTCAGGTTTGGAATGGGAAGGAGTTTGATATCACATCTCAAGCTATAGGAAGGGTCTCAGGTTTGGAAAGGGAAGGATTTGGATTTCACATCTCATGTTATAGGATGGTTCTCATGTTTGGTTTTAGTAGCATTGAGATATCACATCTCATGCTATCGGAAGGGTCTCAGGTTTGGAAAGGGAAGGATTTGGAGTTCACATGTTATAGGATGGTTCTCAGGTTTGGTTTTAGAAGCATTACGATATAACATCTCATGCTATAGGAAGGGTCTCAGGTTTGGAATGGGAAGGAGTTGGATATCACATTGAATGGGAAGGAGTTTGATATCACATCTCAAGCTATAGGAAGGGTCTCAGGTTTGGAAAGGGAATGATTTGGATTTCACATCTCATGTTATAGGATGGTTCTCATGTTTGGTTTTAGAAGCATTGAGATATCACATCTCATGCTATCAGAAGGGTCTCAGGTTTGGAATGGGAAGGAGTTTGATATCAGATCTCATGCTATAGGAAGGATCTCAGGTTTGGTATTAGAAGCATTGAGATATCACATCTCATGCTATAGGAAGGGTCTAAGGATTGGAATGGGAAGGAGTTGGATATCACATTTTATGCTATAGGAAGGGTCTCAGGTTTGGTATGAGAAACATTGAGATATCACATCTCATGTTATTGGAAGGATATCAATTTTGGTATTAGAAGCATTGAGATATCACATCTCTGCTATCGAAAGGGTCTCAGGATTGGAATGGGAAGGGGTTGGATATCCCATCTCATGTTATAGGAAGGGTCTCAGGTTTGGTATTAGAAGCATTGAGATATCACATCTCATGCTATAGGAAGGGTCTCAGGATTGGAATGGGAAGGGCTTGGATATCCCATCTCATGTTATAGGACGGGTCTCAGGTGTGGTATTAGAAGCATTGAGATATCACATTGCATGCTGTAGGAAGGGTCTCAGGTTTGGAATGGGAAGGAGTTGGATATCACATATGCTAAAGGAAAGGTCTCAGGTTTGGAAGGGGAAGGATTTGGATCTCACATCTCATGTTTTAGGACGGGTCTCAGGTTTGGTATTAGAAGCCTTGAGATATCACATCTCATGGTATGATAAGGGTCTCAGGATTGGAATGGGAAGGAGTTGGACATCACATCTCAAGCTATCTCAGGATTGGAATGGGAAGGAGTTTGATATCACATCTCGAGCTATAGGAAGGGTGTCAGGATTGGGAAGGGAAGGATTGGGATTTCACATCTCATGTTATAGGATGGTTCTCAGGTTTGGTATTAGAAGCATTGAGATATCACATCTCATGCTATAGGAAGGGTCTCAGGATTGGAATGTGAAGGATTTGGATATCACATCATGCTAAAGGTAGGGTCTCAGGTTTGGTATAAGCATTGAGATATCACATCTCTGATGTACAAACCCTTCCCATTCCAAACCTGAGACCCTTCCTATAGCATGAGATGTGATATCCAACTCCTTCCCAATCCAATCCTGAGACCCTTCCTATATGAGATGTAATATCACAATGCTTGTAATACCAAACCTGAGACCCTTCCTATAGCATAAGATGTGATATCCAACTCCTTCCCATTCCAATCCTTAGACCCTTCCTATAGCATGAGATGTGATATCTCAATGCTTCTAATACCAAACCTGAGACGCTTCTTAAAGCATGAGATGGGATATCCAACTCCTTCCTATACCAATCCTGAGACCCTTATGATAGCAGAGATGTGATATCTCAATGCTTATACCAAACCTGAGACCCTTCCTATGGCATGAGATGTGATATCCAACTCCTTCCCATTCCAATCCTGGGACCCTTCCTATACCATGAGATGTGATATCTCAATGCTTCTACCAAACCTGAGACCCTTCCTATAGCATGAGATGTGATATCCAACTCCTTCCCATTCAAATCCTGAGACCCTTCCTATACCATGAGATGTGATATCTCAATGTTTCTAATACCAAACCTGAGACCCGTCCTAAAACATGAGATGTGAGATCCAAATCCTTCCCCTTCCAAACCTGAGACCCTTCCTATAGCTTGAGATGTGATATCAAACTCCTTCCCATTCCAATCCTGAGATAGCTTGAGATGTGATATCCAACTCCTTCCCATTCCAATCCTGAGACCCTTCCGATAGCATGAGATGTGATATCTCAATGCTTCTAATATCAAAACTGAGACCCTCCCTATAGCATGAGATGTGATATCTGAGTCCTTCCCATTCCTATCCTGAGACCCTTCCGATAGCAGAGATGTGATATCTCAATGCTTATACCAAACCTGAGACCCTTCCTATAGCATGAGATGTGATATCTCAATGCTTCTATCAAACCTGAGACCCTTCCTTTAGCATGAGATGTGATATCCAACTCCTTCCCATTCCAATCCTGAGACCCTTTCTATAGCATGAGATGTAATATCTCAATGCTTCTATCAAACCTGAGACCCTTCCTTTAGCATGAGATGTGATATCCAACTTCGCCTTCCAAACCTGAGACCCTTCCTTTAGCATGAGATGTGATATCCAAATCCTTCCCATTCCAATCCTGAAACCCTTCCTATACCATGAGATGTGATATCTCTATTTTTCTAATAAAAAACATGAGACCCTTCCTGTAGCAAGAGATATGATATCCAAATCCTTCCCATTCCAATCCTGAGACCCTTCCTATAACATGAGATGTGATATCCAACTCCTTCCCATTCCAACCTGAGACCCTTCCTATAGAATGAGAAGGGATATCCAACTCCTTCCCATTCCAATCCTGAGACCCTTCCTATACCATGAGATGTGATATCTCAATGCTTCTAATACCAAACCTGGGACCCGTCCTATAACATGAGATATGATATCCAAATCCTTCCCATTCCAATCCTGAAACCCTTCCTTTAGCATGAGATGTGATATCTCAATGTTTCTAATAAAAAACCTGAGACCCTTCCTATAGCAAGAGATGTGATATCCAAATCCTTCCCATTCCAATCCTGAGACCCTTCCTATAACATGAGATGTGATATCCAACTCCTTCCCATTCCAATCCTGAAACCCTTCCTATGGCATGAGATGTGATATCCAACTCCTTCCCAATCCAATCCTGAGACCATTGTGATATCTCAATGCTTATACCTATCCTGAGACCCTTCCTATGGCATGAGATGTGATATCCAACTCCTTCCCATTCCAATCCTGAGACCCTTCCTATAGCATGAGATGTGATATCTCAATGCTTCTAATATCAAACCTGAGATCCTTCCTATAACATGAGATGTGATATCCAAATCCTTCCACTTCCAAACCTGAGACCCTCCCTTTAGCATGAGATGTGATATCCGACTCCTTCCCAATCCAATCCTGAGACCAATGTGATATCTCAATGCTTCTACCAAAACTGAGACCCTTCCTTTAGCATGAGATGTGATATCCAACTCCTTCCCATTCCAATCCTGAGACCCTTCTGATAGCATGAGATGTGATATCTCAATGCTTCTAATACCAAACCTGAGATCCTTCCGATAGCATGAGATGTGATATCTCAATGCTTCTAATACCAAACCCGAGATCTTCCTATAGCATGAGATGTGATATCTCAATGCTTCTATCAAACCTGAGACACTTCCTTTAGCATGAGATGTGATATCCAACTCCTTCCCATTCCAATCCTGAGACCCTTCCTATAGCATAAGATGTAATATCTCAATGCTTCTATCAAACCTGAGACCCTTCCTTTAGCATGAGATGTGATATCCAACTCCTTCCCCTTCCAAACCTGAGACCCTTCCTTTAGCATGAGATGTGATATCCAAATCCTTCCCATTCCAATCCTGAAACCCTTCCTATACCATGAGATGTGTTATCTCTATGTTTCTAATAAAAAACATGAGACCCTTCCTATAGCAAGAGATATGATATCCAAATCCTTCCCATTCCAATCCTGAGACACTTCCTATAACATGAGATGTGATATCCAACTCCTTCCCATTCCAACCTGAGACCCTTCCTATAGCATGAGAAGGGATATCCAACTCCTTCCCATTCCAATCCTGAGACCCTTCCTATTCCATGAGATGTGATATCTCAATGCTTCTAATACCAAACCTGGGACCTGTCCTATAACATGAGATATGATATCCAAATCCTTCCCATTCCAATCCTGAAACCCTTCCTTTAGCTTGAGATGTGATATCTCAATGTTTCTAATAAAAAACTTGAGACCCTTCCTATAGCAAGAGATGTGATATCCAAATCCTTCCCATTCCACTCCTGAGACCCTTCCTATAACATGAGATGAGATATCCAACTCCTTCCCATTCCAATCCTGAAACCCTTCTTATAGCATGAGATGTGATATCTCAATATTTCTAATAAAAAACCTGAGACCCTTCCTATAGCAAGAGATGTGATATCCAAATCCTTCCCATTCCAATCCTGAGATCCTTCCTATAACATGAGATGTGATATCCAATTCCTTCCCATTCCAAACCTGAGACCCTTCCTATTGGATGAGATGTGATATCCAACTCCTTCCCATTCCAATCCTGAGACCAATGTGATATCTCAATGCTTATACCAAACCTGAGACCCTTCATATGGCATGAGATGTGATATCCAACTCCTTCCCATTCCAATCCTGAGACACTTCCTATAGCATGAGATGTGATATCTCAATGCTTCTACCAAAACTGAGACCCTTCCTTTAGCATGAGATGTGATATCCAACTCCTTCCCATTCCAATCCTGAGACCCTTCCTATACCATGAGATGTGATATCTCAATGTTTCTAATACCAAACCTGAGACCCGTCCTAAAACATGAGATGTGAGATCCAAATCCTTCCCCTTCCAAACCTGAGACCCTTCCTATAGCTTGAGATGTGATATCAAACTCCTTCCCATTCCAATCCTGAGATAGCTTGAGATGTGATATCCAACTCCTTCCCATTCCAATCCTTTGACCCTTCCGATAGCATGAGATGTGATATCTCAATGTTTCTCATACCAAACCTGAGGCCCTTCCTATAGCAAGAGATGTGATGTACAAATCCTTCCCATTCCAAACCTGAGACCCTTCCTATAGCATGAGATGTGATATCCAACTCCTTCCCAATCCAATCCTGAGACCCTTCCTATAGCATGAGATGTAATATCACAATGCTTGTAATACCAATCCTGAGACCCTTCCTATAGCATAAGATGTGATATCCAACTCCTTCCCATTCCAATCCTGAGACCCTTCCTATACCATGAGATGTGATATCTCAATGCTTCTAATACCAAACCTGGGACCCGTCCTATAACATGAGATATGATATCCAAATCCTTCCCATTCGAATCCTGAAACTCTTCCTTTAGCATGAGATGTGATATCTCAATGTTTCTAATAAAAAACCTGAGACCCTTCCTATAGCAAGAGATGTGATATCCAAATCCTTCCCATTCCAATCCTGAGACCCTTCCTATAACATGAGATGTGATATCCAACTCCTTCCCATTCCAATCCTGAAACCCTTCCTATAGCATGAGATGTGATATCTCAATGTTTCTGATAAAAAACCTGAGACCCTTCCTATAGCAAGAGATGTGATATCCAAATCCTCCCCATTCTAATCCTGAGATCCTTCCTATAACATGAGATGTGATATCCAATTCCTTCCCATTCCAAACCTGAGACCCTTCCTATTGGATGAGATGTGATATCCAACTCCTTCCTAATCCAATCCTGAGACCAATGTGATATCTCAATGCTTATACCAAACCTGAGACCCTTCCTATGGCATGAGATGTGATATCCAACTCCTTCCCATTCCAATCCTGAGACCCTTCCTATAGCATAAGATGTAATATCTCAATGCTTCTATCAAACCTGAGACCCTTCCTTTAGCATGAGATGTGATATCCAACTCCTTCCCCTTCCAAACCTGAGACCCTTCCTTTAGCATGAGATGTGATATCCAAATCCTTCCCATTCCAATCCTGAAACCCTTCCTATACCATGAGATGTGTTATCTCTATGTTTCTAATAAAAAACATGAGACCCTTCCTATAGCAAGAGATATGATATCCAAATCCTTCCCATTCCAATCCTGAGACACTTCCTATAACATGAGATGTGATATCCAACTCCTTCCCATTCCAACCTGAGACCCTTCCTATAGCATGAGAAGGGATATCCAACTCCTTCCCATTCCAATCCTGAGACCCTTCCTATTCCATGAGATGTGATATCTCAATGCTTCTAATACCAAACCTGGGACCTGTCCTATAACATGAGATATGATATCCAAATCCTTCCCATTCCAATCCTGAAACCCTTCCTTTAGCTTGAGATGTGATATCTCAATGTTTCTAATAAAAAACTTGAGACCCTTCCTATAGCAAGAGATGTGATATCCAAATCCTTCCCATTCCACTCCTGAGACCCTTCCTATAACATGAGATGAGATATCCAACTCCTTCCCATTCCAATCCTGAAACCCTTCTTATAGCATGAGATGTGATATCTCAATATTTCTAATAAAAAACCTGAGACCCTTCCTATAGCAAGAGATGTGATATCCAAATCCTTCCCATTCCAATCCTGAGATCCTTCCTATAACATGAGATGTGATATCCAATTCCTTCCCATTCCAAACCTGAGACCCTTCCTATTGGATGAGATGTGATATCCAACTCCTTCCCATTCCAATCCTGAGACCAATGTGATATCTCAATGCTTATACCAAACCTGAGACCCTTCATATGGCATGAGATGTGATATCCAACTCCTTCCCATTCCAATCCTGAGACACTTCCTATAGCATGAGATGTGATATCTCAATGCTTCTACCAAAACTGAGACCCTTCCTTTAGCATGAGATGTGATATCCAACTCCTTCCTATTCCAATCCTGAGACCCTTCCTATAGCATGAGATGTGATATCTCAATGCTTCTACCAAACCTGAGACCCTTCCTATAGCATGAGATGTGATATCCAACTCCTTCCCATTCCAATCCTGAGACCCTTCCTATACCATGAGATGTGATATCTCAATGTTTCTAATACCAAACCTGAGACCCGTCCTAAAACATGAGATGTGAGATCCAAATCCTTCCCCTTCCAAACCTGAGACCCTTCCTATAGCTTGAGATGTGATATCAAACTCCTTCCCATTCCAATCCTGAGATAGCTTGAGATGTGATATCCAACTCCTTCCCATTCCAATCCTTTGACCCTTCCGATAGCATGAGATGTGATATCTCAATGTTTCTCATACCAAACCTGAGGCCCTTCCTATAGCAAGAGATGTGATGTACAAATCCTTCCCATTCCAAACCTGAGACCCTTCCTATAGCATGAGATGTGATATCCAACTCCTTCCCAATCCAATCCTGAGACCCTTCCTATAGCATGAGATGTAATATCACAATGCTTGTAATACCAATCCTGAGACCCTTCCTATAGCATAAGATGTGATATCCAACTCCTTCCCATTCCAATCCTGAGACCCTTCCTATACCATGAGATGTGATATCTCAATGCTTCTAATACCAAACCTGGGACCCGTCCTATAACATGAGATATGATATCCAAATCCTTCCCATTCGAATCCTGAAACTCTTCCTTTAGCATGAGATGTGATATCTCAATGTTTCTAATAAAAAACCTGAGAGCCTTCCTTTAGCAAGAGATGTGATATCCAAATCCTTCCCATTCCAATCCTGAGACCCTTCCTATAACATGAGATGTGATATCCAACTCCTTCCCATTCCAACCCTGAAACCCTTCCTATAGCATGAGATGTGATATCTCAATGTTTCTGATAAAAAACCTGAGACCCTTCCTATAGCAAGAGATGTGATATCCAAATCCTCCCCATTCCAATCCTGAGATCCTTCTTATAACATGAGATGTGATATCCAATTCCTTCCCATTCCAAACCTGAGACCCTTCCTATTGGATGAGATGTGATATCCAACTCCTTCCCAATCCAATCCTGAGACCAATGTGATATCTCAATGCTTATACCAAACCTGAGACCCTTCCTATGGCATGAGATGTGATATCCAACTCCTTCCCATTCCAATCCTGAGACCCTTCCTATAGCATGAGATGTGATATCTCAATGCTTCTACCAAAACTGAGACCCTTCCTTTAGCATGAGATGTGATATCCAACTCCTTCCCATTCCATTCCTGAGACCCTTCCTATAGCATGAGATGTGATATCTCAATGCTTCTAATATCAAACCTGAGATCCTTCCTGTTAGGAAAGATTTCGTAATTGTAGGTAATCTTCCTTCCATGTGGCAACCCCTAAACTTTTTGCTATTGTTTTTAACCTTGTTCTTGACTTTGCCAGAGAAGTACAGCCTTCTGCCGCACTTCTCTGGGCTTTCGCTCCTTTCTTACGGGGAAACTGACATGCCCTTAAGACAGTCAGTACCGGGGAACGTTGTTTCCCGTAGTTTCTTTTATCGTGTCGCAGCTTTAGTGCAACACGACACAAGAGGGCACTGTAAGCTAAGTTACAGCTCTCTTGGGTCTCTAGCCTTCTACAGGCCCTAGATACTCGTTTAGGATGGTATTTGATCGGTGCAAGTCATTCAGGGACTGGAATGGTGGCAGCGATCGTTTTGTATATTTTGAGCTCCTTTTGGCGTTCTGAGCACGTTTTTGCACTGAACCCAAAATGGTGGCCTGGCTCCCCAAAATGGCCAGACCACGAGGCTCCTTTGTCCTGTCCACTGACCGTCTTGCTCCCTTCACCTTCCCCAGGTCCAGCGACCTGGAAACCTTCCTTATTTGGGCATGTACTTTCCCGCGAAACACGGATGCTTTTGCGGGCTTCTACATGTCGTTTGTGTGCCTCCAGGGTGTGGGCTGGGATGTCTGGTCCCAATACACATCCTGGGTGCCAGAGAGTCTAGGGTGGTGTGAATGCTTGGGACCACCGTGGTCCGTGATTGGTCCACGTATGGTATGTGTGTTGATGAGCGGATCTCACATTGGCTCCCCTCCGTTTTGGCGCGAAGGGAACCATGGATAAGAGGAGGCTGGAAACACCACTACCATGTCGATCTCCTGAGTTCTCACGAACGAAGGAATGCAGGAGCCAAGTATCCTGCAACCAAGAGGCTGGACCGAGGAATCGCTGGTGACCCGCTGAAGGAATCCTCCTTTGCACTGCTGTCGTCCTGAAAGTCCCTGTCCTCCTTTGATCGAACCAGATGGCCTGTACTGGTGCTTCGACCTTTGGGATAGCAGTAACAGCTATTCCCGGCATCTTCAACCATCTCCTGCCAAGTAAGCCTTCGGAAGCGTCTCTGGGCCATCCAGTTGACTGACCAGCTTACAAAGGAGTCTGGCTCTGCAACCGCCGCCAGGTTGTGCAGTATCTCGAGTCCTTGTCACTCTCCCACGCTTCGTGCACTTGGCGTTCCCAGGTCTGAAGGGAGGAGTGTACTTTTGACTCAGATACGCACGGCCGCTCCGTTGTCCTGCTGCGGCAACAAACTGTGCCGGTTTCGTCGATTGGGACGTCTTTTTGCTCTACACGACTACAAAGCGTTCCCTGCTCTTCTGAACCTGCCAGCTGCTGAAACTAACGTGGAGAAGCCTGGGACTGCTTGCTTCGGGGACCGGTGAGTAGCATAGCTAGGATCTGGTCGCCCTCCTGCAGTAGCCCATTGCTTTTCCCCGCTGTGTAAAACAGCACCCTTTTCGCCCGTACTCGCGCTCTGCTTCTGCCCGCTGTGGAGGCTGCGCTTGAGTTGCGGACCCTGTTCTTCTTCTGCTGTGCACTAACCCGAACTGCCTGACTTCCTTCGAAGAGCTTCTCCTTTTGCCCGTTGGCACCAGCGCGTGCAGGTACTTTGAGCACCAGGCTCCACTCTTCGCAGGGCTCGGACTTCCATCTAGTTAGGTGCCTATGAAGGCGAACTGAGTCGAAAGCATTATCGCACTGCCTGTTTTCCTTCCCTTTCAGGTGGACTACATATTTCGTGCTTTAAACGCTTGCGACTGTAGTATTTGTATATATATTGTGTTGATATGGTATGTGTTGGTTTAATATTGTGATATTGTGCTTTTCTCGCTACGGTCGTTGTTTTAAAGGCCTTAAAATAAATGTGTATATATTTTTGATATAACACCTGTTTGGAGTAGTTTGTAAGTGTTCTGGTTTTGTGTGCTCATTGCGGGCTTTCAGTCACCCTCACCCCTCTTGAGATCTAGTCTTGACCGCCGCGATCGCTACCTTGATTGGTCTGGCTCGTCCAGAGGTTACCCTGTTCCAAGTAATTAGGTTGGCCTTCTGAACTTCTGCGCCACCAGGACAGAGTTCAGAAATCCGTCTTAACAAATTGGTGGCAGCGGTGGGATACGACTGAAGGTATCCAGTGTTGCGCTCGAACTAAGGCATTTCAGGTTATTCCAACCAGTACACGTAGTGAATTGTTGTAATATAACTTTAAAAAGGCCATAGTCCTATCACACAGTATGGAAACAAGTACCTTGTTAACTTTGAATGCTTCTAAATCAGAAACACTAAAAAAGATGTGTGCGGAGAGAGTGGTTTCCTCTCAAGGCACGAAATTGGAAATGATCCAAAGAATCGTGGCGTGGCAAGAAGCGCAGCTTGACGCTATCACTTCTGAGGACAGTGCGGAAGGTGGTGGGGCTGCTCTCACTGGCAGAACCGACGGTTCTGCCGCCGCACTGATCCATCGCGACCACGAGGACAGGGAGGACGAGATGTCTAATGTTTCCTCTGCCAGTGCTGATGGGGAGGCTATGCTTGAATTCAAGAAGCAAGAGCTGCGGTTTAGGCAGCAGGAGCTTGAATTCAGCATAGCCAAACTAAAAATCGAACAGGCAGAAAAACAAAAAGACAGGGATCACCAGTTGGAACTGGCCAAGCTTCAGGTTGCAACTGGGTCCGCGGGTCCTGGACATGGGTCTGGGGCCTCCTCTCATCCACGGTTTCCAAAAGATCTGCTCAGTGTGTATGAAGAAGGGAATGACATTATGGACTGGCTGAATGCGTTTGAGTATGCATGCGAAGTTCAGAAAGTTGACAATGCTGATAAGATTGCGTGGTTACTCAGTAGACTGCCCCATTCTGGCTGTAGTGCCATTATGGAGATGTCGAAGGCTGAGCGAGCTGATTTCGCAATGTTGAAGCAGACTCTCATTTTAAAGTTTGGGAAGACTCCGGCCCAATATTTAAAACGTTTTAGAGAGTATAAGAAAAAGGAAGGTGGTACTTGGGTATCGTATGTCGCTGAATCCTTGAAAAACTTAACTGGCTGGGTCGAAGGTTATATGGTTTCTACCTTCGCCGGCATGATAAATCTTGTCATGCTGGAACATATTTTTGCTTCTTCTTCCCTGGAGCTTAAGCAGCATTTGGCCGATTCGAAGGAGATAGATCCTAAGAAGCTGGCCATTGCAGCAGATTTATGGGTGTCACATCGAGTGTCCCATAAGGACAAAACTCATCCTGGTAAGCAGGAGGAAGGGAAAAAGTTCAAAGATATGGCGGGTGGGGAATCTGCTAAATCTTCTTCCCATAAGGGCCACAAACAGAAAAACAAGGGTAAAACACACGAGAACTCACAGGGTAGTGGAGGGCAGCCTCCGAAACAGAACTCTGGTTACAATAAGCCTCCCTATGTAAACAGACCCATTGGATCGTGTTTTGCTTGTGGAGCAACTGACCATGTGAAGGGGGATCCCCGTTGTAAGGTTAGACCTTTGGGGGTCCACTCCGCTAATCTGGCCTTCTCCTCCTACGAGGAAGAAGAGATTACAGGAGCATCCTTCTCCTCAGACTCATTTCCCAGCGGAATAGAGGCTGAGGTAGTTTTAGTGTCCCTGGGTTCCTGGGAGCCTAAAGTCGCAGAGGCTTATGCTAAGATTCCGGATAATACCAAGCACTACTTTAAAGACAGTGGCCCTCATTACGACCCTGGCGGAGTCCGAAAATCGATGGCGGAAATGCAACCCCGCCATCGAATACCGCCCGTTGCGATTCGGACCCGTCACCGTAAAGTACGATGCCATTAGCGACACCGCAGTGAACGCCAACGCTAACTGCACCAAGCACGCGCGCCCTGCAAGACCGTAATATCCGCCATGGCGCAACGGTACGCGAATGCTGACCCCAGCGGACAGATACGGAACGCCATCAAGCATGGCGGAAAGTACCATTCCGCCATGGCGAGAAATACGGCATCGCGAACCAACCGTAAATGGGCCCATCGAGTGCCTGTACTCCACTCCCTGGCCACATTGCACAACTCCTCGTAGGCGCAATGTAGTCACACCATGCAACCAGTGAAATGCACAAGTCCCCCATCGCTTGCCCCCAGTGTAAATCAACATCCAAAGCAGCATCCTGAGGGAGACTGCATTAGCCCTGTACACATGCCAGTAGACAAACCAACCAGCAGCATAAGCATGTACCACACAAGTTGGCAGAGTGACTGAGCAGCCAGCCACATCTCAAGAGGGGCCAATGGGAGCTGTAGGGCACAGATGGCACGAATACAGAAGCAAATCCAACGGACCGGAGCATGACATCATAACAACATCCAGAATGGCAGCCCCCATCCCTGACCCAACTGGGCTCCGTAGGCAAACGCGGCCAGTCCAGAACCACACAACTCCACTCAGAAGCCGGAACACAATGCAGAACATCCCACAAATTGTGCCCCACAACCTGAATAAGCCACATCACTAGCAAAGAACAACGCTACACGGTGAACAACTGCACATAGATTTAATGCACATCATAAACACCAAGCCCATACAGCCATCTGCTAATGAACTCCAAAATAATAGCAGTACAGTGGGCTGCATCCGCAACAAATGACCAGCATCTCCCAGTGTGACGCCCTGTTCCTCCATGGTACACAGGGGCCACATTAACGTCCAAAAGGCAACACGGAAGCGCCTCGAACCGCAGGGCCGTCCCATGAAGTAGGCACTAGTCCATCTGAAAGGTCGAAATGTTGCTCCTAGCCACTAGTACTGCGTAAGGGCAAGTGGGCCATTGGCGATCGTCCCATAAGATGGTAATGGTGCTCCACTGATTGACTCGAAGCTGCAGGTGTCGACTGAAGAAGCCATCTGCAGGAGTGGCGTACAGATGGCAGCGGCAAAAGGGCAGGAGAAACCTGTCACCCAAATGAATAAAAAAAACAGTATGGGCATCCGGACTTCCAATGCATCACTCACTTCATTCGCCAAACTAATCCTACAACCACATGCATGGCAGCCCACTCAAAAGGAGCAATGTCACCCAGGAATCACTTGCGAATCACAACGAAAGTAATCGAGGAGCATACACCATTACAAACGAGTGTCTGTGTGCATGCGCCTGCCAAAACAGAATCCATCAAATGGGAATACTAACGTGCATAGACACAGGTGCCTGAAGGCGCGTCGAGACAGGGAGGGTACAACAAGGGCAGATAGACGCTGGTCCCACCATGGCAGCTTTGCATCACATAGCGCAGGGGAAGGGGACAGATCCCAAAAAGCCATGTACATGGCAAACTCCCAATCCAATCTTCTGTCCATGCATCCATTCATCATTCCCTCATCCCAATATGAAAACGCCTGAATATGTACTCACATCACATTAGAAATGTCCATTGAGTCTGTGCGTAATGCAGTCTGCAAAATCCACTGTGCTCCTGCCCGGATTACCAGTGCAGTGAAGTAACATGTATCTGGGTATGTCCTGCCTCATCGTCCACCACGCCATTGCGCATCCCATTCAATTCATACCAATCATTGCATTCCCGTCATGGGCCCTGTCCCAAGGACATTCTACAATAGAACGTTACACTTCCAGTCAGACCTGTGGGCGGCTCCTCGCCGCTAGTTGAAAACCAAAGGCGCTGTCCTTCGAATTCCTCATTTGCAACATCACGCCGAAAAGGCATCTGTGAACGCTTGGATACACAATTAGATCTATGTAGTGCGGCTGTGTGTGAAAATGTTAACTGGCTACAATCACTAATCGTAAACCCCGCCCGCCGGTGTACGTCGCCACAGTGCTGAATGAGGGTCCACCGTTGATCGAGTACTACATTCCACTGACCCCACCCAAGTACGTTTGCGACTGCAGATCTAGTACGTGAAACAATGGGACCATAGCAGAATTAACATATGAACCAATGTTGCACTGCCATCGGGATCAAATACATGATCGAAATTGCAAGATGCCATGCGTCAAATTGCAGCCTTGTGTGCGGGACGTGCCCGGCCGAAAGTTACTGCAGCTGCCACAGGTTGGATGAATCAGCACAGGTGGATGCAATACAGCCTGAAAACACATAAATTGTACGCCCAACCCCCTCCCACAACCACACCCACTCCAAAATGCTACCGGCAGGACTAGCGATGTTGGGCCTGGGGGACCTGATAGCACTGCAAGTACTCCAACTCCAAGAAGAAGACGAACTCCAACTACTACAACAACCGGCCGCACAGAGGAGACGCAGGAGGAGGGCAAGGCACGGGCAGCAAGGGCCACCAGCACAGCCACTACCACCACGCAGGCAGCCCGCAATCCCACGCCTCCGAGCCAATCCGTTCAACCTCACTGCTGAGCAGATCCACACCCTCTACCGTTTGGACCGGGACACCATAACCGCCATCGTCGACATGACACACGCTGACCTTGTCAGCATGATAGACAGCCCAACCGCCATTCCACCCCTACTGAAGGTGGTGTCTGTACTCCACTTCCTGGCCACAGGCACCTACCAGCACACAGTCGGACAGTTGCATGGCATTTCACAGCCACTATTGTCACGGACACTATTCCAAGTGCTTGATGCCCTCCTGAAGCACTCAGACGACTACATCTTCATGCCACGCTCGGAGCAGGAGCTCACAAACGCGAAAGTGGGATTCCATGCACTTGCCGGCATTCCGGGTTGCATTGGTGCCATCGACTGCACCCATGTGGAATTGGTTGTCCCACATGCCATGGAGGTCCAGTACCGCAACCGGAAACAGTATCATTCCATCAATGTACAAATGGTGTGTGACTCCAACAGGATCTTCACACACTGTTGTGCCCGATTTCCGGGATCGACCCATGATTCTATGGTCTTGAGGAACTCTACAATACCACGCTACATGGAGCGACACGCAGGGCACCGATCCTGGCTACTCGGTGAGTCTCATTTAATGCATGTGAATGTGGGGTAGGTGATGCGTCAATGACCTGGCAGGGAGGGGGGGGGGATGCGTACGTAGCAATGTCATTCCACCAACATACTCTATTGTCCACATACAGGTGATGCCGGGTATCCACTGAAGAGATGGCTCCTCACACCAATCCGGAACCCACAGGACCAGCATGAGGAGGACTACAACCATGCCCACTCACGCACCCGGGTAGTCATAGAACAGGCATTCGGCCTACTGAAGGCTCGTTTCCGCTGCCTCAGCAGGTCTGGCGGGGCACTCCTGTACCGCCATGAGAAGGTTGCAAAGATGGTCATGGCATGTGTCATGCTACACAACATGTGCGTACGTAGGAATGTGGCTATGCCCCCTGACGCAGAACTGCAGGCACCTGATGATGGACATGATGAGGGTGGGGATGTGGCAGCACCTCAAGGAGTCCGCGAGGCACAGGAGGCCCGTGAAAATCGTCAGCATATCATAGATGCATGCTTCTAGCACTCACGCCTGGTGGCTGTTACATGGACACGGGACTTGTGGCACTGTGTGTGTCTGGTGCATGCACAATGTGGACTGTACGCCAAGTGTGGCCTCGTACACAAGGAACAATGTCCACGCATCTCATTGGATGGATATGAATAGTTGTATTGCAATTGTGAAATGATGTTACACACCCAACCGACCCGCCACCCAGTGAAGCCCAACACACCCCCTCCACCCTCCTACCTCCCCCCCGAACACCAGTGTCCAAAGTTGATCATTGTCAGTGGGCAGACGCTATTGCAGGCCCCCTCTCCGGGTATCAGGGGCACCCCTGCCTGTGGAGCGCAGGTTCCTCCCAGATCTACGTTGGGGGCTGCCCTGGACGGACCCTGCAACGGATGATGTCTCTGCCTGCTCACGTCCATGCATGTCCCTAAGGGTTTGTGAGAGCTCAGTGAGCACACGGCGCACAGCGGCAAGTTCACCACATACGTCTTTGGACGTCGCATGCAGTTCCCCCCTCAGGGTCTCGGTGCTTCTCTCCATTTGTCCCCTCAGGCTCTCGGTGCTTCTCTCCATTTGTGCCCTTAGTGTCTCGGTGCTTGTCTCCATTGCTGCCCTGAGTGTCTCGGTAGATGCCTCGATGGCTGCCTTGGAACCCCCACATTCAGCAGCATGCTCCTTGAGGAGCGTGGCCAGTTGCTGCTGTTGCACGATCATCTGCTCGAGGGACTGTTGCCTCTGCTGGGCCATGGCCATTTGCGGTGGTGTCACAGAGGGGCTGATCACCTCATGTTGCCTTGCCACAGGACTTGGGGTGGTTGGCCAGTCGTCGTCTTGTGGGTGCCCCTGCGTGGTTTCCTCATGGTGTATGGGATGTGACATACAGGGGGTTTGAGACAGGTCATGGATGGCTCCTACATCGACAGCGCCGTTTTCTGTGTCGGAGCAGGCTGGCATGTATGCAGTGTCACCTATGGGGCTGCTGCCACCAGAAGCAGTGCCTTCTGTGGCATCCATTGGGGGGACCTGTGGTGCTGCTGTTGTGGACATGCTGGCTGCTGGGGTGCCTGTTGGAGTCCCCTCCAGTGTGCTGCCACTTGATTTGTGCTGCTGCCGTGTCTTGATCCGTGCAGCTGAGGTGGAGGGTCTTTGGCCGTTGGTCTTGGCCCTCTTTGCAGGTGTGCTGGTAGGGGTGTCCTGGCGCTCGTCGTTTGAATCGGACCCTGTGGTGGAGTAAAGGAGGGCGTGCGTTATTCATGGGTCTGTGGAAATTGGAATGGCAATGTATCACATGCATTGGGGTGGTACCTGAGGGTGGTTTGGGTCAGGGCCTTGGGGGTGGTCTCATTATTGTGTGGAGTGAGGATGCAGTTGTATTGCGGCCTGCAGTTAGGGTGTGCATGCTGCACATGTAGAGGGTGTTTTTAGGATTTTGACTTATTTATGTTTTTAATGGGACTTTTCAAGGGCGCTATGTATGTGGACGTTCTCCTGGACATGTGTTTCTGTTGCACTATGGGGACACATGGTGCTTCACATGATTGGACATTGTGGATTTGGCATTGTTTTATTTGGGCCACCTACCTGATTCTTCTGATGTCTGCACTCCTTTCTCCATCCCTCCGACTCCCTCTATGCTCTCCATTCCAATGGTGGAGGCACAGATCTCTTCCCAGGGGGTCAGCTTGATGGGTGAATCCGATCCTCCCCCGGTGGCTGTGGCGATGTTTCGGTTGGCCGAAAGTATGCTCCGGACGCGTATCCGCAAGTCGTCCCATCGCTTTCTGCATTGCTGTGGGTTGCGGGGTGTGGTCCCCACCGCACTTACCCGCTGTGCCACCAGAGCCCATATGGCCTTCTTGTTTGCAAGTGCCGTCCTGGTCATTTGCGTCGAGAAGACGACGGCGGCATTGTCCTGGAGGGTCTCTGTGAGCACGGTGAGTTCCTCGTGGGAGAAGTGGACCTGCCGCTTGCGGTCGCAGGCTTTTTTGGCTACTTTTCCCATATTTATTATTTTAACTGGGGTGGCTGACGGGTTGGGATGTGTCTCAGGGTCGGATTTTTAATGGTTGTGTTGGGATTCTGATTTTATAGGTGTACGGCGTGCTGTTTCCCGTTCCGGCCACATGTTTTTACTTCCGTTTCCGTACATTTACGGTGCCCGTACTTTGCGCTGTCCGCTCATTACGGTGACCGCTGAGATGGGTGGCGGAATTGCACCTGGGGCGCCGTACGACGGCGTTAAGGGGCGTTTTGGGGTCATTTCCGCCATCGCGGACTTTGCACTTCCGCCATGGCGTGATGCTCGTGCCCGATGGGTCGGAATTGGCCGCACTTTACTCCATCGTGCAATGGCGGAAACGCTATTTATGCCATGGCGGTCATGTCAGTTACTTTCCGCCAGGGTCGTAATGAGGCCCAGTGTGCTGATCAATGGAGTAGATACTCCAGCTCTTAGGGATAGTGGGTGCAGTCGCACTGTAGTGGATTCTACCTTGGTAGACTCAGAGGAAGTTGCCAGAGCTACTCTGATGCCCACTAAGTTGGCTGACGGCCCCCTCCGTATGTTTCCCGTGATCCCTGTAAATCTTACTTTAAATGGTACAGCAGTCAGGATTCCAGTGAGCATTCAGAGAAACGTCCCGGGAAAGGTCTTACTAGGTAATGATCTCAGAGCTCTAGGGCTCGTAGGAGACACTGCCGAACGACCCTACACACGGTCTCAAGCACGGGCAGCATTGGCCAAGTCCAATACGCCGCCCCAGCCAAAGGGGAAACCCAAGGCGAAAGGAGTCAACAAGTCACGACGAGGGAAAGAGAATATTCCCCCGAGCTCGCCTACCACTGCGGTGGAGGAAGTTGGTCAATCGCCCGGACCTGACGAGGAGGTGGCGATGCCTGAAGTTTTCGACCCCAACGATCATCCTGAACTAAAAGACTTGTTAGTTGAAGGAGGTCCTGATAGGGACGAATTCAGTAAAGGCCAACGTGAGTGCCCATCTCTGGAAGGCCTAAGGAGACAGGCCTGCTCCCAGCTTGAGGGTGAACCTCATGGGACGCATAGGATTTATTGGGAAGGTGGACTCCTGTATAGTGAGCCCACAGAGTCTACAGAAGGAGACCATAGGAGGTTGGTGGTTCCCCTTGCTGTTAGGCCCTTCCTCCTGCAGTTGGCGCATGAAGTTCCCCTTGCTGGTCACCTTGGTATGAAGAGGACCAAGCAAAGGTTATCCATGCACTTCTACTGGCCCAAGATGGGGGTGCAAGTAGAAAGTCACTGCAGGAGTTGTGCCTCCTGCCAGTTGTCTGGGAAAGTTGGCGCGACAATCCAAGCTCCGTTGGTACCGCTCAAAGTTGTGGGGGTACCATTTGAAAGGGTAGGGATCGACATAGTTGGTCCCCTTGACCCGCAAACATCCTCGGGCAATAGGTTTATCCTGGTGCTGGTCGACCATGCAACCAGGTATCCTGAGGCCATCCCATTAAAGACTGTAACTGCCAAGTCAGTTGCAAAAGCTTTACTCGGCATATTTACTAGGGTTGGCTTCCCTAAAGAAGTTGTGTCAGATCGTGGCAGCAACTTTATGTCGAAGTATATGCAGGCTATGTGGAAAGAATGTGGGGTCACCTACAAGTTCTCTTCTGCATACCACCCCCAGACCAATGGTCTGGTGGAACGTTTCAACAGAACGTTAAAGAGCATGATTGGGGCTCTGGAGGAGCCCCAGAGAAGAAAATGGGATCTTCTTTTACCATGCTTACTGTTTGCCTACCGAGAGGTACCACAGGAGGGTGTTGGCTTCAGCCCCTTCGAACTTCTGTTCGGTCATCCCGTACGGGGACCCTTAGCCATCGTCAAAGAGGGATGGGAGATGCCCACTCCCCCTGTTACTACCAACGTAGTTGATTATGTGCTAGGGCTCAGAAAACGGATGGTACTTCTGATGGGCTTGGCTAGTGATAAATTGAAGGCAGGGCAAGCGCTGGTGAAACATTGGTACGACCAGAAAGCTTCCCTCATCAACTTTACACCTGGTCAGCAAGTCCTGATCATGAATCCCATAAGGCCTCGAGCTTTACAGGACAAATGGTCAGGCCCTTACACAGTGGTGGAGCCCCTGAGTGAGGTGAACTATTTAGTGGACCTTGGAAGGCCTGGACAGGCTCCAAAAGTGTTCCACGTAAATAGGCTGAAGGCTTTCGTCCCAAGAGTCGAAATCGCAGCACTGCTACTGGCTTCAGACGTTGAGGAAGAGGAGTCTGAACCTCTCCCCGACCTGTTCCAAGGCGGTCCTTCAGATAGCTCCATTGAGGGTGTCCGAGTGGCCCCTCACCTGACTTCTGATCAGCAGGCTGAGGTGAAAAGTTTGCTTAGGCAGTTTTCCCCCCTGTTCTCACAGTCGCCTGGTTTGACACCTTGGTGCAAACATAACATTGACACAGGAGACAGTGTACCTACCAAAAGTAGGGGATACAGGATGTCAGACAAAGTACGACGGTCTTATATTAAGACCGAGGTCAACAAGATGTTAGACCTTGGGGTGATTGAACCCTCTAGTAGTCCTTGGTCCAGTCCTGTGGTTTTGGTTCCAAAGGCAGGCACTTCTGAATTGAGGTTCTGCGTGGATTACAGGGCTCTGAATGCTGTCACCAAGACAGACGCACACCCCCTGCCTCGAACAGATGAGCTGGTGGATACTTTGGGTGCCTCCAAGTACCTCAGCACGTTTGACCTTACTGCTGGCTATTGGCAAATAGCTTTAGCAGAACATGCCAGGGAGAAGACAGCATTTTCTACGCCAGACGGCCTTTACCAATTCCGGGTAATGCCGTTCGGGTTGAAAAATGCACCTGCCACTTTCCAGAGGCTTGTGAATCATGTGTTGAATGGGTTGGACGAATTCTGTCTCGCATATCTGGACGATATAGCAGTTTTCAGTGCCACCTGGGAAGACCATGTGAAACACCTCGGGATTGTGCTCCAGGCTCTTCAGAAAGCCCACTTGACCATAAAGGCTAGTAAATGCCAGATTGGACAAGGCTCAGTGGTTTACCTTGGACATGAAGTAGGTGGAGGGAGGATACAGCCTCTACCCAGTAAAGTACAAGCAGTACAAGACTGGCCTACCCCCACTACGCAAAACCAAGTGAGAGCCTTCTTAGGACTCACGGGGTATTACCACAATTTTATGGCAGACTATGGCACCATAGCTGCTCCTCTGACTGCTCTCACAACTCCGAAGAAACCCAAGAAGGTAACTTGGACCGACGAGTGTGAGAAGGCCTTCAATGGCTTAAAAGACTCCTTGTGCCAGGCCCCTGTCCTCAGGGCCCCTGATTATCAAAGACCTTTTATCGTGCAGACGGACGCCTCTGACACTGGGATAGGAGCTGTACTATCACAAGTAGATGAGAAGGGTAAGGAACACCCTATCGGTTTTATTAGTCGCCAGCTTAAGGACAGAGAGCTCAGATGGTCCACGGTAGAGAAAGAATGTTTCTCTGTTGTGTGGGCCCTAAGGAAGCTGAGGCCCTACCTCTATGGGACCCACTTCACTGTGCAGACTGACCATAAGCCGTTAAAGTGGCTAATGAACATGAAGGGGGAGAATCCAAAGTTGCTTAGGTGGTCCATAAGTCTTCAAGGCTTCGACTTCACTATTGAGCATAGGCCAGGTGTCCAACATAGCAATGCTGATGGGTTGTCCAGAATGTTTAACCGACCTGAACATGAGACTCATCCAGGGGTGGATTAGTTCCCCCTGTCCATAGTCTGGGAGGGGCGAGTGTTAGGAAAGATTTCGTAATTGTAGGTAATCTTCCTTCCATGTGGCAACCCCTAAACTTTTTGCTATTGTTTTTAACCTTGTTCTTGACTTTGCCAGAGAAGTACAGCCTTCTGCCGCACTTCTCTGGGCTTTCGCTCCTTTCTTACGGGGAAACTGACATGCCCTTAAGACAGTCAGTACCGGGGAACGTTGTTTCCCGTAGTTTCTTTTATCGTGTCGCAGCTTTAGTGCAACATGACACAAGAGGGCACTGTAAGCTAAGTTACAGCTCTCTTGGGTCTCTAGCCTTCTACAGGCCCTAGATACTCGTTTAGGATGGTATTTGATCGGTGCAAGTCATTCAGGGACTGGAATGGTGGCAGCGATCGTTTTGTATATTTTGAGCTCCTTTTGGCGTTCTGAGCACGTTTTTGCACTGAACCCAAAATGGTGGCCTGGCTCCCCAAAATGGCCAGACCACGAGGCTCCTTTGTCCTGTCCACTGACCGTCTTGCTCCCTTCACCTTCCCCAGGTCCAGCGACCCGGAAACCTTCCTTATTTGGGCATGTACTTTCCCGCGAAACACGGATGCTTTCGCGGGCTTCTACATGTCGTTTGTGTGCCTCCAGGGTGTGGGCTGGGATGTCTGGTCCCAATACACATCCTGGGTGCCAGAGAGTCTAGGGTGGTGTGAATGCTTGGGACCACCGTGGTCCGTGATTGGTCCACGTATGGTATGTGTGTTGATGAGCGGATCTCCCATTGGCTCCCCTCCGTTTTGGCGCGAAGGGAACCATGGATAAGAGGAGGCTGGAAACACCACTACCATGTCGATCTCCTGAGTTCTCACGAACGAAGGAATACAGGAGCCAAGTATCCTGCAACCAAGAGGCTGGACCGAGGAATCGCTGGTGACCCGCTGAAGGAATCCTCCTTTGCACTGCTGTCGTCCTGAGAGCCCCTGTCCTCCTTTGTTCGAACCAGAAGGCCTGTACTGGTGCTTCGACCTTTGGGATAGCAGGAACAGCTATTCCCGGCATCTTCAACCATCTCCTGCCAAGTAAGCCTTCGGAAGCGTCTCTGGGCCATCCAGTTGACTGACCAGCTTACAAAGGAGTCTGGCTCTGCAACCGCCGCCAGGTTGTGCAGTATCTCGAGTCCTTGTCACTCTCCCACGCTTCGTGCACTTGGCGTTCCCAGGTCTGAAGGGAGGAGTGTACTTTTGACTCAGATAAGCACGGCCGCTCCGTTGTCCTGCTGCGGCAACAAACTGTGCCGGTTTCGTCGATTGGGACGTCTTTTTGCTCTACACGACTACAAAGCGTTCCCTGCTCTTCTGAACCTGCCAGCTGCTGAAACTAACGTGGAGAAGCCTGGGACTGCTTGCTTCGGGGACCGGTGAGTAGCATAGCTAGGATCTGGTCGCCCTCCTGCAGTAGCCCATTGCTTTTCCCCGCTGTGTAAAACAGCACAATTTTCGCCCGTACTCGCGCTCTTCTTCTGCCCGCTGTGGAGGCTGAGCTTGAGTTGCGGACCCTGTTCTTCTTCTGCTGTGCACTAACCCGAACTGCCTGACTTCCTTCGAAGAGCTTCTCCTTTTGCCCGTTGGCACCAGCGCGTGCAGGTACTTTGAGCACCAGGCTCCACTCTTCGCAGGGCTCGGACTTCCATCTAGTTAGGTGCCTATGAAGGCGAACTGAGTCGAAAGCATTATCGCACTGCCTGTTTTCCTTCCCTTTCAGGTGGACTACATATTTCGTGCTTTAAACGCTTGCGACTGTAGTATTTGTATATATATTGTGTTGATATGGTATGTGTTGGTTTAATATTGTGATATTGTGCTTTTCTCGCTACAGTCGTTGTTTTAAAGGCCTTAAAATAAATGTGTATATATTTTTGATATAACACCTGTTTGGAGTAGTTTGTAAGTGTTCTGGTTTTGTGTGCTCATTGCGGGCTTTCAGTCACCCTCACCCCTCTTGAGATCTAGTCTTGACCGCCGCGATCGCTACCTTGATTGGTCTGGCTCGTCCAGAGGTTACCCTGTTCCAAGTAATTAGGTTGGCCTTCTGAACTTCTGCGCCACCAGGACAGAGTTCAGAAATCCGTCTTAACACTTCCTATAACATGAGATGTGATATCCAAATCCTTCCACTTCCAAACCTGAGACCCTCCCTTTAGCATGAGATGTGATATCCGACTCCTTCCCATTCCAATCCTGAGACCCTTCTGATAGCATGAGATGTGATATCTCAATGCTTCTAATACCAAACCTGAGATCCTTCCGATAGCATGAGATGTGATATCTCAATGCTTCTAATACCAAACCTGAGATCTTCCTATAACATGAGATGTGATATCCAAATCCTTCCACTTCCAAACCTGAAACCCTCCCTTTAGCATGAGATGTGATATCCGACTCCTTCCCATTCCAATCCTGAGACCCTTTTGGTAGCATGAGATGTGATATCTCAATGCTTCTAATACCAAACCTGAGATCCTTCCGATAGCATGAGATCTGATATCTCAATGCTTTTACCAAACCTGAGACCCTCCCTATAGCATGAGATGTGAGGTCCAACTCCTTCCCATTCCAATCCTGAGACCCTTCCTATAGCATGAGATGTTATATCTCAATGCTTCTAATACCACACCTGATATCCTTCCTATAACATGAGATGTGATATCCAACTCCTTTCCATTCGAATACTGAGATCCTTCCTATACTTTGAGATGTGATATCTCAATGTTTCTCATACCAAACCTGAGGCCCTTCCTATAGCAAGAGATGTGATATACAAATCCTTCCCAAACCTGATACCCTTCCTATAGCATGAGATGTGATATCCGACTCCTTCCCAATCCAATCCTGAGACCCTTCCTATAGCATGAGATGTAATATCACAATGCTTGTAATACCAACCCTGAGACCCTTCCTATACCATGAGATGTGATATCCAACTCCTTCCCATTCCAATCCTGAGACCCTTCCTATAGCATGAGATGTGATATCTCAATGCTTCTAATACCAAAACTGAGACCCTTCTTTAAGCATGAGATGAGATATCCAACTCCTTCCCGTTCCAAACCTGAGACCCTTCCTATAGCATATGTGATATCCAACTCCTTCCCATTCCAAACCTGAGACCCTTCCTATAACAAGAATGTAATATCCAACTAGTTCCCATTCCAATCCTGAGACCTTTCCTATAGCATGAGATGTGATATCTCAATGCTTCTAATAGAAAACCTGATATCCTTCCTATGACATGAGATGTGATATCCAATTCCTTCCCATTCCAAACCTGAGACCCTTCCTACAGCATGCAATGTGATATCTCAATGCTTCTAATACCAAACCTGAGACCCTTCCTATAACATGAGATGGGATATCCAACTCTTTCCCATTCCAATCCTGAGACCCTTTCGATAGCAGAGATGTGATATCTCAATGCTTATACCAAACCTGAGACCCTTCCTATGGCATGAGATGTCATATACTATTCCTTCCCATTCCAATCCTGAGACCCTTCCTATAACATGAGATGTGATATCCAACTCCTTCCCATTCCAATCCTGAAACCCTTCTTATAGCATGAGATGTGATATCTCAATGTTTCTGATAAAAAACCTGAGACCCTTCCTATAGCAAGAGATGTGATATCCAAATCCTTCCCATTCCAATCCTGAGATCCTTCCTATAACATGAGATGTGATATCCAATTCCTTCCCATTCCAAACCTGAGACCCTTCCTATTGGATGAGATGTGATATCCAACTCCTTCCCAATCCAATCCTGAGACCAATGTGATATCTCAATGCTTATACCAAACCTGAGACCCTTCCTATGGCATGAGATGTGATATCCAACTCCTTCCCATTCCAATCCTGAGACCCTTCCTATAGCATGAGATGTGATATCTCAATGCTTCTACCAAAACTGAGACCCTTCCTTTAGCATGAGATGTGATATCCAACTCCTTCCCATTCCAATCCTGAAACCCTTCCTATAGCATGAGATGTGATATCTCAATGCTTCTAATATCAAACCTGAGATCCTTCCTATAACATGAGATGTGATATCCAAATCCTTCCACTTCCAAACCTGAGACCCTCCCTTTAGCATGAGATGTGATATCCGACTCCTTCCCATTCCAATCCTGAGACCCTTCTGATAGCATGAGATGTGATATCTCAATGCTTCTAATACCAAACCTGAGATCCTTCCGATAGCATGAGATGTGATATCTCAATGCTTCTAATACCAAACCTGAGATCTTCCTATAACATGAGATGTGATATCCAAATCCTTCCACTTCCAAACCTGAAACCCTCCCTTTAGCATGAGATGTGATATCCGACTCCTTCCCATTCCAATCCTGAGACCCTTCTGGTAGCATGAGATGTGATATCTCAATGCTTCTTATACCAAACCTGAGATCCTTCCGATAGCATGAGATCTGATATCTCAATGCTTTTACCAAACCTGAGACCCTCCCTATAGCATGAGATGTGATGTCCAACTCCTTCCCATTCCAATCCTGAGACCCTTCCTATAGCATGAGATGTTATATCTCAATGCTTCTAATACCACACCTGATATCCTTCCTATAACATGAGATGTGATATCCAACTCCTTTCCATTCCAATACTGAGATCCTTCCTATACTATGAGATGTGATATCTCAATGTTTCTCATACCAAACCTGAGGCCCTTCCTATAGCAAGAGATGTGATATACAAATCCTTCCCAAACCTGATACCCTTCCTATAGCATGAGATGTGATATCCGACTCCTTCCCAATCCAATCCTGAGACCCTTCCTATAGCATGAGATGTAATATCACAATGCTTGTAATACCAACCCTGAGACCCTTCCTATACCATGAGATGTGATATCCAACTCCTTCCCATTCCAATCCTGAGACCCTTCCTATAGCATGAGATGTGATATCTCAATGCTTCTAATACCAAAACTGAGACCCTTCTTTAAGCATGAGATGAGATATCCAACTCCTTCCCGTTCCAAACCTGAGACCCTTCCTATAGCATATGTGATATCCAACTCCTTCCCATTCCAAACCTGAGACCCTTCCTATAACAAGAATGTAATATCCAACTAGTTCCCATTCCAATCCTGAGACCTTTCCTATAGCATGAGATGTGATATCTCAATGCTTCTAATAGAAAACCTGATATCCTTCCTATGACATGAGATGTGATATCCAATTCCTTCCCATTCCAAACCTGAGACCCTTCCTACAGCATGCGATGTGATATCTCAATGCTTCTAATACCACACCTGAGACCCGTCCTATAACATGAGATGGGATATCCAAGCCCTTCCCATTCCAATCCTGAGACCCTTCCTATAGCATGAGATGTGAAATCTCAATGCTTCTAATACCAAACCTGAGACCCTTCATATAACATGAGATGGGATATCCAACTCTTTCCCATTCCAATCCTGAGACCCTTTCGATAGCAGAGATGTGATATCTCAATGCTTATACCAAACCTGAGACCATTCCTATGGCATGAGATGTCATATACTACTCCTTCCCATTCCAATCCTGAGACCCTTCCTATAGCATGAGATGTGATATCCAAAACCTTCCCATTCCAATCCTGAGACCCTTCCTATATCATGAGATGTGATATCTCAATGCTTCTAATACCAAACCTGATATCCTTCCTATAACATGAGATGTGATATCCAACTCCTTCCCATTCTAATCCTGAGATCCTTCCTATACCATGAGATGTGATATCTCAATGTTTCTCATACCAAACCTGAGGCCCTTCCTATAGCAAGAGATGTGATGTACAAACCCTTCCCATTCCAAACCTGAGACCCTTCCTATAGCATGAGATGTAATATCACAATGCTTCTAATACCAAACCTGAGACCCTTCCTATAGCATAAGATGTGATACCCAACTCCTTCCCATTCCAATCCTTAGACCCTTCCTATAGCATGAGATGTGATATCTCAATAATTCTAATACCAAACCTGAGACCCTTCTTAAAGCATGAGATGGGATATACAACTCCTTCCTATACCAATCATGAGACCCTTATGATAGCATGAGATGTGATATCTCAATGCTTCTAATACCAAACCTGAGATCCTTCCGATAGCATGAGATGTGATATCTCAATGCTTCTAATACCAAACCTGAGATCTTCCTATAACATGAGATGTGATATCCAAATCCTTCCACTTCCAAACCTGAAACCCTCCCTTTAGCATGAGATGTGATATCCGACTCCTTCCCATTCCAATCCTGAGACCCTTCTGGTAGCATGAGATGTGATATCTCAATGCTTCTTATACCAAACCTGAGATCCTTCCGATAGCATGAGATCTGATATCTCAATGCTTTTACCAAACCTGAGACCCTCCCTATAGCATGAGATGTGATGTCCAACTCCTTCCCATTCCAATCCTGAGACCCTTCCTATAGCATGAGATGTTATATCTCAATGCTTCTAATACCACACCTGATATCCTTCCTATAACATGAGATGTGATATCCAACTCCTTTCCATTCCAATACTGAGATCCTTCCTATACTATGAGATGTGATATCTCAATGTTTCTCATACCAAACCTGAGGCCCTTCCTATAGCAAGAGATGTGATATACAAATCCTTCCCAAACCTGATACCCTTCCTATAGCATGAGATGTGATATCCGACTCCTTCCCAATCCAATCCTGAGACCCTTCCTATAGCATGAGATGTAATATCACAATGCTTGTAATACCAACCCTGAGACCCTTCCTATACCATGAGATGTGATATCCAACTCCTTCCCATTCCAATCCTGAGACCCTTCCTATAGCATGAGATGTGATATCTCAATGCTTCTAATACCAAAACTGAGACCCTTCTTTAAGCATGAGATGAGATATCCAACTCCTTCCCGTTCCAAACCTGAGACCCTTCCTATAGCATATGTGATATCCAACTCCTTCCCATTCCAAACCTGAGACCCTTCCTATAACAAGAATGTAATATCCAACTAGTTCCCATTCCAATCCTGAGACCTTTCCTATAGCATGAGATGTGATATCTCAATGCTTCTAATAGAAAACCTGATATCCTTCCTATGACATGAGATGTGATATCCAATTCCTTCCCATTCCAAACCTGAGACCCTTCCTACAGCATGCGATGTGATATCTCAATGCTTCTAATACCACACCTGAGACCCGTCCTATAACATGAGATGGGATATCCAAGCCCTTCCCATTCCAATCCTGAGACCCTTCCTATAGCATGAGATGTGAAATCTCAATGCTTCTAATACCAAACCTGAGACCCTTCATATAACATGAGATGGGATATCCAACTCTTTCCCATTCCAATCCTGAGACCCTTTCGATAGCAGAGATGTGATATCTCAATGCTTATACCAAACCTGAGACCATTCCTATGGCATGAGATGTCATATACTACTCCTTCCCATTCCAATCCTGAGACCCTTCCTATAGCATGAGATGTGATATCCAAAACCTTCCCATTCCAATCCTGAGACCCTTCCTATATCATGAGATGTGATATCTCAATGCTTCTAATACCAAACCTGATATCCTTCCTATAACATGAGATGTGATATCCAACTCCTTCCCATTCTAATCCTGAGATCCTTCCTATACCATGAGATGTGATATCTCAATGTTTCTCATACCAAACCTGAGGCCCTTCCTATAGCAAGAGATGTGATGTACAAACCCTTCCCATTCCAAACCTGAGACCCTTCCTATAGCATGAGATGTAATATCACAATGCTTCTAATACCAAACCTGAGACCCTTCCTATAGCATAAGATGTGATACCCAACTCCTTCCCATTCCAATCCTTAGACCCTTCCTATAGCATGAGATGTGATATCTCAATAATTCTAATACCAAACCTGAGACCCTTCTTAAAGCATGAGATGGGATATACAACTCCTTCCTATACCAATCATGAGACCCTTATGATAGCAGAGATGTGATATCTCAATGCTTATACCAAACCTGAGACCCTTCCTATGGCATGAGATGTGATATCCAACTCCTTCCCATTCCAATCCTGGGACCCTTCCTATAGCATGAGATGTGATATCTCAATGCTTCTACCAAACCTGAGACCCTTCCTATAGCATGAGATGTAATATCCAACTCCTTCCCATTCCAATCCTGAGACCCTTCCTATACCATGAGATGTGATATCTCAATGTTTCTAATACCAAACCTGAGACCCGTCCTAAAACATGAGATGTGAGATCCAAATCCTTCCCCTTCCAAACCTGAGACCCTTCCTAAAGCTTGAGATGTGATATCAAACTCCTTCCCATTCCAATCCTGAGATAGCTTGAGATGTGATATCCAACTCCTTCCCATTCCAATCCTGAGACCCTTCCGATAGCATGAGATGTGATATCTCAATGCTTCTAATATCAAAACTGAGACCCTTCCTATAGCATGAGATGTGATATCCAACTCCTTCCCATTCCAATCCTGAGACCCTTCCTATACCATGAGATGTGATATCTCAATGTTTCTAATACCAAACCTGAGACCCGTCCTAAAACATGAGATGTGAGATCCAAATCCTTCCCCTTCCAAACCTGAGACCCTTCCTAAAGCTTGAGATGTGATATCAAACTCCTTCCCATTCCAATCCTGAGATAGCTTGAGATGTGATATCCAACTCCTTCCCATTCCTAACCCGAGACCCTTCCGATAGCAGAGATGTGATATCTCAATGCTTATACCAAACCTAAGACCCTTCCTATAGCATGAGATGTGATATCTCAATGCTTCTATCAAACCTGAGACCCTTCCTTTAGCATGAGATGTGATATCCAACTCCTTCCCCTTCCAAACCTGAGACCCTTCCTTTAGCATGAAATGTGATATCCAAATCCTCCCCATTCCAATCCTGAAACCCTTCCTATACCATGAGATGTGATATCTCTGTTTCTAATAAAAAACATGAGACCCTTCCTATAGCAAGAGATATGATATCCAAATCCTTCCCATTCCAATCCTGAGACCCTTCCTATAACATGAGATGTGATATCCAACTCCTTCCCATTCCAACCTGAGACCCTTCCTATAGCATGAGAAGGGATATCCAACTCCTTCCCATTCCAATCCTGAGACCCTTCCTATACCATGAGATGTGATATCTCAATGCTTCTAATACCAAACCTGGGACGCGTCCTATAACATGAGATATGATATCCAAATCCTTCCCATTCGAATCCTGAAACCCTTCCTTTAGCATGAGATGTGATATCTCAATGTTTCTAATAAAAAACCTGAGACCCTTCCTATAGCAAGAGATGTGATATCCAAATCCTTCCCATTCCAATCCTGAGATCCTTCCTATAACATGAGATGTGATATCCAACTCCTTCCCATTCCAATCCTGAAACCCTTCCTATAGCATGAGATGTGATATCTCAATGTTTCTGATAAAAAACCTGAGACCCTTCCTATAGCAAGAGATGTGATATCCAAATCCTTCCCATTCCAATCCTGAGATCCTTCCTATAACATGAGATGTGATATCCAATTCCTTCCCATTCCAAACCTGAGACCCTTCCTATTGGATGAGATGTGATATCCAACTCCTTCCCAATCAAATCCTGAGACCAATGTGATATCTCAATGCTTATACCAAACCTGAGACCCTTCCTATGGCATGAGATGTGATATCTCAATGCTTCTAATACCAAACCTGGGACGCGTCCTATAACATGAGATATGATATCCAAATCCTTCCCATTCGAATCCTGAAACCCTTCCTTTAGCATGAGATGTGATATCTCAATGTTTCTAATAAAAAACCTGAGACCCTTCCTATAGCAAGAGATGTGATATCCAAATCCTTCCCATTCCAATCCTGAGATCCTTCCTATAACATGAGATGTGATATCCAACTCCTTCCCATTCCAATCCTGAAACCCTTCCTATAGCATGAGATGTGATATCTCAATGTTTCTGATAAAAAACCTGAGACCCTTCCTATAGCAAGAGATGTGATATCCAAATCCTTCCCATTCCAATCCTGAGATCCTTCCTATAACATGAGATGTGATATCCAATTCCTTCCCATTCCAAACCTGAGACCCTTCCTATTGGATGAGATGTGATATCCAACTCCTTCCCAATCCAATCCTGAGACCAATGTGATATCTCAATGCTTATACCAAACCTGAGACCCTTCCTATGGCATGAGATGTGATATCCAACTCCTTCCCATTCCAATCCTGAGACCCTTCCTATAGCATGAGATGTGATATCTCAATGCTTCTACCAAAACTGAGACCCTTCCTTTAGCATGAGATGTGATATCCAACTCCTTCCCATTCCAATCCTGAGACCCTTCCTATAGCATGAGATGTGATATCTCAATGCCTCTAATACCAAACCTGAGATCCTTCCTATAACATGTGATGTGATATTCAAATCCTTCCCCTTCCAAACCTGAGACCCTCCCTTTAGCATGAGATGTGATATCCGACTCCTTCCCATTCCAATCCTGAGACCCTTCTGATAGCATGAGATGTGATATCTCAATGCTTCTAATACCAAACCTGAGATCCTTCCGATAGCATGAGATGTGATATCTCAATGCTTCTAATACCAAACCTGAGATCTTCCTATAACATGAGATGTGATATCCAAATCCTTCCACTTCCAAACCTGAAACCCTCCCTTTAGCATGAGATGTGATATCCGACTCCTTCCCATTCCAATCCTGAGACCCTTCTGGTAGCATGAGATGTGATATCTCAATGCTTCTAATACCAAACCTGAGATCCTTCCGATAGTATGAGATCTGATATCTCAATGCTTCTAATACCAAACCTGAGATCCTTCCTATAGCATGAGATGTGATATCCAACTCCTTCCCATTCCAAACCTGAGACCCTTCCTATAGCATGAGATGTGATATCTCAATGCTTCTAATACCAAACCTGAGATCCTTCCTATAACATGAGATGTGATATCTTAATGCTTCTAAAACCAAACATGAGAACTATCCTGTAACATGTGAAATCCAAATCATTCCCTTTCCAAACCTGAGACCCTTCCTATAGCTTGAGATGTGATATCAAACTCCTTCCCATTCCAATCCTGAGATAGCTTGAGATGTGCTATCCAACTCCTTCCCATTCCAATCCTGAGACCCTTCCTATACCATAAGATGTGATATCTCAATGCTTCTAATACCAAACCTGACACCCATCCTAAAACATTTGTGAGATCCAAATCCTTCCCCTTCCAAACCTGAGACCTTTCCTTTAGCATGAGATGTGATATCCAACTCCTTCCCATTCCAATCCTGAGACCTTTCCTATAGCATGATATGTGATATCTCAATGCTTCTAATACCAAACCTGAGATCCTTCCTATAACATGAGATGTGTATCCAACTCCTTCCCATTCCAAACCTGAGACCCTTCCTATAGCATGAGATGTGATATCTTAATGCTTCTAAAACCAAACCTGAGAACTATCCTATAAAATATGTGAAATCCAAATCCTTCCCTTTCCAAACCTGAGACCCTTCCGATAGCATGAGATGTGATATCTCAATGCTTCTAAAACCAAACATGAGAACCATCCTACAACATGAGATGTGAAATCCAAATCCTTCCCTTTCCAAACCTGAGACCCTTCCTATAGCTTGAGATGTGATATCAAACTCCTTCCCATTCCAATCCTGAGATAGCTTGAGATGTGATATCCAACTCCTTCCCATTCCAATCCTGGGACCCTTCCGATAGCATGAGATGTGATATCTCAATGCCTCTAATATCAAAACTGAGACCCTCCCTATAGCATGAGATGTGATATCTAAGTCCTTCCCATTCCTATCATGAGACCCTTCCGATAGCAGAGTTGTTATATCTCAATGCTTATACCAAATCTGAGACCCTTCCTATGGCATGAGATGTGATATCCAACTCCTTCCCATTCCAATCCTGAGACCCTTCCTATAGCATGAGATGTGAAATCTCAATGCTTCTATCAAACCTGAGACCCTTCCTTTAGCATGACATGTGATATCCAACTCCTTCCCATTCCAATCCTGAGACCCTTCCTATAGCATGAGTTGTGATATCTCAATGCTTCTAATACCAAACCTGGGACCCGTCCTATAACATGAGATGTGATATCCAAATCCTTCCCCTTCCAAACCTAAGACCCTTCCTTTAGCATGAGATGTGATATCCAAATCCTTCCCATTCCAATTCTGAAACCCTTCCTATAGCATGAGATGTGATAACTCAATGTTTCTAATAAAAAACCTGAGACCCTTCCTATAGCAAGAGATGTGATATCCAAATCCTTCCCATTCCAATCCTGAGACCCTTCCTATAACATGAGATGTGTTATCCAAGTCCTTCCCATTCCAACCTGAGACCCTTCCTATAGCATGAGAAGGGAAATCGAACTCCTTCCCATTCCAATCCTGAGACCCTTCCTATAGCAAGAGATGTGATATCCAAATCCTTCCCATTCCAATCCTGAGATCCTTCCTATAACATGAGATGTGATATCCAATTATTTCCCATTCCAAACCTGAGACCCTTCCTATTGGATGAGATGTGATATCCAACTCCTTCCCATTCCAATCCTGAGACCCTTCCTATACCATGAGATGTGATATCTCAATGCTTCTAATACCAAACCTGGGACCCGTCCTATAACATGAGATATGATATCCAAATCCTTCCCCTTCCAAACCTGATACCCTTCCTTTAGCATGAGATGTGATATCCAAATCCTTCCCATTCCAATCCTGAAACCCTTCCTATAGCATGAGATGTGATATCTCAATGTTTCTAATAAAAACCTGAGACCCTTCCTATAGCAAGAGATGTGATATCCAAATCCTTCCCATTCCAATCCTGAGACCCTACCTATAACATGAGATGTGATATCCAAATCCTTCCCATTCCAACCTGAGACCCTTCCTATAGCATGAGAAGGGATATCCAACTCCTTCCCAATCCAATCCTGAGACCCTTCCGATAGCAGAGATGTGATATCTCAATGCTTATACCAAACCTGAGACCCTTACTATGGCATGAGATGTGATATCCAAATCCTTCCCATTCCAATCCTGAGACCCTTCCTATAGCATGAGATGTGATATATCAATGCTTCTGCCAAACCTGAGACCCTTCCTTTAGCATGAGATCTGATATCCAAATCCTTCACATTCCAATCCTGAGACCCTTCCTATAGCATGAGATATGATATCTCAATGCTTCTAATACCAAACCTGAGATCCTTCCTATAACATGAGATGTGATATCCAACTCCTTCCCATTCCAAACCTGAGACCTTTCCGATAGCATGAGATATGATATCTCAATGCTTCTAAAACCAAACATGAGAACCATCCTATAACATGAGATGTGCTATCCAAATCCTTCCCTTCCCAAACCTGAGACCCTTCCTATAGCTTGAGATGTGATATCCAACTCCTTCCCATTCCAATCCTGAGACCCTTATTATACCTGACAAACGAGGTGCGCCACTGAAGGAAAAGGGGAAAAGAAGGAGAAAATAAAGAAAAAAGAAGAAATTGGAAGAGCACCGGACTTTGAAAAGCTCTGTAGCGGGGAAGTGCAGTTGCACATAAAAATCTCCTCGCGGAAGTTTGGCCCGACCTAACGGTCCCCGCCGCAACTACACAACGCGAGAGCTGCCTCCCAGTTTACAAGAGCAGAGGAGAGACGCGTGAAGCTCTTAAGGAGGGGGCCCCAAGGCGCCGCGGACACCTCGTGCAACAAGTAAGGTGGTCGCGGGTGCTCCGCACAGCGGAGAGCACCTGTAGATTCGGCGGCTGTGGGCCCCCTCCCCCACTCCCCCACCCCACCTGCGCAGGGGCTGTCATTGCACAGGAGACTCTTGAGCCTCGGTGTGTCCGCGGCACAGAGTTTTGGGGGTGTCAAGCCAGGCGTCCCGTTCCCCTCCCTCCCCCCCCCCAGGGAAACCCGAATCACTCGACACCAAGGCCCGGCTGTTAACCCATCCACATAAGACTGCTGTATAACGGAGGCACGGGAAGCCCCGTCTCAGAAAACACCCCTATACAAACATACGCAAAGCGGGGGTCCAGCTTCCCAACGGTCCCAGGCACAAGAAGCACGACTCCACACGCTGCATCCAGAGCATATTGCAGCTCTAACCAAATATTAAACACCACGCGCCTCGCCATAAAATTCCCTCATGCTATGAGAGAGCTAAACGCGACACGCTGCACAATATATATTAACAGTTTCCCCTTCAGGGAATGAAGAATCTGCACTCTCTTGGTAGGAGTGGTGTCCCAGAAACTTAAGTTTCACCTCAGCCCAGACACCCAAGAACTGCCAGTTACTCCCCCAAGGCCGCATTTCTCTCTGCAGCTCTCCGCTGCTCGATGGCGCAGTTGGCGCCCCCACGCCTTGTTAAACCAGTACAAGGTAAGGCCATTAGCATTAATGCCCCCATGCTACAACCTTCATGTGCGCCTACCTTGCTAGCAAACACACGCCCTCTGCTGTACCACAGCAGGAATGCGCGACTACGGTCCCGCACTCAGCCCACCAACCCCATCAGTTCTACCCCTACCTTGGGTTACCGAAATGTTAGGTTGGGCATAAGAAGCCAGCGGCCAGCACACACATGCTCTGCCACGGCACGACAGTTCATCATCAAGGGTCTTGTCAACAAACAATACTTCACGATCACCAACCCTACTATGAACTTTAACTTTGCCCCACAACCTTCGCCCTTCAGTCCTACTGCACCCATGCCTGTAGCGCATACTGTTGCCGCCCCCATGACCACACTTGATTTTGTGCAGCGCAATGATGTTTCTGTGCCTATTCATCCTACTGTTGCCACACCCATGACCACACTTGATTTTGTGCAGCTCAATGATGTTTCTGTGCCTATTCATCCTACTGTTGCCACACCCATGACCACACTTGATTTTGTGCAGCTCAATGATGTTTCTGTGCCTATTCATCCTACTGTTGCCACACCCATGACCACACTTGATTTTGTGCAGCTCAATGATGTTTCTGTGCCTATTCATCCTACTGTTGCCACACCCATGACCACACTTGATTTTGTGCAGCTCAATGATGTTTCTGTGCCTATTCATCCTACTGTTGCCACACCCTCGACCACACCACCTAGTACTTCTGACCCTCCATCCTCACCCACCAGCCCACCTATCCCCACGCCTCCCCATGCCTACATGCTAAGCTGCGCCCTGCTTAATGCCCGCTCCATACCAGCTCACGCCCTTGACATCAACGACCTGCTCATAAACAACAAGCTCGACCTCCTCATCCTTACTGAAACCTGGCTGAATGAAAGCTCAGGCCCAGTCTTATCACTCGCCATCCCACCTGGATATTCCATTTTTAGGAAAGACCGCACCTCTCAGAGAGGTGGAGGCGTTGCCCTCATCGCGAGGGACACCCTTACCATCAGAGAAGCTGAAGGCATCCTTGATAGCAATAGTGACTACCTCCCGCTAAAAATCAATGTCTCGCCCAACTGCACCATTTCCATGCACATTGTATACAGACCCCCTGGCCCATGTACGGACTTCCATGACACCCTTATCCCTGCATTGTCTCACAACATCAAAAAGACCTCTCAGGTTCTACTCCTTGGTGACCTCAACCTAGGGCTGAATGACCCTAAAGACTCCCCAGCGAAACACCTCAAGAAGGCACTCTCCAACATCAGCTTTGTGCACTCCATTTCTGACACCACGCACATCAAAGGGCGCACCCTTGACTGGATCAGTCATCACAACTGCTCCCTTCTCATCACGGCCAATACCCCTATCCCCTGGTCTGACCATCACTACATCCAATTCAACCTCGGAACCAGAAAAGTGGCTCTCTCTCCGCCATCACCATGCCTCGCCACCTACGCCAGGAGCTCACGCCTCCTCACAGTCGAGAACCTAGCACCCTACCTCCTTAACCCAGCCCTTCAGGCACCTTCATCTAATAACCCTGACACCTTAGCTGACACCTTCAAGGATGTCATCACGTCAGCCGTGGACGCCATTGCTCCCCTGACTCTCAAAAAAGCTAAGAAAGCCAAACATGCTAACTCATGGTTCTCTAAAGAACTCCTTGACCAACGTGCGCAAAAGAGGATTGCACTATCCTCCTGGAAAGCAAACCCCTCTGAAGCCACTAAACAGAAGTTCAAAGCCATTTCCAAATCCTACAAGACTAACATCACACTGGCAAAGGCTGCCTCCTTCAACGCCAGGATCTCCGACGCCAAGTCAGGATCTAAGGAACTATTCACAATCTTCAGGGAACTTGAAAAACCATCTGCCCCCCCCTCCTCAGTTATCAAAGATGACAAGTGGTGCAACAGCATTCAATCTGCCATGCTAGAGAAGCTCAACACCCTCCAAACAAAAATTTGTGGCCACCAAAAAGCCCTTTCCCATATCATAGCGAACATCCACGCCAAGCCACCCATCAAGTCCACGTCATCCCCGATGTTCGAATTCAAAGACATCACTGAGCAAGAGGTCATCATCCTCCTCAACTATATTAAACCCTCCAATTGTAAAGGCGATGCCTGCCCAGCCAGCCTCATCAAAGACTCCGCACATACTCTCGCCCCCTTCCTTACAGCCTTTATCAACTCCTCCTTCCAATCAGGCCATGTCCCATCAGGACTCAAGGAAGCGTGGGTACGCCCACTCCTCAAGAAACCCTCACTCGACCCAACCGTCCCGGGGAATTACAGGCCCATCACAACTGTACCATTCCTGCTCAAAATCTTGGCCAAAGCAGCCTACCTGCAGGTCCAAAAGTTCTTAGAGGACAACCGTCTCCTCGGCCTGCGGCAATCTGGGTTCCGCCCCCGACATGGCACTGAAACGGCCCTCCTAGATCTAAAGAACCAAATGGATGACCTCAGAGATGCAGGCAAACCTGCCCTCCTACTGCTCCTGGATCTATCCGCAGCGTTCGATCTGGTTGACCACAACACCTTGTGTCACCACCTAGCCACCCAAGCCAACTTCTCCCCGAAAGCCTGCCAGTGGATCACCTCCTTTCTCCAAGAAAGGGCCATGAAAGTCTTTTCTGAAGCTGCCGCCGCCACCCCTAGCCTCCTCACCTGCGGTGTCCCTCAGGGATCCTGTATCGCCCCAACACTCTATAACCTCTTTACAAGGCCCCTGTTTAGCATCTTGGATTCCCTTGGTATTTCATATACCAACTATGCTGACGATACGCAGGTACTGATCCCACTCACGAGCGACTACCTAGCAGATTCCAACACCCTCACCTCTATCTACACTACCATCCAATCCTGGATGGCGGAGAATTGGCTGTGCCTCAACAGCGAAAAGACCGAACTCCTCCTCATTGGGTCACCCTTCACTCTGGGTAACCTCGGAGATCAGTACGCCTCCTTCTCACTTGATAACATTCCAATCAAGGTCTCGAACCATGTTAAGACACTCGGAGTCTACCTTGACTCCGACCTGTCCATGGATAAACAGGTCAATGCTATCGCTGCATCCTCAGCCTACTACTCCAAAGTCCACAATGCAGCCAGGCCCTTCTTGGCCCGTCAAAATTGCCTCACGATTGCCAGGGCAATTATCGGGTCAAGACTTGACTACTGTAATGCCCTTCTCGTGGGGACATCCAGCAAAAACCTGGCCAAATTGCAGCTAGCCCAGAACAATGCGCTAAGGGCAGCCACCGGTACCTCAAGAACAAACCATATCTCCGAAATCAGAAGGCAAGCACACTGGCTCCCTGTCAAAGAGAGAATTGTCTTTAAAACTCTTGCTCTCACACACAAATGCCTTCACGAACTTGCCCCTCCTTACCTGACCAACAGAATTACTAGGCACACCGCCACGAGACCTCTCAGGTCCCCTTATGCCAACACAATTGTCACGCCTACTACTGGGAAAGTGCGCGCTGGTGGCTCCAGCTTCCCCACCCTAGCAGCCACGCACTGGAACGCTCTGCCACCTCACCTAAGACTCATTCAATCCCACCTAGCCTTCCGTAAGGCTATCAAAACCAGACTCTTTGTTTAACCTGAACCTGTATCGTCCATTGCATAGATGCCTACCAATCTGTAACTAAGAGCCCTCCTGGCACCTGTCTGTAATCCTAAGTTTGCGTATCCTCTGTAACAGCGCCTCGATGCCTTACGGGCTGCAAGCGCGCTTAACAAATGCAAATAAATAAAAAATAAAAAAAAATATCTCAATGCTTCTAATACCAAACCTGAGACCCGTCCTAAAACATGAGATGTGAGATCCAAATCCTTCCCCTTCCAAACCTGAGACCCTTCCTATAGCTTGAGATGTGATATCAAACTCCTTCCCATTCCAATCCTGAGATGGCTTGAGATGTGATATCCAACTCCTTCCCATTCCAATCCTGAGACCCTTCCGATATCATGAGATGTGATATCTCAATGCTTCTAATATCAAAACTGAGACCCTCCCTATAGCATGAGATGTGATATCTAAGTCCTTCCCATTCCTATCCTGAGACCCTTCCGATAGCAGAGATGTGATATCTCAATGCTTATACCAAACCTGAGACCCTTCCTATAGCATGAGATGTGATATCTCAATGCTTCTATCAAACCTGAGACCCTTCCTTTAGCATGAGATGTGATATCCAACTCCTTCCCATTCCAATCCTGAGACCCTTCCTATAGCATGAGCTGTAATATCTCAATGCTTCTATCAAACCTGAGACCCTTCCTTTACCATGAGTTGTGATATCCAACTCCTTCCCCTTCCAAACCTGAGACCCTTCCTTTAGCATGAGATGTGATATCCAAATCCTTCCCATTCCAATCCTGAAACCCTTCCTATAGCATGAGATGTGATATCTCAATGTTTCTAATAAAAAACTGAGACCCTTCCTATAGCAAGAGATGTGATATCCAACTCCTTCCCATTCCAACCTGAGACCCTTCCTATAGCATGAGAAGGGATATCCAACTCCTTCCCAATCCAATCCTGAGACCCTTCCGATAGCAGAGATGTGATATCTCAATGCTTATACCAAACCTGAGACCCTTACTATGGCATGAGATGTGATATCCAAATCCTTCCCATTCCAATCCTGAGACCCTTCCTATAGCATGAGATGTGATATCTCAATGCTTCTGCCAAACCCGAGACCCTTCCTTTAGCATGAGATGTGATATCCAAATCCTTCACATTCCAATCCTGAGACCCTTCATATAGCATGAGATATGATATCTCAATGCCTCTAATACCAAACCTGAGATCCTTCCTATAACATGAGATGTGATATCCAACTCCTTCCCATTCCAAACCTGAGACCTTTCCGATAGCATGAGATGTGATATCTCAATGCTTCTAAAACCAAACATGAGAACCATCCTATAACATGAGATGTGCTATCCAAATCCTTCCCTTCCCAAACCTGAGACCCTTCCTATAGCTTGAGATGTGATATCAAACTCCTTCCCATTCCAATCCTGAGACCCTTATTATACCATGAGATGTGATATCTCAATGCTTCTAATACCAAACCTGAGACCCGTCCTAAAACATGAGATGTGAGATCCAAATCCTTCCCCTTCCAAACCTGAGACCCTTCCTATAGCTTGAGATGTGATATCAAACTCCTTCCCATTCCAATCCTGAGATAGCTTGAGATGTGATATCCAACTCCTTCCCATTCCAATCCTGAGACCCTTCCGATAGCATGAGATGTGATATCTCAATGCTTCTAATATCAAAACTGAGACCCTCCCTATAGCATGAGATGTGATATCTAAGTCCTTCCCATTCCTATCCTGAGACCCTTCCGATAGCAGAGATGTGATATCTCAATGCTTCTACCAAAACTGAGACCCTTCCTATAGCATGAGATGTGATATCTCAATGCTTCTACCAAAACTGAGACCCTTCCTTTAGCATGAGATGTGATATCCAACTCCTTCCCATTCCAATCCTGAGACCCTTCCTATAGCATGAGATGTGATATCTCAATGCCTCTAATACCAAACCTGAGATCCTTCCTATAACATGTGATGTGATATTCAAATCCTTCCCCTTCCAAACCTGAGACCCTCTCTTTAGCATGAGATGTGATATCCGACTCCTTCCCATTCCAATCCTGAGACCCTTCTGATAGCATGAGATGTGATATCTCAATGCTTCTAATACCAAACCTGAGATCCTTCCGATAGCATGAGATGTGATATCTCAATGCTTCTAATACCAAACCTGAGATCTTCCTATAACATGAGATGTGATATCCAAATCCTTCCACTTCCAAACCTGAAACCCTCCCTTTAGCATGAGATGTGATATCCGACTCCTTCCCATTCCAATCCTGAGACCCTTCTGGTAGCATGAGATGTGATATCTCAATGCTTCTAATACCAAACCTGAGATCCTTCCGATAGCATGAGATCTGATATCTCAATGCTTCTAATACCAAACCTGAGATCCTTCCTATAGCATGAGATGTGATATCCAACTCCTTCCCATTCCTTCCTATAACATGAGATGTGATATCCAACTCCTTCCCAATCCAATCCTGAGACCCTTCCGATAGCAGAGATGTGATATCTCAATGCTTATACCAAACCTGAGACCCTTCCTATAGCATGAGATGTGATATCCAACTACTTTCGATTCCAATCCTGAGACCCTTCCTATAGCATGAGATGTGATATCACAATGCTTTTACTAAAACTGAGACCCTTCCTTTAGCATGAGATGTGATATCCAAGTCCTTCCCATTCCAATCCTGAGACCCTTCCTATAGCATGAGATGTGATATCTCAATGCTTCTAATACCAAACCTGAGATCCTTCCGATAGCATGAGATGTGATATCTCAATGCTTCTAATACCAAACCTGAGATCCTTCCTATAACATGAGATGTGATATCCAAATCCTTCCCCATCCAAACCTGAGACCCTCCCTTTAGCATGAGATGTGATATCCAACTCCTTCCCATTCCAATCCTGATACCCTTCTGGTAGCATGAGATGTGATATCTCAATGCCTCTAATACCAAACCTGAGATCCTAACTCTAACATGAAATGTGATATCCAACTCCTTCCCTTTCCAAACCTGAGAGCATTCAGCCCTAGGTTGAGGTCACCAAGGAGTAGAACCTGAGAGGTCTTTTTGATGTTGTGAGACAATGCAGGGATAAGGGTGTCATGGAAGTCCGTACATGGGCCAGGGGGTCTGTATACAATGTGCATGGATATGGTGCAGTTGGGCGAGACATTGATTTTTAGCGGGAGGTAGTCACTATAGGAAGGGTCTCAGGTTTGGTATAAGCAGTGAGATATCACATCTCATGCTATAGGAAGTGTCTCAGTATTGGAATGGGAAGGAGTTGGATATCACATCTCATGTTATAAGAAGGATCTCAGGTTTGGTATAAGCATTGAGATATCACATCTCTGCTATCGGAAGGGTCTCAGGATTGG